>NC_139032.1:60490236-61690236 GCF_964662115.1 Mustela nivalis
GCCCCTTTATTTATTTTTTTAAAAGATTTTATTGTTAGGGGCGCCTGGGCCCCTTCCTCTCTCTGCCTGTCTCTCTGCCTACCTGTGATCTCTGTCTGTCAAATAAATAAATAAAATCTTAAAAAAAAAAAAAAAAGGTTTTATTGTTAGGGAATCTCTATGTCAACATGAGCTTGAATTCACAAGATTAAGCAAGACTCACAAGTTCTACTGACTGAGCCAAGTGGACACTCTCTGCCTAAAGTTTTAGACCAGAGGTCTGCAACGTTTTATTTTTGTAGTCAGGTTTTACTGGAGCACAGCCACACCTGGTCATTTATCCATTGTCTCTGGCCATTTGTGCACTAACGGGCCAGAATTGAACAGACGCAACAGAAACTGTGTTGTCCCAAAGCCTGAAATCCATACCGGCTGGCCCTCTGCAGAAAGTTCACTGGCTCCTACATGAGTACATGGCTCCTATTTGAGACACACGGGGACTTATACTACTGAAAAGAACCAGTGACCACCATGGGAGGCAAAGTATTTATTCCCAAAGCTGTTCTGGGCTCCTCTCTGAGTTGGGCTGTCACAGGAGGCCACACATTTCTTTGAACATCCCGGGGTGGTAAACCTTCCATCCTCTAGATTTAATTTCTGGAAACGGCCCAAGGCTTTTCCAAACCAATTCAGGTGAAAAGGTGGATGGCCGTGCCAAGGAATGAAACACGCAAGCTTGCCAGGGGCAGGACGCGTGCCTTAAATGCTGGATGAATTGAAACTGCAGTGAGAAATGTGGTTTCATTATAAAGTTGCACAACTTTATTTCTTCTGTCTTATTAATTGGGGACAACAGTCATCTGATGGTTGGGCCTCAGCCTGATAGTAAAAAAGCCTCAGTTGCTTGCAACTACCTCTTACAAGACCAACCGCATTCCACAGAAACCCCCGGGGGTGGGGGGGGGGGCGGGGGTTGGGGGGGTGGCTGTCCTGGCAAGTTTTTGAAAAAGACAGGGCCTGTGACAGAAAAGAATACCTGGTTACTTTCTACATGGAGACACGATAGCCTAGAGAGGGGCTAGGACTTGTCCAAAGTCATCCAGCCACGGATCTTTGAGGTTCAATTCACCCGGGGCAGCTAGGTTCCAAATTCTGAGCCAGGAGCTTCAAGGGTATATCAAAAATGAGCACATGTTCTCAAGGAGTGGAGTCCCTGGTAGTAGAAGATGGAAATGTCTGTTTCCTTATGTGACAAGTAGACAATATCCTCCTTGGGAGCTCCTGGGAGGATAAGTGATTTGATGTACCTACGGCACCCAGCATACAATGCGTGCTCAATAAAAAGGAAGCGTGGGGCACCTAGCTGGCCGAGCCTGACGCTCGGTGTAGATTACTTAAAAATAAAAATAAAAATCTTAAAAGAAAAGAAAAGAAAAGAAAGGCAGCTCATAATCTTAGGCATGAGGAGAGCAAGAGGCTTTCTTGTTTCAATATTCCATGATCCTTACCCACAAGCACGGACACACACCCACCCTTCCACACAGGAAACCCTTCAAGATTGCAAAGCTTCACTGGGCACCTGTCATGTGCAAGGCCCAGTTCTGCCTGCCTCCTACAGGGAGGTTAACAGAGGGGAAAAACTGCAATCTGCCTTTGGAGCAGCAATATTCCCAGCCCAAGGGAACAGTTCCATCTCCTGGCTAACTCTTTCAGCTGGCCACAGTTGGAAACACAGCACAAATAGGAAGGGAGAAGCAGATGAAAAGCAGGTTATTCTGGCTTTTAGAGGAAGCCAGGACAGATTTCTTCTGGAGGGGCAAGGGAAAATCCCCACAACTTCCCGAGTCAGGAATGACACCAATAAATCCCCCCACAGTGGCCCTTCTCCTTTCGTGGAATAGCCCAGTGCACTACCAGGAGTTAAGTGAGAGAGGGTATACAGTTGTGGCTTCCTGTGCCTGCCAACACAGTCCAGTAACAGGTCCTTGCCCGGGCTAAGGCTATGACCACAGACACAGACAGCTGATGTCCTGATGGAACACCAAAGGCCAGCGCTGGCACCCAGCAAGCCGGGTGAGCTTAGAGAACAAAGGGCTTGTCACCACTTCCTGTGATCCTCATCGCCCACATTCCAACACAATGAGACACTCTCAGCCCTGGCTTTGACGTTCAGCAACTCATTCAGACGGCAGGGCTGAGAGGCAGAGAGCCTGTGTTGGCTTACCTTCCATTTTCCTTCGTGTTTGACATAGCATTAGCTTGTTTAAAAAAAAAAAACAGAAGTACTTCTGCGATTAAACGTTTGTTTTTAAAAACTGAACAGCACCCAGTCTTCCTGTGATGACCATTGTTCACATTTGGACCCATTCATTTATTGCCTTTCTACTACATACGTATGTGGGAATGGAGTAGGGGGAAAATATAAATATTTAGTTTTTTCTATCTGAGCCTTTACCCGCTTGACTATTCCGCAGTGGAGTTACTCAACTCAGCTTTGGTTGGCTGCGTCCCTTTCCGCTATGTGCGCTACGGGCCCCAAGTTAGCCACTTCTCCTGGTTGGACATTTAGGGGATTTCCAGTTTTTCACCTTCCCATCTGCTGTAGGTTACTGGTAACTAAATCACTGTGACTCTTTTCATTTTATCCTTAGGATCAGTTCCTACGAGGGGAAACATGGGGTCACAGAGCAGGAACTTTTCAGGTCCTCCGTGTTGTTCCTTCACTGTTTGCTGTCACTGTTTCAGACCTGGAACCAAGTTGACAACACTTTAGGGCAACTCTGATTTCCTGGGTCCTTTCACAGCAGCCTTAACAGCTGACCTCGTGATAAGGATAAGCACTCTTATTTTCAAGAAGGGAAGACAGACTCAGAGAGGTCAAGCGACTTGCCCAAGGTCACAGACCCTCAACTTTGAATGCAGATTAAGCCTGAACAGTGCTCCTTTACTTCCTGTACTGCTTTTCTCAGAGGCCCCTAGACCAGCATTTGAGCAGGTGCTATGCAGGTATTTTAAAATTGATGTGTGAGGGCGCCTGGGTGGCTCAGTTGGTTGGACGACTGCATTCAGCTCGGGTCATGATCCTGGAGTCCCAGGATCGAGTCCCACATCAGGCTCCCAGCTCCATGGGAAGTCTGCTTCTCCCTCTGACCTTCTCCTCACTCATGTTCTCTCTCACTGTCTCTCTCTCAAATAAATAAATAAAATCTTTAAAAAAATAAATAAATAAATAAATAAAATTGATGTGTGAGGGGGCTCAGGGTGGCACAGTTGGTTGAGTGACCTTTTATTACGGCTCAGGTCATGATGACAGGGTTGTGGGCTCCCAACGGGCTGCTTCTCTCCTTCTGTCCCTCCCCATTTGTGCTCTCTCTCTCTCCATAATAAATAAATGAATCTTTAAAAATGAATAAATAAAACCTATGCATAATAATCTGTAACACACACAACTTGCTATAAATCCCCAAGACATGCCCTACGGGGGCGCCTGGGTGGCTCGGTTCATTATGTGGCTGCCTTCGGCCCAGGTCATGATCTCGAGGTCCTGGGATTGAGCCCCAGGTTGAGCTCCCTGCTCAGCAGGAAGTCTGCTTCTCCCTCTCCCTCTGCCCCTCCCCCTGCTTGTGCACACGCAAGTGTGCACTCTCTCAAATAAATGAAATCTTTAAAAAAAAAAAAAAAAAGACACACCCTGTGATTTGGGATCCACCTGTCAATGCCTGTTAATGTTTTGGCCATCCAGCTGCAGACCAATGCAGGGAAATGCCACAGTCCTTCAGCAAAAGGGCCCTTTCTTTTACTCACCAGTGGCGATGATTCTCTTTTACCACTAAAGAACTAAGGAGTAGAACCTGCCATGCCCCTAATGGCTAGCGGAATAAACTTTATAATGACAATTTAACTAACTTGTCTGATTTTTAGACAGTGAAGGCAACATGTCCTTAGGTTTCACATTCAAACAAGCCTCTGAAATTCAAATACACCTATCTCCTAAGGAAGTCTGGTTTTCTTCCTACAAGGGAAGCCCCGATTTTCCTTTCTGAATTTTTTTTTTCTTTATAAAGATTTTATTTATTTATTTGACAGAGATAGATCACAAGTAGGCAGAGAGGCAGGCAGGGAGAGAGAGAGGAGGAAGCAGGCTCCCCGCTGAGCAGAGAGCCCGATGCGGGACTCGATCCCAGGGCCCCGAGATCATGACCTGAGCCGAAGGCAGCGGCTTAACCCACTGAGCCACCCAGGTGCCCCTCCTTTCTGAATTTTTAAAGAGGAGGTTGGGGAAGACAAGAACGTATAAACCTCTTGTTTTGTCTAAGTACCCTTTACATATCTAGAGTCCCTTTCCTATCCATAACCAAAAGGTGGCCATCAGGAGTGTCTAGAGTAAAATTTACTTTCAGAGTAAGAAATGTTTGAGGGCAAACAGAACCTCAAACTGTGAACTTGAAGGAATGCAATCCCCTGAAGTGCTTATAAGGTTGTGGAGAAAAAGGTAAAACCAGAAGAAACCATCAAAGGCAAAGGGTTATGGGGCACCTGGGTGGCTCAGATGGTTAAGTGTCCAACTCCTGATTTCCACTCAGGTCATGATCTCAGGGTTGAGACTGAGCCCCACAGCGGGCTCTGCACTCAGCATGTAACCTGCTTGCTCCTCTCCCTCTGCTCCTCCTCCTCCTGTTCACACTTTCTCTCTCTAAAATAAATAAATAAAATCTTTAAAAAAATAAAAATCAAAATAGAACAAAGGGTTACTAGATTTTCTGGGATAACCAGTCCACAAAGGATCAAACAGGAATATAAAGAGCATTTCTAACTTAAGGAGAGGAACTGAATAGAACAAAAACAAAAACAAACAAGAAAACAAAAAACCACAGACTCGCAGAAAAAGCCTCACAAGAATGAGTCCTCCCCCCCTATTCATTGACTGAAACTTCCCACTTCCAAACTGCTTACTCAGCACCCCTCTGTGAGCTGTCACATTCAGCAATTTTTGCTTCTCTGGAGGCTTCATGTCTAATAATCTTTAAGGCCTCCTCGAAACAAGCCAGGATAGAAAGAGGTTCCTCAGCTTTTTCAAAAGCAGGCCCACTTCTATCCTAGTGTGTGGGTGATAAAGAATCAGAATGAAGGGTGCAGACAAGAATCAGGTGGGGTGGGACAAGGGGAAGGAAGGCAAGGCCCCGGCAGCATGCCTGGGTTTGGTGTCTGCCCTCTGACAATAGTCAGGCCCAAGACCTGTGTGTGTGTGTGTGTGTGTGCGTGTGTGCGTGTGTGTGTGTGTGTGTGTGTGTGTGTGTGTGTGTGTGTGTGTGTGATCTGAGCCTTGACAATGTTCTCAGCCATCCTGTGGGCGACTAGGAAGTGATGACACCAATTCCCACCATCTTGTCACTCTGTAGTCACACCACAGATGGCTTTCAGATGGATCCTGAGCCCTCACAGCTCAGCAAGCAGGAGTTGACTGACAGTCCAATTCCCCAAGCGTGTGCCCCATGCGTGCAGCACGAGCCCCCTGAGCCGGACTGATGGCATATTATTCCTGGATCTTTATTTACAAAGTGTCTCTTCTGGGCCCAGGAAGCATGCTCTGCCGACCTGAGGGGGGCTCTCTGACTCAGTGCTGAATGTGGAAGGATCTGGTCGGGGATCCTCAGGGGGCCCTTCGACCAAGCCCAGCAAACATCTTCATCAGGGCTAATGTTTCTTCCCCTCTGGGGACCCGATGGCTCCGGAGCACTTAGTGCTTCTCAAAGAGCCTCTTCCCTGGAGGACGTCCTCTAAAGGTCAGCCTCCCAGCAGCGTCCAGAGCCCCAGCGTTCCCTTCCTCTGAAGGCTCGAGCCACACTGCCAGCAGCTCCACCGCAGCCTCCTTCT
This sequence comes from Mustela nivalis, assembly GCF_964662115.1. Taxonomy (NCBI): domain Eukaryota; kingdom Metazoa; phylum Chordata; class Mammalia; order Carnivora; family Mustelidae; genus Mustela; species Mustela nivalis. Next base: position 60,496,090 of record NC_139032.1, read on the forward strand.
GCCTTCCAAACCACCGCCCAGAAGCCCCGGAATGCCTCCGGCTCTGGGAGGTGCTGCCATCCAATGGCAGACCTAAGCCTCAGTCTCAGGTTGGGGGGCTGGCTCCGTGGACCCCCAGAGCAAACCCTGCCCACTCCGCCCTCTCCCTCACGCACACAGCTTCCCTCACGGACAGGCTGCCCACGTGATGGCTCTGCCGTTGCCGGCTCCGCGCTTCTGCAGAAACAACCAGCTAAGGAGTTGCTGGACTCACGCGAGGCCTCCCGCCGGACTCTGTCACCAGCAGGACGGCATGTGGAGACAGACCTCCATCCCCAGTCCAGGCCCAGGGACCCCCAGCACAGGATCTGTCTGATTGACAGAGTGCGGATGGACGCTCTGGCGGACCAGGCAACTTAGACTCCTACACAGGGCATCTCAGCAGGTGACAAGGGGATCCGTAAAAACGTGTACCCTTGGCAAGGGCTCAATTTCCCTCCATGGACCAGAGTCATTGCCAGCTGCCTGAGCATTTCATGGCTTAAGGACACAGATGGGGGTTACACCCTGACTGCCTCTGCCTAAGGCACCCCAGGTCTCCTAACTGGGGTCCCCACTTGCAGGCTCTGCAAGGCACTCCCCACCCCACCTTTTCTAACCAGTCCTCTTAAGCTGAAAATACACAGGTTTTCTTAAAGCACAGAGATCTGACCCCATTGCTCCCCTGCTCTACCACTTCTCATTACCCACAGAATAAAGACCAAGTTCTGTGGTCTAGCCCTTGGGACTCCTGGCACTTGGCCTCAGCTCACACTGCAGCATCTTTCCCCGGTACCTTCTCCGCCTCTCCTTCATTCACCTGAGATCCCTCACAGTGCCCTTCCCGAGACACTCTCCTCACATCCACTAATGTCTAAATACCCTTTCCACGAAGGCCCCGCTCCCTGCCACCTCCTTCACGGAGCCTTCTCAGTGCTCCTTTGGCAGCATTATCCTGAGAACACACAGAGAAGAGTGCCTGCCCTAAACTAGATGCTTTATCAACTTTACAGGTTTCGAATGGCTTTGACATCACAGTTTTGAGACCCAGGTGATACTGAAGTGACCTCTTTCACTGTTCCCTATAGCTGTGTAGCAGAGAAGTTATGGGTAGACAGAAGCTAGACTAACTACATAGAGCCCCCACATCTACAGCTTGTACTAGTCGTGTCACTTATGACCTAGGACAATGGACCAAAAACAAAACAAACAACGACAAAGTCCTGCTGGTCTCAGTTTCCCCATTTGTAAAATGAGACTCTTGATAGAACTTACCTCACAGGGAGTGCTGTGAGGTTCAGTGAATTAATATACATAGAGCCCTTAGAACAAGGTGATGGTCTGGGGATTTTTTACTCTCCCACTGCAGGGAATCATGGGTCAACACAAACACCAAGACAAGGGCAGGGCCACTTTTTTGAGGACACCTTCAGGCTAGAAAGGGCAGCTTCACTGGCATCACTGTGACTATAGGAAGCCCAGAGTTCTAGGCTGGGCTGAGGCCGAAAGAATACAAAAACATTCATAAAGCCCTTCTTACTTGCCAGGCATTGTGCTCAGCCACTTAGATTACTTTGTTAAAGCCCCACAATGACCCTATGTACTGCCTCTGGACCTCATCCCCAGAATATTTCACATTTAAAAAGGGGATTCTAACAGGACCACATCAAAGATCTGCCATGAGGATCATACATGGAAAGTGGTATGAAGCTGCAAGGCACAGAGTGAGCGGTCGGGACGCCATCTCTTACTGCTAAATCCACATCAGCACAGATGCAGCATTCCAGGCCTGGAAGGTAACCACCTGACTCAAGTTACGAAGTTTCCAAGCACCAGAGCCAGAATGTGAATCCAGACTTCTGAGCCCAAAATGGATGCTCATTTCACACCACCATGGTTGGACACCATTAGGATTCCACAGTGTTTAAAATAAACAGCTCTGGACACATGTGGTGGCTAGCCCCCACAAAGGGCAAAGAACCAGGACAGAGAATACCCGGCCCCCGAGGCCATGCTACTTTCAACTGGGCCAAGTTGTGCTCTACCTCCTGCCTGTTCAGGACTGAGGCCCTGGATGGCAAGATCCTCCCTCCTCCTCTGGAATCTACTCCTGACTGCTCCTCTACTCTCTTTGCTTTGCTCAAATCCACCTGGCAATCCAACCTTGCTCCCCACTGGGTCATACACTGGGATGATTAACTCCTCAGTGCTAACCTCAGCCCACCTGCCCAGAACCTGGTCTAGCCTGCCACTTCCTCCTGCTCAGGAATCTCCCGAACTCGGGATCCATCGGTGCAATCTACACTTGTGATACTGGAAGGTCCTTGCTCTTAGCAGCTGGTGTCCTGGCTGGGATTCTGGCTCTATGTGGAACTGTGAAAATCTGCAGCTTCCCTCTGCCTTTGAAGGTACGATCACACATCAGAGTCTCACACGTATGAGGGTCATTGTGTGGAAGAACTAAGATTAGACTGGTTCTACTTGACCTCTTTCAAAGAGTCCACCTAATAAACCAGCAGCAGAGCACAGGTCTCGTAACATCAAGTACTCAACAAACCTGTGCTATTGTGGAGTGAACAGCAAAAAAAGGCTTGCGAACCCAGCTGTGCAAAGGAGTGGGTGGCTACATGGCCTGGGAGGTGACTAATCCCCTCATCACTGAAAGTTTTCAGGCATGGATGCAAGAGGGTTAGACTGGGTGACCTCCAGGCTCTCCTAGAATTCCAAACTAAGGTATGGGACAGCAGCTCTCAACCTTGGCTGTGTATCAGAATATCTGGGGGCCCTCCTGTAACACTGATGACCAGGGAGCCAAGGTGGTCATCAGTCCGGGGAATTTAAATTTTTCAAAAATGCTCCCTAGGTAATTCTAATGCATTACAAGGGCTGGTCTAGGGTTCAGTGATGTGGTATGACACACAGCAGAGTGAATTAGGTAGATACCCTCAGCCTCTTAGAACCATAAACATATTCAGTGTTCAGAAATCTGCATTTTTCTTGATTTATTCCCTGTGAATACTCCTGGACTTAATTTGTACCATTAACACCAATTCATTAATGTCACAAACCTCACAGCAGACATCCACAAGATGGATTATCCTGACACGGCCGGAGCCAGAAAAAGGAGAATATGCAGCAAGGGTTCAGAGAGGGTCTCTTGTTGATTAAAGACACAGGACACCTGGGCTGAGGGGGAAAAGGAAAGGTTGGGGGTGTGGGGAGAACTCCGTCAATTCATATCACTTGAACTGGATTTTGGCGGGAGTGAAAAACATGCAAGTGATCAAAATAACGCAGTCCTCACATGGCACACCTTCAACGTCTTTGCCCTCCCCCAAGTGCGAGCTCTTACCCACAGCGAGCTCCACTAGTGCCCGTGCCCATCGTGGGCTCTGGTGCTTTTCTTCTCCACTCATAGTCCTTACACCTGCCTCTGTCCTCACACTCGAACTCTGTCCTGCATCAGAGGGAACCCTGGGCCTTTCTGATATCCCTCCTTCCTAGGCTCTGAGGGACAGCACAGGGCTTACTCATCGCTCAGTGTTGGCAGGGCTCACTCAGCTCTGCGCTGGGACACACGGTAGGTATCTGAAAAATGTTTGCTGCTCGGGTGACTGAACATTGCATCCCTTTCTCCACAAGTCACCGCGTGAAAGCTGAAGCTGATGCACCCAGATAAGGTCACACAGGCAGGGGAGAACACGGAACATGGTCGCTCCCAATATATACGAACATCCCGCCCCCTGATCCTGGATGTGTCCCCTGGATGGGGACACAGACTCCACCAGGGATGAGCCAGGGCTCTCCTGGCCTTGTCCCACCCACAGCGTCACATCTGGCATCCAAAGACCAAGCCCTAGTACTCAGTTACTTCCCTCAGGTGTCAGGAATTGAATGTGTAATAAGCGCGTGGTATCTGCCGACGGAAGGTGTCATTTTTACAAAGACAAGGTGAAATCATCATTATCATAATAACTGATAAGACCTAAATGCAGTCATGGTGAAACAGTCGAAATATTTAAGCCTAAACAGGCACCTGGAGAAATACAGATCACAGAGTAAGAAATGAGTAGAGAGGGTGCCTGGATGGCTCAGATGGTTAAACGTCTGCCTTCGGCTCAGGTCATGATCCCGAGGTCCTGGGATTGAGTCCTGCATCAGGCTCCCTGCTTGGCAAGGAGCCTGCTTTTCCCTCTCCCTCTACTGCTCCCCCTCCTTGTGCTCTCTCTCTCTCTCTCAAAAACTACATGAAATCTTTTAAAAAAAGAAAAAATAGAGGATGTCCAGACACAGACTAGTCATTCAGAAAAGCAAAATTAAAACCCTACCTCATACCCTAAAATCAAACTCCAGGCAGATTAAGATTTCAACATTAAAAAAAAAAAAAGTATTAGAAGAAAATACAGGTAAACATTAGAGTAAGGAAGACTTTTCTAAGCACCATACTCCAGAAATCATGAACATTGAGAGCTGTCTAACAACAGAAAACAATTCATTGTGAGCAACAACAATCACCAAACACAGAACTGAGATACATATTACACATCTGTAAGAAATATTCTGTACCCCACAATGGCAGGTAAAGGAGCTGCCATCCTTAATCTACAAAAAGCTCTTACAAACCAATACAAAGATAACCCTGCAGTTGAAAGGAAGATAAAAGTATACAATCTTAGAAAAGAAACACAAATGGTCAAAGCACACGGGCACCAGTCACCCAAGAAACTGCAAATGAAACTAAATTGGATTAGAGTAAAACAGGCGTAAATGTGTGAAGTCTTTCTAGGATACAATATGAAAGCACGTATCAAAATTTTTCCCTTCTTACCCAACAATTCTCCTTCTGGGACTCAGTCCCAGGGAAACCATCACAGACTTCCGCTGAGAATTCAGTTACAGAGATGTTCATTAGAGCGATGTTAAATTAGGGAAGACTACAGAAAGCTTAAATGTACAAACAGAATACCACACACACATTACTGTTGTTGAATGTTTAGAATAATGGAGACATCTTTCCCCATCTTGAAACAAAAAGAGAATAAATACAGGCAATATTACTTGATGGTTGTGGTGGGGAAAATGTATATATATATATATATATATATATATATATATGCATTGAAAAAAGGCTAAGGGAAAAACAGTGAAATGTTAACGATGGTTTCTTTGAATTATAGAATTAGAGTTGGTTTCTATTTTAGTTTTGCTAATCTGCATTTTCTATACCAAATTTGCCTTAGTTTTGTTTAAAAAAGGCGGTGGGGTGTGGGGTTGGAGTTCACAGATATAAACATTGAAAAATACCGAAAAATCCAAGCTTGGGTTCTGAAGACTACCTCAGAACACAGCCAACTCACAACTGCCCCCCACGGAAGGGCAGGTAGAGGCTGCACCATTCCACAAATGCCATGCAGGCTCCAAATCACATGCATGGCTTTGGAATGCACCAGAGGGATTACAGGGCTGTCTGGCTTTCAGGGAGTGCACATCCGAAAAATAGTGAAGCTTCACTATAAAGAACCTTCTGGTCATTTTCATTTTCAGAATTTAGTCATGGCTTGGAGAAACCAGGAAAGTCCCATTCCTCCAAACACCTACAGTGTTCATCTCCTTCCTGTATGTCACATACTGCTGGACCCTATGTAAGGGAGAACTTTCCCAACAATCACAACTGCTCAGCAATGAAATGCTCTACTTAGCAAAGCAGGCAGGCTCCAGCCCTGTCCCTGGAGACTTAACCTTGGCACTCAACTTTACCCTTCTGATGTGCCCAGCTCAGGCATGTAACATAGCAGGCGGCCTCTTTTAAATGTGGAGAACTGGGGTAGTTTCAGGTGCATGGCAGGCAAGGCCCTTTACACACAACCCCCTGCCACCTTCTCCATCACCTACAGTCACATGAAGGCAAGCCCCAGGCTCTGGCCCAGCAGTGCTCCTCTTTTGCTCTCAGCCACCGTGGACAGGATGCCTTCTGTCTGGGATGCCCCATGTGTACCTTCCTCTGAACCCAAAGGGTGGTTTTCCCCAGCTGGGATGGAGGTTCCCCCATGCCTCCTTCAGGTTCTCAGGAACCTCACAGGCCTGGAGGTAGCAGAGTGTGATCTGCTCTTAGCCCTAGGACTAATGAGCCCTGGGTCATCCCCATCTGCTGAACAACAGGACTGCTCCTTTGTCGTCCTCTCCACCTGGGTTCATGATGAGTTATCCTCCCTATCACTCAGGCCAAGACTTTGGCATCACCCTTGACTCTCTTGCCCCTCACGCCTCACAGTGCACCCATCTGTCAGGAAATCCTGTAGCTCTACCCAGGACATGTCCGGAGGTCCGTATCTTCTCCTCACCCACCGCTAGTGCCCCTGTTCCAGCAGCCAAATGTACCCCAGCTGGCCTCCCTGCTCACCCTTGAAAGGCTGTTCTCCGCTAGGCAGGCAGAGTGATGCGCACAGAACCCAAGTCAGAGCCAGTCATTCCTCTGCTCAGAACCCTCCACTGACTTCTCATCTCACCATTTCAAGTGAGAGACCCTTCCAGTGGCCCCAGGGCCCACTTCCCACCTGCTCCGCCCAGGCATGCTCCTTTCCCTGAGGGCCCTGGGCCTGCTCCTATCTCGGGCTTTTACCCTGACTGCTCTTTCCGTGTGGAATGCCCTACCCTTGCAGCCATGGGAATCCTGCCTTCAAGTCCTCAGCAAAGCCCTCTGAGACCCCACTTAAAATGGCACCACACCCCAAACTCAGGTGCACCCTAGGCTCTTTATCCTGCTCCACCTCTCTTGACACTTCCTATCGGACACACTATCTTCCTATCTGATATTTGCTGGACTCCTCTCACAAAGGAGCAAACTTAGGGGAGCACAAACTTACAACCCCAAGATCAAGAGTTGCATGCCCTACCTAATGAGCCAGTCAGGTGCCCCCAGGGAGCACACATTTTTATCGGTTTTGTTCACTGCTGTATCCCTAGCACCTCAATAGAACACCCAGCACCATAGCAGTGCTCAGTAATGCCTGCTGAATGAATGAATGAATTAATGAACGAACGAACGGGGAGAAAAGTCTTGGTATAAGTTCTCATGGCCCATTTGAGGATTTAGGGTCCAGCCTGCAAGTAAAGATCCAGCAGTGGGCCAGTGTTATCCACTTCTCCCCACTTCACCCACCTGTCAAGTCACTTCTCCTCTCATGGACCTTGGGAAGCCCCTTTCTGACCATCATTCTTAAGTCCTGCTTGGAAAACACAGGGCGTGAGTCATTCCCCAGGGCCCTGACTCATTCTCTCTCCATTCCTTGGACCCACCTCCAAGATCCTTCCTCTAAGCATAATGGGAAATCCAGAGAGGGCTCCCCTTGGAGAAAATGGAAAGGAACTGAATGATTTAGAGGAAAATTCAATTCTTCCTGGCTCAGCAGTTGAGAAAGCAAAAAACTCTCAGGAAGCTAGTGCCTCTGAAAGTGAAACATTAATAGAAATATTACTGGAAAATACCAAACAGGAAGAGAAGGAAAATTCCATTGTGGAAGCAAGGTCCTCTGTCGATGCTCCTTAATGGTCTCAGTAAAGTATTTCAGAATCAAAACATGGAAAGAACCGGAAATCAATCAGGCTGTCACCCTTCCTGTGGACTGGAGCTTTGGCCAAGCCACCTCCACACCCGCAACACAAAGGGCAATGGGCTCAGAACAGAAGATCCACAGCCTGGCCACCGACTCAGCCAGTACCTGCTGTGAAGGAGGGCAGATTCCATTCCTCCCCTGAGCCTCAGTTTCTCCATCTGTAAAATGGGGGTTATAGCACCTTCATTACAGACTGATTCTTAAGAAGCAAATTAACTATAGGCATGAAAATGCCCTTAAGTTATGAAATACTTACATAAATGTAGAAATCAGTTGCTCCTACAAGGCTCAAGGCTCACAAATGGTATTTCTTTCCTTCCTTTTTTTTTTTTTTTTAAAGATTTTATTTATTTGACAGAGAGAAAGTGAGAGAGCTCATTAGCAGGGGTAGCAGCGGGAGAGGGAGAAGCAGGCTCCCCATGGAGCAGGAAGCCCAATGTGGGACTTGATCCTAGGACCCCAGAATCATGATCTGAGCAAAAAACAGATGCTTAACCAGTTGAGCCAGGCAGGCGCCCTGAGGGGATGTCTTATAGAGAGTAAGTCTAACCACAAGTAAGGTAGAGGAAATTCAGGCATGAGACTATGCAACCTGATAGGGTATGGCACATGGGCCAAAAACAAAGTTCTGGATCTGGTTCCAAATCTCATCTCTGCCACTTACTGGTGGTATGGACCTTAAACAAGTTACTTAACAGCTCTTTGCCTCATATGTAAACTGGGAATGACAGTAGCACCTACCTCAAAGAATTTGGTGTGCTGTAGGAGTTAATGCATATGTAAAGCACAATGAATAGTGCCTGGCTGAGTATGTGTATTGGAAGCACTTCAATTGAGTGGAAAGCTCCCTCAATTGAAGTGACAATGCTTTCTTTACTCAAGTGCCTCCTCCTCCAAGAAGACTTCTCTGCTTCTCTGTTTAAAAAAAAAAAAAAAAAAGCAAACAACAACCATCCCCTTGCCCCCCTTATCCTGCTTCTCCTTTGGCTCCATGGAATCAAGGTTCTGCCCAGAACAGTCCCTGTGCCAGGATGGCTTTCAGCCCACCTACACCACTTTGTTTACTGATAAATTCTGCCATACAGATCTGTATTCTCACCTGCTTCCTGTGTCCTCACCAATAAGCTCCTTATAGGCTGGCACTATGAACCCCCGGCTCATCCCTGTACCCACACAGCTCCTGACAATTTGGCAATTTCTCAGTCAACACAGCCCAAACAGAAATTACAAAGAGAGGGCGGCAGAGACCACAGCAACCTCTATCTCCATCCTACTGGAAACCCATGGCCACCACTCAGAATGCCGACAGGTGGTGCCAGCAGCCAGCCAGCATCCCAGCTCTCTGCTTCAAAGCTATAAATCCTGATTTAGTTTCTAGGGCCAAGCCTGACCTCCCCCTTATCCCACAGGCCACTACCTCTTGGCTCTCCCAGCACAAGATGTAAAAGCTCCAAGATAAACCGCCCAGAGGAGCGCTTGACACAGGCAGGTTGAGCTTTGTTAAATGACCAGAGGAAGCCACACCTGTTTCAGATTTGCCCCTTAATGCCTATTTTATGGGTTAGAAATGCTTTGGGGGTGGGGAGAGGATAAGGTCAAGTCTTGGAGGTTAAGTAGGGGGAAATCAGTCCTGTTCTGAGATTGTCAGATTAGACGATGGCCACCGGATCTCCTTTTAAGGAAACTTGGGCTCCTTGTTGATAAGTCCAAGGTGCCATTAGTTTTTTGGGGCTTTTCCCTTAAAACAGCATGCACAGGCTCACCAATCCTTGGAGGAAGGGAAGGCTTGGTGTTAGAATGAGAAGATGTGACAGTTACAAGACACACATTTTGTGCAGCTGTCCCTCGAGAAACGCCAACTCTGCGTGCAGAATTTCTCTATAAAATAATTCAAGGCCTGCATTAACATTTCATTTATGGAACTCAGAGGCAGATGGGGGAGGGAGAGAGTAAAGCCAGCTCTGGGGCCTTTTCTGGAGACCACCAAAGCCCAGACTAGAAGGGCTGGGAAATCAGGCAGAGGGGTATAAGAAGAGGAACATTAAGTGAAGGGAGGAGACACATAATGCACATTTCAGTAAATATCGGAGCCTTACTATCTCCATTTAAATCACGGAAAATAGTAAATTGATAAAAAATTTAATAAGCATATAAACTTGGAATCCAGATTGCACAGATGTGATCCTGGCTGTGTCACTTGGTAGCTGTGGGGACGATAAGCAAGTCACTAACCTCAAAGCCTCGGGTTCTTTATCTATAAAGTAAGGACACTGCTACCTGTGGTGGATGGATCGCATTGAAGGCCTTGATTAATGGCCTGCCCGCATCCCTGCCTTTTGCCATGTGATTCTGCAGCTCCTCCTCTCTTCCTGAATCCTGGCCGGCCTTGTGACTTGCTTTGGTCAACATAATGCAGCAGAAGGGTCAGTGTGCCAGTTTCTAGCCTCAAGAAACCTTATGGGCTTCTGTTTTTTTAGAACACTGCCATGATCATTGATCATATGAACAAGGCTAGATGGCTGGAGACTGAGAGACCCCCATGGGGCAGAATCCAACGTCTCAGTCAGGACCATCCTAACCTAGCTACACCCAAACATGTAAGAGAGCCCAGCCAGGATCAGCAGGGCTGCACATCCACCCCAAAAAGACCACAGATTCATGTGTGAGCCCAGCTGAGACCAGAAAAACTAATCAGTTGACTCGTGGGCTTGTGGACAATCATAAAGGCTTATCATTAGGATAGTTGGGTGGCTCAGTTGATTAAGCGGCTGCCTTGGGCTCAGGTCATGATTCCTGGGATGGAGGCCTTCAGTAGGCTCCTTGCTCAACAGGGAGCCTACTTCTTCCTCTGCCTGCCCTTCCTGCCACTTCTCCTGCTCGTGCTCTCTCTCTCTCTTTTTTTTTTTTAAAGATTTTATTTATTTATTTGACAGACAGAGATCACAAGTAGGCAGAGAAGCAGGCAGAGATAGAGGAAGGGAAGCAGGCCCCCTGCTGAGCAGAGAGTCCGACGCAGGACTCGATCCCAGGACCCTGAGATCATGACCCAAGCCGAAGGCAGTGGCCTAACCCACTGAGCCACCCAGGCACCCTGTGCTCTCTCTTTCTAACAAATAAATAAAGTCATTAAAATAAAATAAAGGCTTATCATTTAAAGCAGGGGTTGGAATCTATAGACTGTAGGTCAGCTGCCTGTTTTTGTCAATAAAGTTCTTTTTAAAAAAGATTTTATTTATTTCAAAGAGAGAGTGAGCACATGCATGAGAGAAAGAGAGAGAATGAGCACGTACGAGCGCACGTGAGCAGGGGAAGGGGGAGAAGCAGACTTCCCCTCTGAGCAGGAAGCCTGACACAAGGCTTGATCCCAGGGTCCTGGGACCACGACATGAGCTGAAGGCAGTCATGTAACTGACTGAACCACCTAGGCACCCCTGTAAATAAAATTTTATTGAAACACAGTTATGCCCTTTAAAAGATTGTCTATGGCTACTTTCCAACTACAAGGGCAAAGTTGAACAGTTGTGATGAAGACTATCTGGCTTTCAAGCCTAAAATTAAGAAAATTTCTTAATTTTGCCCTTTAAGAAAAAGTTGGCCAACCCCAAGTTTAACATCACTGTGTGTAGGGTGATTTGTTATGCAGCAATAGCTAACTAATACAGTATCTAGACCTCTTCTGGGGTGATTGTAAGGATTAAATGACCAATTAAGTGGTTAGCATGAAGCCTAGAGAATATTTCTCTTCTGGGTAATCAATGGAGAAAACCAGGTTTGATAAAAGCAGCATTTTTCACATATAACTTTCAAGGGACAGGACTTCAAAAGAGAAAGCATCCCAAGCCAGACCACAGATACCAACTTTGGCTCTTACCTTTCCATCTATTACTTTCTAAGAACTAGAGAATATGCCCATTAACAAAATGGAAACTGACAACTCATATTTGACTGAGGCTTCAATCAAGCCATGCATCAATAATTGCATGTGAAAAGGCCCCAAAGACCAGTTACAACTAACTCCCCAGCAAGGCACACGAGACACCCTTCTCCCTTTCTGACCCCAATCTCCCTCTGTAATGCCCCTACCACACCTACTCTGCTGAGCCTCCAACCATTCTTTCCCAAGCCTCCAGGCTATAGCACAAGCTGTTCTATCCCTTCTGCAAGCACCCCCTCCCCAACCCCTACCCCTGCCCCATTCCCTGCCCAGGAAATTCCCACTCATCCTTCCAGAGTCTACCTAAATGTCACTTCCTCCTGACAGGTCTCTTGGACTTCCCAGAGTCAAGGCCTTACCAGGCCCTTGCACACTCTTCTGTTTTGGCATTCCTTAGGTCTCCTTAGCTATTATCTGTCTCCCAGACTAGACCTTAAGAAGCTGGTATTTAACTGCAAACTGAGACGTTTCCTTCTTGGAAAGCTGGCCACCACTTATTCTCTGAATATCCCGTCTAGCATGCTGCTCAGACACTCTTTGCTGAATGTTTAAAAAAGAAAAAAAAGGTTAGGCATGATATTATTCTTTAGGAAACATGTTATTTAACTCAACCATGTGGATGCTGACAGAATATAAAGTGTTGGTACACATTAGCATGTATTTAAAACTCGGGAAACTGATGTCATCATGCATTTTGACTTTCTCAGTTGTGGTCGAAACATTTACTTAATTATGATAAAAGAAACAAGACTTCAGCAGAAAACGTAGTGGGATGAGACCTGTTCAGCTGCACAAAGGGAGGAGGAGACTGACCAAGCTACTGGTTTCTTTTGTCACCGTTACTTTTTTATAAAGACAACCCGAAAGAATGATATTTCTACTGACAAGTTTCCTTTTCTCTTCCTGGGAGCTTAGGCCCTCATGGTCTCTCACCCGGATTCTAACTGTCCCCTAATCTGACCCTATAACCACCCCCCCATTTTGATAGCCCAATCATGGCTCTGAGTCTGTCCCATTCTCAGCTCACCAGTTACAAGGACTTCCTGTGGGGTCTAAACTCAGCCCCCCACCTATTTGATGTCATCTTTCATTCCCAAGGGAGGCACAGAGCAAGAACGCTCTGGTTTCCAAGAACACACTCCATCCCGAAGTTCTGTCACACACACACACACACACACACACACACACACACATGCAAGCAGACTTACATTCACACATGCACACAGAGCACTGACACAGAAGTCCTGCCCCCACCCCTGCACTGAAATTCCATTTCCATCTCTAGATCCAGCTCAAAGCTGCCTCCTAGGTAAAGACCACACGAAATTCCCCAAGACCAAACCCTGGGGGAAACAAATGATGAAGATAGTGTGTGACGATCTTCTCCAGAGACTTAGGCCAGAGATTACTGGCAAGTCTTCTGCAGCCTTCATTCCTTCCCCCTCTTTCACATGATTCTAAAAGGGCTAATGCTCAAGACTGGATGCTTTGCGGGGCGGGGGGGGGGGGGTGTGCACGTGCCAGAGAACTCACTGGGAGAATGAAATGATGCCTAAATGCAGAATAGGAAGGCATGAGGCAGGGCCCCCAAAGATAAACCACAGTGGGACATGGCACTGGAGGCACTGAAAGGATGATCGGTGGACCAACAGCTTCCACTTGACACCACAGTTAACTCCCAACTCAGGCCTGATGCTATAAACAAACACAGGGCCTGGCACCCACACAGTGGGAGTGCAGGGAGGAATTCATCAGCCTCATGGGTTCTTCTTGTCTTATCCCTGACAACTGACAAAAGGAAGCTGGGCCTGAGATTAAGTGGGGCACTAGAAGTGGGTTTTCCTCGGTCCCTGCATGAGGGGTAGAAGGCAGGCTCTGAGGTGTTCAGGACTCATCCATACAGTATGCCTGGCTTTCTGAAAGCTGTCTGGCTGAAAATAATGTGGAAACCAGGCTGCATTCAGACTGCCTGACCAGGTACGGCAAGGGGGAGAGGGAGGTTGGCCTCACACGAGTAGACAGCCCTACACAGAGGACAGAGATGAGGGGATCTAGAGTCTTTGCATCCCGAAGCAGTTCCAACCAGAAGACCCAGGGGGAGGGTTAAGAAGTCACTGCTACATAATGGCCCTGCTGATACCAGGATCAGCAGCAAAAATGATCACCTAGGAACTTGTCAGAAACGCACATTCCCAGGACCCACAGTAGGCTAGATGAATCCATTTTAAAGAGCCCTCCAAGTTCTGGTTTGAGAACCACTGCACAGTGTGACTCTTGGTGGCTGCCTCCCCTCTTCCTCATTAGAAAGAACATCTGGTGGCCGAAACTCCTGTCTCTGGATCAGAACAATTTCTCAAAAGATCAAAGGGCTCAAAGTCACAACCCAGTAGGTGAAATGCAGTCAAGAGAGATTAAAATAAAACAAAAACAAAAAAAACACCTCTGTTTGCTCACATCACTTAGCAGCTAAATCCCTTCACTGGCCCTCACTATGCTTAGCTTATAAGGTCCTCCCTAACATAGGCCCTGCTGTTCCCCAGGGGTCCGGCACAACTCTAACCTCTCAATGCCAGCCACAGGCACTTTACCAGCATCCCAAGTGTCAGGCTTTCTTTCAGCAGCCAACCACAGCCACCGCCCCACCCCCAACTAATGGCCCTCCCTGACCACCCCTACTTCACCCCTCCTGTAACAGCACCCCCATCACAGCACTCATCATCCACACTGCACACTGAGCCATAAAATTCCAGCACCCAGCAGGGGAGGGCACAGAAAGGAGCCATAAAAAATACTTGATGGTGAGGGGCCCCTGGCTGGCTAAGTCTGTAGAGCATACTCTTGATCCTGGGGTTGTAGGTTTGAGCCCCACAGTGGGTGTAGAGATTATTTAAAAATAAGATCTTAAGGGGTGCCTGGGTGGCTCAGTGGGTTAAGCCTCTGCCTTCAGTTCAGGTCATGTTCTTGGGGTCCTGGGATCGAGCCCCGCATCAGGAGCCTGATTCCTCTCTCTCTGCTTGCCTCTCTGCCTACTTGTGATCTCTGTCAAATAAATAAAATCTTAAAAAAAAAAAAAAAAAAAACTTGATGAACAAAGCCAACTCTTAAACACACTTGACATTCCAGCTATAAGCCTTATCATCCCTCAGTACTGAAATAGTCTTAATTGTAATAAGGGGGGGAAAAATGTCTACTAAAGTTTTGAAAGTCAGAAAAGAAGACTTTACAAGCGACAGGAGAGAAGATTTGCCCACCAGGGAGGTGGTTGTGGAGTAACCGGCGGGGCGCCAGGAGTCTAGCACCATCCACTGGGAATCTCTCCATCTTTACAGATGGGGCCTTGCTCAAACCAACCATACTGAGGAACGGCAGTCTCCCAAGCCAGCACCTAGCTGAACCTTAGCCATATGTAAGATAGCAGGGAGCCTCTTGGTGTTTCCCTCACACATTAACCAGAAGCCCTTCACCCTGGGGGCTCTCAGAGAAACCTTCCCCTCCTCCAAGACAGCACCTGGGTGGACACCTGGCTCCCAGCTTCTTATAGGAAGCCCTGAGTCCATGCTTCCAAGGTGTGCCCCCAAACTGGCTCAAGGGAGATGTGGGACCCCCCCCCCCCAGATGGCCCACTCAGCCTTCAGCAGATCCAGAGGGGAGGGGATACTCTTGGGAACTGGGAACTCAGAGAGAAAAAGCCAGACAGAAAAATTAAAAGGAAGGGCATCCCCTTACTTCTCCTGCTTGGAACACAAAAACATCCCTTTCCAAGCACCAGCTGGCAGGTAGGAGCCTGTCTCACTCCTGTCTGGACATCCAGTCCTAAAAGGAACTCAGACTATCAGTCTTCCCCAGCCCACGCCTGAGAAAAATTTACCTTTGGGAAAAGGTAGGGGTGATGGGGAGCACAGGAGGGACATCAACCTGACAGGGCATTGGGCCTCAGATGTAATCAAAACACTGTATTCCACCATAAGTAGACAGAACAAGTATTATTTGATGGAGGAAGGGAGGGTGCCACAGGAGTGTGAAGGAGGAAGAGAGGGGCCCAGTATGTGGTGTGCTTCAAAGAGGGGGATTAAAATGGCCTAATATACTGGGGGGGGGGGGGTTGTCACAAAGTGGTCTCCCTCATTCCTGGGGCTGTATGGGGTGGGATGGAATCAGGAAGAAAGAGGTGAGGATTGGAGGGTGAATCGCCTTCCAGCCCGATGAACCTGGTGGAACCCCTTGTGCGCTCTGCGGGAGGAACTGACTTATGGAAGTGGAAAGCTCCTGGAGGCAGAGTATTTCAACCGGAAAAGCATGTGTGGGGGTTCCCAGGGCAGCCCCAGTACAAAAGGCAGCTTGGATTTGGAAATCCAGCGTGAGGGGTGGGGCAGGGCAGGGCTTTTAGTAGAATTTACATATACACGTTTAAAGACAGTCGGTCCGGATCTGCCACCAAGAATGCTGTGTAATATCGGGAGAGTCCCTTCCCAGCTCTAGACCTCAGTTTCCCAACCACAGTAGGGGGGGGGGGGGAGGGACAGAGTAGAGGGAAAAACAAAAACAAAAAACGCTCCTCTAAATCCGTGTCAGCTCTGACTTTCAGACTTTAGGTCTTGGGGGACGGAAGGGCTGCTGGGTTTTTCTTGGACAAGGCTGCAGGACGCTCTGGTCAGGTTACTTCCCAAGGAGGACACCTGGCTGTGGGCTCAGAGAGGGGACGTTTTAGGAGCAGCAGTTGAGACTGTGTCAGAGGCCAAGGATCCCGGGGAAAATGCGTGCGATAGGGAAGAACTAGGACGCGGCGAAGGAACCCTTACCCCAGGGTCCTAGCCGGAAGCTAGGAACCATGAAAGAACCAAAGCGTTGCCTCAGTTTCCCCGTGCACACAGTGGCTAAGGAACCTGGGGTGAGAACAAGGGGTGCCTTACCTTGTCCTTTTTGCCGGCCCCGCTCTCCTCCGCGGCCGAGGCGGCACACTTGTTGAGCAGTTTCTTGCCACCGCAGGCCGTCGGGCTCCAGGTGCGGCCACCAGAGCAGGCACCCCCCGGGAGGTCTCCGGCACCGCCCGCGGCGCTCTCCACCTTGATGAGGCGGTGCTTCGGAGAGATGTAGCGCACCTCGGCAGGGGTGGCTGGCCGCCGCTCGCTGCTGCTGCGGTAAAGGTGCGGAGAGCCGGAGGACGACGACGAGGACGCGGCAGCGCCTGCGCCCGACGAGGCACAGCAGCAGCCCGCGGCGCCCGACGCGGACGAGGCCGAGAAGGCGCGCTGGCCCCCGCCCGGCTCCCCGCCGCCGCCGCAGTAGTCCAGGCGGCACATGGCGCGCAGTTTGCGCAGCGACGAACCCGGCCCGTTGTAGGGGTCCTCGAAGTCGCGCTCCTTCTGTGCGCGGTAGGCGCGGATGAGGTCGCTCGTGCTGCCGCTGTCGTCGGGCAGCGAGCCCGACGAGGTTGAGAAGCAGGAGGCCGCAGCCGGACCACAGGACGCCGAGGCACCCGCCGAGGCCTGCGGTACAGCCTGGGGGGGCTGCGAGGGCCGCTCTCCCCGGCGCCGCTGATCGCGGTAGTCCGGCCGCGGCGGCTGCGGGGGGCTCTTGGTCTTGCTGTTGCCCAAGCTGAAGTACTTGTTCAGCCACTTGGCCATGGCGAGAGGCCGCCTAGGGCCGCGGCGCGGGAGCCCTGTCCGCCGCCGCGGCCATTCGGGGAGCAGCGCTGCGGCCCAGGTCCCTCGGCGCCCCGGCCCCGGCGGGGGGCGTCCGGGGCGCCCGCTCCCGACGCCAAGTTCAAGTTCTCTCCGCCGCCTCCTGCCGGCCGACCCCGGCTTCCAGCAGCTGCAGCACCGCCCTCCGCCTCTGCCTCTCGCCGCCCGGGCTTCGGCTCTCTCGCCCCTTACGGGCGCGTCTCATGGGATCCCGGCCCTCCGCCCCGCGGACAGCGAAAGGCCCGGGCGCCCCCCAGCCTGGGACGCTCTGGCCGCGCGCTCCGCCGCGGAGCGCTCTCCTGCCCCGTCTGAGCCGCAGCCTCCGCCTGGGCCGGGATCTGCGGCTGCTGCGAGAACTTGTCGGCGTCTTTGGCCCCCCTTCTTCCTTCCCAAGAGCGCTGGGGGAGAGCTTGGCCCCGCAGCCGGCAAGCAAGCAGGAGGGAGAGCGAGCGAGCGAGCGATGAAGGGAGGCAGCCGGCGCCCGCCCGAGCCGCGCGCCCGTGCCCGTCCCGGCGGCGCCTGCCGCTGCCGCTGCCGCCGCCTCCCGAACCGCCGCGTGTGTGACACTCGGGCCGCCAGAGCCCGCCCCGCGCCGCGGCCCCGCCCTCCCTGGGCTCGCGCGCGCGCCCCGCCCCTAGCCCGCCCCCGCAGGCCCCGCCCCGTTCCCCCCTGCGAGCGGGGCAGCCAGACCGCGGCCTAAGCCCCGCCCTCCTCGTGCCCGGGTCTTCTGCAGGCGCAGCTCTCCACCTCAGCACGCGCCACCACCCGCGGCAGCCTCGGCGCCAGCCCCGGGGTGGCGCCTGAGGGCACCGGGGTCCGGCAGCGCTCCTGGCCCCGCCTCGCTCGCAGCCCGCCGCCGCCTGGGGCGTGAGGTTGCCAGCGAGAGCCCGCCGCGCGCTAAGGCCAGACCCGGGCGCGTCTCCTGGTCCCCGCGCGCTGTGCGCCTCAGGGACCCACTGTTGGAGGCTGCGGGGAGCGGGGCTGAATTATCCCGGGACATTTCTAGTTTACAGCGTGAGCCGCGCGAAGGAACTGACGCCCTGGGTCCCCTCCAGGACAGGGTGCCTTATCCCCTTCTTGAAGGGACGGAGACTCGGGTTCAGCCCCCACGTGCCCAATCTGCGGAGGAGTCTCTGTGCTAATGAGCGCGTTAGCAGTCCCGCTGACCGACGCGGCCTGGAGGGGCGGCCCCGGCCCGGCACCAGTCGCGGCGCCAGGCTGAGGGGAGTCCGGACGCTGGCTCATCTCACCTGTGAGGAAGTGGGGTCTTTAACCCCGCGCAGAGCCGACCAGAGTCCCAAAGGAGGGCCGGCCGCCCAAGTGGGCCGGGCTGCCACTTCCCAGTCTGGTGGAGCCGAAATGATGTCATTTCTACCAGTCTCTACTTGGCAACTTAAGATCGTCCTTTGATATTGAACAAAGCTAAGGAAACTGAGGCCGAGGAAGGGGCGCTGCTTACCCAGTGAAGCTTTTCCTGGGAGGCGCCAGGCTCCCCGGGGAGCCTGAAGAACTGCCTGGAAAAGAGGTAACTGCCTCTAGAGCGAGTGCTCCTTTGAGTTTGGCCGACAGGCCCCAGAATGTGCTTTACACTGAGGTGTGAGAACTGAGACCTGAAGTCGCAGGCATTCTCTGATTGATTAGGATAGCCCACGTTGTCAATAATCTCCACTTGCTACCTGTGTCTTAACAGATGGGTTTTGGGGGCAGTCTATTTTTTTTTTTTTTAATCCTGTAGGAAAAGTAGGACCTGTTCAGGCAGGCAGAAGGCCAGAGGCTCTCTTGGCCACCACACAGACCTGGCCCGGCTGGAGTGGAGGTCACATTCTCAGTCTGAGAGCCAGACGCCTGAGAGCTGTCGCCTCTTCACTGCCGGAGGCCTGAGGCCACAGTGGGGAGAGGGCAGAACCTCGACTCCAACTTGGGTCTTTCTCTGAAGGCTGCAGTCCTGTCCACTCAGCCACACACACTGATGTAATGGAATTGACTGCAAATTTTCCCTTTAGGATCAAGCTCTTTTCCCTCTTTGCTCAGACAGGACTGTCATTCTCTATGAGTTAGTTGAGTTTTTTAAACCCACTATTATAGCCCCCACAGTCACAGACACCAACTACACAGCCCTTTCATTGCCTGAGATCTACCTACCTACTTGGCATTTCTCAGGAAATAATGTGTGTGTGTGTGTGTGTGTGTGTGTGTGTGTGTGTGTGTCTGGGGCATGGTGGAAGAACCAGAAACTGACTTGAGCTAAGATGTTTATTTTGGGAAACCCTAAACTTAAATATCTCAAATTACCCTTTAAATCACTCGTCTGCTGTACAAATACTTAATTATTCTGCAAGTAGGGGAGGCCCAAATAGAAGAAAACCCAAAAGGCAAGGACATCCTCATTGTAAGTCCCATTTCTCAACCAACCACAAATCCTCTCTGGCTCTCCCCCTTCCCATTTCTGCTTGTAGGCCAGTAAGGAGAAGCAGCCAGACCCTGACCATAGACCAGGCCACTCAGGACAAGAAAGTCCTCTTCCAGGATCTGGAAACTTGTTCCCTGCATGTGGGTTGTACATGGAAGAATTATCTCTGCCTTTTCCAAAGGTTAAGAAGAGAAGTTATATTTCACAACTTATTTTTTCCATTTCACTTTCATCAGACCATGGGGTTAGACCCACTTTTCCATGTGATGCCTCTGCTGGGGTATAATTTGCAAGCCAAAATTATTGTAATGCTATAGTATTATGCCAAGAACTTCCAGAGCACTTGTGTATCTGCTCAACCCCAACACGTTCTGTGTATAATTAACCCTACTCATCAGCCCTGCAAGTCGGTGTTATTCCCAGTTTACAGATGGGGTAACTGGACTAAAGTAGTATTTACTTCAAGCAGGGAAAAACACATGGGTGTTTTCCTTTGGGAATTAGTGTAGACACACCTTACAAGACAGTCAGAAATAATCATTCTGAAAGGAAACGGAAAAGTTCCCTAAAGATGACGTTGGAGAAGTAATATGTCAAATGGTTCAAGGAGATGGGAACTTGTAAGGAAAGCACTTATGGGCAGTCAGAGCGGAATAGACACTCCTTTCACAGAGCCAGCCACCCCATTTCACAGAGGGCAAATGGATAACCAAAAGGAAGAGTTTGAATCAAGAGGCACAGGGCGCCTGGGTGGCTTGGTGGGTTAAGCCACTGCCTTTGGCTCAGGTCATGATCTCAGGGTCCTGGGATGGAGTCCCGCATCAGGCTCTCTGCTCAGCAGGGAGCCTGCTTCCTCCTCTCTCTCTCTGCCTGCCTCTCTGCCTACTTGTAATCTCTCTCTGTCAAATGGATAAATAAAATCTTAAAAAAAAAAAAAAAGAGGCACAACTGGAATTGATACTCGGTCTCTTGATAGTACAAACCCAACATTATGCCGATCCTTGGCATTTTTAAATTTTTAGCTCCCCTCCTCCCAGCACTTGTCCCAATTTTCTTATTGGAAGGGTTCAGTATGGCCCTGTTCCTGTTTCTGCCCTGTCTCAACTTCTCACTTTAGACCAAGGTGGGGACACGGCAGCTCTTTTTCCTGCCTCCTCTTTCCAGTATCTGGAAGTAGGCTACAGCATTGATAGGGACCTGGAGAAATGATGCCACCAACCCAACAGACTCATCTACTCCTTTCAGTTCAGGTCATCAAATGTTAATGGCAGACTTCTGCTATGTGCTGGGCCCCAGGGCAGGAATCTGGACTGTAATCATAGATTTGGGAGTCCTTAGTGCTCTAAGAAGATCGGAGGCAAAACTCTCAGTCATTCTTGACATCTTTCTTCCATTCCTTCTCCATCCAACACTTCAGCAAGGAATATGCAGAATCCTACCACTTTTTGCCACCTCCACTGCTTCCACCCCAGCCCAGCCCAGCACTCCTTCCTCTCTTGCCTGGATCATCACAGGCATCTGGTACCCATTTCCCTGCTTCTGTCTCAACACAGCAGCCAGTGATCCTATTAAAATGAATCTGATGATGTCCCTCTGCTCAAATCTCCCATTAAATTCCCCTGTCCCTAATAATAAATGCCAAAATTTTTATAGTAGCCCACAAAGCCTTATATGACCTAGTCCCCTCAAATTCCTAACTTCATGTTGTCCTGTCCACTCTCCTGTTCTAGCTAGGCTACCTCTTCCTGGTATTCCTTGAACACTCTCACCTTGGAGCCTTTGCACTGAATCTCCTCTACCTGGAATGCTTTGCCTCAGCTGTTCCCATGGCTCATCCTTGACTCCCTTCTGGTCTGCTTTTATTAATTTTTTTTTTTTTAAGATTTTACACAGGGGGAAGGGCAGAGGGAGAGGGACAAACAGACTCCCTCCTGAGCAGGGAACCTACATGGGGCTTGACCCCAGGACACTAAGATCATGACCTGATCTGAAGTCAGACATTTAACTTACTGAACCACCCAAGTGCCCCAGGTCTGTATTTAAATGTTACATGCTCAGTGAGGCCTCCCCTGGGCATCACATCTAGGATTGCTGCTCCCACTCAACACTTCCTATCCTTCCCAGCTTTATTTTTCTGAATGTTATCCAGATCCATTTCATGTACAGCATATTTTACTTGGTTTTTCTTGTTTATTGTCTTGCCCCACAATGGGAAAGAAATCTTTGCTTTTGTTCACTGCGTATCTCCAGTGTTCAGGACACTGCCTGACACCGGGTAGGCACACAGTAAGTATTTATCAAATGAACAATTGAACGTGAATGGTTGATCATGGAGGGCCGAATGGCAGAGGGCTAAAGCTTGGCATCTCTGCCTTGGACCTGGTGTTAGTGGCTATTAACTTTGGTCTGGAGGTGGGAACTTAGCACATTCGCTGAGTTTTTGAAGCAGATGTGTTCTCGTGTTCTGTTCCCAGGCTGTGTCTCTTAAGCAGAGGAAGCAGAATGAGGTTTATGCCTGTCTTCCCAGCATCCGGAGGGGGTTCCAGGAAGGTTGTGGCATCCAGGTAGCCCTTTTCACAAGATTCCCAGTCATGCTGACATGCGACGCTGTCTGTGCATCACTGAGCTGGCTCTGTTCTCTCCACCTCAGGTACAACTAATCTTAGGATTCTCATTATGGGTCCAAAGATAATCCTCTATATCTAGATTAAAGGCTGTGTTTTGACCATTACTGCACATTGAGCATTGAGCCGACAGTTTAATTGAACTGTTTATGCCGCTGCCTTGATCTCTTCCCAGAGAATTTACAACTAATTCCAAGTGTCTCTGTGAATTAAGTGGGCCTCTCCCAACATGCTTTGCTTGTAGTTTGTCTGTGCCAAATCCCACTTGTCCTTGCATTTCCCAATTATGGGCTCTCACTCACAGCTGTCTCTGACCAGTACCACTTCCAGTCCACTTCCTCCCAGAGGTGGCCATTAAGATATGGCTCTGAGAATGGCCATATCCTAGGATAGCCTCTGTGATACCTGCAATGGGGCGGGCTGGGGCAGGGGGTTGGAGGTGATGATTAGCACAGGAGCAGAGAGGATGTGAATCATATGACTCCTTTGAAGTCACCTTCAGGCACCTGACAATAGCCCCCTAACAAGGGAAGGGTACAAATGTCTTTAGCACAGTTAAGTGTGATGGAAGGAAAAGAGCTCTGGACTGAGGTCAAGTCTCCTGAGTTCTTATCCTGGCTGTCTTCTGACTTCCTATGTGACTTGGTTTTACTATTTATAAAATAGGAGCTGGCAGATCATTGTTTCTCATTCTGTGTTATAGAAATGTCCAAGGGTAGGGTTGCCATATCTAGAAAAAAACAAAACAACAATAGTGAAAAAGGACATCCATGCAATATTTGAGACATACTTACAGTGAAATATTAGTCATTGTTTATCTGAAATTCAGATTTAACTGGATGTCCTATATTTATCTGTCCATGTGGGAGATAAAAAAGCCTCCCACCCCCTTAGCCCAGCCTCTACTAGTGGAATGGACAAGAGCAGATGTTCTTAACCCTGGCTGAACATTATAATCACCTATAGAACTCACCCAGTACCCAATGATCAATCTTGTAGTCCAGACCACTTAAATCAGAATTTCAGTGGATTCAATGGATTGT
This sequence comes from Mustela nivalis, assembly GCF_964662115.1. NCBI lineage: Eukaryota > Metazoa > Chordata > Mammalia > Carnivora > Mustelidae > Mustela > Mustela nivalis. The sequence continues at coordinate 60,519,413 of NC_139032.1, forward strand.
ATTGTTTTGTTTTTTAATTAAAAAAACTCCTAGGGGTGCCCGGGTAGCTCAGTTGGTTGGGGTTCCCACTCAGGTCATGATTTCAAGGTTGTAACTTCAAGTCCCCGTATCAGGCTCTATGTTCCATGGGGAGTCTGCTTGAAAGTCTCTCCTTCTCCCTCTCCCTCCGCCCCTCCCCTGCTCATGCAAGCACACTCTCTAAATAAATTTTAAAAATCTTTTTTTTTTTCCCTAAGATTTTTAAAATTTATTTGAGAGAGAGAGAGCACAAGTAGGGGGCGGTGGAGGGGAGCAGCAGAGGGAGTGGGGAAGCAGACTCCCTGCTGAGCAGGGAGCTGGACACAAGGCTCAAACCCAGGACTCTAGGATCACAACCTGAGCTGAAGGCAGATGCCTAACTGACTGAGCCACCTAGGCACCCAAAATCAATATTTTTTTTTTAAGATTTTATTTATTTATTTGACAGGCAGAGATTACAAGGAGGCAGAGAGGCAGGCAGAGAGAGAGAGGAGGAAGCAGGCTCCCCACTGAGCAGAGAGCCCGATGTGGGGCTCGATCCCAGGACCCTGGGATCATGACCTGAGCCGAAGGCAGAGGCTTTAACCCACTGAGCCACCCAGGTGCCCCCCCAAATCAATCTTTAAAGAAAAACAAACTCCTTAGGTAAATCCAGTGGGCAGCCTAGTTTGAAAACCACTGGACTAGAGCAGGGTTCTCAGAGTGAGGTCCTTGGGCCAGTGTATCAGCCTCACCTGACAACCTGTTAGAAATAAAAATTGTCATTCTGACTTCCTGACCTTCAGAATTAGATACTGGGGGTTGTGGCCCAACAAGCCTGTCTCCAAGTAATTCTGCTAAAGCTAAAGTTTGAGAGCCAGTTTGAAACTTCCTTTGAAGAATTTGCTAGGGAATAAATTAGTTGAATTGCTTTGTGTGATGCATCCTAATGGTCAAACGACCTGTCCTGGGTGATTGCAGCATAAATTACGGAGGTGGCAAACCCATTGTGTGGAGTAGCTTCTTCAGTCCCAACCATCAGTCTGACAGCAGTCTTGAAGGCTACTATTGGCACCTGGAGCTTATTGCCATTAGGACAAGTTAGCCCAGGAAGATCCAGAAGTGGGCCAGCAGTGTCTGAGGGCATAAAGTTCTGGGTCAGGCAACCTAAAGACCCAGGAGAAGAGGCTGTGGAGCCCGTAGGCAAGGGGGAAGCAGAAAGTGTGGCAGAAAGAAACCACAGGTGGTGGGTACATTAGGTCAGCCCATGTCCCAGTGAGGCTGGGGGCAGTGAGAATCAGGGATACCCCCAGGGTTGGTTAGACCGAGTCACACTGCTTCTGTGAAGAACCAGGACTAGGGCAGGCCAGAGCTGATGTAGACTGGAGGAGGTGTATGTCAGAGGTGGAGAAGGGAGACTATCCTTGCTTTGTTTTACTTTGTTTTGTGTTAAGAGGCAAGTGGTATTCAAGAACAGAGCAGCATTTTTCTGCAACGGAGGACTTAAATGCAAGCCTACTAGCACCACCGGGTTTTCTCTGGGGGGTCTCACAGTGAGGTTTATTTGTTTCTGGGATACCAGGGGCCCAGGATATGTGACTGTCTTGTTCTTCAGAGACCTCTGGAGGGTAGGTCCTAGGGGCTATGCATTATTCGTTTCTGTCTGCCCCCAGGCTTTGCTCAGTGCCTGCCAAATGCTAGGCCCTGAGTAACTGTGTGTGAAATCGAATCCAACAGAGATCCAGAAAATCACCGTTCTTAAGTATGAGTTATCACCTCAGACCCTAATAAAGCACACCACTGAGAAAGCCCAGACTTTCCACATGCAAAAGGGCACTTGTCACCCTTGGAGAATCATTGCATACTCTCTTTCTTGCTGTCTCTTTTCTCCCTTCCTTCCACTGAGCACCTTTCCTGTGCAAGGGTAGATATTAGACGGACCAGCTCTGCCCTGAGGGCTTTGTGCTCTCTAGAGAACCATTGAAAAAGAAGGCATAGAGGCAGCGAACAACATTGAAACCTCCAAGATCTCACTTACCTGGGTTCTAATGTGAATGACTTTGTGCTAGTGTGTAAAACTGTAAATCTGAAGAGTTTAATCTCATTCTTCTTATCTACAAAATAAACTTCGGAGTTCCTGAAAAGGTGAAATGTTACTTTAAGCCTGATGGTTGGGAAAGTGATTTATAACCTGCGCAAAAAAATGTTCTGCAATTTCTCTCACTTTGGCTGTAACATTTAAAGACAATTTTTAAAAGTCACTTTCTATGCATAATTTTCTCTCACTACAATTTTTTTCTTGAATTAAAATGGTCACCATGCTGCCATCTGAGGCTTCCCTGAGTGGGATGCAATGGTTTTAGCCAAAGCTAGGAAAGAGTTAAAGTTGCAAGGGCTGTTGGTCTCAGTTAGGGGGTGGGGTGGGGGGTGGAGACTGGGCAATTGTCTGTCCATCTCTTCCCCTCCCTAGGGCTGAGTGCAGGATGTTGAGTCTCCCAAAATAACTCAGACCCGGAGGGTAAATGCTTGCTGGGAGCTGGTTTGGAATAGAGGATTCTCTAGATCAGAGGGGAACTTTTGAGGCCAAAAGATCTGATCTTCTGGGCTGAAAAGAGAGAGGAGCCCAGCCACCTTCTAAACTAAACATCCATTAACAAGTCCTCACCAGGTCACAGGGAAACCAGGTGCCAGCTTCTTTCGGCCATGTAGCATCCAATAGAATGATCATACCCAGAGTGAGTCCCGTAAGGCCTGTGGGCACAGCTTGGAGAGGCACCGGCAGATGGCAGAATCTAAATGAGCCTCAGGTCACTAGAATTTTTGGAGCTCTTGGAGTTTACAAGATGCTGTAGAAATCTCTGCCTATTGCACTTGTGCAGAGGAGGGAACTGTTGGTTTTTCAGGTTCTTTGAGTCATGGAGTCACACTGAATGAAAGGGATCCTTCTGTCCAGTCCTCAGAGCCCACTCTGATCCCCTTGGTCCTAAAGTTCAGACAGTGATGAATTTGGAGGCTCTGGGCTGTGAGTTTACTTCACCCCTAAGGCTGGAGCAGCATTTCATTCATATAATTGGGGTCTGGACCTAGCAAAACCCAGAAAGAATCGTTGCCTTCTTCAAGAGTTCCCTGCTTTTATTTCTGTAAGTCTATTTGTATTTCTATTTGCTCCTATTTGTGGATTTAGGCTCTAAATGCAAGAATTTACTTCTCCAAAGGACTACTTTTGCTATAAAGTAGCACATCCACCAAGGCCACTGTGTGGGTCATGGTGCTCAGACTTGAGAATCACCTAGAAAACAGTGTTTAGAATGTACATTGCCAACACCAGTTCAGAGAAGCTTAGATCCTAGTGGGTGGGGCCCAGGAATTTGCATTTTTACATCAACCACAGCTGGTGCTGCTCAGATGGGCCAGGGGCCCACTTTGAGAAGCTCTGGCTCATCTCTGAGCTCTGTGACATGAGTCAACAAGTTGTGGTGGAGGCATTTCTGACTTTGCTTGCTGTGGTCTGATATTCAGAGGTCAGCCAGCCTGTGTCTCAGGCAGGCGGGCATCTCGGGTGTGGTAAGTGTCCCTGCAGGGGGCGTCTTGTAGCCTCAGCTGTGCACTCAAGAGCTCACGTGGTTCTTATTTATTCTGAGCAAATCTCCCTCGGTGGTGGCCTGTTTATGGGGTTCTGAGAAATGGAGATTAGGCAGGAGTAAGGGGGAAGGAAGAACAAATGTGAATACTAGCAGTGCACTGGCCACTGTACTCTGGGCATCACACCAGTGGTATCTGCCAGTGTCCTGCAGAAAGGCTCACGATAGGCAGTAACTGACGTATTCCCGCTGAGATGAGGACCCAGAGGTCACACAGCTAGTTGTGGTAGATTCAGGTCTGTTCAATTTAAAGGCCTTCCTCTTTACTTGTCTTCTTGGGGGCTGGGAGGAGTGGATGCATTTATAATTTTTCCCTTTTTGTTTTGAAAAGTTTCAATCAACAGAAAAATTGCAAGAATAATACAATTAACCCCATGGACTCTTTGTTAGCATTTTGCCACATCTGCACTCTTACCTAATTTTGCCAATCCATTTGAGAATTTTGAAGCATTGTGTTGAATTACTCCTAAATATTTCAGCCCATCTCCAAAGAAAAAGGACATTCTTCTTAAAACCACAATAATAAAATTATCATACTTTAAGTTTAACATTAATACACCGTAGAGGCTGCTTTTAGACAACAAGCTTGAACCGTGGAAACTCCATCAAGGCAAAGGGTCCACAGCAACCTGGTGGCTGAAGACAGGCCCATCAGGTGACCTACCTCAAAATATCCATAGGCCCTAACTAACCAATGGGGTACTTCCAGCCAGGTACAGTCACCAAGAGAGAATTCCATCTGCCCCCATACTTCCTCATCTTCCCCCTTTATTTATTGATTTTATTTTAAATTTTTGAAGATTTTCTTTCTCTGAGAGAGAGAGAGAGAGAGAGAGAAAAACAGCAGCAGGGGAGGGGCAGAAGGAGAGAGAGAAGCAGACACCCTGCTGAGCAGGGAGCCCAAAAAGGGGCTGGATCCCAGGACCCTGAGATCCCAGCCTGAGCCCAAGGCAGATGCTCAACAGACTGAGCCACCCAGGCGCCCCACTCACTTTCCCTCTTTATTTTTTTTATTTCTTTTTTTTTTTAAAGATTTTATTTATTTATTTGACAGAGAGAGATTACAAGTAGGCAGAAAGGCAGGCAGAGAGAGAGAGGAGGAAGCAGGTTCCCCACTGAGCAGAGAGCCCGATGTGGGACTCGATCCCAGGTTCCTGAGATCATGACCCGAGCCAAGGCAGCAGCTTAACCCACTGAGCCACCCAGGCGCCCTCACCTTCCCTCTTTAAATCCAGCCCTCCACCCCACACTCCCTCATTGCAGACAGTCTCTCCTTTGCTGTCCTGCCCACTGATCCCTTGCAGTATATTCAATACCCACTGCCTCCTGGCAGTCTCTCTTCTGCTGTCCTGCCCCCACTCCCTTACAGTAGATTCAGTAAACTTCTATCTCCTTTCTTCTACCTTGGGTAAATCATTTTACCACCCTCACCACCGGCTTCCACCTAATCATCACCCCACGTTTTAACATATACATTATTATTCAATATCTGGTTTACTGTACCAATTTTTAAAAAATTTGTTAGAAGATTTAATTTATTTATTTGACAGAGAGCGATCACAAGTAGGCAGAGAGGCAGGCAGAGAGAGAGGGACAAGCAGGCTTCCTGCTGAGCAGAGAGCCTGACGCAAGGCTAGATCCCAGGACCCAGAGACTATGACCTGAACCAAAAGCAGAGACTTAACCCACTGAGCCACCGAGGCGCCCCCATTTTTTTTTAAATAAAGATTTTATTCATTTATTTGAGACAGAGAGAGAGCCTGAGCACAAGCAGGGGGAGGGGAAGAGGGAGAGGGAGAAGCAGGCTCCCTGTTGAGCAGGGAGCCCAAAGTAGGGCTGGATCCTGGGACATTGACACTGGGATCATGACCCAAACCAAAGGCAGATGCTTAATTGGCTGAGCCACCCCGGCGTCCTGTACCAACTGTTTATAAAATGTCTGTTACAACTTTTTTTTTTTTTATTTTAATTCAACATCCAGTCAGATCACTCACTGCATTTACTTGTCACATCTTTTTAGTATCTTTTCATCTAGAATGGTATTACAGTTTTTTGATTTTTTTTTTCTTTCTTCTTTCTTTCTTTCTCTTTCTTTATTTCTTTCTTGCTTTCTTTCTTCCATCACTTTTCCAATGAGTAGTATTATGTCAGATTGTTTCCTCAGGACTGGATTCTTCTCAGGACTTCATGTCAGAGGGACAAAAGATATGCCATTTTGATTGTCCTCCACTGTCTCTTGCCAGTGAAAGGATACAGTTTGATTCTTTGAATTGTTACAAGGGCTATGGTAGGAAGAAAAGCAGCATAACTTTGAGGAATGAATGTAGATTTTGAAGAGCAACAGAAGCAAGTTCAAGTCCTGGCTCTAATCTCCAGCTAATTGAGCTTAAATACAATCTAGCCAAATACCTTAAATACAACTCAAAATATCCTGTTCCTTTTCCCAACACATCTCTCAGATGCACCTTTTTCCGTGCTTCCCCATTTCTTTTATTCTAGAGCACTTTTATGGTTATTGCTTCTTTTCTGTTGCCCACACCCTAATCTGTCCCATACATACTACCACTGGTTGGCCTAAAATGTGTTTCTTGCTACTGTATTCACCTGGCCTCCTTCCTCAGTACATCAAGTCTGAATACCTAATTTTCAACACCTTTCATATTTTGATCTCATCCCACCTACCTGAACTTAACCTCAGACTGTTTCCCATGGGGTAGTGTGGTCGCTTTTGATTTGGCAGCTAGCACATCTTTTTTCTTCCCTCATTAGAGTGATGACCCCTCCCTCTCCTTCAATGTATATGTATGTATATATGCATGTATCGGTTAGGGTAGGGTCACAAACAGGAATCACTGGAATTTAAAGTAGGGAGGTATTTAATAAAGGGTTAAGGGGCACCTGGCTGGCTCAGAAAAGCAAGCAACTCCTGATCTCAGGATTGTAAATTGGAGCCCCATGCTGTATGTAGAGATTACTTAAAAATAAAATCTTACCCCCAAAAGTAAAGGGAATTAAATACTTACAAAATCATTGGAAAGTCTGGACAAAGATCAAGGAAGATCACCAGTTTGTCACTAACTTTCATAGATAAGAATTTGAAGAAATGGGAAACCATTTGCCTTATCACAGCTACCTTCAATTCTAAGGCCTAGGATTTTCAGGAAAATACTTAAAGACCACTGCAAAATGTCATATCTGCCTAAGCCTAAAGTTTGACACTGCCAGAGGGGCAAGAATGTGTCTTCTGCCTTATTCTGCCTTCAACACTTTACCAAGTGTTTTTATTTAAAATGTTCTACTCCAGGGGTGCCTAGGTAGCTCAGTCCTTAAGCGTCTGCCTTTGGCTCAGGTCCTGGGATAGAGCCCCGCATCAGGCTCCCTGCTCCGAGGGAAGCCTGCTTCTTCCTCTCCCACTTCTCCTGCTTGTGTTCCCTCTCTCGCTGTGTCTCTCTCTGCCAAATAAATAAATAAGATCTTTTAAAAAAATAAAATAAAATGTTCTACTCCAGGATCTGTAGCTAGGGATTCTGGGACATGTACTTCCCAGACTTCTAGACCCTGTGATATAGGAAAGAGTGCAGAAGGAATGCTGGATCAGTGAATGTCTTTCCCTGGGTCTCTTCTGATTGAGCTAGTGAGGAAGACTCTCTGGTTTCTTCGACCACAGCTGGAAGTATGTGAAACTGCTTACTGTAGAGGCCATCTGTCCTGACTTGGAGGAAACTCAGATGTGGAGGGAAAGAATGAAGCTCTTAAAAGATGAGAACAGAGTGAAAAGGCTGGAGATGGAGAATGAGACAGAAAGATGGCAAGCTGAAGATAAGATTGTGTCAGCCCTGGATTTGGTCATACGACCTTTTGCCAGTACTATCCGTGTCTTTCTCAGCTATTTCAATCCATGAATTTCTTTTTCTGCCTAAACTAATTTTAAGTTGGATATTTGTGTTACGACCAAAAGGGTCCCAATGAATAGGAGGGAGACATGTGAACATTACACACTCGGAGTGTGGTATGTGCTGTCCAAAGAGGGCTAACAAAGTGGTGTGCCCACCCAGAGATGATGTAAGAAGGGAGTGCATCTCCATTTGGTCTTGGAAATGTTATTTTAGCCATAACTTTTATCTTAGTTTATTTCTCATGTCCTTTGCTTCCTTCCAGAATATCCTCCTCCTCTCTTCTTGTGGTATTGTGATTTATAATAAGAAATATATACTTGGTCTTCATTCTGTTCCTAGCACAAAGCTCCCAAGACTCTTGGAATTTCTTAAGCGTTCTGAGCATAAAAGTGCAGTGTTGTCTTTTGTTATTCATAGCGAGTTCTTTTCAACCACACCTGTTTATGTTAATGAGGCGCTTTTGGAAAGCCCCTAAAAATGGGGGCTGGTTGCCAGGGGAACCAACCTAGTGATTAGAGCCTTGAAACTGTCAGGATCCACCCTCTTGCCTGGAAGGGGAGAGGGGGTATAGTTGAATTAATCGCCAATGGCCAATGACTGAATCAATCATGCCTAAGAAATGAAGCTTCCATAAAAGCCCATAAAGATGGAATTCAGAGAGCTTCCTGGTTGGTGAACATAGAAACGTGAGGAGAGTGGCCTGAAAGCCCCTCAACCCCTTCCCACTTCCTTTACCTTAAGCATGTCTTCTATCTGGCTGTTCCTGAATTATATCCTTTTGTAATAAACATGAATCTAATAAATTAACTTTTCCTGAGTTCTGTGAGCTGCTTGAGCAGATTAATCAAACCCAAGGAGGGGGTTGTGGGAATCTCCAAGTTATAACTGGGGAGCACAGGTAACTTGGACTTGAAATTGGCATCTGAAGTGGGGTAGGGGAGGCAGTCTTGTGGGATTGAACACGTAACCTGTGAGATCTGATGCTATCTCCAGGTAGTGTCAGAAGTGAGTTTCCAGCTGGAGTTAGAGAATTGCTTGATGTGTGGAAAACCCACACATCTCGTGTCAGAAGTCATATGGTAGTACGGTGAGAGTAAAAGAGACACATAGAAATTTTTTTCCTATAGTTTTCAGTTTTTAAGATACTTCCTGTCTTCCAAATATCAGTTCAAATCTGCCCTTTCCAGGGGCCTCTATAATTACTTCACCCATTTCTGAATTCTTCAAGTTCTTGGCACAGAACAGTTGAACATGAAATTATTGTTAATTTTGTGTGTGTGTGTGTGTTTTAAGATTTTATTTATTTATCAGAGAGAGAGAGAGCACAAGCTGGCAAAGGTAAAGCAAGGAGCTCAATGTAGGACTCGATCCTAGAACCCTGGGATCATGAACTGAGCCGAAGGCAGCGGCTTAACCAACTGAGCCACCCAGCCGTCCCTGTGTGTGTGTTTTGACTCCGTATATTAACTGTAAACTAATTCCTCAAGGCTATGGATTACATTTTACATGAACTCTCTGGATTCCCCTTCCCCAGATTTATCACCCCATGGTGCTCAGTTGATACTTGGGAGATGATGGATTGATTTGCTTAGTGGAGAAGCTGAAGTTGCCATGGGCAGTTAACTGGAGTAGTAAGAGGGGAGGAAAGGAATGCTGTCCAGGCACTAGCCATCCAGGAATAGGGAAGCCTTTCCAGAAAGAGTAATCAAACTGGCGGGAGTTGCTTGGCGCAAAGGGGTGAACTTTGAGTCCCACTTAGTGCACCTTTGCTAGTGGCCACAGGAGGGCGGCAGAGGGTACGGCCCGGGTGTCAACGCTGTAGATATGGTGGCCAGATTAGCCAACCAATCAGCTAGCTGAGCCCCCCTGGAAAGGACCTTTTGGTCTAAGTACCTTGCACAGGATGAGGTGGGCCTCCCAGCAGAGATCCTGGAAAGAAAGTTGCCTGGACCAGAGATGGGAAAGCCAAGAGATGAACAGGTGGATGGTGGACATCAACAGGCATCTAAGAAAGCTCAGAATCTCCAAAATCAAAGCAGTGAGTGAACTTTTAAGAGATCTAGATATTCTCTTAATGGCAAGGGGATGCCTTAGTACCTTGGCAAAGGAAGCAGGAAATCCAAACATGATATAGTGCTAAGCGCAAAGTCTGGAAAGCAGGAGTCTTGGAGTCCTACTTCTAAGCTTGTAGCTCCTCAGCCTTGGTAAATGCTTTTGCTGTATGACTAGGGGATGACTTTCTCCTTTCTGAGCCTCGGGTATCTCATCTTGTACAAAGAGAATTGGTAGATATCTGGAGACTCAGAGACCAGACCTGTCTTTGCACTGGGCTCCATGGTGGCCAAGTACCCTTCCAGCTTCGATGGTCTCTTGGGTTATGTGAACAAAGCAGCTCAGTTGTCCATAAACACATTTCTTCATTACTCATCTCTATGTACACCTGCTCTCTTTAAAACTTTCAATGGGCCTTGACCCGTGGAACCAGGGCTGTTCAAACAGGCTAACCCTGGGATGTGCCACCCTAGGTCATAGCACACATTCCACTGTAAGTGCAATTATTTTTTACTTTAAAATAATCTTAAGGGTATTTTTAAAATTTTGCTTTCAAAATTACTTTGCTAATTTAATTTTCAGTGGCTGCGATTTCTCAGAAATCATAGTACATACTTAGGAATTCCTTGAAGTGAAAGGACCCACTAATTGTTTGTAAATATAATAAACTTTTGATGGCTACCAAATTGGACAATTTAGGGAGTTGACATAATATTGTATGTTGTGGGAATTTGGTTAAATTTTGATTTTGGAACTTTCCTTTTGTATCCTGGAGCAACAAGAATGTATGTGGGGTGTGAGCATTTTTCTGGGCTCTTGAAAGGCTTGTATATCCTCAGTCCTGTGTGTGTATGGTACCTGGTGAATTGAAACCCTCATGCCTGCGGCAGCTGACACAAATTGGGGGGTGGTGGTTCTTTCAGTTATTATATTTTGTTTCATGGCTCCTGATCTGGGAGCCTGAGCAAGCTTTGAGCGCATCAATAAGAAAAAAATGTCCCCTCCTACTTTCCTTTAATCTTCGCAACTTCACTGTAGCCATATCTAGAAGCCAAGTCATAGAAGCAGGCACGAGGTAGCTGAATCCCCCTGCTCTGGACATTTTGTAAGGACAGGCTCCTCCCAGCCCTCTCAGGCATACACATTCAAGCCAGACACCATCCCCATTGTCAGTGTTTCCACAGAACTAGGTATCTCACAAAGGGCAGTATCTCACCAGAGAATTTGTTTTCTCTTCTGATAATTTCTCTCCATAAACATTTTTGAGAGATGAATAGGTGTACCTTTCTGGAACAGCAGGCAGATGCTGGGGCATGAAATGACTTTGTGCAGCATGTTTTATGGATGAGGGGAGAGTCCCGAGGGCCGCCTTTTATTTCCCCAGCCTCTGACCTGGGTACAGATCGCCAGGTTCCCCTTCTGCAGGGGACCTTCCGCTTCACCCACTGCTGCTCATCTGAAGCTTTAAAGGCCCCACTTGGGCAGAAGCTACAGAGAGAGATTCCCAAAGAGTTGGTGCAAATTGCCACCAGCCTATAGCACTCTGGGCCCACCACAAAGACCTAGGTCCCCCAGGTGCATTTCACAGCCAGTGCCACGGTCTTCAGATACTTCATTATGCTGGCATTTTTTATTTCTTCTCTACCTTTATAATAGCTATGAAGGGAATGAATTCCTTTCCAACATGGTGTTAATGAATCTCAAAAGAAAAAAAAAAAGATGTGATCTCAGAAAAATAAAGAAGAGAACATAAAAACGGCAGACACAGTGACCTTCAACAAAATGAACAAATGTGGGATTTTTCCATTCATCTCTGCCTGGGGGATGGGGAGGCTGATTGTTAATAACAGAATAGTACCGAATGACTTGCTGACAGTTCATCAGGGTCCCTCTAAAGCCTGGAGTCAACAATACCAAATGAGTCATGAAGGTGGCAGACCATACATGAGTGACAGGAGAGGGTGGGAGGTGACACAGAGCTCAGAATCAGGGTGTAGGCTTCAGAAGAGGTTTATTCCCAACCCAGGTTAGGGATGCCAGATTCAGCAAATAAAACTATAGGACCCCCAGTTAATATTTGAATTTCAGGTAGCAAATAAATTTTAGTCTATTCGGGACATACTTGTACTAAAAATTTAGATATGTTGTTTATTTGAAATTAAAATTTAACTGGGTGTCCTGTATTTTCTCTGGCAACCCTACCCCAGAGATACCAGCACTTCTCTTTATTTCCTAAGTCCCTACACATTTCTAGGTTCAAGCTCCACCAGACAGAGACTCCCTCCAGTCTCATTTTTGAATCCTACACTCTTACAGGTCCAGTTCAAATGGCACATTTTTGGAAGACTTTCCCCCTAAATCAGTTCCTCCTTCCTTTCTGTCCCCTTGCCCCATTGCATTTTATCTACCATTTTGGTTTATATTTAGTTGCTTATAAACCTGTTTCCCCCCTGCAGACTGGGAGCATCTCAAAGGCAGTGTCTAGATCCCTTTTCCCATGGCCATAGTACAGCTTTGCCTGCACTCCTGTATATTCTGTACTCTGAATATTTGCCTAATGAATGAGCAAATGAATGATCAGAGGTAACATGCTTTGAGTCCTGACTATGTGCCAGGCATGGTTCTCAGCATTTTTCATGGATTTAATCTTTGACCAACCATCTGAAGTAGGCACCATGTTTATTTCTATTTCAGAGATGGAGAAATGGATACACAGAGCTTCTAAGTAACTTGCCTATGATCACACAGTGAGTAAGGGGCAAAGCTGGGATTTGAACCCAGGCAGTATGGCTCTTCACTTCTGTAGTACATTGAATGAATAGATAAATGAAAGAATGAATAGGAGAACAAATGGAGGGCTGCATGAGAAGAGGCAGCAAACAGGTACTATGATAGGAGGACATAAGAAGGGGAAGCCAAGGTAGACGTTAGGAGAGCAGAGACCAGAAGAGTCAGGGAGGTATTAAGGAGTTAAGCTGAGCGGTGCACATGGGTACATCAGTGACTTAAAAGGCAGCTCAGCAGTGGAAGAGATTGCTCTCTCCTGGTTTCTGCTTTGGAAATCAATCTTATGTTACAAAAACCTTCTACATCTCTGCAGGGGCTTCATTGTAACTCTCTTCCTAGCTTCCTTTCCCCACAGCCCTTTTCTTCCAGGGACAGAACCCACCCTCTGCTCTTTTAAGAGGCTCAGACTAGTGGGACTGTAAGACCAATTCTGTCTTTTCCCCAGAGCTGAACTCTGAGAGTCAGTGGTCTTGGTGCCAACATCCTCTTTGTTCCTGGGCTCCCATTCTTCTATGGTGTACTTCTACCTGGTTCTTGCTATGGGGGTGACATGTGTGTTGCACAAAGGAACCAATGTGCTCCATGGGAGGGTGATTATGGACCCAAGTCAGAGCACTGACAAGATTATCATAGTAACATAATACTTCCTTTACAAGTCTATGGAAACAGAAGACAGTGGTCTGCTCATACCATCAACCTAGTCCTTTAAAAAAAAAATTAACTAATTAATTATTTTTTTAAAAAAGATTTTATTTATTTATTTGACAGAGAGAGAGACATCACAAGGAGGCAGAGAGTCAGGCGGTGGGGGGGTGGGGAGCAAGCTCCCTGCTGAGCAGAGAGCCCAGGACCCTGAGATCATGACCTGAGCCAAAGGCAAAGGCTTAACCCATTGAGTCACCCAGGCACCCTTAGTCCTTTTTTTTTAAAATTGTGATAGAAAACATAAAATTTACTATCATAGCCATTTTTAAGTATACGGTTCATTAGTGTTGAGTATATTCACAGCGTTGTGAAACAGATCTCCAGAACTTCTTCATCTCGTAAAACTAACTGTGTCTTCCTTTCCCTCTCCCCCAGTCTCTGATCACCACCCTTCTATTTCTCTATGAATTTTGCTTCTCTGTGTGCCTCATATAAGTGGAATCATACAATATTTGGCTGTGAGTGGCTTATTTCACTTAGTATAGTGTCCTCAAGTTTCATCCATGTTGCAGCATGTGGCAGAATTTCCTTACTGCTTAAAACTGAAGAATATTCCTTTGTATGTATATACCACATTTTGTTTATCCACTGTTGTCAATGGACATTTAGGTTGCTTCATATCTTGGCTTTTGTGAATCCTAATGAATAATAGTTATTCAAATATTCCTTCAAATCCATGCTTTCAGTTCTTTGGAACAAACACCTAGAGGATGGATTGCTGGATCATATGGTATTTCTGTCTTTAATTTTTTAAAAAATATTTTATTTATTTATTTGACAGAGAGAGATCGTAAGTAGGCAGAGAAGGAGGCAGAGAAAGGGGGAAGCAGGCTCCCCGCTGAGCAGAGAGCCCCATGCGGGGCTTGATCCCATGCCCCCGAGACCATGACTAAGACAGAGGCTTAACCCACTGAGCCACCCAGGCGCCCCTCTGTCTTTAATATTTGAAGACTTTCTACTGTTTTCCATAGCCGTGGTACCATATTACAATCCGAACAAGTTTCTCCACATTCTCATCAGTACACATTATTTTTTGTTATTTGTTTTTTATCATAGCCATTCTAAAGGGGTTGAGGTTGCCTCAAACCTATTGCTTATGAGGAAGCTGTGGTTCTAGAATGACTTAAAGTAATCTCTAATCATTCACTGGAGTCCAGCGGTGGGGAAAGTACACCACTATGCTGTGGGCAGATAACCTGATAACCTAGAGACTGAAAGCTCTTCTAATTTTGCCAATGACTTTGTGACTCTGGCCAAGTTGTTCAACCTCCAAGTTTCCATCCGCTCACTGGGGACAAGGCCTTCTTGATGACATATCCTCTTCCCTGCTCCATCCTGACATTTTTCCAGGAAAAGACAGGAAGTGAGATCTGAGAAGTGACTTGTTAGGTATGCCTGCACCTCAGCAGTCATAACCCTGAGTGTATTTCCTTTTTTTTTTTTTGTTATTAAAATGAGTCATGCCTTAAAAAAAAGTTAGAAAGCTCAGAAAAGCATCAGAAGTAAGGAAGTATTTACCCCTCATTTCCATCGCCCCGAGACATACACTGATAACATTTTGGTCTGTTTCTTGTGGTTTTCCCCTTACGGAAGGTAAATGTTAATCCTTGAGAGTCCCTGTTTTTCTGAAGAAGAGCTATTCATTTCTACAGCAATTAGTAGCAAAGTTAACTGAACTCTCAATTTCTTAAATATATCTTTCTTTGTGCTAGTTCACTTCTTAGATGTGTCACTTTGAGTGAAAAGCAGTTAATTACAATGGGAACGCTGCTTAGAGACGTCTTATGAAATTATGTTAATATGTATAGAAAGACAAAAAGGAAGGGGGAAAGGGAGCTGATGGGCGAAATAACTAGTCTATTTAAATGGATAATTTCCTTTCCTTTCAAGTTCCCTAGTTGAGGGTCTCTATATTTATGAAGGAACCAGAAAGCTATTATTGTGGTTCCAATTTGTCAAAATCAGTAAAACTCAACTGAAAAGCAAAGTTGATAAACCAGCAAAAAGGCAACAAAAGAATGACTTTGGTAAATGTCATATAATTAAAAAACAAAAACAAAAACAAAACCCCAAATCACTGCTGTTCTATCAGTTCAGGAAAAAAGTTCTAAATGATAACCTGAAGATTAAAGAAAGGTGGCATTTGGGAGAGCAGTGAATGTAAAGGCACCCTGTCAGGAATTTCCGGCCCCAACAGGAGAGGCCTGGGATGTTTGGGGCAGGTCTTGTCTAAAGGAATTGGGCTTTGGAGGTGTGGAGACCCAGTCTAGTCTTTATAGCTCCACCTGGCCTGGACCCCTGAGGATGGACTGACCTCACTTCTGTGCTGGTGGAATAACACATGAAAGGTGTTAGCACAACACCTGGGACAGAGGAAGTGCTCAATAATTGTTCAGAGTAATTGCTTTCTCTGGGGGTAGAGGAGGGAGTGGTCTCTTGGATCTTCTTGATAGTGTGGTGGGGGTTGGGAGTCCCACTTGGAATGGGAACAGTGGGGGGAGTGGATTGGTCCCTTTATACACTTCCTAATTCCTTCTTTTATCTAGGCTTCCAGGGCCCTCCCTGGCTGGGAAAGGCACAAGCATGCATTTGTGCATACGTGTGTGTGTGTGTGTGTGTGTGTGTGTGTGTGTTTTGGGACATATAGGGTGGGGAAGGCTCAGGGAGGAGCAAGAATCCACTACTATTTATTATATACCTGCTATATAACAGATACCATGTTGAACATTTAAAAAAGCAAAACAAAAACCATGATGTGAAAGAGGTTAGGAAGCTTGACCAAGCATCTGGACCACGTTTACCTGCCTGATCCTTAGGCCTCAGAAGGGACATTCCCTTCATTTTCTCTGGACCTATAGAGAGATTTCATCCATCAAGTTCCAAGAGTTCAAGTCCAACCTTGCCTCAGGTAAGGTTTGAAGAGGCAGAGTTTTCCCAATTTAAGAAAAATCAGACATTCTCCCTTTGGGTGTTAAAAGTTTTTTTTTGCCAGTGACAGGAATCATCCCATCACTGGTTCCCCGTCATCAGTCAGGGCTTCTCCTCAAAGGGACTGAGGGTGCTGGTGTGGGCTTGCCAGCAACTTTCTCTGAGGCCACAGGGGAAGCCGGAAGGCCTCATGGTCCCTGCCTGGTGTGACATAAGCACGGGCAGAAGGGAAGCAAGCTCCAACCTGCAGGCCAAGCCTGGCACACAGTGGGACAGTGGGCAGGCTGCCATCCTTGGCACCACTGGGGCCAAATTTCTTGCCAAAGGGCCTTGGGTTTCAAAACATTGGGAGGCACAGGAGCCTGGGAGTATAACTTTGCTATCAACCCTGGAGCTGGGCCAAAGAAGACCCTAGAGAGTCGGGCAGTGCCACAGCTGGAAGGGGACAGGCATAGGCAAGGGGCTTCTAGGAACATGGCCCTCCACGGGGGAATGCCGAGTACCATCTAACCCTAGGGGGTTGTGGGGGACAGGGCATGTCACAAGCCATCCCAGGATGGAGGTGAGCTTTCTTCAGGCATTTTACATGTGAGATCTTAGAACTTAGTCTAGAAAGATCCTTGGAAGTGATCTAGTCTACAAATGATCTATTCTTGTTGAGCCTGAGTCAAGAGAGGAGATAAAACATAATAGATACTGTTTAAGAAAGCAAGATATTTTAAATTGTATTTTAGAAAGATTTACATTCAAAATTATTGTAGTTCTTAATTTGTATCCAAAATAATTATAGTTTTTAACGTTTTGGCCCAGGGAAAGCTTCAGTTATCAGTAAATTTTATTTAAGTGGAATCAAGAGTACCGGATTTTGCTAGGTAATGATAAGAATCACACTTAATTAATATTTTGTGTATTTCAGACCTTAGCCTAAGTGCTTTACTTGTATTAACTCCTTTGATCTACGTAACAACACTGTGCAATGGTACAAATACTATTTTTGTTTTAAATATGGGAAAACTGATACACAGAGGGGTTTAGTAACTTATCCAAGGTCATACAGATTTGACAAAACTTAGATTTGAACCCAGGGAGTCTACCTGGCTTCTGAGCCTAGGTTCTTTTTTTTTTTTTTAATGTTTAAATTTTTATTTTTTATAAGCATATAATATATTTTTATCCCCAGGGGTACATGTCTGTGAATCGCCAGGTTTACACACTTCACAGCACTCACCAAAGCACATACCCTCCCCAATGTCCATAACCCCACCGCCTTCTCCCAACCCTCCTCCCCCCAACAACCCTTTTTTGTTTTGTGAGATTAAGAGTCACTTATGGTTTATCTCCCTCCCAATCGCATCTTGTTTCATTTGAGCCTAGGTTCTTAAGCACTGTGTTCTAAGGTGTCCCAGATAGTGAGAATTTACTTCCTAAGCGATCATCCATTCATGTAAGATATTTGAGGGAACTGTCACCATGAGAGTTTGGGGGTCAGTCAGAACAAACTGGGAAGACTGGAAGCTTGACATCTTGACCCTTCCCTCCCCCCTACTCAATATTAGCCCAGAGAGGTATAGTGACTCCTCTAAGTTACAGTGTGAAAACCTAAATGGAAGTCAGAAGTTAATGTTCACACTGGGCTTTTCCCAACATACCATTTTTTATTCTTTATTAAAAATTTTTTTAAAAAATTTAAAAATTTTTTTAATTTTAAGAGGGAAACAGAGAGGAAGAGAATCTGAAGCTGACTCTGCACTGAGACTGGAGGTCACGGGGTTCGATGCCATGATCCTGAGATCATAACCTGAGCTGAAATCTAGAGTCAGCCACTTAACACACTGAGCCAAGCATCCGCATTATTTCTTCTTAATGAGCTCTATCTATATCAGACTCTTTGAGTTCTGAATCCCAATCCCACTCCTTTTCTCTTTGTTTCACAGCCCCAATTCTTCTCAACTGGAAAGTGTTTGCACTTCCTCTCTGATACACATAATCCCTGGTCCTGATTCCATCAGAAATACTACCTGGACTTCCCCATCCCTGTCTTGCCTGCTTTGCTGGGGCTGTGCATGGAGGTAAGAATACAGGATTGGTATTTGCTCTTCATCAGAGCAGAGGCACTAGGAAAGAAATGTTGAGCCAGAGATTCAGACCACATGACTGGGGTGAAGGAAACTGGGGCCTGGCCACAGCCGGTTAAGGGAGCCACACCCATCACCCCATCAGCTCCTCCCTTAGCCATTTAACAATCACCAACAACGCTGAGATGCCATTGCTTTATTTATATATTTATTTATTTTACAATAATACATTTCCTTTTGTTATTATGTTAAGTTAGCCACATAGAGTACATCATCAGTTTTGGTTTTTTTTTTTTTTTTTTTTTTTTAGATTTCGTTTATTTATTTGTCAGAGAGAGAGCACAAGCAGGCAGAGTGGCAGGCAGAGGCAGAGAGAGAAGCAGGCTCCCTGCCCAGCAAGGAGCGCCAAGTGGGACTCAATCCCAGGACACTGGGATCATGACCCCAGTGGAAGGCAGATGCTTAACTGACTAAACCACCCAGGTGCCCCAGTACATCATTAGTTTTTGATGTAGTATTCAATGATTCGTTAACTGTGTATAACACCCAGTGCTCATCACAACGTGTGCCCTACTTAATACCCATCACCCGGCTATCCCATCCCCCCACCCCCCTGATGACATTGATTTGAAAAGTGCTATACGGGGGGCGCCTGGGTGGCTTAGTCATTAAGCATCTGCCTTCAGCTTAGTTCATGATCCTAGAGTCCTGGGATCGAGCCCTGAATCAGACTCCCTGCTCAGTGGAAAGCCTGCTTCTCCCTCTCCCACTACCCTGCTTGTGTTCTCTCTCTTGTGGTGTCTCTCTCTGTCAAATGAATAAATAAAATCTTAAAAAAAAAAAAGTGCTATATGAAGCAAACAAAGATTTGAGTCATTGTTGGATGTTGGAAGTACTGAAAGAGCTCTTGATGAGGAATCGGGAGATCTAGCTTCCAGGCTTGGCTCTTCCACTGACCAGCTGTGTGGCCTTAGGCAGATTGACACACTTCTCTGGGCCTCTTGTTTCTCATGCATTAAATGGATTGATCAGCTGCTTTCCTGTCTTCACAGGATTTATGTGAGTCTGAAAAAAGAGAACAAAAGTAAATGGGCTTTGGCAATGACAATGCAGTGTAAAGATGGGAGGGATTACTGTTGTTGCGCTGAGATCCAAACCCATGCAGCTCTGGGTTCCCTGCGTTGGTGATAAATGGTGATGAATGACTTTATTTGCTTCCTCCTACCACATCAAGACTTGTTACTGAAAGGGATTTGGTGGAGGAAAATAGATCCCAGCCTGGGGTTGCTTCCAACCCCAACATGTTAGCTCTTTGGAGCACTGTGTCAAGGATCAGGAACCTGGGCTCTGGAGCCCACACTCCCACCAACAAACTGTGTACCCTGTGTGCCTATTAGCCTCTCTACGCCATAGCTGGCTCTAATACTGATGCCACATTGGCAGTTTAAATGCAGGGACCTGAGTCAGCTCTGGGATCTGGGAAAGGAGGGAAGTGGGAAATATGCCTACTAAGTGCCAGGCCCATCCCATCCCATTTATTTAGTTTCTTCCATTCCGCTGTGATTGTGCCTAGCTCTGTCCCAGATGCTGGACCATCATTATCAAGACAGAGCTGGCTTTCTGGAGAGTCTAGTGAAACAAGAAAGATAAACATAAAGCAAATGTTCACACAAATACAGAATGTCAGTTGTGGAAAAGGGCAAGAAGGAAAAGAAGAAAGTGCTATTAGGAGGGACCGAACCAGCCTATTATAGAGTTGAAGCTTGCCAGATAAAAAAAGAGTTGAAGCTGGTTAGAAGAGGGCAGAGCTTTCATGCAAAGGGAATAGGTGTGAAGGCCCTGAAGTTGGAAGTTGATGTGGTCTAGAGACAAAGGAAGACAGCAAGTGTGTAGAAGGAATGGGGAGCAACCGCTGGCCCATTGTTGGTGCAGACGCCCAGAGGCTGGCGGAGTCGTCTTTGTATAGGCCATGGTGAGAAGCAGAGGTCTTGACCCTAATCTTGGCATCTTTTTATCTTGGGGTATGAGCTTCAGTGGCCTTGATCTTCCTTCTGAATCCAATTAGAAATTCTTATTTTATGGATAATCTGATCTGATCACCTTCAACTAATACAAAAACATTCATTGTGCCTGGCCCTAAAAAAACAGGACCTAAAAAGAGATTTTGTCTCTGTCCCTCTGCTCCCAATCTGGAAGACAAGCTGGGGAGAGGGCAGCAGGTGAGCACTTTATTAAGTAACTCTAAAGCAAGACAGACTGAGATGAGTCTGCAAAAGAAATGCAAGGGCTAAGGTTCAGTGACCAGATCTGACAGTTACAGGAACTTGTCATGTTAATAGCCACATCTTTGAAATGCTTGTCACATCCACGGGGAGTGTTTCCAGGAAAAAAGTATAATTTAAGCTTAGCCTTGGACAATGATAAGAATTTTTATTTTTAATATTTTTTTCCAATTTAAAAATAATGTATGCTCCTAAAAGAAAAATTGGTAAATACATAAAAAGGTAAGGAAGATAATTATAGCCACACTTAATTCAGAGAAACCACAATGAACATTTTAGTGAGTAACCTTCTTGGCTTCTTACCTAAGTTTAACGACATTGGAATCATCGTATAGATGCAATTTGGCAGCGCTCTCTTCTTTTCCTTTCAACGTCAAGAGTTCTTTCTCGTATTATTAAATATTCTTCAAAAACACAATATTGAGGGGCGCCTGGGTGGCTCAGTGGGTTAAGCCGCTGCCTTCGGCTCAGGTCATGATCTCAGGGTCCTGGGATCGAGTCCCGCATCGGGCTCTCTGCTCAGCAGGGAGCCTGCTTCCTCCTCTCTCTCTCTCTCTGCCTGCCTCTCTGCCTACTTGTGATCTCTCTCTGTCAAATAAATAAATAAATAAATCTTTAAAAAAAAAAAAAAAAACAAAAAAAAACACAATATTGAATAGCTGTTTAGTTTTCTGTTCTACAGATTTGTGTAACCACTTCACTATCATTGGGTATCTTAGTAGTTTGCAAATTTGTTGCTACTAGGAATAGGGCGAGCATCTTTGTATGTAAAACCTCTGATGGCATCTGTGTCTTCCCTGAGGGCAGATTCTGAGAAGTGTAATTCCTGGGGAAAGACCTTGAACATCGCTAAGGCTTTGGATGCCCATTGACCCATCACACTCCCACTAGCATCAGAGCAGCTCTCCTATCTCACTGCACACTTGCCAGTGCTATTTTCTTTATAAATCTTGGCCATTTTGATGCAGGAGAGCAATATTCTCTTATTGCTTGAGTCTGCCTTTGATTAAGGATGAGCCCAGTTTTAACCACAGAACTGGGGGCATGGGGAGGTTGGGAAGGACACAGAGAGAACAGTTGGAAGAAAGACCTGGCATGACTCCTCCCCAGGCAGCTCCGTGGAGGAGTCTGGAATGTTTAAGGGGATTACACAAAGGCTGCCTCATGTCAGTGGGAATGCCTCCCCTCTCTTGTGGGCACTTGGAATAGCAGTGACTCAGGATACTTCCAACACCGGAGAGGGCCCCTGAGATACGGTTCTGTGTACCCCGGGATGTGCCTAGGGGGTGAGAACCCTTAGTCTCACCCATTCTGCTACTCTCCAGGATAGATCCTCCTCCACTAAATTTCCCTAGTGAGAGAGGGAGTCTACTTTTAATTTCCATGAAAAGTGAGATACAGGGGTGGTAGGAATTGGAAATAAAAAATTCTTGAGAAATGCCTTCAGATACCAGACTTTATATACTATTAGAAGGAGCATAAATTGGTTCAACCTTTTTGGAGGGCAACTGGGTAGTATGTCTTAAAATGTAAAGTATGAATACTCTTTAACTCAATATTTTATTTTAAAAAATGCAGCAGAGAAAGTAAATAAGAATGCAAAAACATGTGCCTCAGGAGGTGTATAGAAAGAAGTATTTTTTTTTAAAGATTTTATTTATTTATTTGACAGACAGAGATCACAAGTAGGCAGAGAGGCAGGCAGAGAGAGAGGAGGAAGCAGGTTCCCTGCTGAGCAGGGAGCCAGATGCAGGGCTTGGTCCCAGGACCCTGGGAACCTGACCCAAGCTGAAGGCAGAGGCTTTAACCCACTGAGCCACCCAGGCACCCCAAAAAGAAGTATTTTTGATATTAGTGAAAAGATATGGAAATAATCTAAGTGGGTATCTTCTACATGCTTGTGAAATAGAGACGTGTGTATAGAAATTTCATGGAATTCGGGGTTGAGGCAGGGGCCAATACCAGCAAAGGAAAAACTATCTGGAGAATATCTGAGAGGATTTCCCTGACCAACATGCAGGAAAGAGCCCTTCCTGCCAGCCCACATTCAGCATTGGCAGCCTGTAAGGCAAAGCATGGCTCGTGCCTAACCTGGGCATCCAATAATGTGGGAAGGGTACCAGGCCCTCTCACTTCAATCTGTGCCACTCAAATGAAAAATAAGACTTTCTTCCAGGAAGGTGAGGGCCTTGTCAAGCAGCAGCCCCTCCTGGTGACTCTCAAGCTACTAATGTGGCCAGTAGGACAGTAGTTACTAAGACATTCTGATAGAGAATCAGAATATCCCATTATTAGACCGGTACTATACCTCCAACCCCCAACATCATCCTATATCTTTCCTGTGACTCAAGAAATAGGTAAAGGGGATTAAAAATATGCTTATCTTGATGAATGCTGAGTTGTTGAATTGTTGAATTATTAGATTGTACACCTAAAACTAGTATAACATTGCAAATTCATTGTACTTCGATTAAAAAAAAAAAATCCTCATCAGGGGACCAGTCAGACTAAATTTCTCCCTCAGAAAAAGACATATTGCAAAGAATAAAAGAAATAATAGAAAATATTTAATTCCAAATGACAGTGAGCTTTGAGAGGACATGTCACTTATTTATTATAAATATTATGTAGTGGTTGCCCACCCTGTGGTGTGGTGAATGAGGCAGGCAAAGTCTCTGTCCTCATGAGTTTGTCTTCTAGGTTGAGTAGAAAGATCATAAACAAGGAAGCAAGTCTTAAATGGTGGGTATGGATTAATCCGAGTGCTGTGGAGTAGGCGAACAGGCTGCTGAGGCAGTGACAGGGAAGGGAAGGTCTCTCGATGGAGGGGATTGTGAGCTGAGGCCTGATGCCTGAGAATGAGTAGTCCTGCCTGGAAGGGTACTCTGGGTAGAGGGCACAAGTACCAGAGCAAAACAGGGGTGACTTTAGTTCATAGCAGGGAGACTGATGTGGGCTAAGGGTCATTACAGTCTGATTCAATCTAAGAGCAACTGGGAATTATTGAGGAATTTTGAGGAATCTTTACACCTAATGTAGGGCTTGAACTCATGACCCCAAGTTCAGGAGTTTCGTGCTCTACTGACTGAGCCAGGCAAGCACTTCTATTAAAGAGTTTTAAACAGGAGAGGAGCACATGTACTTTATGTTTTCTATTGTTGATTTTTGTTGTTTGTTTCTATTTCTAGTTTACTGAGTATTTTTAAAGATAGAGGTACTATTGATATAACATAAAATTCACTCTTTGAAATTGTACACGTCGGTGGTTTTTATTAAATTTAAAAGATTTGTACAGCTATCACCTTGATCTATTTCCTGCACATCCTATCACCCTAAAAAGAAACTCCATACCCATTTGCATCACTCCCCATTTCCCACATGCCTCAGCCCCTAGCAGCGATAAATCCACTTTTTGTCCCTATGAGTTTGCCTATTCTGGGTATTTCATAGAAATACCCATATTATATATATATATGTATGTACACATATATACCATGTGACATTTGTGACTGGCTTCTTCCACTTACCATGTTTTCAACTCCATTCATTTGTGGCAGGTAGCATTCCTCTTTAAGGCCAAATAATATTATGTTGTATGGATTTACCACATTTTATTTATCTTTTCCTCAGTTGATGGACATTTGGGTGGTTTCCACATTTGGGTTATTATGAGGAATACTGCTATGAGTACTCATGTGTTAGTCTTTGAATGGGCATATGCTTTCTTGGAGACAGACTCCCTGGATTCCTGGAAGCCTTTGGCTAATTTCCAGAGTACAGAGAAAGTTGATTTTCACAATTTTTGCCAGTATTTTCTTCGCTTATTCGGAGAAGATTATTGGAGATCCTTATGGTGTCATTTTGCTAATGTCACTCTGGATCACTTTATTTTAAATCCTGTAGTTGGTATTTGATGAATGAGAATGAATTGAATTTTAAAGAAAAGCAACCCTGAGATTTGTCTTCTAGGTTACTGCTATGGTCAGCAACATTACCTGCCTCTTTTTTTTTTTAAATTTATTTTTACAGTGGGCCAAATGTTGACTAAAATAGGGGACCAACAAAGCAAATTAAACCTTTAATCATCTTCTGGACAGGGTGTTGGGTCTGGGAACAGTGCAGCTGTGTTTCTTGGAGAGACAGCAGGGTTCCCACAGAACAAGATGTCAAGGTAGGGGATGACTGAGGTGTTGCTGGTGGGAGATGGCCAGTTTGTGTCTCTGACTGACTCAGGGATCTTCTGCCAGGCCTTGAGTATTTTGTCAATATTTTGTCAATAATTTGTCAAGGCCAGAGTTCATCAGCAGCCACCAGGGAGCTCTTCCCTGAGAAGGCCATGGAACCAAGTGATGGAGACTTGCTTGCATGTCATAGGTTCTGCAGGCTTTCCCATTCAGATAGGTTGGGGAAGGTGTCATCTAAGAGCAGAGGGTTGTATGAATTGATGTCTTAGAGTCTGTCACTCCTGAAGTATGAGGTATAATACCTTCATCAGGGTTGGCAGGAAGCAGATGTTTTTCATGCCCATATGGAAGGCAGAGGAGCCGAGGCCAGAGTGGGGCCAGAACCATCTCAGCTCCTCTTTACCTGTCTTTAAGTTCTCAAGAGGACTTGGCTGGAGTTCTTTGCATTCCAGTTTCCAACTGGTTTGTCTTCCAGATGGCCACATGCCAGGGTAGGGTTTATCCAGATTCAATTTCAACTCTTGCTTTTGGAGCTAAAAATCCAAGTGCAGAACTCTGGCTCAGGAGAGGTAAATGAGAGGAGGGCTAAGGGGACTGAGTTGATGAGAAGCATGAGGGGCCACCTTCAGGGGCTAAGAGGATCTCAGACTGCACTAATGGTGGCGCAATGTCTAGATGGAGGGAGGTGCGTGTTCCATGCACCCTGGACTGCACCGGACCCTCCTGGGGTTTTGTGTCCTAGAGTAGGTCTGGAGTGGGAGGGCAGTCTGGAAACTTGTATTAGAGCAAGTGAAGGATTTGGGAGCTACTCAACTTAAGGACAGACTCAAGGGACATGGGCTGTCTGGAAGCAGAGAGAGAAGTCTGTGAGTTCTTCAAGGAAAGAGCTGGGCCCATTGGGGGAAGCTACAGGAAGGTAGCCTTCAGCTCGGCGTTGGAAAGACCTCTATAATAGGCTGAATGTCCATGTAGACAAGCTTGGGCCCATGTCTATAGGTACTGATTCCCAGTCAGTCCTAAAGGGGCACGTAGGAAGAATTCTGAGGTGTTTTGTACAACATCCAAAATGATGTTCTCTCAAAAATATGTCGGAGCTGGCAAGGTCATTGTGTCTTCAGATCTAGCCCTCCTTTATTTCAGCCTCTACAGGGAAGGTCCTGCCCCAATCTAGCATAATTTGGAGCCCAGGTTATCTTCTAGACTCCTCCCCTTCTGTGGTCAAGTCAATCAATCAGTCAGTCATTTAGACAATCACTGGGTTCTGTCCAAGAAAACTTCAGGATAGCTCTCACATGTGGCCCGTTTTCTTTGCCCACTGCTGCTGGCTTAACTGCAACCTTCATCATTTCTTATCCTGGCCTTTGTTACAGCTTCATGTCTATCCAGTGGCAATCTTAACTGATTGTCCTTAAGTGCAGACTGATCACGTTAGCACCTTGCTTGAAATATTTGCTGTCTCTCTGTAGTCTCAGGATAAAGCATAGACACCTTAACATGATGTTCAATCCACCACTTTGAGCTTACTGTTCTCCCAGATACTACACGTTCCAGTCAAATGTCACTGCCCCCGGTCTTCCTTTATGTTGGTCCTTTGTCTAATGTTGTCTTTCCTGGCTTGTATTTTTTGTTTGTTTGTTTGTTTTTGTTTTGTTTCCTTTTTTTTTTTAAGAGCAGTTTTAGGTTTACAGAAAAATATGTCAGAAAGTACAGAGTTCCTACATACATCCCCTCTCTCCCCAGTATCCCTATTATTTATATCTTGTATGAGTGTGGTATGTTTGTTACAACTGATGAACCAATACAGATATTTTATTATTACATACGTAGTTTACATTAGGGTTCATTCTTTGTGTTGTGCATTCTGTGGGCTTTGACGAATGCATAACATGTACCCATTACTGGTGTACCATACAGAAGAATTTCACTGCCCTAAAAAGCTCTTGTGCTCCATCTATTTATCCTGTCTTTAATCCCTCACAACCACATTTTCTGGCATTTTATATGTCAAAATCTACCCATCCTTTAGGATCTTATGTAGATATTACCTCCTCCATGAAGCCTTCACTGATTCTTTCTGTTGAAATATTTGCTCTCTTCTCTTAATAATCAATAGCATATATGGCACATCTCTTCTGCTCTGGGTACTATGTCAGTCCTTTATTCTGTATACCAACTCTGCTGCGTAGACTTGAATTTATAAATGAAGAAACAGAGGCTGGTTTATTCAAATGACTTGCCAAAGGTCACATAACTCACAAGCTGGAAAAACTGAGATGTGAACTCAGGTCTGTCTGCCTCCACCAAACCTTTTGTTAAGACCTTGACCTCTTACAGTGCGTGCCTTCCCCTCTAGACTGAGAACTTGAGATAGGCACAATTTTCAGTGTGTCTCTGGATCTTTAGAACCCAGCACAGGACCTAAAACAGATCAGGAGTTCAAGATAAATGTGAATGGATTGAAAAATATTTCGTTCTTTGGAATTTTTATGAACTAGCTGGAAGTGCTGAAGAAAAAAAGCAGGAGTCTTTGGACTGTCTGCAGGAAAAGATATTTGTCCCGTATGCTCCAGCGGACCCTCTGAGCCAGGCCTGTTGAGCAAAGTTGTTAATTCCAGTGACAATGACCTGGAGTGTGTGTGCGTGTGCCTGCTTGTGTGGGAGATCCATCTCCCCCACATTTAGGACACTCTAGAGGGAAATGGGCTCCTTTTTTATCTCAGCCTGGAGAGGGTTAGAGAGGCCCAGCCTTCCTGTTGGGCTCTGCTGGAGAGGGGCCAGGCCCCTAGTGTGCTCACGTGTGTGCACTTGAGCTCCAGAGCCTTCTCTTCTTTGTAGATCACACCGCCAGACACAGAGTTCTCCTCTCCACTAATGCAATTTATATGTCTGAGCATGAACAGAGGATTTGTGAGCCTTCAAGGCTGGGGCTTTGTAAATTACCTCGGCAGGTTGTGGCTGCTAGGTAGAGACTTGGGGTTTTAGGAGACTTTGGGGGAATTATTTTCAAAGGTGGTGAGGCTCTTCCTGGCAGAAGGAAGAATTCTGCCATCTTTGGCAGAAGGAAGAGCCATCCACAAGCCCCATCTCCCCCCAGACCTTTCTTAGGGTCCCTTTTAAAGCACAACCAACAAGACTTTCTGGTTTGACATTGAGCAGGATGAAAGCCACACAAAGTGACAGAACAAAGGCTCACTTACCAGGTCAGTTGGGTAGGGAGGTGAGGGAGAATGAGAGCGTTTCTAAACTGGGCACTCACCAGCTGGGAGTGTTAGTTAATTTTTAAATCTTAAACTCGGCTCCTACCTGGTGGAGTTGAGAGGGATAAATAATGTCTTCCAGGAGGTGGATCTCAAATCGAAAATAACACAGGCTTTTGTGTCCAAAAGACCTGTGTGGCTTCAGGCAAGCTACTTAACCTCTCTGAGTGTCTGTCATTTGTAAATTTGGAAATGATAACAGTGACCACAGCTACCCTGCAAGGTTGTTTGAGGAGTTAAATGAGATAATGTGCAGAAAGTGCCCAGTGTAGTACTTGGTACCCAGTCAGGACTCAGTGATCACTGGCTCCTTCCTAGCTCCTCCTTAACACATGCCAGTCACTCTCTTCTGCCCCATTTCAGGCCTTAGCAACCACCTCTGCCTTGATGTCTCCTCACTCACATCCCACTCCAACCCCCATCATCTCTCTTGACTGACAGTGGTGAGTTTGCAGACTTTTTCCCTTGCTTGCAGGGACTTTACTGCCTTGTGCCCATCTAGAAAAGGGTCTTTCTTTTCTTCTTCTTCTTTTTTTAAATTTTACTTATTTACAGAATCTCTACCTCCGACATGGGGCTCAAACTCATGACCCCACGACTAAGAGTCTTATGCTGTTCCTGACTGAGTCAGCACCCCTAGAAAAGGCTCTTTCTGAACCATATTGACCATGTCATTTTCTTGCTTAAGAAACCCGTTATGATTATCCTTTGCCTATAAGAGCAAACCTAAACTGCTTGTTGCCTTCTACCTTTCCCGTCTTACTTTCTCTTTCTTTAAGGAGGCTGGAGTATTTAGGGTGCCTGGATGGCTCAGTGGGTTAAGCCTCTGCCTTTGGCTCAGATCGTGATCTCAGGGTCCTGGAATCGAGGCCCGCATTGGGCTCCCTGCTCAGTGGAGAGCCTGCTTCTCCCTCTCTCTGCCTGCCTTTCTGCCTACTTGTGATCTCTCTCTCTCTCTGTTTCAAATAGATAAATAAAATCTTAAAAAAAAAAAACAAAACAAAACCTGAAGGCTGGAGTATTTAAAAAAAGAAGGCTGGAGTATCATATTTGATGACCATGGCTCCTGGTTTTAAGCATTTGTTGTCCATATTTCTTGTATATCATTATTGATCTTTCTCCCTCCCAAGATGAGGGTGATTTTCAAAGTGAATTTTGAAAATGATGGTTTCTTGATCTAGTTTAAGAAATAATTCTCCAAACAAACAAAATAGTAGTTTTTTCTTTATGCCTTGAAACCACCTGAGTATTGCCACGGATTTATTCGTGTTTTCCTATGAGCTAGCTGTAGCCATAGAATGAACAGAACATTCTATTTCTTTGTAATTTCTCTGTGCTGGGTTGCAGGCCTGGAAAATGATAGATGCCTAAAATTGATCAGGGTAATCGATGCTACGTGAAGTATTTACACATGATGGATGTATCATCTACCAGATGTGAGTGTTGGCAATGGCTCACTTATTTATAAAACCCCTGAGATCCCATTTGTATCAGTGACTAATGTTTGCGCAGGGGGCTATTTGCAGTGTTTCAGAAATGACTATTTATTCTACATGACCACCTTTCTTCCTTACTTCCCCATTTATCACAAGCCTTGCTGCTCTTCCCTACATAACAAACCCAGGGTTTTATTCAATCTTCTCTCTCCTTGACCTCTGTGATATATGGGGGTGGTTTTGTTTTGCATTTCCAACTGGCCTCCTGTCTCGTCTCTCCCTCTAATTCAAAACTTATGTGTTGCTGGTGTTTTCTCATGAGTCTCGGACTACCCATTACTGTACCTACAGTATAAACTCCAAACCCCCTCATCTAATACTTGAATCTTCCTTAACTTGGCCTCAGCTGCTCTTTCCAGCTGTATGTATTGCTGAGGACCCCAGCACTGAGAAGAGATACTCCTGTAAGTGACAGAAAGCCAACCCAATTAGCTTATACCCACAAAGAGATTTGTTGAAAGGTCCCAAGATAGGACACATAATGAAAAGAGACCTGCCTGAATGAAATTTTCTGAATGAAAAGAGTCCAGCTCTGGGGATCTCAAGGACTGGAACCAGAGTCTCCAAAACTATCCATTAACTCCCGTCACACCATTTCTGCTTTACACCCATTCCTGCTTGTCTGGAGTAATGGTTTCGTTCGCGCCTGCAAATGGGTTTTTTCTCCATGGTAAGGAATATTGGGCAATGTCAGCTTCACTCCTTAATGGGGAAAGCGGGCACCCTCTCGACTGCACTGGGGAAGGGCCCTGATAGTCCTGGGTTGGGCCACCTGCATCCTTGATATCTGGGGCACGATGAGTAATAAATGGTCCAGCGGGCACTGCTGCTCCAACTCCGTGACCAGGCGATTAGGGTGGGCTCCTTGAAGAAGGGCATGGGGGAGTGTGCTGGGCACACAGAGCTGCGGCTATCGTCCCTGCTCCCCAGACCAGCCACAGCGTGTGCCCAATTCAGTGCTTACTGAGCACTAGTGCTCTGCGCCAGGCTCCCCAGCCCTTCCTCCACCTGAGCTCACAGTCTGGTGAAGGCAACAAATACCCAACAGATCATTGCAATGCAGGGTACAGAGTGTGACAATAGAGACAGACGCAGAATGCTGTCAGAGCACAGGCAGGAGGCCTTGAACTCAGCCTGCTCAGTCTAGGAGAATTCTTGGAAGAGTGACAGGGACAGGAGGCTCAGAATAGCAGGAGTGAGGGAAAGAGGGGTATTCCAGGTGAAGGACAGCATGAAGGTGTGAAACGGCGGGCCTATGTCCAGACGTAGCAGCCCAGGGAGGCTAGGGCAAGGAAGGTGAGGCAGAGGGGAAGGAAAAGGTGGGCGGGCTCACAGGTGCCTGCTTCTTTGCCTTTGCCTGTGCCCCTCCCTCCTGTCTTCTACACAGTGAAATTGAACTCAGCTTCAAGAGCACACTCCAAAGCTGTCCTGTCTTTTTGAATCCCTCAGTGGCGAATCATAGCTTCCTTGGGGACTGTGCAGCTTCTTGTAGGTGCCTCTATGCTACACTTCTGTTCTCCCTTGCTTTCAGTTATTTATTTACACATCTGAGATCCTTTGCTACATCAAAAGAACCTTGAACGCAGGAACTGTGCCCTAAATGTCCTTCTCTCTCACACAGCATGGCTTACCTAGCACAGGGCCCTGTTTGGTGTTCAAAAAATAACTGTTGAATTGTGATCACTTGGCTAATTGGACATTTTTCCCACCTTTGGGAGCAACTGGCAAAATGATATTTGTTTCATGTAAGCAGAAAGAATTTAAGAAATTATTTATCCACATCTTCTCAACATAGCCAATTTTTTTTGTTTTATTTTTTGCCAAAACAAAAAGCTCTATGGATTTTACTGATGATAAAGTTGATAAATATGCATATAGAAAATGTAAGTGATATATAAAAGCACAAGAATGAACTTAAAACAACACAAGGCACTATTCCCAAGAGGCCAACCACTGTTAACATTTCAGATAACAACCTTCAAGACATTTTGCATATAAATCCAGCTATAATTAATATATAACTTTATAAGAAAGTACTATGAAATGCAATATAAGCTGGCCTTCAAAATAATAATTTCAAAAGAATTTCACAGCTGACGGGTGTCTGGGTGGCTTATTTGTTAAGTATCTGCCTTTGGCTCAGTCATCATCCCAGGGTCCTGGGATCAAGCCCTGCACTGAGTGAGCCCTTCATGGGTCTCTCTGCTCAGTGGGGAGTCTGCCTCTCTGTCACCTGCTTCCCCTGCTTGTATTCTCTCTCTCCCTCTCTTTCTCAAATAAGTAAACAAACAAAAATCTTTAAAAAGGGGGGGGGCACCTGGGTAGCTCAGTAGGTTGAACATCTGCCTGCAGCTCAGGTCATGATCCCAGAGTCCTAGGATCAAGCCCTGTGTCAGGTTCCCTGCTCAGTGGGAGTCTGCTTCTCCCTCTTCCTGCTGCTCCCTCCACTTGTACTCTCTCTCTGTCAAATAAATAAATAAAACCTTTTTAAAAAAGAAAAAAAAAGACAGACAATAACAAGTGTTGTTGAGGATGTGGAGAAAGTGGAACACTTATACACTGCTGGTGGGAATGTAAAATGGTGCAGCTGCTTTGGAAAACATTTTGGGAGCTCCTAAACAAAGTTAAGCATAGAGTTACCATATGACCCATATAGTCTGTTCCTGGATATATACCCAAGAGAAGTGAAGACATAAGTTCAAATAAAAACCTGGACATGAGGGTTCATGGCAGCATTATTCATAGTAGCCAAA
The DNA here is from genome assembly GCF_964662115.1 of Mustela nivalis. NCBI lineage: Eukaryota > Metazoa > Chordata > Mammalia > Carnivora > Mustelidae > Mustela > Mustela nivalis. The sequence goes on from NC_139032.1 coordinate 60,551,466, forward strand.
AAGTAAACACAACTCAAACACAACTCAGATGTCCATCAGCTGAGGAATGGATAAATAAAATGTGGTATATCTATGCAATGTGATCTTATTCAGCCATAAAGAGGGATGAAGTACTAACACATGTTCCAACAGGGTGATCCTTGAAAATATTATGTGAAACTAAAGAAGACAGACAAAAAAGGCACTTATTGTATGATTCCATTTCTCTTTTTTCCTTTTTATTTATTTATTTATTTTAGATTATTTATTTATTTATTTATTTGACAGAGAGAGAGGTCACAAGTAGGCAGAGAGGCAGGCAGAGAGAGAGGAGGAAGCAGGCTCCCTGCTGAGCAGAGAGCCCGATGTGGGACTCGATTCCAGGACCCTGAGATCATGACCTGGGCCGAAGGCAGCGGCTTAACCCACTGAGCCACCCAGGCGCCTCTTTTTTTTCTTTTTAAAGATTTTATTTATTTATTTGACAGAGAAAGAGAGATCACAAGTAGGCAGAGAGGCAGGCAGAGAGAGGGGGAAGCAGGCTCCCTGCTGAGCAGAGAGCTTGATGCAGGGCTCGATCCCAGGACCCCGGGGTCATGACCTGAACTGAAGGCAGAGGCTTTAACCCACTGAGCCACCCAGGAGCCCCTATGATTCCATTTCTATGAAATGTTCAGAACAGGTGACTCCGTAGAGACAGAAAGTAGATTAGTGGTTGCTAAGGGGTAAAGGGACAGAAGAATGGAGAATGACTGCCTGCCTGCCTAATGGCTATAGAATTTCTCTGGGGTGATAAAAATGTTCTGGAATTGGATACTGGTGTTAGTTGCATGATCTGTGAGTATACTAAAAACTACTGAGTTGTACACTTTAAAAGGGTAAATTTTATGGTATGTAAAATATATCTCATGAGAGAGAGAGCAGATAGAACTTTCAAAAGCAAATATTGAGTGATTGTTTAATCTCTCAGAGAACATAAAGAACTCATTTAGATTATTGAGAAAAAAGCAGATTTTAAAAAAGATTTTATTTATTTATTTATTTATCAATCAATCAATTAATTAATTTATTTGAGACAGAGAGAGAGAGAGAGAGAGTACAAGCAGGGGAAGGGAGGAGCAGGCTCCCTGCTGAGCAAGGAGCCCATGCAGGGCTCAGTCCCAGGACCCTGGGATCATGACCTGAGACGAAGGCAGACACTTAACTGACTAAGCCACCCAGGTGCCCTGAAAAAAGCAGATTTCACTCAGCTGTTAAATTCTTTTGTTTTTAGATTTTTCTTTTAGACTTTTTTTTTTTTTTTTTAAATTTGAGGGAGAGAGAAAGAGAGAGAGAGAACAAGTGGGGATGGGGTGCATAGAGGGAGAAGCAGACTCCCCACTGAGCAGGGGACTGACAGGGCTCCCAGGCTCTCAGCTGGACCCCAAGATCAAGAGTTGCATGCTCTACTGACTGAGCCAGCCAGGCTCCCCTCTTGTACACCTCTTTAGGTTTTTCAACGTGGTTTCCTTGAATTCTTTGAACATATTTAAGATAGCTCATTTATAGCTGATATCAAGTGCTTGGGTTTCCTTAGGTAAGTTTTTAAAATTTTTAAAAAAGATTTTATTTATTCGTTTGACAGAGAGAGAGCACAAGCAGGGGGAGCAGCAGGCAGTTGGAGAGGGAGAAACAGGCTCCCCGCTGAGCTGGGAACATGATGTGGGGCTCCATCCTAGGACTTTAGGATCATAATCTGAGCCGAAGGCAGCTGCTTAAAGACTAAGCCACGCAGGGGCCCCTTAGGTATGGTTTCTATTGATTGCTTTCCCCCCGCTGTGATACATAATTTCTTTTTTTCTTTGAATGTCTTCTTTGTTGTTGTTTTTGAGAACTGGACATATTTAGTAATATAATATGCAACTTGGAAATCAGATTCTTTGTTGTTGTTCCCTGGAGTGTCTGCTCATGTTTCCTGAACAGTCCTCACTGGTTAGGCTGTTCTGGCCTCGCCCCACCCAGAGCTCTCATCCGCACTGACTCTCTCGTAAGTCTTCCAGACAGCCGGAGGACTGCAAACACTGGGGTAACTTTGACCCAAGATTCTTCCTGAATTTACTGAGATCATCACATCTTCCCCACATAGGACATTCTGGATTGACTTCAAGACTCACCTTGACGTTTGAGTGGAAACTCTCTCCAACTTTGACTTCTGTGACAGCGACTCTATTCTCCCTCTGCCTCCATCTGCTCCTTTCTGACTCCGTACTGGGCTTATCAGTATTGCTCAGGGTTTGACATGCTCTCACTTGTCTCTCTCTCTTCTCTCTACTTTCAAGTATTTATCTACTCTGACTCCTTCAGCTGTCTCCTCTCTGCTCCTTGGTGATGGAACTGGAGCACAGGAATAATAGAAGTGGGCTTCAGAGTTCGGTGGACCTGAGTTTGACACCTGGCTTGTTTGCTTCCAGACTGGGGAGCCTGCGATAAACTTATAGCTCCATGCTTCAGTTCCTCATGTATCCTCGAAGGATAATAATGGTGCTATTTCAAGGAGTTCTTGTGAGGCCTACGTGAGATTGCACCAATACCCTGTGCCCGTGGTTAGCTAAAAGCTCAAAAATATTAACAGTTGGGGTTCCACCATCATTTCAAATGCTACTTATCCAAACCAATCTCATAATTTAACTCCAAACAAGGTCTTTCTGTCTTCTGCCTTCTCCAGCCCTCCAGCCTCCTCACTTTGGGGGTCACTTCTGACCTTGTCTTATTCACTAATGATCCAATATGGGTTCAACATCACCAGAGATTTTCATGCCCAGGTTCCTGTTTTCTTCCATCATGGAGCATCCCTTTCTCAGTCCTGCTAACTTTTCTTTCAGAACATCCCTTTCTCCACCTTTTCTTTCAACCCTCACTGACTCTGTCCTAGTTCTGCCCTCACTGATCTCTGAGTGCAGTAATGTCTCCTGATACCACTACTGCTTGCCGACCTCACAGAAGATAGGATTCCAGACACGTTTCTGTGGCTTCTGTGTCTCTTGTTCTTTTTTTTTTTTTTTAGCAAAGTGGAGCCACATGCTAGTCAGGCAAATGTAGGGGAGGGGTAAACTGATTTGGAGGCAGAAGTTCTTGGTTCTAGACTAGGTTTTGCTGGGGCTTTCCAGAGAACCCAGTCAGGCCCTTCATGATTTTTGGTCCTTGTTTTTCCCATCCATGCAGTAGGGATAAATAATTTAATAGTCTTCCAGGCCTCTGCCATCTCTGATGTATGATGACTTATCACTGTGTTTTTGTTTTGTTTTGTTTTGTTTTCCAAATATAAGGCTTATTCATGGGAATTCCAAAATATTGTTCTTCCTTCTCTCTCTCCCTGCCTTGACAGACTTGTCTTCTGAGGCAAGTTCTCTTTTGCCAAGTCCTTCTCAGACCTCATTTCCTGTCCTGACTCACTCCTCTTGGCTTCTCTCCCCACCCTGCCCCCATGTTTGTGTTTGTGCTGATGTACAAATTTATTCGGACTATTGGTACGAGTTCTACTGTGTTCTCTTAGTCTTTTCAGATAGTCTCTGCCTTTTGTCTCTTCTGTTCCATCCCGGCCTTTATGCTGATGGCCAGTGGAATCTTTCTAAAGCATAGATCAGCACTTGTCACTCTCCTGCTGAAAAACCATTAATGGTTCCCCAGATCCCCAGGTTATGGTCTATTTCCTTAGCCTCCTTTTCCGGGCTCCCACAGTCTGATCTCAACTCATTTTCTGTACTCAGCTGTTTCTGAAGGGATGGTTGCTCTATTCTTTTGCTTATTCTATTCTCCCTACTCAGGATGCACTTTCCCCCCATACTTCTCTGTCCATTAAAATCCTACTAACCCACCAGGCTTCAGATCAACTGTCACCTTCTTGGGAAGACTTTCTTGATCTCCTTACTCAAAGTAGAAACCCCATTGCTTCCAAACTCCCAAAGAATGTTATTCATTCAACAGAGAACTGTTTTCTTTCTTCTTCATATTATAATAAAGGCAAAGACTGTCTGATTTAGGTCAGATGTTTAGCACATAGGTGGCACTTAGAAACATGTGTTGAAAAGGGGGATGACTTCTCTCTGTTTCTGGCTTTAGACTCCCTCCCCGACCAGACTACTTGAGAGACTCCTCTCAAATTCACCTATCAGGTTCATCTGCTGCTAACTACTGGAACAGGGAGCTCTGGTAGAATTCTTAGCCAATGTCCACAAAAGCAAAAGTGGTCAGTGATACCCACATCTAGGATTCACTGGCTGAGTTGGGGAATCTGCATTTCTGGATCCTTCCAAATCCTGGGTTGTCAGAGCTGGAGCTGGTACTAAAGATCAATGTGTCCCAACACCTTCATTTTATATATGCAGAAGCTAAAGCCCCAAGAGGGCCCGAAGCTCTTCCCTTTCTACCAGGCTGTGGAGTTTTGTAAGAATTTTTATAATTCTTGCATATCTTAGCTCATAAACAGGGATTTTCCTACAGCTGGATTAATAAGACCTTGAAATGGACATCCAACTTTTAAATTCCAAGAGAAAATTCACTGAGGGATAGAGTAAAAGAGAGAGAGAGGTGAGGGAGGATGGAGACAGAGAAAAAGAGAATGAGATAGGGACAAAGCAGACAGAGGGACAGAAAGAGAGATCCAAATTGAACAGACAAACAAGGAAACCAAGAAATAGTCATGGGCTACAGCAGCTATGTGTACATGAGGAGGGATTTTGAGGAAAATGTTGAGGTTGATCTGGTAGTTTCTTTCCTTTTTTTTTTTTTTTTTAAGATTTTATTTATTTATTTGACAGAGAGAGATCACAAGTAGGTAGAGAGGCAGGCAGAGAGAGAGGAAGGGAAGCAGGCTCCCTGCTGAGCAGAGAGCCCGATGCGGGACTTGATCCCAGGACCCTGAGATCATGACCTGAGCCAAAGGCAGAGGCTTTAACCCACTGAGTCATTCAGGTGCCCCGAATATTTTTGTTTTTGTTGAGTGATATTGGTGGGCAGTGATGGTGATGAGGTTGATGGAATAATAGTGGTAGTGATGGTGTAGTTGTGGTGGTGGTGGTGGTGGTGGTGATGACTGGTGATGGGTGGTGGTGTTAGTGCCAGTGTGAGTGAGTGTCGTGATGGTGGTGGAAGTGGTTGTGATAGTGTTGGTGGATGATGGTTGGTGAATGGTGGTTGAGTGGTGATAGTTATGTTGTTGAAAGAGGGAATGGTGTGGTGTTGATGGAGGCATTGGAGGTAGGGAGTAGGGCAGTGGAGGCAAATCACTCAGTTTGGTCTTCAGTGCATTTGCAGTCTGGTTGGTAAAGAAGTATGATCCGGACTCAACACTAAAGCTGCGGATGGACAAGGCTCAGGGGTGTGGAAGAAGGAAAGAGAAGAGCTGGGTTGGGGGAGGGGTTTAGAAGAGATAGAAGTTTTTCTTGGCCAGGACTTAGCCACCTCTTCCCGGACCTGAAGGGTAGGTAGTGATAAGAAATAAAATCTACATAAAATTAATAGTTTTACTGCTTTCATATTTGCAATGCCTACTAATTAAACAGAACCAAGAAGTACAGAAAAGTACAAAGAAGAAAAAACTTAAATTAACCCAATCTTATTTCTTAGACAGAAACGTGGGAGAGGAAGGTCATTTTTATATTCAGAGATAGCAGTGAGAGGATTGCAGCTCAGAACCACATTCCCATCCAGATGGAGGAAGCAGTGTGAGGATGGAATGAAGGTGCCTTAGGGTGGAGATTGTTTCATCAGCAGAGATGAGGCCCCTGCCTTCTCTGGGAGGAAGGGAAGTGGCACCTGGCAGTGAAAGCACAAGCATTGCTTCCAGAATTGCACAGGGGTGGGGTGAGGTGGGGTGGAGCAGAATCCACTCTCCTTCTGCCTGCCCTTTGTCCTGTGACCTGCCTGGTTGGGCAGATAAGCTTTGTTGGATCTTTGTGTTCTGTGTGTCACTCCCGCAGAGCTATTGAAGTGTATCATGCAGCCCTGCTGTGGAATCTCAATGAGTAAGAGAGAGCCTGAGAATAAGATCAGGTTCCTTTTCTCTTCGTGCTCTGGCAGCACCCCTCTGCTCCTCCTCCCCAAAACCCAGCATTGTGGCTTACTCCTGGATCTGTGTGAGGCAGAAGGAGCAGAATTAGACCTTGGGGGAAAAGACTTATTTGGCTCAGACTGAAACTGGAGGGTTACTTGGAAGGTTTCAGCACAGTTTGGGGGCCAAAAGTGTCAGAATCTGAACTCTTTTAAGATAAACAAGCCCAGGTCTTGTCAGTTCTTCCTTCCTTGTTTACTTTTTAAACGGAGCATCCTTTTGTCAAACAGCATCTTCAATGAAAGTCCAATATGACACCCACAAAAAGGAGGCTGCTCTGATTGAAACAAAGGAAGAAAATTCTGCCAGTTGAGCCTTTGGTCAACTCGCCCCTGAGCCTTGGATTAAGGTGAAGAGGGCATGGTCATACTTGTCTTTCAGGACTGTTAGGACCAAATGTGGTGATTCCTGTAAAGCTCTTGGGATCCCATAATCCTGGGAGGCCTTGAGGGCTTCTGAGAGGTGTGGGGTTCACTCTGGGCTCTCCTGGGGAGGAGGGGAACAGGAATTGGAGCTTGGAAGATGACCCTGGAGAGTGCCCAGGCAGGCAGGTTGCCATTCTGACACTTGGTTCTGTAACCAAATGATGAGTCACAGGTAGAAACTACACCAGGTAGAATTGTCACACAAAGTAAACTTTATTTGCAGCAAATAAGGAAATCGTGGAGAATGACTTCCACAACTGTAACACCCAAGCAAGGGTGAATGGGTTCCTTTTATTTAGGGTTAGTGTTTCAGGTAGACCAGACAGAGTGGTGGGCAGCAAAGCAAGGTTTATTGAACAATAGCAAAGTGAGAGTACAAAACTCTTTAGGAGAGTGATAGTGGGGGTTGCCAGTGGAGTTTTTTATTTTTGCCACTGGAGTTTCTAACTCCGGTGTGGGGTTTGTTTTTTTTTTTAATTTTTAAAAAAAGATTTTATTTATTTATTTGACAGATACAGATCATGACTAGGCAGAGAAGCAGAGAGAGAGAGAGGAGGAAGCAGGCACCAGGCTGAGCAGAGAGACTGGTGCAGGATTTGATTCCAGGACCCTAGGATCATGACCTGAGCCAAAGGGAGAGATCTTAACCCACAGAGCCACCCACCTAACTCCAGGTGTTTTTCTGGGCTTGTCAGCAGGCTGTTTAAATCTGATTAACCTTCACCTGTCATCTAATCAGGCTTTTGTCACCTCTATACCGGATGTGAAGGGGTGGAGGGCTCCTTCCAGGGTGGTGTAAAATCCTTTTAAGGGTGATTTCCTCTTAGGGAAGGGGTCCTTGTCCCCGCATGCCTGCCTTCCAACTATCATTATCATTAGGATGAATATTTGGATAGGGAAGCCTTATTGTTGTATGAAGAGGTGGGTATAAGGTTGCTCACACAGCTTAAGGTAACATGCCTGTATATACATTGCATGTCATGTAAATGAAGCTTGTGTACCTCCTTGGGCAGAGATTTTATTTTAACAAGGTAAAGGTAATTGTTGGTCATCCTAGAGGTCCCTCTATGGTCCATCTATACAGGAGCAAGTCTCAGATTTAGCTCAAACTGGTCTAGATGGTCTAGGCCATCAGAGCTCTTCCTTCAGACAATAATTGCTTGAGGCGTAGTTTCAGTTTTCATCACAGGATGTCATGCCCATAGAGTCTTTTGCTTGAGTTAAGAGATGAGCTAGAAAGAAGAGCTTTAAGGAAAAATGTGGGACAAATGAAAATGGGTACAAGCAGATGATCAATAAAGGTAAGGTCTTAGGGTCTAGCTGGTGACAATCCTAGCTGACTCATGCCTCTGGCCAGCAGCGCTCAATTCAATATATTCTTCCTCTCCATCTAAGTCCCCGCACCACCCTAGGTGACCTTAGTGTCCTCGGGATTTACACTCCACATCAGCCCCACAGTACCAGGATCATCTTTTATTTTATGTATGTTTGTATGTATGTAAATTGTAATCTCTACCCCAATGTGGGGCTCGAACTCACAATCCTGAGATCAAAAGTTATATGTTTTTCCGGTCGAGTCAGCCAGGCATCCCTGGGATCATCTTTTATAACAATAGGAGCAGCTAGTGTTTAGGGCACACTTGCCTCATGCCAAGCACTGTTCTAAGGCCTCCACACGTATTATCTTATTTGATGTTCCAGCAACCCTCCCGAGGGAACCCTCTTCTACCATTTTATACTCCCAGAAACCAGCATAGAGATGGTAAATTATTTGCCTGCCAGAGGCAAGAGTCCACTAGGACTGTCACCAGCTAGACCCAAAAGGTCATGCGGATCCTAAGTAGCAGAGCTAGGATTTGATGCAGGTGCCTGTGTGCAGGGACCTACACTCACCAGTGCTTTCCCCACCCCAGAAATCTTAGCTGTGACATCTCACTACCCAGCCACAGATTCCCTCTGCGCCTGCTCCTCCACCTTACAGAGACGTCTAGGCCCTTTTTGTAACCTCACATTTGCATTTGGTCCCTTTGACCCTCCTGTCTTTGCTTCCTTATCATCCCAAATCCTTGGGCTTGTACTAGCAAACTCACTAGCCAACAACCCTACATTTAAACACAGGCTCTTTTTGTAACCTCCCTATGTAACCTCCCTGTGTCCTTTATGTAACCTCTCTATGTCTCTATGTCTGGTGAAGACTCAGTTTTACCTATTGAGAATGAAAAGAAAAATTGCTCTTTTGAAAGCTGGTGGCTTTGAAACCTTCTGGAGGTCTGTCAAAGTCTTTTAGAGAAAATTGTTTCTTTGTTTAGAGAAGCTCCTTCTAGAGAGGCTTTAAGTGAGACAAGGAGGTGGGCAGGGCTAAAGCAGGAGAGTGGGAGTGGGAGGGGAGATTACTCCCAGGTCACAACCTCATACACCTCTGGGGGTCCACCTGCATTGTTGCTAGTGAGCCTTCTGTGGCTTAGCATGTTATGAAGGGTTTCCATCCCTTCCTAACCAGGAAGGGTCTCAGCAGGGAGGGTCATGAAGGACACTGTTCAACACTTCTCCTGGAGTAGGGGTGTAGTTATAGTCCTACTTTAAAATCCTCCCCCATCTGTATAATGCAATCCAGAGTCCGTCCTTTGACTCTCCCATAGCTCTTCACCCATGAGGATCACACGGCTCCACATACACTAACTTCCCGGCTTACCACAAACACCAAGTATAACGTGGTCTCAACACCTGCCTTTGCACTTATATTTCTCCTGCTGCGACACACACACCTAGACCTTCAAGCCGCCTGTTCTTCATTGCACTCAGCCTCTGTTCAAATGCAACTCCACACAAGGCCTCCCCGACCTCCCTAACTAAAATTGCACTCTGTTGCTCTGTCTCCTCACTGTGCTGATTCAATGTCCTTTGGCCCACATCATTACCTGGTATCAAACAAAGTATAATTTACAGAGTCAAAAACCTGACTCTCACACAAGCAGACATCCAGTGGGATGTGTCAGTGATTTATTTAACTCATTAGTGAGGCTATCAGCAGGATGACAAAGTTGGTTCAAAGGGAGTATGAGAAACTGATACATATAATCAATGGGGAAAGAGGGCCAGAATAAGATTGCAGAGTTCGATACCAAATTGGTTAATGTCCCATAGCAAAATAAAACTGCAGCCTTTGGGGTTATCTTTTCTTCCAGACAGAAATCATTTGCATCTCTGCTGGGCAAAAAATCATTTGCAGCTTATCCATCTTCTTTAAGTCAACATTTCACTTCTTAGAGTCTGGGCCCTAATCAATAACAAATAGTCCAACAAAAGTTACCCTCTTAGAACAGCACTGTCCAAAAGAACTTTCTACAATGAAGGAAATAGTCTATATTTGGGCCATCCAGGATGATAGCCCCCAGCCTCATGTGGCTAGGAAGTTCTTGAAATGTGGTTGGTGTGACTGGAAAACAGAATTTTAATTTTTTTAAAAAAGATTTTATTATTTATTTGTTTGACAGACAGAGATAAAAAATTAGGCAGAGAGGCAGGTGCGGGGGAGGGAAGCAGGCTCCCTGCCAAGCAGAGAGCCTGATGCTCCATCCCAGAACCCTGGGATCATGACCTGAGCCGAAGGCAGAGGATTTAACCCACTGAGCCACCCAGGCGCCCTTTAAATTTTTTTTTTATAAAGATTTATTTTAGAGAGAAAGAGAGAAAGAAAACGCATGCAGGGAGGAGGGGCAGAAGGAAAGGAGAAAGAGAGAAATGATCCTCAAGCAGGCTCCCTGCTGAGCACAGAGCCCAGCCTGGGACTTGATCCCACAACCCTGAGATCATGACCTGAGCTGAAACCAAGAGTGAAGCACTCAACTGACTGAGCCACCTATGTGCCCCCAGAATTTTAATATTTATTTAAATTAAATTTCAATAAATATAATTGAAATGCTAGGTCTATATTATATTTCTGTATATCTAATATACTATATAATGTCATATAGTAGAAATAAATACAATTTAATTTAATCTGATATGAAGATTTTATTTATTTATTTGACAGAGAGAAATTACAAGTAGTCGGAGAGGCAGAGAGAGAGAGAGAGAGAGAGAGAGAAGCAGGCTCCCTGCTGAGCAGAGAGCTCGATGCGGGACTCGATCCCAGGACCCTGAGATCATGACCTGAGCCGAAGGCAGCGGCTTAACCCACTGAGCCACCCAGGCGCCCCTAATCTGATATGAATATAAATTGTTTGTAAGGATAAAATTTCTTATATTAAATATATTTCATTAATTCATATAAAATTAATAAGTGACCTTCTCGGTTTAAATAGCCAGCATAAATTTTAGCAGCTACCCTATTGGACAACACAGTCCTCTGAAGTTAGAGGACATTAGGCAGCTCGTTAGACAATGCTATAGCAGAAAAGGACTTATTTTCGTGTTTTGAGTAAATTTTCTTAATTCGGACATCATATGATATGTTTACTTGTTTACTTGTTGTCTTTTGTCTCTACTAAAAAGGCAGCTTTGTAATGACAGGGACTCTTGTTTTCTGCATCTCCCCAGCACTTCGAAGGGGTGTCTGGGGCGTGACAGGTCCACAGTCAATAACTGTTGAATGAATGAATAAGCACAGGGGGGCTGGAGGCTTACCAAAGACCAAAGCAATAAGGCTCTTGCATGGTTAAGTCTGGCTGATGAGCTTTAGCTAGAGTGAAACCTGATTATTTCATTTTAAATGGTTTTCTTATTCTGTAAGGTAATTCCCTGCTGTGACCCTCAGACTTTCCGTGAATGTACATGGCTCTGGTTAGTGGTTCGGTGGAGGGGGATGTGAAGAGTTGCAGGGGAAGGGCTGGGCCTGGAGGACGGTGCTGAAATGCTGAGGGTGAGGGAGGATTATGCTGGGTGCAGACATGTATGGCCAGAGCAGACAGAGGACTTCCGAGAGGAATGGGACTTCAAAGTACCAGGGAGACCCTCAGGCCCTCCAAAATTAAGGAAAGATGGATCTACTTGTATACTTTGGTAATGTGTTAGTTAGGGTAGACAACCTGCAGTAACAAACAGTCCTTTAATCTTGGTGGTTGAACATAGTAAGTTCCCAGGCGGGTTAACAGTCTTAAGAGGAGGGGGCCTAGTGGCAGTAGAACCAACTCCTATCTGTTTATATACATTGAGTGAAGGTACAGTGGGGACAGTCCACAAGCCATTTTCATCTGTGTGTGGGCTTCCCTGGGACCTATGTTTAAATGCAGGGTTGTTTACTCAGAGAATTTACATGGGGTCCACCAGGAAGCTCTCCTGCTCTGCGCAGAGAGAAGCCATGACACCACAAGCAGATATCCCTTGGGATGTGTCAGTGATTTATTTGACTCCCTTCTTTATGCCTCCACCTTCCTGATCCCAAGTGTTCTTTTATCACTGGGTGCCAAAGAGTTGACTCTTAGTTCCCAGCATCTTTTCCACAGCACAGGTGCCTACTCTGTTGGGCCACACCTTCCCTGGGGCAGGGAGGTGGGTTTTTTGCCCAAAGCCCTCAGTGCCCACTTTTTTAGGCCCCATGAGAGATGTGGCCTATCTCCTAAGGATGGGAATGGTGGCAGGTTTGGCACTGGGGAGAGGCTGGGGTTTCATCTGTCAGGCTTCTTGGCTACCCATGGATGGGTGAAGATTCTAAGTTGAGTGAAATGAACTGTTTCTGTCTCTCCTCAGTCTGGTCATCAAAGAGCCCCTGGTAAATGAGATTATGAGGTTATTGAGCTGCACCGTCTCTGGGAGGAGGAGGACCCAGACTCGTTACTAGAGTAGCATCTCCCTAAAAGACAAAATATCAGATAATAAGGGTCCTCAGCAGTTACATGGTCTTACCCCTTGTTGTGCAGAGGACAGAGCTGAGCTTGGGGATAAAGGGACTGTCTGGGACACACAGAATAGCAACAGAGCTGGGCCATGAACCAGAGTCTTCTGACTCACAGACAAGGATTCTGCCTCCTCCCCCATTCCCAAACCTCCCTCAAAGGTGCTTGTTCTTTGGACTTGTCCCTTATCTGCCTGCCCTCTTCTCTACCATCAAAGGGGCCAAGATGAAGTGGAAGGAGGAGAGGTGGTGGGATGTGAAGAGATGACTTTTTAGGCTATCGGGACCTGCATTCTATGGCTGGAGCTAGAAAACTTGTCCATGAGGTCCTCATCTCTGGGTGTCATCTCATCCCATTGCACTCTTCTGTCTGAGCTGAGGGGCTTGAGCAGGGTGGCAGGTGCTGGTCTCAGGCTATGCCTAGGAATGGGGGAGCCCAGGCTGACAATAGTCTATACACCCCTGATATTCATACTGCACTTTCTTCTCCCTCCCCTGGGGATTCCCTGTACCCTCCTCCCTTTCCATCTAACAGGGGGTCCACCAACATTAGAGTTGGAAGTGTCCTTAGAAATTGCCCAAACCCTTCATTTTATAGCCCAGAGGGAGGCCCAGGGAGGGGAAGGAGCTTGGCCACACAGCCGGTCAGCCAGTTTGTACAGAGCTGGGACTAGAGGCTGAGACTTTTAAACCGACCAGGGTAGAGGCTGAGGCTTCTAAGCCGACCAGGAGTTTTTCCAGGGCTTCAGGCTATCTCTTGGCCATTATCTTATCTTGTATCATCTCATTAAGGATAAGGGGCTGGAGCCGAAGCACTGAGATGGAATCTTCAAATCAACTTTAGAGCAGTTACTGGCTTATACAGCGTATCTTCTGAGGCAGAACTTTCCCTAAAGCCATAACCCTCACCCAAGCTCAGGTAGGGAAACCACCCCAGGCCTCCCTCCCAGTTGCCCCTCTGCTGGTCAGGCTGTCTGTACAAGGTCCCAAGACAAAATCTGGGCAGGCAAGGAGTGAGTAGTGGTGAGTACACCATTCCTTTGGGCTTATGCTCCTGGAACCAAGGAGGATGGATAGGCAGCCCCCTGTCAGTATGGGTCCTTCAGGATTTCATGGAAGTCTCTAGAAGGGTAGGTAGATGGAGATTGGAATGGGACAATGGCTAGGGACTCTTGTTGTCCCAGACAGATGAGGGGGTATATTGGGGCCTCAGCCTATAAGGAGTCTTCCAAGCTTGACTTCAGGATTCCTTATAGCAAGAAGTAGTATCAGACTGCACTTGGTTCATTCAATTAGGATGCTTTTGGTTATCACAGAAACTCAACTTAAATATGCTAAGGCCAAAGGGGAAAGGAGGTTATTGAGAAGACACTGGGCTCTTCCACGTCACTAAATTGTGGAAAGGCCTTTCTCATGTCAACAAATCATGTCCCCATTAATTTCAGGAACGTGGGAACTTAAATACAGCCAAGAACTCCTCCCATCTTTCATCTTTGCTTATCTGTGTGTCAGCCCCACTCTTGAATGGCTTCTTTCATATTAGTGGACACAGTGCTGACCACTACCAAGTGTCCAATAGCTCAAAGCTTTGTTCCAAGAGATGGATGGTTCTCCTTTCTCCAGGTTCAATTGGGGAAATTCCTAGAAGGATTCCACGTGGCCTGACTTGGGTTAGGTGCCCACCCATGGCCCAGATTACAGGGTGTTGGGAACTATTTCCAGAAGACAGTGAGCCAGGAACTTTGTTAGAATGCTCCTTACTGTTTCCTGCATGCCATGGCCTGTGAGGGCTGAGCTGTGAGCAGCCTGGGAGTTTGGGCAATCACAGTTGAACAGGGGAGCAGAGCAGAAGGCAGAAGTGTTCTAGGCCTAAAAGAGAGAGACAGTGCACTGGGATGAGAGTGGTTTTAGGATCAGCTAGACAGAGCAGAATGAACAAAATCTTGACGAGAACTGAACCTCCGGTGCACGAGGCAGGTGGCATGTGGCAAGACTCTGGAGCCTCAGAGTGCACCTTCTATCTTGGGGTTTTTTTGTTTTGTTTTAAGATTTTATTTATTTATTTGACAGACAGAGATCACAAGTTTGCAGAGAGGCAGGCAGAAAGAGAGAGAGAGAGAGAGAGAGAGAGAGAGGAGGAAGCAGGCTCCCGACCAAGCAGAGAGCCTGATGAGGGGCTCGATCCCAGGACCCTGGGACCATGATCTGAGCCGAAGGCAGAGGCTTTAACCCACTGAGCCACCCAGGCACCCCAGTCTTGGGTTTTTTTGTTTTGGCCACTTAATATTGTATGCATTTCTCATTTGGTTATAGTATTTACACTTTCAAAATTAGTTTTTAAATTATAGAAGTCACACATGTATATAACACAAAATGCAAACAGCTCAAAAAGGAATAAAAGATGAAAAGTAAGTCTCCATCTTCCCCAGACTGCCTTCCTTGATGTAACTGTTTTTTTTTTTTTTACAGTTTTCTTGGGAATTCTTCCAAAAACTTGTAATGCATAAATAATTGTGTATATGCATATATTTTCAAATAGACAGGTGGGATGGTACAGTGCATATTGTTATGTACCTTGCTTTTTTCACTCGATGCTGTATCTTCAAGATACTTTTTAATTAGCATATACGGAGATTGCTTATTCTGTTTCAAGAGCAGGATGGAGTTCTGTAGAGGAGATGGGTGGGGCTTGTTCAACCACTTCTCTACTATGAGGACTTAGTGTTGTTACTCAGTCTATGGTGGTTAGACAGAATACTTCAGTGTGCCTTTTTTATGCACAGGTGAAACTATTTTTGTATGTTAAATTCGTATCAGTGGAATTCTTGGAGTATATCACAGTACATACATTTAAAGAAAATACATAGTATTAAATCAGATTATTACGGTATATGAGAATATATACATTTTCACATGAGGTAAAGACAAGTTGCTCTTCAAAGCAGTCCCCTAAATGTTAATATTTCAGAACTTAGGTAGGAGATACACAGATACTTATTTTATTACTGTCCATATTTTTCTGTATGCTTGAGTAGCTAACCCATATGCACAGAGGTTACAATATTTACACTTCCATGAGCAGTAAATAGCATGCCCCATGCCAACAGAACATTAATGCAATTTTAAATCTTTGTTGCTCTGGATGGTAAAATATGATATATCTCTATTGCTCTAATTGCATTTATTTAATCATGAGGCTGGCCGATTTTTTTTTTTTTTATTAAATTGCTTTTTGCATTTTGACCGAGTCACACTTCTTTAAAACCTACAGGAATTTCATCTTATGTGTGTGCCCTCATTTACTTAACTATATTCTTAGGGATTATTTATGCTGTTTCCAAATGACTGTGAACATCTTTGTGCATAGAGCCTTTTTCTCTTCTTTTAGACTTTTTTTTTAAGGTACCCTTAGAGAAGATGAATTGCTAGGTCAATAGTGTGGATGTTTTTATGACTTGATACATACTGTCAAACTGCTTTCTCAAAGGACAGTATGATAGATAATACCCTCAATTTTATTTTACTCTTACCAGCCTTGGGTATTGTTAATAAAAACAATATTTGCTTATTTTATAGGTTAAAAAATATGGCCTTAATTTATTTGTATGTTTTATTGGCAATTACTTTGAATGTTTTAATATATGTTTGTTAATTAGCTGCATTTCTACCTTTCTGGACTGCCTGGTCCTCTTCTCTGCTCATTTGACAGACAAGCACATTCTTTTTTTTTTTTTTTTTTTTTAAGATTTTACTTATTTATCTGACACAGAGAGAGAGAGCACAAGCAGGACGAGCAGTAGAGGGAAAAGGAGAAGCGGCTCTCTGTTGATCAGGGAGCCCGATGTGGGGCTGGATCCCAGGACTCTGAGATCCTGACCTGAGCTGAAGGCAGACATTCAACCAACTGACCTACCAAGGCACAGATAGCACACTCTTAGCAAAAAAAAAAAAAAAAAGGTGATATTTTATTAGAAAAAAACCCATTTTCTAAGGAATTGGGAACTTCTGGGAGGTTACTGATTGATACCAGATTATGAAGTCAATCTTTTACACGAGAATGTGGGGTTGCAGTGAGAGAGTAACGTAGGTGGAAGAACTGAACGAATAGGATTCTAGGTAGACGGTGGGTTGCAGAGATGAGAGAGGTGGGAAGGAAATTGTGCCAGGATAAGCATTCACTGTAGCAGAGGGGATGGGCTGGGCCCAGAGTTCTCCATCTCTGGGCTTCCAAATGGAAGTCTGGGTGACCTGTGCAACCACGGCCATATTTCAGAATTCCAGCCCAGGTGTTTGTTGTCCTTTCTTCTAGGGGAGGTCTTCTTCCAAGGCCAGTACTCCAGAGTAGAAAATGGGTTGAGATGAAGGAAGATTACATTATCAGTTATTGAGCATCTCCTACCCTTTCTTTATCCAGACAGCCACTTAGTTTCAGTATTATAATGAACAATTTTTATTAATCAAGTTGATTTCTGGTGTTATTGTTTTAATTTATATTTCTTTTATTACTACTTTTCATACATAGATTTCTGTTATCATATTTTATATTTAGGTATTAAATATGCACATATGTATGTATGGTATATATCCATATCATTTTATTATTGCTTTTGTGTTTGAGTGTGTGTGCGCGCATGTGCACACGCATGTACAGGCGTGTTTCCTCTTTTGGTGGGAATTGACCGTTCATGTTCATGTTTTTTTTCCTCTGAGATGTTAATTTTTACTGATTTCCAAATAATCTTTATATATTAAAGTTACAAGACTTTGTCATATTTTTCACAAATATTATTTCTAATCTGTCATTCATCTTCTAATTTTTTATAAATTTTGTTTATAGAGATGCACAGAGTGTGTTAAGTTTAATGAATTTTTGACAAAAGCATATGCCTGTGTGACCCACATTTCTATCAAAATATAGAATATTCTGTTACCCTAGAGAAAGGTTTATTTATTTATTTTTTTCCAAATGTATTTACTTTTTAGTGATCTGGGCACCTAACATGGGACTCAAACTCACAACACCAAGATCGAGAGTCACATACTCTTCGACTAAGCCAGCCAGGCCCACTGTATCACCCTTCCCCCCACCAAAACCTCCCCCCAGAAGTTTTCTTGTGTCCTTTCTTAGTCAGTCCTTAGACCCCATGTGCTCTGCCAGAGGCACCCAGTGCTCTGATTTCTATCACCATAGATCAGTCTTGCTTGTTCATGCAGATGGAATTATGATGTACATACTTTTCTGTATGTGGCATCTTTCCACTGAATAGCTTGTGTTCAAGATTTAGCCATGTTGGTAATGTTGATACACTTTGTTCCTTTTTATTGCTTAGTGGTATTCCTTCGTATGAATATAATGCAGTTTTTTTCTTCATTCTCTGGTTCAATGACATTTTGGGTGTATCTAGTATTTAGCTATTATGAATAATGCATTCTTTTTTTTTTTAAAAGATTTTATTTATTTATTTGACAGAGAGAAATCACAAGTAGACGGAGAGGCAGGTAGAGAGAGAGACAGGGAAGCAGGCTCCCTGCTGAGCAGAGAGCCCGATGCGGGACTCGATCCCAGGACCCTGAGATCATGACCTGAGCCGAAGGCAGCGGCTTAACCTACTGAGCCACCCAGGCACCCCTGTTTTTTTTTTTAAAGATTTTATTTATTTATTTGACAGACAGAGATCACAAGTAGGCAGAGAGGCAGGCAGAGAGAGAGGGGGAAGCAGGCTCCCCGCTGAGCAGAGAGCCTGATGTGGGACTCGATCCCAGGACCCTGAGATCATGACCTGAGCCGAAGGCAGAGGTTTTAACCCACTGAGCCACCCAGGCACCCTGAATAATGCATTCTTGTACGAGTCTTTTTGTAGACATGTCTTTATTTTTCTTGGATTAATATCTAAGAATGGCCTTACTGGATTATAGAATATGTGTATGTTTACTTTTTTAGAAACTGCCAAATTGTTTTCCAAAGTGACTATACTATTTTACATTCCCTCCAGCAATTTCTGCATATCCCTGCCAACATTTGGTGTTGCTAGTTTTATAAATTTTAGTTATTCTAGTAGTTTGTAGTGGTATCTCATAATAATAACTTTCATTTTCCTGATAACTTAGTACATCAAAAACTTTTTCATGTGCTTATTGGCTATTCATTTAATAGTGTATTTGACTTAGAGACTAAATTTTATATAGTCAAATTCATTAATCTTTTAGGAATTTTATTGCTTTTATACTGAAAAATCCTTTTTAGTACTAAAAGCTAATAAATATCTTTTATTTATATTTCCTTCTACTACTTTATTGATTGAACTCTTAAACTTTATACTTTTTTTAAAAGATTTATTTATTGGGGCACCTAAGTGGGTCAGTTGGTTAAGCATCTGCCTTCAGCTCAAGTCATGATCCCCAGGTCCCGGTTTGGAGCCCCAAGATGGGCTCCCAGTTCAATGGGAATTTTGCTTCTCCCTCCTGCTCTGTGCCCTCCCCCATGCTCTCTCTTTCTCTCTCTCAAATAAATCTTTCTTTTAAAGATTTTATTTATTACAGAGAGGCTGTGCATGTGTGCGCATGCTCGTGCTGGGGGAGTGGCAGAGGGAGGAGGTATGACAGAATCCCCAGCAGATTCCCCCCTGAGCACAGAGCCCACATGGGGCTTGATTCCCGGACCCTGCAATCAAGAGCCAAAGTCAAGAGTCAGACCCTCAACTGACTGAGGTATCCAGGTGCCTCTACACTCTTTAACCTACCTGCAGTTTATATTAAGTTATAAGGAAACTCTTTGTCTTCATTTAATTAACCAACTGAACTATATATTTACAATCACTTCTTTCTTTTTCCACTTATTTGATACTTTAACATACTTAGATTTGTTTCTATACCACTGTGTTACTACTGATTTTTCTACTAATGGTATACTGTTTTAATTATTAGAGTTTTATAGTTTATCAAGTAAGCAAGTTTACCTTCATTACTTACTATTTCTTTAAAAAGTGTCTTAGGGGACGCCTGGGTGGCTCAGTTGGTTGAGCCGCTGTTTTCGGCTCAGGTCATGACAAATAAATAAATAAATAAAATCTTAAAAAAAAAAATTTCTTAGTAATTCTAATTCATCTGTTTGTCTAATCTAACAGTGGTAAACTGAGTAATGTACCCCCACCCTCCCAAGGCCATGTCCTAATCCTTGGAACCTATGAATGTTACCTTGCCTGGCAAAAGGATTTTGCATATGTAATGCAGTTAAGGATTTTGAGATGGGGAAATTATCCGGATTATCCAGATGGGTCCAATGTAATCGTGAGGCTCCCATAAGAGGGAGGCAGGAGTAGCAGAGAGAGAAGATGGTGGGAGCAGAAACGGGGAACATGGGGCCACAGATCAAGGAATACAGGCAGCCTCTAGAAGCTGGAGGAGGCAAAGAGCAAATTATCTCCTGGAGACTTCAGAAGGAAGGAGCGCTGCCAACACCTTGATTTCAGCTCCTTAAGACTCAAGAACCATAGGAGAATAAATTCATGCTGTCTTAAGCCATTCGGTTTGTGGTAATTTGTTACAGCAGCAACAGGAAATTGACACACTGATTTAAAAATTCCTTTTTAAAACTCGGTTCTAAATGTCCCACATGTTTTTGATTAGATTGTATTAAGCAGGGCATTTAATTTGGGAAGAACTGACATTTTTATACTATTCAGTCTTGCTATCTAGACTTCTCCAGAAAGTGCCCCACTCTCACCTCTCTGACCATTTCTGCCCATTGCCTGCTTTCCTAGTTTGAGGTCTTCAGAGGTAGACCTGGGGCAAGGGTTTGAGTGCAAGTAGTTCATTTGGAAGGTGATCCCAGGAAACACATGTAGCAGAGTGAGAAAGTGAGGCAGGGAAGAGAAGGCAGTCAATAAAGGAGCATCACGAAGCATGGATCTTTGGGTTCCCCCAAATCTTCTTGAGGGAGCAAATGTATAACCTCAGTGTTGGGAATGAAGGGACAGGGGCAGCCGGGTGGAAGAAGACCATCAGATCTGTTGTCATCAGCAGGCCAGTGCTGTCTCTGTAGCCACTGGCGGTGAGGGCACTCACTTCTTTCCCTGGGGCCTGGTGTCTACATGTTCCCTGCCTCTTCAGAGGGAGGCAAGGTTGCACTCATTGAGCTGAGACACACAAATTTTTGAGCCTAGGTGGGGGTGACCTGAGATTTTGGCCTTCTTTATACTTTATGTTTTTATGGCTCCACCATTATAGTGCTTGGCTGCTTGGGGTCTGGCTTTGAGACTGGGATCCTAACAGGGATTCTAGCTGCTAGGCAAGCCCCTTTGAGATCCCGAGAGAGGAGTAGAAGTGAGGCTTTTCACATGTCTGGAAAGTGGCTTGTTTTTTCACTGAGGCAACAGGATCCACAAACCACCTAGACCTCATTTTGGCAGGAAAGCTGACAACAAAGGCTTCTGGTAGAAAGAACTCTCCATTCAGGAGAATTTAATATGTTCCTGGGAGGGAAGAAACATCGGTGCAGATTGAGCTAGTGCTCCAAGGAAGACGTTCCGTTGGGCCCTCCCTGGTAACCATGGGGATAGAGGAGAGCCTGAGCCTGGCAGGATCCATATCCCATAAAAATGTTGGCAGCTGGATTAGAAGATGAAGAGCCTGCAGATACCCTCCGACACCATGTAATTTATGGGGTAATCAGAACTCCTCCTGAAGGGCTGCAAGGGAGGAGGAGCTGTGGTTCAGAGCCTCCGGGGCTTGGACGTTTAATGAGGCACTGGGAGCCTATAAAGATTTAGATCAGAATGATTTCCCCATTTAGGATGCCTAATCTGTCTTAGCACCGCCCCTGAAGGATGCTGCTTCTCTGAAATGCTTGGAAATCTGGATGCAGTAATCAATGACCCGGCATTTGAGGGTTACCATATAAGGACCTAGCCAAGGAATCTGTCTGGAAGCTGAAAATCTCTATCTTGTCACTTTCCCCTGGCTATTGCCAAGGAACTGAGAAAGGCTACCAATCTCAAGCTGGAAAAGCTCTTATAGAGGAAGAAGTTGAAATCTAGAGAGGTCAAGTGACTTGTTCAAAGTCATACAGTGTACCAGGGACCATGAGCACCAGTGATAAGGTCAGCTGGAAGAAAAAAGAACCATTAAGTCCATGCAGAGTACAGAACTGGCATGATTCCTTCTTAGAAGATGAGGGACAATCTATAGGTGCAAAAGACATAAATAGTACCTTTCGGGGTTTTAAAGCTTGAACATTTAAATCACTTTTCTAAACGCACAATATGTATTACAACATTTTCAGAATCTCTAATGATTGGTTCAACAATTAAGAAGGATCCTCTTAATACAAGGTGACTGCCTCATGAAATGGATTAAAAATGGCATTTGTGTGCCTTAAAGCCGAGACGTTTCTGGTGTCTGGAAACACAGCAGTCTGATACAAAGTGTTGAATGATATTTGCTGAATTAAATGGTGAGAGTCTGGCCCTGGGAATCTTAATTTTTCTTTTCCTTTCATATTTTAAGGGAAAAATGTATTTATTACAGAAAATTTGTTAAGTACAGAAAAATATATGGGGGGGTGGAAATCACCCACTAACCACCCCTTTAACATCTCTAGAAATAACCATTCTTAGTATTAGGATATATTCTGACAAGCCATTTTCCCCCCCCTGTGAATATATATATATTTTAAAAGTGGTGTCAGCTGTATTTAGAGGACTGTATTTTGCCTGGATCTTAACTTACCATTTACCAGTCTCCAAAGAGATGAATTTAGCTGCACTATATTCCATTAAAAGGTTGTGGCATAATTTATTAACCCATTTCTAGGTCATTTCCAATTTTTCAATATTATAAATAACACAATGATAAACATTCTGGTGCTTTAAGCCTGGGCACCACCTCTGACTATATCTGAGGTCTGTTTCCAGTAGCGGGAGCAATCAGAGGAGCCTCACCCTCCCTGCATTTCTGGCACCAGGCAGCCGGAGGCTGCAGCTCCAACAGCACCCATCCCAGTCCCTCTTTTGGCTCCAGTCTCAGTGTCCTGGAAGATGATCTAATAGGGTGGAGGAGAAAGCTCGAGTCTGTGGGAACTCACTAATTGAATTGCTGAGCTCTGTGCCTTTGGGCAAGTCCCTCTGCCTTTCTGTGCCTCGGTTTCCCCTTCTATAAAAGGAGGAGCATGAACTAGGTCATTGGATTTCCATTCTATTTTTAAAAAACCCTTTTTTGTTCAAAGGGAAACCTACATAGAAGCCAGTGACGTAGACCAGGAAAGAGAGGAGCTTCTTTGGCTGGTGTTGGAGCCCTGCCTGATTGTACTTTTCCATCCAGCAAAATTATTGAGGACCTTCTATGTGGCTAGCTCTTTGCTAGGTGCTGGATTTGGAGAATGAGCAAAAATATTTGGCGTTTCCTTACATTCAAATTCCTTATATCCCTTGCATGGGGGTGGGTATTTAGAATACCATAGGGGACCACTGACTGAATTGATATTAACATAATCAAGGAACCTCCTTTTCATGACATTGGGTGGTCCCTGCATTAAATTCCTCCAGGCTCTGCTCTGTTCCAGGGACAGCCTGCCCGATTCCACCATGTCTAGTGGCCCCTGAACCCTGAGGTAGCTCCCCAGACCCCCAGGGACTCCAGGTTCAGTCTAAAACCTGAAGCCTCTGTCAACTCCAGTGATATGGCTGTTCATACTGCTCATTTTGTTACTACTACCAGTGGCTGTCATTCAATTGGAGAAGGAAGCTTGGCTGTGATTTATGGAATGAAGCTACAGGAAATGGTATTCACAAATGGACTGTGAGTCCTGCAGGCTCTACTGGTGATGCTGAAGGCCCTTCTGGCTTCCAGAGTTTGGTGACTGGCTGGAGTGACTCTCGCAACCCCTCTTTAATCTGAGTTTCCTTGCCTGAAAGATAGGGTCGACCTATACCTTCCCTTACAGGAGTTGTAGGGATGAATTGAGACAACATGCGGGAGGGTGTTAGTGCTTGCTACCCTTGGTACCCAGTAGGTGCTCAGCAATTAGGAGTCCTCTTCTTCTCCTCCTTCCCCCTCCTCCTCTCTTCTTTCTCCTCATCCTTCTCTCTCCCCCTGGAGACAAAAGTGCCTCACAATCCCAGCTTCTCTGGGCCTACCCCAGAGGTTTGAACTGCAGCCCAGAGGCTTGGGCAAGAGGTGTGGGTTGGGGTCAGTCAGCACCCAAGCAGATGGCAAGCCTCTGGGGCTCTGGGAGCAAGATCTGATTCCCAGGCAGGCCCTTGTCTAAGCTGATTATGAGAGCAGCAATTCACCAGGAGTGTGTCCACTGTCCCTGTGGGCTAAAGGGGTGGGTGTGGGGAGTGGGAGCATTGAATTCTTTTGTCTGTTGTTCCAGAATCTCAGCAACTGCTGGGGAGAGCGGTGTTTTGTCATTAAGAATTCGAAACTGGAGAAAAGGGTGGGGTATGAAGAGAGAATGTATGGACTCCTGTCCTGCTTCTGTCACTGCCCACTGTGTGACAGTGGGCAAGCCCCTTCCCCAGTCTGAACTTCAGTTTCTATCTCTAACATCAAAGTTTGGTTCAGTGCATGCTTAGCAGTTGTGATCTCCCAATCCATGACCCCCACCTAGCGCCTGGAGGTGCTCTGCCTGTGTCTCAGTCCTGTGTGTTAGTAGAATGGTTATGTGTCTGCAGCTCACCATGTGCACTGGCCCATGAAATCCTCAGGGCAGGGACCGTGTCTGATCTATCTCATCTGAGCCCTGCAGGGCCAGCTCTGGCTCTGCTCAGCCTGTGTCTGGCTGAATGAACAAATGAAGGGCCCTTGGACGATGGCCGGCCAGCCAGTACAGCCATCTGCCTAACTTCCCCCATGACTAGCCAGGCTCTGGGTCTGGGGAGAAGGCTGGCTGTCAGGGGCATAGGCAGGTTTCCTATGATCTCGTTATTATTTTCGCCAGTGTAATGCAGGGTTTGTTTGGGTGACGCTAGACTAGTATACAGGGCTTCTGTTTTCAGCTTCTGGATCTGTCTGCTTGGCCAGGCTGGGCTTCCAGAGGTCAGGGGCGCAGTCAGATTTCTCTGTGTCCACAGGGTCTGATACAGAGCTGGTGCCCAGTGTTGTGGGCAGAAGAGCTACCTCTTTGCTGGGCTCCCTCCTTCCCCGTTTAAGTCTTCATTTGGACAGCCCCTCAGTAGTGGTTACCAAGAGCGAAGACTATGGAGCCAGGCTTGTGCTCTGAGGGGACAGAGATAAACCTGACTCAGTCCTGAACCTCAACTTACTCCCAGTGTGCCCTGGGAGAGCCTGAGAGCATACTACAGGGGTGATGGAGGACAAATCAGGGGATGGTGGGAGCACAGAGGAGGGAGAGAGTACTGGGGACAAGAAGCAAGCTTCTGAAACCACAGCCAGTCTGTGTGGGCTTAAATCCCAGCTCTGTCCTCTGGGAGCACTGCAACCTTAAATAAGCCATTTCATCTCTTTGTGACTCAGTTTCCTCATCTGTAAAATAAGTAATACTGATAGGAACTTAGAACAGTGCTTGGCAAATAGTGAGGAGTCAGTAAGTGTGAGCTGAAGGAAGAAAACAAAATATTTATCGCATTTGACCAGCCCTTCCAGGAGTCAGGAGAGGGACCCACTACCCACTCCCAGGTCTCTAGGCCTCTGGGCACCTCTTCAGAATTCCAGAGCTCTAGTGTTCAAACCCAGTTTGAACACTGCTGATCTAGTATAAGACATGCCCAGAGAGGGGTAAGTACTTGTCTAAAGCCACACAGCTAATGAAATAGCCAGGACTAAACCCAGGAGCTCCTGCCGTTCAGCCTCAAGGATATTCCTCTTTACCAGACCACCTCCCTTATAAGCCCAACATCTGTGTTCCACTTGCATTGATCACACAAAGGCCCCATGTGAAATGCTTTTCAACATTTGGCTCAAAGGGAGTGTGCAGGCTGGCTTTCACCAATTGTGGCACCAACCAGAATTGCACTGGTCTTGGAATTTAAAAGACTTTCTCTTTGTAAGTGAATATTTGGTTGGGTTTTGCCATTTGAAAATACATGCAGGGAGGTGTGATCAAATGCCTTCCTTTTCTTGTATATGTCATCCAAACCAGACGGAACCTGGATTGTCCTTTTTGAAAAAGACCTGCCCTCTTCTACTTTCCTTCTTATAAAAGCTACCCTTCCCTTGTCTGCCAGGGTCTAAGGCTTTCATTAGTGTCCCTGCATCTGCCTGCCATCCTCATCTCTTTCCTGTGTGATAGAAATAGCTGCTTTTCTATGTCTTAGCTTATAATTTTGCTGCCTCCCATTTCTTTCTTTCTTTCTTTCTTTTTTAAGATCTTATTTATTTATTTGAGAGACAGAGATCACAAGTAGGCAGAGAGGCAGGCAGAGACAGAAGGGTGGAGAGGAAGCAGGCTCTCCGCTGAGCAGAGAGCCTGATGTGGGGCTCGATCCCAGGACCCTGGGATCATGACCCGAGCTGAAGGCAGAGGCTTTAACCCACTGAGCCACCCAGGCGCCCCCTGCCTCCCATTTCTTTCTTTACAGAGCTAAGGTGTATTTAAAAAGAAAAAAATGAGGAATGTCTGTGTGGCTCAGTCAGTTAAGCATCTGCCTTTGGTTTGGGTCATGATTTTAGGGTCCTAAGACCCTAAAAAGACCCTAAGGGTCCTTGCTCAGCAGGGAACCTGCTGCTCCCCCTGTTTGTGCTCACTCATCTTTCCCTATACCAGATCTTCTCTGGCTTCACAGAATTTGGGCATAAGAGCCAAGGTCCTTAACTTGTCATATAAGGTCTTTCATGATCTGACCTCAGTTTACCTATTCAGTTTCACATCCCTCCTTCTTCCAAGACACAAATTATTTATATCTTACAGATAAGTCAGGGGGCACCCAATTATTCAAGTGTCTTAGGCAAAGAAGGTTGCTGCCAGTGAATCACAGGGTCCTGGCGATTGGCTTGTGTTGTTAGTTGCCTATAGTTGCTCTTAGCGGCTTAAGACAACAGAAATTTATTCTCTTAAAATTCTGGAGGTCAGGAATTCACACTGAGTGTTAGAGGGCTAAGTCACATCCCCTAGAATGGTCCAGGGGAGGCCCCAGCTCCCTGCCTCTTTCAACTTCTGGTGGCTGCGGGCATCTCTTGGCCTGTGGCTGTGTCACTGCAAGCTCTCCTCCACAGTCACTGCCTTCCCCTCTTTTGTGCCCTGTCTGCCTCTGTCTCCTTCCTTTAAGGACACCTGTGATCACATTGATGGCCCACCCAGATAATCCAGGATCGCCTTCCTGGCGCATCTGTGAAGCCTCCTTTGCCTTATCAAGTGACATTCCCCTGTTCCAGGGATTAGGACCTGGATGTCTTTGGGGTCATTCCTGACCTAACCATAGGTCTCAAAACCAAACCAAACCCTGAGATGCATTTCAACAGCTCTCTCGCTGATGAGACAGACTTCTTCCTACCACCCTGAAGATCATTACTTACCTGCTGTGTGCAGGTTTCTATCCTTTTAGTTTGCATTTAAGCCAAGGGGAGATAAGACTTACTCTTTTAAAGCAGGCTAGATTGGATTTTGGCTAACACTGGATATCTAACAGACTATCTTATTGAAAAATTAATTGGTGTCTTGTTTTGTTGACTCCTGTGGGGTTTTCAGAAGGAACAACAGCATTCTCTTCCCAGGCTTCACTATGGCCTGCATAGCTCCCTCCCCAGGGAGGAACCTGCCTGTGTTTCTAAAGGTTTGAACCTTTTGCTTTGTTTAATTTTTCATTAGGGAAAGGAAGCAGATTTTCTGGAATCCTCTGGCCAGTAAACTGAGGCCTTCCTTGAGCAGTGATGGTTATCTTGAGTGGCTGGAGGGGAGGGCATGAGGCTTTGCGCTCGCAGTCTGTGGGTTGAAGAAGGGAGTGTCCAACATTGTCCTGTTCCCCTCTCCCCATCCCCTGCTAAGGGAAGGATATTTTGCTATCATGCATAATGCCACTGTGAACATTCTCAGTCATGTCTCCCAACGCACATGGGTTTCTCAAAGACATACCTCGGAGAGGGAGTGCTGGATCATATGGTATGTGAACCATCAATCTTATAAGTTAAAGCTAAATCAGTGACGGTTCTCACCTGTGGTGTGTGTATCCCATACTTCTCTACCACGTGGGCTCCTTCTAGCGCCCCCTATCTGCAGAGGCTACGAAGGTGCCAACTGGCCAAGCAAAATAAGAGTCCTGGGTCCAGCATCGCAAAGCAGAACTTAGAGGAATTGGGTTAGAGATGAGAGGCATGATAACTAATTTAGAAATGTGATCACTGTGCTGACTGAATAAAAAACAACTGGGCCGATATGGGCAGAAGGCCACCGCTTTAAAACTTACGCACTGTAGCTTGATTTCCTACTGATCTTGGCTTGCCTTGCTTTTGCCATGTGGACTGGTACATCTTTCCCCAAATGAGGTGTTCTCTGCCTAATTTCTCTCCATCTCAATTTCCCTTCTCACCTGAAAGCCCATTTCAGATGCAGCTTTTTTTTTTTTTTAAGATTTTATTTATTCATTTGACAGAGAGAGATCACAGGCAGGCAGAGAAAGAGGAGGAAGCAGGCCCCCCACCGAGCAGAGAGCCCGATGTGGGGCTCGATCCCAGGACCCTGAGATCATGACCTGAGCTGAAGGCAGAGGCTTTCACCCACTGAGCCACTCAGGCACCCCTGAAAGCCCATTTCAGATGCAGCTTTCTTCATAGTGTTTTCTCTGATCTCTCAGTGGAGGTAATAAAAATATCCTTCCCTTGGGTTCCATGGCCCCATATCTGCCCTCTGTCCAGGCAACAAGTACTGTTCATTACACATCACATTTGTGTTGGTCTATGACTCATCTCCTCAGAATTTGAAGTTTAGGAAAAGCAACACAGTAGTATGAGAATAAAGAAAATAATCACTTCTATCCCACTGCTGACAAACTTTTATCATGTTAATGTATTCCTTTCTACCTTTTTAGTCCATAAATTTTGAGTTTGTACCACATTTATAGTGCAGTAAATGATGTATTTTTTTAACCCTAATTAGATCAGAACGCTTTTCTCCCATGTTGTGTCTGTAGTCTTCATTGTAATTTTTGGTAGTTACACAGAAGCTTAACCTAAATTAGCTTAAGCAGAAAAAGGATCTTTGTGCAGAGGTTTTTGGGGCATTTCACAGAAGCCAATGATAGGTATGTGGCTCAGCTTTGGGGACCCCTGGGACAGAGATGGAAATGCTATGAGGTATATCTTGTGTCTATATGATCTTCATTCTTTCCTTCCTCCCTCAGCTGACCAGCCTCCTCTGCTTTTCCTGTCCATGTGGTAGAAAGTACCCACTGACCATGCCCAGATTTGACATGGGACAGTCCCATCACCCACCAGACACTGGCCCTTCTTTCTCAGGAGAAGACTCCTCTTGTGCTTCTAGGGATAGGGTCCTATTCTACTAATGTGAGTCATCCTTAATAATCAGATAGCTGGGATAGACAAGGGAAGAGAATTCCTTGGTGAGATTTTATATTGCTTCCAAATAATTGCTAAGGTAGTAGTCTCACATATTAGCATATAAACTTTTCCTTATTTTGAATTATTTTCTTTGGTCCAATTGTTAGAAATGGGATGTCTGGATCATAAAATTTATACATTTTTATATTTGATATTACTACCAAATTGATTTCAAAGAGTTACTCAATTTTACCCCCACCTCGTAGCAGTGTGTGAGAGTCATGTCATTGTACCATTGAGAGCACTGGGCATTATGACTTGAAATAGATATTTTACTATTTTAATAACCTTAAAAAGATATCTCATTGTACTTTTTATTAGTATTTTTCTGGTTGCTAGTAAGGCTGAAGATTTTCTCATATATTTGTTTTATTACAATCTATTCCCTTTTGTGAATTCTCTTTTCCTGCTTTTGCCCATTTGTCTAGTGGAGTGTTAATTCCTGTTCAGATATAATTGTGTCTCCCTTTTGTGTGTGCATTTCACTCTTTCAAACTTTCTTCTGGGGCATTAATCATGGTCTAGCTTGTATTATAGTTATTTGTGTCCATGTCTGATTTTTCTTATGAGATTGTAAGCCCTTGATAGAAAGAGCCAGGCCTGGGCACCAGCCTAACCGGGACTTCTCCTAGTAAAGCCCTCAGTGATGGTTAATTGGATAAAATAAGCTTATGGTTCCAGTCTACATTATCCAAAAGTAATTGTGCTGCCCAAGTGTACTATGTGCAGGCTGCAGGGATGCGAGAAACACGGACTTCATTCAGACTGAAGGTCTATTACATGCTAGGGTCTAGGAGTACCCTGGAGTGAGCCTTCCTGGAACTACTGGACAGCGGAGAGAAGAGAATTAAACAATGATTGCATATCCTGCTTATCCCAAGGAGTTTCAGAGAGTTCTATGAACTCTAATGGGACAGGAACACAGACCTAAAATTATCCAGACCAGGAATCAACACACTTTCTGTAAAAGGCTAGATAATAAGTATTTTAAGCCTTGTCCGCCACGTACAGTCCCTGTCGCATAGCTTTCCTGCAATTTTCTATTCTTACAGCCCTTTAATAATGTAGAAAAAATTCTTAGCTCACTGGCTATCTAGAAATGGCTGTGGGCCTGATTTGGTATGCAGACTGTAGTTTGTCAGTCCAGACTAGATTCCAGAGTCACAGAAACATTAACTGAAAGGGTCAACAACCTCATTATACAGATGAGAGAACTGAGTCCCAGGGGGCAGAGCTGTGTTTTGGGTCCCCTTGCTGATACCTGTGCTGAGCTGGGCAGCTGAGGGCTTTGCCTGGGCCTTGGCACCGTCTCTTCTG
This sequence comes from Mustela nivalis, assembly GCF_964662115.1. Classification (NCBI taxonomy): domain Eukaryota; kingdom Metazoa; phylum Chordata; class Mammalia; order Carnivora; family Mustelidae; genus Mustela; species Mustela nivalis. Next base: position 60,581,617 of record NC_139032.1, read on the forward strand.
CCTGTCTTCTAACATAACCTGCTCCCTTGCTCCTGTTTGTCCTACTGCTGGTGCTGCCCCAGGAGGTTAGCTGGTGGTCTGATACTAGAGCACAGGCTCCCTCACCAAGGGTATTTCCTGTTTCTCCCACCTTGGGAATTCTTTGACCCTATGTCCTGTTGAATAGGTGAATGTTGATGGAAAAGATGGGGCAGCAGCATTATTAATTAATGCTTGTGTATCCTGAGGACTTTGTTGAGTGCAGAAGTGTTTTTCTTATTGCAATTGATTTTTACAGCAAAGGTGACATTCTTTATTCAACTAAATCATGTATGGGGCAGAAAATACTAAATATAATTGCTTTTTCTCTCTCTCGAGATAACTCTCCTGACAAGTACACACTCAGCAGGACCTGAAGCTGCTTGTTCTGTCTCCAGAGGCTTCCTCTAGCCCAAGTGTCTCACCCAGTCTCAGAGCTGGAGGGATTGTGGGGTCTTCCCTGCCCTCCCCTCACTATGCAAAGAGAGGCAGGCCAGAGGGGGTGTCCTACTGAAGCTGCTCCTGGTAGAATGTTACTCCAGGGTCACAGGGCTCCTTGCCAATGCCTGGGCATTCAAGGCATCCAGCACCGCTGTGGTCTTGCAGCATCTGCTCAGCAGTTGGTCTCTCTGGGCCACCATCTCTGCTTTTGTCAGGCTGTTTGCAGCAAGCAAAGCTTCCCCCACAACCTGAGTCTTTATTACTCTCTCTAGGAATGTTTTGATATCCAAGGGTGGGATGGGCAGAACTTGCAAGCAACAAGGAAGGACTTAACCTGATCATCAGATTGTTAGTTAGGGGCCTGAGTTTCTGGCATTCAAACTGCTTCTACCCACAATGTGATTTTGGGTGTCTCCAGTTTCCCCTTTGGTCCTTAGAGGACTGGTCATGTGTATTTCATAGTGTGTTTTGTTTCGGCAGCCTGAGTACCTCCAGAGGGCTTCTGAGACCCAGGCTGTCCTCCTCCTGCCTAGATCGTCCCTCTGGTCTTTTCTTGTGATTCCTGTTTTTGCATTTCTGCCCCACTCATGCTAAATGATTGATCAAAGCACTTTCCTTTACAGGTCTTTGTACCTATTCTCCCTCTTTCTAGAATGCCCCCCCTTCATGGGGTTAATTCTGCCAGACTTGCTTGGGTATCCACTACTCTGGAAAGTGCCTCTCCACTGAGTTTTGTCTGCTTTTCCCACACTGGGTTGCCGTGGTGGGTTTGGGGGATGTGGTAGCCTCGGTTCTGATTCCTCTTGGTACCCCTGTGCCTGTCATGGATCTGCCCACCAGGCAGAGAGAATGAGACCTGGCAGGAGACTGAGCAGGTACGGGGAGAAAAGAAGGTATTTATGGAATGACTGAGCCATATTTGCTTTCTAGAAAAAGGAGGTGCTGGGGCTCTAACTGCCTTGCCTGTCTGTCCCTCTCCTCTCCTGGCCCCAATTCCCTGAGCCCCAGGGGATCTAGGAATGTGGATTCATTTGAAGGGCCTGCAGAGGTGAAGGAGGGCAGTAGGGTGGGGGCTCATCTCGCAGGTTGGACAGCAGCACCTCTTGCCTCCTCCTAGCTATGTGGCCAGTGTGTCACTGGGTACTCATGGCCACCTATAGCCACTATTTTGTGCTGTTCCCAATCTAGTTTGTCAGGAAGAACCCAGCAGTAGGATCCGGGCTTGGGGAGAGGGGGTCTTCTTTGTGGGGGGCATAAGTTAGATGGGGCCTTGGCCCTAGATTAGGGTCTAGCTTCAGATCTGCCTCTAATTTTATGGGTGGCCTTGAGTGAATCCTATCTTTCTCTGGGCCTCAGTCTCCTGTACATTAAAGAGGTCAGAAGGGATGATCTTTAAGACACCTTTCAAGTTAAAAAGGAGGTCCTATGACTCACATGCTGGGAGTTGGGGTAGAGAGAGAAACCATCCCATGGCAAGATGCCAAACGTTGCGGTGATTCACTCATCCCAAGGCTCTTCTGGAAATGGGTTGTTACAGATAGGCGCGGAGCTCATCCCAATTCCAGCAATCTGTACGGAAGGATCTGGAGAAAGCCACACACCAGCCAGGGTAGCAACATGTGGCACACTATCATACATGAGCAATGGACCTGTGAGTCACAGCACAGTCACTGTCACCCCAGGCCTGGGTGTGTGTGTGAATGCATGTGAATATGTGCATGCAGGTGAGTGGACAGGTGCATCTGGGAACATGTGCCTGCTTATGAATGTATGCTACTGCGTGCATGTGAGAATATGTGTGGTATGTAAGCAAATGAATGAGAAAGTATTTACATGTGTATTGAGGACTAAGCATTTTTTTAGCTTGGCTGTGTCAGGCAAACCAAGACCTGGTGTTTGTTTATTTCACATACCTGTGTGCAGGCACACATGTGTATACACACACACACAGCTTCCAGGGATCAGCTTCAAGAAGCATTCCTGCCTAATACATCCCTACCCCATGCTTGTGATCAACCCCATTCTTAAACCATTCCTTTCCTTGAACAGTGCTTTTCAAATTTTGATGTGCACACGAACCATGTTGGGGAATCTTGCTAAAATGCAGATTCTGACTTAGCAGTTCTGGGCTCAGAACTAAGGGCAATGCTGACATGATCAGGTGTCTGGTTTGGGCCTCAGAAGGCATTGGGGTTATCATCAAAGGTCATCTTTGGCCTTTTCTTAGAGCACTGGACCTCAACTCTATTCAGGGTTGCAGTGTCTGGACATCATTATACCTTTTTTTTTTTTTAAACGATTAAAAAAAAAAACCACTTTATTTATTTGACAGACAGAGATCTCAAGTAGGAGAGAGGCAGGCAGGGCAGGCGGAAGCAGGCTCCCTGCTGAGCAGGGCTTGATCCCAGGACCCTGAGATCATGACCTGAGTCGAAGGCAGGAGCTTAACCCATTGAGCCACCCAGGAGCCCCATTATCATTGTACCTTTTGTAGTTCACTAGGAAATCTCAACATGCAAATGAAAATTAGAAAAACCGTTTACCTGAGGGAAACATGGTTCTTTTCTCTATGCAAAATACAGTAAAAACCATATGCTCATGTAAAAGTTGTTGAACTTGCAATTTTATTCTTTCTTATTAATATTCATTTCAGCATTTGGATTTGTTCACTTATTTTGTAAAAATCTCCATTCAAAAGTAGATAAGCAGTTTCAAGCACTAGAGTTTTAAGGAAAATGTGTCAAATAAAAAAATCAATTCAGAAAATTCTCTCTATGAATTTAATGTTATCATTGTTTGGAAACTGAGAAATGACTGGCACCATTGAGTGGGATGACCCCATCCAATTTCCGAAACACCTGAGTTGGAGAACTTTCCAACTCCCTCATTCTCTCTGATTCTAGAAACAAGTATAGCTTGAATTTCCTGGTCCTCACTCACTGTGGGTACAGAGAAGCTTCTATTAACAATAATAACTTAAATTCTGCTAGGTCTTTAGCCACCTTTCACATTCTCTCCAGGTTGCTCCTTGAGAGTGTCCCAGATGTGTTCACACAGTGGAATGTAGATAGAGATGGTGTACAAATCTTAAGGAAGTGCTTTTACTTTTATTGTCATTTTTTTAACTTTTTTTTTTAAGATTTATTTATTTATTTATTTGACAGAGAAAGATCACAAGTAGGCAGAGAGGCAGGCAGAGAGAGAGAGAGGAGGAAGCAGACTCCCTGCTGAGCAGAGAGCCCGACGCGGGACTCGATCCCAGGACCCTGAGATCATGACCTGAGCCGAAGGCAGAGGCTTAACCCACTGAGCCACCCAGGCGCCCTAACATTTTATTTTTAAGTAATTTCTACACCTAACATTGGGCTCAAACTTACAACCTTGAGATAAAGAGTCAAATGCTCTATGGACTGAGCCAGCCAGGTGCCCTGGAAGTGTCTTTAAAAGTAGGAGGAAATGCTCCTCTTTCTCATATCCTGCTTGCTGGGATGTAGCTGTGGTGGCTGGATACCGTGAAGCCATGTTGGACCGACCATAAGCTGACTTTTGGAATGCATGGTAGAGAAACAGGATAGAAGGAACATGGGTCTTTGATCTTGTGGTATGCCATAGCAGCCCAGTATTTCCTATTGCTGGACTTCTCAAAAGTCAGAGAGGAATAAATTTTTATCTTATTGAAGTTCGTGTTACTAAGGGTTTCCTTTTCCTTACTGAGGGTTTTTCAAAGTGAACCCTACCTCAACCAATACTGATGCCAAAATAGAACTGTGTCCTCCTCAGTCTTCCTGTCCAGAGCCTTGCTGTGTCCATTCTGAAGTGAGGGCAATATGCCCCTTCTTAACTGCTGCTGCAATTGTACTTGGACTCCACAGTAAAAGGACTCCTGCTTTCTTTCTCCTTGTGTCCTTTTTCTCTCCTAACAATGCATGACTCCAGGGCTTCTCATACTTTAGCTTATGTGCACATCGCTGGGGAGCCTATTAAAATGCAGATTATGATTCTGTGGTTCTGGCGGTGGGGCTGGGGCTGGAGAGTCTGCATTTCTAACAAGTTTTCAGTTGGTATTGCAGCTACTGGCCCAGACCATGATTTGAGTAGTAAGGTGTTGGAGTGCTCAGCTGTGAGCTTCTTGCAGGCATGGACCATGTGGAAATCTCACCTGTTTCCGCAACACTTTGTACACAATAGATGCTCAGTGTATGCAGAATGAATGACTGAATAATAAGCAATTAGTGTGCATGATGCCGAGAAGTCCTGCAGAAAGGAAAGGGCTACTGTTTACTATGCATATCTCAAATTTATTTTCACTGGAACCCTATTTTCAGAAATACCTATTAACATTCTGTTGAAATAGTGCGCTGAAAAAAAACCACTTTGTCAGACCCTGATTTACAAGGGGGTTTTCGTCAACCCTGGAACCGGAGTGAGCCAATCTCCATATGGGAGTCTCAAATCCAGGATTCTATTTGGGTGTCTGCTTCAGCAATTAAGAGAAATTGTTTTAGCTCAGACTCTCAGTATCCCGGAGGGCCTGCAAACTCCTTGAGGGGACATGTCTGAATACATTAAAATACAGGAGCCAGGGCTATTGCTACGTTGTTCATTTCTACTCTTCCCCCGGCAGTGCTCAACAAGCCTATGACCCCCTCAGGGCAACAGGAACCTGGCCTGTCTGTCAATTAGCATGTTCCTGTGGATTTGTTCAACTGTCTTTGTTCCTAGGCTGAGCCAGGGAAGACGAAGACTTGCTGGGGAGGAAGAGGAAACAGGAGGAGTTTGAAGCTGGGGAAAAGGCTGAGTTCCCCTCCAGGGACCATGTTGACTAGGTGAAGCCCTAGAGCTTTTTTCCTGTAAAAGAAACCTCCTGGGCTCTGGACAGGTCTGCCTGTGCCAGCTTCAGGGGAAGGGGGGAAGCTGAGAGTTGGGGCTTTGTCATTCCTCTGTAGGAGTAGTCTCAGGAGAGCAGGCCTGGCTGTCTGCTCAGGAACCGTAAGAGTGGCCTGTGGCCCCCAAATTGTCAGATTCACAGGATGGAGTCATGGGGTTTATGCAGGCCACACGGGCACCTAGCCCTTTGTCCTAATATAGGTCTTCACATCAACTCTGGATCAATAGGGAACATCCTACCCAACATTCTGTTACATGTGTCAGAATATATGGCCCCTATGAAATAAAGGCAGAAAGTCACAGGAATAGAGGGACAGACATTGTTTAAAAAGCTGCAGAATGAGATTAAAAAAAAAAAAAAAAGATTAAATGAAAAGAGAATTAATGAGAAAAGGAAACACTGTAAGAGAAACTAAAAATGTAATCACAGAATTAAAACTCACCATTAATCCCTTAGTGAGATTAAAGAATAGAATTGGTGCTGTAAAATATTAAATCAGTGCTATAGAGGTCAAGGTCGAAACATCTCATCAAAAATGCAGGGAAAAGGGGAAATTAAAATGACAAGAGGAAAGTTTATAGGTATGGAGACCAGAGAATAAAGCAGTATCATGCAGACACTCCATGCTTCTGAGAGTGGTACCAGAGAGAGCCGCCATCCAACAGATAAGAGAACACCATACAACCCAGAGAGTGCCACTTGGAAGAGATCAATACATGCCAGGCAAAAATTGCCGGGCCTATACCTGACACCTCACAAAAATATTTGAAGAACTGGGATTTTTTTTTTAAATCCTGCAAGTAATATGCAGACTAAAGAGGAAACCTACAAAGGGAGGGAAATCAGACTGACTTCCAATTCTTATTGCCCTTGATTTCAATAGAGAACATTTACAGAGTTTCCAGAAGAATAAAGAAAAAGATTGTGATCCAATAGTTCAATGTCCCACAAAGGTACATGGAACATCTGAAGACTTAAGAAAGATACCCTCAAATATGCAAGTGTTTAAAAAAAAACCACCTATTGCCCTTTTGAATAAGAAACTTGGAGAAGTACTCAAGATTGTCACGAGATGAAGCAAACTTAGGAACTGAGTGGGGAAGCCCTGGTACCAAAGGACAGGGGGCAAGTGCCTGTTAAACAGAGAGAAATCTTAGAAGTTGTAGAAGTGAACCAAAACAACGAAAAGTTATAAATATTCTCAAAGAAGAGGCAAAAAGGACTCAGGAAGTACTAATTTGCTCTTGACTGATATTAGAGAAAATGTGAGTTAAAGAATACTGAAAAAAAATTAAATACAACTGGGGTGCCTGGGTGGCTCAGCTGGTTAAGTGTTCTGGCTTTTGCTTGGGTCATGATCTCAGAGTCTTGGGATCAAGCCCTGCGTTGGACTTGTGCTCAGTGGAGAGTCTGCTTCTCTCGCTCTCTCTGCCCCTCCCTCTGTCTGTCTCTCTCAAATAAATAAGTAAAATTTTTAAAAGATTTTAAATAAAACCTGGAGTCAGCTATTTTTCCAAGGAATCTTGTTGCTTTCAGAGGAGAATGGTATTCAGAAGCCAAGATCTGGGCACTAGGTATGCTCATTGGTATTGGGGTATTGCTGTTCCCAGGGACTTTCAGGAATTAGGGAATTAGTATGGCCTCTTAATAGTAGGGTCTGCAATGGAGCTGAATATGAGAGAAATGGAAGGACAGAAGACTAAAACCTCTTAGATCACCACTGGCTGTTAAAAACATCATTTGAGGGGTGCCAGGTGGCTCAGTCAGTTAAGTATACAACTCTTTTTTTTTTTTTTTTGTAAGATTTTATTTATTTATTTGGCAGAGATCACAAGTAGGCACAGAGGAAGGCAGAGAGAAAGAGAGAAAGGGGGAAGCAGGCTCTCTGCTGAGCAGAGAGCCCGATGTGGGGCTTGATCCCAGGACCCTGAGATCATGACCTGAGCCGAAGGCAGAGGCTTTAACCCACTGAGCCACTCAGGAGCCCCAGTATACAACTCTTGATTCTGGCTCAGGTCATGATCTCAGGGTCATGACACTGAGCCCCACGTTGGGCTCCGTGGTCAGCAGGCAGTCTGCTTGGGATCGTCTCCCTCTCCCTGTACCCCTCCCCCATGTTCTCACTCCCTCTCTAAAATATATAAATAAATATATTTTTTAAAAAACCCATCATTTGTCTATTCTATTCACCCTATTCTACTTCTCCAGCAGTGACCTTATTCTTATATTAAACTCTTTTCTCTTGTAGTTGCCATTCATAGGACTAAAGCATGGCAGGACCCAGGCTTTCTCCCAGTGGGCATAGGGATGTGGAACAAGGGTAAGAGTCACCAGGGACCTCCTGTTCCTCATCGAGTCCCCATTCCAACCAGGGACAAAGAAAAGAAAGAAAGTTCAGCTCTGAAGTTTTGGGTACTCACTCCCAGTGCAGGGAAACTGCTGGGGTCTGGGGGCCTACAGCACACAGAATCCCTTATATTGAAAATCCCCATAAAAGCATGACTTTAGAGTATTTTTCTAAGAAAGGGCCCTTTTGCTATCACAAGGAATTACTTGCAGATAAGGTTATTGGTTTTTATAGAAACAGTCCTTCCATCTCCCTTCTTTGTCTCCAGACCAGAACAGAGAGAGAAGAGGACAGAAAGAAAAAGCGTGTGACCTGGGGTGAAGGGGTGTCTTCATGCACGAGTACCCCAGGAATTATCCCCTTCTCCCATACTTTTGAGGATTGGGATGTGCTTCTGGTCTTATCACCATTGACTCAAACCTTCCTGTCTATTCCTGCTGCATGGATCTGATGGCCATTTTGAATTCAGACATCTCACCCAAGGAACTACAGATAGGGGCCTGTTGCACCTAACGCACTGCCTTTCTTGCAGTCTGTAGTTGGCAGTCTCTCTCTCTCTCTCTTTCTCTCTTTCAATAGCTTTAATGACATATAATTCACATATCATCCACTTCACCCATATAAAGCATGTACAATCCAGTGGTTTTTTGTAAATTCACAATTATGTGTGACCATCACCACAGGCAATATTGGAACATTTTTATCACCTCAAAAACAAAACAACAACAACAAACAAACAAACAAACAAACCCTGTACCGTTTAGCTTTCATTCCTCTTTTTTCCCCTATTTCCTTGTCCCCCAGCCCTAACCAATCACTAACCTACTCTTTGTTGCTATAGATTTCTCTATTCTGGACTCTCATATGAATGGAATCATAGAGTATGTGGTCTTTTTTTTTCCCCAAAGATTTTATTTGTTTATTTAACTGAGAGAGACACAGCGAGAGAGGGAACACAAGCAGGAGTGGGAGAGGAAGAAGCAGACTCCCTGCTTAGCAGGGATATGGGGCTTGATCCCAGGACCCTGGGATCGTGACCTGAGCTGAAGGCAGACACTTAAGACTGAGCCATCCTGGTGCCCCAGGATGTGGTCTTTTGTGACTGGTTTCTTTCACTTAGTATAATGTTTTCAAGGATGGTCCTTGCTCTAAGCATGTAAGAGTATTTCCTTTCTTCGTCACCTCTCTGGAGGGTGGTGATCAGGCTAAATGTGGCTCTGTGGAGTGGTAGACCTCCAAGTCCAGGCTCATGGTGAATATCATTGCTTTATTTCCAGCCAAGGCCTGGATTATTTCAGAGCATATCACTTGCTTCCTTCTTAGTTGGTTGGTAGACTAGAGACGTGTAACTTCTGATAACTTCTTGCTCGCCTGGTGTGGATTGTCCTTGTGCTCTGTAGATAGGGACCTACCCAAGGCCACCATCACCACCTATTCTTGACAGAGGACATCTGCTATTTCTAGGCATTCTGGAAGGGCTCAGCATTCTGTAACTCATGCTGGCCATGGAGAGGAACAAAAGGTATTTATAGGGGGCACCTGGGTGGCACAGTGGGTTAAAGCCTCTGCCTTCGGCTCAGGTCATGATCTCAGGGTCCTGAGATCGAGCTCCGCATCGGGCTCTCTGCTCAGTGGGGAGCCTGCTTCCCATTTTCTCTCTCAGCCTGCTTCTCTCCCTGCTTGTGATCTCTGTCAAATAAATAAATAAGATCTTCCAAAAAAAAAAAAAAAGGTATTTATAGATGTCTATACATTTCTGAAGCTTTTCTATGGGGTTCTATCTGAATTCTGCATTTTTCTTAGCAGTCTTGGTTGAGGAAATGTTCTAAACATGCTTTGACCTGCACATGCAGAGTACCTGTGCTACAGCTGATGTTTAAAACTGATTATAGGGGGCGCCTGGGTGGCTCAGTGGGTTAAGCCTCTGCCTTCGACTCAGGTCATGATCCCAGAGTTCTGGGATCAAGCCCCTCATCAGGTTCTCTGCTCAGCAGGGAGCCTCCTTCTTTCTCTCTCTCTCTGTGATCTCTGTCAACTAAATAAATTTAAAAAATCTTAAAAAAAGAAAAAAAACTGGTAATAGGTTGGCCTGGACTTTTTAGTAACTGAAAGTGACCAGAAAGTCATGTGGTCTGTTCAAATGCCATTATGGGGCAGAAAGGAGAGATTTAACAGAATTTTTTTGAAGGTAAGCAACTGGGACCAAAACATAAAACCATTTTATGTTTATACTCTGCTGACTTCAGACTGTTCAATAAACTGGTTACACACTTAAGAACATGGAGGCAGAAGTCCCAAATGAAATGGTGTTCAATCCAGTAGTATGTTAAAAGGATAATATATTATGACCAAGCTGGTTTTTTATTTCAGTAATATAAAGATGGCTCAGATTAGTAAGTGCATTAATGTAATTTATCACGGCAACAGGTCAAAAGAAAAATTTTGACAGGAGTTCAGGAACTTGTTCATACAAGGCATTTTTACTCCCTTAACCCAGGTGCCAAACAGAAGCCTATATTACAAAAGCAATGTGTGATTGGGATGATTGTTGGTGATGCCTTGAGAGACTTCTGCTCAAAGAAGCCATTCCAATTCTGGGAGAGCAATTTTTTGAGTGTGTAAGAGAGTCCTAAGTTCAAGGTGCCAAAACTTGCATTTGAGAAACTTTTTAGGCTCCATCTGTAATTCTCAGTGGGGCCTACTGAGGTGCTCCAAAGACCTAGGAAAGGAAATTGCTAAAGACTGGAGCAGCAAGGGGTGCCTGGGTGGCTGAGTCAGTTGAGCGTCTGACTCTTGACTTCGGCTTGGGTCATGATCTCAGGGTCCTGGGATTGAGCCCCATGTTAGGCTCTGTGGTCAGTGGGGAGTCTGCTCGGGATCATGGCTCTTCAGTCTCCTTCAATCTAGAGCAACTCCCACAGCCCTTACTATTTATGCCTGTCTCTGACAGTTTTAGAGGGGACAGGCCTTTCTTTTTGGGGTGGATTTCTTAGTCTGGGTCAACCTGATGTTTCCTTGTGTCCAAACTGAGGCCCTTTGCTCTATAGAATAACAATAATATAACAAGAGCTATCATCTTTTTTTTTTTTTAAGATTTTATTTATTTATTTGACAGAGATCACAAGTAGGCAGAGAGGCAGGCAGAGAGAGAGAAGAAAGCGAGCTCCATGCTGAGCGGAGAGCCTGATATGGGGCTCGATCCCAGGACCCTGGGATCATGACCTGAGCCAAAGGCAGAGGCTTTAGCCCACTGAGCCACCCAGGCACCCCAAGAGCTATCATCTTAATGCACATTTATGTAGCAGGCACTATGCTAAGCACTTTACGTATCTTAACTGTGCATTAGGTGCCACTATTAGTCCCTTTCACAGATGAAGAAACTTGAGTGTCTCTGGTGATAGTTCTGAAGCAGGACACATTAGATCCACCTATTCAGTCTTCTTGAATACTGAAATCTTGTATAGTTAGTGCAAAAAGACTATAAAAGACATTAGCCAAGGAAGAGTTAAAAGCCATGAACAGAAGTGGTTTGGATTTTTCTGTTGCAGCTCAAATGATTCTGTTTGTGGCAACTAATGACCCAGTGGTTCCATTTGATGCTTTAGTAGATAATGCATCTTAAAATCTGCAACCGTTTTAAATTAGACCAAAGACACTTATTTAAAGCCACCAAAGTTGTCAAAAATAAACTCCACTAAACCTCATTATTTCCACCCATGTTAGGTCAGGTCATGAAAGGAAAATGAAAAGTAGTGACTAAAAATGTCAACCCAGTCAAAGCTGTCTGAAAATTTGCCAGTGCGAGGACCAACCACAAAGAGACATAGAACATGATCTCTGTGTATAAAGAAAAACCTACCACAGCCATTACTAAAATATGAGAACTAATGAAACAATTTTGATACTGGCCGAAAATTATGAGACTAAAATATTTTCAAATACCCTTGAGAAAGACCATAATTTTCTCATGTATTAATTATAAATTAAGCACTGTCTATCAGTCTGTTTCAATTCTTAATGAGTATTTTTATCTGAGTTCCTTTTTATTAAATCTCCCTTGGGAGAGGAGTGGTGGATTTACAGATATTTTACTAAGGCCCATTTATTATGGGCCATTGGCTATGGTCATAAATTTTGCAGTTGAGTGACGAGTGAGGAAGGAGTGGAGCAAGAAGTGGATTGAGGCTGAGAAATCGGGTGGGATTAAAGGTAAACTTGCACTGAAAGCAAACAGCTTTTACGTTTTGATACAGCTCAGAATGAGTTGGTAAAAATACCACACTAAAAAGTCCTTTGAATGAAAATAGCAACATTAAAATGGACTGTTTCACTCGTTCACGCACCTCAGTTCACAGGATTTGTGGCACTCATAGGCTTAACACTCACTGTGCTGGCTTTTTCCTGAAGACCCTAAAAGCCATGGACTGGAATCCTGAGTTGTGAGGCCAGCATGCTGAATCAAGATACTGTGCTAGTGAATAAACCTAGCAGACTGCCTGTTGTCCAATTGTCACTTAGGTTTGGTGTTCTCAGTTCATCACATCGGGAATGCTTCTACTGAAGCAATAGAAACTGTTTTATTTTGGGGTGTCTGGGTGGCTCAGTCAGTTAAGTGTCCGACTCTTGATTTCAGCTTAGGTCCTGATCTCATGAGATCAAGCCCTGTGTCCTCTCCACCGCTGCAGGCATGCTCTTTCTCAAAAAACAAAAACCGTCTTATTTTTTACCTGTTGTGTGTGTTTTTGTGCACACTCTTGGTGTAATAAATGGAGATAAACAAAATTTTAATGAAATCTTCAAAAGACAGTTAAATAGTAGTGGTGGGGAGTGAGTAGAGGAAATACCTGTGTACTTTTGGGAATGTGATTCCAGAAGTCACAAGCCTACCTTTTGAGCTCATGATTTTTGTGGTTTGACACAGTTTTATGAAGTATGGCAGAAATGGCTGATTTCCCTTTCTTCTATATAATAGAAACCTGAGTTTTTTCTGACCACATGGCTGCCCAGAAGAAAGTCTGTATTTCCCAAACCTCCCAGCAACTAGGTGTGGCTGTGTAATAAAGTTCTGCCCAATGGGGTATAAGGGATGTGTGCATCTTGGACGTTGTACCTTTAAAGTATAGGGGCATGTTCTCCCCAACCCCTTCCAGCTGTCTAGCATATGGCAGGTGGCTAGGCATCTTGGACCAGGTGCATGAGGGAACCCCATGACAGCAGAGCAATAAGAAAGAGGAAGCTTGGGTCCCTGACAACTTCAAAGTTGTCATACCAGCTGAGCTGCCACACTGGCCTGGACTTTTATCTACAAGAGAAATAAACTTCTCCTTTGTTTAAGCCATCATTAGTCTGGGCTTCTGATGCATGTATGTGGACCTGTGCCTTAACAAATACTGTAGGTAAATCAAGGATCCATTGTAATTGTTTCCATGCTCAGCTCCATAGCCAAGCTGTGAATTCCTTATGATGATCTCTTTCGTATTACCCTCCAGTTCCTCATGGTAGCCCCAGAACTACCCTCAGCCCTCACACAGAATAGGTGCTTGTAAATGTTTATTGAATGAATGAATGAATGAATGAATGAGTGAATGAATGAGTCAGTGAATGAATGGGCTGTGCTGCAAAACAGCCTATGGTGGGAGCTGTGACGGGTGCATCAGAAGAGCTGTGGAGGGAGAGTTTCCTCCCAGTTGGGATTTATGTGTTTGGCTGATTGTAACAGAAACCCAAATAATTAGTGATTTAACCACACAGTGATTGGTTCTCTTCACATGGTGAAGGTCCAGGGGTGGGTAGTTTCTGAAATGAGTTTGGTGGTTCAATGGTGTCAGACTTAAGTTTCTACCATTACTTAGCTTCTTCCTCATGGTCACAAGATGGTAGCCTAACTTCCAGTATCATGTCTATATTTCAGGGAAGCAGGAAGGTCAAAATGGTGAAAGGGAAACCCAGCCAAGCCTGTAACCTCCTGAAGGGCTCGGGCTACTCCTAGTTGTTTCAGAGCCCAGGACACAAGTACAAATGGAGACCCAGCTACCTTATGTTTATCTATTTAAAAGTTGTAATTCAAGCCAATGTACTATTAAATATCCATCTTCCTGCCTTGACAAAGCACCTTCGAAATGACAAAATCAAGAATATATGTCAAGCTATAATTTTTAAATGACTGAAAATCAACATCACCAAAGACAATTGAATTTAATTATGACCGAATATATCTGGGTATACTGCTGATGAGCTGGGAAAGTCTGAATGAATAATAAAATCAAGGTATGCATAATTCATAAGTTATATATTTCATAAAATTTATTTTTCTGGCTTTCATCTCAGCAGAATTCAATATGCTATCAAGATTTTCACAGATTTGGATTCCACTGACAGTAATGATCTGAAGCAGAGTTTGGCAAACTATGACCTGCAGGCCCACTGCCTGTTTTTGTAAATAAAGTTTTATTTGCGCATAGCCATGCACATTTTTTTACATATTGTCCATGACTGTTTTCATGTTAGAACATCAGGGTTGAGTGCTTAGGACAGAAACTGTACGACCTACAAGCCTAAAATATTTACTCTTTGTCCCTTTAAAGATTTATTTATTCATTTGAGAGAAAGAGTGCATGCATGAGTGTGGAGGAGGGGCAAAGGGAGAGCAGGAGAGAGAATCCTCAAGCAGACTCCCTGCTGGGCATGGAGCCCAAATTGGAACTTGATCCTAGGACCACGAGATCATTACCTGAACCAAAATCAAGAGCTGGCCACTCAACTGACTAGGCTACCCAGGTGCCCCCTCTCTGGCCCGTTAAAGATTTTATTTGTTTATTTATTTGAGAGAGAGAGAGATTGGGGGGAGGGGCAGAGGGAGGGGACAAGTGGACTGTGCTGAGCACAGAGTCCAACAGACCCTGAGACCATGGCCTGAGCCAAAATCGAGCCAAAATCATGGCCTGAGCTCAAACTACTGAGCCACCCAGGCACCCCTCTGGCCCTTTAAGTACAAGTTTGTCAACCCCACCCGAAAGGATTAAAACATGAAATATAATTGTAGTGAAAGTATACAGGATTTGAATATGTTTCCATCCAAAAGTGTAAGTTAAAAATAAGCGTAAGTTAAAGTGAACATAAAAACCAAAGAATTAAAAACATTTTTCACATTCATTTTCTAGAAAAGTTATTTTTCTTTTAAAGAAGTCATAATTATCTAACAAACTGGAAGATAAAATACAAATTATAACCCAAGTATAGTAACGCCATTTAAATAAATGTCTTTTATTTTATTTTTAAAAATTTAATTAACTCTTACTAAACATTTCTATGAAAATAAGACTTGGCATGCTATCATTGAGCATCCACATCACTGCCAAGGTAAATACTTCGTATCATGCTTCATGCACATTCTGTCTAGATCTACATATATGCAGATTTGAGAGTGATATGAAGTGTTGAGTATGGCATCCTGTTCTTCAGCCACCATGTGCAGTGGTTGTGAATGGCTTGCTAATTAGTGACTACCTCCAGGAATAGGACTGGAGCTACAAGAGAAGCAAGGAATTGGATTCTTGGCTGAGTAGGGAAATATTTTGTTGTGTAAGAATAAAATATTCATGCTTTGTGCTAGAAAGGAATTAACAAGGTAACCTGCTTATTCCATCATCTAAGCTCTTCTGCCATTCAGTCTTTCCTGATTTCTGAAACAGTGTCCATTTCCAGAGTCATCAGGTGCAGAAGCACAACATTTCCAGACTGAGTGTATTTCAAGGAAATAGAGCAACGTGATAGTGTGTTTCCCTGGGGCCTGACGGTGTTTGTAGTAAGAATGGATGTTTAGGATTTGGATTGCAGTGTATCAATGTTGAGCTCTTAATCCCAAAAGACAGGAACCATCTTTGTGTTTGTCAAGTGTGTGTGTGTTTGTGTGTCTATGTGTAAACGTATGTTGATAGTCATGCCCAAGAGTGAGTGTGCATGTACATGTGTGTGTCTGGGTACAGTCAGCCCTCCTGTCTTCCTTGTGACTGGCCTCTGTCAGCTTGATCTCTGGCTCTGCATGCAGGTGTGAGAATCAGGGACCCTGAAAGGACACCACACAAAAAATTAGCAGCACCCCCAGGAGAAGCCTCAGTGAAGCAGCTTTGCAAGCGGAACATCCTGCAAAAAAATAAGGCACAGATCTCATGCCAGCCAGGGGCTGTCATTCCCTCTCTGGAGCCAGAGGTCCAGAGGTCACTGATGAAGGTCAGTGGCAAGCACAGAGTGGCCAGACCCCAGGGACCTGGGGTGGAGGTGAAATGAGCTCGTTGGAGAGGCAATGCTGGGGCAGGCTGCCCTTCTGTGCCTTCTTGGCTATGTCTCACACAAAGAGAAGCCAAAGAAAGTCTTGTGATCTCCATAGGAAAATGGTGTGGTATGTACACATCTATGTAAGTTTGTGTGCATGTGCATACATAGCACACACATGTAGGTATAGGCACATGTGTGCCTGTGGGTGCACACACTAATATACCTGTGATAAATGTCATAGGCGGGGACCCACATTATCCCATTGCGCCAAGAGTCATAACCACGGTTCATGCTTGGGTGCCCATGAGATTACATGCCAAAATTTTTTAGCCTGCACGTTTTTCTTCAAGTGAAGTCCTGACTGTCTCAGATTTTCCCAAGTTTCCAAATTGTCAAGGACTGCAATAGGCAGAATGATGGCATCCCTAAGTCCCAGAACCTGTGAATAAGTCATGCTACAGAGCAAAGGAGAATTCAGGCTGCAGATCAGTTGGGAGTGAGCTGACTGTGAGATGGAGTCCTGAATCATCCATTTGGGCCCAGTGTCATCACAAGAGTCCGAAATGAGAGAGGAAGGCAGGGGAGGAGGAGGGCTGGAGTGATGCAGTGTGAGAAGACTCACTGGCCAGTACTGGCTTTGAAGATGGAGGAGACCACGGGCCAAGGAATGTGGGTGGCCTCTAGAAGCTCGAAAGGGCCAGAAAGCAGATCCCTGTGTCCCTGCCTTCCCCTGCCAGAGCCTCCAAAAAGGAATACAGCTATGCTGACACTGTGATTTTATTCCACTGACACCCATTTCAGACTCCTGACCTCCCAAACAATAAGATAAGAAATTTGGGTTGTTTTAAGCCACAGTTGGTGGCAATTTGTTATAGCCACCAAGGAAACTGATGTGAAGCCTATTTCCTTACTCAGTTATGTCATTACTTCATGCTTCCAGGTTTTCACTGGCTCCCCTAGTCCTCACCACGACTCGGGACAGGATGTGCTCACCCCCTCTGAGCAATAAGGAAATCGAGGCTCAGACAGATGAAATGGTTTGCTGAAACTCATTTAGATGTTCACTGGGAGAGGTCCTTTATATGTTCAAGGTCAGCAAGGGATGAGTTTAGCAAGGAGGCAGTATGAGGGAGGGGGCAGAATCGTACTGGGGGTGGGGAATGGAGCCATGGCTCCATACCAACTTGCTATAGGACTTTAGGCAAGTTGCCTTACCTCG
Source organism: Mustela nivalis (assembly GCF_964662115.1). NCBI lineage: Eukaryota > Metazoa > Chordata > Mammalia > Carnivora > Mustelidae > Mustela > Mustela nivalis. The sequence goes on from NC_139032.1 coordinate 60,598,804, forward strand.
CTGGGTCTCAGTTTCCCCATTGTTAAGTGAGACAATTGTATGAGGTACTTTCAGTCCTGATGCTCAGTGCTCCAGGCAAGAATAGACCTATATAAGCTCAAGTGGTTTATTAAGACTCCAGGAGCAACCAAGAAGGCAGGAGGCGCCACCCTCCCCCAACCCTTGCCCTAACTTCCCACCCTTCATGCTACATTTTGCCCGGGGCCATAATGGCTGGAGGAGGGCCCAACTTTGTCAGCAATGATGAAGGGAGAAGAGAGTCAAGTAATTAGCTAGGATGTGAAATTAGAGCATGAGAGAGTGCAGGGGAAGGGAACCCCGGGGTAGGGGGAGCACAGTGTCTTCCCACCTCCAGCATCCCTGAGATGCCACCTGGGATTGTTCTAGATAAGCAGTTTTGATGGCAAGGTTGGTTTTCATATGTAGCCAGGAAACGACCTTATCTCCTTCTAATAATACCTACTCCCAGGGGTCTGGTGTGTTCCTCACAGCACTAGGCAGACAAAGGATCTGAACTCAGAGTCAAGAAGCCAAATCGTCTAACCTGCCTCGTCACTGTGGCTGCTAGGAGAACCCTGCAGCAAATGAGGTGGGACTGAGATGTCCATCCTGCAAACCAGTTTACCTCAATCTGGAGAACCAAAGCTCCTATTGTACATTACTCAAGTGTCGAAGAAGATTCCATACAGCTAATGTAGCTTCCATCTACCCTTGGAACTGAGCCTCGTGCTATAGTCCCTTGCTACTCCTGCTGTGATCTATGGCCCAGAGCTTCTGCATCCCCTGGGAGCTCATTATCAATGCAGCATCTTCTGATTCATGTGCATATTCAAATGAGAGAAGCCCTACTGGCCATATATAGTTCCACCCTCCTTCATATATAGCTCCACCCTCCCCACAGAGCTGAGGACCCCCCAGAACCAGGCCCCTTTTAGACCTCCCTTTGACTCTCTCCGTCTTGAGATCTCCTGCCCAAATGGAACAAGCTTGCCTCCAAAACCTGTACTGACTTCTTCTGTAAGCCTGTTGAACCTCTGTCCTCAAGGGATGGTCAAAAGGTGACCGTGGGAGTGGCGTAGGAGCTGTTCGGGTGAGTTAGACCTTGGGCATGAAGACTTAAAATCCATACCTGTGTGCATATACCCTTACAGTACAGGATGGAGCCCAGGGACAAGGGACGGGGCACCTGGGTGGCTCAATGGGTTAAGCCACTGCCTTCGCCTCAGGTCATGATCTCAGGGTCCTGGGATCAAGCCCCGAATCGCGCTCTCTGCTCAGCAGGCAGCCTGCTTCTCACCCCCACCCCTGTCTGCCTCTCTGCCTACTTGTGATCTCTCTCTGTCAAATAAATAAGTAAAATCTTAAAAAAAAAAAAAAAAAGGGACAGGAAGGGTGGAAAGAAAGGGAACAGGTGCTGTGGGCTATAGGGCTCCTCTTTTATTTGTCCCGAGTTCTTCAGTAGTCAGGAATAGGCCTGTGTGATTTTATAAAATAATTTTTCTTTTCTTTTTTTAAAAGATTATTTATTTATTTATTTGACAGAAAGAGAGAGAGAGAGAGAGAGAGATCACAAGTAGGCAGAGAGAGAGGGGGAAGTAGTCTCCCCACTAAGCATAGAGCCAATGAGAGGCTCGATCCCAGGACCCTGAGATCAAGACCTGAGCCGAAGGCAGAGGCTTAACCCACTGAGCCACCCAGGTGCCCCAAAATAATTTTTCCAATTATAGGTCGGGTACATATCTGTCTATGGCAGTCTATGATTCTGTCCCCCCTTTTTTGATCATAAAATTATCCTTTATTGAAATATTTTTCTTTGTAGTTTTTAACTAGCTGGGCATTCCACTGTACCACTATTGATGTCAACTGTGATGTCATGAGGGTGGTGGCCATCAACATTGCAGCCCACAGATTGGGCAGTCCCCAGGATCTCTTTAATGGTTCCAGAGTGTTCTCTGGCTAAAGATCAGTGCTGCATCTGTTGGGCAATATTGATAATCTCATAAAAGTGACATTTCTATCATGTTTAATGTTTTTCTGCTTCTTTCTATCTCCTGGTGGTTCCATGAGGGTTTGATAATCAGGGAAGAGGCAGAAGTTACAACTTCAACCGAGCCTATCTGTTCTAAATAGTCAGTTTCACTGTAACCCTCGGACCCTTCACTGGTTGCCTAGGTGATGTCATCACCAGCCTTTTTTGGAGACGGGCTCAGGGGGTTGATCTTTGGTGCCAAGGCAGTTGTGGCGCAAGTGCACCTCGGGTATATGACTTTGATTTCATTGGGGTCAAACTCAGGCTGCATGGTAGAGGCAGCTGGTTTTGGGTGAACCCGGATTCTAGTGGCCGAAGACAGTTGCAACTTTCCCTATTCTGAGCCAAAAGCCAAAAGTATGATTCCACTCTTAAGGTGGGCTTAGATAAAACATTTCTTAGCAGAAGGGAGAATTGGAGCTGGGCTTTGATAGATGAGTAGGAGTTCAATTGGTAGAGACTGAGGGGATAGAACAAGTGAACAAAGTGAACAAAGATGTGGAGGAAGAGAAATGGGAGGCATTTGTGGAGAAAGATATACTAGATGCTGGAGTATTTTCAATGTGGGGCCAGATCATGCAGGTGAGGACTTTGGTCACAGGGAGTCCTTGAAGGTTATGTGAAGGGAAGCTGCAAGTGAAGGCAGTATTTAGGAGGCTTTTCAGGTGGAAGTATGGGTAGTAACTTAGAAGAGGGGAGATTAGCAGTGTGGAGATCTGTATTTGACAATTGAAGCAGAAACAGTGGGAACTGGAGGTAGAAGTGGATACCAAGCAGACACCTGGGTGGCTCAGTCATTAGATGTTTGCCTTTAGCTCAGGTCATGATCCCATTGTCCTGGGATCGAGCCCCCCATCAGGCTCCCTGCTCAGTGGGAAGCCTGCTTCTCCCTTTCCCACCCCCCTGCTTGTGTTCCTTTTCTCGCTGTGTCTATCAAATAAATAAATAAAATCTTAAAAAAAAAAAAAAGAAAGAAAAGAAGAAGTGGATACCATGGACATCAGGCAAATGTCTGCCTGGACCTGGTGACCAGTTGGATGGAGGCACAGTGTGAGTGAGGAAGAAATTTCCTGTCTCTAAGCTGCCCTGACCAAGGGAGCTGCCTTCAAAAAGGTAGAAGATGTGGAGGTTGAGGTGCCTGGCACAGGGGTAAGGGGGCACCCAGGTGGGGCGCTCCAGAGCAGCCTGGCTGGAAATAGACTTGGAAGCCATCAGCAGACAGATGGCCAAAGGAGGATGACAACAAGAGGAGAGGGTGTAGGGGAAACCCTGAGAGAGCAGAGGGAGCAGAGTCCTTCAGTCTGCACTGACAGGTGTTCAGAAATGAGAGCCTGGGAGGTTGTCAACAAAACCTGACCTCTCATTAGGGCGCTCAAGAGGCCTCTAGTGCCACTATGACAATGCTCACATCCCTGGGGAGGATATAAGACTGGTCACAGGGGCACCTGTGATCTCTCAAGGTGGGGACTGGGGAGGTGATGACTTGGAGGCACAGGTGCATGAACAGCCTTTCCCTGCCCCAGAAACTGTCAGGGCTTTTTGGATTACAAACCACTGGAAACCCACCCAAAGTGAATGTATCGGTTCCTGCAGCTGGATATAGGGCTCAAATAATGTTGTCAGGATGCATGTCTTTCTTTCTTTCTCTGCCTCTCATTTCTTCCTCCTCAAGTTACACATTTTCAGACCAGCTTTTCCCTTTGGTTCACAAGATGACTTTTTGCAGTGCTTGGACCCACATCCCTAAACATTCAAACCCAGCAGAAAGGGACAAGAATCTTTGCTCAGCATTCCCAGCAGAAATTCTGATGTTCACTCTGATTGACCCACCTTAGGTTAAAGGGCACTTCAACCCAATCATTGTGGCTCAAGAAGTGCAATGCCCATCCCTGGGCCAGGGGGTTAGAGGTCTACCCAGACAACCTGGACTAAAAGTGGAGGCCCCTGGGTTGTACCTTTTGAAGAATGAATACTGTGGAGGCAAAAAAATATATATATATCCATGACATCTTCCTTTCCCAAGAGAATTCTCCTATAAGAAAGAAAGAAGGAAGGACACCTGGGTGGCTCAGTGGGTTGGAGCCTCTGCCTTGGGCTCAGGTTGTGGTCCTGGGATCCTGGGATTGAGCCCCGCATCTGGATCTCTGCTCAGTGGGAAGCCTGCTTCCTTCTCTTTCTCTGCCTGCCTCTCTGCCTGCCTGTGGTCTCTGTCTGTCAAATAAATAAGTAAAATCTTTGAGAAAAGAGGGGGAAAAAAAGGAAAGAAGGAAAATTTTCAACAGCATTAAGCAGGTTTGCAGGACAAAATGAGTAATTATTTATTTAAAAAAGGAACATACATGATATAGTAGTTTGAAATATTTATTTAAAATGAGGTGAGAAACCACCCTGAGTGTGAAGGAAAATGCCTGCATCTAGAGCCATGGAACCATATTTGACTTGGAGTTTCCTGGTGGCAAGGCAAAGAAACCCCACTAACTCACAGAAATCTTGTCTGCTGAGAGAAAGAGATACACTGAGCGCTCATTCTGCACTCAAATAAGGGACATTGCTTGACAAAATGACAACATATCTTCTTGTTCATTTTTAGGTAAGATGCTAAATGTTTTTCTGTGGCTCCTGCTTATAGATTTCCTCTTGCTAAGTGGACAGCATAGCATAGATCAAAGTTCAGGGAGATTTTGCCGACCCACGCCTGCTTTCTGCTGATTTATTTAGATCTGGGAATTAGGCTGAGAGAATCAGGTGACTGGCTGGGTCATCACCACATTCTCAGAGCTGCCCGGGCCTTTGGGGGTTGCTCTGTCTGTATTGGAACATTAATGCAAAGGGAAAGGTCTCATTTGTAATTAATCAAGTGGTTGTGAGAGTGAGTGCGGGGAGCTTGCATTGATTCCTAACACATCAAACAAAATGGCGCCCAGCAGCCAGCGATCACAGCCTTGGAGAGGCTTGCCAAATTGGATTAGCAAACCAAATGTCGGTTTTAATGCCTGAGAGATGGACGAGGCACTTATTAAATGGTCCACAGGCAGAGATGTTTCGAGTACTTAATCAACCCTTCATTTCCCTCCTCCAGGGAACAAGGGAGCCTTAGTGCCACCCATTGTGAAAAATTACCAATCCCTGCAGGATCTCTTTCTGCCATTTTCACTGCAGAATGTGTATGCATTTTAGCAAGAGCCCAAGGAAGACAATGTTAGGATACTCAGCCTGGGCAATGGCCCTGCCCTGCCATGGATGTAGGCAAAGGAGACCTGGCTGTGAGTCCTGCTTCTCCCACCTCTCACTATGAGGCGTTGGGTCTGTCATTCCCCTTTCTGGATGTTTGTGCTCCCTTCAAGTTCTCTCCATTCTGACGAGCCTTAAACAGTTTTTTGAGGATGCTTACAGGAGGCAGTGGGCAGAGTGGCTTTATGTAGCCAGTGCTTTTCCTGGAGTGAAGACTTGCTCCATGGGGGAGAGACGTGGGGTGCTGTTCAATTTTCTCTTTGAGGTTTTAATTCAATCTCTGTCTTCAGGGTGGAAAGCCCCCCTCCATCCTTTCGTCCCTTCCCCTTCCTCTTTTCTCACTTAAGAGTCTTAAATGTAGAGTGAGAGAGCACCAAAGAGGCATCAGTTGGAGTCTTGAAGACATTCCTCTGTATTCTCTGGTAAGATCTCTTCCAGGGTGACTTTTGGGGTGGGATTCCTCTCCCTTGCCCCGCCTCTCTCTTGCCCCCACCTTGACAAAGTCCACTTTTTTCCTTAAGGAGAAGAAAGGGGCAGGGGGAAAGGATTCTGTGCAGACTTTGCATCAAGGTCCATTACTGCTAGTTACATGGTGACTTTGACCTCACTTGGCCCAGTCCTTTCCTTGTAGAGTTTGGAGAACTGAGGACCAGACACAGAAAGGGCTGTGCCCAAGATCTCAGGGAGAGTTTACAGCAGAGCCAAGGCTGGTCTTCTTCAGTCACTCCTCCTTTGCTCACTTTGCCTTAGCCTTGCCAGCATATGCCAGGGGTGGGACTACCAGTGGGCTTGGTCAGTAAGGGACACAGTCCAATCCAAGGTGGAGCCTACCTTTCCCAGGCCTGAGGCCTGAGAACACTTTTTGGTGATGTGGACATTCCCTTTTCAGGGTTCTGTGTGCACGAGGAAAACATCCTCCCTTGTTTCCTATAATCAGAGCAAGCACCCACCCCCATCCCCATTCCCATTCCCAGCGTCAGGAGCTTCGTAGTGGGACCTACCAGTTTGCAGGTGGGTCTCCTGCACTTCGAGGAGGCCTAGTAAGTCTTCCCATGCCAATCCTTATTAAGATAACCAAATATAAACATTAAAGAAAGTAAGATAAACTCCTTGGAAAAAACCCAACCAAACAGATCCTATAAACCTTTCATTAAAATGTGGCCCTCATCACTCTAATCCTTCTATTACCCATCTGTGTTGACTCTAATCCCAATCTTATCACCACACTTCAGTAGAATACTTCTTTCAAGCTGGCCAGAACACTGTTTTCAGGGTCCAACATTTTACCTTTGATGTTCCTGCTAACAGGACCCTTCTCCTTGCTCTCTGTGGATGAGATACCAGGCACTGGCTTCCACTGTTAAGCCTGACTTTGCAAGGATGGGAGAAAAATAGTTGGAAAGGGGAGTGAGGTAGAGCTTTTCTTGGGTTCCAGCTGCCCCTCCTTCCCCATCAAAGGACCAAAGGGAGGGGGGAGTGAGTTATCACCCCAGCAGGAGTGGGGTGGTCCTGCCCTTCCTGCCCTTCCTGGTAGGAGTCAATTTCTTAACTGATTTATTTACTTCCTTGGCCCTTTCCTCATCTTTCTGATTAATAGTTTAGTTAGGGGTACTGGAAAATTTATATCCAGTTGTTACCATAGCAACCGGCTCTCTTGCACAGTAGAAATGCTGTAGAAAATGTGTTTGGGGTCTTCTGAAGGAGCTGGGTTTACAAGGATCTCAGCACATACCAGGGCACAATGGGTAAGATGATGTTCGACCGATGGGAGTAAGAATTATGACCAATGATACAAAACGGTCTCACCACACTGTAAATTGGGAAGGACAGTTTTAGTGTCTTCCTTCTCCCTTTTCTTGTCTCTCTTTTCTGGGACATCTGCCCCATCAATGTTTTCTCCTAGATCCCCAGAAACTTAGTTCCCCACAGTATAAGGGCAGGAGTCTCAGAGAATCTCATTTCCTTTTGGCAAAAGGAAGAATTTGTAGCAGGCAAAACGCTCTGAGGATGGAATTATGGAGGTAATGATCTCTCCATGAATGGCGGTGTGTGAATGGCGGCCTGTCAGAGGGGTCTAGAGAGGACTGCACAAAAGATAGAGGGAGGGGAGGGATGTGCTGAATCTCTGGGTCCCTCCCAGCCCTGGGTAGGGGAGTTGAACTGAGCCTGCTTGTGAACGAGTCTACCCTTCCCCCAACTAAGGAGAATGTCAGGATTGGACATTTCAGCTCCCTGGGTGCCTAGGATGTCCATTGTATCCCCATAAACTCAATGCCCAGCATCTTAGCTGGCCCATGGGTGAATGAATGAATTCCTTAGGGTTTTATTAAGTGCATTGGGCACAATCTACTGTTTGTGTTCTTTTATTATGATAATAAAAACTGGCTCTTTAAAACACAGCCAAATAACAACTTAAACTGGAAGCAGAAAGAAAAAAAAAATGACGCTGCTTGTAAAAACCCCCTCCCATGGACTGGAGTCATTCCCTGAATTACAGTGGAGGCATAAAAGTATTTGTCCTCTACAACCACATGGAGGCCATGTGGCATAGGGAAAGCTGTTTGTGGACAAGTGCCCTATTTTCCCTATGCCTCCCATTCTCTCCTCTGTGAGATGGGAGTAATGGAAGTCATTAGGAATGAGCAGCTGATGGGTAGAGATTGCCTACAGTGCTATGTCCAGCAGGATTCAGAAGTTGTTTCTAGACTCAGTTGAAGGGTGTATTGTAATAGATGAGCAATGTCATTCCTGGGCACCAGTTGGAAGGTGGGGGCCTATGTGTTGTGTATTTGTCTTCCCTGGCCTAGGTGGTCCTGAGGGACCCAGAGAGTTCTAGAAGCCAAGACTATAGGTCACCCTAGCCATTCCAGGTCTCCTCAATTATTCCTCTTTGCTGATTTTGGCTGAGCTGTCTTACATGGTTGGGGCTGTTGCTGGGACAACTGGACTGACTTCTTACCTTACCCTCCTATTGCCTTACCTGGGCTTGTTGACGTGGTGGGGATTAGGGTCCCAAGAGAGTAAATGGCAGGATACAAGGCCTCTTGAGGCTTAGGCTTGGGAGTAGGATAATGTCACTTCTGCCTTGGTCTGTTGGTCAGAGAGCTAATCATGGTATCCAAAGGTAGGGAAAGAGACCTCCCTGTCTTGGGAAGAGCTGCAAAATCACATCTGTAAAACAGCATCAATACAGGAAGAGAAATAATTGGGGCCATTTTTGCAAACAATCTACCATAATTCCTCCTTTTAAACAAAAACCAGAGCCTTGAGTTTATTACCCGTGTATCCCAGTGAGTAAATGGGAATGAATTGTTTTTTTCCACTGTCTGATTCAAGCCTATTTTTAGATGTAGTCTAATAAAATGAATTTCACACCTGGGTTACTCACCCACTAACAAACACTCTGTTCTTATCAATGCCTGGGACAAACACCTAGGCAGCCTGGATTTGTAGTTCCATTACCTCCTAGCACAATAATTGTTAATTACTTGCTTTATTTGGTTCTGTTGCGTTTGCCAATAGTCAATTACCTATGTTAGGTTTTCTTGTGATCAGTGGGGCTTATCCAATATTGCAGCTCAGCTCTGTTTTTGTCTCAGAGATGTCTTTTCCAAGAGAGTTAAAGAAAACCCTTGTTCACTAGTTTATTGAATATTAGCCTTTATCTGCTTATTTCAAAGGCTCCTTATTCACTGCTGCAAGCACCAAAGTGCTCAGGCTGAGCTCTTAGAATCGAACAAAAGACTAGAGATAAGCCCCCCTTTGCCTGATCTGGCTAAATCCCAGTATGTGGAATAGAGGAAAGAACAAATTGTGGGGTCCCGGGGCATTCGTTTAGTTCATGCCTGAATCTCTGAAACTGCCTGATCCCCTCTAATCCACCCTCTACATTGTGGCCAAGAGACCTAACACAGAGATCTGATCACATTACCCATGTTAGAGTGCATTGATGGACCCAGTTCTTCAGTCCTGCCTCTACTCATGTTCTGTGTCATGTGACTTTGCAGGTGCATGCCTTTGTATCTGGACCAGGCCATGTGACTTCTTTTGACCGACAGAATGAGGTGGAAGCGGCAATGTGCCATTTCTGAGCCCAGGTCTTCAGACATCTTGTAGGTCTCCCTTTGTACTCTGTGCCTCTGCTGTTGCCATGGTCAAGGGCACACCTGTGTTGGCCCCTGGGCCCAGGAGGAAGAAAAGAGATTCATGAAGAGCCAAACCACTGTAGCAAAGCCCAGCCAGAACCAGCCAAATCCTGGTTGACCCTGGATATGTAAGTCATGAACACGATTTTATTTTTATTTTATTTTTATTTTTTTAAATATTTTATTTATTTATTTGAGAGAGAGACAGTGAGAGAGAACATGAGCTATGAGAAGGTCAGAGAGAGAAGCAGACTCCCCGTGGAGCTGGGAGACCGATGCGGGACTCGATCCCAGGACTCTGGGATCATGACCTGAGCCGAAGGCAGTCGTCCAACCAACTGAGCCACCCAGGCGTCCCATGAACACGATTTTAAACCATTGAGATTTCGATTGGTTTCTTATGTGGCAAAAGCTTATTCATCAGTCTTGTGTGTAATCCCAGAACTGGTCCCCTATAGCTTGAGGCATAAAGTCTAGGCAAAGCCTTCCAGCATCTGGACCCAACTACTTCTGTCTTGGTGCCTCCAGATCTCCCTTTTCACATTACATTTCAGCAATGACCCCTGATGACTTGCAGTTCTTCAAATGTATCATGCTAGCTCACATATCTGTGCCTCTGCACCAAATGTGCCCTCTGCCTGGAATGCTCTTCTCCTCTCCTTTGTCCACCCAGAAAACTCCTATTCATCTGTCAGAACCCAGCTCAGGCATTATCTTTTCCAAGAAAACTCACTGTATTCTCTTCTCCCCTGTGATAAATCATTCTCATCTCTGTGAATGGTCAGACTCATTTATATGTCCATTGTTACCATGTAACATGGTACTGTGATGTGGGTTCTTTTGACATTTTTGCCCATTTTTGTTTGAGGACAAGGACAGCATTTATTCATCAATGTATCCTTAGCGCCTAGAGCAGTGCCTGGTTTCAACAATGTTTGATGACTAAATGAGGTGTTGGGATCCTTTCTTGCTGGGGGATTTGCCTGTAATGGGAGGATGGTAATTTCTTGCTTCCTTTCTTCCCCCTAACTCAGATGGCAGATTTATAAATGTTCTATCATCGCACTTAGTGGCTGAATCCACTGTAGGGGGCACCCGAGTGCTGAGTGAACAAATGAACCCTGAGTCCTGTGGGTGGCCCTGCTGAACTATGAGCCCCTCCAAGGCTGAATCTGGGTTTGTTCAACTCTTTGACCGTGGTGTTGGCAACAAGCTTATACATGGGCAGTTTCAGAAAGTCTATTCATTCAAAATATTTGTATTTCTGAAATGTCCATCAAAATAGTGCCAAGCACTGTTTTAGGTGCTGTGGATAGGTGGTGACCAGATAGACATGAGACATGGGTCCCTTCCCTCCCAAAGCTTGCATCCAAACTGGGGATTCAGAAAAACAGCAAAGAACTCAGTTAAATAAAATGTTGTTCCTGTGGCTGGAGGAATTCTCTTTGCATTTGGAAGTTTGTTGAGTGTCCAACCTAAAAGTTAGTCATTTGTGAAGAATGCAGGGGAAGCAAGGGCATCTCAGAGAACTGTTAGTTGTTCTCCAGAAGAATGAACCCAGTGACAGTGGACCTGACACCCGTCAGGGTATACTATGGGTGGGCAGGGAAGTTTTAAATATGAGTCCTATTCCCAATGGCTCCAGGGTACATTTCTGATTTGCAATTGAGCGGTTTTTCAGTTGGACAACTTTATATATTGTGTTCCAGAGTGTGTGGTAAGAGAAATGTATTTAATTAGTGATGTGGGGGAGGCCAACCAATAAATAATTAACAAAGTGTGACAATCACTTTATGAAGGGGCCTGAGATGAAGTTGGGAGGAAGGCAGAGGCTTTGAGGCTGGTAAGGGCATTGGATTCTATTGTCAGTGCATCGGAGACCAGGGGAGAGACAGGATCTGATTAGCGTTTAAAGAATATCACTTCTGCTGCCATGTGAAGTACATTTTTATTTAATTGAATCAAATATTTCTGGAGAGCGTCCCAACAAATTGGCTTTTAGTTCTTGAAACCATCACCTCCCCATGCTGAATTTCACGACCACCTTACAGAACTTAGGGCCCTAATTTTCCAAGGAGACAAACATTCAATTTCTGGTTTAGATTTGCATGAGAAAGAGACCTTAATTACTCTGATCTCTAACACCTCTGAAGAGCTGATTTGAGCTTTTTCAGATGCAAAGAGTGTTAATTGGCTAAGCAGCCCAGCTGAGCTTACCTCTCCATCTCCAAGTGGGTAGGGGGTAGGGATGGGGGTTTGAAGAGGCGGGGGTTGGAGAGGAGGGGATGGGGAAGGAGGTTAGAGAGGAGGGGGCACTTCACACTGTCAGTTTCCTGGAGGTCTGCAGAAGACAATGAGGAGATCAACACACAGCAGTTTTGCCTACTTTCCTCCCTTCAAGTCTCCCATTTGCCCTTCAAGATCCAGCTAACCCCCATTTATTCTAGAAGCTTCCCCCAGCCCCACTCCTATCCCAGGAGCTCCCCAACTGCTTCCTGGGTTACCAGTGCCTGGGATCCTGGTTTCTAATTACAGCACTTCCCACACTGCACTGGATGGTCTGTTAACTGGGCCATCCTTCCACTTGGAGGACAAAGACTCATCTCATGCAGCTTTGCCTCCTTGTGCAACCAAAAGTGAGCACCCAGGAAATGTGAAACAAATGAATAATAGAACAAATAGTAATAATGATAGTGTTAATATAATTGTAGAAGCTGTCACTTACATAAGACTTCCTGTGATTCTATGCTGTTGAGTCTCACAGTTAGAAAACATTTAACCCTATTTTCATATTCCTGCCAGAGCAGATGTACTGAATGATTCATTATTGATAGTCATAGATTTATTTGTGAGATTATTTAATATTAACCACCTCATGAGGACAAGAAATCTACTTTAATCTCTGTAATATCCACAGTGCCTTGCTCAGTGTCTGGCATATAAGGGCTCAACAAATATTTGTTTTATGAGTGAATGTTTGCATACCTTCAGTGTTGGGGAGTTCACTGTCTCTTGAGGAAGTGTTGCTCATTTTTAGCAGCTTTTCCTGTTAGTTGTTCCTTTTATTGAAGCTACATTTTTTTTCATGGAATGTCTGTCTAGTCCTGACTGCTGGCCTCTCTCAGAGACAACTTCTCTTCCTTCCTTGAGGCTGGAAGGTTATGACCTATAAATGTCTCTTCTTATTATATTTAAAAAAATTTTATTTATTCATTTGAGAGACAGACAGCACACAAGTAGGGGGAGGGGCAGAGGGAGAGGGAGAAGCAGGCTCCCTGCTGAGCCAGCCAGGAACCCCCATGTGGGTCTTGATCCCAGGACCTGGAGATCCTGACCTGAGCTGAAGGCAGATGCCTAACCATCTGAGCCACCCAGGCGCCCTAAATGTGTCTTCTTAACTCCCGCTGTTCTTTCCTGGATACAGCGCAGCCAGTTACTTCCTCATAATCTCATAGCATCTGGTCACTGCCTTATCCTGGTCACACTCTGTGGAACAGTCCAGATTGTCCAGTTCCTTCTCACAGTAAAGGTCTGATATTTTGTGAAGATGGGACTCTCACTCCCCACATTTTGGGAATTCCATTGCTATTCATGCAATTCTTTCAGTGCATTTACCTCTTTTTAAATCCAGGAAACAAGCACCCAATATGGAAAGTAGGTGGACCAAATGAGGTCTTTGCTCTTCTATGGGTATAGAAACTGTTGATGGTGGGTATATGGGTGTTCACTGAAAAAGTTTTTTTAACATTTGGTACCTTTGAAATGTTTCAAAATAAAATGTCAGAAAGAGGGGAAAAGAACCCAATAGAGTTATTAAAATGAAATACTAAAAAAAGTTTATTAATTCAGAACACAAAAGAAGAAAGAGGGAAAGAAAACAGAATGAATAGAAAACAAATAACAAAATGGCCATCTTAAAGGCAGCCATATTAAGAATAATATTAAATGTAAATAGCTAAACATTTTAATTAAAAGCAGAAATTTTCAGACTGGTTAAAAGAGCAAGAGCTAATTACCTGCTGTCTACAACTGTTTATTTTTTTTTAAAGATTTTATTTATTTATTTGACAGAGAGAGATCCCAAGTAGGCAGAGAGGCAAGGCAGAGAGAGAGGAGGAAGCAGGCTCCCCACAGAGCAGAGAGCCAGATGTGAGGCTCGATCCCAGGACCCTGGGATCATGACCTGAGCCGAAAGCAGAGGCTTTAACCCACTGAGCCACTCAGGCGCCCCTACAACTGTCTATTTTCTGTAGACACTGTTGTATGCACTATGCAGAAGCACTAATCGTAAGAAAACTAAACTAGAGTGGCTATATTAATATCAGATAGTATAAACTTCAAGAAAAGAGGTATTATCAGAGACAAAGAAGTAAGATTCAAAATGAAAAGTGGGTCCATTCATTGGGAGGACAAAACAGTTATAATTGTGAATGTGTGCAATAGCAGAGCATCAAAATACATGAGGTAAAAACTGATGGAACTAAATGGAGAAATAGATAAATCTATAATCATAGTTTTACTCTGTGGTAGTTGGTAGAATTATTAGAACAAAAATAGTAAAGACATTAAAGAGCTCAACAATGTTATCATGCACTTTGACATCTAAGGACTATAAGATACTTATGTTTTTCAAGTGTCCGTGGAATGTTCACTAGGATAGACCATATACTGGGCAGAAAATGAAACAAATGTTAATAAACTTTAAATGGTATCAACATCCAAATGTTATAAACATCATGTTCCCTCATGACAAATAATGATGAATATAAAGCTACAGATTTAACTTCAATGAGGCTTAAGAACAAGAAACATGAAGAAAAGGATATCAAGGCATATGATAATGTAATTGCCCAAAGGCATTGATAAAAAGAAACTTCAAAAACCTGCAAGAAGCAAAAAAGACAGTACAGAGGAACAAGGATGAAGATAACAGTAAATTTCTCATCAGAAACAGTGCAAGCAAGAAGACCATGAAGCCACATCTTTGATGTACTGAAAGATAAAAAAGCCTGTCAACATAGAATTTTATATTCAGCAAAAATATTGTTTAAAATAAAAGACAAAAGAAAGACTTTTTCAGATATAAAAATGAAGGGAATTCATCATTAATACATCCAACAGAAAGAAATGCTAAAGGCAGCTGATCAGACAGAAAGAAAAAGGACACCAAATGGAATTCTAAATGCACAGAAAGAAATGAAAAGTAATAGTAAATTTTATATATATATAAAATCTAAAATTCTATAAATGATATTTAACTATTAAAAAATTAAGTGTGATGTGAGAGTTATAAAATATGTAAGTGTAAAATGTATAACAACAGCAGAAATTGGTAGTGGAAAAATGTGTGTGTACTATTGTAACGTTCTTATACATGAAGTAGCACAATATCACTTGAAGGTAGACAATGATAAATATGTATTCTATAAACTCTATTGAAATAACAAAATAAAGAGAAAACAGTGATAAAAGGTGATGTATATATTCATCATTATAAAGTAATCAAAAGAAGCAAGGGAGGGGAACCTGACTGGCTCAGTTGGTAGAGCATGTGACTCTTGATCTTGGGATTGTAAGTTTGAGCCCCTCATTGGGCATAGAGTTAAAACAATAATAAAAAGATAAAATCTTTTAAAAATAGAAGCAAAGGAAAAAGGAAAAGGGAAACAAAGAATAGCAGGATTAGTTAGAAAACAAGTATCTAGATGATAGATTTAAACTTAACCATAGGGGCGCCTGGGTGGCTCAGTGGGTTAAGCCGCTGCCTTCGGCTCAGGTCATGATCTCAGGGTCCTGGGATCGAGTCCCGCATCGGGCTCTCTGCTCAGCAGGGAGCCTGTGTCCTCCTCTCTCTCTCTGCCTGCCTCTCTGCCTCCTTGTGATCTCTCTCTGTCAAATAAATAAATAAAATCTTAAAAAAAAATAAACTTAACCATATCTACAAGCTCATTATAAATGCACAGGGTCTAGGGGCACCTGGGTAGCTCAGTTGGTTAAACACCTAACTTGGTTTTAGCTCAAGTCCTGATCTTAAGGTTGTGACATAGAGCCCTGCACTGGGGCTTCCTGCTCTGTGTGGAGTCAGCTTGAGGTTCTCCCTCTTCCTCTGACCTTCCTGTTCATGCGCATACTCTCTAAAAAATAAATTTTTAAAAAAACATACAGGGTCTAAATGCCCAAATTACAGGGCAGAGATTGCCAGATTGCTAAAAAAGCAAGTCCCAACTATATGCTGTCTATGAAAAACACATTTTAAATATAAAGACACAGATAGATTATGGTGGATGGATGGAAAAAAATATACCATGCTAACATTAGTCAAAGAAAATAGAATGTTATATTAATGGAATTAATGATGGGATGCTATATTAATATCAAAGTATATTTCAGAGCAAAGAATATTACCAGAGATAAAGGTCATTTCATGACGTGATAAGGGTGCAGGGATCAAGTAATCAAGATAATATAATACTAAATGTTATGTACCTAATAATAAAGCCTGAAGCAAAACTTATAGAACTAAAAGAACTAGAAAAATCCACAATTATCACTAGGGATTTCAGTAACCATCTCTCAAAAACTGATAGAATAGACAGAAAACCAGCAAGAATGTGGAGAATATGGAAGACTTGAACAATATTATCAAGCAACTTGTCCCAGCTGGCATTTATTGACTACTCCTCCTAACACCAGCAAAATATGCATTCTTACCACATGCATATGGGACATTTACCAAGATAGATTATATTTGGGGCCATAAAACAAGTCTCAAAATTTTTTAAACAATCCACCTCATAGAGAGTTTTTTTCTCAGATCACACTAGAGTTAAATATTAAATCAGCAACAGAAAGGTCTCTGTAAAATCCTTAAATGTTTGGGAACTAAATAGCATACTTTACTTCTAAGGAACGCATGGATTAAAGAAATAGTGAAAATGATCAAAGAAATAGTGAAAAATGATTAGAAGATATTTAGAATAGAATGAAATGAAAATACAATATCAAATTTTGTGGTATGCTGCTAAAGCAGCACTTATGGGGAAATTTATAGCACTATATTAGAAAAAAGAAAAGTCTCCAATCAATGACCTCAACATTCACCTTAAGAAACTAGAAAGGACAAAAGAACAAATGAAATCCAAGTAAGCGGAAGAAAAGAGATAGTAAAGATCAAGGTGAAAAACAATGAAATAGAATATAAAAACAGTAGAAACAAATTAATGAAACCAAAAGCTGTTTTTTTAAGAAGATCAGTAAGAATGAGAAGCCTCTAGTTAGACTGACCAGGAATAAAAGAGAGAAGACAGTTTTAATATTAGGAATAATAGAAGTGGTATCATTATAGATTCTCCAGATAATAAAAGGGTAATAAATACTAGATTTATGCCAGTAAATCCAACAACTTAAATGAATTGGACAAGTCTTTGAAGAACACAAATTACCAAAGCTAACCCCAGCAGAAGGAGTTAACCTGAATAACCCTTTATCTATTAGAGAAATTGAATTTGTAAATTATACATGTATTAAAAAAAAAAAAAAAAACTTCCCATACTGATGAATCCTACAAAACATTTAAGAAAGACTTAATACCTATTCTACACAAATTCCTCCAAAAAGAGAACAGGGGGAGGGAATATTTCCTAATTCATTCTAGGAGGTCAGCACTACCCTGATATCCAAAGAAGAAAAAGGCGTTACACAAAAAAGAGAACTATAGTCCAATAAATTGTTATGAATACAGACTGGGTTCGACAAAAGACTGAAAGGATAATGCATCATGACCAAAAGGGGCTTTCCCCAGAAATCCAGGACTAATTTAACATTCAAAAATCAATTAATGTGATTCACCATATTAACAAAGAGAAAAAAAGAACCGATCATCTTAATTAAATAGAAAACATATTTGACACAGTTCAACATTCATTCCTGATAAAAACTGTCAGCAAACTAGTAATGAAAGGAACTTACTCATCCTGATTAAGGACACCTACAAAATCTTGGTAGCTTAATATCATACTTAATTATGAAAGGCTGAATACTTTCCCACTCAAGCCAAGAATGAGACAAGGATAGCCACCCTTGCCACTTCTATTCAAGACAGCACTGTAGGTCTTCTTAACCAGTGCAATCAGGCAACAGAAAGAAAGGCAATGCCTGGGACGCCTGGGTGGCTTAGTTGGTTGAGCAGCTTCCTTCGGCTCAGGTCATGATCCCAGCATCCTGGGATCGAGTCCTGCATCAGGCTCCTTTCTCCGCAGGGAGCCTGCTTCTCCCTCTGACTCTGCCTGCCACTCTGTCTGCCTGTGCTCGCTCTCTCTCTCTGACAAATAAATAAATAAAATCTTAAAAAAAAAAAAAAAAAAAAAGGAGATGCCCATATTGGAAAGTACAAAGCAAAACTGTCTTTGTTCACATACAACATGCTCATCTGTTAGAAAATCTAATAGCAGCTACAAAACCCTGCTAGAATAAATAAGTTTTGCAAAGTTATAAGATACAAGATCAATTTCCAAAAATCCACTATATTTCACATACGCAACAAAAAAATGAAAATTTAAAAATTACCACTTACTATAGTATCAAAAGATATAAAATACTTGGGGATAAATCTGAGGAAAGTTGTGAGAGACCAGTATCCTAAAACTATAAAATGTTGCTGAGGGAAATGAAAGAAAACCTTAAAAAGTGAAGTTGCAAGGATCAACATTGTTAAGACGCCAGTTCACCCCAGATTGTTCTATAGATGCAATGCAATCTGAATCAAATTCCCAATTGGCCTTTTTGGTAGAAATCGACATGTTGACTCTAATATTCATACCAAAATATACAGAGACTAGATTAGCCAAAAACAATTTTGAGAAAAAAGAGGACTTACACTACATAATGGCAATGTGAACATAAGAAAAGGTTCATCATCAGTTTTTAGAGAAATGCAAATTCAAAAACCACAGTGAAATATACCGCTCATTGCTATTGACTATTATACCTGCTGGTTAAAATGGTACTACTCTCTTAGAGAATGATTTGGCCTTTCTTTAAAAGTTAAACATACACCTATCATATGATCCAGGCATCCTACTCCTAGGCATTTATCCAAAACAAATGAAAGCATATGCCCATTAGAAGACTTGCACACAAATGTTCACAGTAGCATTATTTGTCCATTGATAGGTAACAAAATACTGTCTATCCCTATGGTGGAACACTATTCTGCAATAAAAAAGAACAAATCATTGATATGAACTACCTGTGTATCTCAAAATGAATCTTAAAATAAGTGAAAGAAAGAAAAAAAAAACAAGTGAAAGAAGCCAGACCAAAAAGAAAAGGATATATAGTATGATTCCATTTATAAAATTCTAGAAAATGCAAGCTGATCTATGTAGCAGATCAGTGAGGATAGGAGTGGGAGGGAGAGATTATGAAGAACAGAGGAAAGCACTGGGGGTGCAGGATATACTCTCTTTCCTGATTGTGATGGTGCTTTCGTGGGTATATCCATATACCAAACCTTATCAGATTGTATAAATATGTATAGTTTGTTGTATGTCAGTTATATCTTGTAAAGCTATTTAATTGAGCTTTAATAAGGTGTACACACACACACACACACACACACATTTCTGAGTTCTTTTGTAAATCTGCTGATTCAGATTATGTGGGGAGGTCTAGGATCAATTTTGCAATTCTGATGCACTCAGCTTGAAAGCCATGGCCCTGTGCCCTGGTAACACTGAAATCCTTCCTATGGCCTGTGAGGCTCCTGTCCTCGCTTCCCTTGAAGGTCTCCCCTCACCTACTCCCCATTTCATTCTCTGACCTCTAGCCATCCTAGCCTGTCTGGAGTTCCCTGATAGTACATTTTGACCCTGAGCCTTTGCAGACACTGTGCCCTTTTGCTGGAATACCTTTGTGCTCTCCTTCAGTTGACTAAATCTATTGGTGCTTCAAAACCCTGCTTAGGGAGCACCTCCGGGAACCCTTCCAGGACACATTGCTCTCTGAAGCTCCCCTCCATACAGGTTTTCATTCCTTGGGGAATTCTTTGAACTTTGTCTTCCTGATCTGTAAAATGAGGTTTAAGAATAATACCTCAGGGGCACCTGGGTGACTCAGTGGGTTAAAGCCTCTGCCTTCAGCTCAGGTCATGATCCCAGAGTCCTGGGATGGAGCCCCACATCGGGCTCTCTGCTCAGCAGGGAGCCTGCTTCCCTCTCTCTCTCTGCCTGCTTCTCTGCCTACTTGTGATCTCCGTCTGTCAAATAAACAAATAAAATCTTAAAAAAAAAATACCTCAGAGGATTGTTTTGAAGACTCAGTGGGATAAACTAGTATCGTTCTTGGTGCACGTTAGAATTCAACAAAGGGTGACCACTGTCGTTGTGGCTGTTACTGTTATTTCTCACGGCTGTCGTAAGAGCGCTGGGAGCATCCGGCATACCATGCGGCACCCTAGTGGCTGCTGTTTGATCCTCTGCCCTTGCACTGTGACTTCCTTAAGTGTACCATAGACATTTAGTTAGCGACAAATATTTGTTGAGTACCCTTTGGGCATTAGATCCTATCCCAGGTGCTGGGGATACGAAGACGAGGAGGAAGGGAATGGATATCAGAAATGGGAGCAGCAGACAGATGCCAGAGGGGAATGTGAGGAGCACGGACTTCTGAGCCATCTGCTCTATTATATATGGTTGTGTGACCTTGGGCAATGTACTTCACCTCTCTGGTCCTCATTTCCTCCAGCTTAAAATGGGGATAATAGAATACCTATCTTAACAGGCTGGTGTATCATTTTATTTTACTTTAACAACACCTACATTATTTTGCTCAAATGAGCTGATATCTCTAAAACAGAACAAGGGACACTGAATAGTCACTGGATTTGGCGATCAGTGGGTTATCAGAGATGTGAGGAGAGTGGCTTTAGAGGGGGCAGAAACCATAGTACAGGGATGAAGGACTGAGTGTGGCTGAAAGCTGAGAAAAGGAAGTGGAGACAGCTCCTGAGAGATATTTGGGTAAGGACAGGACCGCAGGCAGGTGGTAGCTCCAAGTGGAGGTGTGCAGGGGTTCTGAGAAACCAGGATTGCCAAGCCGCCAGGCAGGTGCCAGTAGGATGGGAGTGACTGCAGGTAAGGGAGAGAGCAAGGAGGACAGAAGACGGGGTGGGGAGGGACTACATGCTCCAATGGGAAGCTGAGAAGTGGGGAGGCCCCTTCATTGTCATTGCTTGCTGCCCTCCAGGCTCTCCCTGAGCTCAGTCTTCTTGGGGAGAGAGGATGGTGTTGGGAGCAGGAGTGTTGAGGAGAGCAGAAGTGTGAAATAGCTCTTGTGGTAGTGGGGGAATGCTGTAAAGGACTGCAGGTGGTGCTAACCAAGATGAGAGTTTGGAAGGGTGCCAGCGTGCGGGGGTGGGGGGTTGACTTACCTGTACTGGCGGCCACTGAGGTCATGTGGAGTAAAAGTAGCGGCTAGCATTGCTTCCGGATTGGACTAGCTCCCTATTAGAACCCATCTGTCTGTTTGCCCAGACTGTTCTGGTTTTATTTTATTTTATTTTTAAGATTTTATTTATTCAAGGACAGCACGTGCACAAGCAGGGGGAGGGACAGTGGGAGAGGGAGGAGCAGGCTCCTAGCCGCGCAGGGCTTGATCCCATGACCCTGAGATCATGACCTGAGCTGAAGTCAGACGTTTAACTGACTGAACCACTCAGGTGCCCCCTGTTCTGGTTTTAAAACTGAAAGTCCCATGTCCCAGGAATTCCCTCAGGACAGTTGGTCACCCCACTGGGCGGAGTAGTGACAACATGGGGACCCAAGGGCTTCTCCTAGAAGGACTGGTTCCCATGATCGGCAACAAGATGGGGCGGCATGTAAGGGGCATAAGGATGGCCTGAACACTCACTCAGGACATGGGATAGGGGAGTGGAGAGAGGGGTAAAGACCTAAAGGTATTAGATACCTGTCTCCCCAGTACCTGAAAAGGACCTGCCCCTCTACTGAGACACTATAGATTTCTCCCGAGACTGCAAAACTGAACATTTACATGCTACTTCTAATTTTTGCCCTAGACACAGAACTTCTGCATTAACTTAATGTTCTTTAAAATCAGCTCCTTCATAAATATCTCTTAAAAGGCAGCAGTCTCTACACTATATGGAGAAAAACAAAGAAAGCACATACTACCACCCAATACTGGATTTTCACTGGGTCTGCTGCTGGGCAAAGGAGCTGAGCCTGAGGCCTCTCCTTCTCTATTAAGCTTGGTGAAGGTTAGAGGCCCTACAGATGTGCATCTCTGAAGAGTCCTTGTGTAGCTGTTCAGGGGGACAGAGCCTGGAACCCAGGTCACTGATTCTGTGTTCCTTTACTACCAAAAATCGCCTTGCCTTCCTCATTTTGGAAAATGCTGCAGTAAAGTACTGAGACTGTAGATTCTTTTAGTGTCCTGGAGGGTCGATAACAGTCATACATTTAAATACCAACATGTCATTTTTATGGCATTTTTCTGAGAGGTCATATATAGGCTCAGGAATGTTACAGCTGAAAAGGTCCCCAAGGACAACTGATCTAATCCCCTACTCTTCCTGCTTTCTTCCTGACTTTAAACACACACACACATACACACTCACTCACACACAGATAGAAACAAGCCCAGAGAGGGCAGGGACTTACCTAGGGCCACACAGCCAGAGCTAAGATTTGCCCCGGCACTCTCAGCTCTGCCATCACCCCTAGCTTGCGGGGTTTTTTCAATCCTTCCCCACTTTGCCTTCAGAGACAATTTTGCTTCTTGATTTCTTACTTCTTGTCAGCTGTGATTAATGAGGAAGGCTCCTGCATACACGATTTTCAGCTGTACCCAGTTTACGACAAACAGATTAGACCATTTAAGTCGGAATAATGCTATTTAGCAAAGCCAGATTTAGAGCTGGCAGAAATTAAGAAGATTAATTTAAAGCTAAAAAAAGAGTGACAATCATAGATCAACACCTGAAAAATCTCGCTGCCTGTACACAGCCCTAATTGAGAAGTATGTGGAAGACTCCATCCGTGAAATTCAATTATCATGCAAGCCAGAGGCAGCAGCTTCCCTGAGGAAGAAACTAGGCAGCCCAAATCAAAATGACTCCACCTGTCTGTTTTCATGTCAAAAGAGTGAGAAAACCTGTCTTGGTGATGATGAAATATGGACGGTATGCATCAGTGTAATGAAACTTTTCAGGGGTGCCTTTCCATAATGGGATTACCTCCGGAGTGCCTCCATCAGAGGTCAGCCCTGAAAAGCCCCTGAGGCTCCATAAAACCTCTGGATGTGGAGGTCAGAAGGCACAGGTACCCCACTGCTGACATCCTTTCGCCTAGCTTCCAGCAGGCCTGGCTGAGGCTCAAAGACAAAAGGTGCTCTTGAGCCCCTGTCCCCCTAACACTGATGAGGGCCTTCTTAACCCAAGCAATCAGCACAGAAAACTCGAGACAACTCTAATGATTACAAATGAGCCTATGGTAATTGACCCGCCTTTTAACTATAGGGACAGACGCCGGGGTGGTAGATTCATCAGCACTTGCTTTGTCTCTCCCATTGGGCTGGGGTTCACCCAGGAGCACACAGAAACCCCTGATCCACCGAAGAGCTGGACAGAGTTCCCTTTTGGTAAACTGCTTCGGATGGCCCTGGCGGTAAGGTCAGGGCACACTCCCTACTGATGCTCAGAGGTTTACAGTTTGCAGACTGTGTTCACAAGCATCAGCTCAGAAAATTTGACTTGGGAAACCCTGAGATAATGTCTCCCATTACATAGATGAAGAGGTTGAGGTTAAGTGATTGGCCTCATCTGTCTCAAAGATTGTTCTTGGGTTCCGACTTCCTGTGTTTGGCGCCACGCTGGTTAATGTAGAGGGAGGCGCACTCCTTCAGGAACTTGTGTTCTTGTGTGGAGGACTAGACACACAAGAGATTGTCACTGAAGGTCAAGTGCGATAGGATCATCAGAGCTGGTGCTCAGGGCGAGGTCGAAGAGGGAAGAGACTGCATAATGAAAAAAGCCTCCAGGAGCAGAGGTCATGTCTGTCTTCATCACTGTTGCAGCTCCAGTGCCCAGTGATAGGCTCTGTGCAAAGCACGTTTCAAAAATATCTGTTGGAAAAAAAAAATCTGTTCAATAAATGAATGAATGATGAGATAGACCTTGAAGGATGTAAAGTATTTTGGGGATTTGGGGGAAAGCAAGTGTGTCAGGAATATATTGACTGGGAGAATAGAACATGCAAATCATAAGATATCAAAATTGCAGCTCTGGCTGATGTTAACAATGCGGTTTTGCTAATCTATTAAAATCCAACAAATCTTTGCAGCATTATCTCACGGAGGGTGATGGGTCTCTTCTTCATGCACATCCCCCTTCTCTCAAAGTCACTGGGAACATTGCTTCCAGAACCAGCTGTGCCTCCTCCAGTGTCTTAGAAGTTCTGAGTTAGATTCTCTTTCCAAAAAGGATTTTGAATCCTAGTCACTAGTCCCAGATTGGAGTAGGACTCGGAGGAGAGGAGAAAACTCAGTGGGGAGGATAAAGGTGTGTGTTTAATTGGAGACTCGTGTAATTTTCAATGTTCAGTGAAAATCTGTGAAGGTGGCTCTTCATGCTGACTGTGTGCTTTGAGTCCTCAGGAACACCGTTAGGAAGGCCCCAGTCTAAAGGGAGGGTCTAGTGTCACAGCAGACTCTGTGGCCCTACCTGGGAGGAGTCCTTTCAGCCACCCTCCCTGAGCTGGAAGGGATGGAGAACATGGTCTCACTTCCAGCCTGAACTGCAACCTTCACATTGTGGCCTGAGACAGTGGACTGGGTCTGATCAGGGTCAACATGAAAGTAGGTAATTTCTAGGCATGAAAGCTTTTCTGTTGAAAGCTTGCCTTGAGTCTTTAGCACAGGCTGAAGGTAAAATTCTATAAAAATGTTTGGTGTGGACCATCCCCAGGGAGCTAGTTCATAGGCATCATCCCCTACACTGACAATCCAGTGCATCTGGGGCCCTGTGGAGTCAGGCATCTTTGAGTGGCTGACCAGGTGACTGTGGGCACGCTGCAGCCCCTCTCCGGGCCTTGGTGTCCTCACTGTCAGGTGAAGGTGTGGGGCTGGGCAAACTAGAACCCTAGCCCTGAGAGTTCCAGCCTAGTGCCCAGGGGTCTGGTGAGCTGGCCACAGCCCAGATGCCCTAACACAAGAGACTGTGTGCACGTCCTCTCACATGGAGCCTGTGTTTTCTCCTGATCACGCTTTCTCTCACCTTGTCCTTGTGTCACTGGATAAGAGCCCGTCTGTCATGCTGAGCCATCTGCTTCCTCTCCTGCCATCTCTGCTGCCCCACTCTAAGTAAATTAAAAAACAAAGAGGCAGGAAGCCACTGACAGACGCATTTATCCTCATTTCTGAGGCTGGCAACGGGAGCTGAAGGGCTGGCTTCATGGGTCTGAATTAAAGATTAGTTAGTGCCAGTAAGAAGGCAAACAGTCCCATAAGTGTGGCATCCTGACTCTGGACATCACCACAGGTGGCACTGGGTCAGGGCAGAGGAGGAGGGGATTTGAGCCAGCATGAGTGGCAGTGGCGGCTTGGGAGTTGGACAAACCTGGTTTGCTGACATTTGTGTGTATGACCTTGGGCAAGTCATTCACCCTATAAGCTTTAGTTTCCTCATCTGTGAAAGGGTATGCATAATGAGTGTTACTGACCTCACAGAGTGGTTGGGAAACTCTGGGAGGACCATAAAATTTGAGAGCAGGTGTGCAGTAGGCGCTCCATAGAGAACAGTTATTTCTGAGGGGCTTAGACTAGACAAGGAGGAGATTGGAATGGACAGGGAGCTCCTTGTCCAGGGAAGGTCATCAGGAAGGAGTTTGTGGTCTGGGTCTTCTCAGTGGGCCTCAGTCTTTGCATCTTCAAAATGGGACTAGAACTATGGGACACCCTAGGGACAGTGTTGAAGGAGCAGAAGGAATGGGATGGACCAGCAGGGAGCGTGGAGCCTGGGGGACATGCCCATCAGAGGAGCAGGAGCCCCAGATGGGGGCTGCCATGGTCACTTCCCCATGGGATGCCTTCATGCCAGATTTACTGTTCCCCTTGTTTTCTGCCCTCCTTGTGAGAAGACTATAATTGCCCCATCTCATTGATGTCAGATAAAACCACATGACCTGCTTTTTGGCCCATGGAAATGAAAGAAAATACCGTAAGCCAGATCTGAGTAGAGGCATTAAGATCTGGCACGTACCTCCACGATTGCTCTTTCTCTTCTTCCACGGGACCAAAATATGGTCTTCTCATCTAGTCTGGGTCTTTAAATGAAGATGGAGTGGAACAGAGCCAGAGCCGCCCCACAGTGGATGTGGATGTGAGCCAGAAATAAGTGTTCATTTTGAGTCCTTGACATCTTAGGGCTGTTTGCAAAAGCTGACTGATTCAGGCCCCTTTGACTCCAAGTGGGTTCCAACTGAATCTTGGAAAAGGGATGCAGCTGCTCCTGCCTGGATCCCAGCAATTTCTGGGGTTTGCCAGGCAAAGTGCCTTTTGTGACCCTCTCTGGGCTTTAGTAATTTTGTCTGCAAAATGACTGGGCTGTGGTCAAGTGAAAATCAAGAAGGAGGAGAGTGGGGGCCATACAACCATGTCATCCCAGGCTTGGGACCCTAAAGGCTGGCAGGTGTATGGCACAGTGGTCATATCCTCTTCCTGCTGTCAGCCACATAGCTGTCCGGTCTTCTTATGGATTGCATTGCCGTGATTGCTAATTGCCAACTACCGGGGTGCAGGCTCTCCTCCTTCCATGCTGGGGCCATACAATTTGAGAGAGGCCTCCACAACTCATTCCAGGGACCTCCCTGCCTACGAGAGTCTAAGTAGTTCCTTCCTGACCTGACCCAACGGAGCTCACGGTCAGGAAATGGTCAGGCTCTAACTGAGTCCTAGAGGTACTCAGGGCAGGTGGGTACTTTAATTTAGCTTCAAAACAAAAGCCTTGGGGCACCTGGGTGGCTCAGTGGGTTAAGCCTCTGCCTTCAGCTCAGGTTGTGATCTCAGGGTCGTGGAATCGAGCCCCGCATCGGGCTCTCTGCTCAGCGGGGAGCCTGCTTCCTCCTCTCTCTCTGCCTGCCTCTCTGCCCACTTGTGATCTCTCTGTCAAATAAATAAATAAATAAAATCTTTAAAAAACAAAACAAAGCAACAACAACAACAACAAAACACTTTCTAGGTCTCCATACAGTAGACTGCAGTTACTTGGACCCACCTGGCTCCAGAGGAGACTCCGTCCTGATGCCCATTCTCCAACCTGCCTGCAGGGGGCACAGCAGCAGCAGCAGGGCAGGGGGTGGCACCCAGAGCCCATACCAGCAACACTACAATGGGAGTCATTGCCAGTGAGATTTGGGACTGGGGGTGGGTTCTCTGATATTCTGGCTGTGTGGAGATATTTTGCCTGGGGTCCTGACCCCTGCCCATTTTCTTATACTGGCTCTGCATCTGTCCCAACCATTCTTTGAGTGGCTCCCTAGCTTTCACTAAATTTATTTTCTGCTTATTATCAGCTAAAGCCTATTTCTGTTGCTTACCAGCAGAAGCCTAGAACAAATACCACCCTCCCTCCTGAGAAGGCAGATTGACATCTTGGTCCCAGACCAAGCAGGATGTTAAGGGATGTTTTCTAGGCGTGTGTGGCTCCATCTTTGAGAAGTGTTCTAGGAAACACATTTTGTTTTGTCTTCTGGAATATTTTAGTTCTTAAAAATCACCACTCCAGAGAGCGGTCCTGCTGGTCCGTTCCTAGCACTGGTGACCTTATCCTCACAAGGAAGGCATGTTGGGGCATCGCATACTTGTGGTTTGTAGTAGCCCCAGTCACACATAAAAACCAGTTCCTATTCTGAGCACTGGAGAGGAGGGGGTGTCTGTCAGTCCTAGAAGGACCCCTTGAAATGGTCTAGTCGGGTACTTTTCACAGTGGTGCTGGCAAACCAACTGCATCAGGATCACCTGGGAAGCCTGTTGAAAATGTACATTCCAGGGACCCACTGCTAAATCAGTGAGGTCAGGGATCTGCATTCTGGAGCTGTTTCTAGCTCCCTGGCCCCCTTACACAGACGAGAGCGAAGAACCCAGATTGCCTGATCCCCAGGCACTTAACAGCCCCTTGACAGCGCTTCAAGTAGATTCTGCCCCTTCACTGCAAGAAATCATGATCCAGGTTGGCTGCCAACAAGGCCAACCTGGTGGGGAGGGGCTGTTGCCTCTGGAAAAAAAACTGTGATGAGTATGGAATTTACAATCTGACTATTTCAGCAAATATTTGTGTGCTTTGCTGAAAGGTGCACTTTCAGATCAATTCTGCACTGCGTCTTTTTCAAATTATTATTCTAAGCTTGCAAAATTGAGTTTATTACTGATGTAAAAATAATAAACTCAGGAATCATTCATTATTCTCCACCCGCTGGAGTCAGCTGATTTTTTAAAAACAAAATCAGGGAAGTCCAGGATAACCCTAGGTTTCTTTACTAAGGGACCATGGGGTTGAGATGAGAACTTGGTGGAGGGGCAGGTTTGAGGGAAGTAGGACATATTGATTTTTTGGTGCATGTGGAATCATCATTGAAATATTGGCAAGCAAAGGCCAAACAGATCTGGAGCTTAGAGGAGAGGTCTAGTTTGAAAGCAAAAAATTAGAACATGTTAGCACACATAAGATTGTGTTTTAGCATAAGTAAGATTGGTTCTAAGATAGTGTTTTCTGTGAGGAGTAAGAATAGACCGTATTAATGCCTTTGTCCTTCAGCAGAAAATGGGGGTAGGGAACAGAAGGAAGGGTGAGTGGTGAGAGGCTGGGGCTAAATATCATTTATAAATTTTATCCAGCACCAACATTTTGCTGCTCTGTGTCTTAAATATTTGTGAATTTGATTCAGTTCTGTTCCTTTCAATTCAATTCATCTCAACTCAATTCAATTCCATTCAACAATCCCAGTGACTGCCCTGAGCACAATTCAATCCATCAGCTATTTTTTGAACACTTACTATGTTTTAGGGCCTGGGACTCACCAGTAAACCTGAGATGGTCCTCATCTTGAGTGAACGTCCTACTTGTCATGTTGGGCAATGGGTCAGGGTGTGATGTTTAGGGTCAGAACTGAAGTCCAGAGTAAGGAGAAAACATCGCCAAGGCCATAGAGAAGGATGATCAGAGAGGCTCAAACCATGATTCCGGACTTCCAGCAAGGTGGGGGATTTCTCTGAAGCATGGTACAGTCAGAACAAGGTGGTAGTATTTGAAGGGACAGTGTGAAAATGTGATAAGCATCTTATTATTTGCCCAGTAGATTGACAGCTCAGTAGGCTCTAGAATACTGTTGAGGGTTTTGGGGCTCATCACTGTGGTTACTGACTCTTGAACTGGTAAGAGGATGAGAGAATCTCAGGACTTAGGGATCATCCCATTTAATCTTCCGCTGTTTAAAACAGTCTTGTCCATCTCCAGTGATGAGGAGCTCACTACCATTCAAGGTAGCTCATCCCTTATTCAGACAGCTCTGATTGTCAGAAATCTGTTTTTTGTTTGTTTGTTTGTTTTGTTTTGTTTTAAAGATTTTATTTATTTATTTGACAGACAGAGATCACAAGCAGGCAGAGAGGCAGTCAGAGAGAGAGGAGGAAGCAGGCTCCCTGCTGAGCAGAGAGCCCGATGTGGGGCTCGATCCCAGGACTCTGTCTGAGATCATGACCCGAGCCGAAGGCAGCGGCTTTAACCCACTGAGCCACCCAGGCGCCCCTGTTTTGTTTTGTTTTTATAATGAAAGGAGGTCTCTCCTGTTGTGGTTCCAATCCACTGACTAGTTTTAGCTCAGCTCCTGGGTACCACAGATCATGTCTGCTCACTTTGTCCTGTGATAGCCCATTAGAGACTTGGAGGTGACCATGTCCCACTGAGCCTGTCTTGTCTAGGTTGAGTGCCCCGGATCCCTCAGCCACTGGGTCCTCTCCCCATCCTGTCCTCTCACTCCTGATATACTATGGTTGTTCAGTGTCCCTTTCACAGAGCTGAGCATAGCACTCCAGAAGTGTGGGCTGGACTCATCCTGTGATGAATGTGACCTTTTAATGTTTATTGCAGGACCAGGAGCTGCCTGTATATCAACCTAAGACATACGACCTTGTGACCTACTGTCCATCTACCAATCACCCCTTGCTTCCACTTAAAGACATTGGCACCTTTTGATTCATTCATGTGTGTAAGGAATGGTGTGACCAGCAGGGCCCAGGGAAAATGGTCTCAGTCCTTGGCAAGTGAAAACCTGAGAATACAGAAGGTGTCTTATGAATTCCTAGCACTTGCTAGTGACTGGGCTAGCAAATAGGTTTCATTCCCTTGATACTCAAGGAGTGGTCCATGGACCTGCTATATCAGCAATATGGGGGAGCTTTTTGGCATATGCACAATCACAGGCCCCATTGCAGACCTACTGAATCAGAAGCTGTGTTTGAAAAAGATCCTCAGTGACCCTATGTCCTTTGCCTTTTATGAACCCTCTGTCAGGCTGCTTGGTTCA
Source organism: Mustela nivalis (assembly GCF_964662115.1). NCBI lineage: Eukaryota > Metazoa > Chordata > Mammalia > Carnivora > Mustelidae > Mustela > Mustela nivalis. The sequence goes on from NC_139032.1 coordinate 60,628,803, forward strand.
GTCTCCCAGGCATGTGGACCATGCCAGGATGACCTTCCTAAAACTCCAACCTGTGTCTAGGGATTAAAGGATCTCTATCGCCTTCAGGATGGTCTACCCCCTCAGGCATCATAGTGTACCTTGTACCAATCTCTAGGGCCTACTGCCCTACTCATAACTGAATGCCCCAGTCACACAACATGACCCACATCTCCCCAGAAAGGCCAGGCTGTTACACCCCTCCATACCTTTGTTCAAACTCTTTCCTGTTTCCTCGACCTGGAATTCCATCCCTAGACCCCTTCCCCCCTCCCCCCAACCAAGAAACTTTTCCTCAGCCTTCATCTCAGCTTGAGCTTCAGTATCACTTCTTGATGCTGCCTGATTTGTTCCTGCATCAAATCTAGCCTTTCCTTCTAGTAAGCACTTAACGTAAACACATTGGACTATTATCACTAACCCACATGTGTCCTCCTCACCAGTCTGTGGATTCCTTGGGGCAGAGTCTGTGTCTGGTTTATATTAGAGCCTCACACACAATAGGTGCTCAATAAAGGCTAAGTTGCTGAGACAGTTAACAAAAGCCCCAATGGCCACAGAAGAGCTCAGGTGGAAGGAAGGCTTATTTAGAAAGTTTATGCCTCATGGTTATCTGTCTCCCTGCTTCCCAGTACAGGGGCCCTCTCTGCCCATGAAGGGTTCTCAGAGAATGAGCTCCTTATCATTCTAACACTCCTAAGTTAAATAGCAGCCATTGCCACCACCAAGAAATGCCATGGTGCTCCGAGTTTCCTGGCTCTTATGCCTGCCTTAATTCATCCCACTTTTCTGAGCCCATTGTGGGCTAGGCTTGACTGCTAGGAAGCTGAGATGGAACAGATCTATTCTGTGTCTTAGAGAATTCACAGCCCAGTTAGGAGTCAGGCTCAGATGACTTCCAGTTGTGCTCTGGAGGTCTCAGAGAGGAAGTGCCCCACTGGGTAGGATGTCACTAGGCAGGGACAGGGCAGGACTGGCATCCAAAGCAGAGGCAACAGCAAAAGCAAAGGCCTAGTATAGGGAATGGTTACTGGCTAGAGCAAAGGCATGTGAAATGAGAGTCTGTTAGGGTGAGTTGGGGCCAGGTTATGGGAGGAGGGGTCTAAATATGCTAAGAAGGCACATTGCCCACAGGGCTCCCATGGCTGTTCATGTTGTGCACTGCCCAAATTTATTATGCTTTAGGATGACATTTATTTTGTAAGGAACCTCTTTGTTTTGAAAATTAGAAAATATTTTTGCTATAATTTTTTCACTCTAAAGATAGGTAACATAATACATTTATCATGATTTTCTGGCAGAGGGAAGTAAAATGTTTTGTTCTAACCAGGTTGATACTTATTGTTCTGTTTCTACTTTGGAAGAAGAAATACATTTTATAACCAAAAGACCTAGTTTATGAAAATATAGACTGCAGAATGCAAGCTGACAATACTCTCAAAAATATTCACTTTTATATGAATTTTCCTAGTGCCAATTTGACATGTTTTATGTAAAATTAGTAGTGTAAGTGTAAACAGGAACCAAAACTAGTATACCAAATGCTTTGAAAACATCAAAGGAATCGAAACATTCTCTAAAGAGAAATTAAATGGTAGTGTTTAAGAATAACTATTTTTTTTAAGATTTTATTTATTTATTTGACAGAGAGAGATCACAAGTAGGCAGAGAGGCAGGCAGAGAGAGAGAGAGGAGGAAACAGGCTCCCTGCTGAGCAGAGAGCCCGATGCGGGACTCGATCCCAGGACCCTGAGATCATGACCCGAGGCGAAGGCAGCGGCTTAACCCACTGAGCCACCCAGGTGCCCAAGAATAACTATTTTTAATGCTAAACAATTGGAGATCATTGATATCTGCTTCTATTTTTTTTTTTTTTTAAGATTTATTTATTTGAGAGAGCAAGAGCAAGTGAGCACAAGATTTGAGGAAGGGGAGAGGGAGAGGGAGAGACAGAATCTCCAACAGATTCCGTGCTGAGTGCAGAGCCCAACACTGGGCCTGGTCTCATAACCCTGAGATCATGACCTGAACCAAGAGTCAGACACTTCACTGACTGAACCACCTAGGAACCCTCATGTCAGCTTCTCTTAAGAAGGAAATATAGGGCAAAATGTCAGAAGAAAACTCATTTTACTATGAATTCTATGATCAGCCCCTTTGTGAGCCACATAAAATTTTAAAATCAATTTCTGTATAAAAATATTGGGTGCAACAATTATTATTTTTATAAGAAAGGTTTGTAATGCTGAAAAATATCCTGGTCTTTCATTCTTCTAAATGACATGTAATTTAAAGAATTGGTATGAACTTGAACAACTCTAACTATGTGAAAATTTACAACTGAAATTGACTGCTGTGCTATTGACGAGGCATTGATCTGTGAGCACTAAAACCTTAAACTGTTTTCTGAACTCTCCTTTTGATGTTCAACAATACACTTGCATCAATAATTTACTGGATGCCTTTCTGAATATTTTTGTAGCTCTCAGAATGTATTTAACTTTGACAACATTGGTTGCCAATGGAGAACATAGCTTCTTGAAATTAAAATGTATTTAAAATTGCTTCAGATTGATAATCAATCAAATCTAGCTATCTTTTCTAGAGAAAACAAGATATTGGAACAAGTAAGCATTAAAATGATAATAAACTCTTTCCATGAAAGTGAGAAGCATGTTTCAGTCTAGGGTCCACTAAAAGGCAAAGGCTGAAACAGGGGTTTTCATGAGGGTGGTTCATTTTGGGATACTGGTGCGAAGGAACTGGGAAAAGTAAAACAGAGAAGAAAGTCCATGTCCCTGGTATGCAGCTGATCATGCTGTGAGCACCTGGGCTCCAACTGGCAGGGACCCAGAGGAGCCATGTGGAGTGCACCCCATGGGGCAGAAGAATGGAACATGTCTCCACTGGAGCCCATCCTGCATGGTCAGGGGTGGTTGTTCTCTGAGGAATTAACACTGCCCTCCGCCTGCCCACCCCACCCCCGCCTTGTACTTCAAAGTTTGCACAGTTGTCAAATGTGGTATGTGACCCCAGCAGAAAAGCCCCAGAGCAGAAAGCAGGAGATATTGGGGGTAGGCAGCTGAGGTGAGGTGCTTGCAGGTTGCCCTTTGTAATACATCTGAGTGCTTTAGAAACAGCTGAAGTAAAAAAGTGGCTGAGAGGGACGGTGGGGGGGGGGGGTGCAGGGGTTGACAAAAGAGGTGCCTGATAAAACAGTTTAAAAACAATTAATTGTATTCCAATACTAATTCTAGTGAGTAGAAGCTCAAATTTCTTATTTTATTTCAAACATTTTATTCCGTTTTAATGTATATATAGTACACACATCCTACGTGTACAGCTCAATGAATTTCAAGTGTTCTTTTATATTCTACAGTTGATTTATTTTATACAAAATGACTTTGTTGTAATTGTTATTAAGATTTAAATAATATACCCACTTAGAATTTTACCTGGAAGGGGGCAGCTTATTTTACTTTGCCTTAAGATGCCATATGGATAGCACTTGGGGCTCTGAACAAGAGTGCGGTGCGTGTCCTAGCTGGACAGAGTTGGACACTCTATCAGTTGGCTGAGGCTTGGAAAAATTGTAGTAAAACTGACTTTGTAACCTGAATATCTTTTCTGAAACCTCAACCAGGAGAATTTGCCACTTTAAAGGTCCTTACAATAATAAGAGGACCCCTTTGGAGCAGGGGAGCCTATATGCTTAGCTTTAGGGAACATTCAAATTCCTTCCTCCCTCCTTGACTTCCTTGAAGGTGTTCCTACCAGAGAACACTTGATAGTGTTCTAGGATTGCAAGATCTAGGTTAACCCAAAGCATGCATCAGAGCAGGGCTTCTCAGCCAAGGTATGAATGAAACTTAGGACCAGATAATCTTTTGTTGAGGGTTAGTTGGGAGGGCTGTCCTATGCATTGTAAGAACTTTAGCAGCTTTCTAGCCTTTACCCACTAGCTGCCAATAGCAACTGGTTCAACCTCCAACCTGCCGCATGACAACCAAAAATGTCTCCAGATATTGTCAAATGTTCCTAGAGGGCAAAATAGTCCCCATTTGAAAACCACTACTTTAGAGGGTGAAAGGTCCATTTGTATAGCTAATTACTTCTTTCCATAAGCTCTGTGAGTTTTTAATACTTTCTTTAAAAAAAAAAAAAAACAAGATGGCATAATATTTTCCCCATAGGGAAGGTTCAGTGAAAATCACAACTCAGACGCCTGCAAGACAAGATGGCCATGCCAGTGTCTGAGACCTGGGGAGTGGAGGTCTGGAAGTGGAGTCAGGATATTCAGTGATATTCAGTAACCACTTCACACTGAACATGGGGATGGTGGGGAGGTGGGGGGTATGTGGAGCCCAGCATGTCTGGCCACTGAATGGGACCCATGATGTGAGCATTATGGGACCCCTCTGTGAAGCCACCACATCTAATTGCCACCATAGCTATGGCCATGATGTCCTGAGACAAATGGCTTCTGCTTCACTCTGCCTTCCAAATCCTATATTAGTCTAGGTTCCACTAGACTATATGGGATCCTCTCCTGGGTTCCTATATGGGTTCCTCTCTGACAACTCTAACTCTACAAACCACGCAGGGAAGGAAATTTTGGGAAATGTAGTTTCCAGCCTGGTTCTGGAGCAGGGGTACCAAGAAGATCCAGAAGAGTCAACCCCTTTGTCAACTTGGCATTCATGCAAATCCCTTCCACTAAGACTGACTTCTGACTGGATCACTTGGATTTTTTTTTTTTAAGATTTATTTATTTATTTATTTTAGAGAGAGAATGGTGGGGAGAAGGGTAAAGGGAGAGAGAATCTCAAGCAGACTCCTCACTGAGCATGGAGCCCATTGTGGGGCTTGATCTCATAACCCTGAGATCATGTCCTAAGCCCAAATCAAGAGTCAAAAGCCTAACCAACTGAGTAACCCAAGTGCCCCTCACCATCTCTTTTTTGTATCCTGTACCTTAAACACAGAAGTATAGAATTAAACACTATTAATATACTTCATAATAGCCAGCAAAAGAATGGGAGGGGGAAAACAGAAAAAGAAGTTATATTCATAAATATACCAAAGCAAGGAAACAAGAAGTCAAATGGGTCTCATTTTGGCAACTGGTTGTGTGGTTGTAGCTGGATTTGACTTTTTCTTTTACTACTTATTCCTTAATTTTTTATTTTTTCTTTTAGCAAGCACTTGGGCAAGTTATGTTTCCTTGTCTGGTGGGATAATTCAAGCCTTCATTCCTGAAGGGTGTATGTCACTAGATTGTGCTGATATTTTCCATGCACTTTGACCACAGGACATGGGAGCATTAGGAAGCATCCAGAAAGTCTCCTGGGTCCCAGAAAGACTCCTCTTTGCCCTTGTCTTAGTGTGTTCAGGCTGTTATAAGAAAGTGCCAGAGACTGGTTGGGTGGCTTATAAACAGCATTTATTTCTCACAGCTCTGAAGGCTAGGAAGTTCAAGATCACAGCGCCAGCAGATTTGGTGTCTGGTGAGAGCTCACTTACTCATTGATGGTGGAAGGGTCCAAGGGAGCTCTAGGGAGTCTCTTTTAGAAAGGCACTAATCCTATTCATGAGAGCTCTGCCCTTAGGACCTAATCATCTCCCAATAGTCCCATCTGCTAACACCATCACTTTGGGTGATTAAATTCAACATATGAATTTGGAGAGGGAGGACACAAACATTTAATCTACAGCAGCCCCCATTGTATAATAGCCACTCTGGTGAGTACAGAATAGAGCATTGTGTGTCCATTGATGGAAGCAGTTTTCCCTTGGGAACAAAGATTTCTATGCCAGAGAGCCCAAAGCCACAGGGATGGAAACAAAAATATTGCTAGTGTTATCATTAAGGGGAATAGTGGTATGAGCCACTCCTGGCTGTGGAGTAACAGTGCCATACCTTGGTTACTGCGTTAGAGCATATACCCCAATCCTCCAGTCTGTAGGACATTATCCCAATCCTGCAAAAGCTTGTTATCCAGCTGATGCCAAAAATTAGTATTCAAAAGGCCATTCCACTCTTCTATCGGGCCTGCTATTTCACAGTGATGGGAACATGTCAGATCAGCAAACTCTGTGAGCTTGAAGAATTTTTCAGGGCAGTCACTTAAGCTTTATCTTTTCTTACTCAGGTCATGAAGGGAACGTAAAGCCTGAGCTCACCATTTTCTTTTTTTCAGATTCTTTAGCATAATTGGAAGTAGTCAACTAACCCCACTGTCCTTTGTTTCCAATATAATGTTCTATTGCAGTAGTTGTTGGGCTACCTGACTCTCTTTTTACAGATGACCACAAGTAATAATAATTCAGATGTTTTGCCACTTTGTGCCATGGATGACCATGGAAGGCAATGGAGTTATTAACATTCTTTTTTTTTTTTAAGATTTCATTTATTTATTTGACAAAGAGAGAGAGATCACAAGTAGGCAGAGAGGCAGACAGAGAGAGAGGGGGAAGCAGGCTCCCCGCTGAGCAGAGAGCCTGATGTGGGGCTCGATCCTAGGACCCTGAGATCATGACCCGAGCTGAAGGCAGAGGTATAACCCTCTGAGCCACCCAGGCGCCCGAGTTATTAACATTCTTAATTCTAATTTAGGGATATTCCCCTGAACTACTAGTGCTTTCAGTCAGGAACACAGAACATTTACTAGTATTACAGGAATAGAGAGTTTAACATAGGAGTTAGGGCTTATGAAAATCTGGGAGTAGCCATGGGAGCCAGGTTCTAGAGGGAAAAGTTGAGGTGTTCAAAAAGCAGTTGCTGAACATTTCCATCTGAAACATATGTGGTACAAGTGGCACAGGTGGGAAAGATGAGCTTGTAGGAAAGCCTGAGAAGCTGCATGCATCTGGCTACCGAAGTGAGGCGGTGGAGTGGGAGCTCATGGGGAGATCTGCAAAACCAGTACAGCGGTCCAGACTGCCTGCTGACGCTGTCATCATGGCTGACCGCCATGTCTTTCCAATAACCATGGCTTCCTATTAGCTTCTCCTTCTCAAAATTTGCGTGGGTTCCTCTCATCATCAGTCTCCACTGTTCTGGAACCATTCCGGAACAGTAGACTGGGAAGTGCAATTCTGGCCTGAAACAGGAGTGGTAGTGCCAAGTTGACAGCAAGACCACCCAGCACAATGTCCAACTGTGGGGGATTGGTTAAATAAATTATGAGATAGCCATATAGTAAAATCCTATGCAGCCTGTATCAGGGTTCCACCAGAGAAACAGCACCAGTAAGAGGTAGATGTATTAGGAGATTAATTGCAAGGCATTGGCTTATATGGCTGTGGGGGCTGGTTAGGTAAGCGAAATCCACAGGGCAGCCTGGAATTTGGGCTTGAGCAAAGGCTGCTGTGCATAGGCAAAATTTCTTCTCCAGGGAAGCTTCAACTCTGCTCTTTAGGTCTCCAATTGGCTCGATCAGGCCTGTGTGGATCATCTAGGATAATCTCCCTTACAGTCAACTGATTATGGACTTTAATTATGTCCACAAAATACCTTCATGGCAATAGCTAGATCAGAGTTTGACGGATTAATTGGGGACTATAGCTTAACCACATGGATGCATCAAGTTGACCATACCATGGCTATTGAAAAGAATAAAGTTGATTGGTATGTGTAATGTGACAGTTAAAGATACTCCAGAACATTTATTGATACAGGGAAGTGTTCACAAAATATTAAGTTGAAAAGGAAAGTTTTAAAATGATACATAGTGGGGCGCCTAGGTAGCTCAGTGGGTTAAAGCCTCTGCCTTCAGCTTGGGTCATGATCCCAGGGTTCTGGAATCCAGCCCCGCATCGGGCTCTCTGCTCAGTGGGGAGCCTGCTTCCTCCTCTCTCTCTCTCTCTCTACTTGCCTCTCTGCCTGCTTGTGATCTCTGTCTGTCAAATAAATAACATCTTTTTAAAAAATGATATATAGAGCATGATCCTCTTTGTGTAAAAGGATTTCTATTTAAGCATAGAGAAAATAGACTAAAATAGCACATGAGAATGTTCAGAGTATAATTACCGAGTACAGAGAGAATGAGCGCTGAAAATTGTTCTCCTTTTTGCTTATGTGTATTTCATAAATGATTTACAGCAAATAAATGATGCTTTATTATAAGAAAAAATTGAATATTCTATTTTATTTTAAAAAAATATTTAATTAATTTATTTGACACGGAGCTAGAGAGATCACAATTAGGCAGAGAGGCAGGCAAAGGAGGGGGGCGGAGAAGTAGGCTCCCTGCTGAGCAGAGAGCCTGATGTGAGCCTTGATCCCAGGACCCTGAGACCATGACCTGAGCCGAAGGCAGAGGCTCAACCCATTGAGCCACCCAGGTGCCCCTGAATATTCTATTTTAGATGCATTAGGAAACCTTGCTAATCAAAGAACATCGGGCTCCTCTCAAGGTGTGGGGGATGGGGAGGGAGGGACTTCCTCCCTCCTCCCCACTCTGTCTCTCCTTCCCTATCTACTTACAGACACCAAAGTTATTTGCCAAATAGGAAGCTCTCAGATATTAGAATGAAATGCTTCCCTCTTACTTCTCTTTAGCAAGTAGGAGGTAGATACAGTGGGTAAGATTCAAAAGCAAGCGTTTAATTTAAAATACACAGTGGAGAGAACCTTTAATATAATATTAATTCCTCCTACAAATTAGTGAGGTTTAATAACCATGTGAGCCATCGGGAATCCTGGTGTGACTCAAAATGACATCTGCATTAATGGTCTAATTAATAATGTATATGTTAATAAGAATCTCATTAAAGCCAGGGTACAATTATCAATGTACAATGCAATTCCTTAGCATCTGTGGACCGATGTAGTGCTCTGGTGATTCTGGTTGTAATTTCCAATGATAAATGGCCTTTTAAGTCTCATTAATTGATTAAGGAGGCAGCGATTAGTGCAAAAACCCAACTCCTTTGGAAGTACAAAAACCACTGGTAGGACAGTGATGATTACAAATCAGGAAGAGCCTGGTGAGCTCGTGGCAGGCAGCTGGAAGTGCAGAGTAAGTACTAAGAGACAGCAGACAGGTGATCCAAACCCACCCAGGCATGTTCCCACTGCTCCCCAGGCCTGAGCATTCGATTCTGCTATTACCAGTATTTTCGTAAGAATTATATCAACACTGATTAATTTTTATGGGAAAAATATTTTTCAAAGCAAGCGCCATATAGTTCATTGATTCCTTTGGTCATTTTTCTCTTCAATTTAGTTGATCTCTTCTCATTCTTACTGACATCGTTTCAATCAAGGCTGTTGTTCACCAAGAAGCCTTGTTTATTGATCAGTTTGGTTTTTTTTTTCCAGTTGACTCATGATAACATCTGCCTTTGTGGTTTTTCTTATATTGGCCACTATTTAGATCAAGCCCGAGTTTCCTGGGCCATATTTAGCAAATCAATGTCAAGATTTGATGTTTTAGTCAATGTTTAGTCAATGAGAATGTCCACCATGTGGGGTTTTACCCTTGTCAACTATATTGCATGCTGATTATTGTCACATATCATCTTTGTCATACATAAATGACCAAGAGCTTATCTTTATTTCTAAGCTAACCCATAAAAAAGTGTGAGCATGTTTATGAACTAGAGGCAGATATTTGGGGGGAGGAAAGGAAGTGGGTGAATAAGAGTGATAGATCCGGAGACAGAGACACAGAGAGATGGAGACAGACACCAACAGGTTGTAGCAGTTCTAGTTTTGGGGTGCTCTGATTTCCATCAGGGTCTTTTCCTGGGGGTCAAAACTTCTCTCTGCTCACCTAATCCCATGTTCTCTGAGCTCCTGCTCTGAGCTGGACCCTGTGCCATGGAAAATGGAATAATATAGGAGGTCTGTTGTAGAGGGTTCCCAATCAAGCGAGCCAGGCATAAAGGCCAAGTGTGCTAAGTAGTGGTGGTGGTGATCCAGGGTGAGGGAGATGTGTCTCTGCACCCCCGGCACCTGGCACCGGGCCAGGCCAGAGAACATGCTTGTAAACTTAAGGATCTGGCCTTCAATTAACATGCATTTTTTGAAACTTTACTATGACCTGGGCACTATGTTACAATTTGAAGTTATAGCTGCTGAGCGAGTAGTGCACTTGGACAAAGATGCTGAACGGAAACAAGCATGTTGAACATACATGATTAAACATGTTGAACATACTCTGATTAAAAAACAAAAAGTAGGCAGGAATCTAGTAATTAATTTTTTTTTTTAAAGATTTTATTTATTTGACAGACAGAGATCACAAGTAGGCAGAGAGGCAGGCAGATAGAGAGTGAGAGAAGGAAGCAGGCTCCCTGCTCAGCAGAGAGCCCAATGTGGGACTCGATCCCAGGACCCTGAGATCATGACCTGAGCCGAAGGCAGCGGCTTAACCCACTGAGCCACCCAGGTGCTCCTCTAGTAATTAATTTTTAAGACTGAAGGCAGTGCTGCTACATTAAGGGCTCATTTGGAAGGCCAGGAACGCCATGGCACAGGTGAGCAGAGTGCCTAGTGGGGTGATGTTTGACTCCGTACTTGGGATAGTTTCTTTTTTCTCAGCTCTTGGGTCTGTGTGCCTGGAGCTGTTACTCCATCCTGCCTCCTGGTTTCCTCTCCTGGGAAGCAGGGGTGCCCAGGAGGGACTCAGGAAACTCCGGTTCTGGCCCTGCCCCTGGACACTTTAGGGGCTACAGGCCTTAGTTTCCCTATTTGTAGCTTCATTCTAACCAGTGCCCTTTCTCATGGGGTCGCCAGTCCTTGCCATTGGGAAGTGCCAGCTGGGAGACCCTGCTTAGAGTCTGGGTTTCTGTCCATTGGTCTTTCATCCCTGGAACCCCTGGACCCCAGGTCTTGCCCACTCAGGGATGGTTCCAGATAATTGAGACAGAACCCACTGGGACTCACAATCTCACATCCAGTGAGGGATTTCAGGTCCTCCACTGCCTGATCTAGGTTCTCTTAGATTCTCCCTCCTGCATTCACTGTCCTATGCCCACTTGCCCAGCTGAGATGATTTCCCCTAAGCTGTGTCAGGGTGGGGCTGGGGTCTTTCAGTTGAAGAAAAAACCGGGTTTGGGATGCCTGGGTGACTCAGTCGGTTGAGTGTTGATTCTTGGTTTTTGCTTAGTTGTTTTCTCGGGGTCTTGGGATTGAGCCCCATGTCAGGCTTCCTGTTCAGTGGGGAGTCTGCTTGAGGATTCTCTTGAGCTTTCTCTCTCTGCCCCTCCCCTTGTGTACTCTCTCTCTCCCCACCCCTCTAAAACAAATAAATAAATCTTTAGGGGGAAAAAAGCACCACAGATTTTTGGAGTCTACAGAACTGCCTCAGTCTGTATCCAAAGGCTGACTTATTCATTTCAAAGTGAGGCTCATGAGACAAAGGGCTAACATTTATTAAGCACTTGCCACGTGTCAGGGTCTGTGCTGGATTTTTAAAGGTCATAATCTCAATTACCCAGAATTAGACTTCTTGTTCGTAACCTGCTCATGAAGAAACTGAGGCTAGGAGTTTTAGTGGCCTATTCAAGGTCCTGTAGGTACAGACCATCTCAGCCTTGCTTCTCACTTCCTAGGAAGAGTCTCAGGGTCTGCCCAATGGTCATATCTCCACTGGCCCAGAGGCATTTTGAGACCCATAGGACTTTACCAAGCGATCACCTTAGGAGAGTAGAGGCAGCTGTTCCAGTGGGCTCTGGACAGCATCTCCTAGTCTTACCCTTTCCCTTGTTGGAGCCTTATCAAAGAGAGACCACAAGAAAAGTCAGCCTTAATGAAATACAAAATATGAAAACTTAATGTATTGTTAATACAATAAATCCTTGATTACCACACAGATCTTATTATCTGAGATTATACAAAAGGAAGGGCCCGAAGAAGTGATCTGGTTCTGCCCATTATTATTCAGAAAGGGCAAAAACACCTACCCCTACCCCGTGTCCCACCAGCACATTCCTGGGCCAGCCTGGCTCTGTCTCCTTTTTTCTGTGACTCAGAAGTTCAATACAGGCCAGGCTCTAGAGCTACATGGGCTTTTCTTCCTTTCTCATCCTTCCTTTAACTTTCCCTTTAAGAGTCACTCTCCTCTCTCCCCTTGATAAGAATTTCACAGCAATTCACACACCCTGAGGGGTGAATGCATAGCAGATTGCTAAAGCCAGGCTGTAATTATCCATCCTTCTGCTCTGACTGAGGAATTCACTTGCTCAGGGATGAATGCTGCCTGTTCTCTCACCCATGCTAGTGTTTCTTGAGCATATGCTCTGACCTGGCTCTTAGGGAGCCCTGCGATGGGGGGCCTTGCATTGGGAGGGCCCTGAGAGGACTCAAATGGTGCCATTTCTAGGGGTTCCCAGTGTAGCAGAGGACTGGAGATGGTGCCACAAGTAGTTAGGAACAGAGAGAATGTGGCAGGTGTTGAGGTGCACCCATAAGGCCTTGCATAGATTCCTGTGGGATTTGGACAATGCCGGTGGCAGGGGTGGGGCTTGCGGCAGCTGTTTCATGTATGAAGTGGCATGAACTGAGGTGTGGAAGTGGGAAGTAGAGAGAGGGGGTGTAAGAAGGAGAGTCAAAGCTGAAAACACAAGTTGGGTCTGACCATAAGCCCTAAATATCTGAGACTTTGGTCTTGCCCAGAGGTTATAAACAGGGTGTCTCAGAACAGACAGAGGCCTCTCATGGGTTTGTTTGTATTTTTTTTATTTTTATTTATTTAAAAAATTATTTATTTATTTGACAGACAGAGATCACAAGTAGGCAGAGAGGCAGGCAGATGAGAGAGAGAGGAAGGAAAGCAGGCTCCCCGCTGAGCAGAGAGCCCGGTGTGGGGCTTGATCCTAGGACCCTGGGATCATGACCTGAGTCGAAGGCAGAGGTGCCACCCAGGCACCCCTTGTTTTTATTTTTGATATTTCATATTTGTGGCCAACTTTGGAAACCAGAAGATTTCACATGAGAAATGGATTTTCAGCTTGTTAGAAACATACAAAGAACTGGCAACTTTGGGCCTGACCTTCTGCCTGGCAAAATGACTGGTGTGTATTTGGGGATGTGCATTTTCTGGGGACAGGGTCTGTGTCTCCATCGAATCTTTGAGGGGTCCAAGACCCCTCCAAAAATTAGAGCCACAGTTGAGGAAAAATATGGAGTGACATGGAAACTGTACACAAAATAACAAGTGAGGAAATGTTACAAAGGAATAGCTAGGAAGACATTTTATAAAAACATATACATAAAGAACATTAGTTGTCTCTGGGCAATGTGATTAGAAGCGATTTTAATTTCCTTTACTTGTTTCCATTTTTTACAAAGAGTACTTATAGCAAGAAAATTAGTTTTTGAATTTGTTTTGAAGACAGATCTGAGTTTCCCAGCCTCAAAGTTTCCCAGCCACATATAGGATGAGACTTTAGTTCTTACTCTGCTGGCCTGGCCCTTCCTCGTCTGACCAACACTCTCCAGCCTTGTCTTCTCTTCATCTCTGTCAGGGCACCTGGGAACTTCTGTCCTCTCTGCACTCTCTAGGCGTTTGATGGTAACATATCTCTGTCTCTTCTCCCATTTCTCTTTCTTATGAAACTCCTACTCATCCTTCTAGGGTGAGACATTGCCAACTCCTTCACAAAGCCCTAGCCATCCTATCCTGACAGGGACTTCTTCTTCCATAGTGCTGTTCGTAAAGTATGTGTCTGACTCTGCCAATGGACTCTGGGCTTCTAGAGGGCAGGCAGAATGGCCCCTTCATTTGTTGGCTTGTCCATTGGGCCCTGTGTGTAGTATGTGATCAGAAAAATGCTTGTTGAAGTCAACAAACTGGAAATAAAGAGAAAAAAACATGAGGGTTTTAGTCAGAAAATATGGATCCAACCCCCTGCCCTGCCTCATAATGCCAGTGTGACCAACCATGGGCAAGTCTTAACCTATTTGTCTACTTATCCATCTGTAAAATGGGCACATAGACCTGTTCTGAAGGCTAAAGAGAATGATGTATGTGAAAGTTCTTTGGAAACTGTGAAGTGTTAAATGAGTAATAATTCTGCAGTCACTGGTGTCCATTGCTTTAAGGCAGCTCTTCCAGAATGTTCTGGGAGGTGTGGACTAACTTAGTGAACGTCACATACTAAGTCAGTGGTGGAGCTAAGACTGCAATCCTCCCCTTCTGTATTTATAGACCATTAGCTACCCTGTTATAGTGTGTTGAAAGAAGCTAGAAAATGTAGTCAGGAGCTATTCTTTGACTTCTCTGTGCAGATATTATGGTTTCTTTGCTGCTGGGGAATAAGAGAGTCTTGGTTCTCACTCTGACTGAACTGCCCCCAGCCATTACCATGTTTCAGCCACCATCTTCCCCACCCAACTTAGAAGCAGGCATGAAATGCCTGTTTTAGCCTCCTTTTGCTCTTTTCCTTGAGTCCTAGGTAACCCTGTCAGGTACTGAGCTGTGGGCTGGAGTGGGATGGGGTAGGGAGATCCTTTTGCTTTATGACTACAGTGGGATTAGAAATGACGATTCTGCTCAGAGGTAGAGGAGAGTGAACTGGCACTGGGCACACTCCATCAGGCTTGCACATTGGCAAACCCACAGAGGCCAAAGACAGAAAATACTGGGCTGTGGGAAATACAACGCCAGGACTTGCGCCAGGCTTGGATATTAGACACCGTCACCCCATCCCTTGACAAGATATGGTAAGTAAGCAGAGAGGCATAAAAAGTTGGCATATTTTGGAGCATCAAGAGTTAGACACTTAATCGACTGAGCCACCAGGTGCCCCTGTCACAGGATATTCCAGTTGTCTAAATAGTTGTCTGATTCCCCACTGGATTGTGATAGCCCTGCGGACACCCTTTGTATCCACCTCGTACCCCCAGTAGGTATTCACCAAATACGTGCAGAACATTGAATGAATGACAGCACAAGGTTGTGATCAACAGACCTACAGCTAATTCTTACTCTGAACTTGAGGCCTTTACCAATTTAATTCAACTTAAAGTTTAGAAGGGAACTGAAGCAAGAGGAAGACCTCATTAATTTAGGTCTCTTCCCTCCTGATCGTCATGAGCTATGTTCGCTATTGCATGCCCAGAGGATCCCTCAGTTCTGAATCTCCAGCTTTGTAAACATAGGAGAAACTACCTGGCCTTCCTGAGCCTCCCTTTCCTTTATCTGTGAGACAAGAGATTCCTTCACAGAACAAATACTGTTCGAGCAACAACACTGTGTGGAGGAAACCTCAGTGAATGAAATAGATGGGATGCCTACCCGTCATCAGTTTAGGTTCAAGTGTGATGGACATAATTCCTGCACCATCATCCTCCCAATGAGGAGACAGCATATGGGAAAGCTCTGTAAAGTGTGGTGCATCTGGGAGATGCTTTGATCGAGTTCTGCCTGGGTCTCTAACTCAGTTGATCTCTAGCCATCCAGAAAACCATGTTCCTCCAGCAGTTAGATAATTAAGGATAATATCAGGAGGAAAGAGACCTAAATTAATGAGGTCTTCCTCACGCTTCAGTTCCCTTCTAAACTTTGAGTTGAATTAAATTGGTAAAGGCCTCAAGTTTGGAGTAAGAATTAGCTGTAGGTCTGTTGATCACAACCTTGTGCTGTCATTCATTCAATGTTCTGCATGTATTTGGTGAATACCTACTGGGGGTACGAGGTGGATACAAAGGGTGTCCGCAGGGCTATCACAGTCCAGTGGGGAATCAGACAACTATTTATTTATTTATTTTTAAAGATTTTATTTATTTATTTGACAGAGAGAGATTACAAGTAGGCAGAGAGGCAGGCAGATAGAGACAGAGGAGGAAGCAGGCTCCCCGCTGAGCAGAGAGCCCGATGCAGGACTCAATCCCAGGACCCTGGGATCATGACCTGAGCCGAAGGCAGCGGCTTAACCCACTGAGCCACCCAGGCGCCCCCAGACAACTATTTAGACAACTGGAATATCCTGTGACGGGGCACCTGGGTGGCTCAGTCGATTGAGTGTCTAACTCTTGATCTTGGCTCAGCTCTTAATCTCATGGTCATGAGTTCAAGCCCTGCACTGGGCTCCACATTGGGTGCAGAGCCTACTTTAAAAATATATATATATATCTATCTTATGTGATAAAGGGTAGGAAGTGGGGGGAAGTTCAGGTACCGTAGGACCCCTAACCTGCACTTGGGAAGGGATAATCAGGGAAGGCTCCCTGTAAGAAGTAAACTCCGAGCTGAAGCCTAAAGTTTGAGTAGGTGAGGGTGGAGGGTGCGGGGGAGAGACCACCCTGAGCTATACCTGGAGGAGGAGGGAGAATGCTGAACGGAGGAAGAAAGAGTAGGTATTGCTGCCAGAAGGAACTATTGTGCAAAGGCAGAAACATGCACATGTTTTGGAGAAGGGTCCTTAGTGGCCAATGTCCAATTTAGTAAGTGGAGAAACTGAGGCCCAGAGGGGTCATCAGCTTTCTCAATGGAAAAATTGAGGTTATGTGACCTAAATGTTAACCAAGATACTTTGAACTCTAATATTCACAAATGTTTTGGTCCAGAGAGGTTGTTAATACTCCCATTTACTTTGAAGGAATTGAGAGAGAAAGTGACCCAACCAAGGCCATATAGCTGGTTTGTGGCAGAATCAGGATTAGAACTCATGCCCCAGACACTAAAATGTCTTATGAGTTCTACTATGTATGTTGCCTTCAGCAGTAATTCTAAAGGCCTGTGACTGTCTGCATCAGTACCCCTCAGACAACCTGGAAGGTTTCAAAACCTCACTGCCAGGGTACCTGAGTGGCTCAGTGGGTTAAGCCTCTGCCTTTTCCTCAGGTCATCGTCTCAGGATCCTGGGATCAAGCCCTACATCAGGCTCTCTGCTCGGTGGGGAGCCTCTTTCTCCCTCTCTTTTTGCCCGCCTCTCTGCCCACTTGTGATTTCTCTCTCTCTGTCAAATAAATACATAAAATCTAAGAAAAACAAAAACCAAAAAACCTCAATGCCCATGGAGAACCCAGGAGGTTTATATCATTGTCTCTGGTAGCAGGACCCAGCCATCAGTATTTTTTAAAAAACTCCCAGGTGAGCCCCAGTGTTTCTAGGCTATGTCATTGGGGATCTTGTTAAAGTGCGGTTTCTGGAGTGTAGCCTGAGCTTTGGAATTTTTTAAAGCTGCCCAGCAAGTAATGTTGTTCATCCAGGAGGCACCCTTGAATTCACAAGAAGCCTGTGCAGTGCTGTGTGCTCCTGCAGAGCCTTTTCTCTGCTACCTTCCCTGGTCTTATGTCTCTCTCTTAGACACACACACATACCACTTCTTGGCCTAGGCCTTTAAATGCCCTGCTTGGAAAAGAGGGGTGGCACTCCTGCTGGGCTATTATCTGGACAACAGGGGAGAAGCTAGCCAAGTGCTAGGGCACATTTAAAGAGATGGTCCTCAAGCTGTCCATCCTGTGCTCATACAAACCTGAGAGGGAGGGTCTCCTGAAGTTTTGCTCCCTAGTCACCTTGTCTTGCTCCAGTCTGAACCTGCCCAGGACCCTGACCTTTCCCATCCCCATGCTGCTCTCCCCTGAGGCCCACTCACTATAGGACCCTTGAGTTTTTTCAATTCTGTCCTATTTTGAACCAGAAGGCAGTTATCTCTGCCTCTTCTGCACATGTTCTTAGGCTCCTTTCCTCCTTCCTAGGCACAAGGCAGTTTCCTAAAACAATGATTTTCAAAGTGTGGTCCCCAACCAGCAGCACTGGCATCATCTGGGAACTTGTTAAAATGCAAATGCTCAGGCCTTACTCCAGACTTGGGTGTGGGGCCCGTCAATTGTGGATTAAACAAGCCCTCCAGGTGACTATGACGCCCACTCAAGTGTGAGATCCACTGTGTTGTGTGGGGAGAGAGGGATGTTAACAGCACTAGATTCTGGGCCTGGCCAGGCCCTGACTCCCCAGGACAGGGGGTTCTTGCCCAGTCTCCCCTCTCTCCATACAAGGAGGCAGCCATGGGGAGACTGTGAAGGCCCCTCCAGCCCTGACTCAGGACTTGGGATGTGTTTGCCAGCCTTCTCCACGCTGCTGGGCAGTGCCCCTGGCAAACTGCTCTCCCTGGACTGACTCCTGGGGCGAGGCTGTGCGGGTAGCCTCCACTGTCTCCATGGGCTTCATTAACTGAAGCATGTCCTGGCCGAGGAGGTCTGACTTTGGAAACCGAGTCTTAACGAAGAGAGGGATTTCCTGGGCTGGCAGGGAGAGCGGCACCGTGAACTGTGGAGAAACGGCTCTACGGAGGCCTGCGGCTCACCCTGCCAGAGTCAGGGCAACCATGAAGGGGTTTGGGAAATGCTTGTTCGAGTGACTGCAGGCCGCGGTAGCTCCCGTGTACCCCACCCACGCCAGCCAGGCGTGCCTCTTCTCAACTCTTGCATCCACAGAAAGCAAAGCTTCCAGTGACCTAAATGCATTCATGCGTTCATTCATTCAGCACGCAGTCTCCGAGCACTCTGCATCCTTGGACCAGATGTGTATGAGGGGCAGGAGGGAAAGGGGGAGGTACAGAGAGGAACTGGATGTTGGGACGCAGGCCCGGCCCCCTGGGCTAAGAGGAGATTTCATGACAGCTAATGTCAGTGGAACAACTCTTATCAGGTATTCTGTTTTACCTGTGTTTACCACTGTTTTCCCTGTGTACCTTTAATTATCACAGCACCTTATAATAATAATAATGCTTCATTATTAGCAGTAAGGCCTCTCAGAATACTTATTTACAGATGAAGAAATCGAAGCACACTGAGGTTAGGTAATTTGCCTACCATTAAGTACACAATCAGGATGGGAACTCAGGCAGTCTGGCTCCCAAATCTAGGCTTTTATTTATTTATTTATTTATTAAAAGATTTTATTGATTTATTTGACAGATAGAGATCACAAGTAGGCAGAGAGGCAGGCAGAGAGAGAGAGAGAGAGAGAGAGAGAGAGAGAGGAGGAAGCAGACTCCCTGCTGAGCAGAGAGCCTGATGCAGGGCTCAATCCGAGGACCCTGGAATCATGACACATGCCGAAGGCAAAGTCTTTAACCCACTGAGCCACCCAGGTGCCCCCCAAACCCAGGCTTTTAGCTATCAGGCCTCACCCCCCTCCACAGGTAAGAGTTCACCATGAATTACTGTGTTCAACACCTGGACAGGCACATAGAGAGTTCCTGCCTGGGGATGTGACAGGTGGATCCCATGTTTCCAGCCTCAATTTGCTCCTCTGTAAAGGAGGTTCATAATTCCTGAGTGACCACCCTCCTTTCAAAGCCCAAGTGAGGATTATAAATGATAACTGTGAATCTGGCACAAATTCAAGAGTGAGCGGATGTCCCTCTGTGATGGTAGGGGCTTCTTTTCCCCTGGGCTTTCCCACCTCTCTGTGGCTTACTGATGGCTTTTTACAGATGAGAACACTAAGGCTTGGACCGGGGTATCTCATCCAGAGCCTGAAACTCAGGTTGTCTTGAAGAGAAGGAACTCAGCTCAGAGATCTCCTCTCTCTGTTTTACAATGTATTTGAAATTTCTCAACAATAAAATAATTATAGATGCAATAAGAAATGCCTTGGAGGAGGACAGAGTCAGGACTGGAATCTGGGTGTCTGTGTTTGACGTCTGTGCTCTAATATGCTCAGGTGAAGGCCGACCCTTGCCAAGCTGGAGAGCCCTCTCTTGGTGAGCCCTTGCAGTCATAGAAGGGAAATGGGGCCAGGGAGTTGGTTCTGAACGGGTCTGAGAAGACTGCGGTCTGGTGGTCATGGATCGTTAGCCCTACTGATAGAACATTTGGGTTCATTGGGGGCCTAGAGTCAGCTTAAAGGCCAATGTTGGTGCCTGATTTGGATTCTACCATTTAGCATGGGGAGCCCAGAGGTTCCTGGGAGAGAGATTGGGACATCTATAAGGAAGCTGGGGCTCCTGGAACAAAACAGATAGAGACCTAGCCCTTCCCCTGGAGTGTTCCAATCACTGAAGCATACTTGGAGAGGTTCAGACCAAGGCCAGGTGACAAGGAGGAATTGGGAGGAGGTCCCCTAAGAGAAAATTTGCCATGAAGGGAGGGTGATGGCATCAGCAGGCTGGCATCTGCAATGGAACAAAGGATGGGAAGGGACACAGGCCTGATTATGGTGGGGTCTGGGTGCAAGCAGTTCCCTGGGTCTGTCTTATAAATCTGAACATTAACCTACCCTATAAATTAGCAAGTCCAATCTTAGGTATTTGCCCAAGACAAATGAAAATGTATGACCTCAAAAAGACTTGTTTTATTTTTTAAAAGATTTTTTTTTTTTTTATTTGACAGAGAGAGAGAGAGACAGCAAGAGAGGGAATATAAACAGGGGGCGTGGGAGAGGCAGGCTCCCCGCTGAGCAGGGAACCCAATGGCTCAATCCCAGGACCCTAAGATCATGACTTGAGCTGAAGACAGATGCTTAACAACTGAGCCACCGAGGCACTCCAAAAAGACTTGTTTAAAAAAAAAAAAAAAATCGTAGCAGGGACACCTGGGTGGTGCAGTTGGTTGAGCATCTGACTCTTGGTTTCAGTTCAGGTCATGACCTCAGGGTTGTGAGATCAAGCTCCACTTCAGGCTCTGTGCTCAGTGTGGAGTCTACTTGAGATTCTTTCTCCCTCTCCTTGTGCCCCTCCTGCTCATGCTCTCCTTCTCTCTCTCTCTCTAAAATAAAACAAATAAAGGGACGCCTGGGTGGCTCAGTTGGTTGGACGACTGCCTTCAGCTCAGGTCATGATCCTGGAGTCCCGGGATCGAGTCCCGCATCGGACTCCCAGCTCCATGGGGAGTCTGCTTCTCTCTCTGACCTTCTCCTCATTCATGCTCTCTCTCACTGTCTCTCTCTCAAGTAAATAAATAAAATATTTAAAAAATAAAATAAAACAAATAAATATTTTTTAAAAATTCCTAGTAGCTTTATTCACAAATAAAAAAAAACTAGAAATATCCCAAATGTTCATCCACAGGATAGTGGACATGCAAACAGTGGATTATCCATATTATAAATAGAATCCTCTCAACAAAAAAAAAAAAAGAAAGAAAGAAACAGACCACCATGTATAACATGGGTTGGGTCTTGAAAACATTAGGCTGAAAAGAGACCTTGCCCACCAGGACTCAATTTATAAAATGTTCTAGAACAAACTGAGTTGTACTGGAAGAAATTCAGAACAGTGTTTGCAGGTGGAGCTGGATGCAGTGGGGACTGACTTGGGGCGGGGGCGGGGGGTAATTTTAGTCCTATCAGTAAGGACGGGGAGCCTGGAAGTTTTTGGAACTAAGGTATCTGTTATGTTAATGTTGTATATCTTGATGAGAGTTTGGATTACACAGGTGGAAGAGTTTGGCAAAACCCGATGAATAGAAGACTTAAGATTTGTGTATCTGATTACATGAAAATTTACCTTAAAAAAATCTGTAAACCAATATGGAACTTTAGTTAATGATATACATGTTGAAGTGTCTCTTGGTAAAGCATATTGCTGTTTGCACCTTATTTTGAAATACATCAAAAAATAAGATGGATAGACAGATGGATAGAGAGATAGATATATATGATAAAGCAACTAAGGCCAAATGTTCATTTTCATGGGTATATGGGTATTTACTTTACAATATTTTAAAAAGATCTTTTTAAAGATTTACTTATTTTAGAGAGAGTGCATGTATGTGAGTCGGGTAGAGGAGCAGCAGCAGGAGAGGGAGAGAATTGCAAGCAGACTCCTGCCAAGCACAGAACCCAACTCAGGGGCTCCATCTCACAACCCTGAAATCATGACCTGAGCCAAAATCAAGAGTTGGATGCTGAACTGATGGAACCACTCAGGTGCCTCTCCCTTTATAGTTTTTTCAATTTTCATAAAAATCTGAAAATTTTCGTAACAGAATGTTGTGGCAGGAAAATGACAGGAGCAAATTCTACTTTTTGACTATACCCTGACAGACACTGTCTCCATGTGTACTGTGAGTTATTTAAGGATGCTTCTGTTGATTGATGTTGGGATGGACATTATTCACTGTTACTAGCAAGGTTGCCATTATTTGGGTCTGTTTGTGCATCAGTGAGAGTATATTCTTCAGACAAACACCTAGAAGTATCTTTGCTAGGCAAAGGGCTCTCCAGCACTTTATAGGGGGACAGGGAACCCAGGTACAGAGAGGGAGATGGTTTATTCAGGCTCACAAAGAAAGCCCAGGGTGGAGCTGGACTTGGGCTCCTGCTCCGCTCCCACGCTCTTGCTACAAAGGTAGAGTCCTATCTTTGCTTCTTTGGCCTCCAGTCAATGCCCATCTCTGCCTTAAGGGAGGCAGGAATAAGGCTCTGCCTTCTAAGAGTTCAGAGTTAGGTCAGATGACAGGATCCTTAGAGGAAAGTGATCAGCAGCGGGAAGGTCCAGAGAAGGTGGCTGTTGTCACCCTCGGCCTCTCCAGGGCTTCTATCCCAACTCAGAGGTGCAGCAGAAGCAGATGGGGAGAGAGGAGTCTGTGCCTCTCCTAACACACATCCTAGCTAGTGACCATCAACAGTAGTCTTCAATAACTGGGCTCATGGAGACATATTGCCATTTTAGACAAGAAACTGTAACTCAGATCTGGAAGGACCATCTGCTACCCAGGGGCAAGACACTCAGAGAATGTCTCTCCATAGACTTCTGGGTGGCCAAGGGGGCAGCAGATGTAAAGGCAGCGAGAGTCAGGCTCCCTACTTCTCTTCACAGTGTCTTTGCTGTTCTCAAAAGAAAAGAAAGAGGAGAAGGGACCAGAGGTAGGGAGGCCCCCTGAGGCAGATGAATAATCTGGGGGAGTGAAGCCTGGGGGGTAGGGGAAAACAGGGGGTTAGATCCCATGCCATGAAGGAGGTATATGTAACAGGGAGCTATTTAGAAGTGCAGAGGCAGGAAGGAAGGACGAGGTGCTCCGAGGACCCTCATCTGGGCACCTGAGTGCATGTAGTTCTGTTCACTACTCAGGAACCAATGTTTGGGGTGGGGAACAGTGACGGATTCCTTTCAGACATAGTGTCAGAAGGAGTGCTTAATAACCAGGATAATTTTTTTGATGTAGAAAAATGACAAATTTTAAAACCTAAGCCTTTAAGTTTAATTTCAAGCTTTATTGTCCTCCTTGTAAGTCCAAATTCCCTTAAACGGTCTCATTTACAATTTATTTTATTCAGTTCCATTAAGCTTTTTGAAGTGTGTTCATATATTTGATGCATCCTTTTCTCGCTCAGAGCACTTCGTGTGCCTGATCTAACAAGAAAAGCACCTTAATTACTCTTGTGAATTTAATAAGTCAAAATCCTAAATATGGTGAATCTTAGCTTCTCATAAACATTCCAATACTGTTTACAAAACTAATCAAATTTTCTTACAACTTTTAATTTAAAATCACAAGTCTAAAATCAATTACTCAATTACATACTTACAGTGTAATCTCAGATATGCCAAATTTTCTTAACAAATCACAAACTCAGCAAATACCAAATATGTACAGATCATTCCTAAATTTAAATACAAATGTACTAATACTATGGGTTTAATGGACTTCATTACTTCTGTATTTAATTGATACCTTCCAGAGGCTAAAAAGACTCCTTGGGGTGCCTGGGTGGCTCAGTGGGTTAAAGCCTCTGCCTTCGGCTCGGGTCATGATCTCAGGGTCCTGGGATCAAGCACTATGTCGGTCTCTCTGCTCGGCGAAGAGCCTGCTTCCTCCTCTCTCTCTCTCTGCTACTTGTGATCTCTGTCTGTCAAATAAATAAATAAAATCTTTCAAAAAAAAAAAATAAATAAGACTCCTTTTCACAAAGGGAACTGCTTTCTCATCCCAAGAGAATTGAGGTCTCCACTCCAAGAATACTTATTTCAATCGAGCTGAGGTTTCTGGTCACTCGTTCATGGCCATGCTCTAGTTACCACCTTGGAGGAAGGCCATTGCTTGTTGTCCAGAGGTTATGGATGGCACTGGAGACTTAGAAACCTAATCGTCCTGGGTGATACCTCTTATGTACTTTTTAATGTGACACCAAAGGATTCCAAGCCCATACTGTTCAAATGCAGTTGTACTCATAACCCAGGTCCCTTAGGTGCAAGTTATATCATTACCTAAATTATTTATCTGATCTAAGTCTGTAACACACACACACCCTACCTCCACCAACCATGTTGCATCTACTTTCATCCAGTGAATCAGTTTATTCAATACCTAAATGAATTCCCTATTTTTTCCCTTCTCCTTTTGGACAGGGATAGCATGTAACAAAATTTAAAATAATGCTCAATTGGATTCTATCTGATCCCATGCCTTTACCTGGCTCTATGGTCAGTAAACAAAAATTTGTGACATTGTGTTGAAGGTGGAACAAGCCAATGGAAATGTAGTAGTAGCCATGGAGGTTCATTTAAGAGAACTTTTTGGGAGTGCACAGGTGATTGACAGTCTCCATTGCCCCACCTTTGAATCCATCATGGCATTATTCTGAGGCCACACTTCCGCAGGGCTCTTTCTAGCCAGTGATTGAACCTATATGGGATACTGGTGTTGGTCCCTTTCTTCCTTTCATGGGATATCTCTCATCTCTGCTTGTGAGCTTCCCAAGGTACTGGCCAAGACTTTCTCAGACCTGCGTTGGACTTTGGCACTCTTCCTTCCTGACAATCCTCCTTCCCTCTATCCTTGGGACATATCTCATCTTTGCTTGGGAGCTTCCCATGGTACTGGGCAAGACTTTCCCAGACCTGCATTGGAGGTCTTCCTGACAATCCTCCTTCCCTCTCTCCTTATCGACAGCAGACCTGTGTCATAGTTTGCATCCTCTGCCTACTCTCTACTCCATCCCCTTTTGTCCTTCTTGGGTGTTTCTTCTAATAATTCCCTTGCATATCAAACCCTTTATTAGTATCTACTTCTTAGAAGACTTGAGCTAACAGAGGTGGGATATGAGAAAGCAGGCAGTAAGATGATGGGATTTGGAATCTCACTTACTGGCTGGCTGTGTCAGGAAGGACCTATCCCAAGTGACATTTGGGGCTCTGATAGTCCTTGGCCCAAGGTGTAACCCAACCACAAGAAGTGACCTGGGGACCTGCACAGAGATAATAAGAAACTGAAGGCTGTTAACAACAGTTAAAGGTTAAGTGTGAGAGCCAGAGCTCTCCTTGGTAAATTACAAAGAAATTCTTACCTTTGCAATGAAAGCAGTCAGGACTTGATAGAGCTGTGGAGGGTGATAGAGGTTTTTTTCATTTTTTGTTTTTTTTATTAACATATAATGTATTATTAGCTCCAGGGGTACAGGTCTGTGAATTGCCAGGTTTACACGCTTTACAGCACTCACCATAGCACATACCTTCCCCAATGTCCATAATCCAACCACCCTCTCCCTCCCCCACCTCCCCCTAGCAACCCTCCATTTGTTTTGTGAAATTAAGAGTCTTTTATGGTTTGTCTCCCATCTTGCTTCATTTTTCCCTTCCCTACCCCCCAAACCCTCCACTTTGCCTCTCAGCTTCCTCATACCACTCAGCCAAGTTCGGTCTGTTGTGCTAAAAGTCCTAGCTAGGAAAACCTCAGACTTTGAAACATGGGTGGAGACTTCTGGGTGATATCCCCAAGAGTTTTGACTGTTGACATACCTGAACTGCCAGAGCTTACAGAAATGGCCAACTACTCAGTAGTAAGAGCTAGCACTTCTTCCTTTCAGGTAATCTTTTACTCTCTACCCCTGACCTGGAAGAAACCAGAGCCCCCATCCTCAGGAGCTACCCACACTTTGTCAGTTGGCTGCCATGTTGATAACTAGGGTTAAATCCCAGAACAATTTGTTCTGGGATATGATGAGTTGCAGGAAGTAGAAAAATTAGCTAGCACATTCCAGGGGGAGCCAAGGGAATAGCCTGGGATTGGATTTTGAGGATGCTTGACAAGGAGACTGGAACATGGGACTGAATAAGAGCAAATTTATTGACTTGGGGGCACTTTTTCAGGATACTAAGATTTCAGACTCTAGGGTTTGAAGCAAACCCACTGCTGGGACAGCTCTTAAAAGCTTGGCAATAGGGGCAACTGGGTGGCATGGTCAGTTAAGTGTCCAACTCTTGATTTTAGCTCAAGTTGTAATCTCAAGATCAGGATCTCAGGATCATGAGATGGAGCCCCACCTCAGGCTCTGCACTCAGCGTAAAGTCAGCTTAAGACTCTGTCTCCATCTCCCTCTGTCCTTCCCCGCTCACTCTTTCCCTCTCTCTCAAACAAAATCTTTATTAAGCAAAATGCCTGGCAATAGTGGTGGCCACCTGACCAAGGTGGAAATGCCCGAGCTGTCCTGAGTGTAAAGTTTCCCAGGCGAGGCAAACACAACACCAGGCAAGGTGGGCACAAGGCAAGATTTATTAAAGGCTATCTCCAGTGAAGTTTCAGGGCTCAGGAGAAGGGGAGCCAGGAAAGTCATGCTGGGAGGAGGTGGGCACCCTCGGGCGAGGTTCCACGACTCTGGAAAGCAAGGGAAGTTGCACTGGTAGGGAATCAGCAGGGGGGCTCTTTTATTGGGCCAGGGCAGGGCATGAGCTCACATCCATATATGGTAGGGTATTTGGTGATCAGAGGGTATGGGGTGGGGGTTCCTGATACTTCTGTTTCCTGCATAGGTATCGGGTTACCTATGGAGATGTGACCTGGGCACACATCCTTTTGGCGGGAGAGTCAAGGGTTAAGGAAAAGGGTGGGGGGAGGTTGGAAGATGGTGGCCCAGGGAGTCATTTCTATTGTTCCTCCTGCATCCCAGACCAACCCAACACTGGGAGGTGGTAGAGAAGGAATAAGAGGGCTCAGGGAAGTGGGCATGCTGGAATGGATATCTCATGTGAGGCCAGAAGACCCACCAGAGCATTACGTTCCATGGGATACCCAAGGACTTGACATTTACCAAACCATTAAGTTTATGCTGATAAGTAGGGTGGTGGTTCTCCTCTGCCAGCCAGAGCTAATAGTAGGAAAGGTGGTCACAAGCCTGGGTTTGTAGACAGCCATGGGAACCATGGGTCCTGAAGTAACACAGGCCAGGTGGCTGCGCTATCCCTACCCCCAACACAGCGCAGTTGGAGAAAGGGCCCCAATATGGTAACAATCAGCCAAGTTGAAGAAGCAGCTAAGTGGGATTGATTGATCCTCTGTAAGTTGTGGGATGTTAATAGAGCAATGCATCTTTTATGGACTTCATGTTTGTTTTCTTCCCAAATTCACATGTTGAACCCTGAACTCCCGAAGTGATGGTATTAGGATGTGGGGCCTTTGGGAGGTAATGAGGTTTAGATAAGTTCAAGAGGATGAAACCTCCATGATGTGATCTATGTCCTCGTAAGAAGGGGAAGAGAGTAGAGCAGCTCCCTTCCTCCTCTTGCCCTCAAAGGTGTGACAATACAAGAAGAAGACAGCTATCTGTAAGACAGGAAGAGGGCTCTCAACAGGAACCAAACCAGCCAGCACCTTGATCTTGGACTTTCCACCCCAGAACTGTGAGAAATAAACGTCTATTGCTTAAGTCACCCCGTCTACAGCATCTTCTTATAGTAGTCTGAGCCAAGACAGCATTCCTAGGGGCAAAATAGATAGCCAATGAGGGCTCTCCTTGAAATCTGCTATCAGAAAGAAGAACAGAGGAGCAAGAGGCCAAGAATGGATGGCTGCCCCCAATAAAAAGCATGCATATTTCTCAGCTCATAGACCTGAGCCAGTTTTCTTACCTGGAACCAGCTGACAGAAGAGGAGGCTCTTGGGAGGAATGATCCCAAAACACAATAGCAAGTTTGTAAGGTGGTAAATCCCCCATTCCTCCACCAAGGGCTCTAAGCACATTTACGGAGGTGATTGCACCCTGGGCAGCAGCACACAGTCTCTGTCGCAGTTATTGGAGTGTGTGATTACAGTGCAGAATCAGCTGTAAACAATATGTAAACAAATGAGTGTGGCTGTGTTCCAAGAAAACTTTATGGACACTGAAAATCAAATTTTATATCATTTTCACATGTCACAAAATATTCTCTTTTTTTTCTCCAATCATTTAGAAATATAAAAGCCATTTTAACCTTGTAGGCAGTAAAAAAAATGAGCAGTGGGCTGGATTTGATCCACAGCCCATAATTTGGTGATTCCTGATATAGTATGTTGACATTTGTCAACTTAACATTTTTGACAATTACTGACTGCCTGTGTCTCTCTTGGTCCGTGCTGCTCAGGTTCACTCCTGTTTGAGGACAAAAGCCTTTTCTTATGCCTTCTCTTCCATGTTTTAAGCACCCCCTCCCACTCACCAAATCTTGTTTTTATGCTTTCAAGAAATCTGGAACCAGTTAACTTTATAAACTTTCTACCAGAGTATGACCTAATTTTACTTCATTACGTGGAGCAGTTTTGTTTCCATTCATCCATCACAACCTTTACCACGGTCCCCCACTCCCCAAAACCAAGCCCTAGGCCTTGCCTTTAGATAACAAAGATCCGATAATGTGTTTTCGAAAATGAAACAATCATCCACTAAAGTGAATTTAGCTTTCATCTCTAAAATGCAATCACACCGGCAAGCAGCTTGTAGAAGAATACATTTATTTAATCCCTACCCCACACGGCCAACTTGAGTATCACCACAATTCTATGTGGATGGAAAATAAGGAACCAGAGACTTTGTGAAATTGCCTGCAGACTCTAGCATCACGCAAAACACTTCAATGGATGGAAAAAATGGAAGCATAAAACAAGAGTGGCTATTATTGTCTTCCCTGTTATTATCCTGTCCATAGAAAACGATTCAACCAGCCCTGGGGGCTGCACACTCAATTGTCTTCAGAGGCCAGACTGGTCCCCAAAAGAGACTAGGTATAGGAAAGTAGGCAATGGTGGGGATGGGGCCAAACTAAAATATGTCCTTCCTATTTCAACACATTCAAAGTAAAAACACATCCCTGCATAGTAGTACGCTCATTAAATAAAACACATCCATGAAACTGATGGCGCTCTCAGGCCATCAGCTTGCAACCTCTGCATCTGTGTTTATCATGCATCTAGCTCATTCTTGCGCAGGGCTCAAGAGCAGCACTGAAAACCCTTCCCCTTACACTCCCTGAATCTAATCCTTTACTGTAAAGACCAGCAAACTGAAGCTCGTGTCAGGGAAAGGACTTGTCCAAAGCCTTACAACCAGGCTGCTGTAGCAGAACTGCCATTCAAACCCAGTCCATCCCAAGTTCTAAGTCATTGTTTCCCCATTCCCTGCATCCATCTAAAGGGTCCAAAACAGGAGGATGCTAAGGCTGGCACAGTGAAGCCGATAGCTGTTCATTCTGGCTGTATCCCTTAATTAATTCACCCACCAATTGGCTGAGCAAATGAAAAAAAATGAGTCAGCTGGCATTATGAGTAAGCGACTCCAGCTGCCTCCCGCCGGCCAGAGCTGCCCTATATTTGAAGGTCAGACATCAGAGGCCCAGCTCTCCACATGGAATTTAACCACTGGGGCCCACATGATTAAGGAAGGGGAATGGATGCTCACAGACTCCGGGTCCCAGGCAATCAGAGCCATGTAGCCACCTCCCTACCCACTCACATAGGGCTCAGATGATTTAAATATCACAGCCACAGGAGCCAGACACTTTTCAATGTCACTCCAATTAAGGGGCTTCCAAGGTTGGACGGGCCCTTAAGGGAAGCACTAGGGACACCTGCTAGATAAGAGAACCAGAGAGCCCCATAGCTACCGAGACATAGCCCCCAAGCATTCTCCTAAGGAAAATGGGAAACTTTGGAGTCCAGCTGTGCTATGGGATCTTGAGCAAATCCTGGCATTTTTGTCAGATGCTGCTGTTAAATGGACTGATAGGATTCTTACTGTGTGTATTGGACAGTGTTCTCACGAGGAACAAGAGCCATAATGAAGGTGAAAATATTACGTGAATAGGAAAATAGTGAAGAATTTTGGTGGTTAGTACAAACAGCCCCTAAGGTGGCAGTTGAGTGGGAAGGACTACTAGAAATCTTTTCTAAGGAGGAAGGTTGTGGTTGCCACTATTGCCATCTAAAGAACTCTATTCCAGAGGAGAGGAATCATTGTGCCTCATGGGGCCCCAGAGGCAAGTTGAGCAGCAGGCTGTATGGGGAACAATAGGAGGAAGTCTTTTGTAACAGAGCTGCGCAAGGACCAGAGGGACCACCACTAGAGGCAGTGAACTCTGTGGCTGGGTGGGCCCAAGTTAAAGCTGGCGGAGCCTTTGCTGTGAGAGCTGCCAGGCGTCTGATGCCAGGAGGAGGTGTGCAGTGAATCACATGTTGGGTCCCTTCCAGGCCTCATGCTCTGAATTTCGGATTTGGTGAGAGGAAGATGGAGGTGAGGAGCCATGGGGGCCAGTAAAGGAGAGGAAATTAAACTAGGAATCAAGAGTTCTGGGTCCAGGCCAGGCTCACTGGACTCTACCCTGCCCTCTGTCCAGGGGGCTCTGTAACCTAAGAGGAATGGCGTCACCAGGTCAGTGTGTCCGGGATTCTTGACCAGTTGCAGATAGCTTTTCAGATGGCCTCTAATGTGGAAGGCCATACTCGAGAGTGGGGCAGGTTGCTAGTCCCTTCCCTTCTCTGGGGATCTTGGTGGCCCCTTCACACCTTGCTGGGTTGGAGGAGTACTGTTTGGAAGCCATAGCTTGGAGACCAAGGGCCCTTCAGCTCTGGCAGTCTGTGAGTTTTCCACAGGATTAAGATTGGGTTTCAGGATCATCTGGGAAGACTGAACCCCCTCTTCACTGATTCTCAGTTTTGTCACTTAGCTGCAGTCCTCTCACAGCCCTACCCCCTGTGCCTCCCTAGTGTTCATCTCCATTGCCCTGAAAACCAAAGGTGGGAGTGTGGATATGCCCAGGAAATGACTTGATTAACATCCTGGCTCTGTCAGAGATGTAGGATGAAAGGAGAAAGTCAGAATTATGAAAACATGTCCGTGTCCCTGGGGAAATCAGTCCATTTTGATATCCTGGGCTTGCAATTAGTCTGTGGGGAGCCAGAGCCCTGTGATTTCTGCGTTGTCTTAACCATCCTGGGGCAACAGCACAGACAGGAGCCCCAACTCGGGGGTGGGAGTAAGAGATGCAAATCAGGCTTAATAATGCAAACTCAGTCTCTTCCAATGCAAAGCACACTTCAATTCCTAGTTTGTAACTCCCCACTTTGCAGGTGATCTTTGGAAAAGTGGAGGAAATTAATCACCTATGAATCTGAGTTTATCTGTTGGCATAGGTATTTACCACTCTTCGAGCTCCTTGAGTGCAGAGAATGGTATTGCATCTGACTCCCCTTCAGTGGCCTGCCTCAGGGTACCAGAAAACTCTTCCCAAAAGTACAGGCAGACTGAGTGTCTGGGAATTTAGCTTCCCATTAGCTAATGATTGGCAGGTGCCCAGCTCCTTGCTCTCGGGACAGGGTGAGGCGTGACTTACACTCTAGAGCACCCGGCAGGATGATGTCAAAGCTACATTGTGTGGCACAGATATCAGCCTCCACACCCCAATCCAGTACTGCCATTAACCCTTCCTGTAGAAATTCTGGAGTTGCCACGGATGGGTTCTGGGAAGTGGTGGCATAATGGGCAGGCCTTGCAAAATCAGGCGTGTGCTAGGGGAGTGGTATTTGCAAAAGCTTGGAGGTCTGAGTTGGGGGGAGGCATACCTTGAGGGCAGTGAGAAGACACAGGAAGGCAGGTGAAGAGGGGTGGAAAAGGCTGAAAACTACAAACGCCAGGGCAAAAGCTTTTAGATTTATATTCTAAGCCGGTTTTTTGCCCTACATTTCTTAGCAGCCAAGTCCTTTAGAAAAAAAGAACATATAACATCAATGCCTTATTATAAAACAGATAATAATGGCTAAGAGTGATCAGCTGGTTTCCACATACCTTACATGGGTTGATTCTCTAAGTTCTTCCAGCATCCCTGCAGGGTGGGCAGTATTACCATGCCTGGTTTGCTTCAGTTAGAGGAGCAGGTAGGCTTTGAACCAGGCATCCCAGTGCCAAAGCCCTCTGTGCTCAAGCACTATGCTATGTTCCACTCACTGTCTTTGTTTGGAGTGGGGCTGGGAGCTGGTGCTTTGCTTGCTCAGTCTCCCCTTTCTCTGACATTGGGCCACCAGGCTCCCCCCATGAGACATGGTGGCTCCAGGGAGAAGGGTTTGAAAGTGCTGTTCTAACCCACCCCAGGATCTGAAGCCTGGCTCTTAGTCACAGCTTAGCACCATGTGGAGAGGGATGGATGGGAGAGGGTCCCCCTGAGAGAAAAGAGGGAGGACCAGGTAGAGGCAGGAGGCAGAGCTGGGCCTTTTTATAGCTAGAGGTCAGGGGATCCCCCTTCTAAGCCCAGTCCTGCAGCTGACTCTGTGGTCCTAAATGAACAAGACTCTGCTCCTCTCTGGGGTCTGTTTCTCAGTTGTACCACCACGGGGTTGGATTAGGTTAGCGGTTTCCAACCATTTCAGCAATAATATTCAAACACATTTGTCAGTGGAAGTCCATTACATAAAACTGACAAGAGTGACGTTATTATAAATTTATATTTCATTTCTAATGTATAAGCACTATTTATTATAAAGTCAACCAATGAGGATAATGAGGCCATTTCAGTAACCCAAATAATTTGAAATCGGGCATTATAAATAATAGTTGCAATCCGGTGTCTGTACCTACATCCAATTTATTTCAGTATTTAGATTTGGTTTCACTGTATTATTAAAATCCTGTTCCACCGCGAGTAGTAGTTGCATATGGGAACAGATTTTCAAAACACTTTACCTTCCAATCTCAGAACATTCTCCAATTAAATTGATCTAGGAACTTCAAGAGGAATAATAGGCAATTATTTTGTTTCAGGGTTGAATTATTAATAATACCTAAGCCCTGTTCTCATTCCTTAAACAGTCAGTATTAAATTTGGAGAGAGATGATGAATAGGTTTCTCAGTTTAAATATTCATTGTTTGGTAGAAAAATACTTTTCAAATGCAGCTTGAATGGTGTCCAGGGTTGTCATTTAAGAAAATCTCACACCTCAGTGCCCATCCCTGACAGCTCTTCACTCAAATTTTCCAAACAGTCAAATTTATCTTGTTTTGCATGTTAAATCCAAGCTTTAGGATTCCTTTTTATCCAAAACACATTATCTAGAATAGTAAGCAGAGTAACCATGGGACCATACTGAGCCCACTGAGTTAACAAATCAAACAAAAAGTGCCTAGGGGTCACCTGGATGGCTCAGTCGGTTAAGCATCTGCCTTTGGCTTGGGTCATGATCCCAGGGTCTTGGGATGGAGCCCCAAATTGGGCTCCCTGCTCAGTGGGGAGTCTGCTTCTCTCCCTGCCTCTCCCACACCCCTCTGTGCCATCTCTCTCTCTCTTTCTCTCAAATGAGTAAGTAAAAGCTTAAAAAGAAAAGGAGGCCTAAACTTACGCATAGCAATAGTCTGACACAATAGTATCAAATTTCTGGCACTTTTAGCCACTCTCCTCAGCTCATTGTCAGTGGGCCTCTAACAGGCCGCTAACTGTGCTGGACATTTAACTGAAAGCTGTACATGAATCACCTAGGACAGTGTGACATGTGAACTCTTGTCCAGGCCTGAGTTACCCGAGGAGGGTGGCACAGTGAGACAGGTGAGCAACCTTCCCAAGCAACAGTGCATCTGCTTAGAACCCACGTGGGTGCCCAGGCTCACCATGGAAGCTTTATCCTGAGGGTAACGCAGAATCTCACTGTGTGGCATGTTGGATAGCCCCCATGAACTAATATATATATATATATATATTTTTTTTTTAAAGGGAGGGTTTCAAAGAACTTACATGTTTTATTTTATTTTTTTTAAAGATTTTATTTATTTATTTGACAGACAGAGATCATGAGTAGGCAGAGAGGCAGACAGAGAGAGAGGAAGGGAAGCAGGCTCCTCTCTGCTGAGCAGATAGCCCAATGCGGGCCTCGATCCCAGGACCCTGGGATCATGACCTGAGCTGAAGGCAGAGGCTTTAACCCACTGAGCCACCCAGGCACCCCCCGCCCCAACCATGAATAATATTTGAAAGCATGCACAACATTCTTGTTTCAAGATTTAGAATAATTTAGGATATATATTTGGACAGTACTTAGTGAAGTTAGTAAAGGTCTTCTTTGGGTTCTTGCAGGCACTAAACATCCCAGTTTGGAAACCGTAAGCCTTGACAATCTCTCAAAGGCCCTTCCTGGGCCAACATCTGAGGACCATCCAGCCCTCACTGGGCACCAGCATTGTCAATAATTGATTCTATTTTATCCTCCCATCCCCCAACTCTGGATGTTTCCAGGAGTAGAAAACCAAGCTCTCCTGGTCCTCCCCACCCCCAGCCTGTGGGATTCCCTTCTAGGAAAGTCATTACTGCCTCTCTTGGTTGTCTGCCAGCTCTAAAGTGTCTTTTTAATTGCATCTAATTTGGCCTCATCTCATTAAATCCTTAATTTAAACCGGAGCAATCCCTCCAGCTCCGGCTGCCTAATGACAAAGGGGCCCGCACTCCCTTCCCCCTTCAGCACGGCTCCCCCGGTCAGGGCTGCTCTCATTTCCAGGTGGTCTCTCTGGGAGGCTTCTGACAAGTGGCTGTCATCCTCGCCACGCTGAGTGTGGAGCCGAGCCAAGAGGGCTTCCCAGGAGCAGTAATTACTGGTAAAGGCTCAACCCTCCACCCCACCAGTGCCCTGGCTCACAGGCCCAAAGTCAATGCAGAAACAGCATCCAATTCTGGTGGTACAAGAGTAGGAGCACAGTGAGGAGAAGATACTGAAATTAAACAGTAATAAACCCATGATAATTACAGTAGCTAGGACATCATGCTTTAGATACACTTTCTCATCAAGGAAGATGTCACTGGCTTCATGCAGCAGGTAAGGAAATTCAAACTCAAAAATGGAAAACAGGGCACCTGGGTGGCTCAGTGAGTTAAAGCCTCTGCCTTTGGCTCAGGTCATGATTCAAGGGTCCTGGGATCGAGCCCCACATCAGGCTCTCTCCTCAGTGGGTAGCCTGTTTCCTCCTCTCTCTCTGCCTGCCTCTCTGCCTACTTGTGATCTCTGTCAAGTGGATGAATAAAATCTTAAAAAAAAAAAAAAAGGAAAACAACAGGCCTCACGATATAAACACCACTGTGCCTAGTGTCGATGGGAGGTCGTCTTCATTTCTCCAAGTCCCAACTCATCTCCTACGTGGCTCTCCTGTGGTCAGTCTTTTTAAGTCACCTAGCCAGCTCAGTGTTCCTCAGTTATGCTAGCACATTCCTGCCCCAGGACCTTTGCACTTGTTTCCCCTACTGTCTGGAGTGCTCTTCCCTTATGTGTTTATCTGGCTCACTTCCTCTTTTCATCAGATATCAGTTCAAACCTCCTCTCTTCAGAGAAACTTTTCTTGACTTCCACCATTACCCCTTCTTCACTCTATGTCCTTAGCCTGTTTTGTTTTTGTTGTTATTTGTGTTTTGTTTGTTATTGCTGGTAACCCTTATGACTAGTCCCTACTAAATTATATATTTATCTTTTAAAAATGAAGTACAGTGAAAGCAGCTGTCCCCTCACTGTTCTATGCCTACTACCTGGAACCATGTCTGGCACATGCTAGGTCTTTCATTTATATTTACTGCTTGATTCCATCATGGCAATGTCTAACCATTTCAGGAGGATGTACATATTGTAGTACTTCTCAGTTTCTCTGGTTACCAGGGTTGGAGTCTCTGCTTTCTCCGAATTGATTCCACCAAGGAGAGGCCAGAAGAATATTTCCCTGGGAATAACCACCAAGATGGCAGCCTAGGGACCTTAGGGTCAGGTTCAGGCTTGAGGGTTGCGGCATTGATGTGGACCTTGGGAAGCTGGTTGCCATAGAAACACTTATTGCTTCCTAAATTCTTGCCACAGAGTGGGCTTCAAGGCTGCTCTGAGATCTCTGCAACTGCTGGGATCTGAGGTAGAGGCACCAGAGCCAGATGAGGATAGACTGGGCTTCTAATTCAGTCCGTCCTGGGCAAGCCCCCTCACCCATCTGAGCCTCAGCTTCCTCATCGATAAGATGGGGCTTATCACACACACTTCACAGGGCTGTAGGAAGGAGTCTGTGAGATGACGGATGTAAAGGACTGGCACCCAGTTCAACAAATTCCAGCCTCATTCCTGGTTTTATAAAACTTCAAGAAAACTGGAAACTGATTTTATAAAATTCGATATTTCCCTTGAATGTAAACATGTCAAGGACTGTGAAAGTCTGAGATTTTCTCCTACTTGAAAGCTACCAAACCAGCCTGCCACAGTTATATGGAGGGCAGCGGAAGACATGAGACTCCTGGATCAGAGACAAAAAACTGTTGCCCGTGGTATATAAAAAGTGGCAGAAGCTTCATGCTCACAGCAGTTCCCTTCCTCCCCGAGTCCCATGGGGGGATCAGAGCAGCCTTGGTGGATATTACAGGCATAAGGGATGTTTGCTACATCTGAGGAACCCCAAGTTTAGATAATCCAAATATTTTACAATGGCTCATAGACAGATCTATCTTCACCCCAGAGAGAGACATTTCCTTTATTTCGCTGGACAGCAAACAGAACTGCCCTAGAGGGGGAATGACCTCTATCTTCCAAGGTTGTTTCCTATACAAACACCCATGGAGTGAAGGCTGACAGTGTTTCTGTTTGTAAGACATGCAGGAACATGAGAAATCCGTGAAGAATTGTCTCCCATAAGGCCAGTGCAGAAGAGATCTATAGGAGTGGGCAGTTGTGGAGAAGAGGTGTGCACTGGGTAAGAGGGGCTCCTTGCATTTCTAGTTCTTTCCATGCTGTTTTGAGTGAGCCTGGGTGGCATACATTGCCAACCTCCTTACACCCCACCTCACCTTCCTTGGGCATATGCACCTGCTGGACTGCTCGGTGCGAGAGGGTTCAAGTAGAAGGAAGGCTGAGGATGGGAAGCAGAGTGCTTTGGAACTGAATTGCCTGCCAAGGGCTTGGTGTGTGACAGTAGCCATCTCTGAGGAACCTGAAGAATTTCTTTGAAGGCCCTTGTAGCCTGATTCATAAAACTCAGCATCAGCATGGGGAGCAACTGTGATGACAATACCTCAGACATGAGCTGGCCTGTCATGTGTCCCCACTCTGATTTTACCACCTGCAGACACGTGTTGGGGGACATGGCCCACCTCATCCTGTTCAGGGAGGGAAGGAGCCCCATATAAAAAGAGAGAAGGACCACAGATCCTCCATGTTTCATTCAGTGAGTATTTAATGAGCAACAACTATGTGCCCAGGCCTGAACCAGATGCTGGGGACAGAAACCAATTAGACTTGGTCCCTGCCCTGTGGCATTCTTAGGCTGGCTGGGGAGATAGAAAATGGACATGCGCACTACACTGCAGGATCATAAGAGCCAGAGTAGAAGTGGGTGAAGAGGAGATGGCTCCCCGGCGACGGGCATTTCTGAGTTGAGTCTTAAAGGACGAATGGCCAGGGGATGGGAGGCAGAGCACAGGAAGACACATGCCTTAAAGAGAGGGGAGATTCCAGAAGCCGGAAACCCTTGAAAACTATGCCATGGGGTTTTTCACTTCTAGCCTGCAGGTAACAAGGGCCCACTAAAGGCGGGGTACATCAATTCTAGGTTTTTTTCTTACTACTGAAGTAAAACATCGTATTAGAGAACATTTATAAAAGATCTGTTACCGGGGCGCCTGGGTGGCTCTCTGGGTTATTGCCTCTGCCTTCAGCTCGGGTCATGATCGGGTCCTGGGATCGAGCCCCGCATCAGTCTCCCTGCTCAGCAGGGAGCCTGCTTCCCTTCTTCTCTCTCTGCCTGCTTCTGCCTACTTGTGATCTCTGTCTGTCAAATAAATAAAAATAAAATCTTTTTTTAAAAAAGCTTTAAAAAAAGATCTGTTACCAAAAATACAGAATACCAATCCCCCTCAAATCCTACACCCAAGGAAAACTACTGTGAACATTCAGTGAATTTCCTTCCAGTCATTTTCATACAGGCACCCAGTCACCCAAGCCAGAGCCTGAGATGGCCTATCTTTTTGCTATCCCTCATAGCCTGGGTCTCTTTCAAACTCCTGAACCAGGGACGGCTGGGTGGCACAGTCAGTTAAGTGTCCTATTCTTGGTTTCAGCTCAGGTCATGATATCAGGGTTGTGAGACTGAGACTCACATAGGGCTCTACACTGAGTACAGAGTAGGCTTAGGCTTCTCTCTCCTGTACCACTCTACCCCTCCCCCACACCCCAGGCATGTGTGTGCTCTTTCACTCTCTCTCAATAAATAAATAAATCTTAAAAAAAAAAACCCACCCTCAATCAATAATAAGACAAATTATGTTACTTCACTTTTTGTAACTCACACTCACAGCCTCTACCTCTTCCCTACCTCTACCAGGATGCTGGGACCTTCAGACTCCAGCATTTCAGAAAGTAAGGGAGCACCTTATTCTCCCTGGGCCCCCAAATTGTAGGGAGAAGGGCATCATGTCTCCTAGCCTAGCCTCTCTGTCGTGGCTGCCCCTGCTGGCCTGCATGTGGTCTCGGAACCCGGGCACTGTGCAGGCAGAGTCCAGCCACCTGGCGGGTACTCAGCCATTCTCCCCAAGGACTGCTGTCTCCCTTGGCACTTAGGAGAAGTGAGTGAGGGCCCCAGGTCCTGACAGCCCTACTGGGGTAATTCCCCTCTCACAGCCATCTCCTCTCTCCCTGCCTCCCTTGTGTAAATCCCTCTAGCAACTCAGAGTTTTGGAAAACAAAGGCCAAGTGGGAACCTATGCCTGCAAGCAGCTCTTCCAGAGTCAATGGAGAGTAAATTCCAGGCGGAGGGAAAAGACAGAAGAAACACAGGCAAATATCTAAATGCATTATCTGCTAGAAACATGCATATATAATTTTTTTTAAAAAGCAACCCACAAGCCTCTGCCTCGTTCTTTTGACAGTGCAGAG
The DNA here is from genome assembly GCF_964662115.1 of Mustela nivalis. NCBI lineage: Eukaryota > Metazoa > Chordata > Mammalia > Carnivora > Mustelidae > Mustela > Mustela nivalis. The sequence continues at coordinate 60,667,832 of NC_139032.1, forward strand.
TGAATGCCCTTCCTTCCTGCAGGTGGAGAACACTCGGAAAATCCTCATCTTCCCTCCATCCTCCTGCTCTAGCGGGAGCAAGGATGGGGATCTCCCTCCCCTACAGGCTGTTGAAGAGGCAGGTAATGAGGCTCTGGGCAGCAGCCTTGCCTTCACACTTATTCTTGATAATTGGTCACCCCTTTCAAGAGCAGGTGGGTCCTGATGCAGTAATTGGCAGGGGGCAGGGCCAGTCCTTCAGGGAATGGAAACGTGTTAATTGCTCTTCCCCTTCCCGCAGGTGGATCCCTACAAGGAGGGAGCTTTAAGTCCAAGTGGTGTCCAGGAGAGGCCCCAGTGATGCCAGGGGCAAAAGTTTAGTGCTTCCCTTGATACTGTAAAGCGAGTAAGGCTGACTGGCAATCCTGAATGACTTGCTGAGGTCCTTAGCTGGTGAGTGGGAAAGCTGGGACATAGAAGCCATGGCCATGAGACTCCTCGGCTTGTGGCCTGACTGCCCTGCTGTCCTGTTTCTTCCAAGATGGAATGAAGGGAGGGTTCCAGCTCATAGCCCCTTCCAGTTGAGTTCTGCAAATCCGCCAGCCTGAGGAACTGGAGCAGGACTGGGGTCTGTGTCCCTTTCACAGTATGCTTCCTTGAAGGAAGTGTTTGTTCAGGGCATTGTTCTCTTTTAATCACTCTCCACACCCAACACATTTTATTCATTGGAAATTACCTTCAGTCCAACATTTTATCAGCCTGACCCACAGAGTAATTGGAAACAGGAGGATTTCCCTCCAACAATCAGTGCTAGAGAGAATAAATTATGCCCCCGTCAGAGGGCGCGGTGGCCTGGGTCTGCTGCATGCGGAAATGCCCCGGCAACCTTCCAGCAGCCGCCAAGCATCGGTGTTCCGTTCTGCAGGGGGAGCACCAGCCGGGTCTGGAGTGGGGCGGCAGGCCCTGCCTCAGTCACCGTGGGTGCTGCAGCAGGTGGGTGCACAAGCACTCACGCGTGTGTGCAGCTCGCAGTGTCTCAATACAGTGACCATGCTGAAGAAAGCACTTAGAGGCAAGAGGTCTCTCTTAGTTAGGGGCCGTGGCTCTGCTGTCCACCATCAACCCAGCCAGAGTCCTGGGGGTGGTCTTAGCTTTCTTTCCTTCACATTCTTTTCCCAATCAGTGCCAGGTGCTGGCATCATATCTGCAGCCTCAGAATTCTGTCCCTGCCAATCTCTTAGTTCATCATCTCAGAATCTCCGTAGCAGCCTCCTTGCTGGTGTCCCTGACCTCAGTTTATCCCCTCCTATCAGTACTCCCTTTGTAACCGGAATGACCCTCCTGAAATTCAAGTCTGAGCTGCCTGCTCCCTTGTCTAAAATCCTTCTCTGGTTCCCCACAGTGAAGCCTGACATCCAAGGCCTTTCGTGTTCGGGCCTCTGCCTCCTACCTCAGTGCTCATTCCCAGCCGCCGTGTTCTCCAAACGTACCACACCATCTCCCATCTCCAAGCCTTTGCTGCCCTTGTTCCCATTGTCTAGAACGATCTTCCTCCTGCTCCAGAAGCCCAAATACTACTAACCCTTCAAGGGCCACTTCTAATGGTACCTTCAGGTCTTCCTAGGAAGAGTGACTCCTAGGCTTTTTATTCCAGCTTTGGGACTTTCATGTCTGTAGTAAGTAGAATAAACCTGAAACCTTTGAATATATTACCTTACATGGCAAGAGGGACTTTGTAGATGTGATTAAAATCAGTTAAGGATATCGAGATGGAGAGAATGGCCTGGAATATCCATGTGGGTCCAATTACTCATATGGGTCCTTATAAGAAGGAGACAAGAATGTGAGAAACAGGAACGTGGATGCAAGGAATACAGGCATCAGCTAGAAGCTGAAAGAGGCAAATAATTGAATTCTCCCCAACAACCTCCAGAAAGGACCACAGTCCTCCTAAGTCCTTGATTTTAGCCTACTGAGACTTATGTTAGACTTTTGACCTCCAGAACCATAAGATGATATGTTTGTCTTGCTTTAAGTAACTAAGTTTATGGTGACTTGTTACAGCAGCCACTGAAAACTAATAAAACATCATATTGGAGGTGGTTGTTCATGTGTCTCAGTCCCTGGAGACAAAGGCCAAAGGCTGGGGCTGGTCGTCCCTTGTATCTCTAGTTCCCAGTGCAAGGTCTGCCACAGAGATGATGCTTCACAAATACAGGATGAGTGAATGAGAGGTCTCCTTCCCTTGGCCAGGCAGATCCAGTGGAGATATCAGGCCTTTGAGGCTTCTTGGGCTGAAATGAAATGGAATTGATTTTATTTCACACCCACAAAGCATGGTCCCCTGTGCTACTGATGCTATTCCCTACCCTGCCATATCCCAAAACATTATTATGTCACCCCAAAGGCATCCTCCCTTGGCTGTGAGATCTCTGAGCCTTCCTGCCTTGGCTCACTTATAGTAACCCCCATGTACACCAACGAGAATGTTAGGCTCCGAGCCTTATGGATCATTGCAGCTGCAGGAGCCTGTGCCTTACAGAAGGAGACTGAGGCTGAGAGGGGGAAGGAGCTACAATGGTCGAACTGTGGCACTGTGGGACTAGGAGGAGAACCCAGGCCAGACCTCCTTCACCTCCCCCTCCCAAGAACCCACATGCTAGTATCAATATCCCCATTTGATAGATGAAGAAACTGAGGCACAGAGAAGTTAAGTCACCCATCTATGGTCAGCTGGTTAGTGGTGCTGGTTTGAACAGATCTTTGCTTCAGAGTCTCTCCTCTCCATCTCTGCCCTGTACTGACGGATGGGTAAACTGAGGGCCAGAGTGGGTCTAGACAGTGGTGGCTGAAGAGAAATCAGGTTATGGCTAAAATTCAGAGCCCTACAAACCCATGAAGTGGGACATGCCTGGGCTAAAAGGAGGCCTCAGTGTTTGCCTTCTTCAATTAGGCTGTTTGCTTCTCTGAGTCCAGGGGATAATTTAACTAATGGTGCTGGTTTTCTGACACTATCGATCGGTGAAGATTAAATATGTTTGTCACAGTCAAGTGAACTAATCACTTTATTGTATTTCAAATACTAATTTCATCAGATAGATGTTGGGGGGTGACCCGGGGGAGGTGGAGGGAGACGAGCACGTGCGCAGATCAGGACAGGCAACAGTGCAATCGATGCAGCCTGTCTACCTAGAGGTATCTGGGATATCAGATTTTCTGGAGGCCTGCAGCTGTGCTGCTCAGACAAGAGGAATCTGCATTTTCCCTGGCCTCCTTCATCACTGTTTCAGGCCCTCGTGAAATTTCTCAGGAGAGGCAATTTCTCAGGCATTATTGGAAAATGGTAGATGTTTCCAAATAGCTATCCTAAATCACCCCCTAGCCACTAATCCCACAGCCACTCTGACACTGCTGGATGCAAATGCTGCCTCTCTGAGCCATTAGCCATCCCGGGAACCACCAATTCATGGCAAAACCTGAAAATGAACTAATCCGTCTTTCAGGTTTGGAAAGGCTTTGCGATTTCCAGAGCTCAGCATGTTGGACAAGGAGACTCAGGGCTTATTAAATCATCCCCTGGCCCTGGTGCAAATGAACAAACCTCCCTCCTTGTGAGAGAAAGTATACACACGTGGGTACATACACATCACGTGCATGTGCGCGCGCACACACACACACACACACAAGTTCATGCACGCGCATGGACACACACACAGATAATCATGTACATACACCCATGCCTTCATGAACATGCACAGAGACCTGGATGCATAGCACCGCAGAAGCACACTCATGGACATTCACGTGCACACACTCACAAACAAGAGTCAGAAGTTCCCAAGGGGCAAGATGTTTTTTAAATGCAAGAGATTGGTCTGTCCCCCTGCTCCCAGATGCCTGCAACGAACTGACTGGGTGACAGTGAAGATGAAGTCAATTTCTCTGGACGCGAGCCCATCACCAAGTCTGTTTTCTTATCTTGTCAGATTTAAGGACACCAAACAGAGGCCATCAGTTGTAGCCCCTACAGCTAGAGTATGTGTCTTGCACACTTGGGTTTCTGAGGCCCGGTCTTGTGTTGATGAGACAAGGGAAGGGGTTGTTTCCCAACTTAATGTCAGGGGCTGAGGAGTGGCCCACACAGTCCTTGTGAGTGCCTCCATGAATGACCTCAATAAGGTAGAAGGTAGAAGAGTCCTTTCCAGAGGAAAACACATGCTTCTGCCTGAAAGAGCCTTCCAGAACTTACTCGCAGAGCAGCACACGCTGTCTGGATGTGCTTTCCCAGAGCCCCGTCACCAAGGGACAGTCTTTTTGTACGGGCAGATGCTTCACATCTGTACAGCTTGCTTGCTTTCTCTCCCTCTTTCTTCCTTCCTTTCTTTTTAAGATTGCATTTATTCATTTGACAGAGAGAAAGAAAGCACAAGCAGGGGGAACAGCAGAGGGAGAGGGAGACGCAGGCTCCCTACTGAGCAGGGAGCCCAACCTGGGGCTTGATTCCAGGACCCTGGGGTCCTGACCTGAGCCGTGAAGGTAGACACTTCACCGACTGAGCCACCCAGGGACTCCCTGTACAGCTTTCAACAGCAACTCTGCAGTAGGTAGACTTTGGAATTTACCATCCTTATTTTGTAGATGCAAAAACTGAAGCCCAGAGAGGGGAAGAGTCTCCCTAAGAGCATCCAGACAATCAGTGCAGAATCAGAACTAGAGTTTGGGATTCTGACTCCAAGACCAGCACATTGTAAATCTCTGGGCATTCTGCCCAAGATTTTAGAGCCTTGCGAAGCTCCGCCTTTTATCACATCCCTGTTCTACTCCTTGCTAGATTTGCTGACCCAGGTTATGCCCTTGAGCAAAAGTTCCCCAAATACTAATACTGTCAGGCCTGGTATCAAAACAAAGGCCGCCTGTGGGGTTGGGTTGAGCAGGACAAGACTCCGTGTTCTTGCCAGGCAGTCTCTATTTTTAGAAGCTTGTTTCTGTGACTTAGAGTCTGTGAGATCTGAAGCTTTTGTGGGGATCTTGTTCAGGCTCGGGGAGACACATCCTTCCCCAGAAATCCTACTGGATTAAACAAGACAGAAAAAACTAGCGGCACCTCCCCAGGGAAACATTGAAAGTCAGAGCAACAACAAACAGATTTGCTGAACATTCTGAATCTTCCAGCATCATTAAAACGGGGAGAACTGTGTGCTAAGTGTGTAACCTGGCCTTCGGTTTCTTTTCACGCAATGTAACTTCAGATGTTTTACCCCCTAAAAAGATGTTTTTCTACATGACGGAGTACCCAATTTGCAAAAAGTATCCCAGTCCCTGCCCCGAGCCAGCAAAATAGCAGCAGCTTGCCAGCCTCCAATGCATTTGTTAAAAGCCAGACCTAGGAGATGTTCCATTGGTGGGTTTTGAGGCCTGATGGATTTGTAATTGAAGACCTGAGCTCTAGCCTCTGCTCTGACTTCAGCTTGTGGAGTGAGTCGCCTGAGGTCCACAGAACATGAGGCAGAGCTAGTACTGAATGCCTAGCTGCATGCTCTTTGAGCAAAGAAGAATCGAATCTAACAAGATCAAGTGCATCGGAACACAGGCTAGGAATAGGGAGAAAACACATGTGCAGTAATCATATTCAAAATAACTCCTGGTCACGGTGCTGGGGAAGGAAGTATTCTACTTCCATTGTCTTGTTGTCTATGCAGACTCCTGGAAACTGGCAGCCTTCTAGGTGCCCATGGTCTTACATGGAAGGCCTGGAGGGCACAGTGGGGTCCTTGGGAAGACTGGCATTGATGTGTAAGAATGGCCACCAAGTCCCCTTCTCTGGTGTCAGCCACTGGCCCTCTCTGTCACATGTACTGTTGCCTACTCCCTGCTTCCAGAGACAGAGACTCTGACAGCAATTCTGTCCTCCCTTGGTTCCCAAGACCACACAGGTTCTAGGTGTCCTCTCTCATTCTGGCTATTCCTTCTCTGCAGTCCCTTTCTCTAGCCTCTTCCTTGAAGCTTGGTATTCTCCAGGACAACCTTTCTTAAAATCAGTCATTAATCAATCAAGCATTTATCTATATACTGCCTGAATCATTGCACCCACCCCCATGTAATATGCCCTTGACACTCCAGCTCTCGACTTACCCATCTTACCCATCTCCTTCCAACCTTTAAAGGGTTTGCTTTTAACTTCTCCATTTGATGCCCCACAGGGATTTTTCTCACATAATGAGTGCAGAAGCAGACAGCATCGGGCATTGACTCAGCAGTTCCAGCATGTCAGAGCTGATGTCTCTGTGCTTCTCTTGGCCTTTCCCTCATGGTTGCATGAAGGCAGCTGTAGTGCCAGCCATCCCATCTATATTCTAGACACAGAAGGAAGGAAGGAAGGAAGGAAGGAAGGAAGGAAGGAAGGAAGGAAGGAAGAAGGGAAGAAAGATAAAGGGGGTTCCTAAAAAGTCTTCCCATAAGCTCCACCTCACAGTTTCCACTTCTATCTCTTGGACACTCTCTCAGTCAGGGCGGCAGAATATCCTGCCTGCATACAGCTTTAATGGACATCGTGCCATCCCCACTGTGGGAATAAGAGAAGGCAAATGTATCAAAGGAGACCTCTCTTCTAACTGCACCAGGCTTCTCCCCACAACACCTCATCTGTACCCCATCTCTTCCAGTCCCTCCAGTGGATCCCCATGCACAGTCAAAATGATCTTTCTAACCCAAAAAACTAGTGCCATGACTCTTACTAGCACCTTCCCCAGAGGTCTGCCATGTCCTATATGCTCCTTGGTAAGACTCACTGGACTGTACAGTAAAAATTGTGGGCCTGGCATTCGAGATCCTGGAGAACTGGTATCCTCTTCAGAAACAGAAAGTCGTTTCTTTGCAGTAGTGTTCCTTGTGGATTTCAGACAAGGATAGTGCAGCTATCCTTGAGGGGGAAGGGCTAGTAACAGGAGACTTCAAAAACAAACACATTAGCTCTGGCCTGCCCAGATAATGAATAGTGGAGAAGGTTATCTATCTCACTGATTTATATTGTTATGGTTCCCTCCATAGACTGAAGTGGGAGCATCCGTACATCTCCCGCCCTCCACATTTGCTGCAGCAAGGAAATCACATTTTTCATGAACCATGGGAATTACTAAACGGCAGTGGTTTTATTTGTTAAGGATTGAACTTGGCCATTTCTTCTACCGGGGGCTGAGTCCTGCTGTTATGCACAACTTCTCATCCAGAGAGACACCATGAAGAATAAATCAGGACCGGGACTCATTGTGACAGCTACAGTCTGACAGGGCCTTGGGGCTTGGGGGCTAATGGGGTTTCACGGCAGGGAGGAACTGCTGCCAGCTGGCTGGGAGGAAACTTGGGGTTAAGACTTTGAAATATGAATGGAAGAATTTTGCCACTTCATAAAACCAACGTGAGTGGGTGAATCATAGACTGCGCAGGACTGAGAGGGCTGGCAAGGTCTTCATGATCGGTGAGCTCAGGGTCCTTAATCTGAGGACTGAGGATAAGTTTTATGAGGGTCTATGAACCCATGAAATTGTGTATTTCACTGGGGTTACAGTTCCTAGTTTTCATGAGATCTCAAAGGTTAAGAACTGGTCTGGTTCAACCTACTCATCAAACAGAAGAGAAAACTTCAGTGTCCTTGAAAGATAAGAGAAGTTCCTGCTCTTCCAAGTTGAGTTCCCCTGGTGGGAAAGGGGCAGAACTAGAATTAGGAATCAGGGGACCCAGGTTCTAAATTGGCCTAGCCAGAGTCTGGCTCTGTGACCTTGATCTGGTCACCTCACCTCTCTGAGTGTTCTATTATGCATACAGTTAAAGAGTTGTAGAGAGGATTAAGTAAAGGAATGAATGGATTTCAACACCTACCCACAAAGTTAGTATGTAATTAACCATCAGTAAATATGCTTTGAATGTGTAACTTTGAAAATTGTTTTTTTTTTAGCTTTCATTCATTCAGCAAATATTTACTATTTCTTATATACCGGGACACAAGGTGAATAAACAGGCACAATGGCCTGCCTTCACAGAGTTGGGAGTTAAGTAGGAGCTAAAGTTAAGAAAACAGAACACTGCTATTGCTATTGCTGTAACAGTGAACTACAACGCTGCCCATATAATTGTTGTAATACAGTGTGGTGACTGTCCTAACAGGGTCAACACAGAACCTGGGGGAGCTTGGGGTGGGGGCCACCAGGAGTGGGGAATGAGGAGAGGGGTTGAGAGAGTTGGACGGGGAGTGGATCAGGAAAGGGTTCCCAGAAGAGGCAGCAACTAAGCTGAGACCTGAGGGAGAAGCAGGAGTGGCTACACAAAGAGAGGGCTGGAATATTGTGCAGAAACCAGCATGTGCAAAGGACCAGAGACAAAGAAAGCTACTCCCACCACCCCCACCCTAGCCTCCTATTTCTTTAGGGAAGTAAAAATAGATCAGACTTGCTGTTTTCAGCCGCTACAGGCAAGCAAGAGAAGCCACGCCAAAATCAACAAGCATACCCGGCGCATCTGTATCCCCTTCACCTTTCACCGTCTGTTTATCTTTCCATTCATTTGTTTAATGCTGGCACGTTTGTACGTAATCATCTTCTCCTCCCTGTTGATCCAAATGGCGCAGCCTCCCTCTAGCTAGCCTCGGGAGCTCTTTCAGCGTCTCCTCCGGGGACATGAGGATGCTGGATGGGTAATTGACTCACATCGGGTGATGCTAGAATTAGAACTCAGACAGAGACGTCTGGTGTGCTCATGTTATCAGAGGCAGGCAATCACTGTGTGGCTTGCTGCGCTGTCCCACGCTGGCCAAGCTCCCTGGGTCGCTGTCCTGCCAGGGACAGCTTGAGTGATCACCCCGGAGATGATTAATTCCTGCCTCTCTCAGCTGGCCCTGGGTCTGCAGCCAAGTGCTGCTGTCATCTCTTTATTCTTCTGCTCCACCGTTATTGAAAATCAATAAGCCGTCTAAGCCAAATGAAGTTCAGTAACTGGGACCAAGTCCATAAATCAAATAAAAAGTAAATTATATTTAAAAAGGGAAATAGAAATAAGAAGGCTGCTTTGAGGTGGAGCTGGAGGCCCTGAGCATCAGTTATTATGGAGGCAGAGAAATGAGCAAGAAGCTGGTACTATCTACCCAGGGGGCTTAATGTTGGGGCTGAAGTGCCTCAGGGAGTACCCTACACTTTTCCAGATCCAAAGACAGAGGACCAGAAAGGAGAATTTCCCCTGTGGTTGCACGGTGAGTGGCAGAGCTGGCTGCAGACCCAGAGCCCATTGATGTTCTCCCTCTACCAACTGGCATTCAAATAAATGAGAAACAGCAGCTGACTTGAAGTGAATTTAAGAGGAAACCAAAGAGAGAAGCTTTAAATTTTTATGTTGTCAAATCTGTTACTCTTTTCCTTAACAGTTTCTGCCTTTAATGTTATGCTTTAAAGTCCTAAGCGAAGATGTCTGTTTCCAGGCAAGGAATGGGCAGGATAGTACCTGGAGCTCACATGGGGCTGGGAATTCTTCATGTTCCCACCAACCAGAGTGGATAGATATCCTTATACATGAAGCATTGAATAGAATCTTCCAAAAGGTATTGCCTTAATAGTGAGGCAAAATTAACCCTAGACTAAAGGCTTCTCTGTAAGTCTCAAAAGGATCCAAATGATTTGTGTGCCGGAACAAAATCCAATGGTATTTAAAGGAATACAACAAAATCCAGCAATCAACAATGTAAAATTTATAATGTCCAGCATCTAATAAAAAATTACCAAGCAAGCAAAGAAATAGGAAAATGTGACTCATAACCAAATGGAAAACTAATTATTAAAAACAAACCAAGAAATGATAGAGGACGGTGGATTTAGCAAAGAACATTAAAAATAGCTTTCATGATCCATCTGTTTGAGAAGGAAGAGGAGAATGTGACCACGATGAGGAAAGAAATGGAAGTTTAAAAAATTTTAGATCCAAATGGAATTTCTAGAAATGGGAAATAGTGTCTGAAATGCAAAAACACATGGGATGCTATTAGTACCAGATTGGACTTCGAAGAAAGAAAATTATAGCTTTAGTAACTATCCAAAATAAACCATATGCTTACCATATGATCCAGCAATAACACTCTTAGGTATCCACCCAAGAGAAATGAAAACACTCGATGAAGACTTGAATATTCATGGCTTTGTTCGTAGTAATAAAGAACTGAAAACAACCCAAATGTCTGTAAATAGATGGGGTGCTAAACAAAATGTGACATATCTATACAAGGGGGTACTATGTGGCAATAAAAGGAATGAACTACTGATACTTTCAACAACATGGATGACTCTCAAAAACATTATGCTGATTACATATCTATGAAATTCTAGAAAAGGTAAAACTACAGGAATAGAAAGCAGATCAATGTTTGGCAAGGGTGAGGAGGAAGGGGAATGAAATGAGTGCAAAAAGGCAAGAGGGAACTTTCTGGGATGATAGAAATGTTTTCTATTCTAATTATGGAGATGATTCAGGGCTGTATTTCTTTGTCAACACTAATTAAACTATGTGTGTGTGGAGAGGGAGATATGGGTGTAGTTATAAAAGGGCAACTTGGGGGATGTTCATAGTGTTGGAACTGCCCAGTATCTTGATTCTGGTGGTAGATAAACCAACCCACACATGGGATAATATCGTATAGAACTAAATATTACACACACATGAGTACAAGTAAAATGAATAAGATCATTCAATGTCAATATCTAGGCTGTGATGTTGTACGGCAGTGTTGTAAGTTATTACCATTATGGGGAAACTGGGTAAATTTTTTCTGTAATAGTTATTACAACTACACAATGACTCTATGATTATCTCAATAAATATCTCAATTAAAAACTCATACAGGGGCGCCTGGGTGGCTCAATGGGTTAAAGCCTCTGCCTTCGGCTCAGGTCATGATCCCAGGGTCCTGGGATCGAGCCCCACATCGGGCTCTGTGCTCCACAGGGAGCCTGCTTCTTCCTCTCTCTCTGCCTGCCTCTCTGTCTACCTCTGATCTCTGTCTGTCAAATAAATAAATAAAATCTTTAAAATAAAAATAAAAATAAAAACTTATACAAATAAAATTGCTAACTTAATGTAAGAAATTATTCCCCAATGAAGCTGATGTTCTAAAAGTTTTATATGGTTCTCTAAAATAAAATTACATTTCTCTTTATAACCTGAGCTTCAATGAGACTTTTGCTCCATTTGTATGGAAAATTATAAATTAGGAATATTTAGAAGTTTTGTATGTTTTTTCCTAACACACAGCAAAATGATTGATGATTTATTCATCACTAAACTAATGAAGATATTATCGTGAATAAGAGTCCTAAAATTACCCCTAGGAAAATATAAATGTCCACCTGTATTTTGTCATTTCATGTTTTTCATCTAGATGTTGTCAACAAATGCAATTTATTATGGTCTCTGCTATTAAAAAAAAAGTTTCTATTTTTCTGAATGGTAATAGCTGATAGTCCTAACACCACCTTAGTGTGATCTATTTCCCCCAAATCCCAACATACATGTTTAAAGATTTATTTATTTATTTATTTGACAGAGAGAGAGATCACAAACAGGCAGAGAGGCAGGCAGAGAGAGAGGAGGAAGCAGGCTCCCCGCTGAGCAGAGAGCCCGATGCGGGGCTTGATCCCAGGACCCTGGGACCACGACCCGAGCCGAAGGTAGCTGCTTAACGCACTGAGCCACCCAGGCGCCCCCCAACATACATGTTTAAATGGTTACCTTTATCATATACTAAGTTGGCACCTAAATTTGCATCTGTTCGTGGATGCTACTTTGTTCCCCTGAGCTGAATGTAAAGTTTCTTTACTAGTAGTACCTCCCTGTTTTCTTTATTGTGACTTTGGAATATGTTTTTCTTTTTTCTTTTTAAGAGGCTCCATGCCCAGTGTGAAGTACAGTGCAAGGCTTGAACTCATGACCCTGAGAGACCTGAGCTGAGATCAACAGTTGGATGCTTAACTGACCGAGCCACCAGGGCACCCTGACTTTGGAATATGTTTTAATGCCTGGTAGTGTAAGTCTCCTCATTTACTATTTCTTTTCAAAATGTTCTTGACTATTCTTGCACATTTATGAACTTCAAAATCATTTTGCTAAGTTCTCAAATGTCCTGCTGGATTTTAACTGGTATCTTATTAAATTTATAAATTCATTTGGGGAAAACTGATAACCTCACATTACTGAATCTTACCACCCCGGAACATGATATGTCCAAGGACAGCACATTGCACAACCCCAGGGGGTGCAATTCATATTGGAGTTTTGAAGTGTTGCACCTGTGTGGCCATAGATGGAAGCAGTAGATGTACCTTTCCATTTATTCAGGTTGTCTTTACATGTCTTGGTAAAGCATTATAGTCTTTGTCACATAAATTTCTTTGTTACATTAATTTCTGGATCATTTACATTTTGTTACTATTGTGAATGGGCTCTTTTTATCCTCTGGATTTTCTTCCATTTTATTGCTAATGTATTGAGAGTGATTGATTCTTATTTTTTTATTTTGTAACTGATCATCACCTTACTGAATATTCTCATTCATGTAGAATGAATAGTAGTAGAATTTTTTAGTTGATAAGTTTGGATTTTCAAGCTAGAAAATTATATCATCTGCAAATATTATCTTTGATTCCTTCTTTGTGCTATTCATACCCTTTGTTTAGAATCAATCAGCTGTCCTCTGTTAAATGAGAGTGGTAATCACAGGCATTCATGTCTTGTTCCTGCCCACAACAGGGATGTGTCTGACATTTCATTCTGGGTGTGATAGCAGCTTTTGGTAGGAAATACTCCTTTCAGTTAAGGAAATTTATTTCTATTCCAAGTTTACTTAGAGTATTTAGAATTTGGAATAGAGGTTGAATTGTGTTCTTTTGTTGCATTTTCAAGATTATCATATGGCATTTCTCGTTTAACCTATTAATGTAAGGAACCATACCAATAGATTTATATCAAACCATTCTTACCCTCTTGAAATAAACCTTATTTGGCATGGTATATTAGCACTTTAATATGCTTCTGAATCTTATTTGCTGTTGCTTTATTGGGATTTTTGGAAATCTGTAGGCAAGCATTCTATATTGTGACACTCCCATTAGGCTTGAGAATCAGGGATATGCTGGGTTTGTAAGAAGGAGCTGGGAAATTTTCCATATTTTTCTTTGGTCTGGAACTGTTTAAATAGTATGGGAATTACTTGTTTCTCAAAGGTTTTGAGAAATTTGCTCGTAAAACAATGTTAGCTCTCAGCCTTATTTGGTAATGGTTCCTTAATAATTGTCTTGTTTCCTTCAATAGTTTTTTATTTTCTTTCTTTGGTTAACTTTGCCAACTTATATTTTTGTACAAAGTTATCAATTTCTCCCAGTTTTAAAGATACTTAGCCTAGAGACATACATAATATCCTCTTACAACTGTAAAATCTCATCAGTATTTGGTTCTGTCACCCCACTTAATTTTAATGCTGCATTTTCTGTTTTCCGTTTTTCATCTTGATTACTCTTTCCACAAGTATGTATAATTTATTGGACTTTTGGAAGAAACTGCTTGTGGTTTTATTAGTCCCTCTTCTGGGTTCTTGTTGCTGAATGTGCTTAGTTTTATTATAATCTTTATTGCTTTCTTCTTACTATTTTTCACACGTTTATTTTGCCATTTTTTCCCCCTGACTTCTTGAGTTAAATGCTTAGATGACTAATTTTTATTGTTTCTTTTTAAAATATATGATGAAATTTCTCTGGACAACATAATTAACTGTAATTTTTAATACATAATATTTTCCTTATTTTCTTAGATGGAATATATCTTTATTTCCAATTTTTCCCTATTTAAAATTTTCTTATTAAAATAAATCCTTTGTACTAGGGACTCTCTCTCACTTTGGCTGAAGCCCCAAAATCTGGGAATAAAACCCCCCACATCCTCAAGTGAGAAGCCAGACCATCTCTACAGATCTTGCTAAGAAAGCATCTGGAAACTGAATTTTACCACCTTATCCCATATCCACCTCAATGATATGAAGGTGTTGAGAGTGAAGAGTCTGGAGGAGAACATTTCTCTGAGAAAGTTGTTGGAGGCATTTACCTTTCCCTCACCTGGGGGAGGTTAGGAATGTTTCCCTCTCGGTTCCATATGTGTATCCATTAGAGTCTGGGAGCAGTGGACTGGGAATGAATGTCTCTTGGAAAATTCAAAGGCCTGAGGCCAAGGCCATCCACTTGAGGGGCCAGAAAAAGAAGACCACATAGAGAATGGGTCACACTTCTGGCAATAGAAGGGATCAAAGATGCATGCATTTTCACATGGACCTACTGTGAGTCACATGGGGAGACTGGACCTGGGGCCATCTTAATAAGGACTTTGCCCCCAAAGTCCCCTTGGAGGGTTGATGGACCCAACAAAGATAATGTGGGGGAGATGGCCCCTGACAGCCAGGGTTCAAATTTGGAGTCAGTGGGAATCAGTTGGAGATGTAAGCTACCAGATAGAGACAATCTTGATCCTGTCCTGGAGACTGTAATTGCAGGGTCCCAGGTGAGGAGATTTCTGTGAAACCCATCGAAGTGCCAGAGAACTCCAACACTGACCCTAGCAGCACCAGTCACATTAGACTGTGCAGTTTCCTCTGACATTCGCTGACTCGGGGCCCACCTGAAGGGGTCAGGAGCCTTGGGTTGAGAGGCTGAGGGTGGAAGAGGCTGGAGAAGGGGAAATGTGACAGAAGTACTCCACGCCACCTCCCCTACAACAGGCTTCCCAGCCCTGCCTGGCCAGAGCAGGGAAGGGAAGAAGCTTTAACTGAAGATAGGGCCCACTTTCCTTATGGAGAAAGGCAAGACAGTTTTTGTGACTAAAGGGAGAGGTTTTCTTGGCTTGTTTGTTTTATCCAAGGCTGACCAGAAACATGGGGGACACACCAGAGATTTCGTCCAAGGACTGGAGAAGAAATAATCTGTACAGAACCAGTTTGAAGGGACAGCAGGGAGAAATAATCAGTTCCTTTTCTGCTTGTATCCTATTGAATTTGTTCTGTTTCAGCCAAACAGCTGTGATTTACTAGATTGTGATAAGAGAAGATGGCCTGTACAGTCCCAACTTTATGAAGTTTTGGGGCTTCTTTCATGGCCTTGGTATGCCCCAGTGTGGTAGACATTTTTCTTGGCTACTCAGTGTCTGAACCCCATTTCTATGTTTGGCAGTGAGTATGCCTAACACCTGCTTTCTCAGCCTCCCTTGCTGCTAGGGCCCAGATGCAGCCAAGTCAGTGCAGCTGCCTTGGATAGGATCTATTGAGATAAAGAGGTAGAAGCCTTGAAAAATCTACTTCTAGCCATGAGTGGTGGCCACACTGAGTTTCCAGGTCCAGAAGGGCCAACACAGCAGCAGTGGCCAAGGCCTATTGTCAACTGCACAGATGGCATATCTGAGGTTCAGTGGTAGTAGCCGTGGGGTTTTGCCAGCCTGGTCTTGCAGCTGAAATCCTGGCTTCTGCTTGGTCTTTGCTTTCCTTACCTCTGTTCCAAACTTGATTGAAATTCTTTCTGACAATATCAGTGGGGGAGAGAGACAACAAATGTGATAAATAAATAAATTGCATTGTACATTTGAAAGTGCAAAATGCTATGAGGAAGGCAGAGTAAGGAGAGTGAGGAGGTAAGGTAGTATGGTCGGGGCCCCATTGAGAAAGTGATGCTGAACTAAGAATTGAAGGGGGTGAGGGAGTGTGCCACATGGGTATCTGGGGACCTGCAGGAGTAAAGGTCATGGAATGGGAGTGACTAGAGGCTTCAAAGTACAGCAGAGGTGCCAGTGTGGTGAGGGAAGGAAGGAGAGAGAGAAGTAAGAGGTAAGGTTAGAAAGGTAGCAGAGCCAGTTGCAGTGACCTTGTTGGTGATTATTAAGACTTTGACTTTGGCTTTGAGTGAAAAATGAATAAGCATGGCAGGCTTTGAGCAACAACATGCCATGATCTGACTTACATTTTAGGAGGACCACTAGAGGATTGCGTGGCTGACAGACCTTAAGGAGACCAGGGTAGAAGGAAGGAGACTAGATTGCAAGTTGTGGCAATGTTCCAAGCAAGAGAAAATGACAGCTTGGACCTGAGTGGTCGCAGTGAAGCTGTAGAGAAGAAATCATATCTGGGAAGGAGAGCCAACCAGATCTGCTACAGAGTCCAAGTGGAATCAGAAGTCTCTGGCCTGAGCCACTGGTAAATGGAGTTGCCATTTATTGAGAGAGGGAGTGTTGTGGGTAGCACAATCTGGGGGATGATTGACACATCCATTTGGACATTGGAAACTAGAAGTTCAAGATAACTCTTAGGTATCTAGGTGGAGATGTTGAGTTGACCATGGGAAATCCAAGCTAAGGGACATGGGGGAAAGTTTGGGTGTGGATATAAACTTGGGAATTGTTAGCAACTAGATGGTGTTAGATCTAAATTGAGACCAAGAAGATCAACCCTGTGTGGACAGTGAGGAAAAAGGGCTCAAGGGGTGGGTCCCGGGGCATGTCAGTGGTAACAAATCGGGGGAGAGGAGCCAGAAAAGAAGACAAGGAAACAGCAAGAGAAAACTGGATATGTGGTTCCCCAAAGCCAGATAAAGAAAGCCTTTCTAAGAGAAGGAAACATTCAAGTACCGTTGGTAAGTAATGGAAGCCGACAGAGAATTTACTACTAGCCTTCGAGGTGTGAAGTTTATTGGTGAGGTCATATCCTCCCCCAGTACCTGGGATTGTCAGGCTTTTCCCCCTAATCTGATCAGGTGAATAGTATCTCACTTTGCTTAAACTCCCCTGAGATTTACAAGGCTGTTTTCTTTGAGACTCTGGGCATGAATTAAGTTGGAAGATGGTAATTGTAGGGTGGGTGCTGAAATTGTGGCCACCCCCAAAATCAGCCTTCACTGTTCTTGTGTGACTGTAGGTTTTTCAAGGGTCGGGTGGTGGAGGAGGTTTGGAGGGACTTCTCGTCTCTTTTAAGTAACTCTGTGTTTCCTGAGATGAACTTGAGAAGGTTTTTCTCTACTTTCCTTGTCTTTTCATTCATCAAGTGCCCTCTGAGATTTGGGAAGTAAGTCTCTGTCTACCTTCATCTTCGTGCATTTGTCTTCTTCATTGTATTACCAACAATATGAGGGGTTGGCAGGAAAGGGAATTACCAACCAAATGCCATTTTAAACAGGAGATCTCACTTAGAAATATTT
The DNA here is from genome assembly GCF_964662115.1 of Mustela nivalis. Taxonomy (NCBI): domain Eukaryota; kingdom Metazoa; phylum Chordata; class Mammalia; order Carnivora; family Mustelidae; genus Mustela; species Mustela nivalis. The sequence goes on from NC_139032.1 coordinate 60,685,060, forward strand.
AAACTTGAAAAAAGTCCAAATCACCTCTCTCCAAATTCCATTGTGTTCTAAATATCCCTCTCATAGACACACTCCTACTTGTTTAACTCCTGAAAGATCCTGAAAGATTTTCGATTTTCATGAGTATGGTGGTTAATTTTATGTATCAACATGACTAGGCCAGGGGATGCCCAGATATTTGGCGAAACATTATGTTGGGTGTTTCTAAGATGGTGTTTTTGATGAGATTAACATTTAAATCACTAGACTGGTCTTTCTCTTTCCAACATCTTGGAACCTATGGACGCCTGCTGGGAATATGTCTTGAAGGCTATAGTTCAAGGCCATTTTTGCTGCCTATAAGTGAGGTCTCTGAACAGAGGGAGCACATAACTCTTCTTAAAATTGAAGGTGTTCATGCTTGAGTTGCAACTGAATTCTATCTAGACAAGAGGTGTGCTTATGAATACAAAGCAAAAATCAACACAGTGAGTGCTGGTGGCAAACCAAACAAAACGAGAGTAATCTGGGGGAAAGGTAACTCAGGCTCATGGAAACAGTGGCATGATTCATGCCAAATTCTAAAGCAGTCTTCCTGCCGAAGCCATTGACCATAGAATCCGTGTGATGCTGTACCCCTCAAGGATTTAAACTCACTGAAGAATAAATAAATAAAGGCATAGAAAAATAAATAAATCACTAGACTGAGCAAAGTAGATTGCTCTTCCTATGGTGATGGGCCTCACCCAATCACTTGAAGGCCTGGATAGAATGAAAGGCTGACCCTTCCCCGAGCAAGAGAAAATTCTTTCTGAGGGCCTTTGAATTGGAATATCAGCTAATCCTGGTTCTGAATCCTTGGAATTCAAACTGGGACATCGGCTTTGCAGACTTCAGACTTGCCAGTCTCCCTCATATCCATCCTATAGTTCTGTGTCTCTGGAGAACCCTGACTTCTACAAAGAGGAAGTGGAGCATCCACCTTGGCCTCTCAGGGTCTCTGTTTCCCTCTGTCATCAGTGAGGAGTTGGACTGGATGATCTCCAAGGCCCTTCAGTTCTAATCTTCTGGAGGTCCTGGGATGCCAAGTTACTGAGAAATGAAGAGAACCAAACCACACTTCATTTCCCACCTCCCAAATCAGCAATGGGTAACCCCCATCCCAAAAGGGAATATTGGCAAGAATGTGGAGAAGTAGGCAGGAGAAGGTTTTCTTTCTTTTATTAACGTTAATTAATTAATTTTTATTAACACATAATGTATTATTTGCTTCCGGGGCACAGGTCTGTGAATCATCAACCTTACACAATTCACAGCACTCACCATAGCACATACTCTCCCCAATGTCCATCATCCAGCCACCCTATCCCTCCCCCCCACCCCCCAGCAACCCTTAGTTTGATTCCTTGAGATTAAGAGTCTCTTGGCAGGAGAAGGCTTTCGAAGCAGAGGGAAGAGCTCAAACAAGGACACAACAGGCAGGGGCTAGGGAGCGTGAGGTGGGATGGCTCCTTGAATTCAGGGAAAGCAAGGTGGTTTGGGGTAATAGGATCACTAGGGGTGTAGAGGGAGGGATCTCAATGTGCCAGCAGCCCTTTGTGGTTTCTGAAGCCCTTTCATGCCCTCTTTTTAACCATACTGAGAGATCAGCATTTTTATGCTCATTTCACAGAAAAGGAAACTGAGGCTCAGAGAGCAGAAGGTACTTTTGTAGGGCCAGACAACTGGAAATCAGCAGGGCTAAGATATAAGCCCAAATCTATCTGTGCTGGTCCCTGACACACCACGGAGGCTTGGAAGCTGTCTTGAGCATATTTGGTCACATAGTTTGCATTATCCTGGTGATAAATGAGTGTGTAATTCATTAGACCAGCCATATAGTCATTCTGATCCTACTGTCAAAGCAGGGGGGGGGGAGACAAATCCATCATTTCTTGATCTGAGGTGTTTTATTTTAATTCCTCCTCCCGCTCACCCCCTGTGGAGCCTGGGGAGGAGATAAAATCTGATTCTAACTGCCTGTGTACATTCGTGCCCATGCCCACCTGCGTGTGCGCAAGGTGAAGGAGAGATTATAACTTTATACTCGCTTGGGGGCAACTGGTTATGTCTGGAAACATTTGAACACCCCATAAAGCTCATTTCTTTTGCAAATGAGTTAGATAGCACAGAACACTTCAAAGAGAAATTCCGTTGGGCTTTCCATCTGGCTGGCCTCTGGGGGCGTGCGTCGCGCACCGCCTTTGTTAACCAGGTCCTGGGAGTTAGAATTTTATGCTGGAATACAAATAACTGTGCGGATTCAGGGAACAAAGCCAAGATATGATCTCAACTGCATTTGGAGTGAAATGCCCCATCTCCCGCTAATGCTCTCCATCTTCCGCAGGAGAACAGAGAACATTTTCTTGCTTCCAGCAGCTGTGCTCTTGCACGCCCCACACCGAGGAAGGCAAGCATGGTTGAGTCGTGGCTTATCACCCTGTCTCTGATTGCTTGTAGAGAGGACTCTTGTCGCTGTGGGCCTCACTCCTCTGTGTGTGTGCTTCCAGAGCCTTCCTTGTGGCCTGGGACATTTCCCAGGAGCGTCCCATGGAGGGGCTCGCTCAACCTCCAGTCCACCCTCCTTGCCGGAGAGGTTGGACAGCTCAAGCCCACATTTCCCGGACCCTGTCATGGTGAGAGCTATGGGTGTGAGGCAGGTGCCATCCTTTTTCGGTACACTTGTGTGAATTTTGGAAGCCAGAGTAGAAGAAAATGGAAGACCCATTTTCCTACAGGCTGCTTGCTGTTTCCACTGGCCAGAAAGCTGGAAACACACCGTCTCCATGCAGCCACGTTCCACCTATTCCCCTGTTGTCTGGTTTCTAGAGTCTTTGCAGTGGAACCAGCAACACTGGTCATTTTGGATTTTTTCTGCAAGCAGAGCCCCAATGGTGTTCTCAGGGGCATTTGTAACCCCAGGGGTTTAGTTCTGTGTTGTGTTCTGTGTTGTCCTGAGGGTTCTTTCTGGAGGCCAGCCCGGAGCCTACTCCTGCAATCCTGCCATTGACTGGGGGAGCACCCATGCCCTGGGGCAAATCTCTCCCTGCCCGAAGTGCCTGGAGTGGGCATGTTCCCTGCATGGAAGCTGCTTCGCATGCCTCTAGCCTGATTTTGATAGGAAATTTGGTTCCCTCCTAAATATCTTTCGAGATTTTCATCTAGGGGGTGGGGAATTACATGTCTTTGCTTTTGCCTGCCATCTCTGGTTCTAGACTTCCATAATAGCTTCCACTTGCCACTGCTGGTTACCTCTTTATTATGTCAGAACCAGCAGGTTGTGTATGTGTGTGCATGTGTGGAGAGAGAGAGAGGTTTCAAAATCAGCTAGGTAAGCTGGTAGGCTGAAGATCCATGAATGGATTGTAATTTGAATCTGGAGGTAGTCTGCTGGCAGAATTCCCTCTTCTTTCAGGGAGGTCAGTCTTTTTCTTAAGATCTTCAGCTGATTGGGTGAGGCCCACATTATGGAGGGTAATCTGTTCCACTCAAAGTCTACTGATTTCTTTACTTTTTAAAAAAGATTTTATTTATTTATTTGACAGACAGAGATCACAAGTAGGCATAGAGGCAGGCAGAGAGAGAGGGGGAAGCAGGCTCCCTGCTGAGCAGATAGCCTGATGCAGGGCTTGATCCCAGGACCCTGGGATCTTGACCTGAGCTGAAGGCAGAGGCTTTAACCCACTGAGCCACCCAGGCACCCCAGTCTACTGATTTAAATGTTAACATCATTTACAAAATCCCTTCACAGCAACATGTTTGATCTAAGTACTGTGGCTCACCCAAGTTGACACATAAAGTTAACCATCACATCATGTCTCCATCATATTCCAGCGCTCTTTGGACAACTCCAGTCCCTGTACGCCATCTCTGTCATTCCCCAAAGGATCACTAACACAAAGCCTGAAATGACATCACAGAGCAATAAACAAAATTACCTGCCAGATGTTATTGGTGCTCAAGTTCATTGACCATCCCTGCCACAGAGAGGCTCTTTCAAGCCGTCTCTCTCCTTGGCTTCTACACAAGACCCTGTTGATGGGACCCACTTCTCCCTGCTGAGTCCCTCTCTCCTCTCCACACTCTCAATAAACTGGAAATTCCTATTGCTTTCTAATATGGAGAAATACCCTTAGTTTCAACTTTTTCATTCCAGAAAATGCACTTGGCTTTACCTTTCACTAGCCAAAATCTTAGTAACATACCCCATGGGCAAGAGGAATCTACTTAGGACGCTTGGTAACAAGTTAGTAATATATAAAAAAAAAAATGACACAGACTCTGTAATTACCCATTTCTTTCATAATTGCACCATATTAGGCATGTCTAAGGTCAGAATACCTGTGCCAAATACCTCCCCTACCTATGGCCTCAAGAAGCAGAAAGCAATGGTTTAAATGGTCTGTGCTCACTTTGGCCAAAGCCAACACTAGAATCTATTCTTTTATATTTGTCCTTTTTTTTTCCTTCTGCTTTGTTTCCAAAAGCTCTAGAAAGCTTTTGTCCACAATCTGGGTAGGATTTGGTTTGGATGAAGCAAAGTACAATACGTAGTTCTGGTATCAGTTCCTGCTCCAGCTGGTTGGAAATATTCACACCAGACAACACCTAGCTACCTAGGGCAGACTCCCTGACACACTGGGGGAATTATAAGTAACAGCAACATGGGGACACATGTTCAGGTCCCCTCCACCTCAACTGGCTCATCAGGAGAGGGGCCCTGTGTCAGGCTGAGCTCAGCCCAGGTCACTGGGCATCTCTATCAGGTCCTCTGTGGCCGAAGAGCAGCCCTTTGCTGGGGATTTTGTGGCCAGAGAAGAGGAATGGGGTCCTTGCCTCTGCTTGCTGCTGCCTTCAGTTCATCTGTGATCTAAGTCCTTCCTGAGTTTAAGCAAGTGAGAGAGGGTGGCCTCTCTGCTACTGTTGCCCGTCTCCTCCTCCTGCCTCCCCCCTAGTCCTCTCTGGGACCAAGAGGTCCTTGCAAAGCCCCCAGAGCACACTGGGTAGGTATTGAAGCATGAAGAGAAGACTAGGCTTCCTGGCCTCTCTCCTCTCTCCCTCTACGTCCCTGGGCTTAGGGAAGTGAGAATGCCAGAGCCAGGCGACCTTTCCCCTTGAGGACTGTTCATTTCTGCCTCTCTCTCCTGTTTCTCACAGCTTCCCCATCACCAAGGTCTGCCAAGAAATGACCGTCCCACCACAACCACAACCCCTCTTGTCTCCTACCCTCCCTGCCCTCCCCCTTTCTCTTCCTTTCCCTCTCCTTCTAGTCCACGTCCCTGTGAGCACAGTTGCCCAGCTTGGCCACTGCCTTCCCTGGCTGACAGCATCCATACCATGGCTCACCATGTCTGGAAGCCCAAGTCCTGGTCGCTTGGGATTTCTTTGTTCAGCTCCACCAGTCTGAGGGTCCTTGATGAGTCACAGCTGTCCTCTGTGCTTCCACCTCCCTGCACATACTCCTGCAGCCAAATAGTGGAGGCAGTCAGTGGACCATGGGGATTTTCAGGGGAACCTGACCTGGGAACTTGTTGATCTCCAGGTTCCAGAACCTCAAATGCCAGAGACTACCTTCGAGATGGGAAATCATACCCTGCAAAGCCATCCTTTAGGTACCTCCTGGGCTCCCATGACTTGTTCTGGAGTCTTCTCACAGCTCCCTGTCTCCCTTAGCCAGTCGGTGTCATGTGAGAATCCTTGGCTCTGAGGTGTAGCCTGAGCTTCTGGGGGACGGGGCTCCAGCAGCCCCCACTCTGGGCAGCCCGACTGGCAGCCCCACCAGCAGCCTCTGCTCATCTACCCTCAGAATGGGCCCCTGGCAGCGCCCCTCCAGTTCCCATTCACTGAAGTTGCTTCCTCCTTTGCCATGCTGGTCAGGAGTCTGGGGGGTTCACTGTCATGGCTGGTGGGGAGGGGGAATAGTCAAGTAGTCTGCGGAATGCGGCTCCCGGAGAGGTCTTCCTGGAGCCAAGGGCTGGAGAGATAGCAGGTCGTGCCCTCAGAGGGGTGAGCACGCAGAGGGCTGCTCCGTCCATGTGACTCGACACCCTGATGTCCTGCACTTACTCTGATTCTTCCTGCATCTCAGCATTCTAGTCTTGACAGCTGTCACGGCAGCACGTTGAGTTGGAATTGGGGTTGACTAGCTGACGCTGCTGGCAGGTGTGCATTGGGGAGTCTGGCTCGTCCACTTCATTCAGCACCATCAACACAGGTGCCCTCAGAGTAAGAAGGGCCCTGCTTCTGCCCACAGCACCCTGGGGGGTTTCTCTAGGTGTTCTCTCCCTACTGACTCCCCTCCCCCGACCATCTGTCTTAAAATCCATAGGGACCAGCTACTCCCTGGTATCTGACCTAACTCAGCCTCTGGCCATCAAAGCCATAAACGTTGTTAAGTGCTCTCAGAGAGACAACACAGACAGTAAGAAGATATCTGACCTTCTGGTGCTTTGTCCTTGAGAGGCAGAGCGTTGGGGTGAAAGGCCACAGTTCAAGAGTCCAATAGACCTGGGTTTGAATTCTGAACGCAGCCCTTGGAATGTGTGTGGTTACACTCTTCTATCTGGGCCTCAGCTGCCTGATCTCAAAGTAGGTAGCCAACCCCTATGTGAAAGGGCAGTTTTATGGATATAACGAGAGGGGCTTTAAGGAGGACTCCATTGCACGTGTCCATAGCCTGGACTCACAGCAGCCCACAGCCCTACGATCTAAGGAGATGACATCTATGGAAGCCACTTGGCATGCAGTAGGCACTCAGCAGTAAATGGGCAGAGGCTGGGAGGCAGAGAGAAAACCACACCAGGCATACTGGTCCGCCAGCCCCAGGCCAAATCACCTTCCTCTGCCTGGCCCTGTGCATCTTGCCAGAGTCAGCATTTGCCAAGTAGTAGGTGGCAGAGATCACATCAAATGTGCATTGATCCCTAAGATACGTGGCATCCCTGCCCACCCATGGACAAGCATCAGCTTGGTCTATTTCTTAGCCCAAGAGGAAAAAGGAGTCTCCTTATTCCTTAGCTCCTCCTAATGTCCCAAGATTCTAGGCCTCTGCAGGTAACAGTGCATTCCCTCAGAATGCATCATGAGCTCTGTGTTCCTATGAGGCCTGGTCTGCCTTGAGGCTTGAAAAGTAAACCCCAGGAGGTCACCTGGCAGGGCAAGGAGAGGAGCAGGTCAGGCCAGACCCGGGATTGCCCACCCTCACTTTGCCTCTGACCAGCTGTAGGACCTCCAACAAGTCACGGCTCACGCCTCAGTTTCCCCTCTGTCGCGTGAAAGGTTATGGGTCTCAAATACCAGTCTATTGGGTATTTGATCCCCTTGACTACTGGACACAAATAGGGGAAACTCCCCTGGGTCCTCAGGAGTCCGGTTTATATTTACACACCAGACTTTTGAAACATGTCTTGTGACAGCTCCTCTTAGCATGGCCCTTGCTTCGCTGTCCCTCCCTTTGTCACAGTCTTGCTTAGCATGCTTGGTCCAAGCTGCCTCACACTTACCTTACACCTTGGATGGGGAGGTGTAGTCGAGTAGAAACCCATGTGAAAAGACTGAAGGATCTGACTCAGCCACGGGGTGTGGGTACACTGGTGCCACGCATGACATTCTCAGAGCTCAGGACTGTAAATCTTTTTTTTTTTTTTAAAGATTTTATTTATTTATTTGACAGAGAGAGATCACAAGCAGGCAGAGAGGCAGGCAGAGAGAGAGAGAGGAGGAAGCAGGCTCCCTGCCAAGCAGAGAGCCCGATGCGGGACTTGATCCCGGGACACGAGATCATGACCTGAGCCGAAGGCAGTGGCTTAACCCACTGAGCCACCCAGGTGCCCCAGGACTGTAAATCTTGGCTCCGCCAGCTGCCAGTTTGGAAACTAATGTGCTCATGCAGAAGCATCCTTTCCTTTTCCAGCAATGCCATAACATGAATTTAGGATTTCTGGTCACTTCCACCCATCTTTTGCACAATAGACATTCTAAAGCCATGAAACTACTTTATAATTAGAAATAATATGGACCTACAGAAGCACTGTAGTATCACCCACAAAAGGAGCCGTGTGCATTTCTTGGGTCTCCAGCCTTAAAACAAACGGCTCTTCCCCAGTGGCTTAGATCCAACCATTTCACTTTCCAACAGCTGTTTTGAGATATGAGGGACACACCAGCAGGTCAAAGATAAGTTGAATGATTTTTAGGCACCAAGGACAAAAGAGATCCAAAATATGGAGGGCGTGATCGGAGATCCCCAGCAGCTGGCCAAATGATTTGACTTTGTAGCTTGGGGAAAACAGTGAGAAAGAGGGAGATGTCTCTTATAAAGCGTGGGCACTGGAACTTTCTCCAGTCCTGACAGGATCATTTTGCTTTTTCCTAATTAGCCTGCCAGAGGCGGGTTCACAGACTGTGGAAACGGGAAATGAGCTTAGACTCATTGGGTCCAACTTTATCATTTTAGAAACTGAAGTTCAGAGAAGAGAGAGACTTGGCTTCAAATGGCCAAAGGCTTCCCAACTTCAGACCAGCTTGACATCAAAAGCCCCTCTAGAACATGTTCCTCGTCCTACATTTCTCTCGTTGCTAGTAACTTCATGCTCCCCTGCAAAAGACAGAGCTTTCTCTCCTCTGCTGGCTGCAGGGTAATTGGAAGACAATGCAATGACCCTCCACCAACACCCAGCACCTCTCTCACTACCGCGTCCAGCTCTGACTTTTGATGAAGGAGCTGCGACCCAGAGAGGTGGCATCATTTGCCCTGACGGTGGAATGAGTATGATGAGCCTCAAGAAGGAAATCAAAGGGTTGGTTTCTGGCAACTTTTTCCTTTCTTCCTTCCCTTTCTTTACTTCTTTGTCTCTTTTTTAAAAAAAAGTTTAACATGTTTCAAAAATACTCGTGCCCAAGAATTGCCCAAGTCCTATGGACCTTATAAAAAGTTATTACCATTTCAATAAATAGGATGTATGTAAAATATTTTAAATGAGATTCCATTTTCAGATCAGTAATTCATTAAATTGTCTTTAAGATCATTTCTGTATTGTGATATTTTTAACCTAGGTAAATTTCTAAGTTCAGTTGTATTACTTCCATATGCTTCTCCATAATTAAGTACATTTGATGCTTTCTGAAAGCCTTAGTAAATATCACCAAAAATATTTGTCCCTTTTTGTTTTCTGAGTGGACCCATAAGCAGCTAACATCTGGCAAAGACTGTGGGGGGAGGGGTATGGAGGAGAGTAAGGCTGAGCTGCTGCCTCTGAGAGGTTCCCAAGCTGGAGGAGGTACACACAGGTGCAAAGAAGGAGGCACCAGGCATTGCAGGTGCTGAAAAGAGGATGAGGGCTTGCAAACAACAGCAGGTGAATTCCTCTGGCAGGGAGCAAGAGTGAAGCAGGGACAGAAGGGGCAGAGATCCCCATGGAGGTTGGCCTGACCCTGAAACAGGCAGGAGTCAGGAAAGGGCATGTCAGGCAGCAGGAGCACAGTGGAAGATCCAGTGGTGTTGAAGAACGTGCTATGTCTGGGAAATAGCATGTGGTTCCTTCACGGGGCTGGAGCATGAGGCAGAGAGAGAGAGAGAGACAGAGACAGAGATGGGGGATGAGGAGCAAGGAAACCGAGACACTGATGTCACACAACTGAGCTGATGCTTGGTTCCAGAACTCAGACTCTCCAGCTCTTCTGCCTCTTTAGCAAATCCAAAAGTCCTGATCAAGCTGCACCCCTCTCCCCTGTGATCTGCACTCACAGGGGTCCCCAAGGAGCAGGCAGCTAGGACATTTGGTACTAAACCTACCCAACTGACAGATCAAGCTCCCAGTCAATGAGAACAGCCCTCACAGCGCCCTTCTCCTCCCTGGGCTGCAGTGACCATGTCTGAACAGTGTAGGGCTGGACTAGCCTCTCTTCAAACCCTCTCAGCTCTGAGTTTCAGCTCGAGGATTCAAAAAGCAAGCAAAACAAAAACTTTACGGTCTGTGGGCTGAGCAGGTGGCCAGTTTGCCAGCCAGCTGCCCGACCTGGCATCAGTGAGTGGCTTGTCCTGCACTAGTGCTTGGCACCAGTCAAGAGGAGGGTTTGGGAAGAGGCTCCGGCAGACTGGCATGCCTGGCCTCCCAGATGACGTCCCAGCCTAAGTGCCAGTGGGAAGCCAACAGAGGCGGGTGGCTGGGGTGGGCAGCCCAAGAGGAAGAACAGGTGGCCCTGGCACAGCAGGTTTGGCCAAGTCATGTTTGAGCGCTATTCTGGGAGCTGCCGGGCTGCTAGAGTGAAAGAAGGGAACGTAGACATAAGTGTCTTCAGTGCACAGAGGGTAGTCGGAAGTCTGGGGAGTGTTGGGTCAGGCAGGCTCTGCAGAGGCCTAGGATTGCTCTCTGCAGACTGGACACTGGGCATCTGAGGCCTTAGCCAATCCCCACATCAGGTGCTACGCCCTGCAGTGTGGATGGGAGGCTCCAGCGCAAAGGAGAGCAGGGGAAGGGACGCAGCAACTTCATCCGTCTGAGGATAAGGAGGGTGATGCATGGAGAAGACAAGCCCTGAATGGGAAGAATCACACCTGCCACTGACTCACTGTGACACCCCTCCTCTCTGGGCCCCAGTGTCCTTAGCAACGTCACCGGGTTAACTGTTACCAATTCTACCTTACCCACCCGAATCTTGTGAGAAGACAGACCATGAGTCAGATCACAGATGTGAAGACTCATCCAGCCCTCAGCCTCACTGAATCCCAGTCAATGGCCACTCCACAGTCTCCATGTGGCAGAATTAAAGTGGTGGCAATATTTGGGGAGATATGTGTTTGGCAGTGGTGGCCTATCTTGAAGCTGCATTTCCATACTACTTATAAGGAAAAGTTGTGAAAGTCTTTTAAATTGGACAATAAATATTACTGGATGTCCTTCTAGTAACTTCTAGATAATTCTTGTTTTGTTTTTAGCTTCTGGGTAATTTATTTTTTAAGATTTTATTTATTTATTTGACAGACAGATCACAAAGTAGGCAAAGAGGCAGGCAGAGATAGAGAGAGGGGGAAGCAGGCTCTCTGTTGAGCGGAGAGCCTGATGCAAGGCTCGATCCCAGGACCCTGGGATCATGACCTGAGCCGAAGACTGAAGCTTAACCCACTAAGCCACCCAGGAGCCCCAATTTCTGGGCAATTTTTATCTAGTCCTCCTAGATGACCCTTTCTTTCAGTTTATCTGCTCTTGTCATTGTTTTCGAGCTGTTTTGTAACAGCTTTTTAAATTGTAGAAAACTGATAGCAATGTGGTGATTCCCACCCCTAGGAATGCAAATGAATTTTGTCCGTTGGAGTTGCAATGATTATTGCTTTGTGGGTACTGACTGTTTTTGTATCTTTTTCAACATTCCTAATTGCCTCCATGGCGGTTCTGTGACTCCTCCTTTGAACAGGCAGTAACCGTTTACAGAGTACCTCAGTAGCTAGTGAGTTAAAGTATTTGACACCTGTTCCTTTTATATCTGTATGAGGAGTACTGTGTTCGTTTTCTGTTGCTGTGTCACAAACTGCCCGCATCTGTGGGGCGCACAGTTTCTGTAGGTCAGAAGTCCGCCCAGAGGATGGCTGGGTTCTCAGCTCAGGGTCTGCTGGAATCAAGGCGTCCGCCAGGCTGTGTTCCTTTCTGGGGGCTCTGGGACAAGGATCACTTCAGAGCTCGTTCAGGTTATCGGCCAAATTCAGCGTTTTGAGACTGTAAGACTGAGATCCCTGGTTTCTCTCTAGCCATCAACTGGGGCCTGCTGTCAGCAGCTAGAGACCGCGTCTTTCCCTGGCAATTCACAACACAGCAGTTTGCTTTCTTCCAGGCCAGCAGGAACATGTCTGGTTTCTTCCTCTATGACCACCCGGAGAAAAGGCTCTGCTCTGCGTTTAAAGGGACGTCCTGATGAAGCCAGGACCACCCAGAATAATCTCCCTTTTGCCACATAACATAACATAATCACAGGAGTGATGTCATGTTTACAGGTGCCACCCACACTCAGAGGTGAGGGGATTAAATAGAAGCGAGTGTCATGGAAGATCATCTCGGAATCCTGGCTGTCCTAGGTGATTTTACCTACTCAGAAATACTTTAACACAATTTACAAAAACTGAAAGCGCATTGCAGAATGGGAAGGGGCTGGTAGTGATTATGAGTATGTTAAAACTCTCCTAATGGGAGGCCCGTAAGGCAAGTCCTGGTGAGTGGTTTTGTGTCAGGGTGTGAGAGGTTCTCCTCCCTCTCTTGATTCTCCCTTTTGCTCCTTTAAAAACAACATACCCGCTAACACACAAACACTTCTTGGGCCTGGGGGTAGGGTACAGTGGAAGAAGGGATGCGGAGAGGCTCCAGCAATGACCATAGTGTTGGCCAGATGGGAACCAGGGATACACAAGGGCCATCAGACCATGCACCCTGAAGGTCAGAAGATGGGACAGGAGTCGTTCTGATTCCCGCCTGCTGTGATGGTTCAACTTCACGGTAGGCAGAGAACAAGACAGAGTCACTGAGTGTTCTATCTGGTCCATCTTCACGCCCTCCAACCCATGCTCTGCTGGGGGAAACTTCAGAAACCCAGAGCTTCATCAGCTCCTTCTTGCTGCCCCAACACCAGACAGCTCGTTCCATCCTTGCCTCTGTGCCCTAATGGCACATGCTGTTTACTTTGTCTGGCAGGTCCTCCTTCTTCATAACCTCCACAAAGGAACTTTGTTTCATTCTTTAACACTCAATTCAAATATCAGTTCTGGGAAACCTTGAGACATCACAACATTGGGGGAAAAAAATGGGCTTTGAAGTTAGTAGAATTTTGTTTCCAAGCTGTGTGGCTTTAGGAAAATTACATAAGCTCTCTGAACCTCCCTTTCATCTCTGAAATGAGTCTCATGCAATATTTGATAGTAAAGCTCATCTTAGTGACAGATTACAGAATAATAATAGGAATAGCCCTTATTATTATATGATTGCCATGTGCTCAACATAACTAAGTACTTTATATGCATAAGTACTTTATATGCATTTTTCATTTTTTCTCCCAACAACTCAGGAAAGGAAGTTCTACTATTCGATTTTGCAGATATATACTCCAGATAAGGAAACTGAGGTTTAGGGAGGTTGAACCATGGCTCCAGAGCTCAGGCTCTTAATCATGATACCTTATTGCCTCCTAGAAAGGCCCTCATTCCCTTTCCCCCTCTCTGTTCCTCACTATACTCATATCTGGGCTATCAAAATTGCTTACTCCTTTTTCCGTCCTCATAGCCTGTGTATATCCAGGGCCTCTGTCCTACTATAGAAGAGACATATTCATTTTTTTCTATGCGTTTCTGTCTCTTCCAGCCTCTAGCATTGGGTCCGGCACAGAGCAAGCAGGCACCAATTACCCGCTATTCAAGTGGATTAATGAATCATCTTGAGTCTTTTTAGGAAGTGAGCAGGGACTAATTTATGTAATAAAATGATTATGAATCATGCATAAATATAAAGGGAAGACTGTCCCTTCCACTCCATTCCCATTCTCTCATGCTATCTCAGCTGAGGCAACGGGCCCTGCAGGGACCCAGCAGCAGACAGATAACAACATCAAGGCCCCTTCTAGCTTCACACCAGACCCTGGAATTTAATTTAACTCATACAGACATCGGTGTTGACACTCTTGGGGACTCCCAGAGCAGCCTCACAGAACAGCTGGTAACAGCTGCGATGGGTTTGCCTTCGCACCTCTGATTAAATCGCAAGGGAATCCCACGAAGGCAGGGCCCTGGAAACCGTTTTACAGAAAGATGCTCATAGACTCCCAGGACCACCGTTTTGGAAGGAGCTGCCAAGATCACCTGGTGACCTCTTTGTTTTTAAAATAGCCCGACTGAGGCCAGGGGATTTCTCCCAACGTTGCATGGCTCTCCCAAGTTTTGATGAGGTGGCATTAAGGATATAAACCACAGCCTTTTATACCTTGAGGCATGCAATCCTTGCACTCAAGATTCTGCCTTTGCTCTCTTCCCTACGTGTCCTGCAATTAGTATATGCTGCCACCAGGTAGGGTGGACCCAGGGTCATTAACATGGTTGGAGTGGTTCATCAGGTACATGGCTTGCATGAGATCCAGATTATCGTTTGCACTCCCTACTTTATTATTTTTATATTAAATTCTGCCCTTTTGTACTAAACTGTGACTATTTTTATATTAAACTATGACTCTTTCATATTAAACTCTGATTCTGAAAGCAGGTAATTTAGTGGCAAAAACAAGCTTTTAAAATGAAACAAGTTTTAAAATATAGAACACATTTCTTGTGATCTTTTTAATAATTTTCTATTACCAGATGAATTGAACCCTCATCTTCTTCCACATATTGATTGAAATTAAACTTCCTACCTCACCATACGTTTTGGTTTGTAGACCAACTTACCTTGGAGCTCCTTCCTCACCCTCAATCTTAAAATTAAATTTTCTGTGCCTGCTTATTTTATAACACATGGAACTCTGTCAATTCAATAAAAATTTAAAATGTGTTTATTATTGAGTACTTACCATAGCCCAGGCTGAGGGGTGAGTGATTTCTAAAGTAGAGATGTACCAATATGAGTAAGAGATAGCCTCTGCCTTCAAAGAACTCATGATTAACTAGAGAGTAAAATCATTAACAAATCATTAAAAACAAAGCAGGTAAAATGAAAATAAAGTCAGAAATCATGACAGAAAACATTTAGCTACATAAATATTTAAAATTTCTGTAAGGCAAATGACACTATAAATAAAACGAAGTACAAATGACAAATTGAGGAAAAACATGTTCAACATTTATTACATAGTAAAGGTTAATAGTGTTAATACATAACTTTCTACAATTCAATAAAAAAAGAAAAACAACAGAACAGTAAATGTGCAGACTTGAATTAGAAAGTCACTTGAAAAGAAACAGAAAAAAACCACAGTGCTCAAACTAAGGAAGAAATACAGATAAAGGGACACCTGGGTGGGTCATTTGGTTGAGTGTGTGCCTTCGGCTCAGGTCCTGATCCCAGATACCCGGGATCGAGTCCCACATCGGGTTTCTTGCTCATTGAGGATCCTGCTTCTCCCCCTGCCTGCCACTCCCTCTGCTAGAGCTCTCTCTCTCTCTCTCTCTCTGATAAATAAATAAAATCTTAAAAAAAAAAAAAAAAAGAGAGAGAGAGAGAGAAGTACAGATTAAAACAGCAAAAAAAATTTTTTTCACCTATCAGATTGGCAAAACAATTTTAAAGATGAACGACGCTTGATATTAGTGAGATGCTAGGGAAGGGGGTAAATTGAGAGAACATTTTAAAGGCAATTTGGCAGAATCCATCAAAGATTAAAATGTGAATATCTATTGACCCAGACATTCCATTTCTAGAAATTTATTCTGAAGATTTCCTCACTCAAATGCACAAAGATACATGTACAAGATGGTTCACTTCAGCTGCTTGTACAAGTGATAAATTTGAAACATTTTTGTGTCCGTTAAGATATTTGTTAAATGAAGTAAGACACAGTCATATAATGTAATATTATGCACATGTTTTTAAAATTGATATGAAAAGACTTCAAAATACATTAAATGAAAGAAGCAAGAAACTAAACAATATATTCAAAACTGACAAAAATCTAAAATATACATATAACTATAGATTTAATTTAATTTATAACTATAGATTTAATTATAGATTATGCATTTAAAAGGTCTGATAGGATGTACACTCTTAGGATGACTGTCTTTGAGGAACCGGGATCTTGACTTTTAAGTTTGACTTCTTTTTGTTTGGATTATTTGTCATTAGAAAAACTAACAAAATGTAAAGGAATATGACCTAACTCTTCCTGCTGGTTCCTGTCTTCCAAGCCTCTTCCCAAATGCCATTCGACTTGCCATGTTGATTTGCCATGCAAAGGACTGTGGACATTGGGCTATGGGCCAGTTGCAGACTCCTGGTTTTCTAGCTGGGAGATGATTCGGTTATGACAGCCTCACAAAGATGGGGAGCACAGGAAGAAGAGTACTTTTGTAGAGGAGATGGGGATGAGGGGTATGGCTTTGGGAATGTTGAGTGTTCGCTGCCTGGAGACCCTGACAGAAATGTTCAGCAGACAGTTCAAAATCTGAGGAAGAGCTCTTGGAAGTCCTTGCTTGTAGGTGATTACAAAGGCCAAACTAGATAGATGATACTGAGAGAGTTCACAGAGTAAGAGAAGATGGGGACAGTTTAGATCCACGCTGGCCATGTTTCTGTCACTTTATTTTTTATTTTTTTAAAAGATTCTGTTTATTTATTTGACAGAGATCACAAGTAGGCAGAGAGGCAGGCAGAGAGAGAGGAAAGCAAGCTCCCTGCTGAGCAGAGAGCCTGATGCGGGACTCGATCCCAGGATCCTGGGATCATGACCTGAACTGAAGGCAGAGGCTTTAACCCACTAAGCCACCCAGGTGCCCCATTTCTGTCCCTTTAATTCACCAAACTTGTCCCTGCCTTAGTGTTTTTATGTGATTTGACAACTTATGTATTCCTTATCTATTGTTCCTTTTAGTATTATGTAATGACCATCTTCAGTCCTAAAAATACTTTTAGCACTAATGTCTTTTTTATCCAAATGTCTATACCACCTTAATTTTGGTCAATATTTGCCCAGAATACATAGTATATGGCTTTTTTGGGGTAAACATTCATTCATTTATTTATTTGACAGACAGAGATCACAAGTAGGCAGACAGGCAGGCAGAGAGAGAGAGGAGGAAGCCCCGACTCGGGGCTTGATCCCAGGACCCTGAGATCATGACCTGAGCTGAAGGCAGAGTCTTTAACTCACTGAGCCACCCAGGTGCCCAGTATATGGCTTTTCATACAATTTTTGATCTGAGAATTTCTATTCTTTCATCAGAGACTTCAGTCTATTTACATACGTGGTTATTACCAATTTTTTTCTTTTTAAAGATTTTCTTTATTTATTTGACAGAGAGAGAGATCCCAAGTAGGCAGAGAGGCAGGGGAAGCAGACTCCCCACTGAGCAGAGAGCTCCATGTGGGGCTCAATCCCAGGACCCTGAGATCATGACCTGAGCTGAAGGCAGAGGCTTAACCCACTGAGTCACCCAGGCGCCCCTATCAATTTTCTTAAATTTATTTCTACCATGTTATTTAATGCTTTAGGTTTACCATGCTTTTTTTCTTCTTTTTTTGGCCTTCTGTCAGTGTGACTGAATCTTCTTTTGTTACAACTTCCCCTCCAGTTTTCAAGAGATGATACTATTTCTTTTTTTATTGGTTGCCCTTGATTTCATATTTTTAAATTTTTATTCTTCCAAAGATTTTATTTATTTATTTGACAGAGAGCGAGAGCGAGAGAGAGAGAGCACGAGCAGGGAGAAAGTCGTAGGGAGAGAGAGAACCAGACTCCCCGCCAAGCAGGGAGCCAAACTCGGGGCTCAATCCCAGGACCCTGAGATCATCACCTAATCCAAAGGTAGATGGTTAATGAACTCAGCCACCTAGGTGCCCCACCCTTGATTGTTTTTAATATGCATAGTAGACCAATGTCAAGTTAATTACTATCTGTAACTTCTTCCCAAACAATGCAAGGGTCTTAGCAAACCTTGGATTTCATCTTAGCCCTCATGTCTTCTTGTTGCCCAGTATTTTAGTCCCACCTTATTTTCATATTTTCTAGATTATTAGTAGTATTTTATATGTTCAATGAATATTTGGATTTAACCCCAGAAGGGGTCTGTTGGTGGTATATCTTCTCAGTATTAATCTGAAAATGATTTCATTTCAACTGATGCTAAAGTCAGTCCAATGGTCTTGCCCACTCTCCAATTTCTCTCTCTGAGGTCTGGCCTGAGTTGGGGAGGTGGGCCAGGTTTTCTTAGCTCGTCCACCCCACATCCTGTGTTTCCCTCCATGCTGTGACAGGGTCACGCTATCCTCATCTTTACAGAGGGTTACACACTTACACACTACTTGACCAGCAAGCGGTGCCACCACTGACCAACCAAATAGATGAAACCGGATGATCTCACCGAGAGGCAGGGTCCTCATTTTTAGAACAGGGGAAAATAATGCCTACGTCTCAGAGAGACTGTGAAATTCAGGTGAGCTAATGGGTGTACAAGAGAGGTGTGAACTGGAAAGAACTGTGCAGACATGCGAGGGTGAAATTATGTTACTCGATGTCCTTCAGTGTGAAACCAGGCAATAAAATCCTTCTGTGATTTAGCTTCAGGGAAAAGCTTTCCCTGCCAAAGGAGTGATCCATGTGGTCCCTGCTCTCAGCAATGAAAGGCGATCACTGTAATAGCCAGTGCTCTTTTATTGCAAGTGATGGAAACCCAAGTTGAAACACTTTAAGTCGAAAGGCGGGATTTATTGGGTCATGTAACCAGGAGAGGCAGGGGGAGGCTGGCCTCAGGGATGGTTGGACCTGGGGATCCATCAATCAGTTGACACATCTTCCGGTCTCCTCTCCAGTCTCTCTGCACGTTGGCTTTGTCCTCTCCACCTGCACCTGCTTTCTTCACATGCTAGGGAGCAGCACTTCAAACACTCAGACTCTTTTCAGCTCAGTAACCATAGAAAAGAACTAATCTTCCCCTCTAGCTTTAGACTAAAACATCCTGGGACGAAGCTCAGACTGGTCAGCTTGACCAAAATTTTCTAGCCAGGATGTGTGGCAGAGCACTTTCTCCCAATACCCATTCTCCCCTTGTGCTCCCAATACCCATGCATGGAACCTCCATTTCTGAGCTGGGCGTATTGCTGCCCAGTTACTGCATTTGCCCATCTCCCTTGCAATTAGCTATGGCCCCGTGTCCAACTTCTGATCGGTAAGATAGAAGCAGAAATGTTCTGATATTTCTGGAAGCTCTTAAAAGGGAGAGGCTGTTCTTTTCTCCTTTTTTTTTTTTTTTTTTTTTGAAGATTTTATTTATTTAGGGACCCTTGGATGGTTCAGTCAGTTAAGCGTCTGTCTTCGGCTTATATCATGATCCCAGGGTTCTAGGATCAAGTCCTGCGTCAGGCCTCGTGCTCAGTGGGGGGCCTGTTTCTCCCTCTGCCTGCCTGCCACTCTCCCTGCTTGTGTGCTCTCTCTCTGACAAATAAATAAATAAAATCCTTTAAAAAAATTATCTATTTATTTATTTGAGAAAAAGAGTGAGCACAAGCAGAGAGAGGGGCAGAAGGAGAGGAACAAGCAGACACCCTGCTAAATGAGGAACCCAACTTGATCCCAGGACCCTGAGATCATGCCCTGAGCCACAGTCAGATGCTAAACTGACGGAGCCACTCTTTTTCTCCTTTTTTCTTTTCTCCTTTCTATTACTTGGAATGTGGAAGCAATGGCTAGAGCTCCAGCAGCCACCCTACAGCATGAAGAATGGAATAGAAGCTACATCTGGCAGAGGAGCAAAACAGAGCCTGGGTCCCTGATCCCAAGTCTCTGCCCACCAGCGTTCAGCTGCCTCCTCTTTACATTTTTATGTGAAAGAAAAATATACTTCTGTCTTGTTTAAGCCATTATTTTGGAGATTTTGTTATTTGCAACCAAATTTAATCCTAAAGGATTACAAAACTCAAGTTGGAGAGAGAATAACAACAGACAGGAAACATCCCAGGAAACAGGAAACAATAGCTATATAGTAGCCCAGTGTCTCCCTTTCTGCCTCTGCCTTCAGAAACCTCTCAGCAGCCTGTGGGTGTCCTCCCATCACATTGGCTCCTTCTGTGACGTCCTCCTCTTCCATGCTGTGGTTAATGTCAGGCATCACAAAAGTAGGCAAAGTGTAACCTGAAAACCACCTTGCCAGCAGTGTGCCCCACGGAGCACTCATCCCCTGAGGCACTCTGGAAGGAAAAATGAATCTGTGGTCAATAAATTTGGGGAATGCTACCAACTATTTGCCTCTCAGAGATTCATAAAGCACATTAGCATGATAAAGACTCTGAGAAGTCTTCCAGTTAAAGAAATCTAATGAAGTTTCTTTAATTCAGCTTTCCCCCCAAACCTATTTTTAACCACAGAAACCTCCTTCCCCCCATATAGCATCTATTAACATGGCATAGGGAAAGATTCTTTGGGAAATGTTTGATTAGCTAAGCAATAGCAAAAAAAAAAAAATAGCTGTGACCTTGGAAACTGCTGAGTTGAACAGGTGTTTTGGCAGCGTCACTTCTGTTCACACAGTCACCCACCAGCCATGAGGGCTTACCTGGTGCTGATTGTACTCAGATCGTGATGTCCTAGCTTTGGCCAAGGTGGGACTGTGATCTCCGTCATTCTAAACTCAATGTGATGGTGTCTACAAAAACAATCCATGTCCTTTGTCTGCCTGTTGGATGCTCCCATACGTTCAGGCCTGCTTTCAACACACAGACCAATGGTGGGACAAGAATTAAAGCAAGAGACATTCACATAAACTGGGAAAGAGATGCTCTCTGTACTCTTGGCCAGATGGACGCCAGAGCTCTGTGTGGGTTATAACCTCCTGCAACTGTCTGAGAAATGCGAGTCCTGCTCTTGAGTCACATCTGTTCCTGCTGATGAGGGCTGTGCATAAACAGATGCCCGTAAAGTTGGGGGTACATGTCCCGCACACTGTTTGGGAAGAAGGGTCTAGTTCAGTTTTCCCTGGTCTGGGAGCACAGCTCTAGATTGCTGGCTGGCGTATCCCCCACAAACTGACAGACCGGGGGCTGCCAAGGAGAGGGACTGAGGACAAAGCAAGGGAAAGAAATCCCCAGGCCCGTCTGTGGGGAGAATCCCTCTTCCTTCTGTCACAAAGACAAGAAGCAGCAGGCACTTCCTGCTGTTCCTTCAAGTGGAAACCTCTCTCATGCCTTCCTCTGAATACCTAGATCTTTTGAGGTTCCTCCCAGGCCCAGAACAGAATGGCCTTAAAACCAATAGATTGCAACTTTGAGAGCTATCTTTTATTGCCCATCGGGCCTTGAGAAAGTCTCTTTGACCCTGGAGCGCAGAGAACGTGGGTCATTGGGAAGACACTACGAGTGAAAGAACCACGTGGAAACGCAGAGTATTGAGCATACTCAGGGTGAAATAAAGAAATAAAGTAAGGCAGTAAGGAAGTGTGTGTGTGTGTGTGTGTGTGTGTGTGTGTGTGTGTGTGTATTTATGTGTCTCCTCTTTCTGGCTTCCAGCTTTTTCTGATTCTGCCAGAGTAAACTTTCCTACCCCAGTCCAGGACTTGACTTATCAAGAAAGTGAGGTTTTCTCACCCTTTTTACTCTGGGTACTAGTGCTTTGGGCACCTGAAACGGAACACAAAGAGAGTCATAGCAGACACCTTTCGACTCCATTTTTATTGGTTTGAGAAGTTAATTCTTGGAGATAATCTCCATGAATTGTGCTTTCAGGAGAGTTTGGGGGTTTGTTTTGTTTGGTGTTTTTCCATGAGCATGCTTCCATCCTAATTCTGTGAAAGATTATTCCTGACCCAGTGCAATTCATTCTACCTTTGCTATGGGGATTTCCAAGACAAAAGTGGTATTGAGTCCTAAACTAGAATGACTTCGTATATTGCAGAGAGAGAGAGAGAGAGAGAACCAGACAATGAGTAGGGAGGGTTGAGAAGAGAAAAGGGCAGATTCGTTTTCAGATCTGTCCTGAACCTCTCAAGTTTATTCATGGAAGTCAGAGCCAGACTTGGTTGAAAAGCAGCAGTTACTATAACTGTAGGCTCTGTCTGAGGATTCCTTCTTCTCCTCGGCAGAGCAGCAACTTACACTGTACAAGGAAGATCAAGCTCTGTTTGTATACATGGAATTGCTTTCTCCCCCCTTTCTTGGTAATAAAAACCAGAAACCGCCATGGGAGCAGGCTTCAGCATTCCTGGTGCATGGAACACTGACCTCCCTTCCCTGCTATGGGTCCCTCCTCTCCAGCATAGCACAGTCTTATTTCACAAATGCAGTGGAACCAGGGGCCCCTGGATTCAACCCTTTGGGGTTTTTCTGCTGCCCACAGAAAGTGAAGTCCACCCCTGAGGACTGCCCCGTCAGCAGTACAGTGCAGAACCCTGAAGGGAGGGCCTTAGCCCACACCTCATCAGAAAGCCCACGAAAGGAGGCCTCCCACGCTTAAGTGCAACCAGGCCCCTGACTCAGGCACATCTGCTCATTCACCAGCCCCCACTATAGGTCAGGACATCTAGGGCCATCATGAACCCCAGATGCACCCGGATATTTAGAGGTCATTTAATGGGTAATATAAAGGCTCTGAGAAGTCCTGTAGTGAAGTAATAGGTTCAGCTTGGTTTAACTGGGTGCTTTCCATGCTTTACTAACTGTGCACCACTTTTCTCATGGAATACTCATCATATCACTGAGTAGCATTTCACAGAATTCCGGAAAGCAATGTCATGGAGTCATTCACAGTAATGTCCAGCTTCTCTGGAGGATAGAGATAGTCTCCAATTCAGCTTTGCATAGATAAGCCTCAGTACAGGACCCAGCCGGTAGTGTTTTTAGAAGGAATACATGAGTGACTTAATGAAACCATGTTTAACCCAGGCTGAACCTGGAAATTATAACTGTGTGCCAAACACTCTTTTCCGCGGCAATTAAGCCTGTGGCCAATGCATAGCTTGGTTAAGACCAGATCTTTTCTTGTCTTTTTTCAACATTTACACGAGTCACAAACTGGCAGGCACTGAACCAGATCTGTCTAGCATATGTGTTTTGTTTGGCCCAGTATAGGGTTTTTTTTTTTTTTTTTTCAATGGCTTTAGGTAAGGCCTGAGCTCTGCAGCCTGGCTAGGTTCTGCCTCTTCCTACCCAACCCAGCCTCTTCCTCATTCACAGCCCTGCTTAGCTCCTAAAGGCTTTGAATCTGCCATCCAGGGTTTAAATCTCCCTGGGAAGTTGCTTATTCAATCTGACCCTGAACATCATGAATTTATTTTGAAATGGATTTGCCTGCATGAGAGATCATGCAGATCCTGAAACTGTAAACCGTTTGTGATGAAATATCTACGCAGCCCAACATGGCGCACAGGCCCTCCTGCATCTGAGGGGACTGCCTGAGCTACACAGATGATGGGGTGGGGACAGTCTCGTCCCTGTGCCTATCTTCCCACAGGAGTGTTCCCCAAGCATGTCGCTGGGAGAACTTGCGGAAGCCCTCATTGCTGGGCCCATTCCAGAGCTTTGGGGTCAGTAGGTCGAGAACTTGCCTTCCTAATGAGTTCACAGGCAATGCTGCAGCGCACTTAGAGATCTGCTGTTTCTACAGTTCACAAAGCTCTTTCCCAACTGGTTATCTTATTAGACCCCAACAACCAACTTCTGTGTAAAGGGCAGGAATCACTACTCACAGGTCACAAGTGAGGAAAGAGGGACTCAGAGAGGTTATCAATGTCCAAGGTCACACAGACTGACATGAATTAGGATCTTCCAGTGCTATGTCAAGCTGCCGCAGGCAAGGATGTGGTTGCAAAAGGCCATAGAGCATCATTCTGCTTTGGGACTAGGGGATGGGGCTGGTGAACACTTTAGGAACTTACTTTGCTGCAGGAGAGATCTCTAGCTCTGAAGCAGGAGCTGACAGCCTCCCTCTGTCCTTCTCAGCTCTAGGACTCCACACTGTGGCCCTCCGTAGACCAGAAGTGAGGGGCCCAAAGGAGCCCAGCAACACCCACCCCACCCCCAACTAGTTTTGGTCCCTTAACAGCCCCAGGCAGGAGGGGAGCCAAGATGCCCCACCCACTGGAGGCAAGACACTCCTTGCTGAATTTTCTGTATAGAAACCGAAGTGGAGTGAGAGACAGGCACAGACTGCAGCTTCTGAGAGGGAAGATGGGGGGAGCACAGACCATATGGAGTAAGAGTGACAGAATTTGGCAGTGTGGGCTCTGCAGATGGGCCTGCTTATGTCCACACACAATCTGAGGCCAAAGACTGAATCATCTCTCTAGCAATTTCTTGTTTCCAAACACGTCTTTTGAAGAATGTGGGGGTGCTCTGTGCAGATATCAGAAACTCTTGCTGGGAAAGGATATATAGATTAACAGAAAAGAAAAGTTGCTTTTGTTGGGGAAAGGAAGGGGTGCAAAATGTCCACTTGAACGATGTGGACGTTGCTGGTTAGTGAGAAGAGAGCCTGGTGGTTTGGTAGCATTTAGGGAGTTTGTAGCAAGTGCTTTACATATTTTCTTGTGTGATCCTCACAATGGTTTTTAAATTTTTTTTAATTTTTAATTTTAATTCAACTAATTAACATAAAATGTATTATTAGTTTCAGAGGTAGATTTCAGTGATTCATCAATCTTATATAACCTCCAATGCTCGTTACATCACATGCCCTCCCTCATGTCTATTACCCAATAACTCCATCACTGCACCTACCTCTGCTCCAGCAACCAATAACCCCATCCCCACCACCAACCTACCTTCCAACAACCCTCAGTTTTTTTTCCCTATGATTAAGAGTCTCATAGTTTGTCTCCCTCTTTGATTTCATCTTGTTTTATTTTTTCTTCTCTTCCTCTATGATCCTGTTTTTTTCTTAAATTCCACATATGAGTGAGATTGTATCATTGTCTTTCTCTGCTTGACTTATTTTGCTTAGCATAATACCCTCTAGTTCCATCCACATCATTGCGAATGGCAAGATTTCATTTCTTTTGATGGCTGCATAGTATTCCAATATATATATATATATATATATATATATATATATATATATATATATCACCTCTTCTTTATCCATTCATCTGTTGATGGATATCTGGACTCTTTCCGTAGTTTGGTTACTGTCGACATTGCTGCTATAAACATTGGGGGGCAGGTGCCCCTTTGGATCACTATATTTGTATCTTTAGGGTAAATACCCAGTAGTGTCATTGCTGGGTCGTAGGGTAGCTCTACTTTCAACTTTGTGAGGAACCTCCATGCTGTTTTCCAGAATAGCTGCACCAGCTTGCATTCCCACCAACAGTGTAGGAGGGTTCCCCTTTCTCTGCATCCTCGTCAACATCTGTCATTTCCTGGCTTGTTAATTTTAGCCATTCTGACTGGTGTGAGGTGGCATCTCATTGTGGTTTTGATTTGTATTTCCCCAAGGTTGAGTGATGTTGAGCATTTTTTCATGTGTCTGTTGGCTATTTGTATGTCTTCTTTGGAGAAATGTCTATTAATATCTTCTGCCCATTTCTTGATTAAATTATTTATTCTTTGGGTGTTGAGTATAAGTTCTTTATAGATTTTGGATACCAGCCCTTTATTTGATAAGACATTTGCAAATATCTTCTCCCATTCTGTTGGTTGTTTTTTGGTTTTGTCGACTGTTTCCTTTGCTGTGCAAAAGCTTTTTATCTTGATGAAGTCCCAGCAGTTCGTTTTCTCCCTTGTTTCCCTTGCCTTTGGAGACATGTCTAGCAAGAATTTGCTGTGGCCAAGGTCACAGAGGTTGCTGCCTGTGTTCTCCTCTAGGATTCTGATGGATCCCTATCTCACATTTAGGTCTTTCATCCACTTTGAGTTTATTTTTGTATATGGTGTAAGGAAATGGTCCAGTTACATTATTCTGCATGTGGCTGTCCCTCCCAACACCATTTATTGAAGAGACTGTCTTTTTTTTTTTTTCCCCCATTGGATATTCTTTCCTGCTTGGTTGAAGATTAGTTGACCATAGAACCTCACAATACTTTAGTGGGGTTGGCAATGTCAGCCCTACTTAATGAGAGGGAAGACTGAGATTATAGAAGGCAAGGATTTGTCTAGGTCTCCCAGCTGGTGAGGGCAGAGTTGGGAGTGAGGAAAAGCAAAATGGGGCATTCACATATCCAAGGACAGCCCCCTCAAAGCCAGGATTCTGTTATCAATCTCCTAGGTGGTCTTGTGCCCCAGCCCCTGTATGGCCTTCCACTAAGTTATTGGGTCCCCACTAAGGCTCCCCAGGCTCAGTTTTCAGGATGAAATTTGAGCTGCCCTGCCTGTCACACAAGGTCCTGCAAAGCCAATCTCCAGCCTCGTGTCCATCCCTCCCTCACATGCCCCGCACTTGGGTGCAATCAGGCAACTCACCATTCCCAGAACACACTCGGGGCTGCCCAGCCTCCAGTGTTGGCTTTGGTGCCTTCCAGTCACAGCTCCCAGTGGCTTTTCTACTTTTTCTTGACTTGTGCCCTTGTCTCTTCTCTTCTCATGGAAATGTCTGCTTTTCTAGGACTATGAACTCCCTCTCCTCAACCCTCATTTCTGCACCCTAAAGGACATCCTTTACACAAGTGCACCACCTTATGGTTTGCAGAGTGCTGTCCCCACTGCAAGGTGAAAAGGGGGGCGGGCCCTTAGCCCCAGTCTAGACTGAGACCAGAGAAAGGAAGGGGCCAGCCCCTGGTCTCACATCTAGATGGCAAAGCCACAGTGACAGCCCACGTTCCCAGACTCCAGGTCCAGTGCTCTTCCCATTGTGCCCCAGTTTTGGGAAGATGGTTTTATTTACTGTACTACATACTATATATGGTTATCATATAGTTGTGCAGGATAGAAGTGTGACACAGGTCTCTCTAGGCTATGGTCAAGGTGTTAGCAGGGCTATGCTCCTTTTTGGAGGCTCCAGGATACAATGGATCTCCTGCCTTTTGCAGCTTCTAGAGGCCACCTGTGTTCCTCGGCTCGTGACCTGCTCCTGATCTTCAACAGCAGGAAGTAAGGCCGGTCAGATTCTTCTCACATCCCATCTCTCTGACCTCCTCTCTTGCCCTCCCGGCTTCTACTCTCAAGGACCCTTGTGATTATGGTAGGCCCACCTGGGTCTTCCAGGATCCTCACTTTCTTTAGATCAGCTGTTTATCAACCTGAATTCCATCTGCAACCTTAATTCCCCTTTGCCATGTAACCTAACATCAGTCAGTCATTTGGCAGAGTAGGTGGGTCAGGCCTGGGTGAGATGTGCCCGGGCTCCAGCAGCCTTTTCTTGGGAAACAGTCCTGCAGGATCTTAGAGAGCTTGTGGAAGGCGGCCATGGCTTCTGACAGTTGAGCCTTTACAACCAGGAGCAAACTTCCTAATGTCTAGTGGCCTGGAAAACCGAGGCTGCCCTGTTCAAAGGCATTTGAACCTTACCTTATCATCTTCTCATCTACTTCCCAGACCCAGACTTCTGGGACCCATCTACTTCCCAGACTGCTCGTCCAGTCTCAGGACACAGCACCATCTCCAACCAAACCCCTGCTATCACCCTCCTCCACCCACCACCTCATACGCAGAGGTCTTTCCTGTTTATAATGACAGCTGGATCACTCAGAATAAAATTTACACTTCTTATTAAGGCTTCTAAGATACTATATAGTCTGGCCTCGAGTCACCAACCCATTGTTGGCTGAGCTCCAGGAAGCCTCCTTTCTATCATGTGGACACACTATGTGCCTTTCTGCCCCAGGGCCTTGGCACATGATATTTCCTCTTCCTGTGACTCTCTTTTTTCACTCCTTTAGATCTCAGCTGTTTTCAGAGAAGTCTTCTTCTCTTATACATCTCACCTATCCCAGTTAGGCCTTCAGATCATTGTCTCTCCCAGAACCTGACTCTGCTTTAGCACCTCATCATCATCTCTTTCGTTACATAGGACAGTATACACTCAGGCTCTAACATGGCTGAAAGGTCATCCTTTGGACTAAAATCTTCAGGACTAAATATGCGAAACTCTGCAATTTTATCCTCTCTTTTCAAGGAATAGTAATGAGTCCAGCCTTAGAACCCCAGCTCTGGCATGGGCTTTGAAGTCAGGCTGACCCACGTCCTTCTCCCTACTCCTTCATCAACTGGCTGTATGATTCTGAGCGAGTAAGTCACTGCCTCTCTGGGCCAGAGGCTCTGCTTTGCCTAGCTAACTATGGCCCAAGAGCGTATAGAGACCCCTTACCTGTAGGCCATGAGAAGGCCCATGGCCACCCAGTCAGAATCCAATTCCCAATAGAAATGAGAAAAGGTGTTGGTTAACCAAGATGCACCTTGTCTCCAGGACTTGCTCCTCTCCTTTTCTCTCCTATTAGCACCCTGCATCCTCAGGACAGCAATATCCTACCAGCAATCCCATTTTGCAGACGAGAAACTGAGGCCAGAGAGGTTAACTGACTTACACAAGATCGCCTCGCATGTAAGTTGAGAAGCTGAGATGAGAACCATGTTGTCCCTAACCTTTCATTGAGATGATCATAGTCACAAAAATGCATTCCATATACACAGCATTTTATAGTCTACAGAGCTCTTTCCGACCTGCCATTGTCTCTGATCTCTGCAACAACCCCTCTACTCTACTTGAGTAGAATCAGCCTATTTACTTGGATGAGAACATGGAGGTCTAGAGCATGGAATTCACTGGCTTCCGTCAGTGTGTGCGTGAGTGATCTCCTGCTGCGAACACATTTGTCAGCTTTACGCAGTATCATCTCGCAGTCTCTGTGGGTCAGGTGTCCAGGAAAGGCTTAGCTGTAACTTCTGCTTCATGGTCTCCCATGAGGCTACAGTCAAGGTATCAGTCCAGAATGTGTGGTCTGATCTGAGGCTCAACTGGGGAAGAAGGATCTTCTTACAATCTCATTTATTTGGTTGTTGGCAAGATTCAGTTCTTTGTGTGCTGTCTGATGGAGAGCTTAATTTCCTCCCTGGCTGTGGACAGAAGACCACCTTAAGTTCCTTGTCATGGGGGCCCCTTCGGTATGGCAGCCTGCTTTTTCAAAGTGTGTAAGAAAGCCATAAAGTCTGCTAACAAGAAGGAAGTCATGGTCTTATACCCTAATAATGGAAATGACAACCCACAAGTTGGCTGCATTCTATCCATCAGAGAAAGTCATTAGGTCGCGCCAGACTCCCACCCTAGGGGAAGGAATTACACAGAGACATGACTATTAGCAGGTGGGGAGTATTGGAGGCTGTCTTAGAAGTCTGCTTACCACAGCAGGGAGCGGGGCTGCTCGGAATTTGGCCCTTCTTCCTAGATCTGGAAGTGTGCTGCTGGCACAGTGGACGGAGGTGGCACGTGGTGATCTTCCCTTGTTAGTGCTCTAGGGAGGTTCTCAGAGCCATGCAGAGCGGGGGGCCAGACTTCCCCAATCCAGGAAGAGAGCCGGCCCCATTTTAATTACATTTTTGCCCTGAGGGGAAGCCTGTGCTCTTCTCTGGATAGTTTTGCTCTCCCTTTACTGCCATTTCTGTCTTTAAATCAAAGTTGCTCTCTGTTCAAGGGCTCCCAGCCTCAGGCAGGATGACGATTTATGAGTGGGTGATCCAAAAATGTAACATAAAGGAGTCAGGACCCAAACAGTAATGTAAACTGAGAGGTCCTGGGGAGGCAGGCCGGCGGCTGGGGCCCGGTGACCTCTCGGGCCCACCAACCATCATAGCCTCCACCTTTATGAAACACTTCCATCATCCTTCTCTCTGCCTACCCCCACCGCCCCCTGCCACTGCCTGCTCTATAGTTTCCCACCTCCAGATAGCACCCAGGCCCCCTACCTCTGCCTCAACCTGCCTTTCTAGAACTGTCCTCCTGTCTCCCCTCCCCCACCTCAAATCCTCTGGGTGCCAGTCCATGTGGAGAGATGCCTATCTCCCTGCCTTTGTTCAAGCTGTGTCCTCTCCTGGAATTGTCCTTTGTCCCATGCCCCTGTGATGAAGCCCCCTTAAGGACTCTTTCCCTGACCTCTCGCTCTCTATCCCTTGCTCATGGCACTGGGCCTGCGGACCTTAGTATCAGAGTCCCTTGTGTCCACTCCAGCCTCCCTGCTTAGACTGAGTCTTCCTTAAGGGTAGGGTTAGGGCTGGGACCCACTATGGTCCTACCACTATCTGGCACACAGGAAGTGCTTAGTCAATATTAGAATGATGAAAAAGTCAAAGTCAGCATCACCTTTCAGTGGAAAGAAAAACAGTGCTCTTGTTTCACATATGCCATGTGTGGCCAGTGGCTGGTCAGCCCCCTGCTCCTTCCCTTTTCCCCGAGTCTCCCACCTGCCTGGGTACAGCACACCAGGCCTGGCCTCATCCCATGTGCTCCAAGCACCTATTCTAGCTTCCGTAGGAGTTTGGGAGACCATGGGTGGGAGCTTAAAGCAACAAAGTCTTGCCCAGGGCAAAGCCACCTTCCCAGACACATATGTGGGGCCACAGACATCCAGACGGACACAGATCTTTGTGCTCAGAAGATGCTACTCCATGCCCTCTCGTTCTCTACTTAACCCAGTTGCTTCTGTAAGGGAGTCATCCCTGACTGCTGTTTCTTCCTCCACCTTCTTCCAATCAGTCCCACATTCCATAAGTTCTACCATTTGTTGGAAGTGCTTTTCACATGCACGCCTTTCTCTCCACCCCAACTTCCCCTGCTCTGCCCAGGCCACCAAGGATCCCCTCCTTGCTCTCCCTGCTTCCAACACGCTGTACTTATCTATCTTATATTCAGGTGACAAGAGCCATCATTCCTGTCAAGTCACTCCCTTGCTCAGAAACTTTCAATGGCTCCCTATTGCCTGAGCAATGGCTCTCATCTCTCCAGCCTGCAGGTAGTCCACAATCTGGCTGCCCAGGAGGCTTCTCTGGCCTCATCTCCCAGCACAGTCCCCCTTGAGGGCCTGCACCCTGGACCACCTCCTGTTCTGCTTTATTCTGCTTTCCCACCTCATCTCTGCCCATCTAACCCCACTGTCCTTCCAGGACAGCCTAAAGACTGCCTCCTCCACGTAGCCATCTCTGAGCACCTTTCGGAAGGCAGCGAACTCTCAGTCCTCTGAGCTCCCAAAGCTCCGGTTGCAGTAAAGACGTAAAAGGCACCCTTATCTTGCCACCCCTAACCCCCAACCATGAGGTCCTTGGGGTAACGACCAGCCTCATTCCCCTCTCTTCCAAATCCCTGCTGCCACCTCCTCTGTAGAGACAAAGACAAAGGCATCCCTTGGGGGAGGGGAGCTGTCTTGCAATCTCTCAGAGGCTCCTTGACAGCTCAGTCCCAGAGAAGAAAGCTGCCCAGAAGGCGGTACTCCCAGGGAGGGGTTCTCGCCAGAAGGCCCAGTGCTGGGCCTGAGCCAGAAAGTGTTTGCGGGAGCCCAGGGGTGTGTGGATGGGAAGGGGGGGCTTGGCAGCGCAAAGGGTACTTTATGATCCACTCTTGTTCTAGCTCCCTGATGTCTTTGTTCAGAATCCCCAGGGTGCTTCTCACTAGGCAAGGAGTTGGGGGTGGGGACAATTCAGCTGGGGGCCTAGGGCTGGGAGGAGCCAG
Source organism: Mustela nivalis (assembly GCF_964662115.1). Lineage (NCBI taxonomy): Eukaryota > Metazoa > Chordata > Mammalia > Carnivora > Mustelidae > Mustela > Mustela nivalis. Next base: position 60,716,329 of record NC_139032.1, read on the forward strand.
CTTCTCTGCTCCAAGGGGGGAGCTGAGAAAAGGGAAAAGCCTAGAAGAAGCCCTTTTGTTAGAGTGCATCGCCTGGGTGGGGGCAGTTTCTGATCCTGCTCATTTAGGTCTGCCCCATCTCTCTGCCCTAGGTCTTTGGCCTCTCCCTCTTGGTCTGGCTCCTTCTCTTCAAACAGCTGGAAGAATGGTGTTTCCTTCCCATGGAGGCGGCGAAGTCGATAGAGGAGAATGGAGCCACATGGGGAGGAGGAGGATTTCATGGCCTAGGGACTCCTGGCTGTGGGGCCCTGGCACGAGGCTCGTAGGAAGAAGAGCTGGAATAAGACAGGGAGATGTGCAGGTTAGTGGATGTGTGGATGGAGCCCAGGTTAGTACCCACATGACTCCCTTTCAGGGCCTTTTCCAGCTGAAGTTGCTCTCAAGAATTCAAGGGTTGGGTCTGACACCATCCCCCTCTTAGCACGGTCCCCTTAAGAGAGGCCCTTTGCTGAGCTCAAGACCAGAGCTTCTGGTTCAGCTGCACAGCCATATAATAGGCAGTGTCAGGAGATAGTGAGTGGCTGATCAGAGAAGGCATGCAAGCAGAAGCTGGTGGGGACTTGGTGGGCAGGCTCTAGAGGGGACTCAGATATCTGATACAGTAGTAGGGAGAATGGAATAATTTTTTAATTTCCTTCCTACATCCTACCTCTAGATACTATTATCAAAATATCCCTAATTAGAGCTTGTAATACAGATAAAATACACAGGCATTGAAGAGGGCTAGCCTTACATCCATGACATGGAATACTACTCAGCAGTAAAAAAGAATGAACTTTTTTGTTGTTGACACATGCAACAACTTGGATGCATATCCAAGGAATTATGCTGAGTGGAGAGGATGGGAATCGGGGGGGGGGGGTGGGGCAGTTCCCAAAAGGTTACTTACTGTATGATCCCATCTTTATAACATTACTGAGATGACAACATTTTAGAAATGGAGGACTGAGGAGTGGTTGCTGTTGGGGACGAGGATACTGGAACAGAGGCGAATGTAGTTATAAAAGGATACATTAGTTTCCTGTTGCTGGCGTTCACAAATGGCCAGAAAGAGTAGTGGCTTAAAAGAACACAAATTTATTCTCTCACAGTTCTGGAACCAGAAGTCCAAAATCACCTTCACAGGGCTAAAGACAGTGTGGTGACAGGGCTGTATTCCTTTTGGAGGCTCGATGGACACTGTGTTCCTCACCTTCTCTCAGGCTTCAGGAGGCTACGTCCACACTTTGCCACGTGACCCCTCCCTAGCATCACTCCAAACTCTCATGTCAGTCATTGTGTTTTCTGCTTTTTCCTTTGACCTTCTCCCCTCTGTTTTACAAGAGCTCTTGTGATCATATATAGGGCCCACCTGGATGATCCCAGATAATTGCCTCATCTTGAGATCCTTCATGCCTGCGCAGTCCTTTTTGCCATACAAGGTAACAATCAGTTTCCAGGGATAAGACGCAGGTATCTTTGCACGAGAGCGGTGCTGATGACATTATTTAGCCTGCGTCAAAGGGCAGCACAAGGGATCCTTGTGGTATTGGATACATGGACCTACTTGAGATAAAACTGTATAAAACATAACATGCACAAACACAATGGAGTACAAGTAAAAACTGGTGAAGTCTGAGTGAGATTGGTAGGTTGTATCGATGTCAATATTCTGGTTGTACTAATATACTATAGTTTTGCAAACACGGTAAAGTACACAAGAGCTCCTTCTGCATTGTTTCTTGTAACTGCATGGGAATCTACAATTATTTCAATACAAATTTTGATTAATTAAGAAGTGCTTGGGGCGCTTGGGTGGCTCAGTCGGTTAAGTGTCTGACTCTTGGTTCTGATTCATGTCTTCATCTGATCTCAGGGTCCTGAGATCAAGCCCTGCATGGGTCTTTACCCTCAGCGGGGAGTCCGCTTGAGATTCTTGCTCTCCTTCTACCCCCTCCCCCGCTCTACCCCCCCCCCCGCAAATAAATAAATAGATCCCCACCCCTTTTTTTAAAGTGCTAGACTGAGGGTAGGGCACTCAGTGGGCTCTTGGCTGCCCTGCGTTATGAAGTGAGCTCACCCTCTGGGCTGCAGGTTGCTGAGCCAGGAGGGCATCGGGCCCCCACTGAGATCATTACAGGCCCTCCCTCTTCTTTGGGACAATTTAGAACACCAGAGAGACCTGGGACCTCTGTTAAGATGGCTGGACTTGTAACATTTAACAGTGCACTTTGGGTGTGGTGTTCTACCACCTGGACAGGGGAGCAGGGGATGTGCATTTGCAGGCTGAGAGAGCAGAGCCCCTGCAGAGAGAAGCAGATAAGAGCTGGAGAGACAGGGCACCCTGGGTTCCTATTAGCTCTCCATGTCCTATTGGGACATGACCTGAGCTAGCCCTTGGATTTTATAAGATCCCTGTGTCCTTCACAGAACCCCCCTCTTCCTATCTCCTAGGCTTCAGCTAGCCAAAGAGGATTTCTATTATTTACAACTAGGAAGGCCTAATTATTAAAAATGGAGTGTGCCAGCACTCAATCCCACCGCCTACCTGTCCCCAGGCAGGTGCTGTGAGGAGGTCCAGGTGCCCCCGCTTCGGGGTCCAGTGCAGGCAACACAAAACGTCCTTTTTTCTTGGATTTAACCCCACTCCCGTCTCATTCTCTGTGAGCAGCTCTTATCTGGGAGTACAATGAAGGAGAGGGCCTGCCCAGAGAGCTCTGTCACCTCCCCCCCCCCCCCACACACACACACTGTGTGCATAGCAGGCACACTTGATGAACACTCATAAGATTGGGCAGAAGCCATCCTAAGAATCCTCAGTCTTGTGGCAGAGGACAGTTTGAGGAGAGTGGGCGAGCCCAAGCAGTATTGCATCTTCGAGAAAAAGAAGAGACCAAGTCAGCTCCCCCAGGCAACCAGGAAACAATTTGCAAGATGGAATTCAACAAGCAATGCCAACAAGATCATAATGACCATATTTATGGGAGAATGTGGAGGCCCAAGCGTGGGTTTTCATTATCGTGTGTACAAATGTGATTGTATCCGTGCAGCCAGCCTCCTGCTCCAGGCGGCAGCTGTTGGCTGGTGCATGGTAATTTGATGTAAATTGCCCCCAAATATGGTAATTCTCTCCTCTGCCAGGGGAGTTTGAAGTCACAAACCTGGAGATGTTGGCAGCAGATGTTTTCTTACTTGTCTGCAGGCTGCTGGTATTGTGGAAAGGGGCAGGCAGGCTTGGAGACAAGGCTGACCTTCACTAGCTCCCGTGTGCGTCCATGCTGTGTGACCTGGAAAGGGGCACTTCACCTCTCTGAGCATCCACTGCCTCACCTATAAAAATAGGCATAAGGTCTGCCAGGATTGCTTTGAGGATTAGAGAAGATACCCTCAGAACTTCTAATACAGTGTTTTTGTTAATAATAATAATCTTGGGGTTTGTTTGGTTTTTCTTTTGCATCTCAAAAGTGCCATTTGTGGGGGTTGGGCAGTCAGTGCTCAGAGTTATTTCCCAGTCCCCAGGAGTGAGCTCCTCCAGGCAGAAAACAAGAACAACATTATTAAAGTGAACGTGAAAGTGCTGTGGGGGAGGTCTGGCGAGGACAGACTAAGGGTAAATGTCTTTACAATCTAAGAGCTAATGAGAATTTCAAAGAAAAATATCAATACCCCAAGATGTAAATGAGCAAAGGGTATAAATAGACCATTCCCACCAGAGACAGACAAATAGCAATCAAACCCCAAAAAAGATGTCTTTTCCTCGGTTTTCTTTTCTTCTTTAATCCCGTAGTAAAAGACACCAACTTAAAACAACCTCAAGGTGGCTTTATTTCCAAAAAAAAATAGGAAAAATATTAAAAAGAGGATACCTGATCCAGGCAAGGTTTCTAGCAAAAGTTAAATGCCAGCTGTGGGTGGAGTGGCGACTGGCACCAGCACGGACGCTTCCTAAGGTGCTCTAACCACGTCACCAAGAGTCAAATCAAGACAAATGATCCAGCTGCCTCACTAATGTGTGTTTCTCCTGAGGAAATCATTCAATAGGAGGGAAAAGCCAAATGAACAAAGATGCTGTGAAAAAATGTTAAAAAGCAGGGTATGCATCCATTAACGGTAGAGGCTCAGTCAAGCCATCATGCTTCCACATGAAATGCTCTGAAATGCCTAAAAGGGTAGTTACGTTTTGAAGAGTGGGCATGCCATATGGAATAATGTTTATGGTATATTTTTAATTTGAAAAAAGAGAACAAAAGGCTATTTAGAGTATGATTGAAACTAAACGCACATGTGCTGTGGGAGGCGGAGACTCATGCAAAGGAGGAACCCTTGAGAGCAGTGGGGTGTTCACACAGAGGGAGACTACCCTGCAGCAGGAGGTCTCTGAATCTTCATCACAAAGGTCATCCGGGACCAGAGGCAGCTGCTGCTGGGCTTTTGTGGACTTGAGAAGCAGGCCTGGGGTGCGAGGGGAAATTCTTTCCCAGGGCTGCTGACAGCTCAGATCTGGGAAGACTCTTCTTGTGGTCAGAGTGTTCTAACAGCAACATGGGCTGGCTCCTGAGGTAGTGAGCTCCCGGAGGTGGGGGGTGTGTAAGCAAAGGCAGGAGTAGAACCAAGTGTGGGTAGGCAGCTGGATTAGATGTCGCCTAGGATGGTTAAACAATCACACGCCTACTCTTACCAGCATATCTGGCTAAATATCCCCCCAAAGAGAATCAGAGCAAACCCATTTGTCCATAGAACACCGGGGATGAAACAGAGAGAGAAAGCAGGAGGAAGAGGGAGGGAGGGAATGAGCAAGGGAAAGAAGGAAGGAAGAAAGGAAGAAGGAAGGAGAGGCAAGGATTGCCACATGCTAAGCAGGGATCTAATCCCTTTGTAAACACTGTCAGAAACGTGTCTTCCTAATTGAAAAGCCCATGCGGCTGCTTAATCCAGTCCATGTTAATGAGACCAAAACACATTACAGCAGATATCGACTCTAGTCATCATTGTAGCGCCAAGGCTGAGGACGCCGGGGGGGGGGGGTGTATTGACGGAAGTGAGGCTGGGGGCCGTCTTGGCCTCCGTGGGCATCGTCTTGCTGCTCCCTTACTCAAACCATCCCGGGCTGAGACCTGGCCTTACACCTGCAGGATTTTCACGCAGGCAAGTACCACTCCATGACCTACCTGCGTGGTTGTCCCTCTTCAGTGAAAGAAAGTGGCCTTAAAAATAAAGGCCTCCATAAAAACATTCACTCCAAGTGTACAACTCTGTTCGGAGGACTCTTTTCTCCCCCCACCTGTTTAATGAGTTCAGAGAAATCATTACCAAGCCGGAGACTGGCCATTTGAGAGGCTCAGTGTTCAACCACTTCTTGCCTCCTGCTTAGGACGTTTAACCCCTCCTACAAAAGGTTAATGCTGCTATCTTCAGCCTTGCTCTTAGCAAATGGTCTTCCCTCATATTTCTAATTAATGAGTGAGGCACCAAATTGCTGTGGCCATGGACCCAGACTTGGAGTCACACAGGCTGTGTTCTGGCCTGGCCCTCCCTTACCTGGGTCTCGGGACCACTGTGCCCTGCTAGCTGAGGCCTAACAAGTTTCTCTGCTCCAAGTTCACCCTCCCCAAGCCAAACAGGCTATCAGAATGTTCTTCCTGATTTACAGATCTGATCCTGCCTTATTCTTGCTTAAAGACCTTATGTGTTCCCATTGTCTACTGGATAAAGCCTGAAATCAGTCATTCGTTCATCCTTTTTCTAGCATCGGCTGCTATCATCACACCCCTAGTCATCACTACACTCCACACATAATGGCTCCAGCCATTGACCTGCCCAGAGAAGGTGACATGACCCAGAGCCTGGGCTGGAACCACAGTCCTGCGGCCGATCCACTTCACATTCGGCAGAGCAACTGGTTTGAACAATTTGAAGAAAAAAACCCCAAAAAACAAAAACCAGACTGCTAGTCCTGTGGCAGTACCTACCCACTCTCAGTTTAGAAGCCCCGTGCTATAAATTATCTCATTTAACCCTCACCGGACTCCTGATGTGGGTATCGTTCCTGTGCTGCAGGTGACCAGTGCGAGGCTCCGCTGAAGTGGCTCAGAAGCCGGAGGCAGAGCTGGAACCCAGGGCAGGAACCAACTTACTTGAGCGTGTCTTGCCACCTGGGCCAACAGCAGTCCCCCTGATCCCAGGTATTACTCCTCCTTTCGTACAAAAGAGGAAGCTGAGGCCCCGGGGGTGGTCAAAGAACTTGCCTGTATCACAGCTACTGAGTGTGGGTCTGGAGAGACCCAAGTCCATCTGGCACAAGGTCGAGTTCTCTCTCCCCCACACCCCCACTGCCTCTCGGAGGCAACCATGAAGAGGCCACGCGGAAGTTACCCTCTGACCTTGGCAGTCATTCATCGTCAGTCCCGGGAACAGGGTCTTCGGGATCATTATCCGGAACGTGATAGGAGGTGGGCATTTAACCAGACAACAGCTGTCGTGTGAATTGAGTGACTCAATTGTCCTTGAGAAATGTGTGTCCTCCGGGAGTGACTCCCAGCCCTTTCTGTCCCGTAATCTGAGGTGACTAATGGGAAATCCATGTCCACCCCTGAGCCTGGTGGCAAAGAGATGAGCCGTAAACCCTGGAGCAACCGGCAAATTCTTGCTCTAGTGGAGTCCGGGCTGTGCTGATAGCAGACAGCTACAGCCTCTTGTGTCTCACAGACCATATGGAAATCCCAGGAGCGCACGTCAAGAAGGAACGCTTACTTACTTGCTCGTTCATTCATTCCTTCACAAACGTTCCTTGAGCAGCCTCGCCCACGGTAGGTAGGTGCCAGGACTTCCCTGGTTGGGGAGTCGGTGGGGGGCGGGGCCCTCACTCTCCAGGGCTTCAAGCTTAGGGGGAGATAGACCGTAAACAGAGGGAGGAGGCTTTCCACAGCAAGCTGGGGCCCTTCCCACAGGAGGGAGCTGAGGCCCTAGATGGGGAGGCCCCCCACTGCTTTCAGAGAAGAGATTTGCACAACTTTGCATGCAAGTCAGAGACCTCACAATGGCGTTTTTTTTTTTTTCAGGAGGCTGGAGGGGTTGAAATTTCCGTTTTCCCCAAGGCAAGCTGTAAGAGGGGTCCTTTGACGAGGTAGTAAAACATCTGTGTTTACAAGAGAGATAAGGAGGAAGCTGGCAGCTATGGGCCTCCGAGGCTGCCTTAGGAAGGTGTTGTCTCAAAAGATACAGGCGGAGGTGCAGACATCCCAAGGCAGGCAGCCTGAGCCTGGCCCGGAGCCCTGGGTATGGACTTCTTCCACCTTGGCAGGGCCGGCAGAGCCTGGTACCGGACCGGATCTGGACTTGCTGCCCACCGAGGGGTTGTTCGATGGATGATTTCATCTCACCTCTGCCCTTGTCCATCCAGCCATCAGCTCACCTGGAGATCAGAACATTTCTTCATGCCGCGGCTCCCCATCTCCTAGATTGTATTACATTTCTTTTCCTTGTGGTCAAGAGCAGTCCCCTGGGCCAACCTCATCTCTCCTGCTCGGGCCCTCACATGGTCCCTGCTGAACCAGATCAAAGCTCTTGTTCCCAGATGTGTGCCTCCTTTCCTCCAGGCCTTTGCCCATGCGTTCCCTGTGGCTGGCATGCCCTTCCCCACCCCTTTGCTGCCTGTTCTTTGACTCCTGGTTTTCCCTGTCGGAGGGGAGGACGGGCATCCCCTCTTGGAGCATTCTCCACTTCCCTGGGTGTTGAGGCAGTCCTGGAGGCAAAGTGTTTGACTGTTTCTTCTGCACATCAAAGTAAACAAGAGGAGTTCATTACAGATCCTGGATATCAACCTTTTGTCTATGGAAAGAACCAAGATGCCCTTCAACGGACGAATGGATAAGGAAGATGTGGTCCATATACACTATGGAGTATTATGCCTCCATCAGAAAGGATGAATACCCAACTTTTGTAGCAATATGGACGGGACTGGAAGAGATTATGCTGAGTGAAATAAGTCAAGCAGAGAGAGTCAATTATCATATGGTTTCACTTATTTGTGGAGCATAACAAATATCATGGTAGACAAGGGGTGTTAGAGAGGAGAAGGGAGTTGGGGTAAATTGGAAGGGGAGGTGAATCATGAGAGACTATGGACTCTGAAAAACAATCTGAGGGGTTTGAAGTGGCGGGGGGATGGGAGGTTGGGGTACCAGGTGGTGGGTATTATAGAGGGCACAGATTGCATGGAGCACTGGGTGTGGTGAAAAAATAATGAATACTGTTTTTCTGAAAATAAATAAATTGAAAAATTTTTTAAAAAAAGTAAACAAGAGGTGTTTGGGAAAGGTAGCGGGCAACATGCTCCTGAGAATGCTGGGAGGTGTCTTGCTCTTACCCGGGGCGAACAGCTGCATCAACCCTCTGACTGCGGCGAACGCAAAAATCATGCAAACAACCTCTGTTGTTGATGCTAAGCTCCTCTCTTCCCTGGAGAGCTTACTTGGGGTCAAATCTTAACTCCATGGCTCTGTCACTGGGGGGGGGGGGGGGAGAAGGGGGGGCGCTTAGGTGACATCCTGGCACTCTGAGAACCTCATCTATAAATGGATAGTGAGCCCACCCATTCATGGATCTGGAAGTGCTTTGCAGACTGTGAAGTGAAGGGAGCCCAGAAGTTCCCAATCTGGGTTCTATTCCCCTGGACAAAAGCTATCTCCTGCATAGTCTTCCCCAGTGACTCTTCTCACCCCACCAGGACTTACTCATGGGCATCGGGCATAAGCCCATGGAAGGGATGGTGGTTGAACTCCTCCCATGACCTGGAGGTCCACAGAGCTGCAGGAGGCAGGATCTAAGGCCCTCAGGAGACTTGGATGACCCCAGCTGAGAACCAGAAGATTCTCTAGGTTTGGGGCAAGGCAGAGCAGGGGATCCCAGGCCAGGGGCTCTAGAAGCAGGGAAGGGAAGCTGGAGTGAGGGGCCCATTCCCAGTCCTCTGGGTGGTGATCTGTGATACAGTGAGATAAAAGGAGGGACAGAGGCAAGGACTCAGGGCCTCTGGGATCTGGGCCTAATTCTGCCACAGGTTCACTGGGCAAGTCCCTTCCCCTCTCTAGGCCTGTTTCCTTACTCATAAAATAAGAATTACGTGGTCTTGAGCTCCCCTCTAGTCCAGAAATTTTGAGGGTCTACAAGCACTCTCTCCTCATTAGCAATTTTCTTCCACACAAACCTGTGATATGAAGAAGCCAAAGCAGGTTGTTCTATGTTCATTTGGAAATGAATTCCCTGAATCAATCTCTTCTCCAAATGCTGCTGTTGCCTTTCCAGTGCTCCGTATCAGAGCCGTTAAGTTCCAGGTACTGAGCATTTGATGGAATTCCTCATTAGGCTGGAGAAATCTCTTTCCCCGGACCATAGCCAAATGGAGCCAGCTGCCATGCGAAGTGGAAAATAAAGCAGCCTTGTGTGATGGAGAGGGGGTCAGGGGACGCCCTCAACCCTGGGAAGCGGGGATGACATTGGAACACCAGGTTTTGACCATACTTAGAGGGAGGGAGAATCTATGTCCCATAAAACGGAGCAACAGCCTAACAGGAGTTAGGTATCATTTGCCCCATTTTTAGAGGTGAGGAAAGCAAGGCTCAGAGAGGTGAAGCCACCTGCCCAAGGTCACACAGCCAGTAGCTGAATCAAGCTTCAAAATACAGGCTGTCTGTCTTTCCACCGCGCTACACGACCTCCCTCCTCCCAACACCAGTCTGCTTATGAGCACGTCTCTGTGAACGAAGTGTCCCCTCAAGGACAAGGCTGGGAGGACTCAGCTCTCATTACAGTCCTCACAGACGCCAAAAAGATGCTCAGTAAATGTTGGTGGAATTGAATTGAATTGAATTGAACAGAATTTCGACTAGACCCCACCTGACACTTGAAATTGATGGACAGGTGATGCCCTGTTAGGGCTGCGATGTGTATCTTCTCTGCCGTGGCTCCAGGGGCGTCAGGCAGACAAAGTGTTTCAGTCCCAGCAGGGGGCACAAGGTCATACTCTTAGAGGGAATTAATAATATCCAAGGAATTCCTCTGCAACGGTAGGGGGGAATAAAGATTCTTCAAAGAAGGCCTAATAGCGAATTTTCTGGATTTTCCAGCTAATTTGAAGGTATCTACTTGGAACATTTTCTTGTCAGAAAAGATTTTAAAATACATTCATTCAGTGTGACATGATAATTGGGCCTGGCTGCCTGATGAATGCCTTTTATCTGTTCCTTAGCTATTGTTCACTGGGATCGCACTGATGGGCTGGAACGGGCACTTTGTTGAATGCACAAATTGGGTTACTTGCAAAGATTCTGGCCCTGGGGTGTGGTGGGGTCTCAGAAAGATAGCGTGGGGGATGTGTAATGATAAGGTGTCAGAGAAGGAAGGAACTTCAGAGATTAGAGAAGCCAACTTCCTCCACCGTGCCCCTGGGGAGACCGAGGCCAAGGGATGGGCTAGACCGGCTAGTAACATAGGACAGGGCGGTGGCAGAACAGGACTTGGCCTGGGTGTTCTGACCTAGAAGCTGAGCCTCTCGCCCCTGCCTACAGGGTTCCTGTGGGAAAAGACACAGCGATGGACAGCAGATGTCCTGCAAAGCCCTCATGCCTCCCCTTGCCCATCGCCCCAGGAACCCGGGGAACAATCACCTGTTCAGTGCCAGGGCTGGGCTGCCAGAGTGCTGTGTATTTCTGACAGTTGACTTCTCTCAGCTCTACTGTGTCGTTAGCAAATCAGCTATTTTTATAGACTTTCCCCCCTTTCTCCTTCTTTTATCTTTTCCTTTATTTTAATGCCTTTGTTTTATTGAAGGCAAATTTCCAGGCCTGGCCATCTGATAATCATTTGCAAAGGCTCCATGCTTCCCTATTACCCTTTCTGAGAAAGAAGGACTTGTTTGGACTTATTTATCTTAACATGATAATATGGTGTATCCTAATTTTTCTATTGAAATTTCTCTGGCATTTTTTTTTTTTTTTCCAAAACCAGCATCTGTTTTAGGGTATCTCAGTTTAAAAACTGACTGTATTATCTGAACTGCCTTTCATTAACATTTAACAAACGAAACAGTTCCGTTGGATTGTGAAGTTGACATTTTCACTGTTTTCCTTAGAAAACACCGCAACGTTAATCATCCCTCCAGGGACTTAATTTTCCACAAAAGTAAGATAACAAAGGCCCAGACTAGGTGTGCACATATGTTCACGTGTGTTGTTTAGGTATATATGGATGTTGTGTTTTAGCGCTTATGTCTGTGTCTGAATGTGTATTTATGACACTATATGCGTGGCTGCATGTCATCTGTCATGTATAACTGGCCACATGGATGTCTCCGTTGATCGTGTTGTGTGTGTGTGTGTGTGTGTGTGTAGATGAATCGTATGAATCTGAATGTATGTGGATATGTACATTGTGTGTCTGTGTGTCTTATGACCATGAGACTAAGTGCATGAGTGTATTTTTTCAGGCATATGTGGTGGTGTGTATATACATATCTATGTGTGTGAGTGAGTGCTATGTGTGTGATGATTTGTGGGTTTGTATCTGTCCATATGTCTGACTCTAGACACACGTGTGGGGATGTCTTTGTCAGTGTTTCTCGACATGAACGTTTGCAGGGGAGGATGCCTCAATTTGTGTTGAGTCTCCGAAACACATGTACACAGTGCCCTCTAGTGGACAGCAAAGGAAGGACCCCAAGACTCCCTCAAAGAAAGCAGAATCTGGATCCCCTCCAATTCCAGATTGGTCCCATGGCGACACACAGGGCAAAGTTTCCAGGATGGCCTCAGAGAGGGCAGGAGAGGGCAGGCGTCCACTTGGCAGGGAACTCTGCGTAGGGTCCAGCCCATAGGCTGCAGCTTCCTAGCACTGGGGGAAAGGGCTCCTCCCCTGGTATGGAGGCAAGGTCCCTGAGCTTCCACTTGGTGGGTTCATGGGCCAGGAGGGGGGCAGCCTGCACAGGATCAGAGCATGGTGGGGAGAAACCTTACTCCAAGCTTCCACATTTGCTGGGGCCCTGCGTTCTCTGTTGCCCTACCCAGGCCCAATTATAAGAACACGTTCAGTAATATGCCCTTCATGCAAAGTCCCAGTGGTCTGGGAAATAAGATCCTTTGGCCTGAGATGCTGTTTCCTCTTGCTCTTGTTACAAATTGCTTCAAATCTGAGAGCTTAAAAAAACCAAAATGTATTCTTGAAGTTCTGCACTTGATCTTAGCCAAAAGGCCGAGAAGCGATTATTCTTAGAGTTCTGGAAGTCAGACATCAAAACGGGAGGGCAGGACGACGTTCCTTCTGGAGGCTCTAGGGGAGAATCTGTTCCCTCGCATTTTCCAGCTTTTAGAAGCTGTTTGCATTCCTTGCACTCCAACATCGCTTCTGTCGTCACATCTCTGTCTCTAACTCTGACTCTCCTGCCTCCCTCTTTTCTGGAGTCTAGTGATAACTAGATCCACCCCGACATTCCAGGATAATCTTTCTGTTTCAAGATCCTAGTCACATCTGTAAGGTCTCTTTGGCGATGGATGGTAACATTCACAGGTTCTGGGTATTCCTAAAACCCAGACATCTTTGGGGACTCATTATTCATCCTGCTCCAGGTGTCCGCCCCCAAACCCTTCCTCTTGTTGTACGGTTCTGGATGGATAGGACTGGAGCATCTAAGTACCATTTGTGGAAAGTTTGCCCTGGGTCTCTCATTGTGCTACATTCTTTAGGGACCATCTCATCTGATCCTTCCAATATTCTTATGAGGTGAGTGCTCTTATTGTAACTACAGCTGAGGCCTAGCAAGGCTAAGAAACTTGCCCTAAGTCACACAGTTGGGAAGTGGAGAAAGATCTTGCTCCCAGAATTGTTCAACATCAAAACCATATTCTTTACCATTTTGCATTCTGCAAGGGTCAAAATGCCTTGCCGTAGATGAGAGAACTGAAATCTGGAAGCAGGGCATTTGATAAGATTTTGACATAAGTCAATGCCTTAAGAAAAATAGATACACATGTCCTTTTAGGGACTGCTGTTGTAGATGAACCAAGCAATCACAGGCACTCCAGGGTATAAAGATTTTTTAAAGTCAGGTGTTTAGAGGTATATTTTACATATATATAATTAGATGCCCCCATTTTACGTGTACAGTTCTGTGAATTTTGACAAATGTATATGGTCTTACAACCACCGCCACAATCAAGAAATAGCATATTTCCATGACCCCGAGGGTCTCCTCGTGCTACCCTGTGGTTCCGTCCCTCCTTCCACCCCAGCCCTGCAACCACTCATCTGTTTTACGTCCCTACAGTTTTTGCCTTTTCCAGAAGGTCATAAATGGAAGCAGAGATTGGCCTTTTATTCTTTTTAAGTTGGGGTATTATTTACATGGAGTAAAATGTATGCTTTTTGGCAGAGAAATCCATGAGTTTTGACCAAAAACACATGGTCCTGTAACCACCACCACAATCAAGACACAGAGTTATTCTCTCACCCCAAAAACTTCCCCCATGCTGTGCTTCTGTGGTCACTTTTTGTCCCCATGCTGTCCCTTATGTCCCCCCTCAAGCAAACATCTATTTTCTGTTCCTATAATTTTATCTTCTCCAGAAAGTCACATAAATAGAATCCTAATGTATCTAGCTTCTGAGTGCATCTTCTCTCACTAATCACCATGCATTTGACATCTGTCCATGTCGCTCGTATCCGTAGTTCATTTCTTCACTTGCTGAGCTGTATTCTGTTGCGCGAATGTACCTAAGCGTGTCTATCCGCTCACCAGCTGGAAGACATGTAGATTATTTCCCCGTGTGGCAATTACGGAGTATTCTCTCTGTGTTCTGCTGGATTTGCTTTGATAACATTTTGTTGAAGCTGGTTGCATTTATATTCATAAGGACTCTTGGACTATAGTTTTTTCTTTTTTTTTTTCTTTTTTTTTTTTTTTTCCAGGGGTGAGGGGTGTCTTTGTCTGCTTTTGGCGTCAGGGACATGTTGGCCTTATACAATTATTGGGAAGTGTTTCCTCCTCCTCTAGTTTCTGTAAGAATTTGTGCAGAGTTGGTATTCTTCCTTCCTTAAATAAGTTGGTATTAGAATTCACCAGTGAATCCGTCTGCGTCCAGAGTTTCCTTTGTTGGAAGGTTTTCAATCATGAATTCCATTTGTTGAACAGACACAGTACCATTCTTATTACCTATTCCCTCCCAAATGAAGCTTTGGTAGTTTTGTCTTCCGAGTTTTGTCCATCTCATCGGAGTTATTAAATGTATTGTTAAAAAGCTGAGACAAGTCAGTGCTAAAATAACCAAACACGCAAGTGAATGACTCGCCTGAAGAGACCATCGCCAACAAAGGACAGGAATTCTAGGTTAGGGAATAATCTGAAATTCACGAAGAACTTTATGCTCTTTGGAAACGAGTGAGTTTATTGAAAAGTACAATTATGCCCAAAGAGTCTTATCAAAAAATTGGAAACCACATAAATGTCAAAGAAAGTTAATGTGGTATACTCACTTGATAAAATATATTTTCTATATCATTTAAACTCTGTAAAAATGTGCATTGCAAAGTCTAGAAAAAAAAATACACCAAAATGGTGTTGTTACTTGTTGAGATTTTGAGCCTGCAGAAATTTTCTTTTTCTTCTTTTTTATTTCTTCTAAAATTTGCTATATAATATTTTTTAATGAGACAAAAAAACTAAAGGAAAAAAATGAGCATTTCCTTCCATCTCTTGTGGGGCATAACTGGAGTTCCTATCAAACACGGAACCTGACACTTAGTAGCCCTTCAATAATCCAAAGACCAATAGCTCAGCTTCTAAGGCTTTTTCCTCCCAAGGCCTCAGCTGTCACCAGCACTGCTACATCTGCAGTAGCTGCTCGCACCAGTCTGAGCTCATGTCCCGGCCCTGAGTGCCCCCATAAGGTCCTACAGTTACCCGAGACCACCCCAGGTGGACTGTGCATGCACAGCCAGTGGCCAGGCCTTCTGCTTGCTATGTGCACTGCTCACCATCCCTGTGGGTCCAAGCCCACATGGGCAAGCCCTGCTACCTGGTGTAGCTCCTCTGCTCACAGGCATGCTCCATTGTCTCATTCAACTTCACTTATAAGCCCAAGTTCAAAGGTAAAATTATTCAGGATTTCAGGATGATGACAGCAGGGGGGAAAAAAAAACCAACCTAAGTGTTCCATGCAGTTGCACAGATAACATACTTGACAAAGCTATCTGTTGGCTTGGGTAGCAGAGCCTAACACAGAGTGGTGTCTCATAGAATACAGGGCAGGCCCAGTAGTGGATATTTCTAGAACACACGTCCCTAAGTATCCATATCCACTCCATAATTACGGCTATGTAATTACATAGGTTGCAGAAGATAACAGGAAGCAGAACACCATGAGGACAGAGAACATTTCTTGGTTTTGTTTACAGCTATACCCCCAGAGCCTAGCCTAGTAGCTGGCACTTTGTAGGTAACCAATATTTAGTAGATATAGTTATAAAGATTCCTGTCCTTACTCTTTCTCATTAGCTTCATAACTCCTGTACCTCATTTAAAATTCTATTCAAAATGTCCCCTCCGGGGCGCCGGGGTGGCTCAGTGGGTTAAGCCGCTGCCTTCGGCTCAGGTCATGATCTCAGGGTGCTGGGATCGAGTCCCGCATCGAGCTCTCTGCTCAGCAGGGAGCCTGCTTCCTCCTCTCTCTCTCTGCCTGCCTCTCTGCCTACTTGTGATCTCTCTCTGTCAAATAAATAAATAAAATCTTTAAAAAAAACAAAAAACAAAAACCAAAATGTCCCCTCCTCCGGGAAGTCTTCTGCAATCCTTCCAGAGTTAGTGATTCCTCCTGTGCCTTTAGCGCATCTTGTGTGGCCCGGTATATTCGCACCAAGCTGAAGTATGATGTTATAAGGCAGCACCTTTCATAAATCCTCATAGTTTGGCTTCGTTTCCTTAGGAATTTTGTTAATTATCAAAAACCCCAACCCCATCAACTAGGACAAAACAAATTATTCTATGGCATTTTCTAAGAAGGAACGTATTTATTTTGTCTATTAGTCATCCTTCTCTCCTTTTTTGCCAAATGCTTTCATTTTAGGCTTAACATGTTTCTACATCTTTTTTTTTTTTTTAAGATTTTATTTATTTATTTGACAGAGACAGAGACCACAAGTAGGCAGAGAGGCAGGCAGAGAGAGAAGGGGGGAAGCAGGGAGCCCAATGCAGGGCTCGATCCTAGGACCCTGAGACCATGACCTGAGCCAAAGGCAGAGGCTTAACCCACTGAGCCACCCAGGGGCCCTACATGGTTTTTGTTGTTGTTGTTGTTTAAATAAACTTTACTTTGGAAAAATTTACTTTTACAGAAAAAATAAATTGTGTAGATTGTACAGAACGTTCACAAATAGCCCTCGTCCAGTTTTCCCTGTCGTGAACATCTCATGTTACCGTGGTACGTGTGTCAAAATCAGGACATTTGGCATCGGTACAGGCCTAGTAAGTAAGTGCCAGACTTTATTTGAATTTCACCAGTTTTTCCATTAATGTCGTCTTTCTGCAGCATGAGCCAGGGCAGGGCACCGTGTTACAGTTAGCTGTCATGTCTCCTCATGCCTCCTCTGGATTGGGACAGTTCCTCAGTCCCTCCTTGTTTTTCAAGGGCCTGACAGTCTCAAGAAGTTCTGGCTCAGTATCCGAGAGGATGTCCTCTCATCTGGGCTTGGCTAATGTTATTCTCGTGCTTAGACTGGGGCTATAGACTTATGGGAAGAACACCACAGGTCACGACATTCCAGTGACACTTGCCATCACTGGTGACAATTCTCTTTGATCACTCAGTTGAGGTGGTATTTGCCAGGTGCCTCTGCTGGAAAGTTACTGTTTTTTCCTTTCCGCATTCCAATCTTTAGAAGCAAAGATAGAGAGTTCTGGAATCCTGTTTTATGTGTCCCAGAACTGATTGCTACACTATAATTGTTCTTGTAAAAAAAAAAAAATCGATGAATTATGATCACTTTAGAATATATTTAACATCAGGCTTTAAAAGGAAATTTACCTGTCAGACCTAGTGATCTGAGAATCGCTATGTTCCTCACATGTGCTGTGTTCGTCAGATTACAAAACAACCCTGATCGTGAGCAGGGAGGACGAGAGTCGTACGGCACTAGCTCGTACTCTATGTCATAAGCACTCCTCACATCTCCAACTCCGGCTGCACTGGTTCCCTCTGACAAACGACATCGTCATTCCTGCTCTGTCCCAGATCTTGTCCTGAGCTCTGTGGCTTGGACCCTGATGTTGACCTGTTCCAGCCCCTTTTTTGTACAGTAGGGACAACTGAAGATCAAAGACAGAGAGGGCTTGCCTGATGTCACACAGCCCTTAGTCTCTCAGGTCCCCTGTGTTCCCAGTAATGCTAGTGATAATCTTGGCCCTCCTCATGCCTCAAAGCCCTGGTCAGCCAGGAAGGATTCTCTGCTTTTCTGCATGGCTTTCCATCCCAGTCTCACTATCTGAGTTCCTGCGGCATAATCAAGCCTGGGTCTACCTTGGAGGGTCCTGAGGACCCTCAAGGAACTCCTGGCAGGCAAGATGACAGTTCCCTTGAGGGCTTAACACATGCCTGGGGCAGAGTAGCTGTAAATAATAGTTGGATGAATGGACTAGCAGAAACACTTAAATGCACCAGCCCCTTCTGCCTGGTTAAGGGCCATTACTCACCTTGGTGATAGTATCGTCCCAACCTTGAAAACACTCGTCACGGGCCTCAACCTTACACCAACCTGTGTGCTTTGGCTAATGAGCTAGGGACGGCCTTGCCCCTACCTGAACCTACACTCTGAGAGCTGGGACCTTGTTTGTCTTCTCACCAGCTGGATCCCAGCATCCCGCACAGATAGTAAGTAGGCATCTACTGGGTATCAGCTGAACGAGTGATCGAATGTGATCTCAGGCACAGAGAAGACCAGGCACACACACACACACACACACACACACACACACACAGATGCGGCTCCCCACGTTTCTCACCAGCTGCCAGGCCATCACATCAGAGGCAGGTTTTCAAATAGAAGTGAGAAGTTGGATGTTTGAAGCTAAACAAAGCAGTGGGCTGAGCCAACTTGCCTTAAAGGAAAGCTGTTTCCCCCTCCAGGCTGCCTGGCACGTGGGAGCCTGCCGCCAGGCCTGTCCCACAGTCAACCCTCAGCTTCCACCATCTGGACCCAGTTAGGGAATGTGGGGCCGGGGCTTCTGGGAAGAAGGTCACTCACCATCCTCCCATCCTGATGGCCAGGGCTGACCTGGCTCTCTTCCCACAACCCACTCTGCTCACGGCCAGCATACCAGATCCTGGGGCCGGGGCTGGTGTGGAAGGAGGTCCACATCCAGCCGTGGAAGGAGGGAAAGAAGAAAAAGGCGCACCCACTTATCTGGGCACCTCATCTGTGCTGGCTTGTTTGTAGCTTATTACAAGTCAGAGGCAGAGGTCGTCACAGCCTTCTACGACATGGAAACTGAAGCTCAGAGAAGTTACTGATTTGCCGAGGTCGCAAAGCCTGTCAGTGGCAGAGCCTCAGCTCCATCTGATCCCAGAGGCTGAAGTCTGGCCAGAGGCTGTGGAAAAGGTTTCTGGTCACTCTATCTTTCCAA
The DNA here is from genome assembly GCF_964662115.1 of Mustela nivalis. NCBI lineage: Eukaryota > Metazoa > Chordata > Mammalia > Carnivora > Mustelidae > Mustela > Mustela nivalis. Next base: position 60,735,005 of record NC_139032.1, read on the forward strand.
GTAGCAGAGTAGTTCCCTTTTCTCCAGTCCATGTGAAATGCCATCAGAATGATTCACTCTTACTCATTTGGTTGGTTGTTTTGTTTTTAAGGCTAATATAAGTAAGGGGGGGTGGGCGGTGGGGTCATGGAGCTATTAGCCATTCACCCCCTGGTGTGAATTACTCCAATCCCTTTGCTTTCCTTCTGATTCTGATCTCCGGCTGAAGCTCCCTTGTATGGAGGAGGTGGAAATGTTGTTAAGGAAAGAGAGTCAGGGTCACTTCACTGTAGTCAGTGTGCAGTTTAGAAATGAGGTCAAGAACCAGGAGGAGAAATGCCCAGAAGCTGGCTTAGGAAAGCTGATGGAGTGAGGCCCCAGCTCAGGCATAGAAAAGAATGTGATTCTCACCACTACTGAAAGTTCTTCTCACCCAAGGCCCCTGGTGAGGGTAAAGCCAAAGGCAAGGTGGGGGGTAGGGGATGGAGGGGAAGATGGGGGTTTTCAGAAAGTGAGGGTCATTCTAAAAGAGGCCGTGGGCCACCTGGGCTATAACGGTCTGTCCTGACAAAGGAGGTCCCAGCCACTTCCCACAGCCCCATGTTGGGGAAGCACCAGTGATGACGAGCTGTGAGCCTTGTCCCAGCCAGTCCCCATTTTCAGATATTAGATCATTCCAAGTCATCGTCTCTTTGCCTTTTTTCATACTAAAACCTGGGAACACAGAGGCCAATGCTGAACATTTATGAAAAGAGAAACATCAGTCAGTGAACACTTCTGGAAAGTGGACAAAATGCTTCAAGTTGCCTGAAAGTTTGCGAAATGTCCCACTGGAGGAACTAAAAATAGTCAGTTCCAGAGCGGAGACAGAACAGTGGCAGTACTCATAATCTATTGTTGCATAATAGATGGTCCCCAAACTTAGCACTTTTAAACAAGTTTCTGAGGGTCAGGAATGCAGGAACGGTTTAGCTAGCTGGTTCTGGCTCCAAGTCTCTCAGGGGGTTGTGACCAAGCTGTTGGCAGCCTCCAGATGACTTGCCTGGGCTGGTGGATCCACTTCCAAGTGCACTTATGGGCTGTTGACAGCCTGAAAGGAGGCCACAGTTCACCAGAAGTGCGTGTCTCCAAAGCTCACATGGCAGCTTGCTTCCCTAGAGTGAGAGATCAGAGAGAAAAAGCCCAAGACGGAGGCCTCTGTCTTCCATGATTGAATCTTGGGTTGACATAGCACCATCACTTCTGCCATTCACCACTGGTGACACAGACCAACCCTCCAAGCACAGCGTGGGAGGGATCTACCAAGGTGGGCAGGGTGTGAGTGCCAGGAGCCGGGGCTCGTCGGGCGCTCTCTTGGGTACTGGCTATAGCATCTTTTTTTCTTAACCAAATTTTCATTTGGACTAAATTAATATCAACCAACATGATTTCATTTCAGTTGCCTTCAGCCAGATCACAGATGGCTTTGAACCTGAAGGGAAGTATGGATAAGGATGTTTCCCCATGAGGATTGCCTTAGGTGGAAAAGTGTCTTTGCCTGAAATTTACCATCAGTATCCTTTATTTCTCCCCCAATTTCAAGAGGTTCCTTAGGTAAGTGTGCATTCCGCTCCAGTATCTGTCAGAGTTAGTACAGTCTATTTGTTAGTGCAAGACCAATAAATTGTTAGTTCAACAAGGGACCTCTGGTCACCTCCTATTATACACACTCAAGGGCAACATTAGCCTAACCCCTAGTTTCTAGAGGTGGGGGGCACTCACTCCTCAAATTCCTCTGTTAGCCGAAGGGCACTTGGCAACACACCTGGCTGTTCTGAGCCTCCCTTCAAAGGAATAACCCACTTTTCCTGAAGCAGCACCTTCACTGGGCTTAGCAAAACTGAATTGGGAGCTTGTCTCTATTTTCTCTCAAGGTCCCAGATGATCTTAGATCTTGCCACAGTTGTTTGTAAGAGACCTTGATGGGCCCCCTTTCCACCATTTTATTGTCAGCAGGATGCTTTTTTTCCCCTCGCCTTTCAATCTGTCTCTTTCCCTTGTGATGGATTCTTTCGGTTTCTCTTAAGTCAGCCACTGTAGTGTCTACCGAAGCAATGGGCTGATCAACTGTAGGGGCGAGGACAGATTAAAGTCACATACCATACCCCTGGGGCTGACTGTAAGGTGGAGTCAGCATGTGATTAAGCTGAAGATCTTAAAATGGGGAGACTTTTGGGATTACCCAGGTAGGCCTTAATAGCAATCACAAGGGTCCTTGTAAAAGAGAAGCAGATACACACACTGCTGGCTTTGGAGGGGACATGAGCCAAGGAGTGTAAGAAAACCAGTTTTAGAAACTGGAAACACAAGGAGATGGATTCCCTCTTAGAGGGAGAACAGAGGGTATATAGCCCCGGCTCCTTGATTTTGGTCAGTGCACCTGATTTCGGACTTCTGACTTTCAGAACTGTCAAAGAATAAGCATGCATTGTTCTAAACCATAAGTTTGTGGTCATTTGTATCAGGGGGAATAGCAAACTAATACACTATATCATGTTCATTTGGGACAATCAGGAAAACTTAGAGCAGGAAAAAAACACCTCTGGTTCCCGAGCTGCAAGTGCTCGAGGTTTCCCGGCTCACTCATGCCTTTGTTGTTAAGGGGAGAAGGACCTTCACACCAAAGCCGTAGCTCCTTTGGGAGGATAACCAATGACACTGATTTCCTGCATGTTCCAATGAGGCCTGATGAGTGAGACATGCTGGATTAGAACCCACCACTCGTTCACCCGATGACCTTGAGCAGATTCTACAGCTCCATCTTCTCAGCTCTGACTACACATTAGAATCACCCAGAACACTTCAAATCATACCCATGGCCAGGCCGCATCCCTGAAGATTGATTCAGGAGGTCTGGCTTAGGGGCTTGGGCATCATGTTTTTATAAGACCCCCGGTGATTCTAATGGGCAGCCAGGATAAGCAAAGCCTCTCTAGATCGGTTCCTCCTTGGAGACAGAAATCAGTTCGGTTACCTATCCCATGGGTGTGATGAGCCTTAGACAGGTAATCCATGTAAATTATTCAGCATGTAGTAAGCCCTCAATCGATGTTAATTAGTACCATACTTCAATCCAGAGAGACAGATCATCTTTCAGTGCCTTTCAGTGCCTGCTCTACCCACTTTAAAAATTCTCAGGATAGATAGGAAGGTTCAGTAGATCACTAACACGGTGACATTTTCAGGTACACTTAAATTAAGCATTTCAAACTCCAGGGGGACATACGAGAGGATCTAATCAGATGTCTCTCCGGCTTCATGGGATTCCTGTGCCACTCAAAGCCCAGGCCAAGCACCTGGTTCAGTGTCACCCAGGTGAGTGTCTTGCTCCCAGCATGCCTTTAGGTTGCAAGAAATTTACACATATTCAGGAAAGGTAGAGCCCGTCTGGCAGGCTGAGGAGGATTGTAAAAATCCTTCAGGTTTTAGAACCAGGAGTTTGGTTTACTCTGGACTCGAGGGTTCCCTGAAGGGATGACCTTGAATTTTCAAAAATAATTGCTTTTCCTCTTCTGTGTTCCTCAATGCTCGTCAGCTGGAGGCAGAAAGAGTTTCCTAGCTCGAGAGAGCTTTGGAATGGAGCCCAGGGGCTGCAAGCCCTGGGAGCTGGAACCAGGGCAACAAGCCAGGGGCGGGGGACAGACCCAGGCTGGGTGGGGCCAGAAGCCTCCACATCTGGGGCAGGAGGGCCCTGTCTGCCCCACCTCGCTGCCCTGTGAAGCACAGAATCGTGGCGCTGATTAGAAGACAATGATTAAACAGGTCTGCAAACATGGTTTGGTGAATCAACAGCCCCCCTCAGTACAGCTGCTCCTTTGTCCCTGTCGCAGAGACGGCTTTAGTGGAAGGCAGTCTGATTCTGGCCTCCTCAGCTGGAGGATGATTGTGTCCCCTTTTTGGTTTTCTTTTTGCTTGAAAACAAGATTGGGTTATCTCTTCTTTCCTTCTGGGTGTTGAGAGTCTAGAAGCCCTTTATATAAACACGCCTGTTGAAGGCCCTGATCAGTCCCCAGCAAGCAGTCATTGTACCCCCAAGCCCACCCATGTAGCGGTTTCAGGGTGCAGAGGTAGAGACTTGGGGTTCTCCTCCACCATGCCCTGCCCTGTCGGGGTCCCTCTGCCTGCCCTGGGGCAAGCCGCTGTCCCAGCTTGGGATTCTGCCTCCTGTCCTGTACAGTCAGGGCAAGAGTGCTCTTAGTTCGTGTTCTCCCTGTCACAGCGATAAACCCCTTTGGCTCAAGTCATAAATGACAGCGCCGGACTCATTGTCCCCGCTGAAGACCACGAGTGCTGCCATGTGGCTGCTTTCGTAGGAAATGATCACCTGCCCGTTTGTAAGCAGCCGATGTCTGAGCCCCCAAGGCCCCACTTATATCTACTCTCAGCCACTGCCCTGGGACCCCCAAAACCTCCTTGTGACTCAGCATCCGAAGGCGTCTTGCCAGGCCGAGAGGGGGGGGGGCACGAAGACGGGGCATGGAAGAAGGACAGCGGGCCCTCTGTTTGCTCGTGAGCGCGGATTTCTGGTGTTCAGGTTTTGAATAGCAGGCCCAGCCCTCCAGAGGCTCAAGCCCTTCCCAGCCTGATACTGTCTCTCGGGGGAGACTCTGCCACCCTTTACCCACCAGAGTGGGGCCCAGCTTGTGGGCGAACTCAGAGTGCTGGGAAGGCATTGACCACCAAGGGACCCCTGATCTGTCCACCTACCCTCCTTTCTAGCAGGCCATTTGGCCCAAAAAGTTGGCCCTGAAAGGAAAGACCTGGCCAGCTGTCCTCCAGACCCTGTGAAGGACTCTCCCCAGGCCAGGGGAGGCCACGCTGCCCGGCTCCTGCCCCTGAGTCCCTTTATGTTTCCCCTCCTTGTGAGCATCTCTAGACACCTCAGCCCAGGGGCAGAGCTGAGAAGGACAGCAGGGTCACAGAGACCCCTGGAGCTGTCTCAGGTGTCCCCAGGGGTTGGGAGATCCAACTGACATTGAGCTTCTGTGTAAGATTTCGTTTGGGTCTGTGGCTAGCCCAGTCCCCTCACTGTACGGACAGTTGGGCCCAGAGTGCCCACCGTGAGGCAGGAAGCCTGGAACCCAAACCTCTGGCCCCCGGCATGGGACTCTGCCCACTGCATCTATGTCCTCTCTCCTCTGTGGTTCTGTCCTCCCCGTCCCTGCAAACATACTACTCTGTTCTGGGGAAGGAATATTTCATGATCCATAATCCTTATGAACAGGTGTGCAATGGGAAACCCCTTTCTTATTCCAACCCTGGGGCAATTTCACCAACCTGCAGCTGTGGCCTTAACCAGGATGCAACTTATCTGAAAAGGTTGTTTAAACACCACACTAGATACCAGGTAAATAATTAATAAGACTGTGACATGTGTAGGTTCATGTTATGGATGCTAGTCTAAGCCCCCTCCCCCACCATGGACTCCCTGAAAGACCCGGAGAAGTCCCTTGGCCTCTGTGGGCTTCAGTCTCCCCATCTGTACATTGGCAACATTGGACCAGAATCTCGAAGGGCCCCCTTGCTCCCTGCTCTGTCCCTGATTCTGTAAGGCCAAGAGTAGGATCAGCCATCGTGGGAATCCTCTCAGGAAGAGGCTGCTCCTCTGGGATGACCCACTGATGCAGTCATGGCGGGATCTTTGGAACCAGATTTGGAGAGGGGAGGCTCAGCCCGGGTCTCGCACCTCCAGGAGCTTGCTAGCGCTTAAGAGTGTGGCAATCAAAGCCAAGCTTTGCAATTCAGGGCCCCACTGATGAGTCAGTCATTTCCACTCTCTGAGCCTCAGTGTCCTTATCTGTCAACCAAAGCTGGTAACACTTATCTTCAAACCAGAGCCAGGAGGGTCCCTGTGTCTGTATTCCCACAGAATCACAGAAACGGGATCTTTCAAAATGACCACGCCATATAAAGACTGCAGGTCCCAGCCTTCCTTGTAGTTAGCAGTACCATGTGGCCAAGTTCTGGCCAAAGGAGTGAAAATGGAAGGGTTTGGTGGAAGCTCTGGGGACCTTCCTTTAAAAGCAGTGGACATACATACTTTGCCTTTTTGTCCCCACTCCTCCCTCCCTCCTGCCCCCTGAAATGCGGCGGCAGTAGCTGCTCTTTTGAACCCTCAAGACAATGCTTACTGCTAAGGGTGACCAAACGGTGAGCTGGAGGGCTGCGCTTATCAGAGGGTCATTTATCGCCCTCCTGCACTGCTTACCTCTGGGCTTATTTTCCTTATTTAGAGAAATCAACTCCCATTTTATATGTCACTGCTACTGGAGTCTCCATTTCTCACAGTTAAATGTAATCCTCACTCGTGGGACCTGATGAAATAAAATGGCTCTCTCCTAACCAAGTCACAACCCCCCATCCCCTGCCTTAAAGTCCTTCTGTGCCTCCTCAGAATGACATTGACTCTCCTTAGCCTGGCACCTAGGCCCTTCATGATATATCCCGCTTCCCCCTCCAGCCTTGGCTCTCTCACTGCACTCTACCTTGCTCAACACCCCCGAGGCCCCAGCCAGCAGGAGCTACTCACAGCTCCCTATGCCACCCAGGCCGCCCCTCATTTCTAGTCTTTTGCACCTATGAACCTGCTTTCCAGGAATGCCACCTCTCCACTGGCCCTCTGTGGCATTCAATATTCAGATCAAGTGTTACCTCCTCCAGGAAGCCTCCCAAGATCTTCACAGGTGTGTTGTGTCCCATTTCTTATTTTGCTTTGCTCCATTGGCACCTTGGAGCTTTTTTCATACTGTGTAAGAGCAACACACCAGTATCCCTGTCTGTCTACCTCCCTGGTCTGCAGCCTGAGGCCGGGGAGAGTGCCCGGTTCATCTCTGCCACGGAGCCATCCGTGAGAGGAGCTGAGTGAAGGGAGGAAAGATAGAAGGCAGATGCTTGTTAGTGTGGAAATAGTCCTCGAAGCCAGTAGAACTGACTGGAGAGAGAGGTCAAAGTCAAGGGCATCCTGAGCAGCCGCTTGTCCATGCTCCCCTGCTCTGATCAGATATTCCTGGATCTAAGGGGCCCTTGTGCATTCATTGGCAAATCTGTCACGTGGTAAGGTGACATCTCAGGATCGCTCAATCAGCAAGTGTGTAAAGATACACTTGGCCTCTGCCAACACTTTGTACTTCAGTCATTGCCTCATTATGGCCCATAATCGGCGACAATAACAGGATGGGAGAGTCAACTGACAGCTTCACAAACAGCATGTGTGCGGGGCCGAAGTTTGTGGTCCAAGGACTCTGCTAACAATGAACGTCGTTTAACAGCCTGACTCTAACTTTCTGGGGCCCCGATCCTCTAATGGTTCTTTGGTGTATCTTATCGCCACTCCTTTAACAGTGGGGGAGACTGAGGCCAAGAAAAATAATTGCCCAAAGTCACACACACCCAGGCGCTGACACCGAGGCCCTTGCCCTTTGTGCGCCACTTGCCCTGTTCAGTGATTGCAACAATGAACTGTGCATCTGGATGAACACATAGACCCCTTGGGCCCAGTCACGAGGGGCACGAAGGGACAGATCCATTGCAGAGCCTTTGAACTGGGAGGACACATTCTCATGATTTGGTGACATAATCTTTTCATAGTTGTTGGCTTTTTATTATGAACCAGTTTAAGCATCTTCAGAAATAGAATATAACGACCCCCCCTAGGGCCATCAGCAGCCCGCTTAAGTAGTTCTTGACACCTGCTGTTTTGGGTAATTTAACTTGGAATCATCGCTCCCTCTAGGAGACTAGAGAAGACACATACTACAACCAGAATAATCTTCAAATTTCTAACTGGATCGTGTCAGCGCGCCTCCTTCTTCCTCAAAACTCCAGTGGGATTCTGCGCCGTAAGAAAGGAAGGCAAAGCAGAACTCCTCCCCACCCAAGACAGCCCATCTCTGCACTTCCCTGAAGGGAGAGGAGAAGTACGCTTCTCTTTTGTTTAAGCCACTTTTATTTTGGGTTCTCTCTCATGTCAGGAGTTCACAAAAAACTACTTACTGGAGTCAGTAGAGGAGCTGAAAAACAAAACCAAACGACAACAAGGAAAATTAGACAACCCTGCAAACACCGGAGGATTCTGATGGGGGATGGGAAGCATTGCTCAGGCACTGATGGTGTAGAAAGCTGTCCGGGTGACGCTCCCTCGGCCAGAGTTGAGAAGCCCTGTTTCATGATCCGTGTCTGAACTCGTTTTCACACGGGGCTCAGCTGAAGTCATCTCCCGAGAGACCCCAGGACTGAGGAACTCGGGGCCCCCTCCTCTGTGCTCCCACAGAGCTTGGTGCCACACTCTGCCAGAGGTGTGTGGTAGTTTATTGCATTAGTGTGGTTGGGTCGGGTTCCTGCTGTCCTCTGAACTCCTCTAGGGTAGGACCACGTTAGATTGCTCCACAGGGGGTCAAGGTTCTTACCTGGGCCTCCAGAACCCTGCATGGCCTGGCCCCTGCCCCAGCATCTTCTAGAACCATGGCCCCCTTCATTCCTTCTGCTTGTCTTCTCCCCGTTCCTTGAATGCACTTGGCCCCTCCCATCTCAAGGTCTATGCCTACTCGGGTCCCTGTCACCCACAGCTTTCACCTGCCTCTTCACTTAGCTCCTGCTTGTCCCTCACCCTCTACCGTCGCTGTCTGAAGCCTGGTCTCGGCAGTAGCTGCATTGGCATCACCAGTAACTTGCTAAGAAGTGCAGAATGTAAGGCATTTATAGTTAACAGGGATTGACGAGGTCCCCAGAATACGGAGAATGCTGTGATGGGCAGTTCTGACTCAAAAATATGATCGAGGTGGAGGCAGGAGGGGGGTCCCTTTTCAGAATAGAGGAATGCTGGATGAACAGAAGAAACAATGTCCACCGCAATGGTGGCGTCTGCAATGGAAGACTGTTGAACACATTCCTCCTGCTCTGGCTGGGCCAGAGGCCATGAACTCCTGTGACTACAAGGGCTAGAAATGAGTGCGTCAATGTATTCATTTTCTATTTGCTAGCAAATTAGAACAAAATCAATGGCTTAAAACAACACAAACTTATTATCTTACAGTTCTGAAATGGGTTCTGAAATGGGTGTCACTGGGCTAAAATCAAGGTGTTGGCAGAGCTGTATTCCTTCTGGAGACACTGCAGGAAACGTGTCCCCTTGCCTTTTCCAGCTGCTTGCATTCTTTGGCTCCTGGCTCCGTGACTCCACCCTCTGCCTCTATCACATCTCCTCTGATGGTGACATCCCTGTCCCTCTTTGAAAAGGACCCTTGCGATTACGGCACCCCCCCCCCCGTGTCATCCAGGATAATCTCCCTGCCTCAGGACCCGCGACTTCAGGTCCCTGCGCCGCCCCACACCTCCACTTCTGTGTCGGTGTGATTCCTATGCTTGTTGTGCACGAGCCGGCATCCAGCCTGAACTCAGGCCACACACCTCCTACGTGTCTTTGGGCAGGTCCAGCTTCCTTTCTGGCTCTCAGCTGATTCAACTATCAGCTGAGGTACAGAGGCTTGTTTGACAACGTTCCAGCTTCGGTCCCATTCCCGCAGTGTAAACCGCACAGAGCGTAAAGGCTCACTCCGGAGAAAAGGAGGGGGATGGGGTACATTTGGGTTTGCTTTTACATGCATTGTTATTTTTAAATTTTCATTCCCTGAACTCCCTTGCTATTTTGACCCAGTTTCCATCTCCAGTTCAAAGGCAGAGAGCGGAGGCACCTGTTGTGCTCCATGCAGAATAAATGTCCACGGCCGCTTGCGTGGCTTTTTGTTTGGAATCTGTCTGATCCGTTCATTGTCTCAGAGCCAGGAATCTTCTCTAGTAACTTTCTAGACATACAAGGCTCCAAAACGCCAGAGTATAGAAATAGCCTCTCTTTCCCCACCAGGCCAGTGTAAACACATCCCTGGGTGACATTCCTTGCTGACAATGACCTGGCTATGGCTTGTGTTATCTCACTATTTCCCCTTCAATCCTTTTAGTCCGAACACTCACAATGGTTCCAGGCCCAACATCCGCTACAGAGGCCTCGATATTTTTGCCAATTAAAAAGCTGAATCCAAAACATTCCTGAATAATAGTCAACTCTCCGCAAAACTAATGAACGCATTTCACCCTGAGCGGCTGCCTATTTGTCCTTCTCTGCAGACTATAAATGTCAAGCATTGTGGCAGGTTTTTACTTTCTGATTTTTTTGGATGCTTTTACAAATGCCTTGAGATGGGACTACTTTGATGAGTTCTGATGACAGCCACAGCTTGTGAAATGTCAAGGGTGGGCTTGCCGAATGAAATCTAAATAGAGACAAAGCATACACTGGATTAGTCCCTTTCTGAAAATCACCCGTGGTAGAGTCATAGACTCCCCCAAAGACCACTTAGGTCAGTTCTCCCCACGTGTAGCTGCGTATCAGGAGCATGTGGAGAACTTAGAAAAAATTCTAGGGTCTCAACCAACATCTAAACATTTAGAATCTCTGAAGGTAAGACCCAGAGAGATTGTGGGGCTGTTTTTTGGGTTTGGGTTTTTTTTTTCCTTTTATACTTTGTAGGCAATTCTGATGCACATCTATGTCTGGAAGTCCCTTGTCTTATTCAGTCCTTTTTTGGTACTCCTCTCTATAAGATTTTGGCAAATGGTTGTCTATGCCTTCTTTTTTTTTTTTTTTTTAAAGATTTTATTTATTTATTTTTCATAGAGAGAGAAGCGAGAGCAAGCACAGGCAGACAGAGTGGCAGGCAGAGGCAGAGGGAGAAGCAGGCTTCCCGCCAAGCAAGGAGCCCGATGTGGGACTTGATCCCAGGACGCTGGGATCATGACCTGAGCCGAAGGCAGCTGCTTAACAAACTGAGCCACCCAGGCGTCCCTTGTCTATGCCTTCTTGTACTCCTCCAGGGATGGGGGGCTCACTGCCTTTCAGAGCAGCCCCTCCTATCCTTCCTTAGCCAGTTCTGCTTTGTCAGGAGGTTCTTCCTCTGCACCCTCTAACTCCCCTCACTAGGAAGCCACAGATGCCTGTCTTTGGCCTTTGGAGATTTGGAGGGTGCAAACATGTCCAATGAGTTCTAAGGAGTGGACACCCCAGTTCCTTCAGCTGTTCCTCTTACGACACAGCCTGAACCTCTCTCTATGGGGTCACTTCCTGTCTGCCACTGGCTTCTCACACATGCCACAGCTTTCCAAGGGGTCATGAAAACTGATAGCTCCTTTGGTCATGGAATCTGCTTCTCCCAATGAGGCTGTTAATAATTGACTGATTAAGTATTAAGTCAGTCCATCATGGAGTGCCGAGTGCCCTAAGGGGTGCTAGGTCGGCCATGTGCTGCAGGAGAGGCAGAAGGGACTTTGCAAGGGGCTACACAGTTGCTGGGGGAGCCCGAGGAAAACGCGAACATAGATACGAAATGCACTGCTTCTAGTGAAGAACTCCACTTTGCGGCAAGGACTGTAAACATCCTGAGGGGGACATGGTCACAAAAGATTCCAAAGAGATGTAGCTTAAGGAAAGAATAATGTGAATCAGCCAGGTTCAAGCAGGAAAACTTGAACCTTAAATAATGTGCCGAGGCAGGGATTTAATATGAGAATCCGGTACTGACAGAATTGCTGGAAGGGCTGGAGGGAGAAGCAAGACCGATTCCCAGCACAAGATGGACATGGCTCATCGGTCTCCTTACTGTCTGAGGCCACCTCTGGAGCTAGTTAGCTGCACACACACCCCTGCAGCCATGATTCAAAGAGCACGTGGTCAAAATCCAGGAGAAGCAGCAGCCACAGCTGCTATCCCATTTCCAGGAAGCTGGAGAAGGGACCAGGAACATGAATGCAGAAAATCCTCACAATCCGTCATCTTGTCAGTGATGCTCCCAAAGGGGCAGGACAATAGTCCATGCCTTCCACATCTGGCAGGGGTACTGCTAACCAGAAGCACCTAGTCCACTTTAGAACTCTAGCTGCAGGCAGAGTGGGAAATAGCTCTTAGCTTCCCAGTCTCCAACAGCAGAAGGAAGGTGCAGTGGAGGTGGGACGAGTGGGAGATGTGTGGTTGGCATGATCTATAGCAACGAGATGGACACAGTTTAAGTGTCCATCCACGGTCTACCCTACCACGGAATTCTGTGCCACCTCGGAGAGGACGATGTTGCCTTTTGATTAATATGACATGAAAAAAGGTTCAGAATAAATCACTAACAGAAGAAAGAAAAAGAGAGAGAGAGAGAAGAACGAAAGAAAAAAAAAAAAGAAAAAAAGCAGGCAGCAAGATAGAGGTCACCATATAATTTCTTTTTTGTTAGATGAATTTTTGAAAAATACTAAGTTAAAAATAACTTCAAGATAAATGGCAACTTTGGGGTGAAAGGAGTGAAGGTATTTCTTCCCCTGGAGGTCAAAAGTATAATTTCATAATGATGTAAGGTCAACACGTAGGTCATAATAATCACAAATATGTATGTACCTGACACATGAAGCAGAGACTGGTGGAATTAAAAGAAGTAGATCCACAATCATCACAGATTTTAACATTTTTCTCAGAAATTGACAAGAAAACTGGATTGAAGGTATTTTAAAAATTCTTGCAAACTTTTCCGTGTTTTCCAAACTTTCTACGTAGTTTTCCAAACAATTCTACATAGTGCACATATTCTTTTTGACCTAGGACCAAAAAAAATGCATTTAAAAAAATCACACAAAAGTCTTAAAGGTGCGGGTTGGGGGGCGGGGCGGCTGGAAGAGCAGCGAAGATGGAACACAGACAGAGGGGAGGCACTGAAGGGGTCAAGGAGAGGCTCCAGGATGAGGGCCTCACGAGGTGCAGCTGGTGGGAGCCGTGCAAACTCTGCGTGTGATCTGGGGAAGGCCTGCCCTATTCTGGGTCTTTGTTTCCGTCCCTAAACGTTCGCTTTGGGACTGCAGCTAGAGCGGCAGAGACTCCGTGGTGGGGTGGAGGGAAGCGGCTGGGATCCGGGAAGCCGGACGACAGCTCCCTGCACCCCTCCCCGACGCGCCCGCGTCTGGGGGCATGAGCGGCCTTGGCCTCTGGGCCGCAGATCGGCGATGCCCCGGGCGCAGGCGGAGCCTCTTGGCGGCTGAGCGGCTGCGCGGAGGCGGGACTTGCGGCGAGCAGGCGGCGGGAGGCTGAGCTACAGCCCCAAGAGCCCGAAGCTGCCCCGGAGCCCGAGCCCGCCGCAGGTAATCAGCGCTTTTTCCCTGGGCCCCCAGGCAGGCCGCAACTCCCCTCCCTGAGATGGAGGCTTCCTTTCTGGGTCTCTGCTTCCCCATCTGGGGACTGGCCTTTCCGCCTTTCCACGCTATGGAACCTGCTCCACGCTAACACTTGTGCCTGCACCCCAGTCCCGGGTGGCTCCTGTTGGGCTCGGAGGATGCAGGCCCCCCCAAGCCCTTCCCTTAGCTCGACCTCATTGCTCCTGCCATCCAGCCCACTCCAGAAGAGAGCCCCTGACCGTAGCTGAGAGGCCAAGACAGGTGTCACCTCCCTGCAGAAAAGGTGAGGTTGGTGCCTTTCGTACTGGGCAATGCAGGAAGTCCGGTTCTTGGACAGTGGACACTAATACTGCGAACCATAAGAAATCGCCCGTGGTCGGGAGGAAACAGAAAGCTAGGGCTATGGGAATCCGGGCTGAGGCTCCTATTCTTAGTTACTATGTGTCCTCCGTCAGTTCCCAAACTTCTCTGATCCCCCGCCTCCTTCCAGGATGCCGGTCCTGATCATCTGCCCAGATCACCCCAGGGGCGACTGAGAGTCTCCATGACTTAACTGTTAAGAAAATGGCTGCAAACTGTAAAGCGCGATACACTTGAGCAGTAATCTTCCAATTGCAAGTGAAGGCTCCAATCACAGAACCCATTTAAGCCCCTTGAAGAGCAACAGCCTTGGCTTAGTATGAAAGATTTGCCAGTCTTTGTCTATGACTATCTCTTTCACCTGTTCAGCCTCTCCACCCCTCACCTCCCTGTGGATTGGTTACCCCCACTTAACCTCCCCTGGGATCCCTTCTGTCCCAGCATGGGACAGCTTTGAGCAGAGTGAAACCTGAGTGCACCCGGACAGGTCTGCTGGCTCAACTACCCTCCAAGGGAGGGTTTTCCTGGGCAACACTGGCTTGAATGAAGCTGGGGGATCTGGCTGGGTCTTTGCTTTCCAGGATACCCAGTGGCAGAGCGTGGGGGTGGAGAAGCTGGGTGCAATTCCTTTTGGCTGCTGGGTGTGTCAAGACTCAACTGAGACAGAAAAGACGGAGGGATTGATGTCCTGGCGGAAGGGTAACAGTTTCAGTGAACCTAGGAATTTTAGACACCATTTAAATGTCACTGAATACGTGTTATATTGTTTAAATTTTACAATTGTTGTTTTAATAAAGTCTGCACCGTTTCCAAGTCCTAGGGAAGGATAAACAGGCCCTTCTTTCCAGCGACTGCCAGACTTGCTGCACTCTTGGGAAGCTGAGACCTATGCCCCGGGGGGCGGGCTAGGCAGGTTTCTGAGGGCACCGCCAGCTCTGTCGTGCCCGGCGGACAGTCGCCTTGCTTTTGAAGTGCACAGCCCCATTCGGTGTAGCTCCAAGAGGCCTTTCACATAAGAGGAAACCGAGGCACAGAGGAGAAGTGAAGCAAAACCTCGTCTCAGAGAACAATTCTGTCATTCAGTCCCTTTGGTTTCTACTCCATCATGAGGTCAAACTGTGAACAGTGTTTGTGGAAACGTAGATCACTGACTGACTAGCTGTGGAGCAGCTGCTCTGCAGCGGGCAGACTTTGAGGCATCAGGGACACAGCAATGAATGAATCCTGCCTCTTGGAGTGGATGTTGTATTGGGGAGAGGCAGGCAAGAAACATATACGTGTGTAAATATACTCTTTGGTGTGTCAGGTGGGGAGAGACAAACACAGGAATGGGGGACAGAGTCCTGGCAATGAGAAAAGCTGCCGTTCTATAAATTTTATAAAGGACAGTCAGGGAAGGCCTTGCCGAGCGGGGGACATTTGATCCAAGACTCAGCAGAGGTGAGGGACTGAGCTGGAGGATAAATGGGACATGAGGAGGTTGGAACCAGACAGGTCTTTAGGACTGTTGCCTCCCCCCAGCCCTGATGTGCCCATGTCTTTGTACCCCTTCTGGTCCACATTGTTAGAGGTGGCACCCCTTTATCCTAGCATCTTGGAACCTCTGAGCCGAGTGGGCCTTTGGGAGACCCCTTGGCCTGCTCCCACCTGTTCACTCTGGTTCCTCCTGTCCCCCTCCAGAGTCCTGAGCATGCTGCGCCCCCTGGTGCCCCGGCTGCTTTGCCTCCGTGTCCGGACCGCCCCATACTCTTCCGCGGCCGCCCTTCCAAGTCCCATCCCAAACCCAGACATCCGCTACAACCAGCTGTTCATCAACAATGAGTGGCAAGATGCCGCCAGCAAGAAGACCTTCCCGACAGTTAACCCCGCCACGGGAGAGGTCATTGGCCACGTGGCCGAAGGGGATCGGGCTGACGTGGATCGGGCAGTGAAAGCAGCCCGCGAGGCTTTCCGCCTGGGGTCTCCATGGCGCCGGATGGATGCCTCCGAGCGTGGCCGGCTGCTGAACCGCCTGGCGGACCTAGTGGAGCGGGATCGTGTCTACCTGGCTTCACTGGAGACGTTGGACAATGGGAAGCCTTTCCAGGAGTCCTATGCCTTGGACCTGGATGAGGTCATCAAAGTATACCGGTACTTTGCTGGCTGGGCTGACAAGTGGCACGGCAAGACCATCCCCATGGATGGAGAGCATTTCTGCTTCACCCGCCACGAGCCTGTCGGCGTCTGTGGCCAGATCATCCCATGGAACTTCCCCTTGGTCATGCAGGGCTGGAAACTCGCCCCGGCACTGGCCACCGGCAACACAGTGGTCATGAAGGTGGCAGAGCAGACCCCCCTTTCTGCCCTGTACTTGGCCTCCCTCATCAAAGAGGCGGGCTTTCCCCCTGGGGTGGTGAACATTGTCACCGGCTACGGCCCCACGGCGGGTGCCGCCATCGCCCAGCACATGGATGTCGACAAGGTGGCCTTCACCGGCTCTACTGAGGTGGGCCACCTGATCCAGAAGGCGGCTGGAGATTCCAACCTGAAGAGAGTCACCCTGGAGCTGGGTGGGAAGAGCCCCAGCATCGTGTTGGCCGACGCGGACATGGACCACGCCGTGGAGCAGTGCCACGAAGCCCTGTTCTTCAACATGGGCCAGTGCTGCTGTGCGGGCTCCCGGACCTTCGTTGAAGAATCCATCTATGACGAATTTCTTGAGAGAACGGTGGAGAAGGCTAAGCAGAGAAGAGTCGGGAATCCCTTTGAGCTGGACACCCAGCAGGGGCCCCAGGTGGACAAAGAGCAGTTTGAACGAATCCTGAGCTACATCCGTCTTGGCCAGAAGGAGGGGGCACAACTTCTCTGCGGCGGGGAACGTTTTGGGGAGCGCGGTTTCTTCATCAAGCCCACGGTCTTTGGCGGCGTGCAGGATGATATGAGGATCGCCAGAGAGGAGATCTTTGGGCCTGTGCAGCCCTTATTTAAATTCAGGAAGATGGAGGAGGTGATCGAGAGGGCCAACAACACCAGGTATGGCTTGGCTGCCGCCGTGTTCACCCGGGATCTGGACAAGGCCATGTACTTCACACAGGCGCTCCAGGCCGGCACGGTGTGGGTAAACACCTACAACATTGTTACCTGCCACACGCCCTTTGGAGGGTTTAAGGAATCTGGCAATGGGAGGGAGCTGGGGGAGGATGGGCTTAAGGCCTACACGGAGGTGAAGACAGTTACCATCAAGATTCCTCAAAAGAACTCGTAAGAATGGCTACCACTGGACCCACCTCCAGCACAGAGTTGCATAGACCCCTAGACCATGGTTGCCAAGTCGTTTTTTAGCCTCGGACCCTACTTTATTTTTTTTTTTTTCAAATGAATTCTTAGAGGGAAGCTCGACAAATAAAGCAATTAAAATGAGAACTACTCTCATTAAAGCAGGGCCGGGGACTGGACTCAGGTCCTATTCACCTGTGCGTCAGCCCAGCCCCCTCCACGGCCCTGAGTTACTTCCATGAAATCTTGGGAATCTCTGGAAAATGGATTATAATCTGGACAGTGCCTTTTAGTTCTTCCTTCTGATCCGAGGACCCCCCCCCCCCCCCCGCCACACACCCATGGATTAACCTAATGCTTAGTTGATGGTCTCAGTTCAGACAGAATGATGGTCTCATTCAGAGTTTCAAACTAGGTGGATTCCAAATCTTGGCCCCATTCTTCAGTGACTGAACCTAAAAAACCAAGGATGCTTTTCCTTTTTAGCGCCCAAAGCGAGAACCATCCCAGTAGACCAACGAGCCGCCCCTGCTTTTCCTTTTTAAAGTACCAGTTGCTGGCTATTTTGCTTGCTTACCCTGCATTTTGCTACTGATTTTCATTAATTTGAGGAAAGAAGTGGGCAAATAATGCATTTATATAACCGCTCCTTTAAGATAAACAACTCAAGCATCCATTAGGTAGTGAGTAGGTAAATGAAATGTTTGCATGGAACGTTCCTTGTGCTAGTCAGCCATAAAAAAGGAATGAAGTCCTGACACGTGCCACAATATGGATGAACCTTGAAACCATTAGGCTGAGTGAAAGAAGCCAGGCATGCGTACAAGGCCACATATTGTATGATTCCATTTGTGTGAAATGTCCAGAACAGGCAAATCCAGAGACAGCACATTCGCAGTTACCAGATGTTAGGGGAGGAGGGAGTAGGGAATAACTGCTAATAGGTGTAGGATTTCTTTTGGGGAGGTTTCAAAGGGTTCTGAAACAGGATAATAATGGTGGTTGTATAACTTTGTGAATATACACAAAAGTGCTGAATTGGCCCAGGGATTCACATAAAAGGGTGAATTTTATGATATGTGAATTAATTTCAGTTAAAAATTAAAGATACTTATATATTGTTTGCCAATCGATTTTTTTTTTAATCAATATTCTCTTACAACTGAAAATTTTAGAGTCGTGGGCATGGAAGGGACTCAGGTAGTCATCTAGTCAACCCCCAGCCGGGTGCAGAAGTCCTCTCCCCAGCATATTTCTAGTTGCATTTTTGTTTTCTCTTGGCTGGGTTATAAAGTGTAACTTTAAGACCCATAGAGAAAAGCCCTGGTTCCTGCCTAGAGCAAGTCCATCCGAGTTCCCATTTTGGGCCTTCCCCACTGTCCCCCAGTCCCTACCCCAAAACACTGCCCCTCAAGCAGAGCCCAGCATCAGGGCCTTTCTGACATGTTAGGGGTTTCCAGAATTTTATTTATTTATTTATTTATTTATTTAAAGATTTATTTGACAGAGAGAGTGCATGCACTTGTGCATGTGAGCGGGCCGGGGTGGGGGGTTGAGGGGGCGGTGGAGGGAGAGAGAGAAGCAGACTCCCACGGAGCACAGAGCCTGATATGGGCTGTCTCAGGACTCTGAGATCATGACCTGAGCTGAAATCAAGAGTTGGGTGCTCAACCCACAACTGCCCAGACACCCTGCTTTCCAGAATTTTAAACCTCAGAGTTCAGTGTCTTCATTGTTAGTCTTTGGACTTTATTCTCCATCTGAAGGGAGTAAATCCAAGCCAACCTGACCACGGTACAGAAACAAGGCTGATCCTCTCTCTCCTTGTCTTCTGTCTTTCTAGACCATGTTGCTCACGCATCACCACACTTCTTGGTCCACTCAGTCTTGGAAATGCGCAGCCTTGGTCATCTCTTTAATGTCTTGTTATCTCACCGAGGCATCGCGATGATTTTTTCTGTGTCTTCAGGAGTGGACTCGAAACTTCCTAAGGACTTGGGGTCTGTCTGGGCCCCTCATCTCCCCTTCGTAGGGCCTCCTTTTCACACCATTTGTCTAAGCCTGGGGTGATCCTGACTGCCCCCAAAGGGCACATTTTATCGCTTCTTCTTGGAGGCTGTTGGCACCTTTGCATGGTAGACAAGTTTCTCTCCAGCAGACTGGCGGGGGGAGGGGCAGAGATGAGGGACCTGGGCGGCCAGGTGGTTGGGGGTCTCTGACCAAGAATAAGCAATACCCCAGTGTTTTCATTGCTCCATTCCTTATCTGCTTCTCAGTACTTCTAAACCAAGAGGAACTTTTAGAGAGTGTCCCAGTGTGGGTGGGACTACGAAAAGACAATCCTCTAGTTCCCTCGCTCCGGTCCCTAAAATTCCGAGACTGATCAGTCCGATAGGACAGCTCCCTAGTCATCTGAGCCCGGAGGCCGCTCTGCTCTCCTTCATTGCTCTCACTGTGGGAAGTGTGAGCAGGAGGTTTCACTGGGCCTCATTCAGTGCAGGATTTCACTCAGTCATCGAGGGGGCAACTCTGGACCAACACTCATTCAACGAGCTTACACCAAGTGCTTACTCTGTCGGCCACGATCCTGCCAGTCGTCTTTACACACCCCTGAAGCCTCACAATCCCATAAAGTAGGCAGTGGAGTGACCCTCTTTTCAGATGAGGAAGTGGAAGCTGAGAGGGTTAGCACGTAGCTCATTGGGATTCAATTTCTCATATGCATACGCTAGGGGCCAGCAAGGGGAGAGCATCTAATCACACCTCAGGAGGCCTCAAGGGCCCACAGTAGTGCTGCTGGACAAGCCCAATGCCCTGCTTCCCAGTGGGACACCCCCCCCCCCCCCCGCCCCCCGGGCTTCTGATCAGATCCCAGGCCTTTGAAGAGCTCTAGTTTGGGTTGGCTCTATTCTGGGTGTGAGCCTGACCTCTGGTGGCCACCCTGTTAGTTCATTGGCTCAGATTATCCACAGATTAAAAAGAAGCAGGGGGGTAGGGGGACGCTCAGGTGCGGGTTCTGGGCAGGTTGTGGGGAAGGAGAATTGAATGAGGCAGGAGCTCCCTCCAGGGGCTCGCAGGCTGCCAGGGAGACCATTCCCGGGAGAGGTGAAAAGTCTGTGCGAAGCAGAAGCACAGAGGCCACGAAATCACAGAAGGAAAGAAGTGACATGAAGCCCATACAATATTTAAAAGGCACCTACAATATATATGATCTCATTTAATGTCTCTAACTTCCTTCAAGGTACTTATTATTAGCATTCCACTTGCTAAATAAATGTGGAGGCCCAGAGGTATTCAGCTAGTGAGTGGAGCCGGGATGCGAACTCAGGTCTCCTGACTTTACCCGTACCCGGCTAGGCCCAAGGGAGAGGCCTAAGGGAGAGGATCTGCAGGGTGAGAAGGAGGTAACCAGGCAGAGACACAGAATGCGTGTTCCTGGGAGAAGGATCTGGGGTTTATGGGAAGGCACAGAGGGTGAGAGGAATGGTTTGAGGAAGGGAGAAACCTGGGAAGAAAGGCCTGGAAGAAGGCAGGGGCTGAACTTGTGAAGGGGCTGGCAGCCCTTTGAGGAAGCCCATGGGCTGTCCAGCAATGGGAAGCCATGAGGCTTCCCAAGGAGAGTGAGAAGATTCTATTTTGTTGTTGTTGTTGTTGTTTTAATGATTTATATTTATTTATTTCAGAGAGAGCGAGAGCATGAGCAGGGAAGGGAGGAGCAGATGGAGAGGGAGAAGCAGGCTCCCTGATGAGCTGGGAGCCCAACCCAGGGCTCCATCCCAGGACCTTGGGATCGTGACCTGAGCCAAAGGCAGACGCTTAACCAGCTAAGCCACCCGCCAGCCCCCCAGGTTTGGTTTCTAAGGCTGGTTATGGTTTAGTGGGAGGATGGGTTGAGGGATCGCCCTGGAGCTGGACACCACTGCCAATGCTGCCAACACAATGCTGACCTGAGCCAGGTGTGAGGATGCGTGGCAGAGCCTGGCAGCCCTGAGGTGGGCTTCTGGGTGTGGTGAGCAATGTCTACAAGAGGATCATGAGGTTAGGGGGACCCATGCTCCCGGCTGGGGACAAAGTGGCAGTAGCGCTAGCACTGTGAAAGGGAACCCAGCTGGAGGAGCAGATTTGAGGACGAGGTGGAGAGTTTATTTATTTATTGGTTTATTCAGCACATTGTACGAGTGCTGACCATGCACTAGGAACTATTCCAGGTGCTGGGGACATGGCAGGGAACTAAACATGAGTCCTGCACATTCTCCCCGATGGGGGAGGCTGACCATAAGTAAAATAAGGGAAACATTTAGTCCATCAGATGGATAAGGTTATAATGGTGAAAAGCCCCTCTGGAAAGGAGAATTGGGAATGTGGCTGAGGTGGGGTAGGAATTGTAGTTTTCAATAAGGTGCTCAGCGATGTTTTCAGTTAAGAGATGACAAAGGTCTGAAAGACGTATGGAAATGGCAGGGGCAAAGGCCCTGAGGCTGGAGCACATCTGGGGTTTCAGAGAACACAAGGAGGCCAAGGAGCTGGGGTAGAGTGAGCAAAGGCTCTAGATGCACATAGAGCTTTGAAGGTCAATTAGAGCCTTTACTGTGAATGATGAAGGAGGCACTGGGAGGTTTTGAACAGAGCAGTGACATGATCTGACGTGTTTTAAAATGATCACTGGAGCTGCTGTGTTGACCACAGATTGCAGGGAAGACAAGGATAGCTGGATCCTGATGATGCCAGCATCAAAGGTGAGTCGTGAATGAGAATTCCTTAAGGATTCTAAAGAGAAGCAGCTGGGAAGCAGGAGGAAAACCTGAGAGAGAGGAGTCAAGAAACCAAGAAGGCAAGAGCTTGCAAAAGGATGGAGCCATCGGCAGAGTCCAGTGCTTCCAAGAGGTCAGGTAAGAGGACTGAGAAGGTCCCCTGGCTGAAGCCATGGGGTCCCTGCAGACTTGGTAAGGACAGTTTGTGTGGAAGGGTAGGGACGGAAGCCAGACCACTCTAGGTTGAGAACAGCACTTAATACCCCCAAGCCCCAGGGCTCTGTAGATTGATCCTAGAGTTGGAAGACCTTGTGAGGAAAGTAAGAAGGCTCTTTATGAGGAACTCAAAGAGCCTCTGGTCTCTCCACTCACTTACGCTGAGGGGTGGACTGAGTAAGCAGTCCAAGGCCCCAGGGCTCCATGGTGCAGAAGCGTGGCCTCAGGAGTATAGATCTCCTGGTCCCCAGCCAAGTACTGGTGTAAGGTTAGTGCCACCACAAACAAAGCCCCAAGTTGAGGGCGTCAACACAATCATTGTTTACTTCTTGCTTAATCTTTGTTAAGCAACTAATCAGTGGTTAACCAGCAGTTCATGAATGATGCTGGTTAATTCCTTGTAATAATCTAATGCAAGTGTCTGGTTAACTGGCACCTTCTTCCACATGGAGATTCAGAAACACAGGTTCCTTCCATCTTGTGGCTCCACTGTCAACAATGGTTCTTAACCATTTGTGTTCTGTATTTCTTTGAGAAACTGATGAAAGCTACTAGAAAAACAGCACATATGCCCATCATACAAAATTTTGCACACTTTCAAAGGACCCGTAGGCCGCATGAATCCATTAATAGTATCCCTAGGGGTCCACAGACCCAAGTGAAAACCCCAGTGTAGGGTCTCAGAGACCTCCCTGTCAGTTGGTAGATGGGGACGAAATTGTGAAAAAGGCCCGCCAACTTTTTTTTTTTTTTTAATTTTTATATTTTTAGAAAGAGTGTGCAAGCACAGGAGAAGAACAGAGGGAAAGGGAGAAAGAGAATCTCAAGCAGACTCCCTACTGAGCATGGAACCCACTGTGGGGCTTGATCTTAGACCCTGAGACCATGGCCTAAGCCAAAATCCAGAGCTGGACACTTAACCAACTGAGCCACCCAGGCGCCCCCTCACCTACTTCTTTAAAGCCCTGACTTCATTCAGTCCACTGACCAAAATGACCTGACCCAACCGATGGTGCCAGGGGAGGCTGGGAGATTGTAGTTACGGGGACACTGATGCCATGGAGTGGTCCGCCGCATTCAGTGGACAGCTCGCCCCAGCTCTGAGACAGCACCTCCGCGCAGGTGTGTGTGACGACAACAGTGTTTCTCATGGAGATATTTTTAGGGTTTGACCCTCTTATGGACCTTTCTCTCTCTACCTTTCAGCCTTGCTCATGCTATTCCTCCCTCCTGTCTTCTTTCCCCTCTGGATTCAGCTCAATTTCTCTGGCCCTTTTGAAGGAAGATTGAGGCAGGAGAAAGACAGCAGAGTGAACGGAGGCACGGACAGCACTGTCTCCTGGCTGCATACAGCCCTCAGCCCCCTGGACACGATCGTGGTCATGGCTGAACCCAGAGGTAGTCCCGCACTCCAGGGGACAGAGGTCAGTCCCGCCCAGCCAAGTGTGGGTCACCGCTCCCTCCGGTTGTGCCCTGGCTGACCGGGGCTCCCACATTCTGAATTCATTATTCAGCTGCAGACGCCAGGCCACTTTAGCTTCCCTTAATTAATTAAAATATCACATAATAATCATTCTCTGATTTAACATTCGGGAGACCCTGGCAAAGGCTGGGAATGAGGAAATTCATTAGAGGGGACTGTCACCGTCGATTGATTTGCTCATTCTTATTAATTTTTCCTGTGTCGTCCATCCCTGGGGGAGAGGGGAGGGCAAAGTTTTTTAAAGATAGAGGATTAATTTTACTGCAAAATCTGAAGAAGAAAAATCCATTTTGACTAAAAATCAGACTTTTTTTGAGCTAAGGTGGGAAGTGAGTACATTTGGGATTGAATACTGGCTTTCAGATGACCTCCCTTAAGCGCAGTTATAACCCCGTTCACAACAGAAGACTGAGATTCAGGCTGTCCACCACCTGCGGCATCAGCTCCAACTTGCCCTGATGGCAGTCAGGGGCGTGGCCTAAAACTACTCCCCTCTCTCCACCTGCTGCTATAGCTCCTGGCAACTACCACAGGTCACCACTCCCCTTCACAAGCTACCCTGCACTTCCCCATCCCTGCTCCTTCCTCATGCTGGTTCCCTAGCCCAGAATCCCTGGTACCCACTCCCATCCCCAACTCAATGCCTCCTCTTCCAGGAAGTCTTCTTTGATCACAAAGCAGACAGCTTGTGCTGCCTGGCAGGACTGTAGCTTCATCCCTCTCCCCTCTCCTGCCTGAGTCCCACCCTTCTTCATACCGATTTCTGCACCTTTCTGGCCTCCGTGTGCCTTTGAGAGATAACAGAGGACACAGCTCTCTGCATGAATGGATATCTGGGGTGTATATCCAGTGAGAGACACAAGTTCTGAGGGAGTTAGAAGGATCGGGCCTGCAGGAGGATTTTAGGACTGGCTAAAAATTGTGAGTCAGGTGTCCAGGTGGGGTTATGACCCGAACCCAGGTGTGAGGGGAACGGAGGATTCAGGCCGAAGTTGCTGAGCTGGGCAAGAAAAGGGCAAGATGCATCGGGGTCGTGGAGACGTATTGGTGGCCCCTGCTCCCACCCACAGCAGTGTTCCAGGGCCAGAGCGACCGCAAAACCACGAAGAGTGTCTCTAAAAACATTTATTTTTAGGCGCAGGGGTCAGGTAACATCATCACATTTATGACAATAGGGCAGAAAACACAGGCTCTGCCTGGTTGAAAAGTCATGAGGTTGGAACAATCCCGTTTTTCTGCCTGTTTGGTTTTGGTGAACATTTCGGAGAGGGCAACATGATTATAATTTTGCACATCCTTATGCCACGAACCCAGCCTCCTGCGGTTTCCATGTTCAGCTCTGCTCCACAAGTGCTCCAACCCCCTTCTCTCTGCATCTCGGCCCCCGCCTCCAGCTGTGACTGGGGACACGTGAGGCAGGTCAAGTGATTTCGCTGAATGTGTCCCTCACCAGATGCGGGACTATTCTAGCATCTTCTCCAGGGCCACAGCATCCCTGCTTCTCCTGATAGTTTCACTAAGTGCCTTTCCAAGCAAGTCTTCTAACTATTCACATTCCAAAAGACTTAGTGGCAGACGTTGGATACAGAAACCCCTGTGGTGAGGGGCAGGGGGCAGGGCGGGGAGGGCATCGGGGTGCAGGGTAGGGGACAGGAGTGGGGCCCTTGCAGCCCCACCCTCCAACCGACAAACACAGCTTCTAGTTAATTCATTTCAGCTCTGGTCTTATTCAAAGAAAGGGGTTCCAGATGTTTTAAAGTTTGCAAACCACCCATCTAGTTTCCTTCCCTTCTTATTCAAATGAGGAAAACTGGGGTCTGGAAGGTGAAGGGGACTTGCTTGAAGGCAGGTAGCAAGCCAGGGATGAATTCCTAAATGGACCTCATGTTTCTGGATCCCCAGGCCATGCTCCCGCCACTGAGGACACGGGGATGATGCCACCCCGCTATTTCAGATCTGGAATGGCCAGGCTCAAGGCAGAAAGTTTAACTCCAAAGAGGACTCCAGAATGTCATGCCTAGCGGGAATGGCATGGGAGTGTGCCGTAGAAGCTAAGCAGGAGTAAGATCCCCAGGGCCCCCGGAACCGGCCAGCACCTTCCTTTACACAGCTAGGAGATTACCCGAGCAGCAGCCCTGTGGCCAAGGAAGGGGGCTGACAAGGGCCAGGTGCCCTGAGTTCTGGTCCTTCTCAGAGGTCTTCAGACCTTGGGCAGGCGCCTCCCTCTCAGAGCCTGGTTTCTTCATCTGAAAAGGGGAGGGGGGGGACACCTATGTTCCCCCTGCCTGCTGTCTTCGAGTTGGGGTGACCACAGACAGAAAAGCACTTCATGAACTTGAAGGACAAGATACAAATGAGATCCCAATTCCGACTTAAAAAAATTTTTTTTGAATCACCTGAGGGATCTGTTTTTTCACCCAGGTATTAAATACTCCTCTTATTAAAAAAAGAGAAAGAAATAGGGGCGCCTGGGTGGCTCAGTTGTTAGGCATCTGCCTTCGGCTTGGGTCATGATCCCAGGGCCTACTCGGTGGGAAGCCTGCTTCTCCCTCTCCCTCTGCCCTGTTTGTGTTTCTCTCGCGCGGTGTCTCTGTCAAATAAACAGAGAAGATCTTTAAAAAAAAAAAAAAAAGAAAAGAAAAGAAAGTCAAAAGAAAGAAAGCCTTGTTTCTGGGTAAGGTCAAAACCTCTCTAAGTACAAGGTATTCGACTACACTCTAATCCCACAGCCCAGAGAAAGAAGCCCCTGACCCTGTTTCCTCAGTTTGACGTCCAGAAGACAGGGAGACTGCCCACCTGGTGAGAGAGTGCTGGGCTTGCTGACAAGGGGACGTCTTGGTCCCCAAACACCTAGCCAAGGACTCTATCTGTTTAAGGTGGGAAAATGGCAGGGAAAGGAGGAGCTCCGGCCAGCTCCACGGCCTAGTATGAAACCATGGCAACTGTTTTTGAGGGAATACCACTTAAAAAGAATGCTGAGACTTTGCCTCCCCTATTTTTCCCACAGGGTCACCTTACTCTAGGATGGCAGGACTTGAAGGGACATAGGAGGTATCTAGTCCGGAGGCCACATTCCCAGTGAGGATACAAAGGCCCAGAGAGGGGAGGGGCCCGTCCAGGTCACACAGCAAGTCGGAGAGCAGGCAGAGGACGGCATGATCCTACTCCCCCTCTCCCACAACACACACTAATCAGTCACAGACAAACGAGGTAAAGACTCCCGGCTGACACAGGCCTTCTTGTTCTAGCCCTTCAGAATTAACAAGCATACCGCCAGGTGACCTTTCCTGGGAGGGGTTAGGTAAAAAAGAATTCTCACAGAGCAATTCATTTCGAAAGTATAAAAAAGCCACATGCAGTCTGGTTTCCCAATGCTTGCCCTGCTAAAAACTACATCTGCATACGAATCTAGTTTGCATCTAATTTGTAAAAACATACAAAAGGGGTCATCTACAAACACGGTTTCTCCAACTCTTCACAAGGAAAACGATGCATGACTTGACTCTTCCAACCTCCCATCATCAATGTTTCTAAGACCCTAGAGGAAAGAGAGAAAAGGTTGAGAGGAAAGAAGCCTGATGTGTCACAATCAACTATGTGGTAAATGGAAAGGGTGGGGGGAATAATCCTTAACCCTAAATCTTCCTGGCCAGGGGAAGTGCTGCTGAGAAGGGAAGAAGGGCCTTGGGGGCATCCAAGAAGTACATGAGAGACCTGGGTAGACATTTCAGGGAGGAAGCGCTGAGCTTAATACAAGAAAGAACTTTCAACTACTGGAAAACCCAAAGATGGATGTCTTATAGTAGTGAGCTCCACAGCACTGGAAGTATGTAAGTGAGAGCTGGCCAGTACAGCATGTTATAGGGGGAACTGAAGAACTGCGTGGCAATGGTCTTAAAATACCATGGTTCTTTGTAGCTCCCTTTTGAAAACTCATCTATAACAGACTACATCCATAGCCTAGTACCATTGTGTATGTATTTTAAAACTATATATTATTAAAAATTGTATACATATTTAAAACATAAAATATGTATAGAGACACACATACATAGGTACATACATATAAATGCACACAAGCATGCAGGACAAAATTCCCGATACATGTTATAACAACATACACTAGTACATGCCCATAAATAGCAGAGTATCAGGAGGGCAACTTTAGGAACCCTCACCTGTCTGAATTCCTACTTGAGGATGTCCCCGCCTTCTCTCTCTGCGCCTGTTTCCCCCAAGCTCTAGCTACTTCCTCCACCATGCCACCTCCTCAGCAACCTCTCCTTTGCTGCCCCCAGTTCTAAACTGCCCCTCTGGCTTCAAACTCATACACGCCCCTCACTTCCTTAACATGGCACTTCTTGTATTTTAATGGTGGTCACTGTTTTGGTTTTCTGTGCACCCCACAGAATGGACGGAAGGTCCTGCACGTAGAGGGTATCCCACAACAGTGGTGAAATGGGAGAGAAAGTGGCTTACAGCCACAGCAAATTCATGTGTGCCTATCCCTGAGCTCCCATGACAGAGTAGCGCCCCCTACCGCATGGATGCTGGGACTGCCAGAGGTAAGACGATGTGTCATTCACCCTCTCCGAGCAGAATCTTTAAAGGGGATTGTGTATCTGTGGCTAAGTCTGTTGCTCATCCCCTCCGCCACAAGAATGAGCCTTGTGCACCTTGGGGCTGATCCTCTCGCTGGGTCCCTGTGTGATAAGACACATGGAGCAGAGCCACAGCCAGCCGACGGGCCACCACGACAAGGAATGTGAGCAACACAGAAACGTTGGTGGCTGTGCACCAGGCAGCTCCAGAGGTGGTCACGCAGCGCATGCTGGCTAATTAAGGGGCTTGTTTCCTAGGTTCACGGCCTACCTGTTGGCAGGGGACAGATGCAACCCCAGCTCTCACGCAGTGGCAGGGGCGGGGAGGCTGTAAGGACTACGAGCCAAGGGGCCAGGGGGATGCAGATTCTCTCTGACACGCTGTTGAGGCTGGTGGTGCTGAGGACAGGGAGGTGAGGCCTGGAGACAGCAGAGCTGCCAGCAAGGATGCACCTGGGGTCAGCAAATGGAGCTCAGACTGTCTCCTCTGCTGGCCTGTTTTCACATGGTGCTGTCACAGTGACAGTGTCTGCTGTCTCTGTGTCCCCTCTAGGACTTGAAGGAAATGTTCTTTCAGCTTCAGAAACACAAAGCGACAGCTGGTCTTCCCTACCTGTGGAAACCAACAATGTGCACAGCCCTTGCGTTTGCACACTCAGTGGGAGGCCCAGAGTGGTATGAGTGTCGAACGTACTAGAGATTCTACCTGCTAGCTGTAACATGTTCCTACTCCCTGTTTGGTATTCCTCTGGTTTCCTTGCTTTATGTATTTTTCTTCTTTGTTACTATGCATCTTAGCAGCCATTTCAATCTCTTGTGACACGAGTGTATATACACTGAAAATGACTTAGTCCATAACATGTACGTTACCGCATCACAGGCGGTCATCCGGAGCTGGGAGGCGGGGGGCTGTGTGTTTACTCAGATCTAGAACTGTCACCGTGCCATGCGACTGGGCCTCCCCAACCACGTTGGCTGAATGGCACAGGTACACTCCCTCATCTTCCTTCCTCAGAGGGTTGATCTAGAAGTAAAACAGGCAAGGTTATGTAGTTATATACGACATGGCAAAATCTCCTCCTTGCTTAGTTCCTAATGATATGTCTTATTCTTTTTTAAAATAAGATAAAGCTCTTCTTGCCTTGACTGCCATGAGTTAACGTTTCTTCTCTGTGTCCTCTCTGTGGTGGCCCTCATTTTAATGTTTCCTTTGCATTCCTGCCTTTTACTGTGAGCTACCTGATCCTTTCATTATACATAACAAGGAAATTACTTCGAGTTAAAAGAACAAAAGTCTCCTGAACAAGGAATGACCCTCAAGTGTTCCCACTGGAGACAGCCTTACAAAATAACACCAGGGAGAACATTTTCCCCATACACCTTCTTGTAATAAAGAGGGGAAGGTGCTTGATTTGAAAAAATCACACGGACTCGACTGCATTCTGAGTGTCTGAGCTGGGTGGAGAAGTCACCAAGCCAGGCAGAGATGGGAGTGCAAGGACAGCGCGGACCCCCTCCGCCCCTCCGGGAGCAGCCTGCTCTCACGCCCACACCTGCTCCCTCCTCTCTTGTTTCCTCTGGGCACAACCACCTCTGTCAGCCAGGAGCCACTCTACAGACCAGGCAGGGGGTATGCACACCACTCAGGGGGATGGGGTCACAGGGAAAAATCCATTTCTTGCCTTTCCCATTCTAGAGGCTGCCAGCATTCCTGGGCTTGTGGTCCTCTTCCTCCATCTTCAAAGCCAGAGAAGGTGGCTCCTGTCTTTCCCACACTGCCAGCTCTCTGGCTTCTTCCCTCCTGCTTCCCACTTCAGCATTTAAAGGGCTCTTGTGACTATATTGGACCCCTCCCCTCATAATCCAGGATAACTTCTTTATTAAAGTCAGCTGATGAGCACCCTTAGCTCCATCTACAACCTTTTTTTTTTTTTTAAAGATTTTATTTATTTATTTATTTGACGGAGAGAAATCACAAGTAGATGGAGAGGCAGGCAGAGAGAGACAGAGGGAAGCAGGCTCCCCGCTGAGCAGAGAGCCCGATGCGGGACTCGATCCCAGCACCCTGAGATCATGACCTGAGCCGAAGGCAGCGGCTTAACCCACTGAGCCACCCAGGCGCCCCTCCATCTACAACCTTAATCCCCTCTTGCATATAGCGTATCCACGGATTCCAGGGATTAGGACGGGGACATCTCTCTGGGGCCATAATTCTGACCACCGCTGAAGATCACTTATGCTCCTGGGGGTGAAACTTCCCTCACAGTTAGTGCAGGGTCCCACCAGAAAAGGATAAGAAGAACTTTGAAATGTATAATGTGCTATAAAAATATAAAGGGTGCTTTGTAAGAGCCGGTCAGTAATAGCCACTCATCCTAAACAAATGAGATACCCACCAAAATCCAGGCTGTGGCCTCGTGGACAGAAGGGCCCCCTCGCACCTGGACAGCGATATTGACATGGTCCCCGGGCAGGTCCTCCAGCACCTGGGTACCCTCAGGAGACTGTGTGACCTACAGAGGACAGAAAAACCAGGAGTGGTTTAGAAAAAGTGCCTCTGGGTAAGAACCTCATCACATACATCCCTGCTGTCTTCATCTTCCTACTGACTCAAAGGCCAGACCCTGGCCCCTCTCATTCCTATTAAAACGTCCGTGGCTTCATGAACCTAAATGTCTGTGCAGACAGCACCCCCTGCTGGAAAGTAACGATGCAGTCACCACCGCTATCTCTCAGAAGCAGTTCAGAGTTTCCTGGCCCTTAGTGGGGGCTGTTGACATAGGTGGACAATCATAGGCTGTGATCCACACCAGTCTCTCCAAAATTGACCTGCAGGAAGAGCTAGTGTTGGAATGGGATTTGGGTAGTCTTTCTAAAACCCAGATCCTGTGAGGTAGGCTCTTTGTTCCAGTGGATCTAGGAAAGATAAATAGATGAACTTTCTGGAGAGCAAAGTGGCTGAGGGGGCAAATGGCACAAAGAAGGATGGCGGCTCCCCTGCTCTGGGGAGAGCTGTGGGGTGGAAGTTTCGAAGCATAAGCCTGAAGGTAGAAGAGTGACAGGTAAGATCTCTTTTTAAACCCTCTGCTCCGCATATAAAGACAGACACATCAACACACTTAGAGGAAACACTTCTCTCTCTCTCTCTCACACACACACACACATACACACATACACACATATGGAATTCTTGGATGTAAATACCTTCCTCCATGTGATGACAGGGGTGGGCACAGCCCTCACCTCACAGGACAGGTACACCTGGGCCCCGGTGACATTGTGAACACTTCTGGGTGGTGTGACGACCACAGGAGCTGGAGGAAGACAAGAGATCACAACCTTTACCCTGCCAGGTTCCAAGCCATCGCACGTGGAAAATCCCCTGCTTGCAGAGAGCCTGTGGGGACGGTCCCCTGTGAGGGGAGCCGCAGCAGAGGAAAGCTCTCCACGCGCGAAGAGCACACTCAGAGGCCCGGAAGCATGTTTCCCTCAGACCCGGGGGGACGCCTCCATGCTGCCTCATCCAGCCCCTTTGTTCTACCAACAGGAAAACAGGGACCTGGAAAGGAAAGGTGACTTCCTAGATCGCCCGCCACGTCTGTGGCAGAGCCGGGGTCTCGCAACACTCCCGCCAAGGACCCCAGCTGCCATCTGCTTGCAGCTCAGCTACTCAAGACACAGAGCGGCTCAGGAGGGGCTGGTGTCACCTCCCCAGTGCCAAGTCTTGGAACAGATGGGCTTTTCTCCTTGCACGCGGAGGGCGGTCCAAAGAACAGGCCAAGCAGAACAGCTGTGTGTAAGCGCCCAGACCCCCTGCGGCCCGGCCCAGACGCTCATTTGCATATCGCAGACTCGCAGGCTCCTGGAGGCCCACGGTCCCCTCCCCAGGGGCAGGGCTGCAGGACCCGGAGGGCCCCCCCTTCACCAGAGTCGAGGACACCTGGAGAAGGGTTACTTCCAGGACTGCCATCCCCAGGCAACTGGGCTCTAGGCTGTCAGAGCATTACAGAAAGGAGAAGGGAGGGTGTGGGTTGGCTGGCTGAGGTGGGGACTTTGCAGGCATCTGGGTTAGAAGTGCTTACCTGACACCCCACACCGCCCTCCTCCTGGTACCCACCACATTATCTGCTCACACAGATGCTATAAGAATCAAGTCCGGCCACCTCGGTGTTTGGGCCCTGCGTCCTGTCCCTCAGTAGACCTGCCCGCACTGCATGGAAGGCACTCCCCAACTCCACGGGGGATGGCTCCCCCTCTTGCAGGACCTAGAGGGTTAGGGTACGTGTCCTAGTCCAGGACCAGCATGTCCGTACCCCTCTGAGCTGCTGGAGGATGGCCTGCTGGCAGTCCAGGTATGTCCACCGGCCTCCTCTAGACTGGGGCCATCTCTGCATCTGGCCCAGCAGTGTCTTGGACGAGATGCCGTGAGTAGGCCTGGGTGGGGGGAATCCTCCCTGCTCGGGTTTGCTCATCTGTTAAGATGGGGATAATGTCCCTTGCTCGTAGGGCCATTGAACTGATCTTACCATGTGATGAGTGTGACAGCAATGGTTTAAGTTAACAGGACATGTAAGTGGGCCTCAGAAGGCCTGGTATACACATGACTGGATGAAGGAACACATGGCGAATGAGGAGAAAAAAACATTCCTTCTCTGGCCATCAAACTGCAAGGGTCTACACTCTTGGGGCTTCCCCTGTGATTCATGGATGGCTCTGGAGAGGGAAAGGGACCTCACCTGCCTGGGTGCAGCTGCAATAAAAAAGAAGAGCAAAGGGAGGGAGGGAGAAGGCTGCAGGAGGAGGGGGAGGGAAAAGGGAGTGAAAGGGCACAGAAATAAGACTGGTCTGGCCCCTTCTGACAGAACTTGTCAAGTTGGTACCAAAAAAGATCTCTGGAAAATTGTCTTAGAACCAGAGTCTCAAACTGGAGTGGCCCAACTTCTCAAGATCCTATGCCTGACCATCTGGGATCTACTTGCATGCCTCCACTGACAGAGAACTCACTACCTGAAGAGCGAGGCATTCCATCCTAGGAGAGCTCCATTGGTAGGAAAGCTTGTTTTCCTTCATCTGGAGCTAAAACCTATCTCCCTGTAACTCCCACATGTTGATCCCAGGGCTGCCGGACTGGAGCCCTATGGCCCCCTGGGTGCCCCACTAGCCTCCACTGAATACAGACACTATGCTCCCTGCCCCCAGGCTGCTTTCTTCCCCCTTATCCTGGTCACCCCAGTCCTTTAGTTGTGCCCATTTGATTGCCCCCTGAGCATCATGGCTTTACCCACAACACTGAGTGTAGCCAAAGCCCTCTAATGAACTAAGGTCCTAGGCCTCTAACATCTCCCAAAGCAGCCAAGCCACCTGCAAAACTGCCACAAAGAACCACTGCACTCCTGCTTTCCAGTGGGGGGGGGGGGCATCTGCAATATGACAAAGAGAGTCTAATTTATCCTCACCCTCCCGCCAACATGCCCTCCCCCCCTGGAGCCCAACAGTCTTCAAATGGCTCACTGGGGGAACAATCAGAACCGTATCATATTCCAAAGCCCTCAATGGATTCCAAAGGGACACTCAATCAACATGTTTTACTTTCATTCATGTAAAGTCATAAATTTTAAATGAGATTTCATCAATCCCTTTCAGGCCTAAATGAATAAACCAGTAAATCACATTTCAACGGTCTCTCTCCTCAAATTTCCCTCTCCCTCCTTTGAACACTGTCCTGGAAATGCTGTCTTTGCTACTGATCTTGTGGCAGAAAATAGCACTTGTTTGACAAAGGAGCCCCCAGCTTTCGATGATAAAGTAACATTCAAATTTTTATTTATTTTAAAATTTACATATAGCATATTTATTCCTTGTGGAATATAGCTCTTGGGTTTTGACAAAGGCCTACGGTCGTGTAACCACCACCACAACCAAGATCTAGAAGAGTCCAGTCCGTGTCAAGAAATTTCCTCAGGCTGCTCCCTGTCATAGTAATCTGGTTTTAATATTAACATATCTGCTTTTAAATGTAAAATGTTTTTATCCATAATAGCCCTTCGGAATCAGCCATCATCATCATCATCATCATCATCACAGCAATAACAGTGATAATGCCACCACCTAATTCTGAGAGCCTGCTGTGTGCTAGGCACTCTCGTCTGCTCACAGAGATTAACCTGTTCTATCTTTCCAGCAATTTCATCAGCTGTGGAGCTAGGTAGGATTCCTTGGGTTTAGACAGTTGGGCAAGTCTTGGAGTGCAGGTTCTAGCTCTGAGATTTGTCCCAAAGTCTTGCCCTCTACTCAGATGACACTTCCATGTACCCTGCTCAGCCAGTGCTTTTATCCCCATTTTACGGACAAGAAAACCAAGGCTCAGAACAGTGAAGCGCCTGGAGGAGCAGGGACTCAAACCCAGGTACCCTGATTCCATCAACTCTTCACTGAGTTTTAAAGTGAATCATCTGTTGTCTGGATGGACTCCATTCCAGAACAAGAATGAGTTCCTTAGGGACTGTGTTGGGGGAGCCCCAAGACAATTCCCAGGTTGAGTGATTTGCTAGGAGGACTCATAGGCCTCAGTAGTATGACTCAGAGTTTGACTTACTACTGTGACAGGAGACAAAGCAAACAGCAAAAGGAAAAGCGGCTCACAGGGTAAAGACAGGGAGCCCAGGCACAAGCTTCCACGCGCTGCTCCCAAAGGACCCCACAGGACACCCTGGATCCCCCAGCCGTGAATGGTGACAACACGTGTGAAACGCTATCTGCCAGGGAGGCTCACTGGAGACTCCGAGTCCGGGATTTTTGTTGAGGTCAGGTCACCAGGGCCCCCTTGCTCAGCATGTACCCAAATTCCAGGATCCCGGAAGGAAAGCAGGCATGCAGCATAAAAAACGGTGTTGGCCCAAACAGCTCAGGCCAAAAGTCACTCTTATCACTGAGGGAACAGCGGGAACTGTCCCCAAATCCAAGTTCCCAGACGCCAGCCAAGGGTCAGCCTGGCCAGCAGGCCCTTCTAAGGATAGTCTCAAGCCTGCTTTGTTTACTCTCTTCTGCATAGGAAAAAATCCTCCATACACCCCCCCCCCCCGGGAGCAGCTCTCGTGAAAACACTATTAAATGGGTGATATGTCATCTATACTCACAGGACATTCATCTTATTGTCCCTGATGGCTCATTTGAGTGTGGTGCTGGGCTGTTCAATGTCATGACTACCACAGGCAGGATGCACCCAGGTTCAAATCCTGTCTCTGCCACGCCCCAGTGCTGCGACTTGGTCTCAGTTTCTTCTTTAAAATGGGCACAGGCACCTGTTTTTCTTCTTCTCCCCTCTCCTCTCCTCCTCTCTCCATAAACTCCTGGGAGGAGGAAATACAAGACCCCTTGCAAACTGTAAAAGACTTCCACAGAGAGACCTGAGGACTTGACTGGCTGTTCTGCCTCACGGGGATCTCCTCAAAGTGCCTGGCCTGCTCCAGAGTCCCTCCTGGCTCCAGAGAGCAGGCGCTGGGTGGGCTCTGCCGGGAGGCTCTAGAGGCCATGCCCACAGCCCTCGTTCTGGAGAGCCTGGGGCACAGCCTGTCACCTCACGTTTGCACTTTCTTTTCTATCTGCTTGTAACAAGAGTAATGTGGATTTCAAGAGGGAGCTTGGTGCCTGGTGGGTGCCTGTGGACATGCCAGCTTCGTCTCTCTAGCTCTTTCTTGCTAAGGACTTGTCTCCTTCTGTCCCTGCCAGCAACAGCTCAAGAAAAGCTGGGAGGGCACCAATCCACCCATCAGGTGACGGAATAGTCACCCACAGGTGTACCCACCTGCGATGGGGTCCCAGTGCCAACCACAGGGACTTGGACAAGCCATTAACCATTTTGCTCTTGTCTGCAAATGAAGACAGTGACTGCTACCCCACATCCTCTGGGGTGAAGGGAGAGGACGGATGTGACTGAATTATTAACCATGGGGGTCTGTACGAGTGAGAGGGGCCGACGGTTATTCAGTGTGTGGAGATCTGTTCCACCCCAACATGGTCAACCTAGGTATGTCCTTGACGGCTAGAATGTAAGATCTTCGCACATGCTTCTGAGGTTTCTTTCAAGTTAATGGTGCCCAGGAAAGAAAGAATTTCAAAAGTCATCCCCCAGGACCCCATCTGCTTGTACAAAGAAGTGCACAACCGAAGAGTTTAATCATCGACACATTGAGCGCGGCCCTGATAATTTATGCTAATAGTCATTTTCGGGTGTGGAAGGAGAAACAGCTTAAGCCGGCTTCCTGCAGCCTGGGCCTCCCACCCCCTCCCTCAGCATGAAAGGCTTTTGAGCACGAGGCCCCCCCTTCTTTGTCCCTCTCACAAAGTGGCGTTCACAGCCTCTCCTGGTTACCTGGTAACGCGCGCCTTGCACAGACTGCGATTTCTAAGCAGAGCCCGAATGTCAACGGAGGGTGGTGAATTTTCTAAGATTCAGGATCTCAGGAGCTCACTGAAGCTTTGGGGCCTGGTGCCCTGGTGGGTAGTGGCCCGGGACCCTGTTCCAACCTAATTTAGCATTCAGAACCTGCTATCAACCTGCTACCTCCAGGATCCCACCCCTCTCCCGTCGGCCAACGGTCAGGATGCATGCACAGCTTTTTCAAGTAATGACAGTGGTGACAACAACGCCATGCCACTTAACAGCAAAGAAATGAAACCAGTAACTTAGTACAGGACAAAGCTTCACCCCTCAGCCAGGGCTTGAGGCTGGCCATGCCCCTGCCCACGCCACTCTGAGCCTCGCCACCTTCCCCAACCATGACCCTGGGGAGCTGCCCAGCAGCCGAGGGTCACACCCACCAGGGGATGTCCCCTACCTGCTTTTATCTTCCCATCCCCCTTTCTCCCCAAGAATTTTCTACAAGTCCTCCAGGGTTCCCCGAGATGTCTTCCCTTCTGTGAAGCGATCCCCACTTCTCTCAGGGGCCATCCCCCAGTGCTAAGCAGGGGAGCCAGCAGCAGGCACTGGGGGGAAAACAGGAGGGCGATGGATCGGGACCAAAAAACCCTTCAAGATTCAAGGGTGGCCAATTTGGAGCCCCTTCCTAATCAGGTGGCCAGAGAGCTAGAGGTGTGTGGCTCTGCCTGAAAAGGGCCAGGTATACCCAGGCTGGGGCCCCACCTCGGCTAGGAGCTAGTCACGCAGCTCCCTGGAATTCCCTTCTGTGTGCCTCAGTTTCCCCTTCCATTAAATCAGAGTGAGATCAGGCCAGGGTAGTTGTGAAAACTGAGTAGGAAGATGGGAGGCAAGAGCGATTCCCAACAGTAAAGAAGGAATAGTTTATAAAAAAAAAAGGATTCATATGCTGGAATTGGGCATGTCTTCATTCAATGTGTTAATCAAAGGATTGCCCTAATTATTAGGCATGGGGGGGGCGGTTTCAGAGCATAGGCAAAGGCCAGAATTTAAGCCTGAAAGTGGTTTGCAAACGCCCCTCCGAAGTATGAGTGAGAACACTTCTCAACCTGTGCGGAACCTGATAAATATTTATCGAGGTCTCGTTCCGTTCAAGTCAGGTGCTCGCTTACTGAAGGGTAGGTGAGAGCCGGGGAGGGGTGATTTTATTAACCATATTGAGGCAGAACAGCTGCTGCTAAGACTCAGCCCATTTCCCTTTCACCAGGGTCCCTGGGGGCATTGTTAAAAAGTGCCCCTGCTGCGTCCTCTCAATAAAGGATGGCTTTGGGGCAACCCAGAATGAGGTGCCGCTGGGGCTGGCTGGGAAAGATGTCCCTGTCCACACTGCCACGCTTCCCCAGGACACCAGCGCAGGGCCACACAAACATTTCAGGACACAAAGAGAGGGGACAACAGTGCCCGGGGCTGTGGCAGATGACACAATTGCGGTGGGGGGAGGGGAGGAGAGCTGAATTCTGGGGAGGCCCGTTGCCTGTCACTAACGGGATCATTAAAAGCAGTTTCTGACTTTCCTTCCTTTTGGCCCCTTGGACATCTTTCCTCGCCGGGCCTGTGCCTGGGGTGGGCCTCAGAGCCCATAGATCAGAGTGGAGGGGCTGTCACATTTACTTGTCATTTGGTAATTTTCAATGAATTAGGGGTATGGGGTTGCCATCTGCCATCTGGCCGTGCTCTCGTAACCATGGCAACCACCACCTGCCTGACTTAACATTCTCAAATCCTGTCCTAAAAGAACACTACAGAGGGCACTTGGGTCCTGGATGCTGGTCAGGCTTTACTGGTCACCCTGGCTGTGTCCCCTGCCCTCTGGGTCTCAGGCTCCTCTGCAGCAGAGCAGATTCCGTCTGTATGTCTTCAAGGAGGCTCGGCCTCAGGAACAGAACAACACTCCAGGGAGAAATCATCTGAGACTATCAGCATCCGTTAGATCCTGGGGACTTGGTCAGCATTTCTTGCGTCTCCAGAGTGTGGAGTGAAACTGTGACTTGTCTGGAGACAAAGAGAACTGCCTGTGAATTAACTGCTAGGGAAGGCAGATGATAAAAAGGAGTGAAAGGAACTGGAGAAAGGAAGGAGGCAGGACTGTTTAAATGCCACAGACCAGAAACAAAGATTCCAAGTGGAAGGGACCTCAACCGTGGCTCCACAGGGCTGACGGGGCCCAGAGAGGGGCAGGGACCTGCCCAAGGTTGCTCAGGGAACCAGCAGCAGCAGATCGGGAAGCACTTGCCAGCTCTTTCCTCCACTGGAAGCCCCGGCCAGGAATAGCCAAAAATGTCTTTCCCATGCTGTGGGACTGCCTCAGCCCCCTCAGTGGGCAACGGATCGGTTTTGTGATGCCCAGGACAGGAGCCTTCTTTCCCCATCCCCAGCAGCCCGCTGGGTCTCCTGCACTTCAGTGCACGTACCTGGAATGCTTGGGCGGAAATAATACTAGAATTTCTCCAAGGCCTGGAAAAGGTTGTCCCCTACCCTCAAGGCTTCCCTGTCGGAGCTAAAGTCATTACACCGACTTACGCATTTAGGTCTAGATTCGGGTCTCCAGGCCTAAGTCAGAACCTCAAGCCAGGTTCCTTGGAACTTCCGGTCCACAAGCTCACTCACCCTCAACTCTCCACTGCCCGCTCCAGGCAGTGAAGACGGGGCAGCTCTCCAAAACCTAATGGGCCTCAGGGTGCTCCACTGGGCATCCATATACTGATGTTGTTGTTTGAGTTTTAAAAAGTTACTTATAGAGATGGGCAATCACGGCACCCATACATGACTTTCCTGGGACCGTAATGAACCTGAAGCTTTTAGGAACCCAGCAATGAATACATTTCCATTCCTTTACCCACCAAATCATATGAGCCTTAGACCCACAAAACCCAGGTTTGGCCCTGATGGCACCATCATCTTTTCAGAACTTAGGTCCTTAAAGATCTTACCTGTCCTGGGTGGGAGATTCCTCAGGGTCTCCCAGCAGGGCCCTAACCTGGGGTTCTCGCCCAGTGATTCCTGACGCCCTGTCTGGAGCTCCTCCTCCTCTGGCATCTTCATCTTACCTCCCTCTCCGCTCCCAAACCTGACCCTGGCCTGGCTCGCTGCTGGTCTCGGGGGACTTACACCCAGCAGGACATCCCCTCCCCCAACTCCCAGTCTGGTGGAGGCATGCATGGCAGGCCTGCACAGAACTGCACGCCTTTTGGTAGTTAAGTACCAAAAGAGGCAGTAGGCTCACCAAAATTCTGACCAGCTCAAGGGCTTGTATCTCCATGAGCCTGGGAAGGGGTGAAGGATGTGGATTCCTGCCCCAGTCTCCTGGCGAGGTAAGAAAAACTACTTCCGAAGGGGAAACTGAGGCTCTCAGTCATGGTGCATGCAGGCATCCTCTGCCCCACATTCCAGAGGGCTGGGTTCCCCTTTTCTCCTCCTGTCCCAGCACCGCATGGCGGAAGCCAGACTCACCAAATTCGCAGGGGCCCTCCCACGCCTTGTGCAGGTGGCCGAGGTGCAGGCGGGGCGCGTGCCGGGCGCGCAGGCGCAGCGCGCAGATGCTGGGGTAGGAGCGGCCGTCGGAGCCGCAGACGGCGCCGCGCTGCGCGCACACACAGAGCCCCGTGCCCTCGGGCGCCGCCCCCGCGGCGCGGCTGGCGCACACCAGGCCGGGGCCACAGCGCGCGCCGGCCCGCCCCCCGCAGCTCGCGCCCTCTGCGCCCAGACAGCGCACGCAGCAGCCGCACTCGTCGCGCGCGGCGATCCCGGGCGCAGGGCAGCGCGCGGGCGCCGGGCAGCGCTCCGGCAGGCACGGACCGCACTCGGGGCGCCGGCCGCCGGTGGCGCGGAATCCGAGACCTGGGGCCAGCGGCGGCAGCAGCAGCACCAGCAGCAGCGGGAAGAGCGAGGGTGAGCGTGGCATGGTCTGCTTCGCGACGGCAGTGGCGCCTCTGCTTCGCGCTGTGCTTTGCGCGCGCCGCCACCCCGCCCGCCTCCCGGCCGCTGATTGGCCGGGCCTCCGCCGCGGGGCGCCGCAGCCGGCTGCCGGGGCCCGGGAGCAGCGCGGCGGGGTGGGCTTGCGGACGCCCGGGTTCCCAGCTAGAGTGATGTCCCGACACCTGCTCTCGTGGACCCAGTGGCCTCTTGGAAAAACTGTCCCACTCCGGGCGGGAACTTGCTCGAGGTCGCTCAGGTAGCGCCAGGATCCAGATCCAAGGCTAACTCCAGATTTTATGTACTTTGATCCCCCCAGAAGGACGCGCTTCGTAATTTTATTTTGCATTTGGTAGTTTCAAAGTTTTATTTTAAAGAGGGAATATGCGGTTTAAAATTTCAGAGGTTACAGATAGGTGTAATGATGAAAAGAGTTTCCCTTCCATCCTGTGACCCAGTGTCCCAACCCAACCTCAGGACGCCGCTTGTTATCAGATTCTTGTGTCTTTGCAGAAATTTTGTGTGCCCATTAAAGCCTGTATGATTGTAGAGCTCCTCCCTTTAAACACAGATACACGCACACACAGAGACATACACACACACAGAGAGAGTAGTATGCCCTGCGCATTATTCTGCACTTGGTTTTTCCATCTATGCTTATTTCCCATAGCTCCCCTACCTCTTATCATTTCTTGTACAAACAATGGAGCATTGTTTAATTGTTTTTCTCCCCTGAATGCTACTAAAGTCATGGTCTGTTTCACAGTCAAAAGTGACTATGGTGGTGATGAGATCTGGTGATCTGTTTTGGACTGGTCTCAGGCTTTTAAACTTGGCGCCGTGCTTAATTGCACAAAAAACGCAATCAGTTAGCCAGTTGTTTTGTGTGCTTTTGTTAGTAGGAGTAGTGCTGTGATGTATGTCCTGACCCACGTCTCCCGTTAGTTGGGGGTGGAAAGACATGATAGCATGTAGCCAGCTAAGTATTCCTGCGCCGCCTGCCGACTGTCAGGCTCTGTATATCCCATCCCTGGCCCAGCCCTGTGGGGGGGGGGGGACACACACAGGAACACCTACGGGTTCCTGATTGCTGGAGTTGGTTGTGTGGCCGCATGAAGGCATGGGATGGGAGGGGAGGACTTGCTGACCCAGTTGTATGGATGGCTTTTCCTGCTCACCCTTTAATCCTCATTTGCCTTGTGGGGTTTCTTCCTTTTCCCAACGCTTAGAGTTGGAGAAACCTCTTGGTTTGGTGTCCATTTCCTTGAAAATGGCCTGCGAGCCCGTAGCCCAATGAACTCTGGTTCCCACACTGTGGGCACATCTGTGGGCCCCTTAAGATTATAGGAAAAAGAAAAGATGAGTTCTCCTGGCAGGGAAGGGGGTTGAGGCCCCTCTATTGTCCACCAGGTAGTGAGCTTCCTTGATGTTCTGTGTCCTCTGCTCACGGCTGGCACACACGGGAGGCTAGCCTATCCAGCACCTCAGGTGGGTGCACGCACACTCAGCAGCTGCTGAAGTGG
This sequence comes from Mustela nivalis, assembly GCF_964662115.1. NCBI lineage: Eukaryota > Metazoa > Chordata > Mammalia > Carnivora > Mustelidae > Mustela > Mustela nivalis. Next base: position 60,776,755 of record NC_139032.1, read on the forward strand.
CATGAATGTCCCAGTCTGAGGAGTTAAGGTGAGGAGAGCTTTCTCCATAAATGGGCCACGGTCTTGAATCTCAAGCTTAGCCATCAGACCAGTCAGAAAAGACATTGATCCAGGCTGAGAGAAAAAATCTCTGTCTCCAGGTCTCTGGTGGGACATTCCAGAGCAGAGAGAGGGGTGGGTTTTCATGCATGAGGGGTGGGAGTTATGGAGGGACAGATTTCAACTCAGTCCTGTGTAAAAAGGAACATCACAAGATATGGAGCTCTGCAAAAATGAAATCAGATGCTGAGCTGCCAAGATATGATAGAGGGTTTGCCCTCCTGCTGTAAACAATTATAAAACCCACACAAATGAACACAACAACAGTGTGTAGGTACTGGTCTTGGAATGGGGATATCTGGGGGGACCCAGATGAAGCAGATGAAGTTGAGAATCTTGAGCTCTGAGTTATTCTGAGCCTTCCCCACCCCCACTGGAAGCAGTCTGCAGATTATGTCTGAGATTTGCTTTCCCTTGTTTAAGGACCCTGTAAAGGGCTGTTTCCTCGCAAGTCATAACTTTTCTCTTCAAGACCTACCCCACATGCCTCTTGTCATCACTAGACTCACAACTGGCATTAGAGTTCCATATGCTTGAGAAGGGCAAGTACAAACTCCAGTGTGAGAGAATATAGCTTCTGTACCACAAGAACGCCAAGATTTTGCTAAATTACATTGTAGCAACTTGGGGAGTATGTGCCAGAATGGATTCTAAGGATGGAAGACCAAAGAGAACAGAAAGTAACTTTTACTGAGTCCATAGAGGTGCACTTACCTGAGATTCTGGATTCAGTGTGTTGGCCTGTGTAGCTCGAAGTGACTCTGTCTTTACTAAGCTGTTTAAGTGAAACTGAGCCTTAATGATGATCTGCATTTAGTTAATTTGAGATGCCAGTACTTCCCTAGTGTGTTGCAAAGGAAGAGATGAAAAGGCTTAGAGGTAGCGGTGCTTGGGTGGCTCAGTGGGTTAAGCCTCTGCTTTCTGCTCAGATCATGATCCCAGGGTCCTGGGATTGAGCCCCACATCGGGCTCCCTGTTTGGTAGGGAACCTGCTTCTCCCTCTCCCTGCTGTTCCCACAGCTTGTGAGCACAAGCACTCTCTCTCAAATAAATAAATACATCTTTATTTTAAAAATGTGCAGTGGGTGCCTGGGTGGCTCAGTGGTTAAGCTGCTGCCTTCGGCTCAGGTCATGATCTCAGGGTCGTGGGATCGAGTCCCGCATCGGGCTCTCTGCTCAGCAGGGAGCCTGCTTCCCTCTCTCTCTCTCTGCCTGCCTCTCTGTCTACTGTGATCTCTCTCTGTCAAATAAATAAATAAAATCTTTAAAAAAAATGTGCAGTCACTAGACACATTAGGCAATGGACAGAATCCCAGCATCAGTTCTGTGACACATGGAGGGAGGGCTTTTATAAGAGGCAGAGCCACATGAAAGCATCTGGAACTTTCCTTTTTTACCAGGAGAGTTATTAGCTGCCATCAGTTTCCTCATAAATAATTGAAAGAGAAGTCACCTTGCCATGGGGAGGATTCATTTTTTAGAAGGCCGCACAGCGTACTCACTTGAGTAAAGCATTTGCCTCTTTTTAGCAGGCCCTTGGCTTTACTCCTTTCAAAGTAACAGTGTGTCATGTGCTGAGTATTTGGTCTCTTCCTGACCTGTTGCCAACACAAACCTGTGCAGCTGACCCTTGAACAGTGCAGATTTCAACTGTGCAGATCCACTTATATGCAGATTTCTTTCTTTCTTTCTTTTTTTAAAAAGAATTTTATTAATTTGAGAGAGAACACAAGCAGGGGGAGCAGCAGAGGGAGAAGGAGAAGCAGGCTTCCTGCTGAGCAGGGAACCCAGTGTGGGGCTCCATCCCAGGATTCTGGGACCATGACCTGAGCTAAAGGCAGACACTTAGCTGACTGAGCCACCCAGGTGCCCCGCAGATTTCTTTTATACTATAGTACCATAAATGTGTTTTCCTCGTGATTTTTCTTAATAACATTTTCTTTTCTCTAGCTTACTTTATTGTAAGAATTTGTTATTCAATAGATAAAACATAGGAAATATGTGTCAGTCTGCATTATCAGTAAAGCTTCTTCCTTTTTTTTTTTTTTTTTTTTAGATTTTATTTATTTGTCAGAGAGAGAGAGAGAGAGAGAGAGCGCACAGGCTGAGTGGCAGAGGGAGAAGCAGGCTCCCTGCGGAGCAAGGAGCCCGATGTAGGACTCGATCCCAGGACGCTGGGATCATGACCTGAACTGAAGGCAGCCGCCTAACCAACTGAGCCACCCAGGCGTCCCTCAGTAAAGCTTCTGATCCACAGTAATCGATCAGTAGTTACATTTCGGGGAGGCAAAAGCTCTATGCAGATTTTCAGTGATGTGGATGGTCAGGGCCCCTACCCCTTCCATGTGGTTCCAGGGTTGACTGTCGTTGGTTTTTCTCAACCAGGGATGGTTTTCTGTTCCTCTTGATCCATCATGTCTGTGATCTGCCGATTCTTTCATACATTCCTCATCCAGCGGGCTCTCCAAGGATCTGCTATTGCTTACCAGACTTAGGTGGGACACCGGGGATTAGATGAGTAAGCCCGTCGCTGTGTGCTCAGCCCGCCTTTCTGAGGAAGGCGGGCTGGAAGCCTTTTCAATGCCATAAATGTGACTGCATACAGAGAAGTTCTGGGGGAAAGGAGTCCACCTTCTGGGAAAAAAAATTTTTTTTTTTTCCTCTAGAAAAAATGCTCTCTAAACTGAGCCTTGAGGGGCCAGTGAGGGCTTGGAAACATGGAATCCAGGCCTGAACCTCACAGCTCGGGTCTGTGTTGCTGACAGACTGCCACCTTAAAGGCACCTTAAAGGTGGGGAGGAAAGGGAGAGCCAGAGGAGGATAAGTCTTTGAGGGCAGTCCCTGGTTCTCTGTTTTTGCCTTCTGCATCTTTCCCAAAGCTTCCACCAAACGCAAGGTTAGTGTGGCCGCCGCTGTGTACATTGCCACCTTGTGGACAATGTAGGGATTACAGGTCTCGAAATGACCTTGCTCTGCATTCATTAGTTCAGTCATTCCTAGTAACTGGAGTGAACCAATGTGCTGGCATAAAGCACTCTTGGTTAGGTGAAGAGAACAGAAATGGGTCACTGTGTCCTCAGCGGTATGAGTCTGTCTAAAGCAATGGAGAGATCAGGGAAAGCTTCACAGGTGACATCCCAGCAGGGTCAGATAAGGAGAAAGGGTCTTTAGAGAGCACCTCTGACATCCTCACTTTACAGAGGGGCGGACTGCAGCACAGAATGGGAAGAAACTTGCTCAAAGTTACAGAGCCCTGCAGGGCAGAGTTGAGGGGAGGACCGAGGCCTCTGGGTATCCCAGCATAGAACTCCTTTTCCGGTACATGGTGGGCCTTAGTTAACATGGGTCCCCCTCCTGGTGCTCCAGAAATGGTCTTTGCAGGGTTGGATTTGCTGCTCCGGTCTGTCCTTGCGCAACCCCAGCCCAGCCATTTGTCCCAGTCCGCCTTCTGGAGCCATAATCTCGTTCTCTGTCTTCCATCTGTGAGCAATTGCAAAGCACCAGAACCCTCCCCAGGAGGGACACTGTGCCTAAGCCAGGATCTTGGCCAATGTGGGAAGAGGGCCCAAGGTGTGTCCCTAGAGTTCCTGTCCTCAGGGACTGACATCCTTCTTGGCACACAGGTGCTTTGTAAATATTTGTGAGAAGAATGAACAGGTGAGGGCAGGGGAAGTAGATGGCACCTGAGGGGAGAGTCCAGATCTCCTGCAGACTTTTTCAGAGTTGAGTCTAGTCTGGGAAGATAAATTGGGAAGATGAATCAGGTCACAAAGGTCACTGAATGCCAGGTTCAAGAGTTTGCCTTCATTCTGCCAGCAGGGGGAGCCATCTTGCCTGTGATGGAGAAGGGCCTGGATTGGACTATAGATTTGTTTCCTTCTTTTTCAAAGTGAGAAAAATCATCGCTAGTCAAGGGCATACCTGCCCCAGAAAGCCGTCATTGCTACCTAATGGAGAGATTACACTAGATCACCTGGATACCTGGGTTCTTTTGTTTCTAAATTTAATAATTAATCCAGCCGTATGTCTTTGGAATAAATAGAGGCTGTCTTGATTAGCTCCCAACGCTCAGGAAAGACTCACAGCCTTTGTGATGCCCTGCTGAATTCCTTCCTGGATGTCACTAGACTCTGAACCGTGCTGAATACCCGGCAGCAAGACAGTAAGCCTGCCTGGCCTGGGTTCCAGGGTAGCTCCTCATCTCTTTCCTCACCGTCTCATGGGGGATGGAGGTCTCTAGGGGGGTGCTGTAGGGCTCTGCTCAGTGCTTTTATCGGTAACCTGTATGAACTCATAACAAGTATTCAAATGCCCCAAAACTTCAAAAAGGAATTAATGTGTGTTGGATAGAAGAAGCAATACTCAGAGGTTTGCAGAAGTTAGAATGGTAGAGAGAAATCAGATGTTGAAATGTTCTACATCAAGTTCTTTGTTTAGATTCAACACTAAAGTGAGAAGGCTTGAGAGAGAGAAAATGAGATCTATGACACAGGGCTGCCTCCAGGCTCCAAGGGGCCACGTCTGGAGCATCATAGCCCCTCAGAAATGGGTCCTTATTACTGTGGATGAAATTTTGCCAAACTCGAACATTTTAGGTCAAGCGCTTTAACTTTTCTCCCACTTTAAAGTGGCTGCCTTCCCAGCGTCCCCAGGGCAATCGGTGGCAATTCAATAATGGCCTTTCCTTAATGGTGTGAAGAGAGGAATTGTAGAATTGAGGGAAACCACGATTATTTATTTTTTTTAAAGATTTTATTTATGTATTTATTTGACAGAGAGAAATCACAAGTAGATGGAGAGGCAGACAGAGAGAGACAGAGGGAAGCAGGCTCCCTGCTGAGCAGAGAGCCCAATGCGGGACTCGATCCCAGCACCCTGAGATCATGACCTGAGCCGAAGGCAGCGGCCTAAACCACTGAGCCACCCAGGTGCCCCGGGAAACCACGATTATAATCCAAGAACTTAACATCAGTCCGAAGCCTGAGCAATGGAGCCAGGAAGCACCTGGCAGCTGGGAGCTCCCGGAAGAGAGAGCATCTCTGCGTGTCTGGAGGGAGAAGAGCTTCGATCTGTGTGTCTGGAGGGAGAAGAGCTTCGAAGGTGTTTTCTCGGAACAGTGTGACAGGGATGCACCAAGAACTGCTTCTTCCAGGGAAGGAGGAAACAGTGTTTCTTTGTTTCCAGACAGCCAGTAACAGTTACATTGGACCTGACCCTCCTATGTCTCTTTTTCATTTTCCTTTCATTATTTTCAGTTTTGAGAATAAGCATCTACAAAGCCTCCCCTCTATTCCAGACATGGTGTTGAACTAAATCTAGTTGTGACTTCCAAGTCGCCGTGATCTATGAGGGGAGCTGGGACTTGGACACGAGGAACTTGGATGTGACTCTCTGCTCAGTTGGTACCCGGCAGGGAGTGGGGCCCTGGGAAGGGCTAACTTTCATCGAGTGCTTCCTGTGTGTTGGGCACCCTCTCACGTGTGTTAGCTCATTTCAACCTACGAGTGTGCAGCACGTAGATATTATCTCAGATTAAACCGAAGATCCGAGAGGGTAGCAGTGACCTGGTCAAAATTAGACAGCTAGTCCACACTCTGAACCACTGCCCCAGACTGCTTCTCTATACATAGGGGTCATGTAGTAAAGGCTCGTATGTGCCATAACAGAGGTGCTGGCCACACCAGGAGAAACAAGATTACACCGTAGTGGCCTGGAGACATTATGCCTGAGGTAGGACTTGCTGAACAAGATGCTGGTGACAAGCAGGACAGAGACAGGGTGTTCATTGTAGGAGTAAAGGGATCAAACATGAATGGCCTGAATCTGTCAGGTGGGGTGTCTATTCGCTGCCTGCGGGACCCTCTCCCGCTCCCCTGGAGCTGATTAGCCCAGGGGTGTTAGGGACTGAATTTTGTCCCCACACAAACTCATAGGTTGAAGACATAATCCCCGGTATTTTAGACTGTGACTGTATTTGGAGATGGACCTTCTAAAGAAATAGTTAAGTTAGAATAAGGCCATCAGGATGGGATCCAATCCCATCTGATTTGTGTCCTCCTAAGGAGGGGAGATTAGGACACACACACACACACACACACACACAGAGACATCAGGGATGCTCATGCCCAGTGGACAGGCCACGGTGGGGGGTTGGATGGCAGTGAGGAGGCAGAGCTCTGCAAGCCAAAAGGAGAGGCCTCCGTAGAAAACAACCCTGTGGACCCCTTGATCTTGGACTTCCAGCTTCCAGAACTGTGAAAGAATAAATTTCTGTTATTAAGTCCCTGCCGTGGGTGGAGGTTGTTACGGCAGCCCTCGCAAAGTAAGACAAGGGCTATATGAGCCCAAGACAGAAGAATGAAGACCTCTGACCAACGCGGGGGTAGAGATAAACCAGAACAGAACCTTTCTGTTAGCAGTTCGATCTGAGGGAACCTTACAACAGAGGGGGTGAACCCTGGAGGTAGAAGTTGAAAGGATACTTGTCAGGACAGCGGTGAGTTGAAGCCACGAGAGAGCAGAAACTATAAAAAAGCAAAGGGATGGCGCCATAGAGAGCCTGAAGCAAGACATACCCGAAGGGAGAGAGACCAGAGAACGAGAGAGCCCTTGGGGGTGGAGAATCATTCCCAAGAGGGGCTTGAGTTTCCGGCGTCTTCCCAGGTTGCGCCCCAGCCCCTGCGGGGGAGTGATGGGAAACCCCATTAGCCCTGGGCACCTGGCGTGCATCTCTGTTCCTCGCTCCCTGAAGACCCAGAGGAGCAGGAGAGGTCATTTTTCGGGATGGATTACAGCTCAGGAAGAATGTCATGTGTGCGGGAAACCAGCAGGGAGCAGGCCAGGAGAGAAGGTTGAAGCAACTGCCTGGAAAGCCTGGAACGCGGGGCCAGGAGAGGGTGAGCTGTGCTGCGGGGGGTGGCACTCGGGAGCTGGGGGTGGTCCATGCAGTGGTGGGGCCATGAGGGTAAGGACCAGTGGCTGTAGCAAGCGGGCCCTGCAGTGTGTGTGACCCGGACGCAAGAGGCCTTTATTTCTTGTCTCTGCAAAGCCTCAGGCGATGGCTCTCTGTCTGCCTCCAGGGTTGATGCAGGGGTCCCGGGCCCTTCCTTGTGGGGGCTGCACCGTTGTGAGGTGAGCGCCCCCCCACACAGGTGAAGGGGTGCGTGAGGAGGGCCTGGTAGCAGAAGGAACGGAGTGAGAGCAAGGGAGGGGAGCGAGGGGCCGCCCTGGCCTGCGGGAGGGGCGGGACCTGACAGATGGGGATCCAGGGGTCTCGTTCCCATTCAGCTTAGAAGACCATTTGGAATCCATGGCCGCGGTGGCAACTGGGAAATCGTCACTCGTTCTCAGCTTCGAGAGAGGCGCGCTTGGACCTGATCAGGACCCCACCACTCCTTAGGCCCCTGCGTCTGTCTGTCTGTCTGTCTCTCTGTTACCTGTTCTCGGTCCCTCTGATGGGCGCCCAGCTGTTGCTCTGTGTCTTGAGGCCAGACTCCCGAGACACACCCATCCACCTCCCCACACACAGTGTCCATCCCAGATACTGGGTGGACATCATTGAGGACCGGCAGTCATGGGCCAGGCATTTGGTCCCATCAGTGGTGCCCTGGGGCAGTCCTGTCGCACCAGCATGGCGGCTGGGGCCCTGACACCACTCTGTGAGCCTTGGATTTCTGAGGCTTGGCCGGTCCTGTGAGTACATGTCCCTTCCTTAAACATTAGTTTCCTACCCTTAACATAAGGACCTGGGCCTTCATGTTCCGTGCAGTGTCCCCTAGGGCTACGTTTGCTGTGACAAAGAGGCCTGTGCTTCACTGGCTTATGATGGTAGAATTTTATTTCTTGCTCACGGACCCGTGTGTGAAAGCACAGTTGGTGCAGAGAACAGGTTCCCTTACGGAGTGATCCAGGGACCCAGGCTCCTTTCATCCCTTTTCTTTAGGGTCCTAAGCCAGCGGATGGGGAAGGAGAAGGCGTCTTTAACTCTCTCAGCCCAGAATTAACCCGACACCTCTGTCGTTCATTGCTGAGCCTTGGCCCCGTGTCTGTTCCTGGAGGCCAGAGCCTGGGGACTGTAGCTCTGGATAGGCCAGTCCTTCCGACCTCACTTTATAGAAACGGATCAGGAATCCCGGTGCACGGCTAGCCGGTTCTGCTGCATGGGTGGGGTTCGGCTTTGAACTTTTCTCCATCCTCTTGTCCCGGCACGGGTGTCCTTTTCCAAAAAGAATCTTGAAGCCAGTGGTCTTAGTTTCCTAGTTTATTGCCTTGAGACAGCATCCTACTTTATTGCCTATAATAATATTTACAGCTAGCCAAAGAGGCCTTAGCTACTGGGCAAAGTTCTGATAGCTCAGGGGGGGCCCCCCTGCCCACCCCAGCAGGCTAACAGAGATAACAGCTGTCCAGGAGAGAGGAAAGAGGAAGCAGCTCCTGCTTTTCAAATGAGAAAGCAGGAGAAGGGGAGGAAGAGCGGAAAAATAGTTGTCTTCTGAAACAAGGAAGAAGGCCACCTGCCTGCTTTCGTTTCCCTGGTAAATATTTGACTGGATGTTTGCCTTTTTCTCTGTGGTTTTTGGGTGCTGTGAAGAGAACTGGGCAGGACACCAGACTCTCAGAAGCCATCCATAACTAAGAGGCCCGAGAAGCCCGCAGCACAGTCCAGAGAGGCAGACTGCTCACGGGGGCCGCACGCACCGCTCCTCCCGCCGAGATGCTTTCCCCAAACTCGAGGTGAGTTATGAGAGTCAGACTGAAGACAAGCTGCTAAACAAACAAACATCGTTGGCAACTGTCTTCTATGATGCCAGCGACGCATGGAAACTGGTGGAAGGGCGTCGGGTTAGCCGACTTGCAGGTAGGGCTGGCACGCGGACAGGAACCACAGATGGGTTCCTGGGTCCGTGAGCAGATTTCTGTTTGTCTTCAGTTTGGAGCCAGAGAGGAATGGGAAGAGCCCAGGTACGGTGTTGGAGGAGCCGAGTCGGAGCCCTGGCTCTGTAGTTTCTAGAAAATCTGAGTGCCTCAGTTTCCTCCCTTATAAATCAGGTGTAATAACTCTGACCCCCCCCCTCAACCCCCAGCTTAGGGAAGATTACAGGAGGAGAGACTGTGAAAGGACTTTGAGATCTGACAATCCGGTCCAGATGCCAGCAATTAAAATTCTTGCTCAAACATTGGAACTTAAATATTTAATCTCAAATGATCTAAGAACTGAAAAGATGAGCCCAAAGCATGACAGAAAGTAGAACTGGTACTTTCTCGTGTCCTAGTGTGTTTGGTTAGGTTGTCAGGGGGCTGTCGTGGAGGGTGAGAGGCAGAAGAGGAGCTGTGGACAGACAGACATGCCGGGGGTCAACTTGGGAAAGCAGATAACAGGTTTCCCCGCTGTCTGCCACGAAACTTTTCAGAAGCCAGAATGCTGGAAAGCCATTATGCGGAGAAACTTTTGAGTGTTCCCAGACCCCAAAAATAACCTCTCTTAGGCTTTTCTGTTACCCTCAGACACATTTTGCTAACAGATGCACAAACTAAATGGAGATAAAGCACCAGCGCTCACCCCGTTCGAAGCTCTGGCGGCTTGATGGAAATGTGTCTCCAGGGGAAGGAGCATGGCGACGGCCCCCTCCCTCCCGGGGTCCCTGCTGCTTCTCTACTGGCTTGTTGTGAAACAAACCCAGGACACTGTTTTCACTTTGGCTTTTTTTTCATAAAGGGGAAAATCACCTGTGGATTTCTTTTGGTTAATGCAGATAGGGACTAACACAGGGCTTCTGTAGAAGGGAAGTGGCGTAACATGAACTTTGGAAAAGCGGGAGGTAGCTGTCCCTGGAGCCCCAGGCATCGGGAACGGAGAGGGCAGGGGTGGAGAAGGACATGGGACAGGAAACCGAGCAGAGGGGGTCCTGGAGGACAGGTGGACAGAGAGGAGAGTCAGCTGAGTGCCGGGGGACAGGAACCAGGAAGCCGGAGGGCGCTCATCACTTCCTCTTCTCTCCAGCTGGGCTCCGTGGGCTGAGCAGGGGAGTGGGGTTGGATGCGGACTTCAGGGAGGTCCCTCTGGTCACAGGGTAGAGGACGGATGAAAGGTCAGACCAAGAGGGGTGAGACAGGGCGAGAAATTCACCCTCAATCCGGGTGACAGTGAGGGTAGCCTAGACTGTGGCAGGGGCTGGGGGGGACAGAGACATGTCTGGATTCAGCAGGGATCGGAGAGTGCCCCTGACTGGGCTGGATCTGGGGGGTGAATTGGAGAATGTGCCTCTGGGTGTCTGGCTTGGCCGGATGCGGGGACGGCGGTACCATTCCTGACATGAGGAACCCCGAAGAGGAGCAGGTTGGCAGGGGTGTCCAGTGGGGACGCGCTGGACTGGAGTCCCGTGGCACATCCAAAACGAGAGGACCAGGAGGCAGGCAATTGGCCATATGGTCTCAACTCAGAATAAGTCTGTGCTGCACCCAGAGGACGTGACCGACCCCATGGCCTTCAGGGGCCCCTTCCAGGACCTCCTCTTTATTGTGGTCATTGCCTAGACCCAGGCTGCCTTGTCAGGCCCTTCTCACAGGGCAGGGCTCAGTCCTGAGCATGTTGCTCAGATCTGTCTGGCCGGTGAAGAGTAGGGGTCACTGTCATCTCTGAGGACCCCCGACATGGAGCCATTATCAATGTCTTAGTGTGATTTCAAAGATTTTATTTATTTATTTGTCAGAGAGAGGGAGAGCACAAGCAGGGGGAGCGGCAGGCAGAGGAGGAAGCAGGCTGTCCACTGAGCAAGGAACCCAATGCGGGGCTCGATCCCAGGACCTTGGGGTCACCACCTGAGCTGAAGGCAGACGCTTAACCGACGGAACCACCCAGGCACCCCCTTACTATAATTTTAATGTGTGAGTCAGTTTCCTGTTTAGAAAATAGCAGAAGGGTTCCCATGCCAGCTCTGCCACTAGCTGAGGGCCTGTGGTCATTTACTTCCCCTCTCTAAAGCCTCAGTTTTCCCACCCATGAAGTGGGAATAAGAGTCCACGCTCCACAGGTTGTGAGAGATTCAGGGAGCTGATAACTTAAAAGACGGTAGCCCGGTTGTCTAGCACATGGTAAACCTTCAACAAACAGCACCTGTTATTATTGTTATTTTATTAAGTGAGAAGAAGTGAAAATGAACACTGCCTTATTGGACAGTTAGGAATGGTAGCAGTAGAAAAATGGGCTTCTGCCTTCTTTATTCACTGATTTTTTTTTGTTTGTTTTGTTTTTTTTTGTGGTAACCCTCTCTGAACTTTTCAGACATGGGTGAGAATGCCCCCTCAGATACCCACCAGGCTGACCATTCCGAGCTGTGCAGAAAGCTCGAAGCGATGGGTGAGGTGAGAGCAGAGGAGAATTAAGAGAATAAAGACCTAGACACAGGGAGGGGGAGAAAATGGAACAGAGACACAAAAGGCCTATTAACACCTCATCTCTGATCCTCAGAGCTTCAAGTTCCGTGCCTGTGTCAGAGTCCCCTGTGGATAAATGACAGCCTCTCTCTGAACCTCGCTAGGGACACAGCGAGACCTCGGGAGTGAGGGCGCTGGGTGAGCTGTGCAGCCCCGTGCAGTCCTGCGGCGTCCTTAGCTCGGCGCTGGCAAAGATCCCGCGGTTCCTGGGCCCCAGGCAGAGAGCTCCGTTCCCCACCTGGCCGAGCTGCTGCTTCTGCCTCTCTGAGACACTGGCGGAGCCTGGACACACACCCAGGATGTCCAGCTCGTTGGTACAAGGTTCTCCTGTGGCTCTCGATAATGCTGGTGCCAGCCCAGGGGAGTGCTCTAGGGCCCCCTGGGGGCCAGGCTGCTGCTTGGAATCCACCGGCAGCTCAGGGAACCACATCTGGGGGAGGCAGCTGTAGGGAAGGGCGACACGGGCCTCAGTTAGCAATGCACCATCCAGACCTCTTCTTTCTCCCCCTGCCTTTTTTTTTTTTTTTTTTTAGATTTTATTCCTCCATTTGAGAGATAGAATGAGAGAGAGAGCATGGGGTGGGGGAGGGTCATAAGGTCAGCAGACCCCCCACTGAGCCGGGAGCCCAATGTGGGGACTCGATCCTGGGACTCCAGGATGATGACCTGAGCTGAAAGCAGTCGCTTGACCAACTGAGCCACCCAGGCACCCCTGGTCTAGGCGGGTGTTGGCATCCCACCCATTCTACAGACATGCAGCCAAGGCTGCAGGAGGAGAAATGATTGACCCCAGGTTTCAAGAGTGTTTGAGTCCAAATCCCAGGCCCTTCCCTCCAGATAGATCTGAGGTCTCACGTGAGCTTGAAAACACTCCATCACACACCCTCTAAAGGATGTTACCGATTCAGAGCTGACCGTTTCTAACTGTACAACAAAGTCAAAATGGATGGGAGTAGTCAAGGCAAAAAAAAAAAATAAATAAAAGGAATTGGGATTTTGGACACGGAGGAGACAGAAGCCCTGGGGCGAAAATGGAATAAGAACAGGGTGTGTAAATATCTTTCATGATACAGCTTTCCCCTGATTATCAGAGAGTCAAAGAAAGTGACAGAGACAACAGGCAGTAAGAGAGAAACAGAAGACACATAGAACTTTCTGGAAAGGCTGTCAGAAGAGGGCCTGAAGTGGGCAGCAGGGCTGGGAAAAAAAAACGAGATCATCTGCAAGGTGGCCACCTGTGTGGATTTCATGATAGTCATGGACTTAATTTTATTTTGTTCTTCAACAATTTAAAGTTTTAAAATTGCAAGTATACCATTTATGCAGAAGAGGAGGGAATAATATATCAAACCCACTTATTCCCATCACCGAGTCCCAAGGCCAGTCTGGTTTTGTGGGCACCCCCGCATGTTCCCCACTTCCAGACAGCCTGTCATTTCATCATGCGTGTCAAGTGTGAAGGGAGTTTGCCTCCCCTCATGGAACTCTTAAAGCTGCGTGCAGATGGCCTGGAACACAAGGTCAACCCTTCACAGCCCCTGTGCTTCTCTGGTCTTCCTCCGAGAACGTTTGGCCTGCTGTGGCCACAGGCACAGAATATGACATTGAAGAGTCCTAGAATGTGTCAGAAAGTTCTTATGTGACAGTCCACACTGCCAGGGCTCGAGTCCTGCTGTCTCCTCCCCTTACTAGCTGGGGAGGCTTGGACAAGCTTCCTGACCTTTCGATGCCTCTGTTTTCTCATCTGTGAAATGGGGTGATAATAGTGCCTCTGTCACAGGACTGTCACGGGCATGAAGTTCGCTAAGAAATATACAGCCCCTAAAGCGTAGCTTGGTGCACAGTGGGCCCCAGGGGAGATGCCAGCCGGCCCTCCACCCACTTAAGGGAATAGTAGTGAGCACCTACTGGGGCCACGTGCTGGGCCAGGAGCCAGACTCATAGAGATGGGTGAGAAGGGTCTCAGCCCCTGGGGAGCTCCCCATCCAGTGGGGGTGCAGACCCAGGAAGAGACACTTCCCAGCAGTGGGCTGTGCCCCAAGCAGTTCAGCCTTCCCAGTTCACCAATCTGAGTGACCAGACTGAGACCCGAGGAGCCGCACAGCACTTAGCAGCAGAGCCGGGTGGCCTTGAAGCAGTCGTTCTGGCCAGTTCTCTACATGCGGGTCTCAGGACCCAGCGACTCTGGAGGGCAGTGGGGCTCTTCTGAACAGCATGGAGGCGGGTTGTTGGGCCAAGTGTAGGTGGCCACTGTGGCTACTGGTTAACCAGGTGAAGTACTTCAGTCCACTGCATAGTCATGGGGCCAAGGGCAGGGGGGTCCCTGATACCCCTCTGCTGAACAAGAGGCGGGGGTGCTAGGCTGTACCATGCCATGGATTGAGAAGGGCAGATTGCACACACTCCAAGGACAGAGGAGCAGACAGGCTCTGGCCTGAAGAGGTGGAAACACAGCCAGCAAGAGTACCTTTTTTGCCCAGCAGCAGGAAAGTCCCTTTTTTTGGTCAGAGCTATGCAAAAGCGGGAGCAGGATGGAAAAGAACATCAGTTCTCATTGAGCGTGAGGTGGACCCTTGACTCTCACTGTGTCTAGTCGTTGGGCAGCCTGGAAGGAGGAGCAGAAGGCCCAGAGAAGGCATGGCTCACCCACGGCACCCACGGTCGCACAGCTGCTGAGTGGTGGGGCTGGGCTGGCTCTCAGGTCCGTCTGGCTTCCGTTCCCTCCAGACCCCGCTGACTCGGTAAGAAGGAAGGGTTGGCTTTGTGGGGGAGACGATGCCCACGCCTAGAAGTGCCCAAATGAAACATCTTCACTTCTAGGTATGGGTGTGGTGGGGAGGGTCCTCGAAGGCATTCAGGCATCCAAGAGGAATGGATTCCAGAGCCTTCTGGTGACTAGGCAGGAGTCTGTGATTCCATGGCTGGGTAGATGAGAACATTTACCCTCAGGGGTGGACAGGGCACAGCGATGACACAGGCAAGGCCACCACACCCAGTGCTGCGTGTTTCTTATTCTCCCTCTCTCCCCTTCCCTTTCCTTTTTCATTCATTCATTCAGCACCTAATTTGGTTTGTCCCAAGTCAGAAGCTAGGGGCAGGGCTGGGCTGGGCTGGGAGATGGTTGGAATTTAAAGCCGAGTGAAACGTTTCTTGCTTTGGAAAAGCCCAGACAAAGAGTCAGAGCTCGGGCCTGAAGAAAGCACCTGGGACAGGAGGTGATGAGGGCCAGGGAGCCATGCGGCTGAGGAGCTGGGGGGAGTCCTGCCCAGGGGAGCGCCGAGGGATGGACTCTGGCACCAGGGAGACGAGCCAGGGCGAGGAGGCTGGTGCAGCGTCCAGAAGGGCAGGCTGATAAGGGCCTGGGCTAAAGAGTTTCCAGATGATCTCACCTGCTGTGACACATCGGAGCAAGGCCTGGTGTTTGGGAGCCCCTTGGTGCAAGGACAGATGCTTGCCAAAGGTACCGTGAGTCAGACGCCTTCAGGGGTGGGGGGCCCCTGCCCTCCCGATCACCTCCTAATCAGGGTTTTTTTTCCAAGCAGCTGACTGAGATCCATTAGTGAACTGTAAAGTTAATTTAGTGGTTATGACCAGCCTCTTACAAAATGGAACAGGCCAGAACAAAATGAAGAGAATTGAATCAGATTAAAAATCCGAGAGGAGGGGCGCCTGGGTGGCTCAGTGGGTTAAAGCCTCTGCCTTCGGCTCAGGTCATGGTCCCAGGGTCCTGGGATCGAGCCCCACATCGGGCTCTCTGCTTAGCAGGGAACTTGCTTCCTCCTCTCTCTCTCTCTCTCTCTCTCCCTCTCCCCGCCTACCTGTGATCTCTATCTGTCAAACAAACAAACAAAAAATCTTAAAAAAAAAAAATCCAAGAGGATACAGTGCATAGGAAGGGTATTGTGTTGTGAAAATTAGTTTTGCATGTGGTTACACGCATACACACACATGTGAACTGGCTCATGGCGACAGTGTGTACTTGACCACAACTATGACTTGTAGTCCAAAAACCTAAAAACACTGAACTGCTCCAATCTCCTCCTTTGGCAGAGCTTGGGAGAAGAGGTTAGGTTGGGGCGCTGGCCCCCTCTTGTGCTCTTTCCTCTAAACTTCTTTTTGTCCCAAAGCATAATTTATATCGACATCCGTTTCCAGCGTTGGACTTCCTCATTATTCTTGCCCATGCCTAGAGCCAGGGCCACCTCTGCCCAGGGGTGGGCCAGAGGTGTGCAACAGCTGACTCCCTGGAAAAAATATATGTGCTTGACATAGATTGTACCTACCTAGCATGTATCACACAACTTGTACATAATGAAATACACAACACTCTTTATTATAGAGTCCATACAGCCAGTTAATTCTCATGGAATGCTTTCATTGATTTTTGCTGAACTCTTATTGTAGCCAACCTGCAATTGATGAATGAGCATAGTTTCGATGTGATTGTTATTTGATCGTTTTATTTGCATTAATGAGTAAGACAAATGTGCAACAATGAAGACAAGGGCTCGGTCAGAACGTCACTTGTTCATCAATTGACGGAAACTATTTCTAAGATGAATAGGATAAGAGTTTTTGAATTCTGGAAGAACAGTTCCAGATGCCAGAAGAAGGCATCACCCAGGGAGGGCGGGTCTTCTACATTTAGGGCTGTTGCTTGCCGCTGCCCTGTAGATGTTCACCCTTCAGCACACCTGCCCCACCGGGATCTGCCGGGAAGGGGTCTCCGTGGCTTTCGAGCTTGGGTTGCCTGTGGTAGGCTTTGTATGTTCAGGGCAGTGGCTGCCAGAGAGGAAGTGTAGCCCAGGGGGCCTGACTCTGGGGCTGTGGACCCGTTATGAGCTCACCTGTTTCCAGCTGCTGCCAGACCAGCTCTCGGCTCAGCCCCTCGAGCATGAGACAGGCTTGCTGGTGCATCTGTGTGGGAGGTCACCCGTCTGGAAGAGTGTGATGGTTCTGTATGTACTGACATGAGATATTTCCTTTCCTAAGTAAATGCGTTTTCTTTCCTTGATTAAATGAAAAAATTGAGTTTAGTTAGACCCAATTTTTGCTTAACATTTTGCTTAACACTATAGATGTTGTAAACACACATAGTTATTGAAGAAGAAAGGACTTTTATTTACTACTTTATACATTTATACATTTGTACATATTTTGAGTGTTTTACAATGAGCATATATTACATTTCAAATGTTATATACATGCATGCATGAGAGAGTGACACAGTGAGGATAGAGAGAGAGAGAGAGTCTGAGCATATCTGTAGGCACCTTTCTGAGTATTTCCTTGGCTTATATTTTTCAGAAGTAGAATTCCTGGAAGTGGGATTGCTGTATCTAGAAAGTTCTTGGTGTATATATTGCAAAACTAGTCCATCGAATGGTTATACCAGTTAAACCTCTTACTACCAGGGGCACCTGGGTGGCTCAGTGGGTTAAAGCCTCTGCCTTCGGCTCAGGTGATGATCCCAGGGTTCTGGGATCGACCCCCACATCAGGCTCTCTGCTCAGCAGGGTGCCTACTTCCTCCTCTCTCTCTGCCTGACTCTCTGCCAACTTGTGATCTCTGTCAAATAAGTAAAATCTTAAAAAAAAAAAACCCTCTTACTACCAATAAATGGACACTAACTTGCTTTAACCTTTAGTAATATTGGGGAATATCTTCAATAATTCCCAATTTAATAGATAAGATAGCATTTTATCTTAATTTCTACTTTTTTTTTTTTACTAGCTGGAATCTTAAGAACTCTGCATATTTCTATCTTCCTTGTTGGTGGCTTACTGTTCTCTGGACATTTTTGTTCTCGTGGAGTTTCTCTTTTAATCTTGATTTTGTTTTTTTCTCTTCCTGTAGTTGGTTGGAACGATTGAATTTTCTTTCTTCCATAGATACTTTTTAATATACGGGTTTACACTATAATCGTATTCTTCTAGCAGTTACCTATGGGATTTGTAACATACTTCCTTAGAACTCCTTTTTTCTTATACTGCCCAGAAAGAGAAAACCATTTTCTTCATCATCCTGCCAAGCAGGAGAACGGGAAGGTGCCTTTCTCCCCTCTGGGTCCACACCTGTTCCCACCCCACCCCTCCCCACTGCAGGATATCACCTGGTATTTTACCTCCAATTTGGCATTTCACACATTATGTGTCACAATAACTACTCGCCGAGATATTTATTTATTTAAAGAAAGCATGAGTTGGTGGGGAGCAGCACAGCAGAAGGAGAGGGAGAGGGAGATGATCTTTAGCTGACTATGCCAAGCACAGAGCTGGACATGGGGCTCGATCCCGCATCCCCAAGATCATGACCTGAGCCAGAATCAAGAGTTGGACGCTTAACCGACTGAGCCAACCAGGCACCCTGATATTTAACCATGTATTTTACTCATTTTCTGTTAGTTGTTGCTTTTAAACCCTTCTCCTTCTTCCTAGAATCCTCTTTCTTACTTCTTGAGAATTTCTTCCACTTTTCTTTCCAGAGGGTCTTTTGTGTCCTGGTGTTTCTAAGAATGTTATCTATATATAAAGATATATCTCTCTAGATATAGCTAGAGAAATTTATCTTCATTTATGTCATATATATTTATATGTTTATGTATTTATTTAAATGTATATTTTCTTAAAATCCTGTGCTCGGGGTTAACAGTAAATTTTGCTGATTTTTTGCCTGTTGTTGCTCCTTGAGCCCTTCTACTTCCTGGGATTTATGCTTCTTATGAAAAATTTCCTATAGTAATAACTTCAGAGAGGTTCTGTCTTGCCCCTTCTTCAATTTTTAGCTCCTTTTGTGTTTTTTTTTTTCCCCTCAGATATTTGATGGCCCTCGACTGTGTGCTCATCTTTGTGACTGAGTGGCCACTGGGGTGCCCACTTTCTGGAAGGTGGCTTGTCCTAAGGCTGCCATCAGGGCGGCGGGTTGGAGGGTGAGACACCGCTAGGCAGGGTGCCTCTGGGGCTGGCCATCTGGAAGGTGAAGCTCTTGGTTCCTCGCAGACCACCTGTGATCCAGAGCATGACCCGTCTCTCTCTCTCTGTGACCCATATGCACCACTCCTGGGGACAACCCCCACTGCCCGTGGCTGGTCAGCGGAGGTGGGAGGACAGCTGGGACTCTGCGAGACCCCAGTTCATCACTCAGTGGGCTGTTGGCAACCGCGTCCTGCTTCCCCTCTTGCACTGTGGGTGTAGAGCCCTGTGTGTGTGGCGTTGTTGACTCATGCCTTTTCTCTTTGCTGTTATTTGACAGAGAGAGCAAGGGAGCGAGCGACAGCACAAGCTGGGGGAGTGGCAGAGGCAGAGGGAGAGGGCAGGGAGTCCAGATGTGGGGCTCATGGGGCTCCATCCCTGGACCCCCGGGTCATGACCTGAGCCAAAGGCAGATACTTAACTGACTAAACCACCCAGGCTCCCCTCTTTGCTGTAATCCTAATTGCTCTGTATCATTCAGGGTCTTCTTGTAGTTTTGTTTACTTTCTATTTATTTATTTATTTATTTGACAGAGAGAGAGAGAGAGATCGATCACAGTAGGGAGAGAGGCAGGCAGAGAAAGAGGGGGAGGCAGGCTCCCTGCTGAGCAGAGAGCCCGATGCGGGATTTGATCCCAGGACCCTGAGATCATGACCTGAGCTGATTTTTTGTTTTTTAATGACATCTTTGTCATTTTGAGGGTTTTGTATGGGATGGGGAGGCTGGTGTATGTGCTCCGTGTATCCTCCTGAAAGCAGAAGTGTGACCTTTAGGGTTCTATCATGTTTCTGGCGACCTGGGTTCCCGCACGTTCTCCACCACTTCTAGGATCTTTCAGATGCGTGGTTACACGTACCTGGGGGAACATTGGGGTTTTAAAGAGCTACAGGGAAAGGTGCTCCGCTCACGGGTTTCCCTGAGGAGTGCTCTTCCCTGAGACCTTGGAGGGAAAAGCAGGAGCCGGCCAGGGAAGGAAGCCTGGAGAGGGCCAGACGGATGCCCCATGGGTAGGGCAGACCTGTGGGCGCCCGTGAGCGTGCCTTGGGGGAGGGGGTGGAGTGGAATCCGAGCGGCAAGAACAAAGAATGGGGAGTCCGGAAAGGAGAGGGTCCCTGTCAAGAGAAGTCGTGGAACTGCCTTATCATCTTTTAGCCCTGAGGCCCCAGCGTCCTGCTCCTACAGCCTGGGGAGGACACGGTCGGCAGCCACTGGTCCAGATGCCCGCGGCGTTCCTGCCCAGTTAATGAAACTCCAGCCTCCACACAGGGAGGTCCTGCCAAGGCTCGGCGGGAGTGGTGGGGGGGAACCCTGTTAAGTGTTTATGTGGCGGCATGTTTTCCTGAAAATACAAAAAAGTAAGAGGCTTTCTTAGTTTTATTTGAAAAGGATGTCCAAATTAGATAAGCCTTGGGCCTCACAGAGCCTGAATCTGTTCCCGGCGGTGTCATCAAGGAAGGAAGGAGCTAGGAGCACTGCTGGCTCAGTCCATGGAACCTATGACCCTTGACCCTGGTGTCATGAGTTTGAGCCCATGTTGGATATAGAGACTGCTTAAGAGATAAATTAATTAACAACAACAACAAAAAAAGGAACGAAAGAGAAAAGGAGTTAGATCCAGTTAGCAGGACAGTTGGGTAGATAATCTGGCTGGAGAAAGAAATATGGATGAGGATAAATTCACATAGGGAAGACACATCACAGTGGGCAGTGCTGGCCCTGAGGAAGCAAAGTTAAAAAAGATCAGATGGTCCTAGTGGGGTACAAGTCGAGCTTCTGCCAGTGATGCTCAAGGCTGACGGGTCAGTGACTGCAGCCATGACTGATGGTGTGAATGTGGTTTGGGCTGTTTTTCAGAACCAGGCAGCTAAACGGCACCTGTGTTGGCTCGGTGGACTTGGAGCTCTTCCTCCATTATTCCCTCATCCCATCAGTAAGTAGAAGCAGGGGAGAGCCTGGAGCAGACTGGGTCACTCCCATACACAGACTCCCAGAGGAGCCTAAATAGGTCAGCAGAGAGACATTGGGTGAATTTCCTCAACTAGCTCTCTTGCATTATGCACCAAAAAAAAAAAACCAGGCAGAAGAAGCCTTTTTAAGGCCAAAGAGTCAAAGACACTGGTTTTTAGGGGAGTCAAAAAAAACTCTTCTAGGGAAGCGCTGGTAGGTGAGGTCTGCTGGGAGATGTGGTATAGAGCCTCTCAGGCAGGCAGGAGAGCATGTGCAAAGGCCCTGTGGAAGAGGGGAACGGGGAGTGTGAGGAGCTGAGAGGGCTTGTGTGACTGGAGTGGGGAGCTGAGGTGGAGGTATCTGGGAGGTCCCGTGGAGCCCTGCGGGGCTCTGTGCGAAGGAGTGGTGTCAAGTGCAGTGGGGAGTAACTGGAGTGTTTCCAGCATGAGGCTGGTGTGATCAGATTTCTGTTTTGAAATGATCACATTGCGGGAATCACATAGAGATAGGCCAGAGAGGAGATGGTTACAGATTTTAGCTCATCCTGGATGGTGGTGGTCAGCTTTAAGACTTTTGGGAGGAAAGACAGTAGGACTGGGGAATGCATAGAATAGAGAAGTTAGGGAGAGGAAGAGTTGAGGGGGTGTGGGTTTCATCACTTGCACAGCTAGAAGAATGGCAGTATCTGCCATTCACTAGTTAAGGAGAACCAGAAGAGATCAGGGTTTACGGTGGTTGAAAGAACGGGGCAGGGAAGCAAATCATGAATTCTATTTTAAGACATACTGAATTTAAGATGCTTTCAATACATCAAAAAGAAATGCCAACTCTGTAGTTTGATGAACAGTTACGGAGCTCGTGGACAAGGTCCGGGCTGAAGAGTCAAGCACGTGAGTCTTCTGTGCATTGATGGTCATTGAAGGCACGGATGTGGGTGAGAAGATCCGGTAATAAGGGGTCCTTGGACTGAACTATGAGTCATTATGAGGAGCACTTTAATAATCCAGCAGAGGAGGCTGAGAGGTAATGGAGAACACCCAGAAAAGCGCAGCTGATGGAAGCCTAGGGAAGAGGGTGTTTCTAAGAGTAGGAGGTGGTCAACACCATGGAACACGGCAGAGAGATCAAGCCAGATTTGGGCATCAAGATTCCATTGGATTGGTGGTAATTTTTGACTTTGGCCAGAGGTGTTTCCGTGGATGGGGGTGAAGCCAGGTTAGGGGGTTAAAGAGCCAGCGAGAGGCAAGGAAGTGAAGGCAGTGAGTGTAGACAGTTCTCAAGAGGTTTCTTGTAAAGGGGGAGAGACAAGGGGTATCAAGAATTGCGAATATGATTGAATCCACAGCAGGTTAAAAACAAACAAACAAACAAAGAACAAAGAAGGATTTGTAACCTGACAGGGTTTATCCCCTTTTTACAGATGAGGAAATGGAAATCAGGAAGTTAGGTCTCTCTTCCAGTCAGTCTGTGGGGGGAGACGGGATTTGAACCTGTTCAGGGCAACCCAAAGGTAAGCTCAGTACAAAACTGAGCTTTCTGGAAGCTCAAGAGTGCATGTAGCCAGCTCCCCACCTCGGGGGTCTGAGGAGTCACAGACACTCCGTGCCCTCTGCTCACCCACATGTTTTCTTTCAGGGAAGGCCCCGCGGCCATGCTGAGGATGAATGTTCCCACTGACGCTCCTCTTCTCTTCCCGTAGCTTTTCATCATTTTGATCTTGTCCTTTCTCCAAAGACGAGAGCACCGTAAGCAGAGAGAGGACCCTTCTCACCTCCTGGGGAACCGCTTTGAAATCATCATGTGAGTGGTCGCCACCGCTTGGGGAACCCTGTTGCAAGGCCAGCACAGCTCCTCATGCCTCCTCTCCACCCCTCTTTCCCCTCCCTATCCTGTCCCTGCCCAGCTCTGGGAGTTCAGAATTGGCCTCCAGGCCAGTGTGGTCTCAGCACCCAGGGCTGCCCAGATGTGATTACGATGTTTCAAGGAGGCTCTGCTCCTGGTGGGAAAGGCCTTTGCACACCCAGCACCATGGCGGCCTTGGGAAGCAGGAGGAAGCGAGCTCTGGGTTGGTCACTTGGCAGCGGCAAGCATTCATTCTGGGATGGCACCATGGGTCGGTCACACACCAGGAGATCCCGCCTGGACGAGGCTGCTTTCGAGCCCTTGCTGGCTCTGCCATCCTGAGTCTCTGCACCCCTGATCACGTTTATCTTTACGCTCTAATCATTCATATCCCTGCCACATCCCCCTTTAATAATTCATAATAATAGTGATGCTAATGCAGGTAACAGTTACTGCACAGTGACCGTGACCCAGGCACTGAACCATTTGCTTTGCTTGCGTTACTTGGACGAACTCTCTTGCTGACCTAGTATGCTGGAGGTTCTTATCCTTAGGTCATGGATGACAGCCCAAGTCCACACAGCTAACAAGTGACGAGAGCTTTCACTGAGGTCTGCTTGATATTTGCTCTGATTCTCCGGGTGTTGGAGCCTAAGCAGGCTCGAGTGTTCAGACACACTAAGGTCTTCCCCTTGGGCTCTGGCAAAGGGAGAGGAAGCAGGGCATCGAGACCAAGGCTAGCAGGGACCTACGGCTTCAGGGTGACATAGGAAGGCCCTGTGCCAGCTCTGAGGAGCAGACTCATTCTGGGAAGCACCCACTGAAGGGGTCAGTTGCTCCCAAGAGGCCAGGCCTGAGCCCCACTGTTTGGGGTGCCGAGCCAGACTCGGCCCTGGGCATCTGACAGGCGGGGCAGGTGCGGGACGTTTTAAGAAGCAGGAGCTCCATATGGGTCATGTTGAACTGCTTCAACTTCAGTTGGTAAAGGCACAGCCTGCTTGCTCCCTGGCCACTTTCCCATTAAAACCCCCGCTTTTCTGAGGAATTCTGTCAGGCCTACTGTCTTCACGCATCAGAAGCCCCTCACTTGTGCGTGGCACGCCAGTTTGCCAAGCAGTTCTTCATTTGCCGCCCACGGTGTCGCTGCCATAAGTAGAGCGGGGGCTGCCATCTGTCTGAAGGATCTGGAAACAGTCTCACATATCTCTGAGGTACCACAGGTGGGACTGACTGAATTCGGTTCCCGTCCACAGAACGGGTGTTGGTGAACATGCGCTGAGCACCCACTCCCACAAGAGCTTGTATTAGGTGCCCACCCCTTGGAGCATATAGTTTTCTAGACAAGCAGTAGTGTGTGAAACACGGGCATGCCCTTAGGGCTAAGGGGACACAGGCAAGGCAGCACCTAGGTGGGCCTGCTGGGAGGGGTCTGGGTGATAGTAGTGGGGGTGCTTTCCAGAAGAGGTGCTCCTTGAGCTGAGCCTTGACGGGCAGGATGAGCAAGACTAAAGGGGCAGGAGGTGAGATCCAGACCCTGGCCCCAGGTCCCTGCCTCCACGCATCACTCCCAGTGTTTTCATCAAAACTTGCTTCAGATGGCCCTTTGACGGGAAAGTCCTCTCTTTTTTCCAGATGCGGTTGCTTACTTTGATCTGGACAGAGCTATTTTGGTTAGAAGAAACAGACATCCTATAAAGCTTGTTTTTGTCGAAGGGAAATAAAGGATTTTTATAAAGTTACAGAGATTTCACAGAATCTGGCAAGGCCAGCCTCATGGCCGCTGGTCTCCTGTGATGGTCATCTCTGGGAGACTAATTCTCTTCTTGCCTCGCTGCGTCATGAGAGCCCCTTAGCACCATTTTATTATTGTCCTCTCTGCTGTCTGCTTTTATCCTCTGATTCAGGATCCTTCCTTCCCTAAAACCTCCATTTGCCTCTAGCACCCGCTCTGATCCCAATGTGGCATAGCTTTCCAGAACAGAATTTTAACAGCTGACTGGCCCATGTCTTCAGGGTCAGAAGCCCAAAATCCAAGACCAGGCGTCTGACTGGCCCACCCAGGGTCAGGTGGTCACTGCTGGTCCATTCGGCTGTGGCTGGGAAGGTATTCTTGCGTGGAACCTGCATGGCCCATGCTACCCAGACCTCTCCAGGGATGTTGGGGGTCTCCTAGCAGCCGGGCACAGGGCAGGCTCCCCCAGGCCTGTCGAGCACATAGTCCTTGTTTTGGTCTCTTGAGTCACACTGCGCGTGTCTCTCATAGATGAAACTCATCCTATTTTGTTTGTTCTCGTGGTTATTAGTGTCCTAGTAACTAATTGCTTGTGTCCCTTCCCCCATGCTCCTCCCCAGGACTTGGAGCTCTTCAACAGCAAAGATTTTGGTCTTCCTCACTTCGGTACCCTGAATCCCCATTTACCCCCAAGAACTGACCCTGAGGGTCTCAGAAAAAAGTCAGTTGAAATGAAAAATTCACCACCCAATAATCCCTCCTCAGGGTGGAATTGGTAATTTGGAGGTGAACTGTTGGACGGAGCCGCGGTTTGGCCTCACAAGCTCTTTCCCTCCTTCACAGACCTCTGGACTTCGTGGGCACCTTTAGTAACCGATGGTCCTATGGAATCGCCTTTGGGGCCACAGCCAATAAGGTTATGTTCTTGTTCTCAGAAGGCTACCAGCCCTTGCAGATCCCACAGTGGGCCCAAGGTAAGGGCTGCCGCATACTGGCCGGGAATTTTGCCGTGGCATGTCTTGCTTTCAGAGAGCACATGCAAGGGTTCTCAGGGATCGGGATAAACGTGATGAGCCATCATTGTTCCTCCCTGCTTGTAACCTCCCCAAGGAAGATGCATCATCTGCCAGGTCTCAAAGCTTTTTTGTGGGGCTTTCTTCCAGGGAGAGTCAGAGTTCCTTCAGATAGAGAATAAAGGTTTAAAAAGTGGGTTCACCATCACCTAACCTTGAAATTTCAGTCCTGAGTCCCTAGGCATGCTGCCTTCTTGATATCAACAAGCCCTGGCATTCCTCCTCACAGAACAATGCTTATTTCTTTGGCCATTGGTCTGAGGCCTCTTTATTCCCCATGTCTCTCGTTCTCCCTGAAGGATGGACCCTAATTTACAGAATAGGCCATCCCAGTACAGTGGCTCCAAACCTCTCGGCCCCAGCTGGGTTCTCTCTCAGGGCCTCCAGGCCTGTATGAGCAAATGCCTGTCAGCTTCTCATTAGTCTTTAGGGAAATGCAAATAACACTGTAATGATATGCCACCAGACACCTCTTTGATGTGTACAATCTGATAAGTTCTGACAAATGTTGACATCCATGAAATCTGGACCACAATCAAGACAACGAACCCCATAAACTTCCTTGTCACCTTTTGTCATCTCTCCTTCCCATCCTATTCCATCACCGCCCTCATCACTGATCTTTTTCCAGAATTTTATATAAATGGAATTATACAGGATGTACTTTTTATTTTTGGTGTATCTTCTTTCACACAGCATAGCTATTTTGAGATTCATATACCTTTAACCTGTGCCAGAAATTCATTCTTTCTTATTGCCAGGTGGTGTTACACTATACTGAGAAAACAGATTTTGTGTGTGCCCATTCTCCCTTTTTTTTTCTTTTTAATGAGATTTATTTGTTCATGACAGAGAGAGAGAGAGAGCGAGAGCTCCCGGGGTGGGGTTGGGGAGGAGACGGGGAAGGAGATGGAGGGAGAGTCTTAAGCAGACTCTGTGCTGATTGAGTGGGGCTCAACTCCATGACCCTGAGACCTTGACCTCAACGGAAACCAAAAGTTGGAAACCTTGTCATTGGCCGTCCCACCCAGGGGCATCCCCATTGATGGACATTTGATTTACTTGTGTCTTTAGCTCTTGCAAATAAAGCCACTAGGAACATTTGTGCACAAATCTTTGTGTACCTCGGCTTCCTTTTTCCCTGGATTTGTACCTTTGAGTAGAATGGCTGGGTCTTCATGTAGAAGATCACACTTTTTAAGGAAATCATCAAACCGTTTTCCAAAGTGATTGTTCCATTTCGATTACAACCATCAGCATGCGAGACTTCTGCTTTCTCTGTATCCTTGGCAACACGTAGTCATTCTTTGTATTTTTTAATTTATATTGTTGTCAGTCTCTTTTTATTTTTTCCCCTTCTTTCTCAGCTTTTTTTTTTTTTTAAGATTATTTATTTATTTATTTGACAGGCAGGGATCACAAGTAGGCAGAAAGGCAGGGAGAGAGAGAGGAGGAAGCAGACTCCCTGCTGAGCAGAGAGCCTGATTCGGGGCTCTATCCAAGGACCCTGGGATCATGACCTGAGCTGAAGGCAGAAGCTTTAACCCACTGAGCCACCCAGGTGCCCTTTATTCTATTTTTAAAATTTTTTATGTTCAGTTCGCCAACATCTAGTACATCAGTAGTGTTTGATGTAATGTTCAGTGATTCATTAGTTGTGTATAGCACCCAGTGCTCATTACGTCGCGTGCCGTCCTTAATACCCGTCACCCGGCTACCCCATCCCCCCACCTTCTGCCTTCTGAAACCCTCAGTTTGTTTCAAGGAGTCAGTCTCTTTTAAACATAATCTTTGGGGCCCTTAGGTGGTTCAGTCAGCTAAGCGTGTCACTCTTGATTTTGGCTCAGGTCATGATCTCAGGATTGTGAGATCAAGCCCCATGCCTGGCTCCACACTGATTAAGATTGTCTCTCTCCAGGGTTGCCTGGGTGGCTCAGTCAGTTAAGTGTCTGCCTTTGGCTCAGATCATGATCCCAGTGTCCTGGGATTGAGTCCGGCATCGGACTCCTGGCTCGGCGGGGAGCCTGCCTCTCCTTCTGCTGGCCACTCCCTGGGTTTGTGCTCTCTCTCGCTATCTCTGTCTCTCTCTTTGACAAATATAAATAAATGAAGTCTTAAAAAAAAAAAGATTCTCTCTACCCTTCCTCTTTCCCCACCACACTTTCAGATAATAAATAAATCTAAAAAAAAAAAAAAGATTCTCTCTCTCCCTCCTCTACCCCTCTCTGCCACCCCCACTCATGCATGCACTGTCTTACTCAAAAAATATTTTTTTTAAATTTAATTACATTAGTTTCAGGTGTCCAACATAGTGATTCAACATCTCGGTATGTTATGCTCTGCTCACCGCAAATGTAGCTCCCATCTGTCGTTATACAACGCTATTATAATGTCATTGGTTATATGCCCCATGCTGTGCCTTTTATTCCTGTGGCCTTTTCCTTCCATAACCGGCAACCTCTGAGTCCCCTTCATCCATTTTGCACCCCCTCTCTGGCAACCATCAGTTTGTTCTCTGTAAATATAGATCTGATTCTGCTTTTTGTTTGTTTGCTTATTTAAGAAATAACAAGTGTTGGCGAGGATGTGGAGAAAAATGAACCTTCATGGACTGTTGGTGGGAATGTAAATTGGTACAGCCACTGTGGAAAATAGTTGGGAGAGTCCTAAAATATTAAAAATAGGATTACTATATGATCCAGTAATTCCACTACTGTGCATTTACCCAAAGAAAATGAAAACACTAAGCTGAAAAGATAGAAGTACCCTGTGTTCATTGCAGCATTAGTTACAGTAGCCAAGATATAGAAGCAACCTAGGTGCCCATCGATAAATGGATAAAGCAGTTGTGATACACACACACACACACACACACGAATATTACTCAGCCATAAAAAGGATGAAGTCTTGCCATTTGCAACAACATAGATGGACCTAGAGGGTACAGTGAAGTAAGTCAGACTGAGAAAGACAAATACTGTATAACTTTATTCATATGTAGAATCTATAAAACAAAGGAATAAGCAAAGTCTTTTTAATTTTAGCCATTCCAAGAAGCATGTACTGCTGTCTTATTGTGGTTTTAATTTGCATTTTCATGATGACTGAGGACGTTGCGCATATTTTCATGTGCCTATTTGCTAACCCTATTGCTTCTTTGGTAAAGGGTCCAGATTGCTTTCCTTATTTACAAAAGTGAGGGGTTTTGTTTCCTTCCTATTGAGTTTTAATAGTTCTAGATCTCGTTCTGTGTGTAAGTCCTTTATCAAATGTCTGAATTGCATTTGCTCCCAGTCTGTGGCTTTTATTTTCATTCTGCCAACACTTTCTTTTGAAAAGCTGACTTAAAATTTTGATGAAATCTAATTTATTCATTTTCTTTTATGGATCATGCTGATGGTGTCATAGAAGAAATCCTTGTCTAATATAAGGTCATTTAGATTTTCTCCTGTGTTTTTTCTGGAACCTTTATAATCATGATATTTTGCACTTAGGTCTATGATACATTTTGTTAATGTTTTGTGTATAGTATGAGGTAAGGACTGAAGGGTTTTGTTTTTGTTATTGTTTTTGCTTTTTTGCTTTTGGTTATCCATTTTTTTTTCTATACCATGTATTTCAAAAACCTATTCTTTGCCCACAAAATTGCCTTTGGCCCTTTGTCAGCATCAATCGGCCACATACGCAGGGATCTGTGTCCGGACTCTGCTCTCCTCCATGGATCTACAGCATGTGGGGGCTCCAATCTCTCCACATCCTCCCCAACGGTATTTTCTATCTTTAAAACAATGACAGCATCTCAGCATGCGTGAGGTAGCATCTAATTGCCGTCTGGATTTGCAGGTCCCTAAAGACCAGTGCTGTGGAGCAGCTGGCTGGGTCAAAACATCATTTCCTGCTTCGTGGCTCGAGCTCCCTCTCTTTTGTTGTCACAAAGTGATCATAGAGCTGTATCCTACTAATACCCCGAGTCACTTTCCCCAGTCAGCTTCTTCCCTCCGCTGGCATCTGGGCCCACGGTTTCCCAGCTCCTAACGTTCCTCTCCCTCTCGCTTTAGAATCTTAGGGGTCTGCAGGCCACCTCCATGGGGGCTGTGTCATGGGAGCGGCCTGAGATAGTCTGCAGAGTGAGGTCAAGGCCAATGGGTTTTTCTCACCCGTGATTTGCAGCCTTTGTCACCTGGTCGGCTTTCAGCTGGGATTTCAGCTCCGGCGTCTTGTGTCTGCTGGCAGAGGGGGGCCGTTCTGTTCTCGGGCCTTCAGACATCCCATTGCCTTCCTCTGCTTCCACGTATTCAGATGTCGAGACCAAAGGGCCTCGAGACCTAGATTTCTGGTAGATGTTTTCTCCGGGTTTGGTTTTGCCATCTTAGTTGCCCTGTCTGATTGCAAAGATTGCAAAATTATGCTCTTGGGGCTTCTTTCCTCCCCCAAATTCTTCCTCATATATAGTCTTGTCCTGCTGACCACCCACCCCTCACATGCACGTAAATACTGACCAGCCCCAACCGGCCATCTCCTTCCCGTTCTCTGAGTGAGGAATTCCCTTCCTTCCCTTCTCCTCTCCATCTTACAAACGCCTGCTTGTATTTCCTGGCCAGGCTAAATGTCACCACCTCCAGGAAGCCTTCCCTGATCAGGACGCCAGGTGAAGTCAGTAGCTTCCACTTCTTGTCTCCACAGCAGATTGACTGTGCCTCTGTTAACACACCACTTACCTTCCTCCCTGTCTTCTCTACTAGACAGCAAGCATCTCAAAGCAAGAAGCTAGTTATTCCTTCTATAGCCTTAGTGCCTGGCTCTGGACCCGGCTTAAAGCAGATACTTCGTAAAGGTCATCTTGCATGATTAGATTTTCCTGGACCCTGTTAAACCCTCTAAGAGCTAGTCAGTGGCAGAATGAATATCATCATCACCTCATCTAGGACAGGGTGGCTACACGAGGCTTTTTGCACACACATCACCTCGCTTTGTGTTGCCGTGGTCCACTCCCGGTGCTTTACTCTTGGTCGTTTCCGTTTGTCCCTTTACGTGGCCTGTCTGTACCTCACGCTGTGAGCTGGCCAAAAGCAGGGGCCAGGTCTTCTCTATCTCAATATGTAGCCAGTGCCTGGCATAGAAGAGGTCCCAGGAAGGGTCATTTGCAAGAGGGAAAGACATTCCCGCATTCCTCCTTGTGGAGCTGGGGCTTGTCCTCTCATCTCCTTGGGTCCTGAGGCCTGCGACCCAAAGTCCCTATAAAGCCCCATCGCTTCCATGGGACACGCCGAGCCCGTGAGAAGAGGACTCACACGGCATCTCTTGCTCTGTCTCTCCCAGCCTTTGTGCTCCTGATCGGAGGCATGGAAGTCGGCCTGTCCCACTTCCCCTTCTTCGCCTGCCTCTCGTCGGAGTTCCAGCTGCTCAGCTCCGTCCTCGGCTTCAGCTACTCTCTGATCTGGTAAGACGGACGCCGCCTACCTGCCTTCCTGTGACTGCTTCGGCTGTGGCTGACCTCTGGACAAAGGGCTGGGGGTAACTTGGGAGCTCCCTATGGAGGGCCTCTTTGCCCAGACCTGAGGCTCAAGATGGGCAGGTTGGGTGACTGGTCGCAGTCCCACTGGGGCCTGTGTGTGGGGCTGCACGTCAGGCTGCGGAAGGTCGGTCCACTGTGCTTTCTGCCTCACGAGCCACTTGTGATCAGAATGTTCCCCGAAGTCAGCGATGGAGCCGACTTCATTTCCGGAAACTGCCCAGAGTCCTGGTGGGGCGCATGTAGGAGTCCCATTTGGATGCTTCTTGTCTGTGCTGTCCTGTCTCCCCTGGGAGCGCAGCAGAAAGTCCGGGCACCTCAGCTTGACGTTCAGGGCGCTGCGGGCAGGCCTCCCCTGTCTCTCCATCCCGCACAGTCTCCAGCACACACCACCGCTCACGCCGGGCTCCTGTGCCCCTTCACCCACCCGCTTACTCCCTTGGCAAACACCCTATCATATCCCTGCTTGGAGCCCAGGAACACGCGGAAGAACAGGCCAGTCCCTGTGGATCATGTGTTCTGGCTTCTTGGTCTGCACCGTGCTGTTACCCCTGTGGACTACCGTCCCCGACTTGATCCGGTGGGACATGCAAGTCCATCCTTCATGGATTGTCAGCCCCACAGATGCAGACCAGAATTGTGTTGATCTGAGCGCACGCGAGATGAATTTGGTGCCCGTACTTGAGCATAAGCAGGGTGGCTGATCTGGGAGGGAGGGACACAGAGGCCTGAGCACCAGCCCTCCCAAGGAGGAGGGGAAGGGGAGGGAGTTCCAGGCTGATGGAATCTGGGCTTCTTCCCGCAGGCTATGCAGGGGGCAGCCACAGTACCCCAAACCTGTTTGTGTCCTGTAGGTTTGCTGTCACCGTCCTTTACATCACAGAGTGTCCCCACGGACAGGTGAGTCCCTGCTGAGCTAAGTTTAGAGTATTCAGTCCTGTCCCTGTGACCAGTTTGCTGTGTGACATTGGACAAGCCCCTGCCACTCTCTGGGCTTCAGTTACCCATGTGAACGGAAGGAGAGCTGGAACCACTCATGGTGCTTCCATTTGTACATCTTACGCTCATCAAGGCACTCATTCACAGACAGAGTCCTCAGGGTTCATGTTCACAGCAGCCCCTCGAGGTGAGGAGCCTCTCAGCAGTCCCATTTCACAGGTGAGGAAACGGAGGCCAAGTGTATTAAGTAACTCTTCAGAAATAGCAGATTCGAGAGTTGAGACCAGGTCTGGCTGACTCCAAAGCTCATTTCTTTCAATTCCTTCATGTAGCCTCACTTTCTCTGTCTGGAAAATGGGAAGTTGGACTGGATGAACCCTCTGGGTTGACCATGCCAGGTTGGAACTAGAGGGAACTGGTTCATCTGTCTGGCCTTTTATGTGAGGAAAAGGAGCAAGATGAAAGACGGTGTCACGCTGCATCTAGAAGGGTGACTAGGCAGGTGGGGGGAGCACCAGGGGGCCACGGGGGTCTGGAACTGATGGGAGCCTTGCCAAGGTCTCTCCTGGGCTTCAGTCACCGTGGGGGACTAGACGGTATGAAGAAGGGAGTCTGGGGGAGCTGGACTAGAAAACGAGTTTGGAGGCCGGGCTTTCCCTCTGCATCTCTGTGCTGGGATTAAGAACATTCTAGCACACCTCTGCCCCAAAGGATGCCCTCCACTCTGCTCACAGTGCCCGAGATTCCAGATCCCCGGCATTTACTCCGGTATCTTGGAGAGCTTCCAGGCTTCCGACGTTCTTCTGAAATTAGAAATATTCGTGGTTAATTAAGGGAGAGGGCAGGGTCTTAACTCTATGCTCAGAATCACTAATGTTAAGAACTGCTGTGTGCTAGGTGTTGTTCGAGGCTCAGCCCCCCAGATGAACGATTGCAGAGTTCAAGGTGCTTCGAGGCCCTTTGAAGGCTGTCTGTGGGAGCCGTCCCCAGTTCACTGATGAGAAAATGAGGCTCAGGGGCTAATGGGACTTAGGGGTTAAAAATCATGGGCCTGGAATCCAGGCTAAGGTAATAATAAAGATTTCGTCTCATGTTCTGAAATGTATTCATGGAAACATTATATATAAAAATGAGACATTGGAAGAGTCTAAAAAGTCAAAAACTAGGAGAAGCTTTCAAGTTGGTTCATGTAAATAATGCACTGTTATGCAGCATTAGGAGTGACGTATGCAAATAATTTGTGAGCATGTGGGGAGCTGATTATGATGTATACAGACCTATGTATTTGGTATAATTTCAGTTTATGATAGAGATGTAAGGCTGGATGCAGAGGGAAGACACGGGAATATCGGCAGCGGTGAGGTCTGATGCGTAAGCAGGGAACAGACATCAGAGAGGAGGAGGAAGGGGAGACAAGAGCCCCCACATCTCAGCATGCTTTCGTCCACCTGAACAGCACAACATCAAAACCCAGCTCCCTGTGGGAGCAAGTGCTCTGGAAACACAGAAAACTGGGACGCCTGGGTGGCTCCGACCGCTGAACTGCCAGTTCTTGATTTCAGCTTGGGTCATGATCTTGGGGTCGTGGGATGGAGCGCTGTGTCCAGCTCTGTACTGGGCAAGGGAGTCTGGTTGGGATTCTCTCCTTCTCCCTCTCCCTCTGCCCCTCCCCCTGCTCACACACACACACTTCCTTTGTGTCTGAAATAAATAGATAAATCTTTTTTTTTTTTTTTAAGATTTTATTTATTTATTTGACAGAGAGAGATCACAAGTAGGCAGAGAGGCAGGCAGAGAGTGAGAGAGGAGGAAGCAGGCTCCCTGCCGAGCAGAGAGCCCGATGTGGGACTCAATCCCAGGACCCTGAGATCATGACCTGAGCTGAAGGCAGCCACTTAACCCACTGAGCCACCCAGGCGCCCTAGATAAATCTTTTTTAAAAATTCCACAAAACCAACCTCTAAATTGTGAAAGATAAGTCACAATATTTCTTTTCCTGAAACAGTGAAAAAAATTGACTGTGTGTGTGTGTGTGTGTGTGTGTGTGTGTGATTAAAATGAAACTAAAATCACAGATAAACTATGAACCATCTTGAGAGATTCGTACTTGGGAACTTGTGTTGCTGTCAGCATGATGGCAGTTACGGGGCTTTCCTGCCTCCCTGTCCCCCCTCCCACCTTCCTTCCTTCTTCCTTTGTGCCTTCCCCTTCTCCCCTCCTTCCCTCCTCCCCTCCTTCCTCCTTCCCTCCTCCCTCCTCCCCTCCTTCCTCCTTCCCCTCCTCCCCTCCTTCCTCCTTCCATTCCTTCCTTTTCTTCCTTCTCTTTCCGTTCTTCCTTCTCTCTCTACTCTCTCCCTCTTTTCTCCTCTCCTGCCCTCTCCTCCCTACTTCTCCTCTTCACCCCTCTTTCTCTCCCCCACTGTTGTATGTTCTGAAAGCAATATTTAATTCCTGAACAGAAGAAGCCATGAAAGCCCTTCGTATAAAATAAAATGGGAATATTAGGACTCATACCCAGTGCTGCTGGGCTGTGGGCCACGGCAGGTGCCACAGTGGGGAGCTAGGGGAGCAGAAATGGACCCCTGGATGCCCAGCTCTGAGAGAGTGGGCTTGGTGGGTGCGGCCGGGACAGGCAGAGCCCCGGCCACAGCCTCACCGGTGGCCTGGCCCTAGCCCAGCGATAGCCCGCACCTTGCTCTGTTTTGGTTGCAGTTTTTGGGGAGGTTCGAGACGGTCCTGTTCTACTGGCCCTCGCTGCTGTGCCTGGCCTTCCTGATGGGCCGCTTCCTGCACATGTTTGTCAAATCTCTGAGGGTGCACCTGGGCTGGGAGCTGCAGACGGTGAGTACCGAGTAGGAGTCCCCTGTGTGTCCCCGTGGGTCTGGTCTGCACAACCACCCCGGGAGGGAGGCGCTGTTCTTTTCTTTTCTTTCTTTTTTTTTTTTTTTAATTAACATACACTGTATTATTTGCATCAGGCTTACACAACTCACAGCACTCACCATAGCACATACCCTTCCGAATGCCCCAATGTCCATCACCCAGCCACCCTATCCCTCCCCACCCAGTCCCCAGCAACCCTAAGTTTGTTTTGTGAGATTAAGAGCCTCTTATGGTTTGTCTCCCTCCCGATCCTATCTTGTTTCATTTTTCCCTCCCTTCCCTGCATGGCCCCCCACCCTGCCTCTGAAATTCCTCATATCAGGGAGATCATATGATAATTGTCTTTCTCTGACTTATCTTGCTTAGCATAATACCCTGTAGGTCCATCCACCTCATTGTAAATGGCAAGATTTTGTTTCTTTTGATGGCTGCATAGTATTCCGTTGTATATATATACACCACATCTTTATCCATTCATCTGTTGATGGACATCTAGGTTCTTTCCATAGTTTGGCTATTGTGGACATTGCTGCTAGAAACATTGGGGTGCATGTGCCTCTTTGGATCACTGCATTTGTATCTTTGGGGTAAATACCCAGGAGGAGGCACCTGGGGTGGCTTAGTGGGTTAAAGCCTCTGCCTTCAGCTCAGGTCATGATCTCAGGGTCCTGGGATCAAGCCTCACATTGAGCTCTCTGCTCAGCGGGGAGCCTACTTCCCCCCTCTCTCTGCCTGCCTCTCTGCCTACTTGTGATCTCTGTCTGTCAAATAAATAAATAAAATCTTTAAAAAAAATACCCAGGAGGCACTATTCTTACTGCTCCAGTTCTGTGTGAGGAAACTCGGACCCGGGGAGGTGGGTTGCATCGCCCGAGGTCATGTCGCTGGTCTGGAGCAGAGCGGGAACCACAGCCAGAGAGCTCGGTTGCTGAGGCTCTCTCTTAACCACTGCGCTCCATCCAGAAGAACAACTTGACCCAAATTCCTGGCCTCTGTGACAAGAGCCTGTCACGAGGATTTTTGAGCCCCAGCATACATCTGTCTCTTTTCTCACAGGAAGAAAAGCCGTTTCTGGAAGTTCACCAGGCGGAACATGTCAAACGTCTCCTGAGGAAGCCCCCCCTGCAGTAAGCCATGGTGTACCCCCATTCACCCCTCCATGTCCACCAGTGTGGAAGAGCCCTGAGGTGTGGCAGCCCCTGAGATGCCTGGAAGGGCACAGAGTAGTCAGGACTCTTGTCGGCTAATGGCAGAAACTCAACTCAAACTAGATTTAAGAGAAGAAGGAAGCGTATGGTCTCCCATAACTGAAAGTGTAGAGGCGGTCAGCTCAGATGGCCATTGATCCGGTGGCTTCATTGATAAAAGAACCAGGGAAAGTTCCCTCATTTTCTCTTAGCTCTGCTTTGATCTATGTTAGCCTTGTAGTGAGGAGGGTTTCCTCCCAGTGGTGGCCCCCAGCATCTCTAAGCTTATACCCTCTTGGTTTAACCTCATAGGAAAAAGAAATTTTCCTTTCTAATAATTCAAACCAAACTCCCATTGTGATTCATTGGATCACATGGGACTACACGTCTTTCCAAAACCAATCCCTGTGGCTAGGCAATTAGAGTAAATGGATTGTTAAGCTGGTCACACGTTCACCATTGGAACTAGGATGTTGTTCAGGCTCACTTAACCACTAGGACTGATGGGAGGGAGCAGGTTCCCAGAGAAAGCCTGCTGTGCTCCTACCAATATAAGAAGACATAGCTCATGGCCAAGCAAAAGCACCTGGTCTTCAGTGACCTATCCCTGCCACAGCCACCATATACAAGGGGATGTGCCCCGGAGAAGGGATGTGGCT
This sequence comes from Mustela nivalis, assembly GCF_964662115.1. Lineage (NCBI taxonomy): Eukaryota > Metazoa > Chordata > Mammalia > Carnivora > Mustelidae > Mustela > Mustela nivalis. The sequence goes on from NC_139032.1 coordinate 60,813,033, forward strand.
AGTCCAAGGTCATACAATGGCAAGGTTCATACTTTGGTTAGAACTACATTTGCTCACGTGTAGCAGAAAATGGAAAACAACAGTGGGACACACAAGAGGGAGATTTCTTTCTTCTTCATGTAAAAGAATTCTGCAGGCAGGCAGTTCATACTGACCCCACACTGCCCACCATGGAAGTTTGCTGATCACCTGTCTTTTGGCTGCCATTCTTAGTGATTGTCATCATGAAGGCTGTCCACGTCCAAGGTAGATGCTGGTCGGGCTCCAGCTTGGACCAGCCACCATGTCTGCATTTCAGACGCCAGGCAGGAGAAAAGAAGGAAAGGCAGTGGGGTCCCTCCCAGCTGTGTCAATTCTAACTCAGCACCTTCCCCAAAATGCCATGCCACACTGTGGTCACATCGGATCAGCCCTTGCTTGGTCTTCCAGTCTTAGCTGTACGAGTCAGAAGCCATAGCCCTTTAGTCTGCTGAATTGCTGTATTGAGTAAAACAGTCTTTGTTCTTAAGAATGAGGGGAGAATGAAAACTGGGATCTGTCAGTGTTTTTTCTCTTCCCTGCATTCCAAGATGAAGCAGCGGCAATAAGTTTATTTTCAGAAGGATCGGGCATTTGCTATCAGCCACAGCCTCTCTTTCCTTGTTATTCATTCACAGGGAGACTAAAAAGTCCTGGTTCCAAACCAGAATCTATGAGTGGGATCCCTGCTTTCAGTTCCCAAGCAGAATGATTGGAACCACTGTGTTGGCTTTCATATGCCTGTACCTTGTAAGTAGATCTGAACAAATCCTTTTCTGTTTCATAAATGGGGTGGGGTTAGGGCAGGGGATATTCTTTAAAAGCTAGGTCAAAACTGAATCTCTGTAAATCAAAGAAGAACAATATTTTGACCCCTACCATTTTTACTCCAAGGATACTTTCACCCACATGGCCAATATTACTAATAAATATAATTGAATAATTTATGGAGGCTTCTGGTGATCAATTCTGTGTAAAGAGTCTGCAAGATGCCACTCTATCCTAACAACAAGAAAAACCTGAACAAACTGAAAAATCAATAGTTCTTCTTAAATGCATAAGGAAAGAGAAGTCATGGTGCAAACCATTGCCCCTAAAATTGGAGACAGACAGGTGGGTAGGAGAACCACAATGGAATGGAGCAAATAAAATCTAGCAATGTCTGGAAAGAACTATACACCACAACAAAGTGGGATTTACCTCAGATATGAAAAGGTACAATAGCAAAATTAATGTAATCAATCATATCAGTAACTGAAAGAAGAAAAACCACATGACCATATTAATGGATGCAGAAAAAGCATTTAACAAAATCCAATACCAGTTCATGAGAAAATTTTTCAGCCACCTAGTCATAGAGGGGATCTTTTGCAATATGATAAAGAATATCAACAAACCTACAGCTAACATCATACCTCATGGTGAGAAGTTAGAAGCTTTCCCACCAAGATCAGGAAGAAGGCAAGACTGTTCCCCCTCACTGCCCAACATTAACTTAGGAAATCCTAGCCAAGTAATAAGACAAGAAAAGGAAATAAAAGCTATACTGATTGGGAAGGAAGAAGTTAAAATGTCTTTGTTCACAGATGACATGATTTTGTTTGTAGAAAATCTAAAAGAATCAAACAAAACAACTCCTAAAGGAGCACCTGCCCGGCTCAGTCAGTAGAGCAGGTGACATTTGATCTTGGGGTTTTAAGTTTGAGCCCCACACTGGATGCAGAGATTACTTAAAGTCTTTAAAAAAAAAAAAGCCCAATTCTGGAACTAGTAAGTAGTTATAGCAAGGTTGCAGGGTACAAGGTTAACATACAAAAGTCATTTGCTCTTTTATATATCAGCATTGGACAAGGGGAATTTGAAATTAAAAATACAGTATCGGGGTGCCTGGGTGGCTCAGTGGGTTAAGCCTCTGCCTTTGGCTCAGGTTGTGATCTCAGGGTCCTGGGATCGAGCCCCACATAGGGCTCTCTGCTCAGCAGGGAGCCTGCTCCCCCTACCCCCCACCTGCCTCTCTGCTTACTTGTGATCTCTGTCAAATAAATCAATAAAATCTTTTAAAAAAATACAATATCATTTACATTAGCAGCCCCCTAAGAGAAATACTTACATGTAAATCTAATAAAAATATGTACAAGATCTATATGAGGAAAACTACAAACCTATGTTGAAAGGAATCAAATAAATACATGGAGATATATTCTATATTCATGTTTGGAAAGACTTAATATTGTCAAGGTATCAGTACTTCTCAAATTGGTCTATATATATCAGGATTGGTCTATACTGGAATTCAGTTGCAATCTCAATCAGAATCCCAGGGAGTTAGGTTGTGTACATTGACAAAGTGGTTCTGAGGTTTTCAGGGAGAGGCAAAAGACTCATAATAGTCAACACAATTTTAAAGGAGAAGAAGAAAGCTGAAGGACTGACACTATTCAATTTCAAGACTTATTGCAAAGCCGCGCTAATCATGACACTGCAGTGTTGGCAAAAGAATAGACAAACGAATCAGTGGACAGAATAGAGAGCTAAGAAATAGACCAACATAAATTTAGTCAGTTTATCTTGGACAAAAGGGCGAAGGCAATACAATGGGGCAAAGGTTTTCTTTTTTCTATTGAAGATTTTTATTTATTTATTTGACAGACAGATCACAAGTAGGCAGAGAGGCAGGCAGAGAGAGAGAGACGAGGAAGCAGGCTCCCTGCAGAGCAGACAGCCCGATGTGGGGCTCAATCCCAGGATCCTGGGATCATGACCTGTGCTGAAGGCAGAGGCTTTAACCCACTGAGCCACCCAGGTGCCCCCAAAGATTTTCTTTTTAATAAATGATGCTGGAAAAACTGGACATCTGCATGCAAAAAAAAAAAATCTAGACACAGACCTTCATAAATATTAACTTAAAATGGATCACAGACCTAAACGTCAAATGCAAAACTATGGAACTCCTAGAAGGTAAAATAGGAGAAAATCTAGTTGACCTTGGGTTTGATGATGACTTTTAATTTTTTAAATGAAATGAAATTTATTATTGCTATTATTTTTGGCATTATCAAGCATTTATTTGAGGGACTGAATAAGTGTGAATTTATGTATTTATGTATGTATGTATTTTTATTTCAAAGATTTTTATTTATTTATTTGACAGACAGATCACAAGTAGGCAGAGAGGCAGGCAGAGAGAGAGGAGGAAGCAGGTTCCCTGCTGAGCAGAGAGCCCAATGCGGGCCTCGATCCCAGGACCCTGAGATCATGACCTGAGCCGAAGGCAGAGGCTTTAACCCACTGAGCCACCCAGGCACCCTGTATTTTTATTTTAATTCCAGTATAGTTAACATATTATTTCAGATATACTGTATAGTGATTCAACTATTCTATATATCACCCAGTGCTCATCACAACAAGTGCACTCCTATTCCCCTTCACTATTTCGCCCATCCCTCCACCCATCTCCCCTCTGGTAACCATCAGTTTGTTCTCTACATTGAAATGGTGATGATTTTTTAGATATGACACCAAAGACACAGTCCATGGAAGGCTGATAAGGTGGGCTTCACTAAAATAAAAACATTTTTACTCTGCAAAAGACCTTGTCCAGAAAGCAAAAAGACAAGCCACATTGGGAGAAAATATTTGCAAAAGACACATCTGAGAAAGTCTGTTATTCAAAATATATAGAGAGTACTTAAAATTCAATAAGAAGAAAATAAATAACCATGATAGAAAATGGACCAAAACCTTAATAGTCACCTCCCAGAGAAGATAGACAGATGGCAAATAAGTGTTTGAAAACATGCTCTACAGGATATGTCCTCAGGAAAATGCAAATTGAAACAACAATGAGATACCACTACACACCTATTAGAATGGCAAAAATTCAAGACACTGACAACATCAAATACAGATAAGGGTGTGGAGCAACAGGAATCTCATTCATTGCTGGTGGAAATAAAAATGGTATGGCCACTTTGCAAGATATTTTGGTGAGTTCTGATAAACTACACGAACTCTTACCATGTGATCCAGCAATCACTTCCTTGGTATTTACCCACATGCACTAAAAACTTAATGTCCACACAAAACCCTACACATTGATGTTTATAGCAGCCTGATACATGATTGCTAAAATATGAAAGTGACCAAGAACCCTTCAGTAGGTGAATGGATAAATAGTTTTTGGAATATCCAGACAATGGGATTCAATTCAGCAATAAAGTGAAATGACTTATCAAGTCATGAAAAGTCATGGAAGAAACTTATTAGATGCTTATTAGTAAGTGAAAGATGCCAATTTGAAAATGTCACGCAATGTATGATTCATACACACAATGTATGAATTTTGGAAGGCAAAATTATGGAGACAGTAAAAGACCAGTGGGTTCCACGTGTTGGGAAGAGGGAGGGATGAATAGGCAGAACACAAAAGACTTTTGAGGCAGTGGAAACACTTTGTATGATACTATTATGGTAGATACATGTCATCAAAAGTTTGTTGAAATCCATAGAATGTGCGACACCAGGAGTGAACCCTAGTGTTAACTATGGGGTATGGGTAATAATCATGTTTCAGCTTAGGTATATTATTTAAGTTTGCTTTCTCAACAACCAAAAAATTTAAATGTTGGCATAATTTTGATTTTGATATTTTATTAAGCACAGGATCAAAACATTTCATGTGGTCATAGTTACCTGAGGTAAAATGTTTGAGTCAAAAGTGGGGTCAACCTGGAGAGATAGAAATAGCAAGACCAAATTGTCTTCTGGATGATACCTATATATATATTAATCCTGTGATTGAGTTTTTTTTTTTTTTTAAGATTTTATTTATTTATTTGTCAGGCATAGAGGGAGAGCGAGCAAGTGAGCACAGGCAGACAGAGAGGCAGGCAGAGGCAGAGGGAGAAGCAGGCTCCCTGCCGAGCAAGGAGCCCGATGCGGGACTCGATCCCAGGACGCTGGGATCATGACCTGAGCCGAAGGCAGCCGCTTAACCAACTGAGCCACCCAGGCGTCCCTGTGATTGAGTTTTAAATGAATGTGTTAGATAATGCTGAAGTACCACATAAACCTCTGAATTTCAGTGACTTAACACTATATATATTTTTGCCCATGTAACAATGCTGAGTGGGTGGGGTTCAGGTCTGGAGGGCAGCGGTCCTCTGCATGTTACTCCATAACCCAGATTCTTCTGTCGTGTTCCTCATTATCTCCAAGAACCCTCACCATCTGCATCCAGTCAGCAAAAGGGGGAGGTGCATGGAGAAATGCATGTGGAAGGTTTTCAAAGACCTGTGTGGACTGGCACACATTCCTTCCATTCCTCTTCTGGGGTAAGAACCATGTCATGGTGGCCACATCTAACTGAAGGGAGTCTGGGAAAGGTAGTCCAGCTTTGTGCCCAAAGGGGAGAATGGATTTTAATGGACAACTGGAGCTCTCCACAATGTGAATAACTAACTTGAAGTTACTGTGTTCCTTAAGTCTTTGGTGGCTGTCTACTGAATGCCAAGCACCATGCTAAGATGGAAGGCTATTTAAAACGAGAAAACTCTATGGGGCACCTGGGTGGCTTAGTGGATTAAAGCCTCTGCCTTCGGCTCAGGTCATGATCTCAGGGTCCTGGGATCAAGCCCTGGGGTCATGGAAGAGAGAAGACAGCGGATTCATCAGTCTTGGCCTAGGAGAGGCCCATGGTCTAAGAGAAGGGGATACGATGTGGTCTGAAGTACTTGCCATGTAAAGAGAGAAAAAAGGTGAAAGTGCTCTGAAAGCTGAGTGAATTATCCTAGATTGAGACACTGCCTGAAGATGGTAACATTTGGAGCAGCACATTCAAAGGCAAATAAAATCTGGTTGATGAAGTAAAATGGTAGTAGGAACTCTAGAAGCTTTGGTATGATGGTAGGCATGGAGCCCTGGAACCATGATGACAAGATGATGGGAGTGAGCACGTGTGACCTGCGTATAGGAACCAGCAGCTTCTCTAACATGGTTACCACCAAGACACCAGAAGGACAGTGAGTGGTGAGAGATACAGATGGAATTGTCCCCAAGGTCACTCCTTAGTTACAGGTAGGCATTCATTTCACTTGGATGTAATCAATGTTTGAAGAGTTCCTTGAGCCCTTGTGGGACCTAGTCTTGTGTGCTATCAGGTGAAAATAGTTTGGGCTGACTCCAAAGAAGTCCTCAAAGAAGTCAAAGTCCTGCTCATGTTGGATAGCCACTGTCCAGAATCTATTTCAGATGAGTTTTGAGCTTGTTTTGACCTCAAAACCAAAGAGAGGGCTATATGTTATTCATTTACTAGGCTGGACTTGGGTGTGACATTGAAATGTTTGCTGTTTGTACCAGTTCATTGTCATTGAGTTCTGCATGTTCGTGTACGTGAGAGATGAGCTGGATGTGTTTGAGGGGGAGCTGGAGAGCTACATCGCCTCCGTGAACCAGACGGGGACCCTGACCCCAGTCAGTCTGCAAGTGAAAGAGCTGATGAGCGTCTCCGAAGGTAAAACCACCACACCTCCTTTGTTGGGAAAGTGTGGGAAACTGGGAGAAGGACTTGGAACTCGCAGCAGGTGCACCCCTGGGATAATTATAGTTGTAGCATTGCTATTATCTGCATGAGGTGCCTGGTTTGGGAGACAAGTGGGTTACAACTGGTCTATGCCTCCCTGGGTGACTGGAAGGCCAGTGGGGTTGGGATCCGGGCCATTCTGTTAAAATCTGTTTGGGGCTGAATTAAACATGCCCTGAGAATTTTCTCATTTTCAAGATTTTATTTATTTATTTGGTGGACAGAGATCACAAGAAGGCAGAGAGCCAGGCAGAGAGGGGAGGGAAGCAGGCTCCCTGCTGAGCAGAGAGCTGCCTGAGCCAAAGGCAGAGGCTTAACCCACTGAGCCACCCAGGTGCCCCATAGAATTTTCTCATTTTAGTATATGTGCTGCCGAAGCGAGCACGAGTTTTCTCATTTTAAATAGCCTATTTTGTTTTGATGCCAGTGGGAACAATTAAATCATCATCTCTTTTTCACTTTGGAAAAAATAAAACAGCAAGTCATGGCTTTTCGTTAGGGTTATATGGAAATTTTATTTCTGCTGTTCATATGTAGTTTCTGGTTTGTGCGGACTGCTGTGACAAATTGCTGTAGACTGGGTAGTAGAAACAAACACTTACTCATTCCCCAGTTCTGGAGCCCGAGGAGTTCAAGGTGCCAGCAGGTCTGGTGTCTGATGAGAGCCTGCTTCCTAATTTTGTATCCTCAGTGCTGGAGAGTAGGGAGAGGAAGCCAGCTCTCTCCTTTCTCTTCTTATAATGACACTAATCCCCAAAGCCACAACTCGACCTGCCATCATGCTGGGATTAGGGTCTTGACATATGAGTCTGTCCATAGCAGTCACTTCACCTTAAGATACCAGCTGTCTTTGAAAACGACATTGTCTTGTCTTCAGCTTCCTCATCTTTAAAGATTTTATTTATTTATTTGACAGACAGAGATCACAAGTAGGCAAAGAGGCAGGCAGAAAGAGAGAGAGAGAGGAAGAAGTAGTCTCCCTGCTAAGCAGAGAGCCCAATGCGGGGCTCGATCCCAGGACTCTGGGATCATGACCTGAGCCGAAGGCAGAGGCTTAACCCACTGAGCCACCCAGGCGCCCCAGCTTCCTCATCTTTAAATGGGGGCTTGGAACAGGGTGGGAAGTGGTTTCCAAAAACCTCAGTAGCATCGAAATTTAATGGTCATAAATTACCAAATGTTCCTAAAGTTGTGAAACAGATGTTGTAAATGATATTTTTACTTAATCTGGTAGAGTACGGCATCCAGAAGGAAACAGATCTCCTGTGAATTATTTGAGGGAAATTCTCTTTCATACACATGGCATGGAAAGTTACTTTCACGGGAGCACTGGGGTACCACCCCTTCCAAACCAACATACTTCACTGTTGCCCTTGAACATTCCCATTCATCTTTAATGTAGGGTCATGCTCAGGCTGAGGAGTCCTTGAGTACCAAGCTCAGCAAGCCTGGTCTAATCTTTAAGTTCAGTCATACTGATTTTAAGTCATAGTTTTGAAAGCTTACATTTCCCCCCCTCCTCTGGGAAAGTTTGTAATGCCAACCTCGGTTACTCACTCTGGGTGAACCCGGAGTACATATATCACCATATTCACTCGTGTTTTACCCCCTCTTCCACGTATTTCTCTCATGTTTAGATACTCTGAGAGTCAAAACATAAAATTTTCGCTCCATCTTGATCTTTTTCGGCTTTAACACCGCTGTCCCCTGGCCGAGAGAGACTTTTAGGTTTCATCTTTGAAGATAAATATTCATCTTTGGGATGATAAACATTAAATGAATAGTGTGCCGTCAGCCATGCTCTCGCTGCTGGCTGGAGTAAGTCTGCATTCGCTCTGCTCATGGCCAGACGCCTCCCATCCTTTCCTTCAAGGCTCCCTGTGCCCCTGGGGGTGAGATTTATGGGGGTTTACCTGCATCCTTTGTGATGGTTGAGGTTTGGGATATAGCCCTTGCCTAATCCTGGTGATGCTGGGACAGAAACACATTTAAAACTTGGAAGAAATGGAAATCAGCTTTCTTTTTCCTTCTTTTTTTTTTTTTTCATTTTATTTTATTTTATTTCTTTTCAGTGTTCCAAGATTCATTGTTTATGCACCACACCCAGTGCTCCATGCAATACTTGCCCTCCATAATACCCACCACCATGCTCACCCAACCTCCCAACCCCCTCCGCTCTAAAACCCTCAGTTTGTTTCTCAGAGTCCACAGTCCCTAATGGTTTGCCTCCCTCTCCGATTTCCCCATGTCCTCCGTGATACTCCTTCTGCTCCACAAGTGAGTGAAACCATATGACAGTTGGCTCTCTCTGCTTGACTTATTTCACTCAGCATAATCTCTCCCAGTCCCGGCCATGCTGATACAAAAGTTGGGTATTCATCCTTTCTGATAGAGGCATAATACTCCATTGTATATAAAGAAGACCACATCTTCTTTATCCATTTGTCTGTTGAAGGGCATCTTGGTTCTTTCCACAGTTTGGCAACTGTGGTCATTTTTGCTATGAACATTGGGGTACAGAAGGCCCTTCTTTTCACTACATTTGTATCTTTGGGGTAAATACTCAGTAGTGCAATTGCAGGGTCATAGGGAAGCTCTATTTTTAATTTCTTGAGGAATCTCCACACTATTCTCCAAAGTGGCTGCACCAACTTGCAGCATTCCCACCAACCAGTGTAAGAGAGTTCCCCTTTCTCCACATCCTCTCCAACACTTATTGTTTACTGTCTAGTTAATTTTGGCCATTCTAACTGGTGTAAGATGGTATCTCAATGTGGTTTTGAAACACATTGCAAATTGCATCATTAACTGATGGCTAATGATGATGAACATTTTTTCTTAGGTGTCTGTTAGCCATTTGTATGTCTTCCTTGGATAAGGGTCTTCTCATGTTTTCTGCCCATTTTTTGACGTGATTATCTGTTTTGTGTGTGTTGAGTTTGAGGAGTTCTTTATAGATCTTTCCAAAGATATAACTCACACACCTCACAATCCATCCACTTAAAGTACAGTTTAGTGGTTTTAGTATATTCTCAGCCATCACTGTAGTGTGACCAATCACCACAATCAAATGTGGAACGTTTTCATCACCTTAAAAAGAAATCATAATCATTTGCAATCTCTTCTCATTTCCCCTCAACATTCCTAGTCCTAAGTTACCACTGTTTTCTGGCTCTGTGGATTTGGCTCTTCTGGACTTCTTATATAAATGGAATCCCACAATACAATGGTCTTTTAAAATTTTATTTTATTTATTTATTTGACAGACAGAGATCATAAGTAGGCAGAGAGGCAGGCAGAGAGAGAGAGGAGGAAGCAGGCTTCCTGCTGAGCAGAGAGCCCGACATGGGGCTCGATCCCAGGACCCTGAGATCATGACCTGAGCCAAAGGCAGAGGCTTTAACCCACTGAGCCACCCAGGAGCCCCTACAATGGTCTTTTTTGACTGGCCTCTCTCACGTAGCACATGTTTACAAAGTTCATCTATGTCATGGCATGCAACCAAACTTCATTATTTTTTATTGCCTGAGTTTATTCTGTTGTATGAATATACCACATTGTGTTGATCCAATTATTGGTTGATGGAAATCTGGGTTGTTTCAACTTTCTGGCTATTATGAGCAATATTTCTGTGAACATTCATCTCCAAGATTTTCATATATTTTCATATGTCTTGGATATATACCTAGGAGTGGAATTCTGGATCCTATGGTAACTATGTTTAACCTTTCAAGGAATTGCCAGACTATTTTCAGAAGCACCTGCCTCACTGTATATTACCACCAGCGATGTATCAGCGATCTAGTTTCTCTATATCTTCACCAACACATGTTGATATGTTTTTTGTTTTTTAATAAGAGCAATCTAGGAAGTGTGAAATGGCATCTTATTGTGGTTTTGATTTCTCTGATGTCTAAGGATGTTGACTGGGGTGGGACTGGAGGAGGTTGGCCATTTGTACATCTTCTGTTTATCTCCATGGAGATTCTTTGCCTATTTCTAAATTATCACTGAGCTGTAAGAATTCTTTTATGTTACACATAAATCCCTTCAAAGAGATACAATTTGCAAGAATTTTTCTCTCAGTCTGTGGGTTGCTTTTTCTCTTTTTTGACAGTGTCCTTTGAAACACAGATGGTTTTAATTTTGATGGAGTTCAGCATAGTCATTTTTCTTTCATCACATGTGTGCATCTAAGAAAACATTGCCTAACTTGAGGTCATAAAGATTTATTCTCCTATTTCCTTTAGAGACTTGTACAATTTTAGCTTTTACATTTAAACCTATCATCCCCTTTTAAGTTAATTTTTGTATATGCTGTGAGGTAAGATTCTCACTTTGTTTGTTGATTTCCGTATGAATATCAGTTACCCCGGTGCTGTTTGTGGAAAAACATATTCTTTCCCCATTGAATTGTCTTTTTTATCCGTGTTGAAAGTATGCTGATGGTGAGGAATTACTTCTGGATTCTCAGGTTATCACACTGATCTGTTTATCCTCCAGGCAGTACCACACTGTCCTCATTACTGTAGCTTTGTAGTAAGTTTAAAATCAAGAAATGGGAGTCCTGAAATTTTCTTATTCCTTTTCAAGATTATATTGCCTATTCTAGGTCTCTTCATTTTCATATGAATTTTAAGATTAGCTTGTCGATTTACGCAAAATTGGCATTGGAATTTTGAGGATTAGATTGAGTCTTTAGATCGGTTCAGGGAGTATTGCCATGTTAGCAGAGAACCTCCTGTATAGGAACACAGCATGTCTTTCCATGGATCAAAATCTTCTTTAATTTCTTTCAATAGTCTTTTGTAGTTTCCAGGGTACAGGTTGCATACTTCTTCTGTTTATTCTTAAGTGTTTTATTCTTTTTGATACTAATGCAAACATATTTTCATTTTGTTCATTGCCAGTGCCTAGAAATACAGTTGGTTTTTATATATTTGTTTTGTGTCCTACAAGCTTGCTGAACTTGTTTATTAATGAGTTTAATCTTTTTTGTTTGTTCATTCCATAGAATTTTTAAAATATAAGAACATGTTACCGGTGAACAGAGGTAGTTTTATTTTTTCCTTTGCAGACTGGCTGCATTTTTTTTTTGCCCAATTTCCCTGGCTAGACCCTCCAGTACGAAATTGGCAAGAGTGGACATTGATTCTCTTATACCTGAACTTAGGGGGAAAACCAATCAGTCCTTTGCTGTTAAGCATGGTGTTAGCGGTGGGTTGTTTTTTGTTTGTTTGTTTTGTTTTGTTTTGTTTGCAAATACTCTATATCATCTTGAGGAAGTTCTCTTCTATTTCTACTCTGTGAAGTCTTTTTCATTATGAAGAGGTGTTGGATGTTTTTAAAATGGTTTTTGGCCCGACTGATAAACGGCTTGTCTGGAAGCTTCTCAATGTACACACCATTCCCCTTCCCTGTTTCTCCCCCCCGCCCCACCTTGCTCCCAAGCACACAGGATCACGTGAAAGCAGATTAGATACAACATATTAAAAACTTGCCGAAAGAGGGACGAAAGATGTCAGTCAAGACCTCTTGACTCCAATTACCCTTGCTCAGGATTGCTTTTTACCGGGGATGGCAAAGAGAAGTCAACTACGAGTCATTCTACAAGGGCTGGAGGTGACTGGGGTGTGTACACTCCTTCATTTTCTCTTCCCATTACACACTGTAGATGAAAAATCTTAATATCAAAGGAGAAGGCTTGTGCGAGAAGTAAAGCATAGCAAGGGCGTGTGTGTGTGTCTGAAATGAGACAGAAATAGAAGAAATAGAAGCAAAACTTTGTGTACACAAGAAATGTGTTAAAGGAAGTAAAACGTATCACCCAGCCCTTTCTGATGTGAACAGCTGTATTTTGAAAATAATGTTTCTGGCTCATCTTCTCAGGCCTCTCCCATGACTTCTTCTGTTTCAGGAGTCTGGCTGGTGACCATCTTGCCCGCCTCCCTCACGTGCGTGAGCTATCTGTTCCACATATTGGCCTGTTACCGGTAAGAGGGCTCTGGGAGTCACTGGTGTGTCTTCAGCTCGAACTTTCTAGAAATTCCCGAGTAGTGACTGCAGTGCCCGAATTGGAACCAGGAATGTATATGCCATCTAGGAATAGCCACATTTATTGGTTGTAAAACAGAAAGCCCCAAATCAAAAAAAATCTATTGATCTGAGTTTCTGCTATAAGCTTGACATTGTGCTTAGAATATTTTGATTTTCAGGGGCACCTGGGTGGCTCAGCTGATCAAGCAGCCATCTCTTGGTTTCAGCCCAGGTCATGATCTCAGGGTTCTGGGATCGAGCCCCAGCAGTGGGGGAGTCTGCTTCCCTCCTTCTCTGTCTCCCTTTGCTCCTCCCCTGACATGCATACATGATCTTTCTCTCTCTCTCTCTCCCTCCCTCAAATAAATAAATAAATAAATCTTTTTTGAAAAAAGAATTCTTTTGATTTTCACCACAACCTGAGAGGCACTTCCATCTCTGTTCTAACAGCTGAGAAGGCTGAGATAAAAGACAAAAGAACTCAGCCGTGCCATTAGCAGCTGGCCATGTCTTCTGCCCTGAGATGCCTTATCATGTCTTGTACGCTCAGCATCTCTGTTGGGGCTCAGACTTGCCCTGCTCCCCAGGACTAACCACAGTGGGTTCCTAGAAGCTGCATATGGCTCAGGGAGTACCAAAGCAGATCAGGTCAAGGACACCGGGTGCACGAGTCTTTAGAAGAGCAGGGCAGGAGGAGGGGATGGCCTTGAATATGTAGTGAGCATTTCACTGCAGACAGTGGTTGAATTTTAAGTATCCGTCTTCTCTCCTCTCTCTCTGTCTGACTCTCAATATCTCTCTGTCTTTCAGTTCTTCCCTCCCCCGACCTAAATCTCTAAGTCACATGCAGTCACAGGAGGCCCAGGGCCATCGCTTACTGCCTCCCCTTCCCCAGAGAATCCTGCCTTTACAGCCTCCCCATCTGGCTGCCCAAAGTGTGGGTCTCTTGCAGATGGCAGGCAAGTAAGTACTCTCCTGGTACAAAGAGGCCCCAGCTCTCCATCCCAGCCCTAGCTTGCTCCCTCTCTCTGCTTTCTTGTCCCCGGATCCTGTGGGTGGACTGGACACTGCCACTCTCCCCTGCCCGCCCCCCCCCCATGCAGGGATATGGCCTGCAGGGTGCCTGGGAGATGATCACTGAGACATTGGACCACAACCAGCCACAACCACCTTTTAGAGCTGTTTGTGCTGACATGGGTAGAGGGCACAGGGGTGGGAGGCCTTATTCTTGTCCAGGCTGGCCCCTCCCTCCCATTCCATGTGGACTGATGACCCCCATCCTGTCTGCTTTACAGGACCATGGGGCAAAGGAAATAGTGGATAAGAAAACGCTACAACCAGATAGTACTAGCACTGTGCTCGTATTTTTCTTTTAGAATTAGTCTAATCTCTTTTTTTAAAAAAAGTTATAAAAATATTTAATGTAAAATCCTTCTCCCATTCAGATCCCAGTTTGTTGCCCCAGAGCTAAGCATTATTCTTTTTCTGTATCCTTCCAGAAATTGTCTGGTGCCTCGTGCAAGTATATCTGTGTTTGTATTCCTGGTGGCGTGCTCTACTCCAGGCTGCCAAGCTGAGACAATGAAGCTCACAGATGCAATTTTGAATTTTCTAATAGACACTAACTTTTAACCTTAAAAAGTTAAGAAAAGAGATGAAAATAATTTAATATATTTTATGGAACCTAACAGAACCCCAAACCATCTTTTTGTCGTGTAATAAATACACAAACTTTTTTTCAAGATTTTATTGATTTATTTGACAGAGAGAGATTCAGTGAGAGAGGGAACACAAGCATGGGCAGAGGGAAAGGGAGAAGCTGGCTCCCCTCTGAGCAGGAAGCCTAATGTGGGGCTCGATCCCAGGACCCTGGGATCATGACCTGAACTGAAGCCAGATGCTTAACAACTGAGCCACCCAGATGCCCCAAGTATGCAAACTATTAATGACATGTTTACATTCTTTATTTCATACTGAGTCTTCCCAATTTAGTGGACATAAAATTGCAAAACATCCTGGAAAATGCTGGAGATAGGATGTTAGGAAAAAGGCAGGACACAGATGAGAATGCACCATGAACATAACCATTACCAACCTAATCTTTACTCAAAGGGCCAGGCTGAGAGCAGTTTGCAGGGGTGCTGGGAGCATGAGGGGCTGTGGTCCCTTTTTCAGTTTCCTTTATGTTGTTATAAGGTGGACCTATCATTAAATATGGGTTCCCATTATTACCTATTTTGAAATATTATTACATAAATAGTACATATTCATCACAGAACAAATAAGAAAACAGAGCAAATTGAAAAAAATAAAAGCCGCACACAGAGAGTCTCAACTTCCACATTTAGTCACCATGAAGACTAGGTAACTACACATTATTTTTACAAACTATATGAAGATTTTTAAATCATCAGGGAAACACATAACTGTGTTAAGACCACAGTGAGGCATCACCTCACATCGGTTCAAATGGCTAGTTTAGTCCCCAAACCACAAGAAGTAGCCAGTATGCGCGAGGATGTGGTGAAAATGAAGCTTTCGTGTACTGTTGATGGGGATGCAAATTGTGCAGCCACTGTGGAAAACAGCATGGAAGTCCCTCGAAAAAGTCAAAATAGAACTTCTGATCAGATGATCTAACAACTTCATTCCTGGGTATTTATGGGAAGAAAACAAAAACCGTATTTTGGACACATATTTGCACCCCCATGTTTATTGCCACATTATTTACAATATTCAAGATATGAAAATAACCTAGGTGTCCGCTGATGGATGGAAGGGGCAAAGAAGATGCGACACACACACACACACACACACACACATATAGTGGAATACCATTCAGACATAAAAACGAATGAAATCTTGCCATTTGCAGAACGTGGATAGACCTTAAAAGGTGTTACGCTTAGTGAAGTCAGACAGGAAAGGATAAATATTATATGATCTCACTTATATGTGGAATCTAAAACAAAACAAAAATCCAAGCTCACAGATGCAAAGGACAGATGTGAGGTTGTCAGAGGTGGGGTTGGGGGGTGGGTGAAGGGACTCAGAAGGTATAAGCTTCCAGTTTTAGAATAAATATCATGGGGATGTAATACACAGCCTGGCGGCTCTAGGTAATAGTGCTCTGCTGCAGATTTACAAGCTGGGGAGTATAGATCTTAAAAACTCTCATCACAAGAAAAAAATCTTATAACTATGCAAGATGATGGATGTTAACTAGACTCATCACAGTGACCATTTTGCAATATATACTTAAATCATTATGTTGTACGCTTGAACCTAATATAATGTTACATGTCAACTATATCTCAATTTAAAAAGTATTTTGAAAGTATCTTTAAGTCTGACGAGAACGTCCCAGGAGCTGTGGTCAACACAGGGAAGCCGAGCCGGCCACCATCTCCCTCCACTGGCTTTTCTGTCTACATCTCTTGAGCTCGAAGTGCATAAACAGCCATGGTCATGAACGTTCCTGATTTCCCACTTTTTTCTCTAGAAAGCACATGAAGCGGTTGTGGGCAGGAAAGAAACACTTTCTCCCTTTGAAGTTCCATAATCCTTCCTCGGCGGAGAGTGTGGTGAGTTCTCTGAGGCCTCTCTCTGCTCTGAGACCGAGGGGTTGGCCGAATCCTGGTGTCCTGTGGCTGGGACGGGGGCAGCAGCCTCTGGGAGGAAGAGCCCGGACGGGGAGACCATGGGCCTCACTTCTGCTGCTGGGTGAGCCATCTGGCCCTTGGTCTCCTCTTCTGTAAAATGATGACAGTCACGACACCTGTCTTGGTGTGTGGATCGGTGAACCTCAGATGAGGCGGGGATGCTTGACCCATGTGTTGGAGGCGAGCAGTCTTTTCTCCCCTCTGAGACCCTTTTTCTTT
Source organism: Mustela nivalis (assembly GCF_964662115.1). NCBI lineage: Eukaryota > Metazoa > Chordata > Mammalia > Carnivora > Mustelidae > Mustela > Mustela nivalis. The sequence goes on from NC_139032.1 coordinate 60,829,548, forward strand.
TTAAATCCCAGGTGGCCATTGCAAGGTACTCTGGCTGGCAAATAGCCTACATGCTGTGGGGTAAGTGTCTTCACGTGACCTGTTGTAGTTCAACACCCACTCCCCAGGCGCCTGCAGAGTCCTGGCTGTGGGTAGAGAGAAGAGAGGTCGTCCCAGGCAGAAGACACAGTGCAAGCATGCTGGAGGGGGCACTTCAGGGAGGGCCAGGTATGACCGGGTCACGAAGGGCCTCGGGTGACCGTGCGTTCCCTTGGCCCCCAGGCTACCTCATCATCCATGTGGTGCAGAGCCTCTGTGGCATGCTGATCATGTACAGCCTGGTGTTGCCTGTCGTCCACAACCAGGGCCTGGAGATGCTCCAAGGACTGGGCATTGGGACGTAAGTGCTGGGCGGGCTCTCTGTCTGTACTTGGGGCCTTGGAGCATCTATTTAAATTGCCCCCTCCCTGTTGGGATCTCACTAATTCCTGGATGCACATTCTCAGCTCTGACCCAAGGATGGGCCAAAATAGCAACTCATCACCATGGGAACCTTATGGTTCACAGAATGTTTGTATTCTCGCTGGTCAGTGGGGGTGCTCACAGTTGTGTCTGTGGGGGAGACACATGTGTCCATTTAATAGCTGGGAAGATTGAGGTTCAGGGAGGTGACATGAGAGTCAGATCAGTATAGTGTAAGGAGAGAGGAGAAAACCTGAACTTAGGTTCTTGATCAGCTGTGTGACCCTGGGTGAACTGCTTCTCTGAGCCTCAGTTTACCCCTGCGGAAGGTAAAAGTGAAGGTTGACATTACTGAGAATTCACTGTGCATCTTTTGTCTTAAGAACCCTTGGAATGTTGAGTCTCATATTAAGGCCCATTTTTCACACAAGGAAGCAGAGGCACAGAGGCCTCACCAGTATGTCCAAGGAGGGGAAGAGACAGGGTTGGGAGCTAGCCACCTGAAGCCGAGGCCCCATTTAAGCGCCCCACACGGCTGCTTGGGGAAGCAAACTCAGGACGTGGCCCTCTCTGGAAACTCCTGCTCTGAGCTCTTTGGTTCCGTTCTCCCCTAGAGCCGCGTGGGAGGCTGGGCAGAGCCTGCTTGTCCACTCTCGGGGCCTTCATGAACTCTCAAAAAACCCCATCCTTTTCTTTGATCTCCATGCTGTTAAACAGGCAGCTTAGGGGTCGCATGTCATTAAATCCTGAACTTCCGGTCTGGAAGTCCATGGTCACAAGACCTGACCATGCGGCTTTGAGAAAGCCGTCCGCCCTTCGTGAGCCTGTTTTCTCATCAGACAGTGGGTGTGAGAAGGCTCTGGAGGCATAAAGCACAGAGCCGGGGCTCCTGTTGTCCCAGCAGGTTGGCCGGTCCCTGTCCTCTCTGTCACCGGGCACCAGAGGGGGGCTTGGACAAGGCCACCTCAGGACTGTCTCACCCTGTGTTTCAGCCTCACCATAGCCATCGTCCTGGGTCTCATGGTCCTGCAGGTGTGGATCGCCGCCACCTTCTTCCTGCAGCCGAAGATGAGTGCAGCTGACAGGCAGAAGCCCTTGGCGCTCAACAACAGGTGGGGTAAAGAAGGGATGGGGATCGGAAGCTTGGACTTCAGCAGCCTCTCGTTCCTTCCTCTTCGCCCTTGGCAGGTTCCTGGGCGGACAGCGCTCTCCCTGAGAGGGCGAGGGGCAGTGGCTCGGGAGCAGCCTCTGGGACCCAACTGCCTGAGTCCAAATCCTGGCTCCACCCCTTTTGGGCGATGGCACTGTATGTGGCCTTCCAGAACACCCATGAATGGTAGTTTCCTCATTTTACAAATAATTGCGCACCTCAGAGAGGCATTTGGAGCATGAACTGTGTTCCATTATGCACTTAGAACAATAGTGCCTGGTCCGAGGTGATCCTTCGTAGTTCACTCATTCAAAGCCCTTCACTCAGGGAGGAAACAAAGCCAGCACTAAGGATACAGAGGTATCCCTCCATGACCTGCTTGCAGAAGCTCTCCATCCACAGGGGCCAGCAGACACAGACACATGGCAACAACTCCGGGGTGGGGGGTGGTTGGTAACAGCCTCATGAGAGCAAGGCAGGTAATGGAGAAAGAGAGACAGAAATGGTTCATTCAATGGCAAGTGGGGCGTTTGAGCTGAATGCAGTAGGCTGGTGGGATTCCGGTGGGTAACGCTGAGGAGAGTGCGTGGCCAGCAGCCCTCGTGGTCCAGATGGAGGCAGCTGGCCACGAAAGGGCAAGACGTGTTGAGAGAACAGTGAGAATTCAATATGGCAACCATGCAGTGGCCTTGGATGGTGAGGGGTGGGTACAGAGTGATGACCCCAGGAAGACCCCTCCTAGAGATGGCCCAGACATCCAGGATGCCCGAGTTGGGGCCTTATCCCACCCACAGGCAACAGGAAACCACCCAATCCGGTGGTCATCTAGGAAGTTTCCCCTGGAGGACTTGGAACAGTTCCAGCAGGGAAAGGGGGAGGGAAGCAGGTCATTATGACAATGGACAGTGGGAAAGCCACAACCTCTGCTGTAACCACAAAGCCAGCTGTGGCCACATGAGATTTCTTGTGGTACAGGAAACCTTAAAACCCAAGGATCCCATGAAACATCACAGCTACCATTGACAACCTGCACTGTATCTGAGCTCATCCCCAGACCAGTGCTGTGTGGCTGGGACCATCATGTCACACGGCTAGGAGACGGGAGCTGCAGGGTTTGACCCCAGGCCTGGGGCCCTGAGCCAGCATGCACAGCCACCTCCTCCTGCTCAAAGCCTGCTGCCCCTCTGCCTGCTTCTGTTTGCAGGAAAGCATTCCACAACTTCAACTACTTTCTGTTCTTCTACAACGTACTGCTGGGCCTGGGCGCTTGTCTCTCCAGGCTGCTCATCAGTTGCGTCCTGGGCACGTGGCTGATCGCACGCATCGACAGGACCATCATGCAGAATGGCTATGAGGGGGTGGACATGGGTGAGTGGCTGATCCCTGGTGGCTATGCATTGAGTCGGGGGCGGGGGGCCAGGGGGGCGCTGCTCTTGCAGCTTTCTGGAAGCCGCCAGCCGGTCGGGTCCTGGAGGCCTGGACTTCACACCCTCCTCCTGCCCAGAGCTCAGCTTTCATGGAGGCTCTAACGCTGAGCAGAAAAAAAGCATTCAGCCTAATAGTCAGAAGAGAATTCAGGCTAGTGAAACAGCTGCATATTTGACAGACCTTCCCGGTATCATGGAGAGCGGTAGGAAGTACTAGAACTCCATCTGAACAGTTAGAAGGTAACTAATTTACTCAAACATTTTGAGGAAGAATACTCATAGAATTAACAGTGTCATTAGCTGGAAACATAGTTAAGAAAATGGTCTGTCCTCTTGAAAAGACTCCCAAATCAAGCCATTTCTGTAGAGCAAAAATCGTCTTGGTTTTCTTTCTGACCTGTGTCCATTCATTCACTCCCCCATTGCTTGTATGCCTGGCAGCCTCTCCATACAAGCCACGGCGTTCCTCCCGCTTTCGACTTGGGTCTCTGCAAAAGGGATGGATTAGAACGATAGCCTGAGAGCCCTTCCAGCTCTTTGTGCCTGATTTTCTAGAATCTCAGTGAAAACAGCACTGTTGAGGAACAGCGTGGCACAGGCTCTTGCGTCCCGGGACAGGACAGAGGGCGTGCTGCCCGGCCTGACTAGCCATGTGCGTTTCAGGGTTCAGTGCCTGGATTGGCATGCTCTACGTGGATCATTATCATACCAACCCTGTGCTCGTCAGCTTCTGTAACATCCTGATCACAGGGCACAGGGAGAGGAAGCTGCAGCGGGCCATCAAATACTGGTGCCTAAATCAGTCGACAGGTAAGCCTCCTTTTTGAACCTATGCTGGGGTTGGACAACAGGCAATGAGGACCCTAAGGCTTCTCTGGGAGCCCCGATGACATGGCCCAGCTTCCCCCTTCCTCCATACTCTGTGCCTTGGGGAGCCTTTTACTGAGGAGACCAGGAGGCTTAGCACACGGCCAGCCTGGCCTGGGGACCCTGGAGGCCTGGTGTCCTTGTCCTTCTAAGTGGGCTCCTCCCATAGTCCCAGGAAGGAGCCCTAGTTCTGCTGTCTGTGTCCTCCAGTCCCTTTGTTTGAGACCCCACCCATATCCCAAGCTTCAGGCCAGACACCGTCCAAGATGGGGCTCGGTTTGGTTACACCAAGCTCTTCTGGCTACTATTTTCTGCTCCCTTGAGGGTCAAGACTGTCTACCCCACCCCTCCCACCCTTATTACTCTGCTCTGCCTTCTGCTGGGAAGCCCACCACTTAGCCACGTCTCGTGAGCACTGGTCTGGACTATGTTCATCACTGTTCCCAACTGCAGACATCCGGCTCTGGCAGAGTCTCACATCCCTCCAGCCGCCCTCATGTCCCCAGAAGTCCCCGTCCAGCTCCTTCTCCTGAACCCCACACCTACCAGCCAGCTTCTCCTAGAGCTTCTGAGAAAAGAGACAAGCTGCCCCGTCCCCCAAGTCTGTCTGCTCTGGTTCACTCCTAGGTCCCCGGATTTCAGCCAGGTCCAGGACAAGGTGGTTCCTGCTGCAGACCCTGGTCAACAACCCCAGACTCGTCATGCTCAGAAAGGCAAGACCAGGTCACGGCTCCCGGGACTTTACCCAGATCCTGCTGACGTGCTCAGAGAGCTGACAGTAACCTCCGATGTTGCTGCAAGGCCATTCCAGCACAACTGCCCCTGAGACGGGGCCCAGGCTCCCAGCTGCTGTCCCCCGCAGTGTGAGGGGATGCAGTCACTGTCATGGGACAGCACGTGGGCTGAACCACGAAGTCTCAGGTCTAATAATCCAGTCCCTTGGTAAAAAGATCAAGAACTAAAGAGAATTTCTGTTGAACAGTCTTTTCTCAAAAATGATTTCCACTATCCATGGTTAGGAGGTAGTGCTGGGGATTTCTGTATGGACAAGCACAGATAGATCTTTGTGAAGAAAGTGGTAAAATGTCTACACCAGGAGAACTTAACTGTTTAAAACCATTTCTCTCTAGAAGAAAGTGTGGCCTTAATCCAACAGGATCCTCATTGCTTCCCCCTTTCCAGGCCTTGTGGTGGTGGGAGAGATGCAGACAGGGCCTAAGCAGGGGGTGCGTAGGGGCATTCTGGGGGTCAGGAGAGAGGCAGGAGGCCGGTTCCGCGTCTCTGTACACTCGGAAACCCTCCAATTCCATCCAGATCCTACCTATCCTCAGAGACGGGTGTAAATAGCTCCCCCTCAGGAAGTGGGACTTACCCCACCCACCAGATGGATGGGTCTCCCACGTCTCTGTTATAAAACTCCCAGGGAGTGTCCTGCCTGGGGCAGGAGTGGGGGCTCTGATTCCCGCCCCCCCAAACCCCTACAATACTCCCACTGCAGTGAGTTTTCGAGAGATAATCACCTCATTCCTTTTCTGGAGGTTGATCTGGTTCCCCCGGGAGGCAGACAGCCAGGGTCCATCAGAAAGAGGCCCCCTAGCCCATAACTGGCCTCCCTTACCCACCCCTTCTCAGGATGCACTACTGCCGGGGCCCTCCAGGGGGCAGGGCATGCACAGATAACAAGACCGGGACCTTGGCCAGGCTCTGGGCCCCAGAGAAGGGGGGAGGTGAGAGTTGAAGCTCAGGGATGAGCTAGCACACCCACTCTGATGACAGACAGGGAGACTAAGGTCTCAGGCAGGAAGTGACTGCCGGGCCACTTATGTGTCTCCTGACTTGGAGGAACCCCACATCTCTCTCCCCAATGTGGGCATCTCCTGAAGGAGAGGCTGAGTCCCACTCGGGCAGCTTTGCTGTGGGGCAGCTCCAAGAACCATGACATGAGGTTTACATGGTGCCTCCATTCAGTCCTCCCTAAGAGGAGCATGAAACCCCAGCATGAGAGAGGCCTGTCGGGTGCTCTGACCTCAGGACTCAGTAGGCAGCTCTCTCCTCCCAAACCCTGTGATCCTGGCCCTGCTGTCCTGCCCGCAGGTTGTCTGGCTTCCAGATAATCCTGCATTGCAAGGTCAGTGAGAAATATGCCAAGGAAGGGGAACATCAGGGTGGGAGTGGGGATGAGCTCTGGCTCTCAGGTGCCCCCAGAGACTGTCCCCTGAAAATGCCTCAGCCTCCACCCCAGGGTTCCCATGGGGAGCCCCCTCAGTTCTCTTCCTGTTGCCCTCTAAGAACACCAGATCCCTACTAGTCCCCTCTCAGGGCCTGCTTCTGGCAATCCCTGGGTATGTGGTCCTGGGTCCCAGTCACTGCTAATGGGGGGTTTCCGACACTGTGGTGACGGGAGGTGGAGCTGGAGGGGGAAGGCTCCACCCCCTTGGTGTGGAGTCCTCTGTTTAGGAGGCCCCTCTCCGCTGACCCTGGGCCCCGCTCCCCACAGGGGTCCTCACTTTCTGCTGCTGCCTCTTGTGGGCTTTCTGGGGGATCATCCACAGTGGCAGACTCGGAGATCCCCTCCTGCTAAGTCAAGGACAAGGTCAGTGAGACCATTGTCCCCTCATCCCATTTCTTCCAAGATTCCCTCATACTGTGGACAACTGACCTATGTCCATGACTACCAGTGCTACTCTGTCTTCTAGAGTGCTCTGATTTTGGAGCAGTCCCGGCTCCGTACTCACCTAATATGTGGCCTTGGGCCTGAGCCCTGGCCTCCTGGGCCTGTTTCCTCATCGGAAGAGTGTGAGGAGAACTCCCAGGGTCTCCAAGGACTCAGGGTCATATTACTATCATCATTGCTCCCCCCTCACACCTCAGCACATTCCTCTCATCCCTTCAACCTTATCACTACCAGGTCCTGTGGGGCCTGCACCACGGGATCATCACCTTCCACCTTCCAGATGAGGAGAGAGAGCCCCAGAAAGGGGCAGTGATTCTCTCAAAGGCCTACAGAGGAGAAGCCACTCCCATCTCCAGGCAGAGGCTGTGCCTAAGCTTCCTTTCCCTCAGCCTGGCCCCGTCACTGACCAGAGTCCTGTCCTCTGGGCTGTCAGTTTGAGTCCTGACCCCCAGCTCCATCCAAGCTGTGGATGAAGAGGGATAGGGGTCTTGGGAGCCTGGCTGAGTGGCTCCTGCTTGCCCAAGCCCGCCGGGATTTCTGCCACCCATGCTGGGCCTGCAGCCACACCGAAGGCTTTGTCTCTCCAAGATGACCCTCAGGACATTGTCCTGCACAGCTGTCTTCCTTCTTCCATTCAGAAAGCGGCTGCTGAGGTGCCATCTCTGGCTGACGGGGGAGGGAGTGACCAGAGCATAATGTGGGAACACCTTGCTTTCTCTGTTTGAAGCTTCTGACTTCCATTCAGGAAGGATCCACAAAGAATCCACCCGTTCCCCAAACTCTTAGAAGGGGTCTGGGACATCTGGGACATATGTCAGCTAGACACCAAGATGAGACTCCTGACTGACTGACTGGCAGTGATGCTTGAGGAAGTCACAGAGGCACAGCTACAGGTCCCTGGTGCCGGCCATCTGCACCCAAGCCTAGGCAGCCATTTGTGCATCCAGCCCGTGGGATTCCCCTGCAGCTCCCACCCTGGTGCAGGCAGACTCCTCTTGGAGATGAATCCTGGAGGATCAGCATGTGTCTGGCTTTCTGAGGACAGGTTTGGCTTATTTAGGGAAGAAAGGAACCTCCACCGCCCCCAAGAGCCTGGAGGAAGCTAAGTGCCAGGTGGATGGACCAGCATGGAAGCCGGACTCCTGCTAATTCTCCCAGCTCAGAGACCCCTTCTGGAACAGCCCAGCTGCCACCACTGTATCCCATGACCAGGGCCTTCTGCCCTGCAAAGTGCCCCCCACCTGCTTATAGACCAAACAGCAGCTTCTTTCTGTTAATGTAGACAAGACTAGAATTTTTCAAAGATGAGAAATAAAACCACACCCTGCCTGGTCCCCCTCCCCACCTCCTCCTCTTCTCCTTCCAGACCTCCGGGGCTCCACTCCACCTGCCCGGTGAGTTGTCTTTGCTACAAAGCTTTTGAAGTTTTCAGGAGCTCTTCCCGAGGGGAAGAGAAAGAACAGAAGGAAGGAAAATTGGGGGAATGATGGGAAAGCTGTGAGTGTCAATACATGTTATTTGAGTACCCAAAAGATCAAAACTGTCCAGATGAGGGTTTCCACTGGTTTCCTCTGAGCTCAAAGGGTTCCATGGGCCTGGGAAGGGGAGCCTTCATACTGGTCTTCATGCTGGAGCTCCCATTCTCATTTCTTCCAATTGTTTTGGACTGGTTTTGGTTCCAACTGGACGTAGAATTTGTTGCTATAAAGTGAACACTTGAAAATCTCCAGTTTGGCCCAGCCCAATCTCTGGCATTGGAAGAAACAGATTCCTGAAGCAGAGCTGGTGGTCTAAGCTTCCAGGGAGGCTGAGAGGCTCCACTCCCAGCTCAATCCCTGTCCCCAAGGTTGGCTGCCTCCCAGAAGGTTCCAGCTGAAGGAAGGGGCAAAGCCAGCCCTGCGGGAGATTCCTCACCCACCCTACTCCTGTGGAGAGAGGCCTCCCATTCTGGAAACTTCTCCCCATGTCTTCTTCAGACAGTGAATGGCACACAGTGAGAAGAAGTTCCTGAGGACCCAGCTTTCCTGGAAAAGGGGGGAGAATGAGCTGTGAGGGGAAGCTCTACTTTCTCTAGCTGAGACTGCCTCACTGTGCCCAGCTGCTCACTGGACCAATGGTTCTGCTTAGGTGAGTTCTATGTAATCCCCCCACCTGCCACCTCTGAGCTCCCCAAGACCTCTGGAGCCCCACGGGTGCCCCCCATGGGTGCCCCCCACGCAATCAGGTGGGTCCACAGGGTGCTGGACCTGGTGGGCTGGAGATCCTGAGGAGGAAAGAATTACTTTTCTATTTTCCCCCTTTAGCTTTAGAATGTATTGTCAAACGTTTAAACTTCACAATTTTGTCATATTATGACTAAGCCTGAGCCTATTTTCACATATTTAAGGCTATTTATATTTCTCTTTCTATAAACTGTGGATTCATGTCTTTTGCCAAATTTCCCACAATGTGTCTGTTCTTTTCCTTATCGGTTTCTAGGAACTCTTTAGTTATGAGGGATGTGAGCCCCTTTGTAATATGAATTGCAAATATTTATTCCCAGTTCATCAATTCTATTAGGACTTTTTTGGTCGGTTTGGTGGTGTTTTTGTTTTTGTTTTTGGTGTGTGTGTTTGCTTGTTTTGCTACATATCATTAAGATGTCATTTCTCCTGAAACTGATGTATAGATTCATAGGGCATCAGTAAAAGTATGTCAGCAGATATCTGGTGGACATTAACTGTACGCTTTCAAAATTTCCATAGAAATATAAGTGACCAAGAATAGTCAAGACAATCTTAAAGAAGATCCAACTTGGAGGGCTTACACTACCAGATGGTAAGCCTTAGTATAAAGCAACAGTAATCTGGGCAGTGAGCTATAATAGTGCAAGGACAGACAGAAGGAGCAACAGACAGAGTCCAGCTGAGACCCATACATACGAACATCTTGTAGATGATAAATGGAGAAAGATAGTCTTCTCAGTAAATGGTCCACGGTCACTGGTTATCTATATGGGAGCAAAATTAATCTTGACTCCTACCCCCAATCCCCATCATAAACAAAATCAATTCCAGGTGGGTTTTAAATCTAAATGTGTCAACTCAAAACAGTAACATTTATAGAAGATAATTTAGGAGAATATTTTCTTTTCTTTTTTTGAAAGATTTTATTTATTTATTTGACAGACAGAGATCACAAGTAGGCAGAGAGGCAGGCAGAGGCGGGGGGTGGGGGTGGGGAAGCAGGCTCCCCACTGAGCAGAGATTCTGATATGGGGCTCGAGGACCCTGGGATCATGACCAGAGCCAAAGCCAGAGGCTTTAACCCACTGAGCCACCTAGGTGCCCTAGGAAAATATTTTCATGACCTGGAGGGCAGGCAAAGATTCCTTAGGACATAAATTACGCTAGCTATAAAGAGAAAAATGAATAAATTGGACCTTATTAAGAATTTCTCTTTACCTTCCAGAGAGTTAGAAGGCTAGAACAGAATGGGAATAAGCATTTGTCATCTATTTATTGGGGGAAAAGCACCAGATAGGATATGTAACTGTATCCTATGAATTAATAAGAGACAACCCACCAGAAAAAAATATGGGCAAAACATTTGATCAGATATTTTTCAGAAATACAACTAAAAGTGTATAAAAGTTTACACGACATCATTACTCACCAAGAAGGTTCAAATTAAAACCACAATGAAACACCACTACACAAACACCAGAGTAGATAAAATAAAAAAACCACTGACAACAGCAAGTATTGAGGAGGATGTGGAGGAACTGGAACTCTTAAACATTGCCGAGGTGGAAACACACACAACCACTTTCAGAAATTTTGGTAGTATCTGCTAAAGAAGGACTTACACCTAGTGATTGGCCCCCAAAGTCTACTCTTTGGTAAATACCCTGTAGAAATGCCTACATACATTCCCCAGGCTAAAGAATGGTCAGGGCAGCCCGACTTGGTAATTTCCTAGACTGGAAACACCCCCCATGGGCATGAAAAATAGAAAGAATAAAATAGGGCATTAAAAAAAATAATGGGATGCTATACAGAAATAAAAATGAACTTACAGCCACATTCAAAAATGTCTGAAACTTGACAAAATGAAAAGTCCAACAAAGGAGTATGTTCTGTATGATTGCATTTAAATGAAGTTCAAAAACAAACAAAACTAATTCAGAAGTTAGAATACTTGTTATCCTTGGGGAATAAAAGGCAGTGACTTCAGATAGGTAGATGAAGGGGCTCCTGGAGAGTTGGTGATGTTTTAGTTCTTGGGGGTACTGGTTGCCAGGTGTGTTCCTTATGGGTAATGTATTAAACTATACCCTTATGCTTTCTGGGTATGTACGCTGTGCTTCAACATGCGAATCCAATCAGCTTGATCCAGGATTTTTTTCTGATTAGTACCAAGGCCAGCTGGCATAGTGTTTGGCCCAACATTCTGGAATTACATGATCTTGACCTCGATTCATATCCGGGATCTAACATCTCCTACCATGGAGATCTTGGCCCAGTCATTCACTCTCTGAACTTCAGTTTCTTCACCTCTAAAATAAGCTTATTATGCTACCCTGTGTAAAGGGATTAAATCCTCTCCAAAAAGATTAGCTCTTGTTGGTCCTTGTCAGTCTTTCTTCTCTGGACTGTGGAGAAGATGGAATATGGCCAGTGGAAGAGGAAGGAAAAAATGAAACTCTAGTCAAGAGACCTTTTGGGGGTGCATGAATGACTCCATCATCAAGAGTATGTGACTCTTGATCTCAGGGTTGTGTCCCACATTGGGTAGAGAGATTGCTTAAAAATAAAATACTTTAAAAAAAAATGAAGATATTTTCAAGGTGAAACCTGAGATATGATGGTGAGGTGCAGAAAAAGTTCAAAAGCTTGACTCCACTAAGCCCCATTCCCTGTCTCTTGCCTCCTGCCCACCTCTCACATGGGGCAGAGACTAACCTGGTGATCTCTGGCTGGCTAATCTTCTGGATATCACATTGTGGAGTTGGAAGAGCAATGCAAATGGCATCCAGAAGCCAAACACAAATTCCCATGTTTGATCCAAACTCAAACACAAAGACCCAGACTCAGGAGGTAAATTCTCAGTGGTGAGACTATGGGTTATATTTATGTTCTCCCTGGAATATTTTTTCTGTTTTATACAGTAAGTGTGTTGCTTACTCAGAACAAATCACTGTACCTGATATATCCATGCCTACATATTTCTATCCATATACATTAAAAAAAAAAAATAGAACTCCCAGATTATAGATGTGCCAGAAACTAGGATCCAGAACACATCCGGAGAGAGAAAACACTGTTTTTGATGTGCAAGTGTCAAGCCAACAGGGTGTCCGGGGACAAGACAGAGTATGGATGACTGTAAATCATCCCTGCACGTTTCCTGTTTTGGCAGGGGGGAGGTGGAGTGGGGGAGAAAGAGACTCCTAAGCAGGCTCCATCACAGAGTCCGAAGCGGGGCTTGATTCACAACCCTGAGATCGTAATGGCAGCCGAAATCAGAGTTGGATGCTTAACTGACTGAGCCACACAGATGCTCCCACATTTCCTAGTTTTGACTGTTTTTCGCTCCCCCCACCCTCAGTTATCTACACTTTTCTCTTTTTGCAGCTAAAATTAGTCCAACCTTTTGTAACAGTATTTGTAACATAATATTTGGAAACCCAGTGCCAAAGAAGGGGAATAAAAGGGTTTTCTATTCACTGTTTCTTAATTTTTGGAACTAGTCTGGATGGAATGATCACTTGTAGGAAGTTGTCCTAGGGTGCATTTACTAGCAATTGGAACAGAGATCTCTGCCGAGGGGAGGGATTTTCTGGGGAGTTGGGTACCTCACAAAACATAGGAAACCTTCAAGGCAGGTTTAGTGATAATGTCAGGTAGTGTCTGGTCTGGACTCTGGCTGGCTGGGTGGGAAGGAGACAAACTCTAGGAGGGTCAGACCAGAACATTCCAGCTAGTCGTGCATTCACCCAGGGAACATTCACTGTGTCTGAATCATGTGCAAGGCACCAAGCGAAGGGATAGTGAGGCTGCATCAAAATTAGATGTTACCTGCTCTTCAGGAAACACCTACACTGGGATGTTCTGTACTCCTGTCTTTGCCAGCCACCAACATAGGAGCACACGCTGTGAAAGGAGCAGCGACAGGGTTTGAGGAACGTGAGTGACTGGGACCTTTGTCCCTGGTAGTGCAAGCCTGGCTGGCTCTGGGATGTGGGGAGACAGAAGGCTGCCTGCAGAGAAAGCTGAGGAAGGCCTGGCTGGGGGTGGGTGGGCAGGCAGGGGGCCGGGACATACGCAGAGTGGAGAGCTAGCTGAAGCAGGGAGGGGCAAGGGGCGAACCAGGCGTCGGGGCCTCTGTGGTCATCTAAGACAGAGTTGGATTTGGCAGGGGCTCCAGATTTGGGGCGGCGGGGACGGGGGGCGGGTGTGGACTCCTGAGTGGGAGAGAGGGCAGGTCCGAGCGGTATGTTAGGAGGTTATGAAGCAGTGGTGGGGAGGATGAATGGAACTCAGAGTCCTAGAAAATCGTCTTTCATCATAATTCCATACTAGCCTGAGGCCTGAATTCGGAGCCCTTCAACCACGTACTCTGAGAAAGAGCTGGTTTTTTAAGAGATGCGTTCAGCTTCTTACTTAGAGCCAACCACTGTGCTATTGCCAGCAGAGGTTGGTTTTAACCAAGGCATGATAGGATTTTCTTGACTGCCATGGCTCAGAATTAGAGTTAGTGCGCTGCTCCGGACGCTCCTGAGTGCTCCGAGGCGCCCTCTCGCGCTGGGGAGAAACTGGCAGGGAGGGAGTGGGTTCCCAGCGATTTCCCTGCTCGGGATGGAGAGCTCACGTTGCTCGGGGCAATCTCCTCCCACCTCCGAAAGGAAGTGAGGGCGGGGCTAGCGGGACTCCCGCCCCTCTGCGTTGCCTTGGTGACCAAGTGCGTCCAGTCGCAGTTGCGCCTGGAAGGGCCCTGGCTGACCTGAGTGGTGCCGCCTTGCAGGTGGGACGTCAGGCCCGCGGGAGCAGGGCCTCCCTTCGTAGGCCTGGTTAGAGGGATGGCCAGAGACTGCCCCCAGCACCCTCTCCTCTGCAGGCTGGCAGGGCTGGTGGCGTGAGAGGAGCCTGCTGGGTCTTCTCAGCATACAGTAGGTGCCTAATTAGCGAAGCCAGAGTCAGGTTGCTCCCTCCCTCCACCACCACCTTCTTGTGTCCACTCGTGGTGGGGAGTAGTGGAGGGGGGAGTCAAGGGTCCTTGAACCCTGTTCAGCTCCAGGTTGGAGGTTCAAGGCCAGGTTGAAATCCAAACCGATGCCTTGGGCACGTTGACTTTTCCCAGGAGAGCTTGGGACCGTGGAGCACAAAAGAATAACCACTTATTATTATTCTTTGCCGCCAAAGTTCGGGTTTGCACTCTGCACGGTTGGAAGAGTCAGCCTTCTCCGTGAGTTCTGTCCTTACCTGAGGTTTGTTTCCTTTTTGCTTTCTTCCCCTCTCCTCTTTGTTTAAAATGAAAACCCTGATGTCTGAGAGGGACCCTAGGCTTTCTCTCAGAGCAGTAGCGTGGGTTGCTTGGGTGGGCCTTGTCCTAGGCGGAGGACTTGTCCTGGAGGTGGGGGCGTCAGTTTCTCAACCTCAGTGGGAGTGGAGACCGAACCCCAGACAGGATTCCCGGACTATGAATTCCCAACAGGGGCGTTCAGCCAGCGGTCAAGCCAAGATGTCCTCAGTGGGGAAGGTGACCCAGGTTCCCAGCGGGAAACTCTACCAGCAGATCTTCGAGGCTGAGGTAGGTCGGTCCCTCTGTCACCCCCTTCCCTCTCCTCCCCAAGCTTCCCTCCCTCTGAAGGCTTTTTTGCCTGGGAATTCAATGAAATAAGGTTTTGAAATAGCTTCGATTTAAAAATAATTCTTATTGGTTCTTAAAACATAGGAATACAAAATTAGAATATCTGTTCTTGAAAATTAAAAAATTTACATTAAGATTTTAATTAAATTAAATTTAATTTAAACTTAAATTATTCAGAAATAGCCAGAATTAACCAATGAATATCTTGGGACCTTTTTCTATGCACAAAAGGATTTCTAGTTTTTTCTATGTAAAAATGGGTTTGATTCTATACCAGTGTCTTGAAACCTGCTTTTTCCCTGTTAGTAGTATCACGTAGACCTTCCCCAGGTTAAGGGGCATTCATGTACTTCAGCCTCTCATGTTGAGAGGCTGCCTAGTTGTTCATCTCCGACCTCCCATCCTGTATTAAAGCAACACCCTCTTGACAACCTCTTGATAGGTTGCTTGAATTGCCTTGTTGTCTATAAAAACTGCACAGACAAGAACAATATCTTACTGTACTGCTTATTTAAAAGGGATTTTTACTTTGAGCCCTAAATAATGCTCTCTGTAGAAGGCTTGGAAATTATACAAGTGTAAGGAAACCAAAGAATCAAGTGACTCACATGATCCCGCTCCTGGAAGCAACACACCATTTCTTAACAGTTAGCACATGTTCTCTGGGTCATCTTTCTGTAAGTTTAAAATTTTGAGATCATATTTAATTTTGGTTATAATTTTTAATTTAGGCTTTTAATTGATATGTTCTATGGTCTTTCATAAGCATTTCCCTGTGCCATAAGAAGTCCTTTGTAAGTCTGATTCTTAATAAATTCTTAATAAATGCCTAACAGTCCACTGAAGGGACATACCAAGTTTACTCAGCCAGTCCCTATCACTGGACAGTCCCATTTTTCTAATTCCTTATGATTAAGGATGCTGTGTTAATAAGCATCTTAGCCCTCATTGAAATTTCTTAAGAGAGACGTTTCTAGACAACTCAATGTTTTGGGGGAGCATTTGGTTCGTACTCTGGGGTTGAAGGTCCCCCAGCAAAGTGCCTTCCTGCTGGCAAGTTCCCCTTGGTCACTTGGCAAGGCAAGTAACCTTACAAGACTGTGGGGTCAGGCTAGAGTGCTGGGAACTGACTGCTCTGACCCACCACTGGGATCTTTTGTGGCCTCAGGCGCAGCTGGTCCGCTCTCTAGCAGCCTCCAGGAAGCATGCCTTGGAACGGTCTATGACCCCCAAGAGTGGCAGGAAGCCCTTGATGAAGAAGATGGATATTCCTGAAGGAGAGATGATGTCTTTCCGGCAGCGGAAATGGGCACACAGCTTACCCAATGACTGGGTCACAGAAAACCCTGTTCTCTACAGGTAGGTCCTGCGGTCCACACCGCACCACCACACACTGTGTGTGTGGGGGGGTGGTCAGAGTATTTGAAAATTCAGAAAGATCTTCACACTAGACGAGTGCCTGGTAGGAATGGAGTCCCAGGTACCTCCTCTGAAAGAGGTACTTTGCAGGTCTGTGTGCTGCTCTGTCCCTTCTGCTTCCTCCTGTCCCCCACCCCCTTGTCAGGAATGATTGATTGATTGAGCACTTAGGGCCAGGTATTGGGTTTGGGAGCCCGCCCTCCTGGAACTTGAGGCCTGATAGTAAAAATAAGCAAGTTCCCCCAAAGGTAGGAAGACTCTGACCCAGAGGACAAGCAGTGGTGCAGAAGTGAGGAAAGCGCCTGAGGAGAGGCCTCAGCTGAGACCAGAGGATGAGGGGAGGGAGGCATGGGGCAAGGCTCTGAGGCGGGAAGGGCTTGGTTCTCTCCAGAAGACCTAAGAAGTCCATGGGCCTGGGGCAGAGGGGTGGGAGAGGAGGCTAGGAGAGCCTGCACCACAGTTCGGATTTGAGCCTGCTGAAGTCAGCAACTGACCTGCCTTCTGAAGGTCTTCTGGCTGCTGTGGGCACAGTGTGGGAGGCCAGCCCAGAGGCTGGGAGGCCAGGGAGGAGGCTGCCGCCATCGCTAGAAGCCTGATGGGGCTGTGGGCCAGAGAGTAGCGGACTTCACGTCTATTTTGGAAGCAGAACCCCCCAGATGAGGTAGTGGATTGGATGGGAGGAGAAGGCTCCTGAGAGTGCTGGGTCTGTGGCTTGAGTGCTTACGTGGACGGTCGAGGCGCCACTTCCTGAGATGGGCGCATATGGTATTGGGGCCGGGAGTCAGGGAGCTCCTTTTGAACCTCCATGCTTAGAAGTTGAACTTGAGATTCCTGAGCATGGCATTTCAGCTCCCTGAGCTCAGACTCCTCAAGCAGGAGAGAAGGAGAGAAAAGGAAATGGAGAGGCTGCATCTACCTCACTGGGGTGCTGGGGAGAATGTAGCAGGAGCTGACCTTCCCTTCGTGCTGCAAGCTGGCACAAGTCACAGACCCTTCTTAGGCCTGGGACCCTGAAGGGGAAGTCAGTCTTTCTTGACCTGCCCTTGTTTTCTCTTTCACCTGCCTTGGGGTGGAGATGGACCCGATGCTGGGTAACAGTCTCTGCCCCGACCTACCTTTGACTTTTCCCAGGGAAATCTCCTGCAGCTTCTGACCCTCAGCACCCTTAACTACCTCCAGAGGGGCAAACCCACTAGATGCCCAAGCCCAGGCTGGGAGTCAGTGCTGATGCCCTGTGCAGGGGTCCAGAGGCACAGATGGCAGGGCCCTGTTGATGCTACCCCTACTTCCCAGGAGGATGATCTTGGAGCCTGCCTATGACTCCTGCAGGGTCTAAGCCCCCTCTGAGCTGACCTGAGAGTCCTTGTGCCTTCTGAGGTTTAGCCTAGGACCACCCATTATTCCAATAACCAGAGTAGTCAGGAGCTCTTAGCCCCCACAGGACAGTGTTTTAGGAAAGGCACTTCTCATGGAGGTTGCTGGCATTGTGCTGTGCTTGCTTCCTGGGATGGACACAAAGCCAGCTCTGCCCTGAATGCAGATCCAGAGGACAACTCCCTATGGCCTGGGCAGGAAGAAAGATGTCTTTGTAACCTGCCAGGATCTGCCGGCCTCCGATGACTAGGGTCATTAACTCAGCATTGGCGTCTCTCTGCCAGCTTTGTCCCCTTCTTGAAAATTCAGCCAGGCAAAGCCAGCCAATTTGTGTGTTCCTTCACCCAAGGGAGGGCCTCTGGTGAGTGGAAGGGGAGCCCAAGGTAGGGATAGATCAGCACCAGCATAAAACGATTCCTTGGGTCAAGTGGCTGAGAAGCCAGAGCCATCAGCATTCCTGTAGTCAGAGCACCTGGGCTCCCACGGGCATCTGGTCGACGAGGTTGAAAGACCCACGTCTGCAGGGCCAGCCCTGGTTCTGCAGTGTTCCTTGCTGGTAAGGTTGCAGTGAGGACTGCGTGAGAAACGACTAGAAACCACCACACATGTGGGGGCCCTGAGGAATGGCAGGTGTCATTGAGATATGTTGCATTTCTGTGCTGCTTTGTCCTGTGGACAGTGCATTCGGGGATTTTATTCCAAAGCTAAGGTCCTCCTCAGCCACCCTCCTCCTCCCTACTGAGATAGTTTGTCCTGGGGTCTCAGCTTTCTCCTCCCACACCCAAACCCCACAGACTATGGACCTTGGCTTCATACCTGTAGGTCTGGGAGTCTCAGCCCTGCTTCATACAGTGGCTTCTCTAATCCCCTTTCCCCACAAATGCCTCATAGGATGGGTTGGCGAAGGAGCAAATGCTGAATGCTTAGCACCAGCCTGGGCTGGTCACGCCCTTTCCCGGGCTGGTCACGCCCTTTATGGTCCACAGTGTCCCCGTGTAGAAGTGGCTCTTGCCTACTACTCACACTTGGTTTGCAGCCAGAGCAGAAGCAGACCCCGATTTCTTTTTTTTCTTTAAGATTTTATTTATTTGAGAGAGAGAGAATGCATGAGCAGGGTGAGGGGCAGAAGAAGAAGCAGGCTGTCCACTGAGCCAGACTCGGGGATCATGACTAAGCCAAAGGCAGACATTTAACCAACTGAGCCACCCAGGTGCCCCATGTCCCTGATTTCTTGTCTGGGGACCATGGTGCCTGCTGGCTGCAGATGTCCATTGGGAGACTAGCACGGCCTCAGGGCTGTCGGGGATGGGGTGAGCCTGGGTTATCGCTGATGCCCACGGTGTCTCTGAGGACTCCCTTGAGTGCCAGAGATGCCTTGGTATGGGGGAGGGGGCTGAGGGTTTACTGTTTTCTCTGTTTGTGCCTCAGGGAAAAGGAAATAATCAAGAAGAAAAAGGCTGAAGAAAGTGAGAGCACCATTGCTGCCAGAGAGGTCCGGGGCCTCATGGACACCATTGGTGAGCTTCTGTCCAACCACAAGGGCAGGCTCAGCTTTCTACCCTCGGCCTCCTTCCCTCAACCTCCTCCCCTCAGCCTCCTCCCCTGGGCCTTCTCCTCAATACAGGGGGCTGGGGAGGGGACGAGGGGGTGAGGGGCTATGCACACTCGGCATGTCCCGATGAAAATCAGTTGGTAACGGGCTGGCTTTACTGCAATTTCAAGAGAGGATTTCAGTCTACCTTGTCTTCCTTCATACTATCGAGGAGGGGTCTTTTTCTTCATGATTAAAAAAATAATACATGCTCACTGTAAGTAATCTCTACACCCAACGTGGGGTTCAAACTTAGACACCCCCTAATATATGCTTACGGTAGAAAAACAAAGGAAGGAGATAAGCAGAAAGTAAAAACTCTCCCTTTGCAATAGCACTGCCTCCTCCTGAGAATGCCCCCCCTCATGAAACCACATGGGGCGTCCGGTGTCTAGGTTCCCCCATAGACTCAGGGGACAGCCTAGCACAGGGCAGGCACGCAGAGCCTATAGCAGATGGTCCGCAGCCAAACCCCTGCTCAGCCACTGCCTGTGTTTGTTCCTTACCGCCCATGCCTGACCTTCCTCACTTTTTACGTAAATGGGACTAATAAAATACGACTGCCTCTTGGCGTCTTCAGGAGTGGTAGTTGAGTTAGAACAATGCTTGGAAGGGGTAAGTGCTATGTAAGTGTGGGTTACTCTTACTAGTGTACATCTGTGCTTCCATAAAACATTTTAACAAACATAACTGGTCCCGTTCTATACGTCCCATTTGGAAACTTTTTGTGGCATTTAACAGTGGATGAAAACTTCAGTCCTTACAGCACTTAGGCATCACCTTTGTCTTTTCTGGTTTTCCTTAAGCCTCTGACCCTGTGGTTTGGTTTGGGGGTCCATCTCCTGAACCGAGGCACTTTCTGCCTTGTTGACTTCTATTGGGCACTCTCCCCTCGCTTCGAAGCTCTGAGGGCCGCCTCCTCACCTCCATTGTTCTCCCCCAGTTCCCGAGAGGCCCTGCACCCCCACCTTGGGCACCAAGGGAATGGACTCCCACAGGCGGGACTACGAGAGTGCCCTGGGCAACTTTAAGAAGGAAATCGCCCAGATTGGGCTGGTGAGAGTCCTCCCCCACCCTCCTCCCCCACTCCCAACTCAGGGGTCCTGAGTGGCTCTCCGGTAGTGTAGACGGAATCTGAATAGCCATGTCTGAGTGGCTGATGGTGAGTGCTCGGCACGTGCACAGCTAAGTCGGGTGCCGTTGTTTCTCCTAGTCTGCAGGTGAGGCCCAGAAAGTCTTGCCTGACTTGGCACGTAAGGGGCCAGGTGGGAACTGGACTCCAGAGCTGAGGCCAAAGCCCAGCCCTTGAGCTCCCTGCTCAGTCCTGCCGGGGGCGGGGAGGGAGGGGCAGGGGCTGCTGGTCTTCCCACCCCCTGCCCGCTGTCCCTTCACCCATCTGTCCCAGCTGTCCGCGAGCTCTACTTTCGCCTGTGGCTCTGTGGCTTTGGTCATACAGCACAACTGAGCCTGTTTCCTCGTCAGAAGTAAACTCGGGATTCTTGCACTGGGCACTTCTTTAATGACTATTTGTCGACTCCCAGCCATGGGCCAGGCCTGATGTCAGCACCTACTCCAGGGGCTGTGATGAGGAGCACGAGAGTCCAAGGATGAGGACGAGGGCTCAGCCTAGAGTAGAGCACCTGGCACAAGGCCTGTGACCGAATAAATGGCGCTGGCCCTTGTACTCTGGCTGTGAACGGACTCGTAAATCCTAGCCCCTTAGGTCTAGAGAATGATTATCAGTTTTGAGGCAGGACCACAGTTGGCACTTCCCCCGCCAGGGGGGTGGGGGTTGGGGAGGGCCGGGCTCTCTGGAGCATTGACCCCACAGCCGTGGTGGCCCTACTGACCTGTTTTAGGAAATGGAACCTTTCATTTTGGAGCCAGGAATGCTTCTTATGAAAAAGCTGGCTGAGTCAGCTGAAGACATCAACCAACTCTTCAAGAAGGTGGAAAGCAACACCAACCTCGAAGACTACACCTTTGAAGTAGGGAGGGGTTCCCCTGTAGCCAGGCCCCCCCACCCGGGTCCTGCTCCCTCCCTCCAGCCTGTCTGTCCTCCCAGCCTGACCCAGGCTTCTTGGTCTAGACCCTGCTGGAGCTGTGGGATCTGATGGCTGAGAAGTTCCAGTTCCAGAAGCAGGGGATCAAGGAGCTGGATGAGGCCCTGTATAAGGCTGAGTTCTCTCGAGCAGATAAAGTGAGTTGGCCTGCATGTGGGCTCGTAGCGATTTCCACCTGTGGGATTTATGATGCCTCGTCTGTGTCTTTTTAGGGCTCCAAGAGAAGACAGTTGCTAACAATGGCACCTTGTTGTTTCTAGCTCAAAAGCGTGCTGAAGAAGTATGCAGAAATCATAGAGAAGACTTCCTACCTCACGCAACCTGACGTGTACAGGCTGATAAACAAGGAGGCCATGGTGAGTGGTCTGCACGTGCAGGGGGTTGGCCCAGAGGTGGAGCGGGACCTGAGGATGCCCCAAGCCTGGTGTCTCAGGAACAGAGGTTTTCTTGTAGGTCACATTTCCAGGGAACTCGGGTTGGTCACTTGGGTTCAGAACCAGGGTTTTGGTTAAATATTTTCAATAGAAATCTTTCTAAAGTACATGGCACCCAACCCTGCTGTCTGAATCCCAGTGACCTAGCACAGGGTCACTGGTTTGGGCACTGATAGTTTTCCGAGCAGGTCTGGGCCCAGTCTTAGCTTCCCTTTTGCAGTGTCGTAAGTGCTAGAGGATGAGCTGTCCTGCTCTCTGGGTGGTCTGTGCCCTCCTAAGTGACCCCAGCCTGCACTGTTTTTCTGGTGGTTCTTATCTGCCTTCCTGCTGGCTCTCAGTGTCTGTTGTTAAACCATGCCTGCCTCCTAGCTCTGTCCACATCCCACCCTTGTCCAGCTGCTTTCTTTGGGTGTAGAAAACAAGAAATTCAAGGTTGTTCATAATGCCTCCAAAGTCAGAGTTAAGCCTGACTCCTTCGTCATGCGGAAGCACGCTTGTGTATGTACATAGGTATTTTCTTCCAGAATAAGTAACATTGCAGTGCTCTGGGAGTCTCAGGTGTATGGTACAGTGACCCAACACACCCGTACATTACTCAGTGCTCCTCACGACAAGTGTGCTCTTGATACCCTTCACCTGTTTCACCCATCCCTCCCCCCCACCTCCCCTTCGGTGACCACCAGTTCTCTATATGGAGTCTGGGTTTTTTTTGTCTTTTTTGTTTGTTTGTTTGTTTTGTTTCTTCAGTTTGACATGAGTCAAATCCTATATTTGTCTTTCTCTGTCTGTCTTATTTCACTTAGCACTGCACGCTCTGTGTCCGTCCATGTTGCTGCTTCCTCTGGCTACTCAGGGGCACGTTTTGCCTGCATGGGCTTCTAGGCCCTGTGCAGAAAGCGGGACCTCCCAGCAGTGTGTGGGAGTCCCGGACGAACCACAGACAGGGAGCAGGCACAGACCTCCCTCTCCGCCGCCCAGACGCGCAAGCTCCCAACATCACTCTGCTCTAGCACCTGGAACTCCCTGTCCATAAAATGGGGGTCATGATCCTTAAATACCAATGCTTGTTGGGGGGGGGGGTCAAAGATGCCTCAGCAGTGGCCTCGGTCATTTGAAATAAGTAGGAGTCCCTAACTTTTATCCATTTGATCTGTTGTGGGGTGGGGGTGGGGGTTAGAGTTAGCAGCGTCCCGGGAATGTTTCATTGTTTGCTTCCACACACTTACTTTACTCATTAGGATAGTTGCCCTTGCTCCTGACTCCATGTGCTTTTATCTCATGTAATTTCACAAAATCCCTCTGCTGCCAATAGCATTATCTTCAGATTATGGCTGCAGAATTGGAGGTTGAGGAAAAACCTGCCAGTGTTCCCCAGCTAGGAAGTCTAGCTGGCAACAAACCTCAGGTTCTGGTGAAAATTATTACTAGAATTTCTACCCGTTGAGTTCGGCAGATTTCCACCCTTGCCCCAGGGAGGCGCCTCCCGTGAGAGCTTTGGGCAGCTGAGGAGACACTTGGCTGTCGCACCCCTTGGGGGCATGAGGGAGACTGCTCTCATAAAGGGGGCAGGCTACTAAGTAGCAGAACAGTGCCACACAATGAAGAATTGTCCCCGCTGCCTTACCAAGAATGCCCAGGGGAGGTTCACTGGGAGGACTGGGGACGAATGTTCTAGATCTGGCCTCATCTGGTAATTGGGTCTTCATTCTCATCATAACCATATGTGACTGATCCCTGTTGGCACAAGCGCTCTGCTTTTGGAACAAATTTATTAAAAACAAAGCAAAATAATTAAACACTAAGAGCCTATGAGAGTGCTGATCTCTGGTGACCTAAAATCAGCTTCTTCGACAATCTGATATGGTCTTGGGGTTGGGTTGAGGGTACATAGTTAAGTCAGGGTTCATAGGTAAGCCTTCCGGGAAAGGCACCTGTCCCTGTCCATGGCTGCTCAGCCCTAGGCAACTTTGTTGAGTGCCCAGTGGCCCCTCAGTGCCCTTCGGATGCTGTCACTGTCCTCCTTGGCCTTGCTGGGCCCCAGGCCCTCAGCCTGCCGCTCACCTGACTCCTCTTCCCATCATCCCTCTCCAACTGAGCCTTGTTCTGAGCCTGGAGAGCCCCCACCTCATGCAGAGCCTGCCTGCCTATATCACAGGTTATAAACCAAGCCCTGCTGGGCAACCGGAGGGCCATCGCCCAGCTGTTCATCAACCTCTCGGAGGCCACACTGCAGCAGGAGCTCCACAGCCACCGCCGCTGGCAGAACCTGCTGGACGCCTGGAAGGATCTCAAGAAGCAGGCCCTGGTGCAGAGTTTCAGGTCCGTGGCTGCCTGCCCTGCCTGCAGCCCCTCTGTAGTCCCCCTGGGAGGCCGGCACAGTAGGCCTGTGGCCCTCGCCCTCCCTTTTCTGTCGGGACTCCAGAGTCCTGCTGTTCTTCTGGGGTGGAAAATAAGTGCTTCTTTTCTTTTCAAGTCTCAGTAGATCAAAGGAGAAAGAAGAAATTAAAAATCACCACTAATCTTAGCACGGGGAGAAGCACAGCTGATATTTTGGTGTATTTCCTCCCAAGCTTTTTTAGACCCACACTGCATATGTCGCTTATGTATCTTAATTTTCTCCATAAACATGATCACATAAGCATTTTCAGAGCCCGGTACAAATTGTTTGAAAACATCCGTCTGATTATCTGCCCAATTTCCACACTACTGCTACACATAACCCTGTTTTACTGGGCTGGGGAGAATGAGGGTCCCTCAGGCTTTGGTACTTCCTGCCCTCTGGTATCAAGTTTCACCTCAGGGAGGGAGGGAGAGGGCCCATCTCCAGGCTTCTGCCGCCAGGTGGCCCTTTCGTTGATAGGGACACAAGGATCCTGAGGCTTCTGGCCAACAAACAAGGCTTTTTTTTGCTTGTTGGGCCAAGACGTCCGAGGATGCCAAAGGATGTCTGTCTGTCCGCCTGCATGGTGCATCTACAGCTGGGGGCCCATCTGTACACCTGAATTTCCCGTTGGAGATCGCCAGAGTCTGACACCAGGGAGGAGTACTGAGACCTGGATCCATCTGTACTTTCCCTGTGACCTTGATCAAACACTTGAATGTCTCAGAGCCTTTGTCTCCTTACACAAAGCAGACATGATGATGGGCCAGAGTTAGGGTTTGAGTAATGATCGAGATGCTATATGGAAAGTGAGTCGTCTGGGCCTGGGCCTGGAGATTGTTACAGATGTCAATAATCATCAACAGTGATGACAAGAGCTAACATTTATGGGGCATTTCCCCTGAGCCAGGCATGGTCTGAGGGGCTTTGCTTGCATTATCTTACTGGGTCCTTGTAAGTGTCAGGCAAGGAAGGTACTCTTTATAAGGTCTATTACAGAAAAGGAAACAGATTCAGAGGAGGGGAGGGACTTGCCCAAGGTCACAGAGCTGGCAGGCAACAGTCAGAACCCACACCTAGATCCGTGCCTGCTGGTCACATGCTCTTAGTGCTGGGATCTCCCTGGTGGCCCTCTAGTTCTTCTCTCTCGCCTTCCACCCTCCCTCCTTTCATCATTGTCCCAGAGGCCCTCAGTGGGGAAGAAGCAGCTGAAGGGTGTCAGGGTACTTAGATTCAGAATGTTCTCACCACAGGTCTCATTCCCTCTCTCCTTCTGCCCTGCCCCTCCTCTCCATGGTACCAATGCATCTGGATCCCCAGTGAGTTCATGGCCAGTGAGAGGATCCAGGCTCCTCCAGGTGTGAAGAAGGAGATGGAGAGCATGCTGAAGGACCAGAAAGCCCTGCAGCAAAAGCGGCTGGAGCATCTCTGCACCATCTGGTATGCTGCGGGGGGTGGGGAGGTGGCGGGGCTCCAGTGAGGGGTGCCGTGGGGGAGGCAGGCACAGTCCTCTGCATTGACCATTCTCCTGGAGCATCCCCCAAGCCAGGCCATTTCTTTCTAACCTAGTCCTGTGTTGGCCGCCTGGGCCCATGTTCTGGGGGCATTCCAGCCCCAAAGGCAACAGAGAACAGGATGTATTTGCTGGGGAGACAAGTTTAGTGTGACTGTGCCAAAAAACTTGGAAGGAAGCAGTGGCGGGGGCGGGGGGTAGTGGTGGGCAGGCTGAGTGTGGTGGGGAGGGGGCAGGTTCAGGGGCTGGACTTTCTCCTGAGAGCTGGTGGGGAGCAGATGGCTCCATCAGCCTCGCAGTTTGGAGGGTGAGTGGGAGCGTCTGAGGCTGGAGCCTGAGGTCCGTGAAGAGGCTTGCTGCCCTTGCTCCTGACGGGGAACCTGTCAGAGTCCAGGGCTGCACCCCTCAGCCCTGGGCTCACCCAGCTCTGACCCCATAATAAGCTGTTTGGTGAGGCACACAGTGAATGTGCTAGACCCTGGAAGCCCACTGCCTGGGGATCCTGTAGCATCCCGTCTCAGCAGCAGGACGGAGCCTGTGTGGTCCTGATGTGGAGGTACTTCATGTGCTGGGAGACGTTCCTCCTCTTCCTGTGTGCCTTGGTCCCTCCCACCCCTGCGCAGGAGCCGTGCTTATCTCCCCACCACAGAGCCAAAGTTCTCCTCAAAGTTCTCCTCCTGTGTCAGTGACAATTAGAACCCCACCCAGTCTCCCCAGGCCGACACTTTTCCATGCTGGTGCAAAATGAACAAGGTGGATAAAAATCTTCGCACAAGATAAAGCGCTTTTCTTGTTTTCTGTAACTCTACTTTTTCTGACTGAGTCCCTGTTTATGAAACCAGGCCAAACTCGGGTCTTTCTTGAGGTTGTAGCTATTGAGGTGAAGCCATGATTCCCCATGGGAAGCCATGTAAAGGGGTCTGTTCCTCTGTGTTTGATCCACCCAGTTGCCCTGGGGCAGCTGCCCTCACCTCTAGACAGCTGGCTACAGGAATCTTGAGGCTACTCTGCGCCCCTGTGGCCTCACACCCACGGAGCTGTTTTTCTCCTGGTATCTGGGTCTTAGCTGCTCCCCAGCCTTCCACCAGGAAGGAGGACCCAGGCTGCCCCTGCGAGGCAGCCGTCCCCTCTGCCCGCCCCTGTCCCCAGCCCCCTTCTGTTGGGTGAGAAGAAAGCCCCGGGTCCTCAGGTCTCAGCTGCCAGCCCAGCTCCCCTCCCCTGGGCTCTCAGCCCTCTCCCACCAAGGTTTCCCCTCCCCAGTGCTCTAGGCTCCCCGGAAAACTTAGATTTTGAGACAAGATCCAGAAAGATTTCCAGGCTGCTGTTCTTTCCACCCTGCCATATCCCGCACATAGGCTGTGAACACATAGGCTGGCTACCTGCCCGAGTGAAGGGAGAGACAGGGCCAAAGACAGGGGGGAAAATGCATTTCCTGGTGCTTCTGGCCCCTGCTGGGAAGGTAGGGTGCCTTCTCATCAAGCCCAAGGAGCTGTCTCGAGGAGCTACCTCATATGGGATTCCATACCCCATCCTCCCATAGCTCCAGGCCTTACTCCTGAAACCCCAGAGGCCTGGACCTTATTTCTCTGCTCATGCAGAGGCCCTCTGCAGGCTTGTGGGCTCTGATGTCGCAAAGCTGGGGGGTCTTGATAAGATTCCCAGGGCTCCCAAGAGAGAGTTTTCCAAAATCCTAGGAGTATTTCCGTGGATTTTCTTGGATCTGATAAGCATATGTGCATATAATTTTAAAATATTTTTTAATTCAATTTTTATTTTGGAGTGATGTTAGACTTACAGATAACTTAAAAAGATAGTGCACAGAATTCCTGTAGACCCCTTACCCAGTTTCCCCTACTATCATTATCTTAAATACAAAACAGAAATTAACTCACGCATTCCCATTAACTAGACACCAGATGATTTCAGATTTCACCAGTTTTCTGCCACTGTCCTTTTTCTGTCCCAGGATCCAATCTGGGACACAGTACTGCTCTTAGTATAATGTTTAGACTTGAGATTATGCTGTGCAAGTCTCGGACTTATCTTTTGCTCTTTACCATCCCACCATAAGTAGGGAGCCCACGGTCATCCTGGGTTACACATCTTGTCCTAGTATAATTATTAATAGACTCCCTCTCTTCATTGTCAAAGATGTCCTGGTTTGGACGATACGGTATAGGGTCCTCGTTGTATGTATCTTTCCATACTGTTAAACACCACTCCAAATTTAGTGGCTTAAAGCAATAAGCTGTTTCTCACCATTCTGTGGATCGTTTCCCACAGGATGTTTCCCTGGTCTGGGCTGGCCGGGCTGAGGCTAGATGGTCTAGAATGGCCTCACTCCCATGTCTGGAGCCTGGACTGGAACAGCTGAGGCTTCTCTGGTAGCAGAGGCAGAGATACCTGCAACAGGAGAGAGAAAGGGGAGAACACAAGCTTTTCCACCTCATGGTCTCATTTGCTAAGGCCTCATTGGCTAAAGAAAGTCACGTGGCCTGGCCCAGCCCAGGGGTGGAGAAATAGATGGAGGGGAGCAGCTAAGGATATTGGCCAGTTTTTCAATCTGCCACATGATCTTCAGTGACTTCAGAAGAGAATGCACAGTGCTTTATTTAGACAGAATCCAGTTGTTGGATATGAAGTTTGTTTATGATTTTTTGAGTGCTTATAAACACTACTGTTAAGCATGTCTTAATGCATAAACTTTGTATGCATTTATATTGTTATCTTGAATTCGGTTTGTAGAAGTAGGCAAGTAGGCTTCCTTTGTCCAGTCATGTAAGCCTTTTTTTTTTTTTTTTTCTATTAAGGAAATTTAGTTTCTTTTCTTCCTCCTCCTGCTTCTTCTTCTTTTCTTTTTTTTTGGGGAGGGGGTGGAGGGAGAGCGAGAGCGCACATGTGCACAGGGTGGGGAGTGGGTGGGGAGCGGGTGGGGAGAGGGAGAGAGAGAATATTAAGCAGACTCCACACTAGCTCCATCTCATGACCCCGAAATCATGACTTGAGGTGAAATAAGGAGTTAGGGACTTAACCAACTGAGCCACTCGGATGTCCTTGGTTTTATTTTCTAAGTAACAGACTTGGTAATATTAATAGACCTCTTATGAGTTATATTTTTGGTACCAGGAAGTCCCCAACAAGCCAACTATTTCTTTGATATTAATATAGATACCACATAATACTGGGGCCACGTGCCTGAAGATGCTACCAGTTCTGGTAAGTGAACGTTCTATACAAGCATGGCTTACTTGTCCTATGTTCCTTCCCCAGTGACCTTCTACCCCCCAATTACAGCAAAGCTCAGCTGACTGAATGGCATTCTTCTCTCAACTCCCTCAATAAGCACCTTGGTGAGTGAGATCTATGGGATGCCACCTGGGTCTCTTCAGAACCCGTTCAAGTAGTAGCCAGTCATTTAGGTGAGAGCCCGTCATAAACGCAGGAGTGGGGCACATCCCCCTAGAGGAGGGAGAGAATGCAGATGCAAGCATGAGCTCTGAGGGTTCACATAAAATCTCCCAAACCTTGCATGGTAGAGCCCACAGCTTCCTGGTCTCTTCCCCATTGGCAGCCATGCCAGCCACACTCTGATCCCTTAACCAGCAGGAAGCCAGAGGGATGGCTCTGATGACCTCCTGTGAGGACAGCTTGGGGACCAGGCCCTGGGCATAGGAGATACCAAGCATGTGGTCATGTAGTCAGAGAGACTTGGGTTTGACCCCCAGCTCTGTGCTGTTCCAGCTGTGTGACCTTGGGGAAGGTGCAGCCTCTCTTGGCCTTGAACTGCTCCTCTGTAAAATAGGGATCTCAAGAGGAGCAATAAAGGTACCTACCTTGTGGGGTTGTTGTGGGAATCACATCCTACAGTCCAGTCGTCCATAGTTCAATGCCTGGCTTACAAGAGAGACTCAATAATAAATGGTAATGTTTAGAAATGCTCTATATCAAGGGTCCTCAAACTCCCACCCATGGGCCCCTGCTTGTTTGCAAGTAAGTTTCATTGGAACACAGCCCTGCCCGTTTGTTTCCATATTGTCTCTGGCTGCCTCTGCTCTACAGCAGCAGAAGCGAATAGTTGCAGGGCACCTGGGAGGCTCAGATGGTTAAGTGTCTGCTTTCGGCTCAGGTCGTGATCCCAGAGTCCTGGGATCTGCCCATTCCCCCTTCCCTGCTTGTGCTCTAGTTCTCTCTTTCAAATCAGTAAGTTCTAAAAAAAAAAAAAAAAAAAAAAAAAAAGGAAGAGTAACTGCAACAGAGACTCTATGACTGGCAAAGCTGGCAGTATCTACTATCTAGCCATTCATAGAAAATGTTTGCCAAGCCTTGTTCTAGAAGACATAGGATATTTCGATTTCCTTTGAGGCTTACAACAACCTGGTAAGGTCAGTAGTGTCATTGTCTCCCTGTGATAGAGAAGGACTCAGAGGTATGGAGAGATGAGGGATCCTGCCCATGGTCACACAGCTAATGAAATCACGCTTGAATTTGATCTGGGTACTTCGGTTAAGAGTACCCACCGTTGCTCCCAGGGCTCTCAGGTTTAGAATTGCAAAGGTATTATAATACCAAGGTACGAGCCCCAAGACTCTCAATAATAGCAATGACTGCCATTTAGCAGGCACCTGCTAGGGACGGGAGTGGGCCTGGGCCTCAGTACACAGCAGGATGGCTCCTTGGGTGTTTCCCATCCAGGGTGGGGGTCAGGCCATGCAGGGTGTTACAGCGGAGAGCAGACAGGTGACCAGCATGTTTCTGGGCACGCAGCTCGGTTATGGGTCAAAGGAGACCTTGCGGGGGAAGTGTTCTTCCAGTCAAGAAGAGCAAGGCAAGAGGTGGCCAAACCCAGTTCTGAGAGGAGATTTTCTAGCAGGAAGAATAGCATGCGAGAAGGCTCAGGTGCAAGACAGAGCTGAGGCCTTTGGGGAAAGGAGAACATCGCAGGAGAGGCTGGAAGGTGCCCGGGGCCCAGACCAGCCAGCCTCGTCGCCATGTGGGGGAGGCTGGGCTTTCTGTGGTTGGAGCAGGAACCCAGGGCAAAGTTCTGAGCTGGGAGTGATGAGGTCAGAGTGGGAAGAGGTCAGAGGGGTACAGGAGTGGAAGCACAGATCACTGTGACTTCAGGGGATGGGTGGGGACGTGCTTGCCAAGGAAGATGCCCTGAGGCTGGAGAAACCAGCTTTAGAGCTTCTCCTTGTCGGTTCCACTACATACCTGTTCTCCCCCCTCCTGTGTCCTGCATCTACCCAGCTTCTATCCACCCTGTCCTCCTCCTCAGCCCTCATCCAAAAAAACAAACCAAACCAAAACAAAAAACCTGCTGCAGAATCTTTGTGCTTTCAGTTTCTAGGACTTCCAGGAACATTAAACCTCAACTGCTTGTCTTAGACACCAAGAGTCACACAATGAGTTTATTAGAAAGTGGGAAACAGTAGACGGGGAGGAGAGAAAAATCAGACACCTTCTGAGTGTTCCGCCAAACCTTGCACTTCTTAGGGAATTAACCACAGATGTGATCGGTAAACTCTCGTTAATTTGCACCCTTGGTATTGTTTTATGATTTGGTGCAACCCTCTGAAAGCATTTCATTAGCCTTGACATGGAGTCAAGAATCAGGGTCAGAATAGATTCGGAACAGATAAAGGCAACTCCTCGTTCCAGGCCCTTCTCTTGGGGTGTCGTAGACTTTGGAGGAAGGGGATCCCAGCCCCTGCTCGGAATCGAGACCATTGATCTCACCTTAATTATCTTCACTGAGGGGAGAAGATGCCTCCCTTGCAGAGGGTAAACTCTTTCTAATGTCCCCTCTTCCTCCTGGAAGAGCAGCTGACATGTTTTCTTTCTGCCCACGGAGACACCTTCCACATAGACTGCATGATGCGGATCCGCCTGCAGTACGAGAAGACGTGGCAGGAGTGCCTGGCCCAGGTGCAGACGTGCAAGGTGGGGGCCCTTCCCGCCCCGCCCCGCCCCTGCCCTCCTCCAGTCTGGATTACCCCCCACCCCCTCTGCCCGGACCCCTCCTCCCCAGCTTTTCCCACCTGTCACTCAGGGTGGAACCCAGCCTGACCTCCTCCAGGAAAATTTCCCAACCCCATGAGGGCAGTGATACACTCTGACCACGTCAGCCTTGACCATCTGTACCCCTTACAGCACTTGACATTGATCCAGGGCAGGTCGGACCAGGGGATTATTTCCAGGGCTTCACTTCTGTAAGTGAGTGCAGCCACTGCTGTCACACCCAGCCCTCTGTCCACCCTGCTGGCCCCTGTCAGAGGGTGAGATTGTGGGTCCCTCACAGACTACTTCCATGACAGTGCCTGCTTTTTTGGGGTACAGGAAGATAACTTGAGCAGAATGCCCAGATTATCCCCTCCTGCCTCCTGGCTCCGACAAGTTCCTCCTCCTCCTCCCGTCATGAGTCTGTACAGCTTTTGTTCTGCCCCCGAGACTCTGGGGTGAGCAGAATTCACAGGGAGCAGAGTGCTTCATGGTATCAGGCAGGGTCCAGTGCTCTGTGGCCTTAGGGCCAGCAGCGTACCTCTCAGTCAGGTTTTTCAGGGTGTCAAGCCTCAGAAGTAAAGCCTGGAGGGAGAGAAGGGTGGCAACCTTTGCTCCTAGGCCCTAGGAGAGCCTTCCCAGCACCATGCCCCTGAGAGTTTCCTCCCTTCATCCCTGCTGCTGCCTGGGACCTCCCGAGGAGCTCAGGGGCCCTCAATGCTGAGCCTTGTGCCCATCCTACTTCTCTTTGTCAGGCACAGCAGGGGCTAAGTTGAAGTCAGCACACACCCCAAGAGTGTCTTAGGCCTGGCAGGAAGGGCCCTTGGTATTCCTATTCAGCAGCATTGGAAGCATACAACTATAGACAATTTTTATTTGGGGAGATTGGTTTATATTAGATTTTGTACATAAACCAAGGCTTTATTAATATGAAGAAGGCTGCTTTCCAGCTGGCATAATAGGAATTCAGTTACAGGAAGTAGGAGCCCGTCTGACTTGCAGCCGCACCGAGGCCGTTAGCATGGCTGATTATGTCTCTGGCATCTGCAGGACGACAGTTCTGAGTTCAGGTCACAGCCCCCCACTTGCCAGATGTGTGGCCTCCAGCAAGTTCCTCCGCTTCTCTGAGCCTTGGTTTCCTCGTCTGTCAAGTGGGGCTAAGTGAGAGAACAGGGATAGTGCACAGCGCCTGGACTCCGTGGGCCGACCGTAAAGATGGACCATCTCTACCGCTGGGGGTGGGGTTTCCCCTGAGGCTGGGTGAGAGGCAGACCTCAGGGGACAGGGCCAGGCCCCGAGGTGAAGCCCTCCCCCCATCCTAAGCCAGGCTCTGCCCTGGTTCCCCTCCAGAAGCAGCTGCTGGACTGCAAAGCCTTCACTGAGGAGGAGGCAGAGAGCCTGGTGAGCCCATACTTCTTCCAGATGGTGGGCGAGCTGCAGAGCAAGGTGGAGGAGGAGCTGGAGCTCTTGGATGTGCGTAGCTGGGGACCTGCACAGCTGGAGAGGGGGGTGGGTGGTTGGGGGGAGCGGTCACCTGGAGTGCCCCGCTATGAGAAGACCAGAGTCCAGGGGCCCCAAACTTTCTTGTCACCAGTGAGTCCATTTCCCCGGTCCTGGCCACCCCTCTGGGGTAGTTCTTTGCACGGGGTGCTCTGGGCTCCCCCGTGACACCCCTCCCACTCTGCTTCCCAGTGACAGCCGTGCTGCCCAGGGCTGGGGTAGCGAGAGCTCCTCCGAGCCCTTGTCAAGTCTGTGTGCCGAAGGGCCACAAGGAACAACAAACCCCTGCCCCAAGATGCTTAGGATCAGGACCTGGGTGGGGAAACATTTTCTGCTAAGCGCTGGATAGTAAAAACTCAGGATAGTTCCCTGAGGCCTGTCAAGTCTCTGTAACAACTTCTCACTCCGTTCTTGTCACACAAAAGACAATTTTATTTGTGAACACTGAAATTTGAATTTCATATAATTTCTGCATCATTCGGTATCTTTGTCTGATTTTTTTGTTCAGCCATTAAAAAATGTAAAATTAGCTTACCTCTCAGGGCCACATACATAAAAGGCTGAGGGCCAAATTTAGTTCTTAGACCAAGTTTGCTGCCCCCTGACCCCACTGAGAGCATAAAATACAACCACGAAATGGGGAGAGGTGAGGATTTAAAGCCAAGAATGGTGTTTGGCTCAGATGCTAAGAATCAGGGAACTCCAAAGAAGGAAACCTGCCCAGGCTGAGATGGGCATGGCCTGCCTGAGTACCCAGGCTGGTGTCTGGGGCAGCTCCTGCTTTCTTCCAGGCCCCAAACCTCCCCTTCTTCCCACTAGTGACTTCAGTGGATATGGGACAGATCTAGAGATGGGACATTGGGGTCAGCCAGACTGAGGGCATGGCTTTGGGCAGACCAGAAGCTGTTCCAGAGGAGGGAGAGCCATGAACCAGTGTGTGACCCAGGAAGATGACCCCAAGGGATGGTGCCCAGGCAGTGATGGCGGGGCCGGTCATTGGAGAAGTGGGGCCTCCACTGGCTGGCGAGGGAGCCCTGTGATGGGGGTGGCCTTCTTCTCCCCCTGGGCCCATCGGCCTTCAAGCCCCCTTCTCTGGGTTCTGCCACTACAGATATCCTTCGAAGGCCTGGCAAAGCAGACAGAATGGCAGAGCTCAGATCTCTTCAGCTACTTCCAGGAGGCCGTGCAGCTGTGGGAGGCACATCAGAGCGCACTGTCGGTGCTGGATGTAGAGCTGGAGAAGAGGATGGAGCAGCTGAGGCAGAAGCGCAGCCTGGATGAGAAGGTGTGGTCTCTTGCCCCCCAGAAGCCCCTGCGGGGATGGAAGCGAGGGCCGCACCCAGACAGTCAGCTGCAGGAAGGCTCTGCTGGGCGGCCTGTAACCTCAGATGGCATTCATATTACAAAAAACAAAAACAAAACCAAAACCAAAAATAAAACAACGCACCATATTTTTCATAGAGTAAATAAAAGTTAACCGCAAACTTATCTTAGATTCAAATGTAAAACCTCAAGCTATAAGACTTACACAGATGGAGAAATCAAGGCTCCCTTTGGTCATGGGCTAAATGGGAATAGGAGAAATCCACCTGTTAGGTCTGGGCTAGTGATGGGTCCCTGGACCCAAATGTGTCTGTAAGAGAGTGTGCATGAGAGACAGACAGACTGGGGTGGGGTGCGGAGCTTCTACCTATGGCAGTCACCCCGTGCCCACAGGAGATGAGCTGGGCCCCCACCCCCCTTGCCTTCACACAGTCTAGGAAATGGAGGGAGACACCCAGCATCTGATTTTAAATACAATTGGTTCAAGGAGAGCAAGGGCCAGGCACCATGGGAGGGGGTGGGGGGTGGCCTGCTGAGGCTGCGTGGGTATAGGGACGTGTCCCGAGGAGTCCCATCTGAGCTGGGTCTCCAGGGATGTAAAGTAGACAGAGAAGAACATTATCGACAGAAGAGCCCAGAGCATTGAGGGTAAGTGTGGTAGCACACTTGGTGCCCCCTTTTCTAGGAAAAAGCCCTGTGTTTGCCCTGAGGCACCTGCCCCTTGGTTCTGGTGGTAGGGTCTCCGCATGTCACTCACAGGCACTCGGTGAGTTTTGAGTTTTGATAACTCACATCTGCTTCCTTGTATTTTGGGGGTGGCTGCCAGGCCCTGGAAGCCCGCATGGATAAGCTTTTGGACCAACTGAGGCAGCAAAGCGACGAGGAAACACTGAAGATTCACCTGGAAAAGGCCAAAGATTTCCTAAAGAATATGAAATCCAGGTAGGCAGACCAGATCCCAAAAGACAGAAGGGAATGGCCTGAAATTCATCTTCAAGATCAGAGGCTGCCTGCTTAGGACCCCAGGGTATGCTCAGCGAGCTCAAGATTAAAATGTTGCCTCTAGCTTTGGAGAATGTCCTAGTGGTCCTTCTAACACAGAAGCTTCCAGGAAGAACTTTCCTCTGAAAAGTTTATGGAAGAAGATTTCAAGGCCATGTAGTTTAAAGGTCAAGAGCAGGGGCCCTCCCACTACCTTTTCAGATTTTAAAACATAGGTTCTTTCTTAAAGACAAAAAAGTTAACCAGTACAAACGTAGAAATTTCCCCCTCATTCCTGCCCACCTCGTCTTTTTCATGGGCATGTACATTTATTTATGTGGATATAAACACATATACAGTGTTTTTTCAATAAAGGTTGACTCATGCAATGCAAGTAGATCTCTAACTGCAGATAGATGTCCATTTTCTAATGACCAGAATTCATCAATATGGGTGCTTCATAATGGTCTAACCATCCCCCAGTTGATTAGCTCTTTAAGATTGGTTCCAGTTTCACAGTATTAAAAACAGTACTCTGTGAACTGTCTTGTATCTTTGTGCCTTTATACAACTGATTCTATAGGGACCATTCATAGAAATGACACTGCACCGCCAAATGGTTGCAGTACTTAGCTTGAGTACTTAGCTTCTGAAGTGTATCTTGAGGCAGGTAAATCACCCCCCCACCCCATCCCCCACCCCCACATTCAGCCTCCTCTCCTTATCTGGGAGACAGATAAAGCCTGATCCCTGGAGCATTAGAGGTTTGATGGGATCATGTAGGTAAAGTTCAAGCACAGGGTTAGGACTGTGGACAGGAAAGGGAAACACATGTTATAACAGAGAACTCTCCCGTGTGTGTTTTCCAAATGTTCTACAAAAAGTGTGTATTCCTTGTAGGATCAGAAAAATAGCAAAACAAACCAAGGATTGCCAAAGCGAAAGGAAACTCGGGCATTGGCTCTGTGTGGCCCCTAGCTCATTTCCCAGCGGCCTGGGGTGTGGCTCTGGGTTGGGGTCCCCCCACCTCAGTGGAGCTCCCCCCCTGCTTTAGCCCCCCTCCT
The DNA here is from genome assembly GCF_964662115.1 of Mustela nivalis. Taxonomy (NCBI): domain Eukaryota; kingdom Metazoa; phylum Chordata; class Mammalia; order Carnivora; family Mustelidae; genus Mustela; species Mustela nivalis. Next base: position 60,865,597 of record NC_139032.1, read on the forward strand.
CCACTCCCCTCCCAGGTATGAGTGTTTCCACAAGCTCCTGACAAAGGAAGCGACGGAGTACCCAGTGATCATACTGGAAGAACTGAACTCCTACAGCTCCACCCTCAGCCAACACTTCTACATTCGGGAGATCTTTCAGCAGGTATGGAGAGCAGTGCAAACACACAGCCATTCCCGGAGAAGCAAAGAGGAAAGGGTATCTTCTAGCTCTGATCTGCCTTCCCTTCCATACCTTCACGAACCCCTTCTCAGTCAGGACAGCAAGCGGCAAGAAGCCGAAGGCGTTTCTAAAAGAGACCTTCTCTTTCTTAGATTAAAAGGGGTTGAAGGGCTCCCGAGTTCAGGCCTCAGGCTTGTATGGAATTATGAAGAAAAGACGATTTTCTAGGACTCTGAGTTTCATTCATCTTCCCCACCACTGGTGTCCTATAATACAGCTAGGACCTGCCCTCTCTCCCCTCTGGAGTCCACCCCCCACCCCTACCCACCTCCCCCTGCCCACCCCCCACCCCACCAGCCTTCCTCAGCCTTCTCGGTGGGCAGTCCTCTGTCTCTCCACATCCCAGAGCAAGCCAGTCTTCCACTACCAGGGATTAATGGCCCAACCACTCACATTCCTTGGCCCCTGTCCCTGCTGCTCTCACTGGACATGCTCGTATGTTGGTGGCTGGTAAAGAGAGGAGCACAGAACATCCCAGAGTAGGTGTTTCCTGAAGGGCAGGTTACATCTCATTAACTTTGATGCAGCTTCAACTCGCCCTTCGCACAATGTCTTGCACATGATTCGGACACAGTGAATGTTCCCTGGTGAATGCACGACTAGCTGGCATGTCCTGGTTTCTGACCCTCCTAGAGTTTGTCTCCTTCCCACCCAGCCAGCCATTGTCCTGCTTGGCCAGACCGGACACTACTTGCAGTTATCACTAAAGCTGACTGAGGCTTTCTCGTGTGCACAGGGTCCCCAGCTCCTCTGAGAATCCCTGCAGAGAGGAAGGATCTCTGTTTCAGTCATTAGTAAATGCTTCCTCTGGCATCTGGCTTGAGGGGGAGCTCACCATCTGCACTTTGAGATCGGTCTGCTTGCCTTGGTTCAAGTTGAGTATCTATTGTGATCTCCATGGCACAAGGGAAGACCTTGAGCTCCAACGGGCTTAAGGAGCTTGGCCAAGGTCACTCAGCTTGAAAGGAGCTGGCATTCCAATCCCGACCTGCGAATTCTCCAGTCCACAGTGTTATCCATGGCACAGTATATTCACGACCTCATGTAGAGTCTGTGAAACAGGGAATTTGTAGGGTTAATGAAGGGGCTCCAGGTCATGTAAATCATGTTCATTCTGTATGTTCACATCCAGCACTGGGAGCTGCAGACCCCTGCCCCTTGGTTTGCATCCTTCTATTTATACTTTCTTGCTCTTTGCCCCAGATCACCACAAAAATGTCAGAATGAAAGTTGTTTACTGATAATGCCTATTGTGGGATAGAAAGATTTTGCAAGCCTGCTTGGGATTAAGGAAAACTGATTCCTCAGGTTGGGAACACTCTGATTACTGCAGGAAAATAAGTAGTCAAGGCCGTGTCAGATGTTGAAGGGAAGGGGTGGGTGCTTCTACTTAAATGAGAAGAGATGCACTCTTCTCATTTAAGTAGAAGTGGCATTCTGGAGAAAGGCAATGCTGCTCACTCAGTGCCCTGTGGTTTTTCTTTGTAGACTTTGGATGGGGAAGTCATTTTCAAATTCAGGGAACCAGGTAACACTATTCTAATTCAAGTCTAATCCTCTCTGACTTCACTCTTGTACATTTGTGGGCTGGGTGGGCCCAATCCAGGCTACCTTGGTAACCTGTTTTTCCTTGTGCTTTGGGGTCGGTCATCAACAGAAGTGTATGAAAAGTACTTCCAGGAGAGTATGAGAAGCTGGAGAAGCAAACAGAGGGCTCAAGTGGAAATGAGCAGAAGTGAGGAAGGTGGAAGTAGCAGGACAATTCCCTCCAGTCCAGCAGAAGAGATGGAAGAAGATGATCAAGAAATTGAGTCTTCCTTAACCGAGGAGATGGCAGTGAGCCAGCAGGAACCGTCTAAACAGAGTGACAAGATGGATGAGTCCAGTGAGGAGTCAGTTAAAGAATCAGAAAAAATACAAGTTGAACGAGACTCCTTAAAACCATCTCTGAACCAGGAAGATATGATGCTTCAAGAAGAAGAGAAAGAGGAGGAGGAGAAGGAGGAGGAGGGGGAAGACAAGGAAAAGGTGGAGGAGAGGGAGGAGAAGGTGAAGAGGAAGAAGAAAAAGCAAGAGGAGGAGGAGGAGGGGCAGGAGGAAGAGGAGCATGAAGAGGAAGAGAAGCAGGGGGAGGAGGAGGAAGAACACGAGAGTTTATTTATGGAAGAGGTAGGCCAGCAATGGATCCATTCTTGGGTATGGGGAAAGCATTCTAGGCTCGCTCTATGTATCCCTGTTACAAGCTGAGGTCCCAGTCTCCACTGGGATTTACAAATGTTTGCATGTCTTTTATTTTGTCAAAAGGAATCCAATTCTTACCTCACAACAGTGCTTTTTAAAATTCACTTTCTTCTCCTAACATCTTATTCTGCAACCTACTTCCTTGTCTTTCCCTGATCATCTCTTTCCCAGCTCTTCTTTCCTGTGTAGACCAACCTCGCCTCTTCATTCCCTCTCTCTTCCCATTCTCTTCTGTAACAGAAAAGATCCATATCCAAGATGGCAGACAGAGCTCTCCTTGGAGTGTAGGGAAGTTACTCTCACATTAATAAGTCTTGTCCTCAAAACACATTCCAACCCATAGAACAGTAACTTGAACTCCATTAAATTGCAAGACTCTCTTTCTGTACTGCTGTAGAAGAATTGGCATAGGAGACTCGTTTTTGAGCAGAGATCCCAAATTCAAATTCCCACAGGCATGTAATAGAAAAGTGGTCTAGAGACCAAGTATAAATTAGTAACAAGTGGTGAAGCTGATTGTCTTAGTCTGTTGAGACTGCTATAACAGAGTACCATAGACTGGGCAGTTTATAAGCAACAGAAATTTATTTCTTACAGTTCTGAAGGCTGGAAGGCCCAAGATCAAGGTGCCAGCAGACTTGATTTGTGGTGAGGTCCCACTTCTGGTTTGTAGACAGCCATCTTCTCACTGTGACTTTATATTGTGGAAAGAGCCAACTCTTTTATAAGGGCACTAATCCCACTCCTGAGGGCTCTGCCCTCCTGACCTTATCACCTCCTAAAAGGCCACCTCCAAATACCAACACACTGGGGATATGAATTTCGGAGAGCACCCAACATTCAGTCTAAGGCAACTGTGCAGTCATTATTCAGCTCCAGCCAATAATACCATGTGGGAATGGAAACAGAATTGCCAGCTTTCCTGATTTTTAAGAGAAATCCAAAATCCAAATTCTTTGTAGGATTTCCTGATTTTTGAAAGCACTGTATTGGGGAAAAAATAATTACAGGCAAGATTTAGCCCACAGGTGTATAACCTTGATATCAAGGATCCTGTGGCTGGATCCCCAGGTCTGTCTGGTGATGTCAAGTTTAAAGTCTTCTCTTCTGCATAGGCTGGAGCCCAGGAAGAGAGTGTGGAGGAAATCTCCCACGACCAGGACATGGAGTCCTTCACAACCTCCAGCGGGCACACTTATTTTGTCTTCCTAACCCTGGAACAACAAGAAGAGAGTTGCAAGAAACCCTATTCCAACCTTTCTACCATTCTGGTCAATGACATTTCCAGTGCCAGCTTCCTAGAACAAGTGATCATTCCATCCAGACTGGTTTTACAAATTAAGAAACAGTGAGTAGAAACCCCCTTTATTCTCATTCTCCTATCCTAAGTTTTATTAACAAGGTGAGGTATTATAACAAAAGATTGGACTAGTTTGAACTGGAAAAAGAAAATGGGTAGGTAACTGAGGGTTGAGATGAGAAACAACTTTAAAAAAATAGTCAATTTCCGAGAATTATTTGTAGTCACGTGTATCTTCTATGAGAGTGACCCCCTCCACCTCTCCTAGGATGCCTTGCTAGCCTGCGGCTTGTACATAAGAAATAGTGCTTTCCCTGCAAGATGTTAGAACCCCAGCACATGTGGAATCTTGCTGTCTCCCTTCCTTCTTTCATTCCTTCCCCCTCTCCTCCCCCTTTTTTTCTTTTTTTTTAAATGATTATGTAGACATAGATTCTAGGCATGAGTATGTATCTGTATGGTATTTGGCTCTGATCATGTGACATATTAATTGCATAAATTAGAAAACTGAAAAAAGTACAATGAAGATTATAAAATAACCCATAATTCTACCACTGAGAATTTACCTCCCCTAACTCCCAGGTTTCTGGGCCTCTGTGTTTGAACTTGGACCCAATGTGGAAATTTGCAGTTGGCTTTAGGATAGCATTTCCATTGCCCTCCTGACTCTAAATGTCATAGCTACGACTGGCCAGCTAGAGATCACCTGATTAGTCTCCCTCCTATGTGTAGACATGGGCAGGGGATAAAAGGAGTTAAGTCAGGCTTTTGGACTCTTCTCTTTCACCTCAGCATCATCTCATCTTGAAAATGTTTCTTTTTTCAAAATTTTTATTTACTTTTAAAATTTCTTTTCGGTGTTCCAGAATTCACTGTTTATGCACCACACCCAGTGCTCCATGCAATATGTGCCCTCCATAATACCTACCGCCAGGCTCACCCAACCTCCCACCCCCGCCCCTCCAAAATCCTCAGATTGTTTTTCAGAGTCCACAGTCTCTCATGGTTCATCTCCGCCTCCAATTTCCCACAATTCCCTTCTCTTCTCCACCTCCCTATGTCCTCCGTGTTATTTCTTATGCTCTACAAATAAGCGAAATAGTATGATAATTGACTCTCTCTGCTTGACTTATTTCACTCAGCATAATCTCTTGACTTGAAACTCATCCTTTTTCCTTCCTCTGTCACAGGCCATTGTCTGTCTTCTCCTTAAAGAAGAAAAGCAAGGACCACCACAAGAGCTAATATTTATTGAGAGGATTTAATACTCTCAATAACTATGGGGGGTACTATAATTAGCTTCTGTTACACACAAAGAAACTGAAGCTCAGGGAATTAGTAATTTGGATAAGATCTCGGAGATAGGGAATGGTTGGATCTAGGATATGAATCTAGACCATGTGATTCTGGAGTCTTAAGCCAAACATTATGTCATCAGGTCTTGGGGTTAACCAGAAAAATAATTTTGTGTTAAACTAAATGGACTTACATATTGATGGATACAATACTGAAAAGTATGGAAATCATGAATGTATAGCTCAATGAATTATCCAAAGGGAGCATACCTGCTCACCAGTACCCCCACACCCAAAATAGAACATGACCAACTCTCCAGGAGCCTCTTCATGTATTCATCTCAAGTCACTGCTCTCTCTTCCTCAAGCATAGCAAATACTTTCATTTCTTTTGCTTTTTTTGAACTTTATTTAAATGGAATCATAGAAAACATACTCTTTTATGTTAGAATTCTTTCATTATATTTATGAGATTTATATACATTTTTGAATGTGTGTCATCTCATTTTTACTGCTGTATAGTAATCCATTATAAAAATACATCACTCATTTTCTTTATCCATTCTACTACTGGTGCATGTTTGGGTTGTTTTTCATTGGGGAATGGAACAATGCCACTCTGAATTTTTTTTTTTAAGTTCAATTAGCTAACATATAGTACATCATTAGTTTGTGATGTCCTGTTCAATAATTTATTAGTTGTGTATAACACAACTTAGTTGCTTATCACATCATGTGCCCTCCTTAATACCCATCACCCAGTTACCCCATCCCCCCACTACCCTTTTATGCAACCCTGTTTGTTTCCCAGAGTCGAGAGTTTCTTGTGGTTTGTTTCCCTATCTGATTTCTCCCCATTCAGTTTTCCCTCCCTTCCCCTATGGTCCTCTGCACTATTCCTTATATTCTACATATGAGTGAAACCATATGATAATTGCCTTTCTCTCCTGGACTTATTTCACTTAGCATAATACCCTCCAGTTTCATCCATGTCGATCCGAATGGTAGGTATTCATCCGTTCTGATGGCTGAGTAATATTCCATTGTATATATGAACCACATCTTCTTTATCCACTCATCTATTGCAGCACATCTTGGCTCCTTCCACAGTTTAGCTATTGTGGACATTGCTGCTATGAACATTGGAATGCATGTGCCCTTTCTTTACACCGCATCTGTATCTTTGGGGTAAATACCCAGTAGTGCAATTGCTGGATATAGGATAGCTACACACACACGAAGAACCACACATGTATTTTAGCCTTTGATTCAACAATTCCAGTTCAGGGAATGTGTTCTGTAGAAATGCTTCTACACTTGGTTTATGTTCAAGGTAATTCATTGCAGCTTTTTTTTTTTTTTTTTTTTTTTTTTTTTTAAGAACAAATGGTTGGAAACCATCCAGTCTCCTCCAGCAGGAGTCTGGCTGAATTCAGGATGCTCCATCCAGACAAAGGAATAGAATATAGTTGGGAAATAAAATAAGGAAGAAATGAAAGGGGGAAGCACTTTCTGGGTCGCTTGGGAAAGCTCTCTCCCTGCTCACTGCTGCTGGAAGAGCTGACCCTCACCGGTCTCTCCCTTAGACTTCGAGCTGGCCTTTTTGAGCACCTAGAGAAGTGGTTTGACCAGTGTGTCCTCAAAACTCGGGTCATGGTGGCCACCAAGATCAATGAGCTGGATTCAGAATTGGAGCTGCATCAGCATCTACATGAGCCAAGAGCCAAGTGCATTGAAAAGGACATCCATAACGTCAGGGCAGGTATGGACCCTGCTTGGGAAGGCCTCCCTACCCCAGACAGCCAGAGTCTGTGCCATGGCAGTTCTGCATTCATTAGGTGCCCCTGTCTGAGGGTTCCATCTCCCAGGCTGGCGGAAAAGGCAGTATTCAGAGCCCACACTTGAGATTAAAATTAAAAAAAATTTTTTTACAGTTCTTTAAATGCTAGAATGAAGAGTATTGTCCTGTTTTAGCTGGGTGAATACCAGATCTGCTCACACACCTATCTGATACACACTTGCATAGCAGAAGCTCTAGAGGCAAGCTGTAGCTCAAGAATCATAGCTACTAGACTCTGGCTGTGTGACTCTGGACATGTTACCTGACCTCTCTGATCCCTCCCTTACTTGCAGAAGGGGGTATTGTTGATGGTAATTAACTCTCCCTGAAAGGGTACAGTGAGGAATCGTGAGCAAGTGGGACCCATTAATTTCAGCTTATAATTTATAACTTCAGAAGAGGTGCCATTTCTCTCTCGAGACAGAGGGCTCCTAGAGGGTGGCATACTTTTAGTTGGATCTTCAGGGACCCTGTTGGGTTTTCACTTGTGTCACACTTCAGACTTTTTCATAAATGCTTTGCGCTCCCAGAGTGACCCCCTACGTGGTCCCAACCAAACTCCTCCTTCCTAGAACAGTGACAGAATTGTGGAATCAGACAGCCTGGCTTGGAATCCCAGTGCTTGTGGCCCAGGGAGCCCTGCTTGGCTTTGGAACCTCATTGTGTTCATCTGGAAAATGTGTGCATTAAATATAAGTGTAAATTGAGATTCTCCATGAAGGCTGATTTCCTGCGTCTTACCTGGATCCCTGCCCCAGTGCACAATGGGGAGATTGAGGTCAGAGAAACAAGTTCCCAGAGTCCCCACACTCGTTTTTGGTAGAGCTGGGATGACAGCACTTTCCCCTGCAGGCAGCAGGCAGAGAGGGTGGGCTGGCCTAGGGCTGTCTGCCAGCTCTAAAGGCCTCTGACCTAGCCCTTGAAGCCAAATTCCAGTTCCGTTTACTCTGCCCTAGAAGTCCTTTGGAGTTTGAGCTCCCTGGAAAGAGAAGCCACTGATAGAAAGGAACAAAATCCAGCTGCCCTGCCCAGCCTTGTGCTGGTTGTTTTCTCCACACTCTTCTCACCACATTCCCACCCTTCCTGACACCGTCCACCCCACCCCCCTGCTCCTGGGTCTCTTCACATGCAAGGACTCCCCTGCTCACAGCCTGGTCAGCCTTCTTTCCAGTGAGAGACCCTGGGGCAGTCTCAGATCGGCCCCCTCAGATCGGTACCCGTTCCCCAGCCAAGCCCTGGCAGGGGCAGCTGTCACTATCCAGAAAAGAAATGTCCTGAGGTGACTTGAGATCCCAGAAGGCCTCCCTCTGCCTCGTTCTTTTTCAGCTGAGCTCTTGCTTCACCAAGAGCGGCTAGACAGCCACTGTGCTGGGGTGACAGAGACGCTAAGGAAGGAGAAGATGATGTTCTGCCAGTTCCAAGAAGAGCAAAACATAAAGAGCAAAAACTTCCGCCGCAAGATTTACAACATGGAACACATCTTCTCGAACGCCACGAAGAGCCAGAGGTGAGGGCCATGGAATCCCAGACACGAGATGCCAGCCTTTGGCTGATCTCAAAGGAGTGGTCCCTTCCTGGTGGACACGAGTCAGTTTTCCAGGCCCCACAGCAACCTTCCCTTTTCAGCTCACCTCTTCACAGGTGTCAGGGGCTAACTGTGTGACCCCTCTGGCGGGGAGCTGGGCACTGGGTGCTGGGTGAGCAGCCAGGGAGAGAAAAGGGCGCCTGTGGTCAGGAGGCAGGGATGTTACTAAGCTGCCCCAAAATGTCCATGAGGAGAAAGGCCATTTCCACCCAGGAGAATCAGAAGGAGCTTCCTGTAGGAGGACCCCCTGTCCTGGGATGGAGGAAGGTAAAGAGGAGACAGAATTTTCCCCCTCAGAAAGGAGCGCTGGCCCAGCTTGAGGTGGGAACGTGCTCATGGCAGAGCAAGGGGTTCCAAGGAGGCCATTCAGGGCTTTGAGATGGAGGCTCCTGCGTGCTCAGGGAGACCTACGTCAGGTAACAGGTCAGGAGCCCTCCCCAGTGTCAGATACACAGGAGGCTGCTGAGGGTGGACTTACAGGTAAAGAGGAAAGTTTCAGGGTGCTCCTTCGGGAGAGCATCAGCCACAGAAAGCACATTGCTGGGAGAGAGAGAGAGAGAGAGCGCTGCAGGGAGGCCGAAGATCCTATGGGACCTGGGGATTCCTTCAGTACTATGGCGGCGAGGCCCAGAGAGAGGCGAGAGATGGCCTCTGAGACAGCACACTGAGAGTTCCACGCTGTGTCCTGCACACACTGGCATTTTGAACTTCCTTTTAGCTTCTTTTCCTACCCAGAGGAACATGGCCGTGCTTCTGGTGGCCCCACAGCTGGGCACAGCAGTGGAACTCAAGCAGCCCCCAGGCTGCCCTTCCACACCCAGGTCACCACCCTGCCCTCCTGTGTCCCCCAGGCTGGTTAGTCTCAGCAGTACGCTGCACCGGGAGCTGCTCAGCTATGTCGACGTCATCCAGGTGTCCCTGCGCAGCTTCCGCCAGTACCTGGAGGAGAGCCTGGGCAAGCTTCGCCTCACCAACATTGAGTTCATCAAGCACTGCAGGTGGGAGCCCACACCCAGGGCCTCTGTGGGCCCTGGGCTTCCCCTGTCGAGAAGTGGTCTTGTTTCCCCTTACCTTTTTATTGTGACAAAAATATATCACATCAAACTGTCCATTGTAACCATTTTTCAGGTGCACCATTAGTTCTGTGACACTAAGTTCATTCACGTTGTTGTCCAACCATCCCCGCCATCCAGCTCCAGAAGTTTTCATCTTCATAAACTGAAACTCTGAATCCGTTGAACGTTAACTTTCATTTTCCTCCCTCAGCCCCTGATAGCCATAATTCTTTTTTTTGTCTCTGTGAATTTGTCTACTGTAGGTGCCTCATGTAAGTGAAATCATAGAATATTTGTCCTTTTGTGTATCTGGCTTATTTCACTGAACATAGGGTCTTCAAGACTCATCACGTAGCATGTGTCAGAATGTCACTCCTCCTCAAGGCTGAATATGTCTCCATTGTGTGTATACACCACACGTCGTTTCTCTGTTCCTCCCTTGAAGGACATTTGGGTCATTTCACTGCTTCTGTCTTTGAACCCCCTGTATCCATTTTTTCCATGAGCTTACACTTTCTAAAGCTTCATCAACCACAGGTTTTGGGATGGGAGGGAAGTCTGAGGTCTGATCGTGGCTTGTATTTCTCTCAAACCACTTTCAGATTGTTTTCTGAGGGAGGCAACTTTTCTTCTGAAGAAATCAATTCACTGTGTCATCGACTGGAGAAGGAAGCTTCTCGAATAGAGTTTGTTGAAAGTTTAATCATGATCAACATGGAGAAGATGGAGAGCGAATACCTGGACCAGGTGGGGGAGCCCTGCCCCTGACCTCCAGCCAGGCTCCCAGGACACCCTTGCTCATTGCCTGACGGGTCCGTCAAGCCCCCTTTCCAAAAAATTGTGCCTGTCCCACTCTGCTTCCGAAGTCTTTAAGTTCCAAATTAAACCCACCTCCTTTACTTTTTATATATCTTTACAGGCCAATGATGTCATCAACAAGTTTGAAAGCAAATTCCATAACCTGTCTGTGGACCTTATTTTCATAGAGAAAATCCAGCGGTTGCTGACAAATCTGCAAGTAAACATCAAGTGTGAGGTAGGACAGATTCATTCTTCACCTGCGTGCTAGACACTGTTCCAAGTGCTGGGGATACAACTATGAGCTCTGCCCCATGGGACTTGAACTCCACCTAGGGAGATAGATATTAAATTATAATAACCTCTAGGATTCATTGAGTTATTATGCACCATACATCTTGCTAACCGACTTATTTTGATCAGCTATATTAGTCCTCCCAATAACAGTGTGAAGCAAGTCCTGCCCCCCCCCCCCATTTTAGAGACAAAGAAACTGAGACAGAGAGTAATAGGTGACCTAGACAAGAATACAGAGCTCTTGAATGTGAAATCAAAATGTGAACTGAGGTCAGTGATCTTAAATAAACAACCTAACTGTGCACCTCAAGGAACTGGAAAAAAAAATAAACCCAAAGTTAGCAGAATGGAGGAAATCACAAAGATCAGGTAACAAATAAATGAAATAGAGACCAGAAAAGCAATAGAAAGGATCAATGAAACTAGAGATGGTTTTTCAAAGGTAAACAAAATCAAATAACCTTTAGCTAGATTAAGAAAAAAGAGAGAAGACCAGAATAAAATCAGAAATGAAAGAGATGATAGTGCAATGGATACTGCAGAAATACAAGAATCTTAAGACTATTATGACTAATTAAATGCCAACAAATTGCATATCCTAGAAGAAACGGAAAAAGTTCTAGAAACATACCTACCAAGACTGAATCATACACACACGGGAAATCTGAAGAGACCAAGAATGAGTAAGGGGATTGAATCAGTAATCAAGAACCTCCCAACAAAGAAAACTCAGGATCTTATGGTTTCATGGGTGAATTCTACCAAACATTTAAAGATAACTTGACACCAGTTCTTCTCAAACTCTTCCAAAAAATAGAATAGGAGGGAATACTTCCAAATTAATTTTACAAAGCCAGCATTACCCTGATACCAAAGACAGATAAGAACATGGTAAGAAAATGACAGACCGATATCCCTGATGGATATAGATGTAAAAATCCTCAACAAAATATTGGCACACCAAATTCAACAGCACATTAAAAGGATCATACACTATGGGGGCACCTGGGTGGCTCAGTGGGTAGGGCCGCTGCCTTCGACTCAGGTGGTGATCTCAGGGTTGTGGGATCAAGCCCTGCGTCAGGCTTTCTGCTCAGTGGGGAGCCTGCTTCCCCCTCTCTGCCTGCCTCTATGCCTGCTTGTGATCTCTGTCTGTCAAATAAATAAATAAAATCTTTTTTAAAATCTTAAAAAAAAAAAGTATCACACACTATGATCACGTGTCATTATCTCTGGGATGCAAGGATGGTTCCATATACAAATCAATCAGTGTGATACCATATTGGTAGAATAAAAGATAAAAATCATCATCACAATGGATGCAGAAAAAGCACTTGATAATGTACAACATCTTTTCTTAATAAATATGTTAAACAAATGAAGTAAAGGAGGAAAATACATAAGTATAATAAAGGCCATATGTGAGAAGCCCACAGGTAATACCATACTCAACAATGAATAGTTGGAAGTGTTTCCTGTAAGATCAGGAACAAGACAAGGACATGCCCTCTCACCACATCTATTCAACATAGTACTGGAAGTCCTAGCTGGAGTGATCAGGCAAGAGGAAGAAGTAAAAAGGCATCCAAAAAGAAACAGAAGAAGTAAGATCATCTCTGTTTTCAGAACACATGATCTTATATATAGAAGAGCCATCAAAAAATTGTTAGAACTCATCAACAAATTCAGTAAAGTTGTAGGATACAAAGTCATTATCAAGAAATCAGTTGCATTTGTATATACGGACAGTAAAACATCTAAAAAAATGAAGAAAAACAATCTCATTCACATTAGCATCAAAAACAATAAAACACTCAGGAATAAATTTAACAAAGAGGATGAAAGATCTACACACTGAAAACTATAAGAATTAGATGAAAGAAATCAAAGCAGATACAAATTGAAAGATATCCCATGTTCATAGATCAGAAGAATTAATACTGTTAAAATGTCCATACTCCCCAAGCTTATCTATAGATTTAGTGCTACCCCTATCAAAATCCAATTGAAATTTTTTCACGGGAATGGGAAAATCCATCCTAAAAATTTTGTGGAACCACAATAGATTATAAATAGCCAAGCAATCCTGAGAAAGAAGTACAAAGCATCACAATTCGTTATTTCAAACTATACTACAAAGTTATAATAACCAAAATAGTATGGTACTATTGGGCATATAAACCAATGGAACAAAATCTAAGTTCAGAAATAAACTCTCACATATAGAGTCAAGGAGTATTGAGTATTGACAAGAAAGTCAAGAATAATCAATGGGGAAAGGATCGTCTTTTCAATAAATGGTGTTGGGAAAACTGCATAACCACATGCAGAATAATGAAATTGAAATCTTATCTTACACCACACACAAAAATTAACCCAACATGGATTAAAGGCCTAAATGTAAGACACGAAACCATAAAACTGTGGGAAGAAAACATGGGGAAAGACTCTTTGACATTAGTCTTGGCAATGATTTTGTGGATGTGACACCAAAAGTGCAAGCAACAAAAGGAAAAATTAACAAGTGGGACTGCATCACATCGACTAGCTTCTGGACAGCAAAAGAGACAACAAAATGAAAAGATAACTTACAGAATAGGAGAAAATATTTACAAATAATATATCTGATAAGAGGTTAATATCCAAAATATATAAAGAACTCCTATAACTCCATAGCAAAAGAAGTAAACAATATGATTTAAATTTAGTAATAAGGGGCACCTGGGTGGCTCAGTGGGTTAGGCTGCTGCCTTTGGCTCGGGTCATGATCTCAGGGTCTTGGGATCGAGTCCCACATGAGGCTCTCTGCTCGTCAGGAAGCCTGCTCTCTCTCTCTCTGCCTGCCTCTCTGCCTACTTGTGATCTCTCTCCATCAAATAAATAAATAAAATTTAAAAAAAATATATAAATTTAGTAATAAATTAAAATAATAATATAATAAATAAATAATAATATAATAAAATAAATAATAAGTTAAATTTCCTTTGCCCAAAGGAACTGAATAAACATTTTCCAATAGAAGACATACAAATGGCCAATGGGTGGATGAAAAGGTGCTCAACATCACCCATCATCAGGGAATGACAAGTCACAATGACAATGGGGTATCACCTTGAACTTGTTAAAATGGCTGTCATCAAAAAGATAAGAGATAGTAACTGACGGCAAGGGTGTGGAGAAAAAAGAATCCTTGTGCACTGTTTGGGGGAATGCAAACTGGTGCAGCCACTGTGGAAAACAGTATGGAACCACCATATGATCCAGCAGTCCCATTTTTGGTTATATATCCAAAGGAAATGAAAATATGGTCTTGTAGCCATATCTGCACTCCCATGTTCATTGCAGCATTTTTCACAATGTGAATGTGAACAATGTGGCAGAGTGTCAACAGATGAATGGATAAAGAAGAGGTATCTGTACAATGGAACATTGTTTGACCATGAAAAGGAAGGAAATCCTACCATTTGTGACAACACATATGGACCTTGAGGGCATTAACCATAGTGAGATAAGTCAGAGAGAGATGAATACTGTATGATCTCACTTACATGTGGAATCTAGAAAAGCCAGACTCAGAGATAACCGAGGATCGAATGGCGGTTACCAGGGACTGAGGGGTAAGAGAAATGCAGAGATGAGGGTCAGTGGGTAAAAACTTTCAGTTATAAGACAAATAGGTTCTGGGACTCTAATGTGAAGCATGATATTATAGTTAAAAATACTGTGCTGTATACTTGAAAGTAGCTAAGAGAGTAGATCTTAAATGTTTTCATCACAAAAAGGAAATGGTAATTATTTGATGTGGTGGAGGTATCAGTTAATGTTATGGTGATAATTATTTTGTGATATATAAGTGTATCAAATCATCACATTGTAAACCTTAAACTTACATAATGTTATGTGTCAATAATATCTCAATAAAGCCAGGAGTGACTTTGACTTATTTTTAAGCTTTTTTCTATATATGGAAAGCGGGACGCCTGAGTGGCTCAGTAGGGTAAGCGGCTGCCTTTGGCTCAGGTCATGATCCCAGCATCCTGGGATTGAGTCCCACATCCGGCTCCTTGCTCAGCAGGAAGCCTGCTTCTCCCTCTGCCTCTGTCTGCCACTCTGTGTGCCTGTGCTCAAATCTCTGACAAAAAAAAATGTTATATATGGAAAGATTTCTCATATATATATATGTGTGTGTGTGTGTGTGTGTATATACACACATAAAGAACAAAACTGGCCTCATGCTATTTATACAATTTTTTAAGGTGTATCATCTTTAAAGATTCTTTCAAAAACACTACTGTGATGGCTTCCCTCTCCTGAATTTGTTGCTATTTTTACTTAGCCATTCCTTTCTGGAGGAATATTTTGGTGGATTTCACTTATTATTATACCAATGGTATTATAAACACCCTTGTGCAGGAAACTCTGATTATGTCCATGGGTATCTCGCAGAGCTAGATCACTGGGGCAGAGCACAAATGTTTTAAGGCTCCTCATGTTTCCTAGGTGGCTTATACAGACAACCCCCCCTAGTGGGACAATGCCCTTAACCACTACTGGGGGTTGTCGATTTTATTTATTTATGTATTTATTTATTTATATTTATTTGTGAGAGAGAAAACATGAATGGTGCAGAGAATCAGAGGGAGAGAGAGAAGCCAACTCCCTGATGAACAGGGAGCCCGAGGCGGGGCTCAATCCCAGGATGCTGGGGTCACCACCTGAGCCAAAGGCAGAAGCCCAACTGACTGAGCCACCCAGGTGCCCTGTTGATTTTTTTTATTTTTAAACCTTATTTGTTTGAGAATAAAAAACAGGTTCCCCCCCCCAAAAAAAAGTTTTTACATTTGCATTGATCTAGCTTCTGATAACATTTTGCATTCTCCCCCATTTCGTTTTTCCAATATTGAATTCATCCCCCTTTGATAATATATTTTCCTGATCAAAATAAGTATTCTAGAAACAAATCATGGAACCTCTGGTTTTTCTAGGTTGCAAAATCTAATTTGCAAACAGATGGATTAAATTCTTCTCTGGAACAGCTCCAAAGGAAAGTAGAAATGTGTCGAAACTCAAAGGGAGATAAAAAAGTAAGTATTCAGTATTTGCTAAGCTATGAATAGTAAAGATGCATTACACCAGAATTATAAACTAGAAGTAAACTTATATCTGTCATCAAAATTCCTCCGGCTCCAGAGGGGCCTCCTAGCCTTCCTACTCAACTCCTGCTTTAGTCAATGGAATTAAGGATGAAAAGAAAACACAGCTACCTCCCTCAGCCCCCAGACCCTCCCAAGCAGGCTTCTAGAGTCCAGAGAGTTGGGGGCTTAGGTCTGACTTCACTCCCCCTCCGATGTCACCAGGCATCCCTCCTTGTAACTGGAACTCAGCCCTCAATGAAAGATAGAAGCAGGACTTTGGCCTCTGAACAACCACTTTTTTGTTTTTTGCTTTTTGTTTTTTTCATTTGCTTGGTTTTTTGATCATGGCACACACACTGGTAACTTCTGTTTTCTATGTATAAACTGTAGAGTCCAAACGAGAGCGATACGGATCAGCATAGCAGGTCTCTCTGCACGTTTCTGTTGTTTCCTTGCTTGTTTTCCGCCCCCATGAGTTTCACGCTCAGCCTGGCCTCCCTGAGCAATGTTTGCTCAACGATTCCCCCGGACACTCGAGAACCAGAAGTCTCAGCTGGAGGTTTCTTGAGCGGGATGCACCTTCCTCACCAAGCTTTGTCTTTTCTCTTCCATTTCAGTGACTGAGTTGAGGTTTTATTTTTGTCAACACTGAGAGGACATTTAGTGTCTATCTTTCTTGCTTTTTCTTGCATAGTAACACATGCTTCTTGAAGAAAATTCAAACATCCACAAAGCACAGAGTGAATACACATCCTTCATCTTATTCTGTCTCTCTCTCACACTTTTTTTTTTTTTTTTTGCAGAGCCCCCAGTGACCTCTGTATTTTCCTGCACTAATTTTCTACGCATACCCAGGAACTCAGGGAAAGCAGGTCTATCTGAAGTGACCCCTTCAGCAGACGCTCTAGAGACAGCTCTCTCTCCAGAGCAGAAACATTTGCTCTTCCACATTTCCTCACCTCCCCAGCCCCCTCACTGTACCCTCCTGGTGGTGTCAGGGTGCTGGACAGGGGGCGTGGGGCTTGCACAGCCTCCTGGCCAGGGCAGGGGAGCATGAACTTGGGTGGACAGGCAACCGTGTTGGATGGAGGGGACTGGTTGGCTATTTCTTCAAAGCAGTGATTGGGAGACGGGAACAATACATTGGATACATGGCAGAGGCAGTGGGGACCGGGGGGCAGATGTGGCCAGGGTCATGGGCTCAGTGCCATGCACAAAGAGTGCCTTCTGGCTGCTGTGTGCAGAAAGTCAGGGAGGGAGTGAGAAGTGAGGCAGGGTGCTGCAACTGAGGCAGAGAGAATTATGCCAGCAGAGACACCTCTGGTTCTGGAATTGAGTGGCAGGGGAATGGATAGGACCCAGAGCATAGTGGAGATGAAGGAAGTGGAAGAGGCCAATGCACCTCGTGGCCTGGGTTGTCTACAGAGGCCAATAGACAATTCAGGGGACCAAGTGTGAGGACTGCTGAGTGATGTGTGAAATGTGCAGTGAGCGTGAACATCCTTCCAGGTGCTTCTCTGTGCACCTAGGGGCATGGTCTGTGGGATTGCTGCATGTGCCCCTGACCTTATTAGATCACCTTCCAGAAAGGCTGTGGTCATTTCACTCCTACAAAGCCTGGCCATCTTGTCCAAACATTTCCTTCTAAGAGTATCAGAGCTAGAAGAGATCCGAGGGAACATTCTGGGTCACCACCATGCAAATAAGGAAATGGAGTTGAGCAAATTTAAATGATTTGTCCAGAATGAACCCATAAAACCAGGACTAGAATTCCTATGCCCCATCATTGAAGGATTTGCTCCCAGTGCAGCTGCCCAGGGGAGCCAGCTGGCATCCCCAACTGTCTCGGAGCTCTCCCCGACTGTCTCGGAGCTCTGCCTGCAAGTGAGAGGCCTCCAGAGAACCAAGAGGCCTGCAGTTCAAATATAGGAAACTAGCCTTCCTTCAGCCCGCTTCCTGTGGTTTTCTTACCCTAGATGGTGACCTCAGAAGACCTCCTTGGCTTCGTCCAGACTTGGAAAGAGAAACTGGGCCAGAGGATTCAGTACCTCAACTGCAGGCTGGACACAGCATCCATGACTCAAGTGGTCTTTACCGTAAGGAATGGACAGTAAAGGAAGGGGTTGGCAATGGAAAGTGTGGGGGAGTCATCAGGTCTAGGCTCAGTAGAGCCTAAGGGAAGAAGAGGCTCCCAAGCTCCTGTTGGACACCAGGCTTACTATAAAGACTATATATATATTAGGAAGACTATAGTCTATGCAGTCAGACCTGAGCTCAAATCCCAGATAGTCCACTTCCCTGCCTTGGGTGCTTAGAAGACCCCTCACCTCTTGACACCACCTCCTCATCTCCACCAGGACCTTTGGCTTACCCCACCCACTGGCTCTCAGGCAACCCTCACCTTTCAGCCCCTTCCTTCTTGTCCACACCCATGAGCAACCACTACCTTCTCCCCATCCCATCCCTACCCCCTCTCCTTGCCCACCTGGGTGCCCGTGCCCGTGCCCTCTCACTTCCCCTCATGATCTACTCCCTGAGCTGCAGTCTGGAGAAGATCAGTCTGACTCTGTCACTCTTCTGCCTTCAGGGTGAAATCCAGACCCTGGGACGGGGTCTTTACAGTGGCTTTCTCAACCTGCCCTCCATGGCCTCTTCATTTCTCGCCCTCATTTCTACCCCAAAGACATGGCTTACCCCCGGGCCTTCTCTTTCAGACCCTACAGTGAGGTCTCCATTTTTAGGGGCTGTCTCTCTAGACTGTGTGCTCCAAAAGGACAGAGTTTTTTGCCTTCACCCCATACTCAGCCTCTCACACCAGGCTTTGAATGCTGGAGGCACTCAACCATGTTCCAGGGGGAAGTGTCGTAGAACCAATGTGGGCAAAAGTGACACCCCGCAAGTTCTTTTCCGGGCACCTTCTCACTGCCATGTTTTGAGCCAGTGCTTCCTTTATGGGAAGGCTCTTCACACCAGGCCACCAGTACTAAGCATCCCTCACACCACTGGCACTGCGCCCTTCCAGACGAAACTCAGGAGTCCAGCCAGGGCCCTTCCCTCTTATAGTCCCCCGCTGAGAGAAGGACACTCGGTAAGATAGGAAACAGCCTAACTAAGCACCCCCTGTGGGCCACCACTCCTACCCTTTCTCCAAGATCCAGCTTTTGGGGTGTGTTGTCTCCTTTCATTCACTCCTTCCTTTCAAGAACAGTGCCTGGACATATCTGCAGGCTGGCCTTATACGTCCATGATCCTTGGTCTCATGGAAGCCTCTGGAACTTCTCTTTCACAGCGCTGGTCCCAGTTTTGACCAATCATTTATTTGTAGAAGCGCATGTTAGACTAGACTGTAAGCCCCATAAAGATGAGGGTCACATGCAACCTCTTTATGCTGTGTTCCAGGCCCCAGGCAGCACCTGGGCAAGTACTTGGGAAACATTTTGAAAGCCAGCACGCGCACATAAATGCATGCATGCATACCTGCATGAATGACCCTCATGCAGGAGGACCATTACCCCGGAGATAGGACCATTACCATTTTTAAGAAGGAAAATCGAGGCTCAGAGAATCAGGCAGCTGGCCGCCAGCTGCAGGGCCTGAAAACACGAACACAACCTGCCTGCATCCCTGGACTGAGGCTGGGCCCACCAACTCAGGTCCTTCTCTTGGGCCTGTAGGACAATGTCATGACCGACCTGGAGGTAGAGAGTGACATCATGGTGTCTTCAGAAGCCCTTGAAGAGGAGGCCAAGGTAGACTTGGTCACCCCAGAGTCCTTCGCCCAGCCGAGCCGCATGGGGAAGCCCATGACTGAAGATCCAGCTGTGGAAGTGGTCAAGAAGATCCTACAGTGAGTTGGCTATGGGATTTGCGAGAGCGCTCCGCCACCCTAGCTCATGGCCTCGAAACTTCAGGCACCATCTTTGGGGTCCCGCACACAAGTTTCCCACCCCTGACAGCCTGTGACTTTGTATAAGGCCTTCTCCTCTTGAACCTCAGTTTCCTCCTCTGGAATGAGGCTCATAATCAGACTGATATACACAGTATTGTGGCCTAACCAGGATGGTAGCTAATCTCGTGCTCACTGGGAAAAAGCTCATATCCTTTCCTTTGGTTTCAGACTTCACGATGAAAAATGCTCAACCCAGCCATGTGACAAAGACCGGTCCCAGACAGGTAGAGGCAAACAGGCCTGTGGGTCTCAGGGGACTGGCGGGGGGGGGGGGAGCTGGTGTTGCCCTCTGGCCCATCCTCACCTCCGGTCCTCCATTCTTGCCCTTGGCACTCATCATCCAAGGCTTGAAGCGACACCAGAACCGGGGGGAACACATCGTGAAGAAAGCCCAGTCCAGTGCCAGTGCCACTTCAACAGGAAGGTAGGGAGTCTGGGCTGCTCAGGATCTCCCCTGCCCACATGCCTTCCTTCACCCCCAAGACATAGGCCAGAACCCACCCTGTTGCTTCTATAGACTGTCCTCAGAAGACACCACCTTTGCTCACTGTTCTGAGACCCCCAAGGGACCCCGTGAGCGGTTGGCTCTGAAGCTGGCTTTAGTCAGGTCTATGCACTTTCCTGCTGAGTGATGTGGCTCACATGGGCCTCCCAGCTCAAGAACCCATCTTGATGTTCTGTGGCTCTCCGTGGTGGCAGCTGCTGGATCCCAGCCCTCTTCCCATATCCATCATCCTGGTTAAAAAAAAAAGAGGGACATTGGAGGGTGCCTGGGTGGCTCAGTAGGTTAGGCATCTGCCTTAGGCTCAGGTCATGATCCTGGAGTCCCAGATCAAGGCCCATATTGGGCTCTGTGCTCAGCAGGTAATCTGCTTCTCCCTTGACCTTTCTATCTCTCATGCTCTCTCTCTCATCCTCTCTCGCTCTCAAATAAATAAAATCTTAAAAAAAGGGGGGGGGCACATTGGAGATGGCTTCCCTTACAGGAGGAATCCTAGACTTCTACATCCTGGCCATGCCCTCTGCCCACTGTACCTCCATTGCGGTCATTAGACTTATGGCTCAGTGGGTGTGGACCTCACTGTCTCCTGATAATGATTTTATAGAAGGCGAGTAACAGAGCCAGTGGCTGAAGTGACTTCTGCATTCTCTGAGAGCCCTTGTTTATATGCTTTCATTCCTGGTTTTGAGGAAGTGGTAATGAGGAAATCCCTGCTTTGCATACCTCCAAGAGGCCCATTTGAACACGAACGCCATCTGCAATGTGGAAATAAACCCAAGGCCAATCAAATGAGAAAAGCAACGGCTATTTATTCGGAGCGTGGTACAGCAAGGGGGTCAGCCAGCATCACTTAACATTTTAGCCGAGACTCAAAGGCCGATGAGGGAGTGAAGGGGCAATGGTGAAGAAATGGAAGACTTTCTGTGTGCTTTTATTGGAGGCTGTTGACATGGGGAAACTGGAGGCCGGCCAGCTAGCAGCAGCCAAACGAAGTGATTACTTAGGGCTGTGTATTTGGCTTTCTCTGGTTAGTCTCAAGTTAGAAACAGGGAAAATGATCAAGTCCTAACCTTTTCGAGCTGACAGTTACATGAGTAGTTGTTTAGCATTTTGGATTGCCATGAGAGAGAACAGTAAGGCTTCCTGCAAGTCTGCCCTACATCAGGCTGGCTTCCCAAGTTTTTCTTTATAGTCGACAAGGAGTTGCTTTCCTGGGCAGGTGGCTATAGGGTATGGGTCAGAGATTTCTGTATTTCTGTACAGTCCAGCTGTTATCCATTTGTACAGTCAGTCTTTCAGTGGTTACAAAATACAGTCCATGTTGCTAGGGCTATCTGATGTTGCATGGAACCTACTTAAACTAAACATTATTCGCTGCTTCTATGAAATTCAAGTTTAATTGGGCATAATGTACTTTGATTTGAGAAGCCCCTCAACCTGTTTTTCTTTAGGTCCTCACTACAGAGAAGCAAGGATATATAATTTCTGGCCCTTCACCCCCTCTCAGGGACCTTGGGTGGGTTTTAACAATAAGGACTTCACCCCCACAATAAGATTGTCTCCACAGAAGATGGGGAGTAGGGAAGTATCTTGAAGGGTTCAGCCCCAGACACGGGAGTCATGGTATCCCCAGGCAGGCCCAGAGGCTCTAGGCCCAGGAGACCTGCCTGTCCATGCCAACCTCCCAGGCACTGACTCACCTGTGTCTCACAGCATCACACGGTACTCCAAGCCCAACCGAATGGACAGAAAGTTCCAGGTGCTCGGGGAGAAGCCACCACCTCCAGCTGAGTAAGTGGAACCTCATCCTTTAACTCTTTAACCCATTGTCTCAGTCAGGGGGTGGCTAAACCTGACACAACTGGGGGGAAAAGAAGAAGGAGGGGTGAGTGAGGGGACAGGTAAGGGTCAAGGTCAATGTGTCTCATTCCATTTCACCTAAATTCTTTGAGAGACATGTTCATCAAAATTTCTCATTTTCCAATCTAAGTTTTTTGGGGTAGCAGGGCAGCATACCCCTTTTAGGTTTGGGGGTTTTTTGTGTTTTTTTTTTTTCAATTTTCTAATGCCTCACCTCTCCTATTCCTCTTTTCCTTTATTTTAATTTTATTGATTAAAACAAACTCTTTTTCACTTAAAATGGCTATATTTCAAGCTGTTTAAACAAGCAAGATTTTAGCTTCAGAAAACTGGGGGCCCTCAGAGAAAGTCAAGATATACAATGAATACACACATACCCCCTTAACCAGGGATCTCACCATCACAGCACCCCTACTTATCAGTCTTTTTGCCTTACTGGTCTTATCTCTGAGGTTTTGTGAACTTTGCAAAGAAAAAAAAAAAGTGGCTTTCACTTCAGGTGGCCCAGATGTTGGGTCCAAGTCAACAGCTAGAATCTCCCTTGTTCCCTCACAAAAAGACATTCCTTATCATTAAAATCTTGACTCTCTCTTTCCATTTTGTATAGTTCTATCATTTTATCGCATGTATATATTCGTATAACCATCATCAAAATCAAGAAACAGAACTGTGCCATCACCACCAACAGATCGGTCACTCTGCTGTCCCTTCATAACCATACGTACCCCCTCTCCATCACCATTTCCAACCCTGAGCAACCACAAATCCCTTTTCCAGCCCTACCATTTTGTCATTTCAACAATGTCATATAAACAGTCTTATACGGTGTATTACCTTTTCAGAGTGGCTTTTTGCACTCAGCATAATATCCTTGAGGTCCGCCCCAGCTGTCACATGCATTAGTTGTCCATCCCTTTGTGTTGTTAAATAGTTAGCCACCATATGGAGGCACCATGGTATTTTTGTGGTGGAAAGAAAAAAATCACAGACTAAACAGAAAGCATTTATGAAATCTCTGAAAGGGGAGAGACTTTCCTGGCCTAGCTTAGTGGTGAATTGATCAGGAAATGGAATCAGACAGATGATGTTTTGACCCCCACACTGGGACTCTAAGCAACATCTTCCAAGCCTTCATTTTCTCTGTGCACTGCGGGTAGAAGACGATCCTCCTCATGGGGCTGTAGAGAGGAGCAGAGGGTTACCCACAGGCCTCCCTTGACTATACAGGATCATCACCCCAAGAAACACTAGATGAAATCACAAGGAAAAATGATGGAAAACTTTGGCAAATAGGTTTTTTAACTCCTCTGAGGTAAATTGCAATTAAAAGTTATATAGCAACCAGCCAAGACACAACAGTGGTAGATAAGGTCAACAAAGCAAGAATTGGCTCCTCTTCCTGCCCCCCTGCCCTCAGCAAACTGCTAAGGAAATTTCCAGCACTCAGTAGGGTAAGGGGGAGAACTGGAAGAGACCACACACAAGGAGGAGATAAAATTAGGAACACACATGTTGAGAAAACACTAATCCTCACTAGAATGCAAACCAATGAAAGGGGAAGAAATCCATCCCATATTTTGCCCGAGATTAACCAATCTGTAAATAGATTTTTAGAGGAAGTTCCCAGTTTATCAAGGGAGAGTGCAGATGGTCCCTCCCAGGTACTGCCAGTATGAGTTGTTGAAGGAAAATTTATTCTGATCCTTGTTTGAACAGTAGGGAAGACTTTATGCAGGACCATTGCAATAGGCGTCAAGACTGTTCCAACAGGGGAAAGGTAGGCCTCAACTCAGAATACAATAAGGACAAGAGAAGATCTGTAGCCAGTGTGCAGAGCGGTGGGGGAGGGGAATGAGTAGAAAATTGAAAGGTAGTGGGATTCTTACTAAGCCTACTTAGCAGGATTCTTGGTCATGGTGATCGGATAGCGAAGGTCATCCAATATGAGCGTGGGGGGGTTGTGTCTCAACTGACTTTACAGTGTTCTTGCTCACATAAGACCCAGCAGGCCAAAGACAGTGCCCAAGGATGAGGCCTTGTCAGGAAGTAGGCTCAAAAGAGCCTGTCTGAAGTCTGGTTGAGCAGAGAGTCATTGTTAGTCCCTCCTCTTATTTAAGGAAAGACTATCAGTTCATTTCTCATTCCGTCGGCTTTTGTTCCTTAAAGACCAGCTGAACCACCTGTTGAGACTTGGTGGTAGGGTACCCAGTCAAGCTTTCTGGATGCTGGGCCTGAAGCATCCTGAGTGGCCCACACGGGAGTAGCTCTAGGCATTATGGTTGTCTCTCGTCCAGTGTCAGCTTGCTGGACTTCATTAGATTTTGGAGGGAAAGTCAGCCATAAATGACAGGAAGTCCCAATAAGGATCCAGGCAGCCAAGCCTTGTTCTCGGTGGCATCAAGTCAGCCAAGTGGGAGAGAATTTGGAAACATTCACTGGGGGAGTTGTAGCCAGATATTGAAGGAAACTAGCAGAACTGAGTGTTTGGTAAGGACTGACCAACTGTGCAAGATGGCAAGATCCCAGTCCCGTTTACAGATAGGTAACACAATCTCAAAGACAGTAAACAGGACTAGAATCTTCTAACCCACAAGAGTGTGCTGTAATTTTCCACTGAGGCATAAAGCTTCTATCACCCCTCTTTCTGATGCTTGTCTACAAAACATGTCTACAAAACATGCTTGATTTCTTTAGGTTTGGCCTGATTCTTCATGTAGGTGCAGCAAGTGTGGTAACTGATCGCAGAGATCTCTTCATAAAGAGTTTCAGAGTAGACTTGCAAAAGCCTCCTGGGGCTAAGAAGCCAGGCCAGAGTTCACCTGCGATCCTTCTAGATTTAAGTGAAACCCTCTCTTCTTGAGACCCTATAGTATTCTAGATTCCTCGGCTTGCTAGGAAGGGGTCTTCCTCACATGTAAGCTGGGAACCCTGTAAGCCAGGTACAGGCTGCTTTTCCCAAGAGGGCTTTGTAAAAACCACTGGCTCCATAAAATTGACCCTAGTTCCTTATAATTGTCTGGTCATATCTGATTCTATGTGTCCTTCTCCACATGATATTCTATCCAAAGCCTTGGTTATGTATTAGTGCTTTGAGGTATGTCCCATTACAAGGAGGATGGATTCTTACTGAACCCCCATGAATAGTTGGGGGTTGCCATGAAAATAGGTATACTCAGTAAGAGTTCTCAAATTCTGGGATGCATGTCAGTGGCTAAAACACTCAACCTATTTCCAAAGAGCGCTTTTTCCTTTTCCATTTCAGATATTTGTTTTTAGTGTTCTCTGGTTCCCTGAGAGCCCTGAGAGGGATGGGAAACCTAGAGTCCAGGGATTGTGGGAGCTGAGGGTGGGGATGGGAAGGGAAAGATCCTTCAGGGTGGACAGAGCTGGGGCTTTGCAGGGGGGCATGTCAGAGTGTACCGGGAAACTGAAGGGGAGATGGAGGTGGCTAGAGGAGGAAGTCAAGGAACAAAGGTGAGGCGAAGGCAGAGGGCTGAGATGGACCAGTCTGGGGATATGTGAAGTTTCCCAGAGAAGCCAGTGAGGTTCCACATTATCCTTAGTCAAATCATGCCAGTGGCATGAATCCTACAGCAGACTGTTTGGGAAAGGATGGTGATCAAATACAAAGGATTCTGTCTAACGTTTGGCCCAAAAGAGTTTTTGTCACAGCCAGCAAAAGATCTTTCTAGAAAGCAGTTTGGGAAGGTAGTAAAGGCCATAGAATTATCCTTTTGTGCAACAAAAGGTGTTTCTCCCAAGGAAACCATCTCCCAAGGAAACTGTTGAGAAGAGAGAACTCACACAAAGATACCCCACGCAATACTTTTTATCCTGGTTAAAAATGGGAAAACTTAACATTCTAAAAATAGGAGATTGCAAACCATGGTGCTTCCATACTCAGTAGTGTTACACAGCCATTTAAAGAGATATCTTAATGTGGGGGAACACTTAACAAGTGAACAGAATGTAAAATATACATGAACCTAATTCCAAACTGATTTTAAAAGCAGCAGAAGGAAATAACAGAAAATGTTGGCCTTCATTTTTCCCTTTGCTTTTCAGTCTGTTTCTAATTTTCTTTAATTATGATGAGCAAATTTTCCAAATGAAACATCAAGTGACTGATATGCATATATGTTAGAAATTGGCCAATAACATGTGTGTTCAGCCATCACTGTGTCATTAATAGAAATTCTGAAAAATTGTGTCCAGGTGGACTTTACCGTTTTTCTGGGAGAGATAGAGGTTAATCAGCCAGTCCCAAATCCCCCTGTGGATAGCGTTGTAGGGTTGAGGACTACTTTGAGAACATGGGAATAGGATGGTCAGGAATTGTCTCCAAGCTGGGATCTGAGGAAGAGCAGTAGCAAATGTGACCAACAGGAAAGTTGGCAGTGTTCTTGGGGTGGGGAGGGGAATTGGTATGTGCAAAGGTCCTGGGGCAGGAGCAAGTAGCTACAAGGATCAATGAAGCCAAAAGAGCATAGACTCTTGGAATGGGTCAAACCCACCTTGTCACATCAGAGAGGTATTTAAACTAGACACATAGAAATATTAGGTGAGAGCACACCTGGGCATCACATGAAGTATCTAATTCTGGCTGGGCCAAACCCACCTTGTCACATCAGAGAGGGATTTAAACTAGACACATAGAAATATTAGGTGAGAGCGCACCTGGGCATCACATGAAGTGTCTGATTCTGGCTGGGCCACAGAATGTTTTGTCCATTTGGTTTTGTCCACACCATTTGGTGTGATTAGATAAGGCTCCTCAGGGATCTGTCTTTTGTGTATTGCAGGGATTTTAAAGGGATCATCCTGACCCTTCTCTGGGAGAGCAATGAGCATCTGTTGAACGTGGTAGAGGTGAGGGCCGCTACCCACAGGCCTCGGCCTGTCCCTTGACCGGCGGTGGGCCACACATCACAGCTGCCTCTGCCTCTTTTGTTCTGCTGATAATGGCCTTGTGGGTGAAATTGAGAAAGGGGATTCCAGCTCCCACACCCACAGCTACCCACCTTCATGTCACCTCCTGTGTTTTCCTAAGAATTAAACCTCATTTAATAATTTATCTATTTATTGATCCACCAGACTTTTCCCAGACACTGTGTGTCAGATACTGAGTGGGCCAAGAACAGCAAGCCCAGTCTCTGTCCCTGGGAGGCCAGTGTCCCACAGATGGGCGACAGGCATGATGGCCCCACGGGTGGGGCTGCTGGAGCAGGCACTCTGGGGGGACGTCCAATGGGAG
This sequence comes from Mustela nivalis, assembly GCF_964662115.1. Lineage (NCBI taxonomy): Eukaryota > Metazoa > Chordata > Mammalia > Carnivora > Mustelidae > Mustela > Mustela nivalis. Next base: position 60,892,928 of record NC_139032.1, read on the forward strand.
CTACCCAGTGCCCAGTTCCAGCACACCCCACACGCGGGTGTCTGTGCATGTTCCCGTCAGCCTCCCACTGGGCTACAAATCCTTCAGAACTGGGGCTCTGAGTCTTCCATATTGGTGGTGCTCGGCCTAGTACCCAGCTTGGCACTTCAGAGAAAGCATCATAGAAAGCTATCGACCTGATCATTGAAATAAGATTCCATTTGGGTCTTGAAGGACAAATAGAGTTTTGCCATTCAGTCATGTGTGCATTGCATCTGGGATAATGACAGTGGTGAAAAGGGTGATTGGGTAGGAGGAGTGTGACTGGCAGGGGTGCCATCAGGAGAAAGGGCTAGGCGGCGTGGAGGACAGGGTGGAGATCATAGGAGCGTGGAGATGCTCTGGAGCCCCGTGGTGACGGTCAGCCTCTCCTGCAGGAGTTCTATCGGAGAGAGAAGCGTGCCATCACCAGGCCTGACTGCATGTATGAAAACTTTGACCAGTGCGCCGAGAACATCTGCAAGAAGATCCTGGAGTACCACATGCAGACAGACGAGTACCATAACTCCTGCCTCATAGGTGGGTGCAGGTGACAGGCAGGTGGGCAGGTCAGGGGCATGGCACGTGCCACCATCTGAGGGGAGCCTGGGCCTCAGAGCCCGCAGAAAGCCTTCTTGACCTGGAGGTTACCGGGGGAGGCATGGGAGGCTCACTGTGAAGAGCCATCCTCTTAGGGTGAGGTCAAAGTGTTGATCGGATTGAATTGGGAGGAAAAGCAATGCTGAAAAAAAAAAAAATCACGTTTCTTGAGAAATCTGGTGATGGACATCACTAAGAATGCTTTGTTCATTGCACAGATGACTTTGAGAGCTTTACTGAGATACTCACATGCCATCCCATTCGCCCATGTAAAGTACAAGCCAGTGGATTTTAGGAGACTCACAGAGTCAGACAACCATCACCACTGCCAGTTTCAGAACCCCTGTCCCTCCATCACTGCTGCAGCCCTCAGCACTGCTCAGCAGCTTTCTCCCTCTATAGATTTTCCTAATCCAGGCTTGCATATGAATGGAACCATGTACCGTGTGGTCTTTTATGGCTGGCTTCTTTCATTTTCTGTAATGTTTTCAAGGCTCACTCATGCTGTAGCGAGTGGCACTATTTCATTCCTCTTTATGGCCAATTCTTATTCCATTGTGTGCACATACCATGGTTCGTTTATCCATTCATCTGGTGGTTTCCACCTTTGGCCACTGTGAATAATGCTGCCACATGCATTCGCACATGCATTTCATGTGGACGTATGTTTTCACTGCTCTTGGATATATATAACAAGGAGTGGAACAGCTGGGCCCCGCGGCAACTCTGTATTCGACCATTTGAAGAAAACTTTCCATGGTTGGTTGTTTAAGTGTTCTACTGGATGCCTGGCCTGTGCTGGGCTCTGATGACTCCAACAGACACAGCCTCCTGGAGAGCACAAAAACAGTCAGGTAGAACACGTCGTCTGTTCACGTTTATTGTAATGACTTGAAAGAAGCTGTGAAAACACACCCAGTGCCTACCTTTGTCATCTCTCCACATTCCTCCACAGCTTTATCTATAGCCATGTCTGTTGTATACTCTTTTAAGCCCTAATTATTCCTGCTTCTAAGGCAGGAAACCTGAGGGCCCCTCACAAGCATGCTTATTGGTAGAAGAGGAAGAGGATAAGGGGACACCCAGACCTTGGATCAGACCCAGCACTGTCATCTCCCTGCCTTGTGACCTTGATTAAGTCCCCTCAATTCTGTGAACCTCAGTTTCCTTATCTGTACACCAGAGATTAGGACAACACTCACTGCCGCAGAGACCCGCCACATCCAGGGAAAATCAGCCGTGTGGGGCTCGCTGCTGTTACAATACAGCGACTGGATCTCAAACTGTTTCTCTTAGCTCAGAATTTCCCCACATGAACTCCAGGATCCCAGCTTCTATGACCATCCTCAAACAAAAGGTTCTGGTCAAATGGGTTTGGGAAATGCTGCAGATTATGTCTTCTCTGCAGGAGTCACAGTTCCCATTAAATGGTGACTTCCATTTCCCAAAGCATGGGAGTCCAGTATCCTGACCAACCTTCCCACTGGAAACATTTGGAAGTATTGGATATAATATTTTTGTGATAAAGTATTTTTTATTAAAGATTATTTATTTATTTATTTGAGAAAAAGAGAGAGAGAGAGAGAGAGAGAGAGAGAGAGAACATGAGAGAGGTCAGCTCGAGAAGCAGATTCCCTGCTGAGCAGGAAGCACGGTGTGGGACTCAGTCCTGGGACTCCAGGATCATGACCTGAGCTGAAGGCAGCCGCTTAACCAGTTGAGCCACCCAGACATCCTGTGATAAAGTCTTTTAAATGTCTTGGTGAACTAGTGATAAAGTAAGAAACTCACAAGGCCCCTAAATTGGGTGACAATAGGAACTCCAAGAGAGAAATTTAATAGCAACACATTGCCCGAAGGCCTTTGCTGACTCCCAGGTGAACTTGCATCTTTAATTTCGTGAGTCTCCAGGGCCTTGGGAAGAAGAGACAAAGCCCCAGACCACCCAAGGGAAAAAGTCTGGAAGGACACAAGCCACAGAAAACTGGGACCCCAAAGGGCTCCAGCTGCAGAGTAGGGCAAATGAAACAGAAACCAAGCCCCCCTCCCCATTTCCACACCACTACCACCACCAGTGACTAGAAAGAAACAGTCTTTTTTTTTTTTTTAAGATTTATTTATTTATTTATTTGACAGACAGAGATCACAAGTAGGCAGAGAGGCAGGCAGAGAGAGAGGGGGAAGCAGGCTCCCCGCTGATCAGAGAGCCCGACGAGGGGCTGGATCCCAGGACCCTGAGACCATGAACCGAGCCGAAGGCAGAGGCCCCAACCCACTGAACCACCTAGGCACCCCTAGAAAGAAACAGTCTTATTAGAAACTCTGCTACTGGGTAAAGCATAAGGAAAACTCCAGTGAATCCATAGCTATTGGGATGCCTGGGTTGTTCAGTCGGTTAAGTGGCTGCCTCTGCCTCAGGTCATGATCTGGGATCAAGTCCTGTGATGGGCTCCTGCTCAACAGAGAGTCTGCTTCTCCCCCTGTCCCTCACCCCTGCTTGTGCTCTCTCTCTCTCTGGCAAATAAATAAAATCTTTTTTAAAAATCCATAGCTATAAAATAGTTTTTGTACTTGAATTTGACTTTATTTTTGTGGATCATCCAAAAGACTTCCATTGGATAATATAGCTCAAAATGAGCTTGTGTTAGTGGTGCCCAGATGCTTACCTGGTGGAGACAACTACACATCCTTTCTAGAAAAAACCCGCCTTCAGTTAAAACCTCTAAGGATTCTCACAAATCAAATGTCCAGAATAAAAACTCACAGTAAGATAACAGACAACACACACGTGCACACACACACACACACACGCACACACACAAGAAAGGGGCCCCTTAAGTGTGGGTCACAGAATGAGATCAGTATTGAACATATCAGACTAGAAGATAAAATCATGTATTTATTAGAATTAATTAGAGTTAATTATTAGAATTTATTAGAATTAATTAATTAATGAGTAAGGAGTGAGAAGCTATTAAAATGACCAAGTAGATAGGAAAGAGAACCATATAGAACTTCTAAATTAGAGAAATATATAGAAGAAGTTTTAAAATTATGAATGGCTTTACTATCAAAGAAAACATCCAAAATACAAAGCAGAAAAACAAAGAGATGACAGTCTGGGAGACAGGCAAAGGGATATGGTATGAGAAGGTAGATCTAACATAGAGCTACTTAGGGGTCCAGAGGGACAGAAGGGGACTGGAGTCAAGGCTGTCTTTGAAGGGATAAGAAAGACTCTTCAAGAGTGGCTGCACTTTTCATGAGCTGGGAAGTCCTGCCAAGTGGTGAAGAGAAATCCTTTGAACTTGCTTAATCCAGTGTTTTCCACAATGCTCTGACCTCGCCCCCACCCCTCCTGATGAGGTAGCTGTTGCCAGGTGGTAGACCCCGTCTTTCTCTTTGGGACATTGCTTTGGGATTTTGTGAGAGTGACCACTTCAGCACCTGCCTTTTCCTGTCCCCTCCCTTGATCCCCCACCTCCAATTCTTATAGAATTACGGGCCCAGATGAGGAGATTTGAGGAGCTGCTGCCCCAGGTGTGCTGGCTGGTGATGGAGAACTTCAAGGAAAACCACTGGAAAAGATTCTGTGTCTCTGCCGAAGAGATCCGGGGACAGTTCTGGAATTATCAGGAGAAGCTGGAGAAAGGGAAGGTGGGGTCCCCCAGCCCAGCCCTTCCTCTCTAGGACCAAGGGCCCTGAGAGCTCAGAAATGGAGGCAGAACTGGGCAGGCTGGGGTTGACGGATTGGCTCTGAGGGGAGAAGAATAGGGCATTGGAGAAATGTCTTCTTCATAGAAGGTGTTCAATAAACTTATTTTTTTATTTACTGGGTGGGTTTGCTGTTTCTGTGGGAGTGTGTCATTGACATCAGCAGTGATGGGCTACCTGGTCCTTAGAGGCATGGGACATGGATGCCATCAGTTTTATTGGACTAAGGCCCTGGTTGTGCTGAGGCAGCTGCTCAGCTCTCCCATTCCCTAGCTCTCAGCGTCAGCTCCAACCATGCCCCCATCTGGCCTTCTCTGCCTCTCCTCTGCCCTTCCATGGCCCTTCACACACCCGAGTTGGAGCACACATCATTCTGGCCCTGGCCTTTATTAGCAGAGGACATGGGCCAATGACCTTTTGTTCCGGACCTAGAAACCAGGTCAAAACCCCCACTGATTTCTGGATTATTTGGTTGAAGGATGAAAATGCCCAGAAGCTCCATCTAAATCTTGGACATCCCGCACATTTCCAAGAAATGGAGTCTCTGTGTCAAGTGGAAGAGAAAAGGCAGAATGACTTAGATACCGCGATCATGACAACCAGGGAAAAGCTTGAGGTCAGTGGTGCCATGAACCCCCAGGTCGGGGTGCTAAGGGCAGCACCGCCCCAGAGAGATCCCGTCCCTGCCCCAGTGACAGTCCAGCGACAGCGCTGAGCACGGCGCCTAGCTGGCACCCTGGCTGAAGACGGGCATGAAAGTCAGCATGTGTTATGGGCTAGCTCATCATTATTGGCGGGTCTCACGTGTGTCTTTTGATTTCTCAGTTCGTTAACTATAAAATTACTAATGAGAACTTCTTTTTTCGAGATCCATGTCTATTTATATCTCTTTAGTGAATTGCTTGTGGTCATCCCTTGGCCACTAATGAATCGCTTCCTATCTTCAAGCCCAGTCAGCTCTTGGGAGAGGCCTCTTGGCTGAGGACCAGATGCCACTTACCTTGGACATAGCCGACACATGGCTTTGGTCTTGTCTCACCTGCCGTCTCCCCAAGTCCTCCCTTGGCCTGCCTTTGGAGGCAGGCTCCTCTCCCTGCAACACCAGGATGCCCATGTTTTCCCCAGGAATTCACCAGGAGGTACGGCCGGCATTTCATAGCCAACTTGGCCTCCTTCACCGAGAAGTTCCTGCTGCAGTTGGATGAAGTGGTCACCATTGATGATGTCCGGGTTGCAAGTAAGTCGTGCCACTGGCCTTATGCCTGGGCCCCAGGGGGTTGGTGAGGTGGAGGGTGATGGGCCAGAGCCATCTGCTTTTACCCCCATTCCACCAGAATGAAAACAGACTTTCCACTGAGAGGATTGATGGATTTTTGTTTTCATTAAAAGTAAAGTGTTAAAAAAAAAAAGTAAAGTAGTGTTGTTGTTTAAATTAAAAAAGCAAATCCCCAAATGGGTCAAAAATTATATGTAAAAAAAAAACCCTAATAGTAAATATTTTCATAATCTTGGGGTAGGGGCAGCTTTCCTAAGTTTGGGAGGAGAGCCAGAAGCCATTAACGGCCTCCAAAGGCATTCTTCTGTGGCCAAAAAAAAAAAAAAAAGAAAAAGAAAAATGTCAAGAAATTGAAAGACAAACCACAAACTGGACAGATATTTTAGCAAGCTACTATATATAAAGTTGTGAATCATGTATTAAATGTTATCCATCTATCACTAACTTAGCAAGTAATTAAAATATTTTTATTTTAAAAAGCTTGTATTCCAAGGACAATACATTTTTATAGTAAAATTAAGAACTCAATATCAGTTACAAAGGAAGTAAAGGAAAGAACACAGTCTTTCCACCCAGAACGAAGTGCCATTTCTGTCGGCTGTCCATCCTCCAGGCCTTTCCTTTGGGGCACAGGCCTGAGCGTGTGTGTCTGTGTGGGGCAGATTACAGGGTATGTGCTCTTTTATAACTTAATTCACCCTCAAGTGGTCATTGGCCAAGCCAGTAGGTTATCTTCTTGAGCAGTTTCTCTTACTGTGCATTCTACTTTATTACTTAGTCCCTTGCTGTTAAACATGGGGCCATTTCCAGTTTTTCACTCCTGTGCTTGTGCTGAAGGGAGCATCTGCATCCTTATATCTCTATTCTGGGGCTCTAGGTTCCTAGAAGTAGACTTTTGGGATCAACATATATATGCATGTTGAGGCACTGGGCATGTTCCCATACTGGCAGTCTCTCCATCCAGGGTGAGCCCTGTGTGGGAAGCGGGGCCTGCAGAGGCACTAGAGATGAGGGAGAACGGGCAGACCAGCCAGCAGCGAAGACACTCTCGGTACCTTGGAAGGAACCGGGGTGCTGGGGAGATGCCCTGTATCTGCCTCAGGGAGGCCTTTCCTGCTGTAAGTCAGGCTCCTTCCCTGGGAGATTGGGGCTGCCCCTGCCTGCTGGCTTTCATACCACTGGTGTGGCCCTCTCAGGAAAGCATATCAAAGGACAGGTCAGCGAGCCAGACATCAGAGAGACGTTTTGAATATTTTTGCCCCAGGGGTAGTTCTTCCATCAGAACCCATTTGCGCTAGTAAGAACTAAAACTTATCTGGAGGCTCATGGGAGCTGTGTGAAGGTTAGAGCATGGTGTCCTGGGCTTTGGAGCTGGGAAGGGCACCTAAACTATACTTCCTGTCACTCAGCCAGGACCCCTGCCAGCCGCTGCTGGCTGCCCCCCTCCACCTCAGGCCTCCAGATCTGGTGCCCTCAGCTTCTCTGTGGGACCAGGCTCTGTGACCCCCTGGAGACTCCAAGTGGGAAGGAGGGGAGGAAGCCCTCATCCCTCCAAACGTAAGGTCAGGGGGAAATCCTCTTGATCTCAGCCTACACGTGAGGCCATGGTCATAACCTGTTTTTTGCCTGCCAGGGATGGAGTCCACCAGACAGAAAACATCAATCCTCATACGGAGGAAACTTGCTAGACTTTCCCTGAAGGAAGAAAGTGAGAAGCCCCTGATTGAACGGGGGAGCAGGTAAGAGCCGAGAGCATTGAGGAGTACTCACCCGGGGCGGTGTTTGCTGGCGCACGGGGCAGTGGGATGGTTAGGAGCCTGGAAGCTTTGGAAAAGCATTATGTTCTAAGCCTCAGTTTCCTCTCCTGAGAAATGGGCATGGCAGCCCACCTTCCATGGTATTTCAAAGAGAAAGTTCGATGAGATCTTTCTTAGAATGCCTCTGGCACATAGCAAAAGCTCAGCAGCTATTAGTTTCCCTGCTAAGGACACACAAAGCGGGGGCCTGCAAAGAAAGGGAGGCCCATCCCAGTATGGGGCACATTCTCAAGGTGCTAGGTGGCCCCATGAACCCCTGCATGGGAGTTGTCAAAGTGCTTATTCCCTGGACCCCAAGAATGTGGCTCTGGAAGAAGTCAGACAGTCAGGCAGTGACCCAGTGCTCAGCCCAGTAGGAAAAATGGGCCAGGAATGGGTGCCTGCCACCTGGCCAGTCCCCTGCTGAGGAAACAGGCCTGGTAAAGGGAGCCAGCCAGTGGTATGGCGTTGCTCCCGCCCTGCGCAGCACCCAAGACCGTCCATGCAGACGGATTTAAACACTGTGAAAGTACGAGAAAGAATTTGAAGAAGCATAATGTTAAATGCTCAGTAAGGTTTTCCTTTTAATGAAAATATTTCAGACATGATGTTTAAAAAAAAAAAAAAAAGATCTGCTAGGCTCTTCCACCAGGATTGGAGGACGCGCTGTGAATGATGGTGAGGACAAGCCTGTCTGACTTCACCATGCGTGTTTATTTGCAGGAAGTGGCCAGGAATCAAACCCACTGAAGTCACCATCCAAAATAATATTCTCCTCCGGAAAACATCATGCATCACCACCACCAAAACGACCCTGGGTCACCTGGCAGCCGTGGAAGCCCGAGATGCCGTCTACCTGGTGAGTGGAGAGACCACGTGGGGCCAGGCAGGACCCAGGGAGCGCAGGGCAGCTCTTTGGCTGCCTTGGGAAGAAGGGAGCTTCCTGTCACAGGGTTCCCCGAGCTTTGGCCCATGGAGCAGATGACCCAGTCAGGGTGCCCCCGAGCATGGTGTCAACACTCTAGATGGTTTATGTTCTCAAGCCCAAGGCTGAGATCTGCAGGTTGTGTCCAGTCCCAGTGACAGCGTGGGTTTGATGGCTTGAGCCCCAGTACAGAGGGACATCCCACCCAGACTGGGGGGGGTGAAGGAGGACCTTCCAGAGGAACGTTTGAGTGAGCGAGGGGACAGAGGCCACGGGAGCAGTGGGCAGCCGTCCAGAAGACCCTCCTCATCTGGCCTCTTCCTGATGCTTTGCTCCTAGAAATATCTAACACTATTTGAAAAGGAGTTGAAGAAGATCCAGGAGGACAGCATGTTGCAGGTGAAGGAGGCTCAGAGCTGGAAGGACTGCTGGAAGCGCTCCGTGCTTACCATCCAGGGCCTGTACTTGTGATACCCTCAACCTACCCCACGTAAAGGCTCATTTTTACTGGACTTCTCTCTCTGTCTGTCCATCCATCCATCCATCCCTGCTCTATACCCAACTCTGTAGCTCCATCAGTGACCAGGACATGGTGTGGTCTCTGTCCTTGTGGAGGTCACTTCCAAGGAGGAGGACGGAGGGAAAAGGGGAGTTCCGCGTGGTTAGCAGGGATGGCGGGTCACAGGCGTGGGCCATTTAAAAGAAAGACCAGCATGTCAGAGGATGTAATTCCAATAGGCGTGCTTGGCACTTCAGCTTGGAAAACGCAATAATTAAAATGTATGAGCACGAATACATTTTACATTTCACAGTGTAAAATAATTGCAACCATGCATCCAACAAAGAAGTGGTCCAGTCTTGATTGGGTATCTGTCTGGCAATTTGCCTGACCAAATTAGAGCATTTTGAGGAAAACCTCCCAGGCCTTCTTAATTTTCCTGGGGTCTCTTTAACCTTGTGAGGCTCAGATCCTTCTCTCTAGAAGCCTACATGGTGCCATCTTCCTTGCTGATTTTATCTTCCTGGATTAGGTGGCCTAAACATGCCAAGTCTCATTGGTCAGTAGCTCTCTGTGGCGGATGGACAGGCTGCCTACATTCCTTCCTTGACTTTGTCAACTCCTGTTTCTTTTACCTGGTTTGTGTTTGGACTTGGCATCAGTTTGGATTTTCCCATGTTTAACCTCTTTTAATGACTTGATGAGGGGGGCTTTTGTCCCTGCTTTACAGGTGTTGAAACGCAAATCCAGAAGGCGGAGACAACCAACTAAAGGCACACAACCAGCATTGAACTTCAGCATGATTTTTGGTTTCCCAAACGTGGGTGAGGACTTGGGGACAAGTCGATTGTTTTGGAGATGATCCCAAGAAGCATGGGGAAGGGGAGCCTGGAAGGAGACTTAGCCTCACTCCCAGCCCTTCCACCTCCCACAGCAGGCACATTCTGCCCTCCTCACCTGTCCCCCACCCTGCATCACCTGTCCTCTGGCCTGCTGCTGACCTGTCTCCTGACCTGTTCTCCTATAACCATGGTCCGCACTAGGGGCTATGGGCTCACTGTAGCTCCAGGTGCCTGCAGAGGTGGACTGCAAGGCTCCAGTCCTCTCCCCTCAAGTCTACCCTTGGGACCTTAGGGATTCCCCATAGAGCAGGTAGTTAGGAAAATGCATGCCACTGCCCCAGGACAGAGCTGCCTCCAGTCTCTTTCTAACTCTCCCTCTTGTAAGTTCCCCTGTGTCTACTCTTCCTTAGCCACACGTCCATGATCCCCACCTGAGAAGTCAGTGTGAGTGAGTGTGCCTGTGTCCAAGTGAGGATGTGGAGAGGAAAATGACCTTATATGGAGAAGGGGGTAGACAGGGGTCTCCCTAGGATCTTAGAGGCTCTCAGCATAAAATAAACCCCTAAGGGAGGTTTGAGCCCTGACCTAAATCTCTTCCTTTTCCTTTAGACTCTGCCCACCTCCTAAGCCCCAGACCAGTCTCTGACACACTCCTGGCCTCAGTTTCCTAATTGTGTAATGAGGGACCAGATACAGAACCACGTAAGTGGATGTTCGGTGAGGTCAGGCTCCACCAAAACAGGTCGGGGGTGTCAGGGTGGAGTAGCATGGGTACAGAAAAGAAACCAGGGCATGGCAGCCAGTCTGTATGCCCATAGCCAGGCACACACAAGGGGCCCTTGGAAATACCCAAGAAGAGTGCATACACGTGAGCCCTCAAACTGATGTGTACGCATGTACACGTGAGGTGGTTCTCCTGCAGCCATTTCTGTGCACCCCACAGCTGCTGAAGCCTGGGTCACAAGTTCTCCCCCAGACCCATGCAGGGGTATCACTTTAACTAGGACGGAGAGTGGGGAAGGGACAGTTCCTCAAAGAAATGCTGATGTACTACTGTTCCCAATAGACGAGGATGTAGATGTCGGGCAGGCAAAAGCACCCCAAGTCTCAGAATCATACGAGCTGCCTCCAAACCTGTCTCTGCCACTATGCTCAGGGGACTGTCCCCAGAGAAGGGACCTGTCTTGTCCAAAATCACACAGTGATTCAATAGCCAAGCTCATATTTTGGTTAGGCTTGGATTTGCCTATATATAGCAGAAAACCCAAAGTAATGTGGCATAAACAAGAGATTTAGATCTTTCTTATATAAAAGAACTCTTTTTCTGTCATGTGACAACTCCAGTGACCCCCACCCCCGGCAACTGGACAATGACACTGACTTATTTGTGACTTAGTCAAAATAACCACAGAAAATTACTTATGTTCAGGGAGACGGGCTGTCCTCGGTAACCCCCTTCTCTGTATTCATAAAACTTTCCCACATCCCCTGCAGTGGAGGACATTTGTTAATAAAAGAAAACAAAAACGAAAACGAATCCCCCCACCCCCCCCCAAAAAAAACTCTAACGGGCGGGCAGTCCTTACTGATCCTGGACTGCTTGTCACAGAAGACCCCATGTCATCTATCCTCCAGCATCTTAGCTTGTGGCTCCCATCGTCCAGTCTGTCCCTGGCCCAGGGTGGCTGCTGCTGGAGCTCCAGCCTAGACCAGCCACCAGGCCTGAGAGACAGCACTTGAGACGGCAGCAGGAGGAAAGGAGGAGGGCAAAAGAGGCCCTGCCAGCTGTGTCTGGGCCATCTGGCCAGACTCCCCGAAGTCCCACACCACACTCTAATCACATGTCATTGGCCTGAACTTTGGTCACTTGACTCAGCTGCCACAGAGGTTAGGCACTTTAATTTTTTCATTTGTCGAATTGCTGCCCAAATTAAAACTGTCTTTAAGCAAAGGGGGAATGAAAACTGTGGAAACTACCAGCATTCTTTGCTACCCAGAACTCCAAGATGAAGAACAGGAGAGGGGGTTCTTTTCAGGTGGGTAGGGCGTCTGCAGCCTCTCTTTCCTTCATGTTCACTGGTTCACAGAGAGAACAGTGTCTCTGCTCTACACCACAGCATATGAGCAGGACCTCTGCTTTGGGCTTCCAACAGAATGATGGGAACTACTGTGTCGGCTTTCATCTGCTTGTCCCTTACAAGAAGATCTGAGCAAACCCTTCTCTATTTCATAAATGGGGTGGGTAGAGGTCAGGCTGTGAAGTCTTTTAAGCAAGCAACATGTTCCTGAAATGCTGAGTCAAAATTATATCTCTGTAAATCAAAGAACAGAATCTGTTGACCCCACCATGTTGAATGTCACAGTGAATATACTAGTAAAAATAATACACACAAAATAAAACAACAGTGGTTAACATTGCTCATGGTGAAGCTCACTGACTAAAAATTAATAGAGGAAAAATATATTTGAAAAACATTTTGATAGGCATAACTTGACCCCAGAAAAATGACTTGATAAAAATAATAATCCCCTAAAATTTATAATAGCAGACTCTGTAGTCAGCAAATTATGATCTGGGGCAAAAATCAATTTATGTAAAAAAAGGATCCTAATATAAATAGTTGCAGTGACTTAATAATAAAAGTAGATAAGCTACAATTGAGTTTCTGTACTATATGTTTGTTTCTCAAATGTTGTCTCACTTTTTAGCACTTAACAGACCTCATATTTTAGAGCAGTTTTAGGTTTATAGAAAAATTGAGCATGTAGCACCAAATTCTGTTTATCTCACTCCCTTCCCCCACAGTTTACTCTATTTTTAACATCTTGTAATAGAGTAGTTCATTTGTTAAAGCTTGCAGACCAATACTGGTACATTATTATAACTAAAGTCCATAGTTTATGGTAGGTCTCATTCTTCCTGCTACACAATTGATGAGTGTTGACAAATGTGGAGTGCCATGTCTCCACCATTAGAGCATCAGGCAGAAGAGTTGTACAAAGCTCACATCCCATGTTCAACCTCTTCTTTCCTCTCTTTCTCCCCCAAACACTTTTTGTCCTCGCTAGAGTTTTGCCCTTTCCAGAATGTCAAAGAGTTGGAACCATATAGTATGTAGCCTTTTCAGACTGACTTTTTTCATTTAGCAATATGTATTTAAAGTTCCTCTATGTCTTTTTGTGGCTGGAAAGCTCATTTCTTTATATTGCTGAGTAATACCCATCATCTGGATGTACTACAGTTTGTTTATCCATTTACTTACTAAAGGACCTCTCAGTGGCTTCTAATTTGGCGCAGTTATTCATAAATGTTGAGTATTTGTGTGCAGGCTTTTGTGTAGACGTGTTTTTTTTTTTTTTTTAAGATTTTATCTATTTGACAGAGATCACAAGCAGGCAGAGAGCAGGCAGAGAGAGAGAGGAAGTGAAGCAGGCTCCCCTGCCAAGCAGAGAGCCCAATGCGGGGCTCGATCCCAGGACCCTGGGATCATGACCTAGGTCGAAGGCAGAGGCCTTAACCCACTGAGCCACCCAGGCGCCCCTGTGTAGACGTGTTTTCAGCTCTTGTTTGGTAAATACCTAGGAGCATGATTGCTGGATCATAAGGTAGGACTATGTTTTGCTTTTTAAGAAACTGCCAAATTGTCTTGCCAAGTGGTTGTACTATTTTGCATTCCCAGCAGGAATGTTGTGCCATACCATTGTCAGCATTTGGTCTGATCAGGGTTTTGTTGGTTTGTTTCTTTTTATTTTTCATTTAGCCCTTCTAATGGATGTTTGGTGGTATCTCATTGTAGCTTTAATTTGCAGTTCCCTAATGATATATGATGTTGAACGTCTTTCCATATGCCTATTGCCATCTGCTTGTCTTCTATTTTTTTTAAAGATTTTATTTATTTATTTGACAGAGAGAAAGATCACAGGTAGGCAGAGAGGCAAGCAGAGAGAGAGGGGGAAGCAGGCTCCCTGCTGAGCAGAGAGCCCGATGTGGGGCTCAATCCCAGGACCCTGAGATCATTACCTGAGCCAAAAGCAGAGGCTTAACCCACTGAGCCACCCAGGCACCCCTGCTTGTCTTCTTTGATGAGGTATCTGTTCAGATCTATTAGCCATACTTTTTTTATTGCCCATTTTTTAGTGATTTGCTGGAGGTATCTTTTCTTGAATTAAGGAGTTTATTTTGCTTCTGAGATTTTGTTTATAAATTGAGATATTGTTGCATTTTAGGCATCCCTTGTATGTTTTGGACATCCTTATTTGCCATCTTTATGTCTTCTTTGCTGAGGTGTCTGTTCAGATCTTTTGCTCATTTTTAAATTTAATAATTCTTTGTTTTCTTCCTGTTGAGTCTGAAAAGTTCCGTGTGTATTTTGGATATCAGTCCTTTATCAGATAATGTGTTTTGTAAATATTTTCTTCTGGTCTGTGGCTGGTCTTTTCATTCTCTTAGCAGTCTTTTGCAGAGGAGTAGTGTTAATTTCAATGAAGTTCAGTTTATCAGCATTTTCTTTCATGGATCAAACTTTTGATATTTTATCTAAAAAGTTGTTGACAAATCTAAGGTCACCTAGATTTTCTCCTATGTTATCTTTTAGGAGTTTTATAGTTTTACATTCTACATCAGAACATTCTGAGTTAATTTTTGTGAAAGTTCTTTATCAAGGTTCATTTTTTTTTTTTTGCAAGTGGATGTCCAGTTGTTCTAAAACCATTTGTTGTAAAATCTATCATTTCTCCATTGAATTGCCTTTCATCCTTTGTTAAAGACCAATTGACTATATTTGTGAGGGTCTATTTCTGGGTTCTTTATTCTGTTCCACTGATCTATTTGTCTATTCTTTCATCTAAAACCACACTATTCTTTCTAAAGATTTATTTAATTTAGAGATAATGTGTGTGTGCAAGCAAGGGGAGGGTAAGAGGGAGAGGGGAAGCAGACTACCACTGAGCAGGGACTCAGATGCTGGGGCTTGATCTCAAGACCCTGAGATCTTGACCTGAGCTGAAACCAAGTTGGACACTTAACCAACTGAACCACCCAGGCACCCTTATACCACACTATCTTGATTATTGTAGCTTTACTTTATAATAAGTCTTGAAGTCTGGTAATGAAGTCCTCCAATTTTGTTCTCTTTCAATACTGTGCTAGCTGTCTTGTCATCTTTTTTTTTTTTTAACCTTTCCTTGTAAACTATAAAATCAATTTGTCAATGTCCATAAAATTACTTGCTGGGATTTTGATTAGGATTACATTGTCTATATAGATCAAGTTGGGGAAAACTGACATCTTGATAATATTGGGTCTTCCTATCCATGAACATGGGATATCTCTACACTTAACAATTCTTTGGTCCCTTTCATCAGAGTTATAGTTTCCCTATAAAGATCTTATAAGTATCTGTTAGCACGACAATGCTTTGTTGTAGTCCTCAAGAAGATGCAAAATGTGGTTGTATTTATTTAGATAATCATCCAAATGAAAATGAAAATATTATACACTCTTATTGAGAACTCTCAGATCCCCAAGAATAAGCCAAGAACACCAGTTTATACAACATTGGCCTAGGCTCCACTCCTATCTTGTCAGCACCACAGTCCTAAGTAGGTTGCTGATGATGTTGTAAACATTGCCCCCAAGTTATAAAATCAGCTTTCCAGCAATAGGGTTTATGCAACATGTCATAATCCCTAGCCACAAATCCTGGAATTTCAAATAAAGACCTTTTTACCTTCCCCGACACATTACAAGATCAGGATTGAGACTTGGAATGCTTTTCTTAACTTTAGAAATGCTTTTCTTAACTTTAGCAGTATAGGCTCCAAATACCCCCAAGGAAAGATTCTGACAAAACAGTTGCAAATTATGTTATTGAAAACATCTGGCCATTATCTGAGTTATAAATGGGTCTTGTTTATTTGCAAGGAAATGGCCAACTGGAATTTAAGACTTTATTCTGGGTACCACTTTCAAGAAATTTGATTAAGTAAAGCTTGCTTAGAGGAGGTAAGTGTGACAATTAAGAGAAGACATTAGGAAGGTTGTGACAGCAGCCTCCAAATATCAAACAAGCTCTCTTCTATAGGGAAGATTCCATTCTTTCTCTTTAGCCAACAGGTAAAGCTAAAGCTTATGAGTGGACACACTAGGGAGAGAGTTTTTAGATCCAAATGGCATTTTGATAGATATTCAGAGCTACCTGCCCAATAAAGACAGGGCTCATACATAAGGGGAAGTCCCTCACTGATACAGAAATGGTCCATGCAGAGGAACAATGTTTTGAAATAGTTCATAAAGGATGTCTGTCTAGTTGACAGGCCTGTTGATGTCAACAAGCATCTGGAGAAGTATCAGGTCACACTCCTCCAGCCTCTTCTCTACTTTACCACCCATGATCTACTAGGATTGGAGGTGAACACAGTGCTTTCCCAGGAAGGAAAGGATGTAGAGAAGAAAAGAATTGATTGGAAACATCTGGAGATGTGAAAGGAAAAATTCTAGGATATAGAATGGCAAAATAAAGATCAAGTCTCTTTCTGAACAATTATCAGCCCATAAATTTGTACCTGGATTTGGTGTAAGCTATTTGTTGACCTCTATTATATAGGTCTACAGCTTTCCTTAGAGATTTTGATAAAGGAAAAAAGTTTACTTTGTCCTTATACTTTTCATGCATTTTACTTTGCTTACTTCTTCAGTCCCTTATTTCATTCATCAGGTACACATAGAGGCAGCATAGCATTGTAGAAAGAGGATGGACTTAAACCCTTCCTTATTTATTCATCCACTGAGTAAATATTACAAGCCTATATGTGCCAAGCACTAGAACACTGCAATCATCATGATTAGGGAATATATCTATATCCCTATCTTTCTACCTATCTATGATCAGCCTTCAAACCCCTTTTTGGGAATATGTACTCCACAAAGGAAGGAAATGCTATGTCACTGTTGACTACTCTGTTGCTCTCAGATTAAGAACCACTTACCTAGAGAAAATCTCCTCTAGTGTCTTACTCTGGCCAACAGCCTACTAGCTCCTTTCTTAACCAACAACTGGCCTCCAGGTATTACAATGTTCTAATTGCAAATATAAAACACCCCGTGTTAAGGAAATTGCTGCTGAGAGCAGGAATCACAGTTTTAAATGGAAAAAAACTAAGTGCAAGGGGATGAAGAGAGAATTGGAAGGAAGGCCATCTATTCTACTTAAGGGCTAAATGAACTCTACGCAGAACCCTCAAAACAGTGGTTTTAATCTCCTCAGCTGGTTGTGAGTACTAGATAGAATCAGATAATTTGGGAGTGGGATGATGCAGAATTCTAATAAATATAAATACATGCATTCATCCCTAAGACTGTTGGAGTAAACAGGAATGTCTTGCTCAGCTTCTCTTTGGGTAGGACTGGCTATTGGGGGATTTCTAGAAGCAGCACTCAAGCCCTATTTGACCCACCATCTTCTTTTATAATGAATATTTTGTAATCCCTCCTTTAACTCTCCTGATATGAAATCCACGGATAAAATAACCTGGAAAATTCATTCTATGGTTAAACTATGAAAAAGTTATTTGTGTTTATACATAAAGCAAAGGTTTTTTATCTACATGAATGACTGGCAAGACATTCACGTGTTGGTTGGGACAAAGGGAACTTCTCGGAGATGAGGGAGCTCTTCCATATATACCAGGACAGCAAGCATGCAGCCTGGACCGCTAAATCCCAGGAGGTGCCCACCCATCGTTGTGACAACCTAAAATAACCTCGTGAATGTCCAAAGTGCCTTTGGGAAAACAGCAGGTAGATGTACTCCCATGGAGAACCACAGGTGAATGGGAACTGACCACCAAACAGCCCATAGGGAAGGCTCCTTTTCTACTTACTGGCTTAACATTACCACTTAAGCAAATCTGAGGTTAGAATGAGCCCAAAGGGCTCCCGATCCAACAAAAGACTTCGATTTATTCAGGATCAAACTTTTCTTTATTTATTTTGTATATTTATTTATTTGACAGAAAGAGACATAGCAAGAGACAGAACACAAGCAGGGGGAGTAGGAGAGGGAGAAGCAGGCTTCTCGCCAAGCAGGGAGCCTGATGCAGTGGGGCTCAATCACAGGACCCTGGGATCATAACCTGGGCTGAAGGCAGATGCTTAATGACTGAGCCAGCCAGGTGCCCCTCAAGGTCAAACATTTAAGTGGGCCAGTGATATTCCCAGAATACTACTTCAAATCTGAACCCATAGTTTTTTAAGATTTTATTTTTTATGTAACCTCTATACCCAGTACTGGATTCTAACTCATGACTCCAAGGTCAAGAGGCACATGCTCTACTGATGGAGCCTGTCGGGTGCCCTGAACCCACATTTTTTGAGTACCATCTGCAATTTTGATTTCAGGGTCAGCTAACCAATGCTGAGCGCCTCCTGTATACTTACATGGTTCTTTCTCATTGCCTCCTCCCTTCCTCACCCCTAGCATCTACTGCAGCATAATTTTCCTACCAGTCTGTTCATCAACTATTACAGAATCCATAATGCTGTAGTTGTTACCCTTGTTCAGAGTATTAGTTACCCTCTCTCCATGCCCTACCCCACATCTGGGCCGTTTAGCTGCTGCCAACTCAACACCTGCACCCTTGGAGTCCTCCTCCTTTCTAGGCTGTGTCCAAGGCTGGGCTGGGTGAATGAACCACAGTTCCAGAGGGGCAGAGGCCACCTCTTAGAAGCCAAGACCCTCCCCCCATGGGTCCTATGACCTTGCTATAAAAACAATATGGCTTTAAGCTTTTGTTATCCCCTGTTTTCCAGTGTTCGATGGCTCTGTGGCCTCTACAGCTTTAGGGATCAGCCCCTTCTGGGGATTAGCCCCTTTCAGCTGACTCACCTTGGAGGCCTTTGTGGACAGATTAAGGAGTTTTGCTTGATCAGCACATCCTGAGCTTTACCAGGGCCTGGGTTTTAGCAGGGCCCCAGCAATCTCTCCCTTCAATGTTTTGTTTTGTTTTGTTTCTCTTAACTCAGTTAAAACAAATGCAATTGTCTAGAAATTCCTCTATACTTGTTTGCGAGGCAATAGCTGACCGGAGAGGGTAAGATCATGGTGTTAATGATTCACCAAACATAACAAAGATCTGTCCAAAAATTTCTTTTGTTATGAATCCATTTTTCCTGACCTTGTGTAAGCAAAAAGTACCAGTGAGGCTGGGCTTAATCCACATAATAAAACTTTGAACATGTTTTTGTTTAGCTTTGAGAAGGACTTAAAATTATTATTGCTGAAATTATTTGCCATTAAATAACTTAGAGGGAAAAAAAAGACAAATGTAAAGTCTTTCGAGTGTTCATAAGGGAGATGAGACATAGAACATGTTTCCCTGCTGTAAACATTTTTGCAGGACAAATAAGTTACACTGGGAGCTCAGCCCAAGGAGAAGTCACTTTCAGGTGGGCCTGCAAGGAAGATTTCTCCGGAGAGGAATTCATGAAGACACCAAATAACACCACAACCGAGACCCTATGGCTCATTCAGCAGTATGCAGAGTGATGGACATGAGAGTTTTGGTTTGGGTTTTCTCTTTGGAGACAATATAGGGAAGAAACAGATGAGTTCAGATGGGAAGTGAGATGAGAATCTAAAATTGCCCCTCTCAATTTTGGAGAGTGGAAGAGCCGCCGATGGCAGAGAAACTCAGAGAAGGAGGGTTAAGGGGGTCTCTTTCTTAGACTGTATCCCACACCACACACTCCATCACATGAGATAAAAACGAAGTGAGCCACAGACATGGTCTTGGGGCACGATTGCTGTCTCCCCTGCTTTTTACATGGTGTCTTGCAGGACGGGGATAGGGGAAGGAGGGAAGGACAGAGATGTGCCTCAACCAATGGCTTTGGCCTTGTCTGCCTTGTATAGGTGCTTTGGTGTTTGCATCCAAGGTGGCTCTCTCCAAAAAATGCACGAAGGGCTTTAGGTGGAAACTTCACCCTAATAGTCGTACCTTTCTCAGCCCAGGAAAAGGCAGCCATAAATCCAACTTCCCTCCTTATACCTGGGTCTTGAGTTGCACTCTGTTTCCATGACAACCTCTCTCTCTCTCTGGAGTATTCGGAGGGGCACAGATTACCTGCCCACTGGCCAGCTGCTCCCTCCTATTCACTCCCCTGTATCCAAATGCCACCTGTGCAGATCACATCCTCTCAACAGCCCTTGGGGGTGGAAGCTGTGCCTGCCTCTCCTGAGGGAGAGCCACAGATGCTCCTGGCCCCCACAGATGCTCCTGGCCCCCACTTCTGTCATCCAAAGATGACCTTGGGTTTTTGCTGAGAGAGAATACCTTCTCCCTCAGTCTAGTTCATTCTGAAAACTCCGCTCTCTGACCTCAGGATATATACCTTCATATAAGGCAGTTTTCAGTACGGATTCCTAGTGGGTGCCCCCAAACCATTTTTTAGATCATATGCCAAATTTTATATCCATGTGTTGTTTTCACATATTCTGACTTCCTTCTCCCATAACCCATTTGTCATCTCTGATTCCCCCAAAATCCAATTACATCCAGAGCATGGGAGTTAATTCTTGAACTCCCCAGGACTTGGACCATTTCCAAAGAAAGTAAACAAAATTCCTAATCTCTCCTTGTTATGTCAGCTACCCATGGAGTTCTGAGAACCTCCCGATATGTCTTAGCCAAAAATCCACCTGCAGAATGGACACTACCCAAGAACATATAGAAAGGGCCAATGAACACATGAAAAGATGCTCAATATCATTAGTCATGGGGAAATGCAAATTAAAAAACTCAATGTGATATATGTATCCACATCCACTGAAACAGCTAAACTTAAAATGACTGGCAATTCCAAGGACTTGAGAAGATCTGGAGGAACCAGAACTCTCATACGTTGCTGGCAGGTGGTGGGGGCGTGGAGAACAAAATGATGCAGCCACTTTAGAAACAATCTGACAGTTTCTTATAGAGTTAGACGTACACTGATTCTACAACCAGCAATTCTACTTCTAAGTCTTAATGCAAGAAAAATATGTCACTACGCAAAGACCTGCATGTGATTGTTTATAGCAGTTTTGTTCATAATAATCCCAAACTGGAAATAACACAAATGTGTATCAAATGTGAATGGATAAACAAATTGTGACACACCTATACCTGTGATGGTATGCTGTTATGCAATAAGAAGGAACAGACTGCTAATCTATGCGACAACATGAGTGACTCTCAAATGCATTATGCTAAGTGAAGAAAGCCAGAAACAAAAGACCACACACTATATGATTCCATTTACATGGCATTCTAGAAAAGGCAAAGCTATAGTGACAGATGTCAGATCAATGCCTGCCTGGGGCTGGAGAGAGGGGGTAGAAATTAACTATAAAGAGGCGCAAGAAAACTTTTTTTTTTTTTTTTAATTTATTTATTTGTGAAAGAGTGCTAGCAGGGAGAAGAGGATTGGGGGTGGAGAGAGTGAGAGAGGCAGAGGCAGATTCCCTGCTGAGCAGAACCTCTCACAGGGCTCCATCCCACGACTCTTGAGATCATAAGGTGAGCTTAAGAGTCAGAAGCTTAACCTACTGAACCACCCAGACACTCAAAGAGGCACAGGGGATCTTTTTGGAATGATGATCTAGTTCTACATCTTGACTGTGGAGGTGGACACATGACTAAATACATTTGTCAAAATTCATCCAACTGTACATTTAAAATATTTATTATATGTAAAATATTCAGGGGAAAAGCTGTTTTTTTAAAAAAAAAAACTAGCTATAGAACATCATTTTTCTTTGTATATAGGATAGTCCAAACACAGAATTCCTTTGTAAGTACAACTAATCTCAGACTTGAGGTCCAGTTACATTGTTTTTATGACTTGCCTTGCATATTGGACTCCAGAGTTTTTTCTAATTTTCTATCCCAACTGGTGCTCTTTCAATTGGGAGCTGCTTTTTACATCTTTCCCATCTTAAAAGTGGAACCAGAGGAGGTTATCAGCACTGCAGAGTCCAAATCGAGTCTGGCTATATTTTAGGTCTATTAAATCCACTGCAGTGTTTAGAGCAGATTGGGAGAGAGATCCTAAACTGACTGAAATACAGCAGCAGGGACGGAGAGGAGCGCCAGGGAGAGACATTTGGGCAGATCTAGTTAGAGACTAGTTGTGGGAGTATCACAGAGAACAGCATACAAAGGAGATTTTGAATAGTTCCCCACCGCCTCTGGGGAGAAGCCCAAACTCCCGCGTGGGCTCTCAGGCCTTCCATGGTCTACTTCCAATCTACCCTTTCATTGCCTGCTGTCTCTTTTCACTGAACCAAAAGATCCCTCAAAGGATCCCTCTGAGATCCCTCAGAGATCCTAGATCTCTGGGTCATAAGTTTGAGCCCCACGTTGGATATAGAGTTTACTTAAAAAGAACCTTAAAAAAAAAATCTAAAAATAAAAAAAGCTCCGCAAGCGTAGGTTTGTGCCTTAACATAGTACGCACTTCATGAAAATTACATAAGAGTGGGTGTTCAGTAGGTACTGGTTGATTGTCCGTTCACCTAATGATGGACATTTGTGTTGGTTCTATTCTTGGCTATTATGAACAAGGCTGCTGTGAACATTCTTGTCCGGGTCTTTATGTGGACATATGCTTTCATTTCTCTTGAGTAAACCCTGGAAATGGAATTACTGGATCATATGGTAGGTATATTACCTCCATATACTAGGATACTACTCAGCAATAAAAAGATATGAACCATGGTCCACACAACAACATGGATGAATCTCAACATATTTATGTTGAGTGAAAAGGGCTGGACACCACCCCCCCCACCAAAAGTCAGCATATACTGTACGATTCTGTTTATATAAAACCCTAGAAAAAGCAAACCCGAGGCACTGGGGTGGCTGAGTTGGTTGGGTATCTGACTCTTGGTTTCAGCTCAGGTTGTGATCTCAGGGTCCTGGGATCGAGCCTCGCCTTGGGCTCTGTGCTCAGGGTGTGGACTCTGAAGATTCTCTCTCCCTCTCCCTCTGCCTCCCCCCCCCCACTCATGCTCTCTCTAAAAAGACATAAATAAAATATTGGGGAAAAAAAGTCAACTAATCTATAGTGACAGAAAGCAGATCGGCAGTTGAGGGGGCAAGGACAGAGAGGCACAAGAGGTGAGGATTACAGAAGTGACCCAAGGAAACTTTCTGGGGTGATGGATGTATAGTGATAGTTTCACAGTGGTACACATACATGAAAACATCAAATTATACATTTTAAATGTGAGGTTTATGGTATGCCAATTACACTCGAGCTGTTAAAAAAAAAAAAAAAAGATACTGCTTGAGAGATTCCTGGGTGGTTCAGTAGGTTAAGCGGCTGCCTTTGGCTCAGGTCATGATCCCAGAGTCCTCGGATCAAGTCCCACATCGGCCTCCACGCTCAGTCGGGAGCTTGCTTGCTTCTCCCTCTGCCTGCTTCTCCCTCTGCTTGTGTGCTCTCTCTCGCTGACAAATAAATAAAATCTTTTAAAAAAAAGTACTGCTTGATAAAATAGCAGACCCCAATAATTGCATATAGAATAAATGCAGGGAGGTGTTCAATGTTGCTTTATGGAATACAAAGCAATATGCTCAATACATCTTGGTAGAATTAATGTGCAGAAGAAACAAGTGAATATTAGGTGTTCAATAACTTTATAATGAACAAAGGAATGAATTTGACAAAATTTACATCACCCTTCTGTGCCAGGCACAATCCTAGGCTCTGGGAATAGCCTGTAGAGCATGACAAAGATTCCTGTGCTCATAGAGCTTTAATTTGAGGACAGTAGACAACAAAAAAGATTAGTAAAATACATACAGTGTGTTCGATAGGTGTTAAGAGAGAGAAAGCTGAAGAGAGAGAACATATCGGGGACTGACATCTTTCGAAAGTGGCACTCTCCTTGAAAAGATGACGCTTGTGAAAAAACCTGAGGGAAACGAGTGGACCAAGTGGATGTCTGGGAGAGTGAAAAGTAACCGTTCCCGCAAATTAATAAAAGAATGAGCAAGAGTTGAATGAAATGTCTGAGGAGTGAATGAAGGCAGCTGTAGGAGCGCACAAGTGCTGGCGAGGTCCTGCTGGGTCCCGTTCGGTCCCCGGCCCTCGCAGCCCGCCCCTACTTGCATTGTCCACGAGGAGGCGCGCCTAAGCCCGCTCCGCAGTCGTCTTCCGCCGACGGCCCGTGCGTGGGCACGCGCAGAAACCGCTAGGAGGCGTCGGTTTCCCTTCCCACGCGCGGACGCCGGCGTGGGCCGACGCGGCCGGGGAGCCCGCGCGTGCGCAGAGCCGAGGCCGGGGGGCCCTCGGGGCGGGGCGGAGCGGGGCGGGGCAGAGTGGGGCGGGGCGGGGGCTTGAGGTGATTCCCGAGCCGCGGTGGCGGCTCCGGCCGTGCGGGGAAACCGAAAGTGGGCGGCGGCCGCGGTTGTGGCACTGGCTGAGACGGCAGCGGGAGCTGGGCCCAGAGGAGCGGAGACGGGCCGTGGGCCCCCGGGACGAGGTGAGCGCAGGTCTTGCCGCTGTGGGTGCGACAGGTGCTGGGCGACGTCGGACGAGGTTTCGGGCGGGCGCGGCGCACCTGGGTCACTAGCGGGACAGTGGCCCGGGCGGGACAAGAACGGGCCTGGGGCCTCTTCGCAGCAGCCGCAGGGGATGCCGCGGGGGGGAGTTGGAGTTCCAGAGCGTTGTGTTTTTTAAATCTCTGATGGGACCCGTTCCCCGGCCGCTGGGTGACAGGCTGGGCGTCCCCCCGCCCGGGAGCCTGACAGAGCGCTCAGTGCAACGGGAAAATGTAGCAGTGGGGGTGTGGACGAGGGGCGGGAGGCGCTGACCAGGAAGTGGTTCTACAGCCGCCCGCCTGGAGCAGGGCACATCGGAACCCCCGGCTGCCTGAGCTCCGTATTTTACACCCTGAGCTTTCGAAGGCAGGGGCCTCTCTGCGGACCGGCCCATGCAGGCCGCTCAGGTAATGCGGGGCGCAAATACTATACAAGGCTCTCGAACCGTGAGACCCAGGCCGGGACACAGCGAGGAAGGAAACACGAATCCATGAATGAGTTGTCTCTTAACTTTGATCAAGATCCAACAGGGTCAGGTGCTCAGCCTCAAGTTACTGGGAGGGGGCTTAGAGCCCGCCCAACTTTTCTTCTACGTTCCGCTTGCGGGGTATAATATATTTCCGGTTATCACCAAAGGTTACCAGTCCCAAATAGTTTTAGAGAGCAAGACAGGTTAATACCTGTGTTAGAAAAAGTCCTGGCCCCAAAGGATTTTCATTAATGCCCTGCAAAACAAAACAAACTACTGATCTGGGTCAACCCCCACTGCCCCCACCCCCCCCCCGCCCCGCCCCAATCGTGCAGGTGGAAAAATTGCAGCAAAGTGTTCTGCCTAGTGATATGCCGCAACTTAATGACAGAAATGAAACTCAGACCCAAATTTCTAACTCACCTTTGGCTGCCTGGATGTGTAGGAGTGGCATACTGCAAATAGTGTGGGCTTTGCGGACCTGGGTTGGCAATCTGGGCTACTCCTCTTCCTGATTGTGGATGGTGAATAAATTACTTTCTTTGAGCCTGGTTTTCTGTGTATCAAATGGAAATGTTTAACATAAGTCCACACAGCTTTTGGGAGGTAACTACTGTAAATCCTTTGATTTATAGTAATGGTCAAGAAATGTTAACTCTTTTCTTTTCACCAAATTTCCTGTATTTTCCGTAATTGGATTTCAGTTTCTTGGAGTGCTCTAATACAAGATTAATTGGCCCGTGGTGGGGAATTTTCCATCTCCACTTAATGGACATTTCAGAGCATCAGTTACATGCAAAGTACCGTGCTGGATGCAGTGTGTAATTGGTCCCAGGGCCAGCTGCGTTAGAATCCACATCTCCTGTGCCCCAGCCCTAGGCCCTTTGGTGGCACACAGATTTCCTCTTTGCTGGTTAAACACAGTGAGACTGTGAGGCAGCAGTTGGCAGTGCCTTCGGATTTCAGTCCCTGGAGACTGTAGACTGGAGATGGAACATAATCCCTGCTAATGCCCTTTTAAGTGTATTGGTTGAACGTGGCTGAATGAACTTACTGTGTTTTGTACCAAGAGATGTAAACTTCTTGAAGGACTGCTCTTTAAATTCTCTGTGTAATGTAAACTAGTTGGAGACTTAATATGAATTTAAAGGAAAATACTTTGTAAATCAACTCTAAGTGCCCACTCTGTGTTTGGTCAAGTGCTGTTTTCAAGAACTGAGATTTGACAGAGGGCTCTGCATCTGGGCACTTTCAGAATCAGCGGATGAATACAGTAAGGACCCAAGTTCCTTGGTACTTGAGTGAAATGTAATTTCATATTTATGTGAATTGGTTTTTCTTTCTCTATGCAAAACTTATTTTCTTTGCCCTCTATTCCTGCCTTTGTGCTTTGGAATGTTTCATTCTTTTTATTATTTCCCCAGTAGGCCAAATGTATTTTTAAAAATTTTGTCATTCAAACTATCTGAAAGTAATCGATTTTGTGATTTTTAGCTGCAATGTGTATATATGCCAGTTAGAGCTGCTGGTCAGCACAAAATGCCCAATGACTCCAAAGCAAACTCAATATTATAGCTGTACAGCTTTGTCAGGAGGAAGCCAACCTATGGTTTACATTAGATCTTTGGCTCCCACTTCAGAACTTGAAGGACTCCAAGGAAAGTTGAGAGTCACAGCTCTTGTCCATCTTCCTATCTTCCATATGAAAAAAAGTGACCTGAAGTGACTCACTCAAAGGGTCACAGCTAATTAGTAGCAGAACTGGGATTAAGATCACAAATCTTAACTAAGACACTTTATTATTGCAAGAGGTTTTTTTTTCCTCTAATATGTAGATTTATGGAAACCCCTTACTATTTGTAATATGTAGTTAGTAATGCATGTACAGCTTAGAGCTTGAAATAATAATAATAATAAATAGAAATGCTCCCTAAATATGCCCTATGGAAATATGTCATCACTTGAAGGTGTTAATTACTCTTTCTTTTTAAAAAGATTTAGTAAAGGAGTAATTCAGGTGGTCACAAGTAGACTATACTGTAATAGGAAAGAAAAAAGAACATGTTAAACTGTTACAAGATGAGAAATCATCCTGGAAGGGTCTTAGACCAAAACCTTCCCTCTCTTGGGCTCAGTTTATTGATTTGTAAAATGAGGGGGTTGGGATAAACTAGATGATATCTAAAATCTTTTTGGCACATTCTGAACTTTGAGGGCCCTGGCATGTTGCTAAAATAGTGTCTTCAAGTAAATGGGCAATCAGTTACCACAAGTATTTGCCCTAAGAAGGTACTAAAAATTGTGTAAGAAGGCAAGAGAGGTTACTCGGTAATTTCAATTTACCCTAATAATTTTTCAGATTTTTTTCTGGGGTTTAGTGCCACTCTGAAATGCAGCTTTATGACATTGAGGAAGATGAGCCAAACAGGACTGTTGGAAATAGGTGAGAAAAGAGAAACTTAGAGAAGAACATGCACAGGTGAGAGCTGGACCAGCTAGGCTAATGGGTAGTGAGGAATCTCGGGCTCTGGGAAGCACATAACATGTAAATGACTGAGTCAGGGAGGCTCAGTCAGTGGTAAAGGCTGTATCTAGAGGACACTGAAACCACATTCTTCAGAATAAGACTTTCTGAGGATGATTATCAGGTATATTAAGGAGAAAAGCTGTGAATTTCCAGACACAGTTTTGAGTATGAGAGTTATTTTAGGCTATTTAAATTATTTAAATATTGCTTTCTTAAAGGTTATTACTTTCCCCTACTCCTTGCTCCACTTTTTGTACATTATTAGCACTTTGGAGTTCTCTATGATTTATTTTGTAATAAAAAGAAAAAGGACAGAGTGAAAGGATAAAAGGAAATGTCAATTGCCACAGTGAATATTTGCAACAATTAGAGATTCTTTTTTTTTTTTTTTTTTTTTTTTTTACAATTAGAGATTCTTTTGGGATTGGGTGCCCATACCCTTAAATCAGAATATGGCTGATCCCTATTTCATGCCACTTTAAGGGCTGATCATGAAGTCAGTGTCCCCTAAGTTCCAAATTATTTAAGAGAAGCCAATTCTAGACACTTGGAGCAGCTATCTAAAAGGAAGCCCTAAGTTTGGAAACCAGAAGACCTGGGTTCTTGTTGTGATTCTGGCCACAAAAATATGTGAGAATATATGAGACCTAGAATAATTGCTCTGGGCCTCAGTTTCCTCATTATTAAACTGAAGGGTTTGGAGGAGATGGTCTGCAGGTGCCCACCAGCTTTCCATGCTTCTCTCAGCTCTCTACTCTGGGGTTGGGCCCACCATTCTATGCTGCTTCCCTAAGCCGGGCAGGGTGTGGGAACATTGTGGGCTTGTGGTCTAGCATGGAATCTCTGCTCCCTGAGCCTTTGCCAAAGCAGTAAGTGACTTTTTGTCTACTAATTAAGTGAGAAATTTTGGAGGGGATCCAGTCGCTTTCTTACCAAGCTTCCCAGTTCATAAGTATGTTAATGAGGCAAATAAGAAAATCTGGGAAAATTCTGGTATTTCAAATTTAATGCTGTACTAAGCATTTCCCCGATATACCAATGCTTTTATCATTGTGCTCTTAGCCATTTAATACATATATTCATAGGTAGTTTCCCATCCACACCACACTTCCAGGAAATGCAAGTAAGTACTGAATTCCAAGCTCATAGAACTCTACTGTTGATGCTTGTCATTCAGAAGAGAGGCAAGGAAAGGAGGAAGAGAAAGAGCAAGATGAAGGAAGTGAAAGTCAAATGCAATTGGTTGTGACCTATTGTGGTCATTTTCTTCCTTCCTAATGTCTTTGCTAACTGACCTTGGTTAGTTTTTGAGATCAAAAGTACTCTGATTAAATAATTCCCCAGACCCATCTCTACTTTACTCTGCTGTTTAGGATTCTTAGTCAGCTCAAGAAGACCCTATATTGTCTTCAGAATAAGAATATTTTTAAGGAATATCCTTAATTCTCAAGGAAACCTTTAATTCTTAAGGAAATTAAGGAAACCCTTAAGAATTTTAACCTGAGAAGCTGTGTTCTAAAACAGAGATAGCCAGCCTTATTTCTCCCAGCCTAGCCTAATTTATGGTCACCAGGACTTGCATAACATTCTCAAAATAAAAGTAACTTGAGTTTCCTTAAACTCAGAATGAATATTTGTCACAGCACTTTCAGAGAGTAGAAATAAAGGGGAAAGAGAGTTGACAAGTCAAAGCAGCAACTTAAAAAATTTGGGAAGCTACTTTGGAGAAACTTTGAAACTTAATTTTTGGAGGGAGCATGACTAAAGGTTTGCCATTGAGGCCCAGAGTTGAAATTCCCATAAACTTCCTCTTGTGCTTCTAATGGATGACATCCAAGATAATAAACTTAATTTTTTATAGCTAAAGGAGAGTATTGTATGCTTTTTATAAAAGTTATTGAGTGTAATTGCCATCTTCAGAAAATTTCAAAAAAATGCCATGACAATCAAGGAATTCAAATTTAAGGCTTTTAAAGCAATATAGATTAGAAAATAATGATTGTTTTGAAAAAATTATTTTAGTTGTAACTTTCTTTTTAGTCACTGCCCAAAGTAATACTACTAATGTAGGAATCACGGATCCAACTGGAAGAAACTGATAAGCATGAGAATACCACCTACATCTGAACAAGATGTGTAGTCACATTTTCCCTCCCAGGCTTCACTGTGCTTAACTGCTTCTCACCAGCTTTGAGATCTTCAGTCTCATAGTCCCAAGGGACCACCTTTCCCTCCAAAAAGATATAGCTTCTAAAAGTTGTTGTAAATTCAGTATCAGTTTCTTTGTGAATCCCAACAGTATAGGCACAATGTTTGAAAACCAGGGAATACATGCAAGTGTGAGACACTTACTGGTATTCAGGCTGTGCCTCTGGCTCATCGGTATGTGTGAACTTCTTCTTCTTTTTTTTTTTTTTTAAAGACTTTATTTATTTATTTGACAGACAGAGATTACAAGTAGGCAGAGAGGCAGGCAGAGATAGAGGAGGAAGTTGGCTCCCTGCTGAGCAGAGAGCCTGATGCAGGGCTCAATCCCAGGACTCTGGGACCATGACCTGAGCCAAAGGCAGAGGCTTTAACCCACTGAGCCATCTAGGCGCCCCTATGTGTGAACTTCTTACAGGAACACTGGGTCATTGAGAACACTGGCTCAGAGTGAAAGGGCCGTGAAATAATCTACCTGATGATTCTCAACCACAGCCTGGTGACATACTTGGGTGTCTTAGTCAGTTAATGACAATCGTTAAAATTTGCAAGTTGTTTTTTAATAAAGAAATTTAAGATGATTCCTTTAATAGCTCACATGCATTATGCTATGTTTTAGTAAGTAGAAAGGAGTATTAGATAGATGGACGATTTCTCACTCATTCATCCAATGTTTATTGAGCTCTTGTGGGCTGGGCTCTAGGGATTCAGTAGTGAACAAAGGCTCACAAATTCCAGCTTTTTAGATTTTTTTTAAAAGATTTTATTTATTTATTTCACAGACAGAGATCACAAGTAAGCAGAGAGGCAGGCGGGGGGTGGGGGTGCGGCGAGAGGCAAGCACCTTGCTGAGCAGAGACCCTGTTGCAGGGCTCGATCCCAGGACCCTGAGATCATGACCGGAGCCGAAGGCAAAGGCTTTAACCCACTGAGCCACCTCCCACAAATTCCAGCTTTCACAGAGCTCATAATCAAGTTGGGGAAACAGATGGTACAATTAAATAGGACTACTGGGTGGTAATAAGTGCAAAGGAGGGAAATAAGGTAGGGAAGGGGTGTAGGGAATACCGGACAGCCAGCATAACAGTTTGGATTTTGGATAGGGTGGCCAGGAACGGCCTTGCTGAGAAGGTAACCTTTGAGCCAATATTCAAACTGCGGCAGTGAGTTGTGTGGCCCCTGGTGGAAAATAGATTCTAGGAAGCGAAGTGGAAGCTGAGACCAGCAAGGAGGCAGTTGCCCCAATCCAGGCAAAAGATGCTGTTGGCATGGACTAGAGCGATCACCACAAGACAGTCAGGAGTGGGGGAATTGTGAATGTCAGCCTGTCTGTCTTCATGTATCACGTGGTGATGGTGGTAAGGAGTTGAGAGTCACTAATACTCAGTTGCTTCATTTTACAGAGAAGGAGGTGAGAGCCCCAGGAGAAAGGATTTGTCCCAGGAAAATAAGTGCTCTTTGCATAGTGATATTGAACTTGGAGACACCAGCAAGAGGAGGCATGGGCACAGCCTTCCACAATCCCTCGTCTCTCCTCACAATCAAATCAAAATCAATATATCAACTACTAGTTAGCAACACCCCCAAATGGTTAATGTTTGGGAGATCCTTACCAGCAGTTCTTTCAGAGCAGACCTTGGGAAGGTAAAGGGGACATTTGAGAGAAAGCGGTCTGAAGTGGCTCTCCCAAGGGTGGAAGGAGTAGAAAGCTTTCACATAGGGCAGCCTAGAGAACCAGTCTCTGATTAGCTTCTAAGATGGGATTAGACTTGTCCTTTCGAGCCAGCAGCATACTGGAGCTCTATTATGTTTTAGTCACAGGATGTCCATTAGTGAGTAGAATGCTATGAGAATTTTTTTTAACCCCACAAATTAGTGATTGCTGCCCACCCACTAATGTAGCTGGAGAAAAGTAGACCATGGTAAGGAGGTGGTAATGGAACAGATGCTCTTTCCAGAAAGAAGAGGAGGAGGCAGTAGAAACTCCTCCTCAAGGTGAAGGATGGGTCCTTCCTACTGATAGTCTCAGCAGGAGTTTATAGTGCTTCTGACTAGGGAGGAGCCAGTACTAAACAATCTGGTCCAAATGGATCCAGGTGCCCTGCTTGCACGCAAGTGGGTGTATTCCTACCTGTGTGCTGACCTCCTGGCATCATATCTACATGTCACGTGTGCATAATTCATAGTCTGGGCCCATCTGCAGATATACAGAGATGCAAAGTCCAGCTTTACTCAGAAGACCTCTAGATGAACAGGTGGGAGAGACAGAGTTTTAAAGGAAAGACGGGAAAGGTGGGGGTAAAAAAGTTGGGGAGGCTTGGCTCTGGGAGGTTAGTAGGCTATCCTTTGGCTTTTCCTCTTACAAATTAGAACTTGGCCAGCCTCCATTATGGTTTTTCCTAGTTGAAGAAATAACTGCAGTGAAGGTTCAGTGATCTTTAACTGTTGAGCCAGGAACCATTACAAATCAAAGTCTGTCTCTTATATTGGAAGTTTACTACTTAAGAGCCAGAATTTACATGTTAGATTTAACTCCTGGCAACCTTGAAATATAGGTGTCAAAGCCATCCTTTCTGAGCTGCTACCCAACACACTCAGGAAAGTGTAGTTGGACATCAAGGGAATGGAGGTTCTGAGACACTACAGCTGTCATCTTTTGCTGCCATGAATTTTCTTTTTACCCTTTAGAGTGCCTGTCAGTATCACTGACTTGGAATCTGAACCATCCCTATGAGTGACTTCCATACATCTTATCATGTCTTGGTGATTTACCTTCCCTCAGCTTTGGCGTTCTCATCTATAGAATGAGAACAATTTCCTCCTAGAATTATTACATATATTAAATTTTTAGAAAATCCAAATCTCAGAACTTGGATTCTCACAAGAGAAAGAAAAACATGTCTACCCAAAGATTTATATAATTCAAAGCAGCTTTATTTATAATACCCCCAAATTGGAAGCAACCCAAATGTCTATCAACATTCAGATGGATAAATGAATTTTGGCATGTCTACACAGTGAAATACTGCTTATCATAGTATGAGAAGTTTTTGCTGTTAAGTGTGGAAACATGGATGAAACTCAAGAACACCAGGAAAAAGTGATCTATCCTGACAGAAAGCAGATCAGTGGCTTCCAGGAGCCAGGACAGCATGTGTATGAGAGGGTGAGAGCTGTCTGCAAAGTGGCACAACTTGAAAGAACTTCTTTTTCTCAGACTTATTGATATATACTTTACATATAATAAAAGTCCCCCTCTTTTGTTTATAGTTCTATGATTTTTTTTAAAGATTTTATTTATTTCTTTATTTGACAGAGACACAGAGAGAGAAGGGACACAAGCAGAGGGGTGGGAGAGGGAGAAGCAGGCTTCCCACTGAGCAGGGAGCTTGATGCACAGGACGCCGGGATCATGACCTGAGCTGAAGGCAGACACTTAACCAACTGAGACACCCAGGTGCCCCTATAGTTCTATGATCAAGAGAGACTATTTCTGTCATTCCCAAAATTGCCCTGTGCCTTCTTTACAGTCTGTCCCCTCCCTATACTCCCATCCCTTGGCAGCCTCTGATTTAATTTCTATGCCTATAGTTTTGCCTTTTTCAGAATGTTACATAAATAGAATCATACAGCATATAGTCTTTTGTGTCTGGCTTCTCCCACTTAGCATAGTGTGAGAATCATCCATACAGTTCTATGTATCAATAATTTGTTCCTTTTAATTGCGGAGTACTACTTAATTGCATGGATATGCAACGCTAGTTGATTCATTCACCTGCTGATAGACATTTGGATTGTTTTTAATTGGGTGGTAATTATGAATAAAGCTTCTATAAATATTTAGGTACAGGTTTTTATATGAATATATGTCATTATTTCTCTTGGGTAATGACCAACATATAAGTTTTTTGGATTGTATGATAAAAGCATGCTTCTTCATAAGAAACTGTCAAGCCATGACTTTTCAAAATATTGTTCTGCAAGCCCACTAGACATGTATGAGAATTCTAGTTGCTCTGCATTCTTATCAACACTTCATACTGTTGGTTTTTTAAAAAAGTTTAACTTATTCTAATAGATGGGTAGTGATGCCTCATTGTGGATTTAATTTTCACTTCCCTAATGAAGAATATGTTTTTTGGCCATCTACATCTCTACTTTAGTAAACAGTATGTGTTCAAATAATTTGCATGTTTTAAAATGGGCTCTTTGTTTTCTTATTGAGTTTTGAGGGTTGTTTACATACACTGGTTACCTGTCCTTTACCAGAAGTTTTATGAAACTATATCCTTCCAGTTCGTGGCTTGTCTTTTCATTTTCTCAACAGAAATTTATATTTAAAAGAGCATAAATTTAAAATTTTGATGAAATCCAATTTGTCAATTTTTTCTTCTGGATTCTAAAAATAAAAAATCTTTGCTAAACCCAAGATCCCAAAGATTTACACCTTTGTTTTTTTTCTAAACATTTTACAGTTTTAGTTTTTTCAAGTAGGACCTAAGTAGTCTGGGTTTTTATTTTAGTTTAATTTTGAATATAGTTTAAAGTTCACTTTTTGGATATGGATAAATAGTGTTCCAGAACTCTTCATTGAACTTTGTCCATTGAATTTCTTTCGGCAAAATCAATGTTAGTCAACTGATTTTTGTTGAAAATCAGTTGACTAACATAACACAGTAAAAAAAAAAATACTGATTGGAAACTTAAAAAAAAATAAGAAAAGAAAAAAGAAAATCAGTTGACTATATATGTGTCGGTCTATATCTGGGTTATGTATTCTGTTCCATTGATGACTGTCCTTTTGACAATACCTACATTACATTGATTAATATACTTTTAAGTAAATCTGGAAATCAGTCTTTTTGCACTGGCAAGGATCTCCAGTGTGATAAGAATAGGAATGAAGAGAGTGAACATTTTTGCCTTGTTGCCAATCTTAGGGAGAATGCTTTCGTTCTTTTCTTGTTACGTATTATGTTAGCTGTGGATTTTTCACAGATGTTCTTTATCAGGTTGAGGCGGTCCCCTTCTTATTTTTTGAGAGTTTTTATCATAAATGATTTTGAACTTGGTCAGATGTCTTTTCTTCACCTATTATTACTATGTGGTTTTTCTCCTTTAGTGTGTTGATACAGTCAGTTGCATTGGTTGATTTACGAATGTTGGACCAGTCTTTTGTTTCTAGAGTAAACCATATAGTTGATCATGATGTGTTATCCTTATTACATATTGTTGGATTTGGTTTGTTAATATTTTGTTAGGAATTTTTGCAATTATGTTAATGAAGGAAGTTGGTTTGTGCTTTTCTTATAATGCCTTTTTCTGGTTTCAGTATCAGCATAATGCTGGCCTTATACAATGAGTTTAGAAGTATTCCTTTCCCTTATGTTTTTTGGAAGAGTTTGTGTAAAGTGGTAGTATTTTTTTCTTGAAGTTTTTGGTAGAATTGACAAACCATCTAGGTTTGAGTTTTCCTTGTGTGAAGGTTTTTAACTACAAATTCAACTTCCTTAATAGATATAGGGATATTAAGATTATTTATATCTTCTTGAATAAGCTTTGGAATTTGTGTCTTTTAATGAATTTATTCCATTTTATCTAATTGACAAAATTTATTGGCATAAGTTTATAAGTTTAGAGACGTTTGCTTTTTAATGTCTGTAAGACCTGTATTGATGGCCTGTTCTTTAATCCCATTAATAATAATTCGCATCTTCTCTCATTTTTTCTTTATTGGTCTATCTGGAAGTTTATCAATTTTATTGATGTTTTTAAAAAAGTAGTTTTGGTTTCATTATTTTTTCTTTAACTTTCTTTTCTATTTCATTGCTGATGTGTTTCATCAGTTCAATACTGATTTTGCTCTCATTTTTATTACTTTCTTCCTTTTACTTTTAGTATAATTTGCTCTTTTTTCAAGGTAGTAGATTAGATCACTGAATTGGGACCTTTCTTCTTTCTTAACATAAGCATATAATGCTGCAGAATTCCCTTAAAATATTGTTTTAATGCCATCCAGCAAATTTTTGGACATTGTATTCTCATTTATTTAAAAATATTTTCTGATGTTTTTGTTTTGAAGGAGGCTTCCTTTCTTACCCTTGTTTTTTTTTAAGAAGCATGTCATTAAGATTGCAAATACAAAGGGATTGTCCACCTATCTTTCTGTTATTGATATCTAATTTAGTTTCTTTCTGGTCACAGGATACTCTGTATAATTTCAGTTTTTCTAAATTGGTCAAGAATTGCCTTAAGTCCCAGAGTGTATTCTGTCTTTGAAAAGAATGTATATTATGCTATTATTGGAGTAGAGTCTTTTATAAATATCAGGTCAGTTTGATTGATGTTGTTAATCAGCTCTTCTATATCTTTAGTGGTTTTTGTTTACTGGTTCTGCATTACTGAGAAGAAGTTTTGAATTTTCCAAATAATTGTGAAGATATTCTTACACCTCCATTGGTTTCTGCTTCGTGTGTTTCGAAGCACTGATATTTGGTGCACTCATGTTTAGGATTGTAATAGCTTCCTGATGAATTAACTCCTTAATTATGTAATGTCTGTCCTTATCCCAAGTGATATTCCTTGTTCTGGTATTAATTAATATGGCATATCTTTTTCTGTCTTTTTACTTTGAACCTATGTTGTATATCTATTTAAAATAACTTCTCATATATAGTATATTGGTAAGTCTTTTATATCCACTCCATCAATCCTAAATTTTTATTGAGATATTTTCAATGTTTACATTTGATGTAATTTTTGCTGTGGCCACCTTTAAATCTACCATTTTGCCAGATGTTTTCTATTCGTGCTACCTGTTCTTTGTGGCAGTTGTTGTTTCTGGCTCCACCCCTACCCCCCACTTTTTTGCCCAATTTTTTTTTTTTTTTTACTTTTAATTGCTTTTTTAAAAAAATTCCAATGTACTTAACATATGGTGTTATATAGTTTAAGGTGTACCTCTCATTGTTTTTTAATTGAATTTTTAATTCTGTTTTATCTTTACTACTGGCTTATTAATTATGCTTCTTTAAAAAATTTTTAGTTGTTGCCATAAGGCTTATAATATTTGTCTTTATCACATTCCCCTTTCAAATAGTAGCATACTACACATTGTGTATATACACATAGTATTAACTAAATGTTGGTGCTGGTGGTGACAGTTTGAAGAGAGCTAATGTTTCGCAAAGGGAAGTATATAATGAGTATTTAGGTTATTTGCCATATAAACCTTGCTGTCACTGGAGTATTATATTTGTCATTAAGAGCACTCACAAATAAGCTGCTATCTTATCTCCTTTTCAAAATGGACAAGTGAAGGAATTGCTAGCATTGTATGCTATTCCTCCTTTTTGTTATCTAAACCAGAGAAAGAATAAGACTGTCAAGAATTCTGTACTAATATAGTACCCACTAGACACATTTAATTCCAGTTAAATTAAAAATTCATTTCCTCAGCCGTGCTGGCCACACTTCAAGTGCTCAGTCACCATATGTATTGGACAGCACAGATACAAAATATTTCCATCAGCACAGAAAGTTCTGTTGTGTAGCACTGTTGAAGGAAGAATTTTTTAACAAGTTTTCCATGGCTTGCCTTGCTAAGTCCACTTTTCTTGGCTTCCTGAATGTCATTCTGTTGTTGTATCACCATTCCATTTACTATTAGTCCAAAGAGAGTATGAGTGGTTAATCTTGAAAAATGCCAATTAATGACCAATGAAAATCCTTAGCCAGGGTCCCCACAGATTTCCTAGGTACCAAAATTCTTTTTTTCTCTTGCTTGACCTCTTTGCTAGGTATGATACTTTCTAATTCTTTCCTCTTTTTGTTTATATGACACCAGCTCTGCCTTTTCTACTTATATCTCTCTGGTCACATTTTTTCAGCCTTTTATAGGTTCTTCTTTCATTGCCCATGCTTTAATGACAGCCTTCCATAGAGGTCCATCCTTAACCTTAATTTTTACTCCCTGGATACCAAATACCACATATATTTTGAAGGCCAAAAACCCTAAACCCACTTCAGATCTCTAACCTGAATTCCTAGCGAATATATCTGTGTGGCTGACCTACAAGGACCCCAGTCTCCATATGTCCCAAAGGGATTCATTCTCTTCCTTTCTTACAAACCTGTTCTACCTCATCCAGTGTGGGTCATTACTACCCACCATGTTTCTAAGCTAGAAACTTGGGAACTTCCCTCATTGTCCAAACCAGTTAATCAATTTCTGTTGCTTCTACCTCCTAATTACCTCTCAAATTGATTTTTTGTTTATTTGCAGGGCCCTGTTATCAAGTCCTCCACATTTCCAAGTATCTTTACAGCTCATTAATTTTTCTCCCTTGCATTTATCTTCTCCACTACTGAGTAGTTACCTTTTCTAAAGTGCAGAACTTAACACTTTATACCCCTTTTTAAAATATCCCCAAGTCTCCACATTATATTTGCTGAAATGCACATGTTAACATAATATAGGAGTCTCATCTGGGTATGCCTCTTTCTACCTCTCCTACCCCCATCTTTCAGTCCTCAGCTTATAATTTTAGAGTCTTTGTTCAATCATGTTCAGCCACGTAACTGCCTGGAATTCCTCAGAATCAACCATGTACTTCTTTGACCTCTGTGCCTTTTGAACTTCCTGTTCCCTTTAGAGGCTGATACCTCTCCCCATCCTGACCCCACACATCCTTTTCCTCCTTGCCTGGCTAATTCCTCCATGTCCTTCAGAATTCCATTCAGGCCTCTCCATATCTGGGAAAAATTCCCGGTTGTCTTCCCTCTGCAGACTAGTCTTTTTGCCCTTCTGACTTCCCTGTGTTCTCATAATATTCTGTGCTTTTCTCCACCATAGCGGTTATTTCTCTACTGTAATAGCACAGAAAATAGTCAGTAATAGTTGGTGGGATAATCTAACACATGTACACTCTGAAAATCTATTTGAATCCACAACTAATGAATCCTATTATAGTAACCTTCTATTGTGTTCTTATAGGTGAAGATGCTGGAAGCAGATCTGGTTTCAAAAATGCTACGAGCTGTCCTACAGTCTCATAAGAACGGAATAGCATTACCCCGGCTCCAAGGAGAGTACAGATCCTTGACTGGAGACTGGATCCCCTTTAAGCAGTTAGGTTACCCTACACTAGAAGCCTATCTGAGAAGTGTGCCAGCAGTTGTGAGGATAGAGACTAGTAGATCTGGAGAGGTAAGAAGGTAATTGTGCATGTCACAAGAGTCAAACCAATCTTGATTACCTACCTGGCACTTCTGATCTCCTAACTAGGCTAGAAGTAAAAGTGGAAAAGTACTAGCTAAGTGGTTTGAAGTTGGTAGTGTTAGAACAACATCCAAAGCACAGCCTAGACTTCTTAGGTCTTTTACTTGATCCCTCAAATTCTTTTCATTGTAAAAGTAGACCCTATTCATGTTAAATCAAACATTTTAAAGTTAAAGTTTACCCAGTCTTCAGCATTCAAGCAAAATAAGTCTACTGGAGACCTAACTTCCGGGTCTCACACTGCATGCATTACAAACTTGCTACAACTGTTTTAGCCCAGGTGGTAATGACCTCCTGGTTACCAAAGCTAATAAACACCTTTAAATTCTCATGGTTTGACCTCCTTCCTATCTGTTCCTATTATCTGGACCCTAGTTCAATCCCTAGCAGAGTATTCAGCACTTGGATTATTACAGGGCTAGTCCCACCATTCTCCTTGTCTTGAATCCCTTTGTTCTCTAGGCTGTTCTGTCCTTCACACCGTTACGCTCATATGATTTAGTTTTTTTAGTTTCTCCAGAAGAACATTTTATGTATAACATAACAATTTGGGGTAGTAATAATGAAATGTTTTATTGCACATACCCTGTGACCCAACAGTTTCACCTCTTTGTATCTGCCCAATCCACAGTGTGAAAGATATAGACAACCATTGTCCAAAAGACAAAAATCACCCACCTCCCCAAACAGCACATTCTTCTGGGTACACTTCTGCATATGTAGATAGATACAACAAATCTGGGCTATTTCTCCCCAAAACTTGTAATAGTTGTTCTGTTTGGTGGCATAGGGAAGGCGGTGGAGGAGGGAAAAGGTGACTAGGATTGAGAGAGTGATCAAAGGGAAGGCTCACCTGACCTGTAGTAATTTTTATAAGGAGGATGTATAAATTAGTTAACTATTACAGTAATAATAAAACTTGTTTCAACATCCCTGATTCTGCCAGACAGTGCTAAGCCCTCCCCTCTGTCTACTTGGCTCTTTGTAATATACCCAAGATAGCACTTGACACAATGTTTTTTATTTAGTCTCTTTGTGTCTTTTTCCTTTGTAAGTTTCTTGAGGATGAATGATTGTTTTTTTTTTCCACCTCTAATAGTTGGTGCTTAGTAAATATATGTTTGAATGTGTGAATGATTAAATGTCTGCATGAGTTAATAAGTTAATAATGCCTCATATGGCTACTATGCTATAATTCACTGAACCCTGCTCTCCTATTATGAACATTTTTAATGGTTCCAAGTTTTGATTATTAAAATAACCCCTATTGTGCATATTTGGGTATGTACATTTTTCTTCAGTCATTTCTTGTAATGTATTTTCAGTAATAGAAATACGGGGCCAAAGAATAGGAGTATATCTTGGCTTATATAAAGCCTCATTGCTTTCCTGTTCCTGCTCTCAACTTAGAATCAGAGGCTTTTTAACACTAGGTGGGGCTTTAGAGACCTACATACTTGGAAAAAAAAATAAATAAAAGTCTCCTGTATGTCACACCAGTTTTTTCAAAAGTTAAAAGCGGAGCTGCCGTGTTTTAAGCAGGTGCCACAGGGTCCAGGGCCTCTGCTTGGCCTGCCTTGCCCTCACCACCTCTCTGCCATTGTGAGGCCCTGGAGCTGCCATCGAGCAGCTTGAAAACCCGAGATCTAAGCCCACTCCCGCTTTACAGCTGAGAATACTAAGATGTGGGAGGGAAACTGATTTATCCCAAGTCACCTGGTTAATCCACTTCAGTGACAAGATTAGGGTTGGGTAGTCTTTGAGAGGTAATACCAGTAGCAGTTATGAGTCCATACTTTGCATTCAGAGAGATAGCCCAGCTGTGTGACAGGAAGTTTGCTTAACTTTCCTGAGCCTCCCTTACCCATATATAAATGGGAATAAAATATATCTCAAGGATTATATGAGATACTATGTGTGACACAGGTTTCTTCTGGTTCATTTGTTAATCCCATAGTACCTAGCACATTGTAGATGCTTAATGAGTAGCTATTTAAGGAATAAGTACAATTTTCAATTTGAGGAGGGATTATTCAATATGCTGGACTATTCTTGGTTTCTCTTGTAGAATATGTAATTTTGCTCTCACAGTATCAAGGAGAGAGACTTAAACATTTGCATATAGTCTGATTTGGGATATGTAAACTCACTAAGATCCACTTTCAAAAATGAGCCTCTAGGTACCAGTGAATCTGAGAAATATTTCTCCTTTCCCCTTGCCGCTCATGAACAGATTACCTGCTATGCCATGGCCTGCACAGAAACTGCGAGAATTGCTCAGCTTGTGGCCCGTCAGAGGAGTTCTAAAAGGAAAACTGGGCGGCAAGTTAACTGTCAGATGAGAGTAAAGAAAACCATGCCATTTTTTCTAGAAGGTACGTTCTTCTCATATGCTGAAATTTTAAGCCTGTCTATGAATACATTATCATCGGGAATTACGGAAGCATTGCTTGTATTCATGATAAACACCTATATTTGTTAACATTCACATGTCAAGGGGGAAATCGTAAAGCTGATATTTCCATTTGAAATTGACTTCCATCACCAGATGATGGGCATGACCTACTAAGTTACCACACAGTGTGAACTAACTCAAGAGTAGATTTTAATTAAGCTTTATTATGATAAAGTATTGCTTTATTCTTTTAAGTTACTTAGGGGAAAGCCTAATCTAGAATGCTGGATAAACCAAGAATCTAGGATTTGTGACTTATTTAGCAAATCATGTCTTTATACAAAAACCATGTCTTTATACTTTTATACTAAAATCCTCTATTTTCAGGAAAAAATCACGAGTTACATAATACACAAAGGTGTTGTAGGAAACTCAGCCAGTGTTTACTGGACACTTATCTCAAAGAGCTTATAATCATTCTAAAACTAAATTATCAAGATGTAGCTCAAAGATAATATACAAGAGTATATGCTTAAATGCCACAGTGAGCATTTTCAACGAGGGAGCAATTGTGGTGAGAATGGCAGTGGAGGACTTCATGGTGAAGGGGGACTTGACCCAGACCTTGGGCGATGGGAAGAATTTAAATAGATGAAGAAGAGACAGGGAGACTGAGTATGCTGCATTTGTAGCAGCGTAAAGTGGCTGTCATGGAAGGATTGATTGGTGAGTAGAGGGATGGTACTGACTAGTTTAGCAGATGAAGCCACATTTTAAAGACTCTCATCAGCTAAATGCCAATCTGTTCTTCCCCTACTGACAAACCCTGTAGTGACAACTTCCTTGTGTTCTTACACATTGTTCTAAGAATAGAGACCCAGAGAAAACATCTGGACAGGGGAGTGGGATAGTGAATTAGGTTCTGGGGAAGCTAATTGATTTTATTATATATGCCTAACTTCATAGGGAAACCAAAAGCAACCCTCAGACAACCAGGAATTTCTTCAGATTTTTCTATCAGCAAAAAACCTAATCCAACACTGTTAAGAGACAAAGGAAACTCTCTTGGAATTAAGTCTGATGCTGAAATGCCGCCTTACACATTACACACAACTATCGGAAGCGATGTATTCAAAGATGTTCCAGGGCAAAGGCATGTGACCATACCTACAAACAACAGGTATTTGGGGCTTTATCTGGCTAAAAGGAGAAGTTTGGAGAACATAGGATAATTAATGTTAAAAATGTGTGTTTAGGTCAAGAAGGAAGTACTTTCAGGTTTATCTAATGTAAGTTCACATGTAGGAGGGAAATGTATCATTACTACAAAGCCACTTTTCCTGCTATCTAAATTTCATTGTCTGAATATCTTCATTTTATATTTTCTCTGCATTTTTGATAATCTCTCCTTATAAAATTCATGTTGAAAGCTCTCACAGGAAAAAACAGCAAAGCTCTCACAAGTTATTCTAAGATGCTATTTCAGCATAACTTACAATTTTTTCTGAAAATATTTCTTATAATTCCTTTTCTAAATTTTTAATACAATCATATTGGTTTATACATTCCATTGTGCTCTAATAGTCATATTTATATATACAGTATATATATATATATATATAGTATAATTATACAGTAGCATCATACATCCATACATCAGAATATTGGACAGAATAAGGACAAACTTAAAGTCTTAGTTTGGGTGCTACCATTTATTAGCCAGGTGAATAAGTGAAATTACTTCATCTTTTGGGCTGTTGTTTCCTCATTCATTTAATGA
Organism: Mustela nivalis; assembly: GCF_964662115.1. Lineage (NCBI taxonomy): Eukaryota > Metazoa > Chordata > Mammalia > Carnivora > Mustelidae > Mustela > Mustela nivalis. Next base: position 60,935,843 of record NC_139032.1, read on the forward strand.
AAATGTTAAATGATCTCAAAGTTCTAGGTGATCTCAAAGTTCCTTTCTGGCTCTAAGTCTTACGGCTTTGTAAGGCAATTCAGGTCAGCAAACCATGACCTATGGGCCAAATCTGTCCCATTGCCTGTTTTTTTGTAAATAAAGTTTTACTGAAACAAAGCCATATCCTTTTGTTTATATATTGTCTGTGGTTGCTTTTGCACAACCACAGAGCTGAGTAGTTGTACAGAGATAGTATAGCCTGCAAAATCTGAAATGTATACTAGTGGACCCTTTACAGAAAAAGTTTACCAACTCCTCACATAGATGAATCATTATCACATTCTTTCATTCTTTTTGTGTCTTTATAAAATAAATTTTGTTGTATCATATCCTTCTAAATCAGTGTTCAAAAATACCAGCACTGTCCCCCATATTAGAATATTTAGAAGGAATTTGTTATTTTTAATAAGTTAGGTAAATTTTTTCATAATAGTATATGTTTAATGCTAGTTATGGCTAGTTATTATAATTTTGATAAGGTCTGGGAAAACATCGTTAAAACTTGGATCTTGACCCAAAGCACTAGTTGGGTCTAATATGTGACTGAGGTACCATTGCTCCTCTAGTTGTGTGCCTAAATTTCAAGATCCATTTTGAATTGAATCTATAAAATGACATCAAAACTTAGACATTCTGGACTGTGGCACAGGGGAGCATTCTCTAGGTCTGGTGTCTCCTACCTGCCTCTTAGTGACAATGGGCAACCTAGATGAATGCCTTCCATTCCTCCACGTAGCGCCTGCAGTGATTGAACAGAGACTGTGCCAGCACTAAGCAGCCCAAAGAGCAGGCCCAAGATGGCGCTTTCTGACCTACAGCCTACTGTGTTCTCACCCTTCCACCTGGCAGCATTAGGCCCAGGGAAGTGCATTCTGCTCCTATGGGCAGCACCTGCAGAGATCAAGAAGGAGCCCCAACAGCAACAAATAAATGTACCATAAGGGCAATGAAAAACGACTTATCATTGGAACTACAGCCTATAAAAGTGGGCCAGGAGCTATGTGCTAAACCTAAGCAGGGTAACTACCTGCTAACATGTGACTTTCAAATAGAATTCAGTCTCCCAACATATGTCCCATTGTCCAGGAAAGAATAAAAAAATCATTTGTTATACTAAGAACCAGGATAATGACAACTTGAATGAGAAAAGACAACTGACAGATGCCAATGCCAAGATGAATCAGATGTTGAAATTATCTGACAAAAATTCAGCCATCAGAAAGGATGAATACCCACCATTTACATCAACATGGATGGAACTGGAGGGAATTATGCTAAGTGAAATAAGTCAAGCAAAGAAAGACAATTATACAGTTTCACTTATATGTGGAACATAAGAAATAGCATGGAGGACATTAGGAGAAGGAAGGGAGAACTGAAGGGGGGGAAATCAGAGGAGGAGATGAACCATGAGAGTCTGTGAACTCTGGGAAATATCTGAAGGTTTCAGAGGGGAGAGGGGTGGGGGAATGGGTTAGTCTGGTGATGGGTATTAAGGAAGGCACGTGTTGTAATGACCCCTGGGTGTTATATGCAAAAAATGAATCATGGAACACTACATCAAAAACTGTATGTACTTGGGGCACCTGGGTGGCTCAGTGGGTTAAAGCCTCTGCCTTCAGCTCAGGTCATGATCCCAGGACCTCCCAGGGTCCTGGGATCAAGCCTTCCATCGGGCTCTCTGCTCAGCAGGGAGCTTGCTTCCTCCTCTCTCTCTCTCTCTGTCTGCCTCTCTGCCTACTTGTGATCTCTGCCTGTCAAATAAATAAATAAAATCTTAAAAAAGAACCATATGTACTGATATACTGTATGATGACTAACATAACATGATAAAAACATATGTATATATATATATATATATATATATAATTATCTGTCAAAAATTTTAAAGTAGCTCTCCTAAAAACGCGTCAATGAACAATTGCAAATAATTTGAAAAAAGTGGAAAAATTGGAAATTCACCAAAGAAATAGAACATATAAAAAAGAACCAAAATAGGAAGCTATAGTACTAAAAAATGGAATACCAGAATACAGAATTCACTGGGTAAGCTCAATAACAGAATGAGTATGACAGAGGAGAGAATCAGTGAACTTGAAGATAGAGTGATAGAAATGACCCACTAAGAACAGCAGAGTAAATAGACTTCCTTCAAAAAAGTAAAACAAACTAATTAGGAAAAAAAAAAGAACCACTTAGCAAAGCCTGAGGGCCTTATGGAAATAAAACACCCAGAAGACCCTTAGGGACCTATGGGGAGAATAAGAAAAAGTCTAACATTTGTATTATCTCAGGAGAGACTCAGAAGAGGAGGAAAAAGTGGGGCTGAAAGAGTATTTGACAGCATAATGGCTCAAAACCTCTCAAATTTGGCTAAGGACGTAAACCTACAGATTGAAGAGTTCAGAGAGTCCTAAACAGGATGAATCCATAGAAACTCACATGAAGACACATCGTAATTAAACTTCTAAAGACTAAAGACAAAGAAAAAATCTTGAAAACCGCCAGAGAGAAATGACACATCATCTATAGGGGAATACCAGGTCTTTTTAAAGATTTATTTATTTATTTAAGAGAAATATTACATAGTTAAAACCATTATTAACTTAATATTTGAGGGCTCACTAAATCTTCTGTGAAGCTGATAAAAGATCTAAATGATCTTCCCAGAAAAATAAATGAAAATAATAAAAATTAAAAAAAAACATATACATACATCTTTGTATATTAATTCAAGAAGATTCTTGGGTCCTTTCTCAAAATCTCTGGTTAAGAATTCATGCCTGCCAGTTAACAAACTGGAAGGTTCTAGAAAGACAACATGATGGGTATTTTCTAATACTGCAGGTATCAAGCTAAGTTTATTATGTGTCACCAGTAAAACAGAGAGAGGAATTGGGAATAAGGATATATGATTGATTTGTGATTTCTCTGATTTATATGAGGGAAGGAAATATTAATCTTTAAAATAATATAATTCATGACCATTGTATTTTTATTAAGTGATAAGATTACTAAACTAGATATTTAATATATTTATCCATAAAACATAGATAAATACAGAGCTGAAGGTTGAGGTTCCCATTAGGCCCATTAGAAAGAGAGAACAAATTGCTCTGTGTATAAAAATCATGGACTTTGGATAGGAATAAATGGCTGTCTGGCATTAGCCAACAGACACCATGATCAAAAAGGCATCCTTCAAATATTAAGCTAAATGAATATAAATTTAGTGTTGGTTTCTGAGTCTTTGCATCTTTAAAGTAGTTGTGTGTTTAGTACATCCAAAATATTTGTAGGAAGCATGTTCTAAAAAACATTTATTGCTTTGTTCTGATTGTAAAAGTATTATATATATGGTATAGAAAATTTGCAAAGTATAAGGAAGTGAAAGAAATTTAAAAAATTGCCTCTAATCCAAACATAAATGTAACCACTTAAAAATATCTATCTTTTGGAGGCACTTGGATAATTCAGTTGATTAAGCATCTGACCTTTGATTTTGGCTCAGGTCATGATCTCAGGGTCCTGGGATGGAGCCCTGCGTAGGGATCTGCACTTAGTGTGGAGTCTGCTTGAGGATTCTCTCTTGCCTTTTCCCTTTGCCCCTCCCTCCACATACTCTCGCTCTCTCTCTCTCTCTCTCTCAAATAAGTAAATCTTTAAAGAATATATCTATCTATTTTAAGTGCACCTGGTTGGTTAAGCTTCTAATTCTTGGTTTTGGCTCAGGTTGTGATCTGGTAGTCATGAGATAGCATCAGGCTCTGTGCTCATTTAGAGTCAGGTTGAGATTCTCTCTCCCTCTCTGCTCCTCCCTCTGCTCACTCTCTGTCCCAAATGATACGTAAATATTAAATATATATATATATACACACACATATATATATACACATAAATATTAAATATATATTTAATATATTAATTTATAATATATATTTATATTTTATATATTTATATATAAATAATATGTTTATATATTATGTATATATTTATATATAATATTTATCTATAAATTATATATTTGTATATTAGATATATATTTGATATATAAAAACTTACATACGCTTAAATATATATATTTAATATTTATGTGTATGTAAGTTTTTAAAAATACAAGTGGAGGGGTGCCTGGGTGGCTCAGTGGGTTAAGTCTCTGCCTTCGGCTCAGGTCATGATCTCAGGGTCCTGGGATCAAGCCCCGCATCAGGCTTTCTGCTCAGCAGGGAACCTGCTTCCCTCTCTCTCTCTGCCGCCTCTCTGCCTACTTGTGATCTCTCTCGCCATCAAATAAATAAATAAAACCTTTAAAAAATACAAGTGGAAATCAACTATGTATTACTATTTTATAAACTGTTTTAAAGGTAATATATTTTTAACCCACATGATTAAGAATACTTCTACATTATCAATTTTTAAAAATTTGTTTGTTTTAAGTAATCTCTCCACCCAATGTGTGGCTCTAACTCATAACCCGGAGATCAAGAGTCACATACTCTTTTGACTGAGCCAGCCAGGTGCCCTTACATTATCATTTTTCATGTTGTCAGGGAAGTCCATTGCCCAACCACCTATTGTTGAATGTAAATGATTTCCATTATTGTAACCAATTCTATGATGAACATTTCTGTAGAACAGAACTTGCATATATTCATAACTAGTTCCTTAGAATAAATTGATAAAATTGGGTAAAAGAGTATACATACTAAGACTATTACTAATTTGTGCTCCACGCAGTTTATACCAATTATGTTCTAGAAGTATACGATGTGATTGTTTCTTTATACCCCTGCCAACACTAGGCATCACTTTTTTTTTTTAAGATTTTATTTATTTATTTGACAGGGAGAAAGAGAGAGAATCACAAGTAGGCAGAGAGGCAGGCGGGGGAGTGGGGGGTGGGGAAGCAGGCTCGCTGCTGAGCAGAGAGCCTGATGCGGGGCTTGATCCCAGGACTCTAGGATCATGACCTGAGCTGAAGGCAGAGGCTTAACCCACTGAGCCACCCAGGCGCCCCTAGGCATCACTTTTTTAGTTGATACTCTAAAAGGTGAAAAAAATGTAGCTGTGTTTTAATGTCGATTTCTTTGACTTGGATTCTTAAGGAGGTCATAATTTTCTTAAATGTTTACTCAACCATTTATAGATCTTTTGTGAATTACTTGTCTTTGCCCTTTGCACAACAACTCTCCTGTTTTTTTTTTTCTTTTCTCATTTGTAAAAATAATTTATAAATTAAGGATGTTGACCTCTTGTAATATATTGGTAATGTTTCCTCAGTTTATTTAATTTTGGTATTTCCATTATACAAAAAATTTTGCATAGTTACCTCTATTAATCTGTTCCCTTGTGGCTGTCTTTAGGTGTTATGCTTAGAAAAGCATTTATACCCCACTATTATGTAACAGGTCTTCTGTGTTCTTTTAGGATGTTATGCTTTCATTAAGTCCTTAATCCCAAATTTATGTGGTTTTGTATAACATGAGATTTTGCAGTGTTATTAGCCAGATGTCCTAATACCAATCAGTAAATAATCTTTTCTTTCCACACTGGTTTCAAATACTGTCTTTACCAATAATAAATTGTTATAAATATATAACTCAGTTTCTGGGCTTTCCAATTCAGAATCATTAATTACCTGTTTATTCTTTTGCTGTGCCAAGTTATTCAGATTATTATAACTCTGTAATGTGTTAATAACCTTTACTCTCTACTTCTTCCTCTCTCTACTCCTGATAGGGGTTCTTGCTTCTATGCTGTGCTTTCATTATACCTATTGCCGCTATCATAGCACTTAGTAGATTTTGCTTTTATAAATAGATTTTGTCAGTGCATTATAATCTATTTTCATGTAAGAGATTATATAGATTTAGTAGCTTATAATGCATATTATCTCCTAGTTTCTGTGGGTCAGGTATCTGACACTGCTTAGCTGGGTTGTCTGCCTCAGTCTCTTACGAGGCTGCAGCAAAGGTACTGGCTGTGGCTGCAATGAGTTAAGCAAGGATCTGCCTCTGGGCTGATGCACATTGTTGTTGGCATAATCATTTCCTTTCAGGTTTTCCTCAGTGCCCAAGTTCCCTGCTGTTGGCCAAAGACCATCTTCAATTTGTTTCTACATAGGCCTCCCCAATATGTCCATTTGTGCTAACGGGGGAAAATTAGAATCTTTTGTGACATAATCATTTGTAATACCCTCAACCTTGACATATGCTGTTGGTTGGAAGCAAGTGACTCAAGGCGAGCACTGGGGTGGTGCTCCAAGCTTTTATAAATAGGCTGTAGATACCAAGGCAAGAATCACTGGGGGCCATGTCATAGCTGCTTACCACAGTTTTCTCAACTATATGTATAGTCCGTGAGCTAGGGGTGTGTTTCTCTTCCTAATCACAGATCATTACTGTCTCCCCATGTGTGCACATAGTAGGTCCTTAAGTAAGTGTTTGTAGGTTAAAAATGTGTCTTTAACGAATGGCATATGTTTAGATTTGATGGAGGATTTTGGGGGGGCCAGTCTAAATATTTATCCTTTTTATTTTTATTTTTATTTTTTTTTTAAGATAGAACAAGTCAGGTGGCGGGGAGAGGGAAAGAGAGAATCCAAAGCAGGCTCTATGCCCAGTGCAGAGCCCAACCTCAGGGCTCAGTCTCATGACCCTGAGATCATGACCTGAGCCAAAGTCAAGAGTCAGACGCCCACCTGACTGAGTCACCTAGTCGCCCCACTATTTGTCTTTTAAGAAACAAAATAGTAAATGTTTTATACTTACTGTTATAGAATTGATTGGATATCTTTCATCTTATTATGTTTGTTTTTCATGTGTCCCTGCAGTTTCCCTTAAAAGCTTTCTTTTGCTATGTTAACTGTTTTCTTTCCCATCCATCGCATCTACCCATCCCTCATCCATATCTGTCCTTGCCATAATCTCTCTGTGCCCTCCTCTTGCTCACAGTCCTTTGCCTGCTACTAGAACCCTCAAAGCAGACTCAGAGCAGGGGAGGGTTCCAGTTTACATTTTTATGGCTCTGGTGCAAGTGAAAAGAGTGCTGTCTCCCTACCATTTCTGCATAAATAGGAGTTGGATATGTTTTGACATCTTCTATTATGACCCAGATGCGTTAATACATAAATATGAAGCTCTTATCGTTGCATCATATATTAAATAAGTTGTATTGGTAGTCTAACATTTAATAGTTTATTATAGAATTAAAATATTATGAGATGTGCTTCATTCCAAAGAATTTAGCTAATTTTTAGAGTATTCCATGCCGTCCCAAAATTGGAAAATATATGTACTGTGTCATTGTCACCCACTCTGGCCCCATACCCACTGATGGGCAAGATGCAGTCATTGATTCATTCAATCATCTTATTCACTCTTCAACATTCACTCTCCCTTGCTTATACCAAGCAGTATCCTACGCACTGGGAACAGGTCATTAAGATACTTGGAGTCTAGTGAGGGAGACTGATATGAACAGAAATGGTGTGTGTGTGTGGGGGGGTTCTTTGTCCTCCTATTTGGAGAAATCTTCCTACATATATCCAATATAACTTATATAAAAATTATTATTTGAGTAAGGTGTGAGATATGGGGAATCTATGTTTCTTCTTTTCTCCCTGTTATTTGAGCAATCCCCTCTGTGGTTTGGAATGCCACTTTTTTTCATATGCTCAGATACAATGTAAATTGTATGTAATTTACAATTTATAATTGTAAATTGAGTGTTTCTATGCTCTGTATCATTTTAGTTCTGTTCAAAGATTATAAATGTAATTTTGTAACTCATTTCAATTCCTGGTGATAGAAGTCCTTCATTTTTTAGTTATATTCTAAAATATTCTTTATGTTCAAGTACTTACTCTCTGCATGATTTTTTTTTTTAATTTTATATAGCTAGTCCCTTAAAGGTGATTAATTGTAAATCTAACTTCCAAGTTCTTTTAAAGTTCCAGTTTAGGGCACGCCGGTGGCTCAGATGGTTAAGCATCTGCCTTCGGCTTGGGTTATGATCCCAGAGTCCTGGGATCAAGTCCTGCATCAGGCTCCTTCTCCGTGGGAAGCCTGCTTCTCCCTCTGCCTCTCTCTTTCTGTCTCTCATGAATAAATAAATAAAACCTATAAAGTTCTAGTTTAAATTTAGCATTTAATACCCATCACCCTGTATTAAGGAGGGCACATGTGGTGATGAGCACTGGGTGTTAATGCAACTAATGAATTGTTGAACACTTCATCAAAAACTAATGATGTGCTTATATTTTGGCTAATTGAACATAAAAAAAAAAGAAAAGTGAAAACCATAATAAAAAGACTAATAAACATGACTACATTAAAATTTAAAAAATAAATTTAGCTTTTAACACATTTTTCTCTGGGTGAATATGAAACATGAAAGCTAATAGTACCAGGTATCATTTTCATTTTTGCTCATTTTGGAATATTCTGACTTGTTTTGCTGTTCAGTGCTGCAGAGACTTTAAATGAAAAGTGGTGTTTAAAACTTGACATAGGCTTCACTATTAGAATTTTAACTTACTTTTTCTTCTTTTTTTATAACACCTTAGGTTTAGCCCAAAGGCATCCCTTCCACCACCTTTTCAGATGCATCTCTCAAGAACGTGTGCTAAGGAAGTGAGTGGTATGTGTGCTAACCATTATCTTTATGATACCTTTTGGTTTCTGGAACCTCAGAGCCCCTGCTGGTGGTGGTATTTCACATTTGCTCTCACCTTATCCTACTTGGAATATATCTCTCCTCCCTCCTTTTCTCATTTCTTTATGTTCTGACATGAAGTGATCTAAAGAACAAACAATACCTCCAGGGATATCCTCATTCTGACGTAAGGCCTTCCTCACATCAGACCACTCCTGTTTCACTTCCGTCTGTCACCTGCAGAGGTACCTGTGTCCCTTGCCACCCTCTCACTCATTAGGGGGTGACATTTAAAGTACACAAATATGGACTTCAACTCCTAAAATGGTTTCAGATACTCGACCATTGAGAAGCCTGGGACCGTAAACTGTGTACAATGACCACTAAGCATCTAAGTACGAATATAAATGATTCCTTGGGTTATAAGATCCAAAAGGACTGTTATGAAAACAGTTAAGTCAAAGATTCTGAAGATTAAAAATATACACACTCATTATCTTGTCTTTTCCAACCAAAGTGTAAATTCTCTGCTAAAAGATCCACCTGGGGGACACAGCGCTTCACAATCAGTACTTATGTTGCCTGAAATTTAAGTGTGATTTCAAATGATTTGCTACTTTAAGTGTGATTCTTACTGAGTCAAAATAATTTTTCCCATAAGAACACATCTCCGGTATTTCTTATGGAAACTAATTGAATATGCTTTTTGTTTATATCAATTACTGTTACACATGCATTTTCTGAAACATGGCAATTTAGTAAAGTTGTATACCCTTTAGAGACTATAAATCTTTTTCAGTTAGAATAAGCTTTTTTCTACAGAAACATGAGGACTTGTTTCAGAATGATTGCAGTTCACCTGGCACTGATGTGTACACCCTTATACACAGTCTCTCCTACCTGTAAAAGAGATTGCTTCCTTGACTTGTTTAACAAAAGGCACACAAGCTTAGGGGACTCCCAGTGGCCCTCCAGAACAGGTGCATTTGCAAAGACTCCCAACTGTGCATCAGTTCTGACATTCTCCCTTTAAAGGAGGTCTGGTTCTCAGAAGCTCATCTTTTCCTTATTCCTGGACCTTTTGTATCATTATTTGGGGCAAACCTAAATAAATTAGTGATACCTATAGATGGACTCATTTGTTTGCTGAGCCAAACTAAGTCTTGTGCCTTGTGGTGGATAAGGCAAAGTCAGCATCTAGCCAGCCTCAAGGAACAGCTTCCCCTTTGGCTTTCTGGCATCCTCAGAGGCCAGTGTTCCCAAACCAGTCTGTGTATCTCTCTACCTGCCAGTTTGAAATAGCATAAAATTTGCTGAATCCCAGTAGGAATACTGTCTCATTAAAGTACAAATATATTTTGCTTGTAGATGGTAATCTTTAATACACTCTAATCTGTGTCTCAGTGAAGAGGTTTGGAATGAATTTTATTGTTCTTAAAATTCCAGAACTGTCAGCTATAGACACTCAAATATCTTTATTGTCTTAGGATGTTAGCTCAGGCATTCTAAGTTTTAGATAAAAAATAAGTGTGAGTAAAGAGAGCCAAAACTTCATATAAAAATCACTTATAAAAGATAAATGATTTGGATTGATGAAATAAAAACAAATTAGTAATACTTATCTGTGAACACTAGAGCTTTTATTTAGTTTATTATAGGTGGATTAATTTTTGAACTTCTGTCTATTGCTTAATTATTTTTCTCATTAATAAAGCACAAAACCTAGACAATTTTTTATTTTCTATAAAATGTCTTTGACCTAATGATTAAGACATTATCCTAATGCTTTGTGGAATATAGCTTTAAATTGAGCATTGCGTATAATCCAGTATTGTCTTAAATTTAACCTTTCTTAGTTGCACTTCAGAAATTATTGGTTAAATAATAAAATTTATTATTCTTTATAAAGCAAGATCATTCTGATGTTTAAATTAAATTAGGAATCACACTGATAACATAAAGGAAGCAGTTTCCATCTGTGGGTGACTGTTGAGCCTGCTGGTTGTTTCACGGTTAAAATTTAGAATGAAGTTGTTATAGTCCTGCTTGGCCTAAGTCTCGCTTGCTTCTAAGTCCCTCGACCCCCACAAACCTGAAGTGTAACAAAGCCTAATGACACAAATACTAGGTAATGGGGATAATCTAAAATGATAAGCCTTCTGGTTAATTCTGTCATTTTTTTAATTTAAAGATAATTTAAATCAGACTGTTGAAAAACCAAATGTCACGCCTCCTGCCTCTTACACTTATAAAATGGATGAGGTTCAGAACCGCATAAAGGAAATACTAAACAAGCATAACAATGGCATTTGGATATCTAAGCTTCCACATTTTTACAAAGAGTTATATAAAGAAGAACTTAATCAAGGAATTTTACAACAATTTGAACACTGGCCTCATATTTGCACGGTATGTTTCTCCTGTTCCTTCCTTCTGATGCCTTCTTCCTGCCCCACTTTCAGATTTTGAGTTATTAGTCATATCACCTTCACTCTGGGAGCACGAAGCACTTGATTTATTAATATTGCTTCATTAGTATTTATCTCTAAGATTAACATATATCAGTTCTTATTTATAGAAGTATGTCAAGATTGAGGGCTATGTGCGTTGTGATTGTTGTTTTTATATATTTTGTCTTAAATTATTTTTAAGTGCATTTAATATGAATACTATTTTGTATTGACCTGCTTCCAGTAGATATTACTAACTTTGCCATTTTCAATAAGTTAAACTTACTGGTAATAAAACTTTATTAGCCTCAAATTTTACATGCTTATTATTTTGGCTATTTATAGAATACCTTATTTTAATTATTAAATTAATACAGAGTTGTGATTTAAAATGTTTATAAAGTTCTTTGGAGGAAAAAAATTGACAAGTGAACTGACATCAATTTCTATACCTGTTTCTACTTGAGAGTCTATTATAATAAAATGATAGATCAGAATAGTTTATTAGAAATCTTAGTTCAGCTAGCAATAGAGACAATTAGATTCTTAAACTAAAGTTACTATGTTTCTTTTTTTATAAAAAGATTTTATTTATTTATTTGACAGAGATCACAAGTAGGCAGAGAGAGAGGAAGGGAAGCAGGCTTCCTGCTGAGCAGAGAGCCCAATGTGGGGCTCCATCCCAGGATTCTGGGATCATAACCTGAGCCGAAGGTAGAAGTTTTAACCCACTGAGCCACCCAGGCATCCCAAAAGTTACTATGTTTCTTAATGTTGTCATTTACATAGAATATATTTAGTGATGTATAACTATTTTAAATGGCAAGCTACTTGGGACTTCTAAGCTTGCAGAATTAAGTATGTATATGATTTTTGTTTGATACAGGGCTTTCATTTATCTAACTGAATATATATTTTGGCCCCCAACCTTGTTGGATAAAGCACAGGCCACTCTTTTTCTAAGCGCCTGGCCTAAAGACAACATGTATTTGTAACCACTTTTTCCTTCAGGTTTCTGACACCCATTAGAGTCCCAGTCACTTTCCAGGCAAGAGTCATTCCTTCATCATCCAGACCATTTATTTATATACCATTTACTGTGCACCTGCAGGTACCAATCACGGGGTAGATGCCAAGGACCCCTTAGGACCAAGTCACATGTCAGAATACACAGTGAAAAGTGGGAAAACAAGGAGAAATGGCAAACTCTGGAAATAGGCTTTTGCCCTATAATTTATAGAGGCAATAATATTTATGGACTATGTTACTCCTGATTTATGTGGAATATAGGATTTGCTCTTATAATGGGAATTCCTGTTGTTTGCCACTCATTCATTCCATTTTTACTCTTTCCTAGGGTGAGTTTTCTCCTTGGGTGCAGATTTAGCACCATTGATGTGCCCCCTCAGTGTTCCCTCATCTTGAGGGGACTTTGGATGTTTTGCTGGGCTGCTCAGTTTAGAGGTGCAAGGCCTGGAGCCCCTTCTCCGAATGCATAGGGCTCTTTTATTTTTTAAATCTACAGATAGTCATAAACGTACAGCATATCTTCAATGAACTTAGAGCCCCTTTTTGTCAGGATACACATAAAGGTTTGATAAAAAAAAAAAAGTTGTCTTTGGAGTAAATTTTTAAAAATTAACTCCACAGATCTTAATGCATTATTGTTTCTGGCTACTTTATTTTATACTCCATGATAACTACTAGTGTCTGTGTAGCTTAGTTTATGGTTTTGGGGAGAAATTTTCATCTTTGCTAACTATCTGCAAAACTCTAAAATTTCTCTTGCTAGGATTGTAGGCAAGAGAGTATCTCTTTGATGTTTAAAACTTTATCTACAATAAAGGGTTTCTTACTAAATTTCAGTTACCAAAACAATTGACTTTTTATTTTTTGATTGCTCCAATTCATCTTTGTTGCATGATAATGTTCAGACAGTGAAGGTAGAACATGAAAAAGACACAGAATATACCTTTCTTATCTATATTCAGTGTCCCTCAACTTTGAGTAGGATTGTTTAGATGCAAACACTATAAATTATTAAGGATGAGAATTTGCTTAGTGTTAAAGCAGTGTGTCTAGGATGCCAAAACTGCCAGTCTTGTTGATGTCTTTTAATCTTTTCAAAACTGTTTTCTTATGACCTCTGAACATTTTTAACAGTCTGCTGGTAAACGGTTTTAAACAATTACACCATGGTTATTTTTAGACAGTGTTAAACAGTTATACCATAGTTGTTTTCCCTGTCTTCTGACTTCTTGCTTTTCACCTTCCTGAAAAGCAGAAATGCTGATAGCATACTCAGAGCTGATGCTATGATAGATGTGTCTTTTCTCAAATGCAACATAGAAAATTCTGGGTAAGGAAGATTTGGTAGTGTGTATCTCTCTACACAGCTTGTTGTGAAACTAAAGAAGAAACCCAAGTGCAGCACTTTTCCCTATTTCTTCTAAAAGATGCTTTCTCTCCCAATCATATAAAACGTTCTATATAAAAAGCTGGAAAAATAAAGTTAGGAAAGCAAGATCACCCATTTATACCTGTGTACAATGGATGCACCATATGTGCATGACAAACTCAGAGATAGCCACTAATATCAGAATAGTAGCGTTCCCACTAATATCAGAATAGTAGCGTTTCCACTAATATCAGAATAGTAGTAGTGTTTCCACTAATATCAGAATGGGCAACATGAGCTTCTGGGACCAAAGAGCACCTCTGAGTTTTACTTTTATGGAGGTTCTAACCAGCTATGTGCCATAAGCCACTTTACAAGGATGTTGGGTTACCTTTTGATGCAGGTGGAAGGATGCTTTGACTCTGTTGTTCTTAACCTTAATCTCTCCAACAACAAAATGTGGACTGAGTTGTGAAAGCTAAAGAGAATATAGTCATGTTCACAGTGATGAGCCTGTTGCATGGGATTCCTAGACAACTTGTGAGGGAAGTTGGAAATTGTGCAGAAGCTATCCTGGAAAGGCAAAGAGCCCAAGATCATGGGTCGCTAGACCAAGGATACTGGAGTCTGAGAATTCCCACTCAGTCCTAGGGGAGGATGGTGACACCTTTTAGCTGTTCTAAAATGCTGGTCTTTTTAATAATGTTCTTAACTGCTGTGTTTAGCTAGGATTTATAAAATGCTTCTCTGAGCCAGACACTGCCCTGGGTGCTAAGGATGACAGTAAACAAGACAGACATGGTCCTTGCTTGCCCTTATGGCACTCACTGTCCAAGGGAGAAAATAAACATTGAACAAATAAGGATAAGCCTGTGACTGTACTGAAGGAGAAGTCCAGGGTGTTAGGGAAATGGCCCAACTTAGACGAGTTAAGAAAAACTTCCCGGAGGAGGAGACTGCTACACTGAAACCTTAGAGGTGAGCTGAAGAAAGCAGGCAAAGGAGACAGCTGGTGCCAGAGCCCTGAGATGGAGAGAGAAGCTTTTTCAGGAAACTGAAAGAAATTCAATAAGGAGAGAATGGCTCAAGAAGAAACTCAAGAGGCAAGCAGACCTAGAGGCCACCTAGAATCATCAGCTGGTGGGAACTTGGCAGGGACCCCCCAACCGGGAGGTCACCCAGGATCCAGAGCCTGACAGACTTTGCTTTCTAGTAAAATTCTAAATCTCATGACAATGACTGTTAGACACCTGAGATTTTGTCGACATTCCCCACTCTCTGCATTATGGGTGGAGAGAGAAACCTCTCCATTCCCACATGAGGCAGCACATGTGTATTTATTTAAAGTCTTATTTGCTGCTGCACCCGAGAGCTGGGGAGCTTGTCTTAGAGCCACACAGGACCACATGCGCGCAACTGAGAAAAATTCCCTCCCCACTTCAGAGACCTAGAGAAGGAGCACAGGGCCACTTCAGGATGGCCGGGGCAATGTTCTGAGTTGCGCAGGAGGCACGCCAGGCCTTAATTGTGAATATAGCATTTTGTGATGAAAGCATGAATTCTAGAACATAAAATGCGAGTGATGAAAAAACTGTCCATTGTACTAATTATTCATGCTTTTACAAAAAGTCGTTTACTATTAATCTGCATTTTTGTTAAATGACATTTCCCTACCCCTTAGAAATCACTGTTCTTTACATTGTTGAGTAACTCTAATACCTTGGACTCTAAAAAATTCTCAGAGTTCTGAATTGCATCAATACAGTAATTTCTGTAATATCATAGGCGACAACAGTTCCACCACTTACAAAGATACATCTTTATATTTTTGGATGTTCAGGAACTTTTCTTTAATTGTGGTAATTAATAGTTTAAGATAATAAAGCTACCTGTCAGGCCATGCAAAATGAAGCGATCTTTTTAAAATCCTGGATATTTCTGGGCTAAAACTGACGAACTTGGATTTTCTAAGGAAGTGAACATAAATCAGACAGCATGGATGCATCCTTGAACTTAGCATGGATACAATCTAGATAAAAATGCCAGGAGAAGCAGCAGTGAAAAGATAAACTGAGGGCTTCAAAGTAGAGCCACAATATCTAATCAGAATCTAATTTCTTTTCTAATCTTTCACCAATTAAAAAAAAAACTCAGTGAACACATTGAAATAGTTTTTAAATTTAATTTCCATGAGCATCTCAATAGAAGAAAGAATAGCACTGTGGCGAAATGAGAACAGAGATGTTGATGTGGATGATGTTGCTGCGCGGGGACGTGAAACGGAGCAACTGCCCACAGGGCGCCAGAGCAGGATAGGAGGAGTTTGGGCTTCGGAGTTCGATGTTTGCCTTGCCATTTCTTAGCTGTCTTACTTTCAACATACAAATCATCCTTCCAGGGCCCCACTCTGCTCTAAATGTGACTCTGTCCATTGCATAAGGTCGCTGGCGTGAAATGGGACAAGCTATAAAAAGCAGCTGCCAGTGCAGCATAGACACGCAGCAAGTATTTAGGGAAAGGGCCACTCTTTCTTGAGGGGCAGCCCTCAATTAAAGCTTAAATTAAAGCAGGTTAGAACCCATTGGAAACCAGAGATATGCCCAGTGAGCTCTACAAAGGAACTGGGCTCAGTGAAGACAGAGGAAAAGCTAATGAAAGAACAAAAGGTTAAACTGAAAAAGATAAGGTGCAGTGGGTGACTAAAGTCAAAGGAATCAAAACTCCAAGATGAGGTGAGTTTCTGTTATCCAAGGGGTACCGCCTCCGCTGCCAAAGATAATGAGAGCATGCCTAGAGTACGTACTGAGCCTAGAAGGCACAGGGAACCACAGCTGCCAGCCAAGATCATCCCCAAAAGCTCTGCACACATTTAGCCAGGAGAAGATGCCATCGTCTTCCTGAAGGAAATGGAGCAAGAGCCTGACCTTCGACACACTGAAGGAAAATGACATGAGTTCTATCCTAATGTAAATAGTTGGCAGTCAGTGTCAGCAGAAAGTCCTTACTAGGAGAAAGGAGTGAGAGGTGAAAGAGACTGTGAGCCTTAAATTGTATACAGTCCATAGAACTACTCATCCAAGATGGTGGAGAGAGTTTTTGCTGGGCAGAAGGTTTGTAAACACTCAGGGGTTACCCTCTACAAGGCACTTTTTACCTTTATCTTTGAGCAAATCTCTGTGGAAGATGCCACAAATGCTTGTACTTTCTTTTTTTCTTTTTCTTTTTTTATTTCTTTTCAGCGTAACAGTATTCATTGTTTTTGCACCACACCCAGTACTCCATGCAATCCGTGCCCTCTCTAGTACCCACCACCTGGTTCCCCCAACCCACTACCCCCCGCCTTTTCAGAACCCTCAGATTGTTTTTCAGAGTCCATAGTCTCTCATGGTTCACCTCCCCTTCCAATTTCCCTCAACTCCCTTCTCCTCTCCATCTCCCCTTGTCCTCCATGCTATTTGTTATGCTCCACAAATAAGTGAAACCATATGATAATTGACTTTCTCGGCTTGGCTGGTTTCACTCAGCATAATCTCTTTCCAGTCCTGTCCATGTTGCTACAAAAGTTGGGTATTCATCCTTTCTGATGGAGGCATAATACTCCATAGTGTATATGGACCACATCTTCCTTATCCATTCGTCCGTTGAAGGGCATCTTGGTTCTTTCCACAGTTTGGTGACCGTGGCCATTGATGCTATAAACATTGGGGTACAGGTGGCCCTTCTTTTCAAAGCATCTATATCTTTGGGGTAAATACCCAGTAGTGCAATTGCAAGGTCATAGGGAAGCTCTATTTTTAATTTCTTGAGGAATCTCCACACTGTTCTCCAAAGTGGCTGCACCAACTTGCATTCCCACCAACAGTGTAAGAGGGTTCCCCTTTCTCCACATCCTCTCCAACACATGTTGTTTCCTGTCTTGCTAATTTTGGCCATTCTAACTGGTGTAAGGTGGTATCTCAATGTGGTTTTAATTTGAATCTCCCTGATGGCTAGTGATGATGAACATTTTTTCATGTGTCTGATAGCCATTTGTATGTCTTTATTGGAGAAGTGTCTGTTCATATCTTCTGCCCATTTTTTTTATATGATTGTCTGTTTTGTGTGTGTTGAGTTTGAGGAGTTCTTTATAGATACTGGATATCAACCTTTTATCTGTGCTGTCATTTGCAAATATCTTCTCCCATTCCATGGGTTGCCTCTTTGTTTTGTTGACTGTTTCCTTTGCTGTGCAGAAGCTTTTGATCTCGATGAAGTCCCAAAAGTCCATCTTCACTTTTTTTTCCTTTGCCTTTGGAGACATATCTTGAAAGAAGTTGCACTTGTACTTTCTTAAACAAAAGCAACTAAAAATTGTAACTGTTTCTGAATATGTTGGGCTCAGCACCACTAGTACTGGTAAACCGCAGGGCTGGCGGCAGATGTAGGTGGTGTGGAACGTTAGATGGGTGGGTTAGCTCATCTCTATTTTCCTGCATGCAGGATATGCCCCACCCACTGCCCTTATGGGCTACAGATCCAACCTATCAGTCTGTGTTCACTGTGTCCCGGTGGTGTCACTGAGCACCATATTCTCATCTCTTTCTCAATTGTCTGACTTTTCTAGCACTCCTCAGCTTTAGCACAAAAGTACTGAGCTCTTAAGGAGGCCATCAACCAGTCATTCTTTCTTTCTGTGAACTGGCTGATCATAGAATACTAGCTTCTGGTCAGTAACTCTTTGATGTTTTCACTGTTGCAAGGTACTCAGGGGTGTTTATTTACTGCTGAAGTTGAGTTTTTAAATTGGTTTCTTTTTGAGTTCAAAACCTTGCTAATGCTTGGATTGCTCAGAAGCAGACCTCCAGGTAAATGTGATTTTATGGTTCTGTATTGGGTTTTTTTTTGGATGGTGACCATAAAAATGAAATTTAGAACTTAAAGCTTTGGGGCATCTGGTTGGCTTAGTAGGTTAAGCACTTGCCTTGGGCTTAGGTCATGATCCCAGGGTCCTGGGATTGAGCCCCACGTCATGCTCCCTGCTCAGTGGGAAGCCTGCTTCTCCCTCCCCATTGCTTATGCTCTCTTGCATTATGTTTCTTTCTCACTCTCACAAACAATAAATAAATGAAATCTTTAAAAAAAAGAAAGAAAGAAAGAAAGAAAGAAAGAAAGAAAGAAAGAAAGAAAGAAAGAACTTAAAGCTTCAACACAAAGAACCACTACCCAGTGGAAACTACCCAGTGGATGAGACCAATACAACTGTTTCAGAAAACCTTTTAATTGGACAGTATTGATTCTATTATAGAATCCCAGAGAAAATTCTGATTCCATGAGAGACAGTATGTTTACCTCAGTGCCTCATACTGCAGAGTTAGCAGATGAGCCTTCCATAGACTCAAAGGATTTGGGCTTCAGGAATTTAAGTTTACATGTAAAATTAGAAAGGAAGAAGTAAAGACTTCTGGAATTAAGAAGAAGAAAGTTTCTAGGTGTGTAGGATAAAGACATTTGTATGAACAAATGGGGCTCCTGAAGAAATGGATGTTTGAAATCCTTGAGCCTCTCATATACCAAAACTAATATGTCTACTATAAACAAAAGTCTCAAAGAGGTGTGAGAAAAGTATTTCACTGCAGTTCCAAGTGAGGCAGAAATGAAACTAAATATAATGAACTTATGGGGATAAAAAGTTTAAGGCATATTAGATACCAGAATCTTCTGATGAGTGCCAAAGGAGGTGGTTTAAACTCCATGGAGTAGGGAGTTAATCTTCTCTGTTACTTACCTATCTCTCCTGTTAGGGGTGAGGGTGAGGTGGAGTGAGTAAAGATGTGGAGTTCCAGGTCATGCCACATCCCAGGTAGTTTTTTGAGTGGATATCCAAAGCCAAAAGTGGAGGGGGCGGGGGGAGAATGTAGAGCCAACAAAACAAAGAAAATATGGAGGAAAAGGGTAGGGTTTTGACCTTGAATCTTGTCCTACAGAACAGTAGGCCAATGACTCCCTCCTCAGGTATGTATGTGGATCAGGAAGACTGAAGAAGGTGTAAAGAAGGTATCTCCTAAGAGATAACTGAAATGATGAGCTTCTGATTATCATACCAAGTATATAATAAAAGACACATTTCAAGTGGCTGTTGACTTACCTTGGTCATCCGTGAAGGCTAGAGGAAAGCTTTCTATTTGGGGGATGCAACAGGAGATCACATGACAATCTGGTTGGATGTACCAGAGCACAATGAGTAATGGACACCACACTGTTACCCATAGTATAGCAGTTCTTATCTTTGGGGAGATTGTTGTAAGCTGGGGATACAGTAGTAGGTATCTTTTGTAAGCCTATTTACCAGATAATTGAAGAGAGATAAAGACCTATTTTGTGGAGGATAGGTAGCAATCACTATAGAATGCCTGAAAAAAACACATTTTCATGAAAATCTTGAAGTTTTAGTTGAAAAAAATTACATCTGTTTTATGTTTTTAAACTTGGGAGTGCTAACTTCAGTCTAATCAAGTCGAGAATCTTTTTTAAAATAAAAGGCCAGCTAGTAAATGTTTTCAGTTTTGAGGGCCAACAGCTGTCATTGTTACCCACCATCTGGCACAGCTGCTTGACTCCACTCTTGAAGTGCAAAAGCAGCCAAACACAACACCTGCACAAATGGGCACGGCTGTGTCCCAATAAAACTTTATGAACACTGTATTTCATACTATCTTCACATCACAAAATAATTCTTTTGTTTTTCTTCAACCATTTAAAAAGATAAAAATCATGTTCGCTCACAGGCAAGGCCAGAGCAGGTGATGAGCTGCATTGGGCTGCAGCTTGTAGTTTGCAGACCCCTGGTCCAATAACATACAGGCTTAAAACTTGGGGAAAATGGTGCCATACATCAGTTTTTTTTTCTTCTCTTATATGAGATGCCATCGAGCCATGCCTCTCAGAAATGTTAAACAGATCAAATTAGAGATTGGATGACATACAATGCTAGGCATTTTCATCTCTTGTTCTTTGGAGGGGCAGTTTTCAGCTGACTTTCTACTTTGGTGGTTGTAAAAACTGCACCTTCCGTCTGGAGGGTCTTTTTCTAAATAATGGAAAGTTAAGGGTTTCCTCAGGACATTACAGGAAGAAGAAAAAAAAATGGTGCTTCCATTTTGTCTAAATATTTCCTAGCTCTCCCCCAACAGTTTATTCCTGACATTCTGATACCTTTCATAGCTTCATCCTACCTTAATATTTAGTCTGTTTTTGTAAGCTATTGCTTTGGATCTGACAGAGAACTCAATGAGATGTGTGGTTTGTAGGGCTGAAACTCTCAGGATTTCATAGGATTGTTGGAGATCAGATGCCTCATAAGTGAAATTAATGCTATTCTATTTCCCTGTTTTTTCTGAAATGTGGCTCATGATGTTATTTGTAGATGAAGGAAATGCATCAAGTCTTTGTAGTTGAAAAGAGTAAAGTGTACACTTTGTGTTCTCTTGATTAATTTGAAAACAGTGTTGTTCTTACTTAAAATGCATTAATATGTTTTCAGGTTGTTAATAGCCGTTGAGATATCTGTCATTTGCTTTACTTAAAAATTTCAGGTGGAAAAACCTTGCAGTGGTGGTCAAGATTTACTTCTTTATCCAGCTAAGAGAAAGCAGCTTTTGAGAGGTGAACTGGATGGTGAAAAAGTGCCTCCATCCCCACTACCTGCCCCCAAACCAATACCACCATTAAAAGAGTGTCCAACAGTTATGCCAGGAGACTTGAAAGAGAAAGTTGCGGAGCTTCTGGCAAAATACTCAAGTGGTCTTTGGGCCAGTGCACTCCCCAAAGCCTTTGAGGACATGTACAAAGTGAAATTTCCTGAGGATGCCTTAAAAAATCTTGCCTCATTTTCTGATGTATGCACCATAGACTACATTTCTGGAAATCCCCAGAAGGCCATTCTCTATGCTAAACTTCCATTGCCCACTGACAAAATCCTGAAGGATGCAGGGCAAGCACATGGAGATTATGATATCAAGTCTATGATTGAACAAGAGTATTTGCAGATAGAAGAAAACATTGCCAAATGTGCGGATACCTTTGTGGAGAATATAGCAGTTCCTCCATTAATCATTCCGACTGAGGCGTCCCCATCAGTATTGGTGGTTGAACTGAGCAACACAAACGAAGTGGTTATCAGGTGAGTTTTATTTTCTAATTCTTTAGGACCCTGGTATACTACTGTCGCTTGGCTATTCTTCCCATGGATGCTGGGAATTGAGGAAGAATAGTATATTCTTAGTTGCGTAGAGTTATAATGAAGTATAATAATTTTTGTTTTCATATTTTGCACATTTCTCTCAACTGCTGGAACTTCTTGTGTTTGTATCTCTTAGATTAATTTTTATTTCTTCCACATTATAACTATATATGTACATTTGTCTCTCCCAGTAGGTGGTGAGAATCTTGAAATCAAAGCACTTTAAAAAATTGGTATCTGCATATATTCTTAATATTTGTTAGATTTTTAAAAATATACATCTGTTCTTGTGAGAAAAGATAACTAACAGTTTTAAAAATTGGAGTGATAGTATGTTCTGAATGTGAAACAAAATCTATGTTGAAAGCATGCTGATAACTATGTATGCCAAAAGCAATACCTGATCCATAGAAAAAGTAAGTCACTCAGTAGATAGGTAATACTATTAAATCTGGGACTATGTAGCGTTTCACAAAATTCAGAAAACCTAAGCACTGCCTACCTAGTATAATTAGCCCTTGGAGCCAAAGCTACTCTGCTTACTTACTCAGACCTTTTGATAACAATCATTGTCAAAGTAGCTGGTGATCATTGGAATTACAAAAAAAGGTCCAGATCCAGGCACTTGATGTGGACTTTTGGAGAAAATATAGACTACATAGAAGATATTAAAAGACTATAATTTGGAGTTTCTGACTCAGGATCAAGAATGGGAAGTATATAGCAGATCTCTAGAGGCACCTGCCTGGAGTGTGCTTGTGGACAGAAAAAGAAAAGGCTGAATCAGAATAGTATCCAGGCTTCTTCAACCAAAGCATCCATATGGTTTGGGCTGGTACTCCTCCAGAGACTCATAGCTAAACTGGGAATGCCTAAAGAAAGACCACAAAAAATTGTCAAATTCCTGAAGTGAAAGAATAGATAAAAATTATAAAGTTCTCCCATTTGAACATACAGAAGCTTTGGAGAAGGCTTGTTTGCTACAGAGGTAGGAAATGAGTAAAGCTTTTATTCTAAGATGCAGTATGACCTGAAGATGTAAATGGGTTGTGAGGGTTAGGGATCCCACTGTGGCTCACTAATAAATTGACGTAGAGGAAAGATGCTGAGGAGCACATGCTACCTTCTACCATTTAGCATTAGAAGGAAATCCACATCAGCCTCCTTGGCAAGATCCGTTGGTGCCTGTTACTATTAGCGGCTGGTTCTGTTGTCAGACCGTGTACCCACCACTGGGCTAGACAGATCATGGGATTTCTGGTGTTCCTACCAAGGGCTGGCAGGAATCTGGATCAGGTCCAGGACTTTAGTAAAAGAGTTTAATCTCCTTCAGGATGATTAGATCCAGGTCCTCAGATTGTTTAGATCTCCTTCTCCAGTATAAATCTGAGACCTGGAGTTAGTATTCTGTCTGTTCAGCACAGTGGCTGGCAGCCAGCAAGCACAAGGTGTGCTGTTAGGTTGACCCTAGGTCATTGGCATCCCCCACACCAGTCCCAAAGACTTATAGATTCCAGCTGGGTTGAGCCCTATTCTGTATTTTCATCTTCACCCAGGCAGGCAGTAGGTTCTAGAAACTGGGCCTGTGACTCATAAAGGGTCTGAGAAGGTGTTGTAGCAAATCCTCAGATCAAGTACGGAAATCCCTTGTCTCTGATTTCAAAAATTACTTTGTAAAGTTTTTGTACTTAACAGCATAACTGAATTGGCCTACCTGTCATTCTTTCCCACTTGCTTAGGTAATTTGGGGACAAGGTAGGACCTCATTCTTGCCACTACCCACCATTTTTGCCACAACTGTACTATCAACCCCACGCAAGCCTTGTGGCCAGTCTATTATACTGCTTGCCGAGAGCACATTTCATGCTGCTTCACTCCGCTCCCGTCCTCCCTTACAGGTGCCCGTGCTGAGCAGACTGCTAAGTCACAGGCTGCTGCACAGGCCTTGGCCCACCAGGCCCCCAGGGCTGTAGCAGCACTAAAAGGAGGCCCAGGAGAGTCAGGGTCCCAGGAGATAGGCTCTGAGGCAGAGCTGCAAACCCCCTGGGGGACTATGGAGCCAAGCCTGCACCTGCACTCCAGCAGCACCTTCACATTAGCAGAGCTCAGTCACCTGAACCCATAAAGTGTGACAAAGCTTCTTCGGCCTCTAGAATAAGTGATGTCCATGTAATATTTGGTTTTAAAGTAGCCATTGCCTCAAAAAAGGCATTCTTTCTAAATTGTGTAGGATTATTTAAAGCTTTTTCTCCTCAAGTAACAAATAGCTTGAATAGGATGTCTTCTGTCCTGCTGATAGTTACCAAAAATACATGAGAACGTTAAGAATAGTTTCTTAAAGGTCTGTGGGACCATTTGGGGCACTGGTAAAACCTAGAAGAGTGCAGAGGGTGGTGTGTTCCTGGCATGTCCCCATCTCCATGGTCAGCATAGCTCCCAGCCAAAAAGGCGGCCTCCTGTGGCCGAGACAGCTCCTGCTGCAGGCATCGAGCTTGGTTTGCTGGAGTCTACACCCTGGAAGGAGGCCTTTGGTGGACTTATCCACAACAGCCTATTTGTGAGAGAAAGGGAAATAGTGTGTTTTGATAATATAAACTTGGACAAGGTGACTGCAGTTCCAACAGCAGAAAATTATAGAAGGGGATAGGTCATATCCTAAAAGACTTCTCAGAAAGGGTATAATTTAAGAGAGATACAGCTAGAAGATATCATCTCTTTAAGGATATCAAAACTCAACATTTTGTGATAATTTGCTCAAATTTGTTCAATAAGCCGGGGGGGAGGGGTTGTCACATTGTCGTGTTTAGTGTGTTTAAGGCTTTGTTTTTCTCTATTAAAATTTAATTTGTTTTCAGAGCTCAAGCTTTGTTCAAACCCAGCCTCAGGGCAAAGCTGTCAACTAGATTCTCTTCTCAGTAATCTACAAAGACTTCCAGCAGCCTTAGTCAGAATCTTAAATCTACTCTTGCTAATCTGGCCTGCACTGGCATCTCCATTTTCTACTATATATCCTTTCTTCCCTTCCCTTGAATCTTTTCTCAGCCTCGTCCTCCCTGTAGTTTCCCTGTCTGCTTACTGTGACATCCTCTAGCTATCTGGACTGCTGCCACGCGTTTACCCTGCTGTGTTCGACCTGGTCTTGTTTTGCATGAACTCCACAATATTACAGTTTCCTTGATCAAGATGGAAATGTTTACTAAATATATGTTCTCTTACCTGTTGGTATAAGCCAGGTCTGAGACTGGAACCAGAGATGGCTGTGGAAAACACAGAGAAACATTAATGAATTCTTATGGTTTCCCTCCTCCTGGGTTGCTTCATTGTGTGTTCTTTCCTTTAACTAATTCAGGTATGTGGGCAAAGACTATTCTGCTGCTCAGGAATTAATGGAAGATGAGATGAAAGAGTATTACAGTAAGAACCCTAAGGTCACGCCAGTCCAGACCGTGCATGTAGGGCAGCTACTGGCAGTAAATGCTGAGGAGGATGCTTGGTTACGGGCACAGATCATCTCAATGGATGAGAACAAAATAAAGGCAAGCACTGTTTACTTTGTCATAGTGTTATGAAGACAAACACATTATTTTTCAAATGTAAGTGTTCCTTCTAGTATTGTGTCCTTCGTAACTGCATGTAGTTTTTTTTCCAGTTGACAAGATAATATCTGTAAAACATTATCTCTGTCAGCTTTTAAGTCAGTGGTAGTCATATTATCTCAGAGTTTTAGTTTAAAAAAAAAATAGACTTTTCCATGGTACTGTTCAAAATCTGTGATATAGTCAGGAAAAGGCCTTTATTTTCATTCTCAGGAGATATACAATAAACACTGATCAGAGCTTTGTGGGCTGCCTATCCAGGTCAGCACTCTGGAGTCAGGGAAGCATACAGATCAAAGCACATGACATTCTTCCTCTCTCCTCTTCTGCAGCCAGGGGAGGGGAACCATGAACAGGGCTCGGGTCATGCCCCAGGATCTGTCCGTGTGTAGCCCTCTTGGTCCTCTTGGAGAGGTCAGAGGGCTCTTTCACCAGTCTCTTCTTTCAGCAGGCCCCAAGACTTCCAGACTTGGCCATGTTCCTGGTGGTCAGCCTCTGCCGCATGACCTCTTTTCTTACCCTCAGTGCAGATGAACAGGAGAACTTGCTCGCTCTCGAGGCACAGTTTTGTCTAGGTTTTGTAAACGGGGAAATATACTTCTATTTCTGCAGTCTCTGTTCCATAATTTGAAATATATTTATTGTGGTGAAGTCAGTCTCTGGAAAATAACCCGTTTTGTGTCCCAGAGTGCAAATGCTACTTGCTGAGCCTGGGCTTAGGTCCATCAGATACTCTCCCCCAAAACCCCTGACCCCAAGAACAGTGTTAGGAGGTTCAGAAAGAGACACTTGCTGTTTCTTGCCCAAATGGTTCCATAGCAGAGACCCTGACCCTTCCAGAGGCAAGCTTACCCAAACTACCTAGCCACCCTTGGTCACTAATGGAGAGATTTAGGAAATTCCTTAACTAAATCTACAAAGCTCCAACTTTTAAGCAATTGACCTGACTTTAAGAATCTGATAATTGGAATAGTTTGCCAGTTTCTTATAAAGTTAAACTTACCATATGACTCTAAGTATTATACAAGAGAAATAAAAACATAGGTCCACAAAAAGGCTTGTACACATGTTTATAGCAGCTTTATTATTAATAGTCCCAAACTGGAAACAACCCAGATGTTTTACCAGTCGGTGAATGTACAAGGAAATTGTAGTTTATTCATATAACAGAATACTATTTGATAATAAAAAGGAATGAATTACTGAAAACAGTCACATGGATAAAACTCACAGACTGTTCAAGTGAGAGAAGCCAGATACAAAAGAGTTATCCTGTATGATTCCAGGTAAATGATGTCTAAGAATAGGTAAAATCCATCTGTAGTGATGGGAGTCAGATCAGTGGTTGCCTGGGACAGGAGGTGGAGGGCGTTTAATTGGAAAGGGGTAAAGGAGAACTTTTTGGAGTGGTGGATATGGTCTGTATCCTGATTATGGTGGTCATTATATGGGTACATACATTTGTCAAAATCCATCAAACTATATGCTTTAAATGGACATTTTTCATTCAGTATAAATTATATGTAGATAAAGTTTGAAAAAAAATCTGTTAGAAGCTAAGGACCAAGCATAGAACTGGACTAGTGGGGACCACAGTGTGATTAGCAGCTTGGGCCCTAGTCTTGTTTCTGCCTGTGCACGTCCTGTGCCCTTGCTCAAGTCCTTCCATTCCCTTCTTTGCATCTCAAATGCCCTTCCCGGGGTGAAAACTCTCTGATCAAGAGACCCTATCTTCACCGGAGCCTCCTCTGGAAAAGAAGATCTTTCACACATATTAAGAATGGCTAAAGAAGAAGTAAAAACCAGGAGGGCAGGGTCATGAAAGCCAGAAGAAGCAAGTGTCTGGTGGGGAGGGAGCGCTCGCCATAGCGTGGCTGCTGAGAGTGTAGGAGTGGAGGGGTATCTCCTGTGTTGTACAGTCCGAAGCCCTCACACAGCAGGGGTTGGAGTGATTCTGGTCCGAGCTTGTTCCCCACAGCCCATGAAGCAGACAGACATGCAGTTCCCCCTTTATCTGGAGAGACCCCAGCTACTTAGCCAGTCTTACTCCTCTTGAGCTGTGCCATGCCCGACAGCAAGTTCAGTTCCCTCCTTGCTTTCCACTTGTCAGCTGGTGAGTATGGGAAACAGAAGGATGAAGTCATGCCCTGACGCGGTGTGGTCTGGTGCTGACCCAGACTGGCTGCTTCTCTCGCACAGGGCACAGTGAGATCTGCGGCCACTGGGTGGTGCCAGAGAACCAGGAATCGCCTGGGGCTGGATTCCAGGACTGGGAGCCTGCTTGTGCCGATCCCAGGGCATTAGGGAGAGAAATCCCACTCAGTCCTCACAGAGCAAAGGACCCAGAGCAGGGTGTGGTGTGAGTCAAACTCTCAGTCCCCCAACAGGTGTTTTGTAAACTGCAGCTGACATGCAAGTATTTGCCATGCGGTGTTCGATTCAGAAAGGAGGGAAGACAAGAGAACGCCCTCCAAGCACTACAGAAGCCCTCTGAAGATTTTGGAGCCTTTATTCTTTAGTCTCGTGACACTAGGAGTACACTCGGAGTTTCCAGGGACTGATGATTTCAAGGATTGTGTCCTGTTGTTAGACTGTGTTATCTCCATTCTAGGTCTGAGAAGAGCAAAGCCCAAGTTGTAGGTGGTGATAGCTATGAAAGGAGAGGAGTGCTCCTGACTTCTGAGGCCTCTGCAGAGTCCCAATGACTTGGGACTGGAGAAACGGGCCCCACATTTAAATGGCGGGCCGCCTTCTGTAGGAGCGCCACCAGAGATCTCAGCCCATGCGAGCTCTGAGTCAGGATAGGGACTCTGGGAGGTGATTGTCTCCGGCATGGGACATGGAGGCCCCACACACCCAATCATCCGGTGGTCTGAAAGGTGTTCGCAGTACCCACATCTCTTTGCTTTTGATTCTCTGCTGGGCAGAATTTCTGTTTGGGGTGTTTAGTATCATAATCTAGGTACTAAGAAGCTGGCCTGTGGACTTAATTTTTCTACAGGAAGTAAAAGCACCTCGCTCTGTGCTACTCATTATTTCTTAGCTATGCCTTTGCTCTGGTTTTTGTTGTTGCTTTGTTTTAATAATGTCCTGTTTGAATTAGGAAGCATACCAGGTTTTCAACAGTTTCCCTCAGATTCTTTTTTTTTTTTTAAGATTTTATTTATTTATTTGACAGACAGAGATCACAAGTAGGTGGATAGGCATGCAGAGAGAGAGGAGGAAGCAGGCTCCCTGCTGAGCAGAGAGCCCAATATGGGGCTCGATCCCAGGACCCTGGAATCATGACCTGAGCTGAAGACAGAGGCTTTAACCCACTGAGCCACCCAGGCGCCCCTTCCCTCAGATTCATATTATCATCCTGTAGTTATCATTCTAAACCACAGCTCAGTGTTTATAGATTTTATTTTTCTCAAAAAAGAGGCTCTGTTTATATAGTGCTTTCCAATTTAAGGTGTTATGCTGAGCTGGACGAAGGCCTAGCCAAGCTTTGTACCACTGAAATAAAATGAACCAGAAGTACCTATTTTTGCAGTGTAGAATTCCCTGTTGTCTAGCCATGACATCACTGTTGTCACTGACAGAGAGCAGCTCGGCCCTCCAAAGCATAGTTGCTGGGAATAGGCCATCGTCACAAGTGATTTGGGGATTTCGAATCTGATAAATCTCCCTCTCTAGGTGGTGCTCTCTCTAGAAACAAACACTACCGTCTAAGGACATGCATCCTTAGTGGAAGTGTGTGAGTCAAGAAAGAATAAGGTGAGATGGACAGTCAGGGACAGTCTGCCCCTTGGCAGTCAGGGCTGGCAGAACCAGACGGTGGTGCTGCTGAGAAGCTGGTACCAAGGCTTCTGAGTTCCCAGTCTTCCCTCATTCTTCCGACTGGCAAAGCAGAGTGGGGCCTGGAGTCAGGGGCCCTTACTTCCCTGGTTCCAGCCCTACCCTTTCTCTCCTGGGCTGAGTCAGGGGTACCCCCCGCCCCTGGCATTTTCCAGGCAGTCTGGTGCCACTTAGCATGCTGATTATGAAATATAAGCAACTAGTTTAATGTGTCAGATTTTTTTAAAGAAGTGAGCTTAAAACATTTTATTTGAACCTAAGTGATATTTCTATTACCATCAGGTATGCTATGTTGACTATGGTTTCAGTGAAAATATTGAAAAGAGCAAAGCATACAAGTTGAACCCAAAGTTCTGTTCACTCTCATTCCAAGCTACCAAGTGTAAGCTAGCAGGTAAGAGGAACTTTTTTTAATGCTCACTCCATTTTGATACATTATTACCACTGTACTTTTGGGTGGCTAAATCCTAAAATGTACTAAATATTTCAAAGTCTTATAATGTGTTATTTCTTGAAAGATAAGAATAAATTCATATTTAATATCCTCTTTATAAGATGTGATCATTGTAAATATGTTATAATATTTTATTTATATATATTTTATTATAAAAATATGTATTGGCCATATTAAAGGTTTTGTTGTTGTCCTGACTGCCCTAGCAACAATGCTAGAGGCCCCATATCATGAGGTTTGGTCAGTTTGAATCCCGTTGTTTGACGTGCTATGAAGTGACTCCCTGCTTCTTTCCCACTGAGGTAGGCTCTGGTTGCTGTTCATTGGCAAGTAACACATCACCTGTGTCAAGCTCAAGTTCGTGTGTCTCTGCACATGTGCATGAGTGACATCGTAGGGATAGCCTCCAGCCACGGAGGACATGGTTGCCACGTTCATATGAGGAAGGACATGGAAGTGTATAAGCATCGTGCCAGGAGAGCCTGAGCTCGATTCAGGAAATGATCGCCATTCTTTCATGAATATTAGCCCTTGGAGATATACCTCCTTCTCAGCAAGAATGTGTCTGTTGGAGGAGCTCAGTATGGCTCTGTCTGTGAGATAAATCTCAAGTAATGTTAGAAGCCTCATACAAACCCCTGGGAGGCAGTTTTGAAAAGAACATATCAAGAGTATAGGCCAAGATTTAGGATGCTGAAATGAGAGGTTTGGTAAAAGCTGTAATGTTCCATGTCTGGAGAACAGAACAAGAATGAGAGAGGTAGGCCAGAGGCAGTCTGTGAACTTGTGCTGTGGATTTCAAGGGGAAGTATACGGAAATGGGCCTTACAGCACTGCTTCGGAAATGATGAGCTAGTTTTAATTAGTATAATAGAATAACTGAGTTATCATGTATATGCTACATAGAATTACAATTTTCAAATAATTTAAAGAGTTATCGGACTACAATAAAACTCACCTAATACCCATATTATATTAAATACAATTTAATCTTTCTCTGATAAATTACAAAGTTCTTTGGTATACTCAGAATCATCATGGCGTGCTTAAGAAGAATCAAAGAAAAAAAGTGGTTTTGTAAATTGCCAATACATTCATGTTTATTTTATATGAAATAATCGTATATTTAATTAGAAAAAAATGAAAAAGGTCAAGGATAAATTTTTAGGAAAAAATTACAAATACGTGACTGACAGACATAACTGATTGATAGCTTCTTATGTGTACTAGTTTTCTTGTTTTAAATATGTGTTTGTATGTAAAGTGAAGACCATTCTCCTGAGACACAAATTCTGATAGGGCACCAACTTTTCGTTTTAAGATTGCCTGCCTTTGTATAATCATTTAAAAGGGCATTCACACTCTAATATGTATTTTAAGACCTAAGGATGGGTAATGTGAAGAAGACTGTAAAACAGATCTTCCCTGGAAAATTTTGTGAGAATTTTTTTAGTAGAATCACAATTATAATAAGTGGCCAAAACAAACCTGTTCAATCTTAGAATGATTCTGCTAATTAAGTAGAAATTAAAATATTCAATATTTTTCAGGGTTGGAAGTTTTAAGTGATGATCCTGATTTAGTAAAGGTGGTTGAATCTTTAACTTGTGGAAAGATCTTTGCAGTGGAAATACTTGAAAAAGCGGATATCCCACTTGTTGTCCTGTATGACACCTCAGGAGAAGATGATGTCAATATTAACGCCACCTGCTTGAAGGCGATCTGTGACAAGTCTCTGGAGGCTCACCTTCAGGTAGCACGGTGACCACTACAGTCATCTGTTACACATACTATAGGGAGGAAAGTTATTGGAAAAGAATGATATAAATTTTAGGCTAGCAATAGATAGGGACACATTCCCTGTGAATGAAGAAAAAAAAAGGTAGGGGGGATCTGGGAGGGGGAAAGAAGGCCAAAACATAAACAGTCATTATTAGGAATTGGGTTTTCATTTTATATTCCAGTGTCTACACTAAAACTGTATTTTATATGAAATTATTTTGCAACGATAAGAGGGGCAGATAATACAAAAGAAGAGAAAATTAGATCCATGAAGATATTTATTAAATTTATATAGCTTTTACAGTTTTAAAATGTGAAAAACACAAATTCCTGCCAAAAAAGGAAATCTTTAAATAAATTACAGAACAGCCACCCTAAAGAAAAGGATGTTAAAAATGGTCATTGTAGACTTCATGGCAACATTGAGAAAACATGTGTTTCATAGGTAGAGCAACCATGAGTGATCTCTGTATTATGGTTTGACTAAAAAAATGGCCAAAATGAAACCTTTATTATGACTATAATTTTTTAAAATTACTAAAATTCATGTGGCTGATAAACACAGGTTAGAAAGTATGCTGAAGATGGATTGATTTTGTGAGAGTTTTTTATTTTCATTTCTGTTAATGTCACAAAAATATGTTTCATGTAATAATGATTTCTCTCAGTTAATGTGGAGAAAATAAACCAAAATGAAAGATATTCTTAGCCTTTCAGGTAATGAAATTTGGTAATAAGTTAATGTTTGCAAACTGTCTACTTTGTGCCTGACCCACTGGGAAGAGAGATATCCAAATGAGTTTTTCACATTATTCTATTATCCTATCTATTCTCCAGCTTACTTAAAAGATTTTTTTAAAGATTTTTACTTATTTATTTGACAGACAGAGATCACAAGTAGTCGGAGAGAGAGAGAGAGAGAGGAGGAAACAGGCTCCCCGCGGAGCAGAGAGCCCCATGCGGGGTTCGATCCCAGGACCCTGGGATCATGACCTGAGCCGAAGGCAGAGGCTTTAGCCCCTGAGCCACCCAGGTGCCCCTACTTAAAAGATTTTAAAATGCAAAGACCAATGAGATTATTGAAGTAGATAGCCCTTAAGGAAAGAAGAGCTGGCTCTATTCTCAAGCATCCTTGGTGTGTCCTTTGTTCCAGATTGATGCTATGTACACCAATGTCAGAGTGACTAATATTTGCTCCGATGGCACACTCTACTGCCAGGTGCCCTGTAAAGGTCTGAACAAGCTCAACGATCTTCTGCACAAGATAGAGGACTACTTCCATTGCAAGGTATGGCCAGGCATCACCCACCTTGAAAATTAATCCAAAAAATTCAAACAAAAGGTTACAAGTGTATGACTTTTGACTAGTTTGAGGTAGGAGTTGTAGAATAGTGGGTAAGAGCCCCAGACTGCAGATCTTAAAAGACAAAAAAGCCACTGGTTTCTGCATTAGGAAATGAGGATAATAATAATGTGTATAGCCATCCATAGGACTGTCATGAAGACTCGAGGCAGGCCTGCTCAGCACGGTGCCTGGCGCAGAGTAATTGCTCGGCAACTGACAGATTTGTGATTTACAAGATACAGTTGATGCTACAGTGCACCTGTTTGTGACTTTGTCTGCTACAGCCAGCTGGGTCCTCTGCCTGGGGCAAAAAAAAAAAAAAAAAAAAAAATCCCATGGAATTTAGGAGGAGGATAAAACTTCTAGGCACCACTCCCCATGCTCTTTTTGGTCCCTGAGAACCTACTACCTCTGTAAATGTGGTTCTCTGTCTAAATGTATTAATAAGCTCCTTACCCTTTGATTCTAGTATTATTTTCTGAATCAGGGCCTGTAGAGGTTTTGTTTTAAGGTTCTAAGGTGGTGTTCTTACCTCCATTGGGACATTATAGTTGTAATCCAGAATATTCCCCCTTGCTCCTAGAAGTGAACCCTTCCCTCTCACCTCTGCATATGCCTCATGGTGTCATTTGCCACCTGATAGTTTAGCTGTTGGGTATTTGTTTGCCTTACTAGAGTATGGGCTTCTTGAGGGCAGAGACAGAGCCTGACCAGGTACTGGTGGGCACTTAATTCACTTACAAACTACAGTACCTAATCTAGTGTCATATATAGAACAGGTATTCCAAAATATTTGTGGAATCAAGTTAAACTTGTATTCAGACTACAGTCTAGAACAGAATCTTTAGATCTGTAGCTTTACCTCTTCCTGTATTACAGATGTCTTAGCTATATCTCAGGGTCATTACTGAAGTGTGGTTTCTATCTTGGAGTCTATCTTGGAGATAGTTCTCCAAGATAGCTAGTCTATCTTGGAGAAATCTGAGAGATCCAGAGAAGCTGCCTCCAGTGACTGACTGGAATGCATGTGCTTATTACCTATGGTGGTGAAATGATGGTCCCTAGTGCTCTGGTAACCTGAATGGAGACATTGCCTTTGGGGACAGTAGAAACATTCATCCTGAATAAGAGAGTCCCAGGCAGGTTCCCAGCTTCAAACTACAGTAAAGAGGAGGGAGTAGAGGTCCACAGCTGTGACTTGTTGACATTTCACTGGCACTGATAGCCATATTTGTGTGGATAACATTTGTTTTGGAAGTAAAATCTCATCTTTGAATCTAAATGTTAAAAGTTGAAAAGAAGAGGCCTTCTGGATGGCTAGCCCAACCTCACTTTCCTCCAGGCTCTTCTCCTAGTTTTTGGCAGATTCATTCTCCTTCTTCCTGTTTAAATGAAGGCATCAGTGCCTGGGTGAATCACACTGACCTGCACACTGACGTCTGGAGACAGTTTAACAGTGCTCATTTATGAGCCACGTGCGAGGGGGAGAGTAGAGGAGGCCACCAGCAAATGTCTGAGAAACAGGACAGGCCATCACCCTCATGCACGCACCACCGCCCACTCCTCATGGGGAGCCCAGCTAAATACGGGTTCACCAGTCGGCCTGAGCCACGGCGATGTTTTTCTAACTGTGTGGCAATCTGCTCCTTGCTCAGAGTAATAAAAGTGTCACGCATTTCTGTTTTGCAGCACATGACCTCTGAGTACTTCGTTTCATTACCCTTCTGTGGGAAAGTCTGCCTCTTCCATTGCAAAGGAAAATGGTTACGAGTAGAGGTAAAAGCAGTCACTTGATTTCTTTTTTAAAGCTTATTAGGAAATACTGTAGACATACAAACAAGTTTTATAAAAAAATGAAACAAGCACCCATGTACTCATTACCATGTGAGAAAGAAAATATGCCCGGTCTGGTTGAGGCTCCGTGTCTGCATCCCCTTCTGCTCCTGCCCTGGCGGGGGCTGCCAGCCAAAGAGGGGTTTCTCATTCCTATTCATTTCTTTATACTTTCACTCTATTTGTATTTATACATACATATTAATATTCTAATATAGAGATAGTAGAAATACAGAAATGAAATGTATATAGGATATTTACAGGAAAACTTAATAAAATATAACTTAACAGATAATGTTTATAAAATGCATGTAAATAGTAGAGTGTATAGATTCTTCTGAAACATGTTTCTTCATTCATTATGTGTGAGATGTATGTTGGTGTGTGCAGCTCTCGTTCATTTGTTTTCACTGATGTTTGATACAATAATGTGTGAAGATACCAACGTGATCACTCCATTCTCCTGACAATGGATATTTAGATGGCTTCTAAAGTTTTGTTACGGACAGCACTGCCAGGAGCCTTCCCGTGCATGTCTCCCAGGATACCCAGGAAGGAATGGAGTTTCTGGGTGGAGAGAGCGGATGTCTCCAGTTTCATGAGATATTGCCTAATTGCTCTCCAGAGTCACCCTTCCACTGAGGTGGTGAGGGTGTAGCCCTTTGAGAGTTCTGGCTTGTTGGGGGTGGGGGGTCTCAGATCCTCCTTCCCTCCTGCCCGGGATGGCTTTGGCTTCAGTGTTCACATACTCCTCTATTTCTAGTCCCTCATAATTTTCTTATTTTCTTGCAAGTGCAGTTATGAATTTGAAAAGAGGGCTGTTATATTTTATCATATATTTCTCTATGTTTTTCAAAGGCAGGTTTTGGATTTTTGTGGTTGCTTGCTTGCTTGCTTTCTTCTTTCTTTTCGTTCTTTCCTTCTATTTTTGATATCTAGTTTGTCCAATTGCTAAAATTGCAAACTTGGGTTTGATTTTTTTTATTCCTTTTTTGTCTGTTACAAAGGTTCTTAATCTGGGTGCAAGACCCTCTACTTTAAGGGGGCAGAGGTCCTGAACCCTATAGAATTGTATACAGATTAGGTGTGTGTATTATGTATTTTGGGGGGGGGACAGTATCCTAATTTTCATAAGGTTCTCAAACCAACCCTAAGAAGGTTAGAACCATTGATTTATTGATTTTTTGATGCTGTGTAGTAATATTCCGATAACTTAATTATACTGATTTTTCCTTTATTTGAGTAAAACTTCATCATATCTAATGAAAGCAGTTTGGGAATAAGTTTTGTCATTAATGTGAATGTTAGAAGCCTGAGATCTGAGGTTATATGACCAAGAGTTGCATATTTAACTATAAACCTCAAAAACATAACTCATTAAAAAGAACACAGCATTATTTGAATTTTAAAGCTCTGTGTTGTTTAGGGTATTACATAGAAATGCACACATATTGAATTATTTAATTTTTCATTTTCAAATAGTTTCAGGCTTTTACACAACTGCAAAAACAGTCCAAAGAGGTTTCATATGTCCTTTACCCACTGTCTCTAGTTGTTAACATCTTACATAACCATTATCAGAACCAGGAAATCAACACTGATACAATATTATTAACTAATCTGCAGACTCCACTGATTTTCCAACACTGTTCTATAAATGTTCTCTTTCTGCTCTAGAATCCCAAGTTGTAATTAATTGTATGTCTTCTTAATTTCTGCCAACCTGGCAGGTGCTCTGGCTTTCTTTGCCATTTGTGGCCTTTTGAAGAGCAGTAGCATTTAAAAAAATTAGTTTTAGAGGTAGAATTTAGTGTTTCATCTGTTACATATAACGCCCTGTGCTCATTACATCAAGTGCCCTCCTTCATGCCCACCACCCAGCTACCCCATCCCCCTACCCTCCCTCCCCCCAGCAACCCTCAGTTTGTTTCCTAGAATTCAGCATCTCTTATGTTTTGCCTTCCTCTCAATTTTCATCTTATTTTATTTTTCTTTCCTTTCCCCATGTTCATTTGTTTTGTTTCTTAAATTCTACATATGAGTAAAATCATATGGTATTTGCCTTTCTCTGACTGACTTAATTCACTCAGCATAATATCCTCTAGTTTCATCCACATCGTAACAAATAACAATTTTCATCTTTTTTGATGGCCAAGTAATATTCCACTCTGTGTGTGGAGCGCACGCGCTCCCACACACCCACACACCCATCACACTTTTTTATCCATCTGTCAATGGACAACTGGGCTCTTTCCATAGCTTGGCTATTGTGGACATTGCTGCTATAAACATTGGGGTGCACATGTCCCTTCAAATCCCTGTGTTTGTATCCTTTGGATAAATACCAAATAATGCAATTTCTGGGACTTAGGGTAGCTCTGTTTCTAGAGTAGCACATTTTGTAGAGCGTCTGACAGCTTAAGTTTCTTCCTGTGTCACATCAGGTTCTTCCTTTTTGGCAAAATACCTTTTTGGCATATGTCAAATACTTTAGATGAATATCTAGTATTATTTTTGTTTTCCTATCAAATTGTCCATTGTCTGCCCTGGAGGTAACTAAAATGTTCATTCTCTTAGTGATATGTAGAAAGTTAGGGAAGGGAGAATGATTAATGAAAAGCAAATGATGTATTTGTTCTTGACATTGTAACTTGTCTAAGCTTTATTTAGTGCCTGTACCTTCTTTTTTTTAATTGACATATAATGTATTATTTGTTTCAGGGGTACATGTCTGTGATTCATTAGTCGTAAACAATTCACAGCACTCACCATAGCACATACCCTCCCCAGTGTCCATCACCCAACCACCCTCTCCCTCCCACTCCTCTCCCTTCCAGCAACCCTCAGTTTGTTTTCTGAGACAGAGAGCCTCTTAAGGTTTGTCTCCCTCTCTGGTTTCATCTTGTTTCATTTTTCCCTCCCCTTCCCTCTGATCCTCTGTCTTGTTTCTCAAATTCCTCATATCACTGAGATCATATGATAGTTGTCTTTCTCTGATTGATTTTTTTCACTTAGCACAATAGCCTTTAGTTCCATCCATGTCATTGCAAATGTCAAGATTTAATTTTCTGATAGCTGCATAATATTTTGTGTGTGTGTGTGTGTGTGTGTGTGTGTGTGTGTGTGTGTGACATCTTCTTTATCCATTCATCTGTTGATGGACATCTGGGATCGACTCCTTAATTTCTCTTCCTTCTGTCTTATTGTTGCTGTATAGAAATGCAACTGAATTCTGTGCATGGATTTTATATCCTGATACTTTACTGAATTTCTGTATGAGTTCTAGTAGTTTTGGAGTGGAGTATTTTGATCTTCTTGTTGGACAGACCCTTTAAGCATATCATCTGCAAAAATTGAGAGTTTGGCTTCTTCTTTGCCTATTTGGATGTCTATTATTTCTTTTTGTTGTCTGATTGCTGAGGCTAGGACTTCTAGTACTATAGTGAATAGAAGTGGTGATAGTGGACAGCCTTGCCATGTTCCTGACCTTAGGGGAAAAGCTCTCAGTTTTTCCCTATTGAGAATGATATTCACTGTGGGTTTTTCATAGATGGCTTTGATGATATTGAGGTATGTACCCTCTTTCCCTACACTGTGAAGTGTTTTGATCAAGAAAGGATGCTGTACTTTGTCAGATGCTTTTTCAGCCTCTTTTGAGAGGATCATATGGTTCTTGTTCTTTCTTTTAGTAATGTATTGTATCCCATTAGTTGATTGGCAAATGTTGAACCAACCTTGCGGCCCAGGAATATATCTCACTTGGTTGTGGTGAATAATCCTTTTAATGTACTGTTGGATCCTATTGGCTAGTATTTTGGTGAGAATTTTTGCATCAATGTTCATCACAGATATTGGTCTGTAATTCTCTTTTTTGATGGGGTCATTGTCTGGTTTTGGGATCAAGGTAATGCTGGCCTCATAAAATGAGTTTGGAAGTTTTCCTTCCATTTTTATTTTTTTGAATAGTTTCAGGAGAATAGGTATTAATTCTTCTTTAAATGTTTAGTAGAATTCCCCTGGGAGCCTTCTGGCCCTGGGCTCTTGTTTGTTGAGAGATTTTGGATTACTCCTTAATTTCCCTTTTGGTTATGGCTCTGTTCAGGTGTTTTGTTTCTTCCTGGTTCAGTTTCAGTAATTTATACATCTTTAGGAATGCATTCATTTCTTCCAGATTGTCAAATTTGCTGGTGTATATTGCTCATAATATGTTCTTCTAATTGTTTGTATTTCTTTGGTGTTGGTTGTGATCTCTCCTCTTTCATTCACAATTTTATTAATTTGGGTCTTTTTTCTTTTTGATAAGTCTGGCCAGGGACTTATCCATCTTATTAATTGTTTCAAAGAACCAGCTCCTAGTTTCATTTATCTGTTCTACTCTTCTTTTGGTTTCTATTTCATTGGTTTCTGCTCTGACCTTTATGATTTCTCTTCTCCTCCTGGGTTTAGGCTCTTTTTGCTGTTCTTTCTCCAGTTCCTTTAGGTGTGGGGTTAGGTTGTATATTTGAGATCTTTCTCGTTTCTTGAGAAGGGCTTGTATTGCTATATACTTTCCTCTTAGAATCACCTTTGCTGCATCCCAAAGATTTTGAACAGTTGTGTTTTTATTTTCATTTGTTTTCATGAATTTTTAAAAATTCTTCTTTAGTTTCCTGGCTGTCCCATTCATGCTTTAGTAGGATGCTCTTTAGCCTCCAGGTAGTTGAGTTCTTTCCTCTTGTGATTGAGTTCAAGTTTCAAAGCAGTGTGGTCTAAAAATATGCAGGAAATGATCCCAATATTTTGGTACCAGTTGAGACCTGATTTGTGACCCAGGATGTGATCTGTTCTGGAGAATGTTCCATGGGCACTAGAGAAGATTGTGTGTTGTGTTGCTTTGGGATGGAATGTTCTGAATATATTTGTGATGTCCATCTGGTCCAGTGTGTCATTTAAAGCCTTTATTTCCTTGTCGATTTTTGCTTAGATGATCTGTCCATTTCAGTGAGGGGGTGTTAAAGTCCCCCACTATTACTGTATTATTGTCGATGTGTTTCTTTGATTTTGTTATTAATTGGTTTGTATAAGTGGCTGCTCCCATGTTAGGGGCATAGATATTTAAAATTTTTAGATCTTCTTGTTGGACAGACCCTTTAAGTATCATATAGTATCTCTTATTATAGTCTTGGCTTAAAATCTAATTTATCTGATATAAGGATTGCCACCCCAGCTTTCTTTTGATGTCCATTAGCATGGTAGATTGTTTTCCACCCCCTCACTTTAAATCTGGAGGTGCCTTTGGGTCTAAAATGATTGTCTTGTAGATATCATATCAATGGGTCTTTTTAAAAATCCATTTTGATACCATGTGTCTTTTGATTGGGGCATTTAGCCCATTTACATTCAGAGTAACTATTGAAAGATATGAATTTAGTGCCATTATATTGCTTGTAAGGTGACTATTACAGTACATTGTCTCTGTTCCTTTCTGGTCTGTTACTTTTAGGCTCTCTCTTTGCTTAGAGGACCCCTTTAAATATTTCCTGTAGGGCTGGTTTGGTGTTTGCAAATTCTTTTAGCTTTTGTTTGTCCTGGAAGCTTTTCATTTCTCCTTCTATTTTCAATGACAGCCTAGCTGGATATAGGATTCTTGGCTGCATATTTTTCTTGTTTAGTGCTATGCATATGTCATGTCAGTCCTTTCTGGCCTACCAGGTCTCTGTGGATAGGTCTGCCAATCTAATATTTCTACTGTTGTAGATTATAGACCTCCTGTCCTGAGCTGCTTTCAGGATTTTCTCTTTGTCTCTGAGACTTGTAAGTTATACTATTAGATGATAAGATGTTGACCTATTTTTATTGATTTTGTGAGAGGTTCTGTGTGCCTCCTGGATTTTAATGCTTGTTCCCTTTGCCCAATTAGGGAAATTCTCTGCTATAATTTTCTCCAATATACCTTCTGCCCCCCCCCCTTCTTCTCCTGGGATTCCAATTATTCTAATACTGTTTTGTCTTATGGTATCACTTATCTCTCGAATTCTCCCCTTGTGATCCAGTAGTTGTTTATCTCTCCTTTTCTGGGCATCTTGATTCTCCATCATTTGGGCTTCTATATCACTAATTTTCTCTTTCTGCCTCATTTATCCTGGCAGTAAGAGCCTCCATTTTTTATAGCACCTCATTAATAGCTTTTTTTTATTTCAACTTGGTTAGATTTTAGTTCTTTTTTTTCTCCAGAAACATATTTTATTTCTCTAGAAAGGGAAACCGGCATGGTATCTTCCATGCTTTTTTTCAAGCCCAGCTAACATCTTTGTAATCATCATTTTGAACTCTAGCTCTGACATCTTTCTAATGTCTGTATTGATTAGATCCCTAGCAGTCAGTACTGCCTCTTGTTCTTTTTTTGAGGTGAGTTTCTCTGCCTTGTCATTTTGTCCAGAGAAGAATAGATGAATGGGAGAACAAAATGCTAAAAGGGTAACAACGATCCCAGAAAAATGTACCATGACCAAATCAGAAGAGATCCAAAATTGGAGGGAGAAGAAAGGGAAAAAATATATATATAAATGATTAGGCTGGTCAATAGAACAGAGCCATACACTTGATTTTGGGTATATTTTGGTCTATTAGAAAAGACTACCTCCCAAAATCTTAAAGAAAGAAAAACATATACGTATATTTGTATAGATATATGTTATACATATCTATCTATCTATCTATCTATCTATATATGGGTAAACATGAGGAAGAAATGGAATATGACTGTAAAGATGAAAGTTAAACAAGATTTTTAAAAAGGAATTGATAAGATAAGCAGTTCATTGGGGGAAAAAAGGGAAAGAATGTGATCAGGCTGGAGACTAGAACAAAGCCATATGCTAGATTTAGGGTATATTTTGGTCTGTTGGAAGAAACTGTGTCCCAAAATTTCAATGAAAGAAAAACTTATACGTATACAAAAAATAAGTTTAAATACAATGAAGGGATAGAATATGACTATAAAAATGAAAATTAAGAAAGATTTTTTAAAAGTTATTGATAAGATTAAATGGTTAAATTGGTTAAAATAGGAAAGAGGAAAATAGAATAAGAAAAAATTACTAAAATTTAAAACATTTAACTTTGAAAGACTAAAGAATCATAGGGGAAAAATATCCATGAATTCTATGTGTTGCTTTCCTTGAGCTCTGGAGTTCCACAGTTCTCGATCAGTGAACTTGGTCTTGGCTGGAAGTTCTTGCTTATCTTCTGGGGGAGAGGCCTGTTGCAGTGATTCTCAAATGTCTTTGCCCAAGGCAGAATTGTACCGCCCTTGCCAGGGGCTGGGCAAAGTAATCTGCTTGGGTTTGCTCTCGGTAGGGTTTGTTCCTTGAATGCTTTCCATACAGCTTTGGAGGACAGGAATGAAGATGGTGGCCTCCCAATCTCCGGCCCAGAGTTGCCAAGAGCTCGGGGTCCCCCCTTCAGTGAGAAAGAGAAAGACGTCAATCATGCCTGTTTCCCTGGTCTCTACCTGCACTCCGTGCTCACCCAGCCTGTGACCAAGCGTTTCTATCTCTGACTCATGCCCCATTTGGAGTCTCCAAACCTAGCAGATTCCTGCAGCATGCTCCTGTGCCACTCCTCCCAGAGGAGGAAGTAGGGGCACTCTCCCCGGATCTGCCACATGTGGGGTCCCTGTTCGAAAAGTAGTGGCCCAACTGTGCCTCTGATCATGGTTTATGGCAACTCCAAGCTGAGAGCTCACTCCCCAGCTCCGTCTCTATAGTCAGTTTCCCCACTTCAACACCTGGGAGCTCTGCCACACTCTGACAATCCTGATCTTTCTGAGACAGCCAAGGGTCCTGAGACCACACAGACCCAGTGAAGACTCCACCCCCTACTTAGCCACTGGAGCAATGTCTCTCCATGGAGCAGACTTCTAAAGTTTTGCTTTTGTGCTCTGCTGCGCTCTCACTTGCTGGCAGCTGGCCCCTCCCCCTGCAGTCTATCCTCCCATATATCATCTTGGATTAATTTCTCTTCATGTCCTACTTTCCAGAAAGTGGTCACTTTTCTGTTCACAGAGTTGCTTCTTCTCTTCAATCTCCTGTTGAGTTTGTAGGTGTTCAGAATGATTTGATAAGTATGATTAGCTGAATTCCTGGGACCAGATGAAATTTAGGTCTCCTACTCCTACACCATCTTGATCCTCTATCTCTGGGTAATAGCCATTAAGGAGAGCATGTGATGTAGTGATATTATAAGACTGATGGATCACTGACCTCTACCTCTGAAACCCATAATACATTATATGTTACCTAGTTGAATTTAAATTTAAAATGAAAAAATAAGAAAATTAATACTTTCTTTGTTCCTTCTTATGTGCATTTTAGAGTTATACAAATGTAATGGCATAGACGTGTCTTGACCTTTTGAGTAAGCTTATAAATTAACCAACATTTGTCTCACTGCAGATCACGAACGTTCACAGCAGCCGGGCCCTTGATGTTCAGTTCCTGGACTCTGGCACTGTGACATCTGTGAAAGTGTCCGAACTCAGGGAAATCCCCCCCCGATTTCTACAAGAAATAATTGTGATACCACCTCAGGTATTGTATGTTACAAGCTGGGGGATTTGCTGAAAGAGATCTGGCTATATTTGTAATCATGTTGTGAGGTACCCCCTCAGTTTTGATCTTGATAATGAGTGAAGCCCAAGT
Organism: Mustela nivalis; assembly: GCF_964662115.1. Taxonomy (NCBI): domain Eukaryota; kingdom Metazoa; phylum Chordata; class Mammalia; order Carnivora; family Mustelidae; genus Mustela; species Mustela nivalis. The sequence continues at coordinate 60,979,137 of NC_139032.1, forward strand.
TTATAAAAACAATAGAAATGGTTGTTTACTGGTTTTCAGACATAAAATTTGACTGTCTTAGACAAGAAGAGCAGTCAGACTTACAGAATATTGTTTGATAAGTGTTTTTTTTTTCAATTATGTTGTATCATTAGGCTAAGTTGTCCAGTTAGAGATTCCATTTTATTTTTTTAAGGATTTTATTTATTTATTATTAGACAGAGATCACAAGTAGGCAGAGAGGCAGGCATAGAGAGAGGAGGAAGCAGGCTCCCTGCAGAGCAGAGAGCCCGATGCGGGGCTTGATCCCAGGACCCTGGGATCATGACCTGAGCCGAAGGCAGAGGCTTTAACCCACTGAGCCACCCAGGCGCCCCAGAGATTCCATTTTAATAATTAGATGCCAGTGCTGACTTCTATACAGCTTCAGGATCTTATAAGAAAATTCTACTCCTAGAATTCTTAGTTTAATTAAGTGGCCATTCTCTTAAGAAACCTGTTTACATTCAACCATTTTCTTATATGAGTTTTCCCCCCATAGATTTAAGTAAAAAGATTAATTTCTGCCTAATCTAACTCCATTAATAAAAATTCAGATAATTAGAATTTTTGCATTATTTTGAATTAAAATTGTTAAAAACTATTTCCTACCTTTAGGAGAAATAGAGGATTTTGTACAGAAAACAGTAGGTGTTTTTTTTTTTAATAAAATAATTCAACAACCTATCATTTCAAAAGGCCGCTTGACTTATATTTGCCAGAAGATATTTTTTACCATCAAAATTCAGTGAGTAAAAGGTGCTTGACCATAATTAGCATGGCTTTTGTACCTTCTCTCACTCCTGTCACCACTGCCTGTTCTAAAATGACTAGTACAGAAAAGCTTTTGAGCTTGTGTTCAAGCCAATTTTCAGAATCACTTTTACTCTTATTGTTGCTCAGCCACAATACTGAAAATCGTTAAATGCCACTTTCACTTGGTTCCCCTTGTTAGAACATCCACCCACGGCCAGCCTTACCTGGAAAAGGCTCCCCAGCTGGAAGGGAAAGGACATCCATCCTTCTGCCTCTGATTGTCAGAAGGCCACACAATTGTACTTTCTTTGTGCTACAGTGTTAAAAGCCAGTCCATTTTTTTCCCCTATAAATCCTGTCTAGATTTGTTATCCCACAGATACAAAGTTGGGGGAATCTGAAGAGCCAGCTGGGCCAAGCCTCTGGCTGACAACATCTCCCCAAGAGGTCTAAGTCAGAATAGCAAACTGACGGCCTGGAGGCCCAAGCTGACCCATAAATATTGGGTTTGGACTATTGGCTGTTACAGTGTTTGAAACTGTGAATTGGTTATCAAGATTTAAAACTCAGAAAATTTCACACAAAAATCCCGACTTCTAGCTTCTCCTGACAAACTTGAAAAATGTGACTATATCGAGCACTCTCCTCAGTGGGGCAGTGCTCCTCAATGGGGGCTTGGGAAGTGGCATTGTGCTTTGTAGGGCTCCTGCTCACCAGCGTGCTGGCCGCATCTGGTCTGTCTTGCTCCCTCATTGCCACCTGGCCCCTGCAGGCAGGAAGAGCCTGCTCTCTCTGCTCTAAGAAAAAATACCACGAAGAAAAATACCTCATCCGGGGGCACAGTGAGAGACCCGGATCCCCCAAAGAAGAACAGGAGTTAGAGAGGAAAGAAGGAATCCAGGAATCCTGAAAATAGGTTTCTTCCCATCACATAATTGCCTCAAACAATTCAAGGCTTCCATGAGTCCCTAGGGTCACCTTTTACTTCCTGCTGCAGCCATTCTACAGAAGTTGGTGCTGTGATGGTGGGACATAAAAGGCATTGAGGAAAATGAAGCATCTAGGTATCTATGAATTTCAATCTTTCATACCCTCCTTAACTCTCATTACAACTCCTTCCAAAGGTGACCACAAATGTCTGGCACCGACAGGTACTCAGGAACTGCTGAATGAAGCATGTCGGCCTCTGAAATGATTTTTGCAACTAGGGTCATTTCATCCAAATGACACTTCATTTTTTCAGTTGCACTTAGAGGGAAGACTTAAATGTAGTTCCAAACCTGTCTCCCCAACTTTGTGATCCGATGAGAGTTAGGCTCTTTGATTCCATTTCACCATCTGTAAAATGGGTTCACAACATTGGCCCATAAGCAGAAGTATCATAAGATAAGTATGTGAAGTGCCTGGTGTGAGCCGTGGCTCGTAACAGGAGTAAAGACAGCAGAGGACAAATAAGCAGAGCCAGGAACATAGCAGACACTCTACCCCAAGAGTGCGATCGTCATCAGTGGCTATCGCTGTTGTGATTTACAGGAAAATAACATGGGCGTTGCTGATCAGTACCTATTTTAAGATGGTGTGTTTGCTCTTCCATCATGTTTTCTTTCCAGGCTATCAAGTGCTGTCTAGCAGATCTTCCACAGTCTATTGGCATGTGGACACCAGATGCTGTGCTTTGGCTGAGAGATTCTGTTTTGAATTGCTCGGACTGTAGCATTAAGGTTAGTTCTCTTGATACATTTGGAAAGGGAGCTGTCAGCCAGAAGGGCTCATCTGATTTTCTGTGAGAGAATTTTATCTTACCATAAGCTAATGCTTTCAGATCTGATACCCTGTCATAGTTAAGAGATTGGTTACACGTGTGATAAGATATTTCAGGATTTGATTTTTAAGAATTTATCCTATTCTCCAATATTACTTTCAAGCCCTTCATATAATTTTTCCACTATTAATAAGGTAGCAGAGATAGTTCTGTGCTCCTATTTTTTCTCCATGAATTAAGTTCCCAACAGAGGGACCATCTATCTCTTGATAAATGTTTCTAAAGATCATTTAAATAGTCTTCTATGTCTTCCTTTTTTTCCCTAGAGTAGAATGGCTTATAAGCAAATCATTTGCTTATAATCCTGCTTCTGCTTTTTAAAGTTTTCTTAAACTGCTTTATTTCACGAGCTCCTATTTCTCTCTCTGTATTTTTGCACCTCTATATCAAAAACATTGCTTTCATTTCCGAGAATAGAAAGGTAAGGTATTTCTCTGTTTTAACTAATGAAAGCAATGTTATTTTATATAAGCATTTAACCGTGAAATGTCCTTGAGAAATATCTTCATGAAAATCTCTAAATTATTCTAGCTCACATGGATTTTCTTATGTTTATACAGTAATACACTTAATTACCATCTTATATCCTTCAATTGCCACATGATAAGGAATATTGTTTTCTCATCTCTGGTTTAAGATCTTAAAGCCAGAGTGTTGGGTATTCAATAAAAATGTTTTTTAATGGTTGATTTTTGAAATGGCACTTCTGTATCATAAGTATCAAAATAAATTAGCAGGCATTCATTTGTAGTACTTTGAAGTGCTAATTAATTTAAATAGATTCATTTTGCTAGGAGAAATATTTTTAAGTAAATTACTATAGATGGATTGCCTTATCTCCCTGTCTCAAGCCTCTGTTCCTGTCTTTCAGTCCCAGCCCTATTTGGTAAGAGATCAGTGTGGCTGGAAGCATCTTATTTTTGTCATTCCCAGGGTAAACCAGAGGAGCCGGGCACCCAGACCATGGGACGTACAGCTGTAGAAGCCCAGTTGTCAGTCGATGAGACGAAGGTCTCCTGGGCAAAACTGTGTAGTTTGTTTGCTCTTTTTCTCCCTAGGTTCCCTTCCTCCCATGTAACTGGGGGCAGATATTACGACCAAACAAGGCATTTGGACCAGAGGTCCCCAACAGTACAGTGAATGTCAAAGCTTCATCCCTTGCTTCCCAGTCTAAGGGTACAACAGCCTGGGTGGAATGCACATGGAACATCTTGTCATTCTTGTGTGACCAGTTTTTATTGTTAAAGTTGGGACATGAGCACACAAGGGTTCATCACACTGTTCTTTTTACTTTGAGTGTTTTTAAATGTCATTAATTTAAAAAGCTTTTTATCATGATATGTAGACTCCATCTCAGTGATAATGACCTCTGGTGGGTTACAAGAGATCCTCAGTTTTTAGAGGTTAATGAAGTTTTCATTTCTGTAAGCCAGCTGCCGGCATCTAGACTAAGCGCCTGTCTAGACTAAGCGCCTGTCCACTACTATAGCTGTCATAGATCATTTCTCTTACCTTCAGTAAAATGAATTTTAGCAAGCTGGCGCTTCTTGCAAAATACTGTTTTAATACTCAAGGTTAATATTATAACTGCCTCTTGGAATTCATTAGATTTATAGAAATGTCTTCTGTGTTTTCCAAAGGTCACAAAAGTGGACGAAACCAGAGGCATCGCACATATTTATTTATTTACCCCCAAGAACTTCCCCGATCCTCACCGCAGCATCAATCGCCAGATCACAAATGCAGACTTGTGGAAGCATCAGAAGGATGTGTTTTTGAGTGCTGTATCCAGTGGAACTAGCTCTCCCAACAGCAAAAGTGGTGGCACCCCCGTTCTGGGCAACCCTGGAGAGAATTTCAGAAAGAACCTCACAGATGCCATCAAGAAGTCCGTGGTAGACCACAGCAGCTCCTTCTCCACGGAGGAACTGCCACCTCCCGTCCACCTGTCAAAGCCAGGGGAGCACATGGATGTGTACGTGCCTGTGGCCTGTCACCCTGGCTACTTTGTTATCCAGCCCTGGCAGGAGATACACAAGCTGGAAGTTCTGATGGAAGAGATGATTCTGTACTACAGCGTGTCTGAGGAGCGCCACATAGCCGTGGAGAAAGACCAAGTGTACGCTGCAAAAGTGGAAAATAAGTAGGTCCTTGGACAAAGCATTTTATCCTACTAAGAAAAATGTGTAGAGTGATACCAAGAGTCCTTAATCCCTGCAGGGGGAGTTTGAACTGCATAGATAGGAATTTTGAATGTGAAATGAGACTAATGCATTATGCCATTTTTAAAAAAGATTTTATTATTTATTTGACAGACAGAGATCACAAGTAGGCAGAGAGGTAGACAGAGAGAGAGGAGGAAGCAGGTTCCCTGCTGAGCAGAGAGTCCGATGCAGGGCTCAATCCCAGGACCCCGGGATCATGAACCGAGCCAAAGGCAGAGGCTTTAACCCACTGAGCCACCCAGGCGCCCCATTATGCCATTTTTAATAGTTGAAATGATGTCATTTATCTAAAAATCTAATGACCGTATGTTAAATTCCTATTAAAGCCTAATTATATCTAAAATGCAGGTTTAAATGTTTTTTCTCCTTTTCTATTAGATAAAATATGGTTTATTCAGAAAATAACTTTTTTTAAGTGAATGATTTTTAAATTTTAAAAACTAAATGCTTATTGTAGAAAATTTAGAAAATGCAAAAAAGTATAAGAAAATCAGACATAACTTTTGTTCAACTTTGTTCAACTGCTTATGTATTTCTTCTAGTTCTTTTCTACACCCATTCATACAACTGGTATAGTATTATTATATATAATTCCACACCTCCGTTTATAACTTCACAAAATCTGGGAACATTTTTCCATGTGATAAGATTTCTTCATAAACATGTTTAATGGCTGAGTCATAGCCCACCATATAGAGAAATCACAATTTACTTACCGTTCTCTTATGTAGGTTTTTCCCCTCCCAGATGTTTCACTATTGTAACAATGAGCATGAATCTTTGTTCACATCTCAGATGATTTATTTCTGAGATAGATTCCCAGAAGAGAAATGACTTGTTCAAAGACTACAAGATTCTTGATATATGTTGCCCGATGAGGCAAAACAATGCGTAGTTCACTGCTCCAGCTTTCAGCCTTCAGACAGTGAGAACCACAGTCCCTCATTTGTGTAGCACTGTAGTCCATTTCTCACAGTTCACATTCGGCTCCACATCCTCCTTTCCTGAAGCGGGTATGTGCTGGCTCCAACCCAAGGAAGCCCAAGCACCACACTCTGTGGGCTACAAGGTCACAGAAGCCCTGGAAAAAGGAACAACCAACCCGTGTCCTGTCTCCTTTACCAGCTTTCTCAGGGGAGCTGACCAAGCTTATGTGATGACACCACACACAAAGAACTGTTCCCCTACCACACACACACACACACACACACACCCCAGAACTCAGCTTGAAAGGTCACACGACTTTTTTAATTTTTTTTTTTAGAATGCTTTTGTTTGTTCCTAAGATATCAAGCATAGGCATTTGTAAAATTTTGTTATTTTCATGAGGGAAAAACCCCTAATTTTTAACTCTTAGGAGTGAAAAGTATCATAGCCCTCATTTTAAAAACCATTCAGCTTCTATGTCACAAGCTTTTCCTCTTCAAAAAGCCCATTTTTACTATGTCACATTCTTTGAAACTGTAAGCATGTGTGGGTTTAATTCCACCCAGGAGCATCACTGGTGCAAATTTGCCTACATCAGAACTCATCACAATAATTTAATCACAGTTTAAAGGAAACTAATGTTAACTGTTATCTGAGGGCCAGAGCAATGGTAATTAGTTAGCAGTGGGGAGGTCCTACTTGGGGCAAGGGTTGTGTGGGGCAGGAGAATCCCTAGACTGGAGACCCCATAGTGTGGTGCTTCAGACTCAGCCTCCTCCCCACAGGAGTCCAACAGCCCTGTCCCAGCTCTGGGACTTTAACCAGCTCATCTGTCTCTAGGTCATCAAGGATGTCTTACATTTGAAAACAGATTATCCAGTATTTTCTTAAACTTCATGAACTCAGTCAGCGTAAAGTGTTGAGGTTCTATCTTGCCTATACCCCAGGACTATTTACCAAGCCCTGTTCCCAACTGTGGTAACTTAAGGCTTAGGAATGTCACATACACTGTTGATGGCAGTGGTTTCCAAATCCATCTTGGCTAGGAGTAGCCTAAATTCTCCTTCTGCACCCCAGACATCCTGAATCAGAATCTCTGGGGGGCGGAACCCCAGAATCAGTGTTTTTAACAAACTCTCCAGATGACTCACAAGTGGCCTTGCACTGAAATTGGTAATCTAGTCCAAACAGAAGACTTTAGCTAAGCTATTAGTGTTGAAAATTAAAAGCTATGGAGAAGCAGGACACATATGTCCTCTGCTAGCTCTCCCCTCACTGCTTTGTACCTCCTAGTACCTCTGTACAAAAGGTACAGACCACAGTATTTGCCCTGTGCAATTTAAAGATAATGCTAGAGGTGGAGACCAAATATTTTTATCTCCTTTTGCACTTACACAAATTTAGCAACCTGCACCAAACTGGCACGTTCACAGATGAAAATTCCTCTGTAATCTGGTCTGATGTGCTTGTGTTTACACAGCTTATCTTCATTTTAGTAATAATCATAATAATGATGATGATGGCTACCATTTGCCAAGCACCTGTGATGTGCCTAGTCATGTGCTAGGAACTTTATATATATGGTTTCTGCTGAGTTAAAATTAAATACTGCACATGAGATAACTGAGGCTCAGAGAGGTTAAATAGAAGCCCAAGATGACATCGCTGGAACATGGCCTCAGGGGGTCTCCAGCTCAAGTCTGTTGGTCCCCAAATTCATATACTTATAATGATACCTTTCTGTGTTCCTGTTGTCTCTGTGACTCATGGACTATTGCTTGCTGCATTGTGGGCTTATCTGAAGGTTTCTGAAGTTTCCACCCAAAGCCCCCAGTCACTAGTTCCCCAAATTGGCCTTGTTGTAGCTTTCTTACTAGAGTTCACCCTAAAGCAGCTCTGGGGGTTTCCTGGACCCATTCTCCACCAGGGTGCTGAGAATCAGTCTAGTCTGGCCAGCCCCAGCCCAGCTGTTGCACTGGGCTCGGGGCTTATAGCTAACGAACCTGTTTTAGAGGGTGGCTGGGCCTGCCATCCAAAGTGGGCCCCAATTCACGCCACGCAGGCGCGTGGACGTTACCTTTGGACGCTTACCTTTTAGATGTTACAACCCATCCTCCTTTCCTTAGTGTACTAATACTCCTCAATCATGTAATCAAGATTGCAGGCCTTTCGTATTTTAACTTTGAAGTCTAAGCTTTTCTAATTGTAATGGTGATGAGTGTAGGCCCAGAGGAGAAAAAATGCATTCATATAAATTTCTTTCTGGCACCTTGAACTCCAGATCTGAAAGCATGTTCTTCTTCCCTCATACTCTCCTATCCTTTCCAGGTTCTTTATTCCAGGCAATGGGTTGGACTTCCTATTTTGTTTAATTTTGTTTCCCAGTGTCCTCACCTGGCATGACTAAAATTGTCACCTTTGCATTCAGAACATTTTGTAATCTCTTCCCACACTCTCCCCTGGGTCCGATTTCGTCTTCCTTCACACATTCCTCCTTGCTCTGCTGTGGTGTTTGCCCCACTCCCAGTTGCCATGCCCTGTCGAATCTTCTGTGCCTTTTCTTCTCATGAGTGTCTTCAGCCTGGCCTGGTTCTGCTTGCCTCCCTCTGCCCATTTACCACACATATCTCTTATCTCAGATCTGTGGCTGCCTCTGTGCCCCTGTCAGAGTGAAGGGATCTCCTTGCCTTGTCCCAATCAGCCTCCATCTGTTTGAGTCTGTTTAGTGGTGGACACTGGTTTCAGTGTTTGGTTCCTGCACTAGCCCCACGAGGCCTGTAGACAGGGGTTGAGTGAACAGACTCCATCAAATGAGCTGATGGCAAAGCAGAGAATGGTAACCTTTAGGGTAAGAAGAAGCAATCTCTTTTAAAACTTCGAAGACAGTACAGTTCCATATTTCAATAAACGTCATTTACATTCCTATTTCCTTTTATCATACATTGTTACCCATAAAGCAGATGTTGACTTTGCATATTTTTCTTTCCTTTTTAATCCAATGCACATCTAGGTGGCACCGGGTGCTTTTAAAAGGAATCCTGACCAACGGGTTGGTGTCTGTGTATGAGCTGGACTATGGCAAGCACGAACTCGTCAACATAAGGAAGGTGCAGCCCCTGGTGGACATGTTCCGGAAGCTGCCCTTTCAAGCTGTCACAGCTCAACTTGCAGGTAATTTCTGTAGAATTTGAACTTGTACCACCACGTGGTGTATGGTGTCATTTTGTCTTGGGCACTTAGGGAGAACACAGACACTGGCCCTATTGAGGTAACTTTTCTTTTTTCCTTTGGCAAACAACTTCCTGGCCCTATTGGGAGCAACTTTTAATCATCTCTTACCCATCATGCCCTCCTACTATATCTGATGCTTCTATTTTCCCATGTTCCTTTGTGTCTGTGGTCTGGCATAGGGTGTATTCCTAAAGCTGTCACCTTAGCATGGGGATGGTCTTGCATGCTGCTTTCTTCTTCTTCAGCATTTTTTTTTTTTTTTTGGTCCTAACTACTTTTTGTGTGTTTGTTTGACAGTCTTGATAGTGATGTTTAATAGCTGCAAAAGATTCTGTCTAATTAATATTTTCCTTTTGTTAAGCCTTTAGGTCATTTATACTTAGTGTAATATTATGAAGACACCTGCAGCTGTGTGCACTAGCCAAAACAAACACAAAAACAGTGAAACAACCTCAGTAACCAATAGGAGGAGCACACTGCTCAATTAATATGTGATGACAGTGTATGAATTAGAATACAAATACATAATAGGTTTCTACAATTAGAAAACATTCTTAGGTCATAGAATATGACCCTCTTTATGGCCAGGTGAGTTTCCAGTTGCATTGCAATTAACAGCATGCAAGTATGTGATTTCACCACATTTACAAGGCCTACTGACTATTATTATTAAAATCTGAGGCTGTTGGGGCACATGGGTGGCTCATTCAGTTGAGCATCCAGTCAGTGATATCAACTCAGGTCATGATGTCATGGGTCCTGAGATCAAGCCCCGCCTCGGGGAGTCTGCTTGAGTCTCCCCTTCTGTCCCTCCTTGACATGCTCATACATGCTCTCTCTCTCAAATAAATCTTTAAAAAATAAAAAAACATCTGAGGATGTAAGCTGGTGGGTGTACAGGGGTACTTATTTAGGTACCTAAGTAAACCTGTCCAGTTAGGTTTCTTTGACAGTACAGATGCTGGCAGCTGGCTGTGTGTATTCCGCTGGTGGGGAGCGTGCACAGCTCCATGGTGCTTCGCCCAGGGCCTGTCAGCATTAGCAGAGAGTATGGAGCCAGAGGGCTGAGGATGCAGACTGCCAGCCATCTGGTGCTCCCTGCATCCTGCTGTGCTGGGAAACTGGAGGTTTGACCACACGTTCCACCTTGATTCCTTCCCCTGGCTCCTCCCGTACACTTAGCACAGAAGTGATTTGACTTTGGAAATGAAAGAAATTATGTATCTAGATTTTTTTTGTAATTTTTGACCAGCTTTTATTAAGAGCTATTGATATCTATATATATAGTGTTATTTTGAAGGATTTTTTTGGTTTCTTTGTGTCTCCTTCCTGCTAGATTTCAGAGGAAATGCCCATGGTAGTTAGATATGAACCAAAAATGACATTTGCAGGTGAGCATGGCTAGCACCAGACTGCTTGGAATTCAGATCTCTAAAGGGTTTCTTCAGATTTAATGATCACATTTTTTTTATTTTGAGTTTTGAATGTTCAACTTTTGCTAACGTGTCGTTAAACACAACAGTCAGACTGTCCAGAGAGGGTGTCACTGTGAGGAACAGGTGTGTGGCACCATCATCCCCATAGCCAGCACTGTGGCTGACCATCCCCCGCACTTACTATGTGCCTAGCCCTCTGCCAGCCCCCCCATTTTATCCACTTCTCCCCGACACGAGGACGGTTCTGTACTGGGTCAGGAAGGAGCAGCGTGGTGGCTGCTCTAGGCTTCTCCTGCTCTCAGAGAACACAGCCCACTCACTACGTGGATGGCAGATCGGGCAAATTATGTGTGAAACTCCCAGGCCTTCATCACTATGGGACATCATTTATGGTTTCTCTAATCTAGTATATGTGGACTTAATTCATGTTAGTTTACCAATATTTTTTGAAAAAATACACATATTATCTCAATTCTGTTTTAAAGCCTAATTTAGAATTCTAATTTATAATTCTCTAACTTGAGCCCTCAAGCTTAAAAGTCATAGCGATTTAGAAATACATTGGGGTTTACAGTTAATCTGGCCCAATCAGTTTATTTTATTATAAATAGACTGAAGCCTGAGAGGCCAGTTGATTTGCCCAAGATCATACCACGCGATAGAGGAAGGAAGAGCCAGGAATGGTAAACGGGGTCTCCAGACTTTCAATCCAGTGCTTTTGTCATGATATTGTATATAATTTTGAAAAATCAGTAAACTCTAAGTATATGAATTCTCTTCCTCTTCCTCCTCCTCCTCTATATCTGGTTCATCAGGAAAAACAGTTTGTAAATAAGAGACATGTCATTGAGATCACTGATACTCTATTTTAGTTTAATGTAGCTGACACACAATGTTACAGATATTATTGATCTTTTATTCCCTTTGGTTATCTCCATTATCAGTTTAAATCTACATGTACTTTATATAGGGAAATGGGCCCTAGTTATTATAACTTCATTTCATAACACAGCAATAAATCTTACTGAAAATTTTGTCTGTAGGTAAAGGTTTACAGAAGTAACCTGTTCAGAATAGGGAAACTATTATAAATGGACTGTTCAAAGATTGTCGAGCAACTGGGTTTCTTTTTTTTTAATTAGGCATGTCTAACCTGGTATGTTCCAGCTACCTTAGAATTGACTGAATAGTTTTCCATTATTATGGATAAAAGAAAGTCTCCTCCAACCCCTCACTGATCCTTGTACTCCCTGTCTTTCTCCTAGGGGTGAAGTGCAACCAGTGGTCTGAGGAGGCTTCGATGGTATTTCGAAATCATGTGGAGAAGAAACCTCTGGTGGCATTGGTGCAGACAGTTATAGAAAATGCTAACCCTTGGGACCGGAAAGTAGTGGTCTATTTAGTGGACACATCGTTGCCAGACACAGATATCTGGATTCATGATTTTATGTCAGAGTATCTGGTAGAGCTTTCAAAAGTTAATTAATCACTGCTTCTGAGACGTTGACAACTAATTCAGATTTTTTAGCAATAACAAAATGTAGTAGGCTTTTAAAAAAGAAACCTTGTCTCTGCTACAGAGCTCTGACTGCTGTGGGGATTGAAAAGAATACGCTTCTGTTTGATGAAAGATATTTAACAAGTTTTGTTTTAACAGAGTTGACTTTTCAAAGAAACTTGCACTTGAATTATTACTATAATATTAGAATAAAATGTTTATCAATATAAAAACTGACTGCCTCATCATTTCTAGGCTTTATGATCTTAAGATGAAGGGTTTCCCTTTCTATTCATGTCTTCTGGGTGATGATGTGTTCCTTTACTGTGAGAAATTTGTGATTTAACCCTGGTGTAATGATACGTCCCAAAGCAAGTGACCGTCAGTCCGTGTGAAGACTATCTTGAATGTCTAGCACATTAGCATTGCTGGTGGTGCTATAGGGAAGCAGCCCAGGTGAACCTCAAAGCCTGTCCCTTACCCCAAATCTTAAGTGGCACCTCACTGCCCAGAGAGTCCATGCCTTCCAGTCTCCCTACTCAACCTCATTGCCCTCCGGTCCCTAACCAGCCACACTGGCCCTTTATCTGGCTCCTGAACTCCAGGCTGTACACCCAGGACTATATTCTACAGCAGGCCTTGCTCGCCTCTGAAGCATGCTTATTCTGCTTCTTCAGCCTGTTGCTCCTTCTCCCCCGCCACCCTCCCTGCCCCCGCCACTGGTTTTATTGGCCAGTCTCCTCCCCGACGTCCCAGGCTGACCATGAAGCCTTCCTTGGTGCCCTTCCTACTCTATTACACTTTCAGTATGCCCCTCTTGGTGCCCAGACCTCATTGGGCTTATAGTATACAGCTAGTTGTCTGTGCACCCATTACCCTAGCCAGACTGTGAGCTGCTCAAAGGAGGGAGGGGTCTTAGTCATCTCTCCAGTGTTGTACTGGTAAATGTTTGACAGTTGGTTCTGGGGGGTGTGGGCAGAGAGTAAGCCTTGATTCCCAGTATCTGATGATTCCCATGTAAATACTCCCACCATTGTTGAGTTCCTGCTAAAAATGTGACATCACTGAATGTAGAGTTGGGGAAAGACATGCCCAAGCAGCTCTTGTGAGCCTGTGCAGCAGAGTCCAGAACACACTATCTTCCACAACAGATAGAATGATATCTTGAACACATCAGGCACCTAGGATATGCTCACTAATTGATGGACAGGATGGGCCGGTAGATAGGTTGGAGGCCTTCTTAGGCAGTGGTCCAAAAATGAGAGGGGCAAGGCCCTGGACTAAAAGGGTAGCAATGGGAATGAAGAAAGAAAGTTAAGTTCTTTTGAAGTTTTTAATTAGAATTTTTAGTACTGACATTTTAGGTCCAGAAGACAGGAAAAAGGAAATGTTGAAAAGTGAAGCCAAGTCTTAAAGTCTGAGAGGCTAGGATGATGACCCTTACTCCCTTTGGGAAACTGAAAATTTTGATTTTTAAACATCCTGAGTTTAAGTCAGTAGGTCTCTGTGAGGATATGCATAAACTATTAAAAATGTGGAGTCTCCTCAGGGGAGAAGACCAGGCTGGAGATAAAAATTCTCAAAGTCATTTGCTTATTTTTGTTTGAGAAAATCTAGGAAAAGTGAGAGCAAAAAGAAAAAGACCATATATTTGATGTTTTTCATGTAAAACATGTTGAAATCATCTAATGTCTTAAAATTTTTATTTAATATTTTTAATTAAAGAGATTTAAAATTCAGGACTGCTTACACCAATGATTTAAATAATCATTTAGGATAAAATCAAAATAACTTGACATACAAACATTTAAGTAAAATAAAGTAGTGTGAATGTATTTTATTATGATTTCTTACCTTTAAAAAAAAAAAACAACAAAAATCCTCAAATTGCCTACAGATAAAGAAGAGGTGGTTTCTATTTCACTGACTTTAGAAATGCTCGTATTACTTTTTAAAGATTTTATTTATTTATTTGACAGACAGAGATTATAAGTAGATAGACAGGCAGGCAGAAAGAGAGAGAGGAGGAAGAAGGCTCCCCGCCGAGCAGAGAGCCTGATCCAGGACCCTGAGATTATGACCTAAGCTGAAGGCAGAGGCTTTATCGCACTGAGCCACCCAGACGCCCCCCATTACTTTTTAAAATAAAGCAATTGTGTTGTTGATGTAAATGAAAAATTAATGTGCTAGGACAATTTGACAATGAAACTTGGCCTCATACCATATTCCAAGTTGATTCCAGGTGGATTCAAAGCCTGAATGAGAGTCTAAGGAGGGATGATAACACAGGACAGCACCTTGATAATCCAGGAGTAGGAAAGATGACCTATACAGGACAAAGGGCTAACAATAAAGGCAAATATTGATATGTTAGACTATGTTAAAATGAAGAAGACCTGTTTGTCCAAAGGTATTATGATGGTGGTGTATAAGCAATTACACAGTGGAGGAATTTATCTAAAATATACTAGATGACCAAAAGACAATCCAGAAACAAAATGGCAACAAATTTGTTCCAATTTTAGTATATGGGCTAAGGAAGGGAGCACTAAATGGCAACAAATTTGAACAAACATTTCACAAAGAGGAAGTCCAACTGGCGGATAAACATGAAAAGCTGCTCAACTCATTAGGACATGGGAAATGGAAATTCAAGTTTCAGTGAGATACCTCTACCACTCTGGGAACCGTGACAATGTTTCAACTTCTGTTCATTCCAATTATTGAAGAACTCATGCACTTGTGCTGGAGGATACCAGTAAGGAATGTTCATAGCAGCGCTATCGCCTGTAGCTAAAACCTAGAAACAGATGTCCTTTAATAGTAAAGTACATTTTTAAAAACCTGTGGTATATTCATGCAGTGAAAATAGCCATGAAAGGAAACACACTACAGCCACATGAAGCCACGCAGGCAAATGGAGACAAACCATGGAGGAAAAGCAGTCAAGGAAATGATCATCTTAGGAGGGAGCTGTGACCCAGACCCACACAGGTTGGTTTCTGAGCTGCTGGCCATGTTGTTTCTTGACTGGTGGTTGCAACAGGTGTTCATGTGATAACTTCTCTTAAATGTTTGATTCCACAGCAAAAAGGGTTTTAAAATAACCTGAAATAAATCATTGCTTTATTTAAAAATGCATGGCACACAGCCCCTTAAAAAGAGACTTCTCTTACAACTGTGAGGGTTTTCTAATGTAGGAATACATTTTTGTGGGAAACAAGACTTACAAAAACAAAAATGAACATTTTTCATTAGTAATCCATACACCAGGATTTTAAAAAATTTATTAATTTGAGAGAGCATGAGCAGGGCTCCATCCGAGGACCCAGAGATCATGACCTGAGCCCAAGGCAGAGGCTTAACTGGCTGAGCCACCCAGGGGCCCCAATACACCAGGATTAGAAAGAGTAACATTATTAGGGTCTACTCCACAAGAAAATTTCCCATAATAATTAGAAACCATACCCTCTGATCAACACGAATTCCTTTTTGTGAGCCATTTTATTTTTATTTTATTTTTAAAGATTTTATTTATTTATTTGACAAAGAGAGAGAGAGAGAGAGAGCGCACAAGCAGGGGGAGCAACAGGCAGGCAGAGGGAGAGAGAAAAGCAGGCTCCCGGCAGAGCGAGGAGCTGGATTCGGGCAGAGCCCGGAGATCATGACATGAGGCCAAGGTAGCTGCTTAACCGATAGAGCCACCCAGGCGCCCCTTATGGGACATTTAAAAAATTTAAACAAAGTTTTTATTTGGTCTTAAGTGGTTTGTTCTGGAAAACATATTAGCCTTTTAATAAAGTGGATTTTTAAAATTTATTTTATTTATTATTTTTTTTGGTTTTGTATTTTAAGTCGGTGTTTTGGACACTCCATTCCTGCTAGGAATAGAGAGAATGCATTCGACTCTTTTGGCACTATGGGCTCACAAAATTATCGTTATTGAAGCTTCGGCTCCTACCACGCCTAGCTGGGCGGCCGGTAAGATGGGACAGGTGGTTGCTGTAGTTAAGAGTAAAGATGCAGCAGCGGCTTGGCTGGCTTTGTTTGCTCCATCCAAAGACCTCCGGATTCTTACTTCGCAGACGCCGGAGGAATGCATATCTGCCCACCTTTTCCCAGACACCTCTACCGCCGCTTAAACTCCTCCCGGTACAAGTGGGGAAACCGAGACCGAGACTCGGGGCTATCCACACCTGTCTGTCCGCGGAACCAAGCCTCGGGGCGCCCCGGCCCCTGCCCAGCGCTGCCCCCAGCGGACGTTGCTCCCCGGTTGGGGACGGTGCGCGGCGCCCCGGCGCCCCCGAGTGGAGGGAGAGGTACGGAGGGAGAGGTACCGAGGGAGAGGGCGGCGGAGGGCGGGGCGGGGCGGGGCGCGGTGACAGCGCGGAGCCGGGCCCGCCCCTGGCTCCCACCCCCGGAGCCCACAGCGCCCGCCCGCGGCCGCCCGGGAGCTTGTCCAGCCCCGCGCTGCGCTCGCCCGCCCGCCCGCCAGCCGCCGCCAGCTCCCGTCCGCCTGCCGCCCGCGCTCGCCCCGTCGCCGCCCGCGCCCGTCCCCGCGGCTCTACGGCCCGGTAAGCCCCCCACCCGGCCCGGGGTACCACTCACGCTCGCGGGGCTCCCTGCCCCCGCGCCGGGGCCCCAGCCATATCTGGGCAAAATATTCAGCTGTCGCCGCCGCCGCCAAGAGGGACTGAGCGTGGCTCCCTCTATAAATAGCCGCCGCCTCGGGTTGCCTCGGGGGCTGGGGAGCGCTGGTCTCGGGGTCCGGAGCCCCGCGCTGCGTCGGCGCCCCTAGGCTCCCGGGGCCCCAGCCGCGGCGCTCTCGTCTCCGGCCCCCCGGCGCCGCGTCTGTAAGCGGCGGAAGGACCCGTGCGCTCTCGGAGAGCGGCGCCGGGCTGGGGGTCCGGGCCGAGGTCCGGGCGGAGGTCCGGGCGGAGCGGCCACCCCCGCTGCTCGTCACTTGCCACTCGCCACCCGCGCCGCGGGGCTCTGAGCCGGCGGGCGCTCTGCTGGGGACAGGTGCTGCCCGACGGAGCCCGGCACGAGGCGTGGCCCTTCCCCGCTGCCGAGAGTTTGGGGGTGGGAGTGGGGCGTTCGTGCTTGGTGGACGAGGAACCGAGGTTCCTGCGCCAGCTGGTGACAGGAAAAGTTTCCCGAACTACGGGAGCTGACACGGTTGAACGCACCACGATGCAGGCATTTCGTGCCGAGGGAGAGCGTGCCGAGGGAGAGTCTGGAGGCAGAAACCCCCTCGCTGTCGCCATCTCACGGGGTGGTCTTGGCGAGCCCACTCCCTTCTCTGGTCCTCAGTGGCCCCGTTCGTAAGCGCAGGGTTTGGTTCGGGTGATGGAGCTAGGAGTCTGGGCGGTGAGAGCAGCAGGGTGCGCTCTTGACCACCCGCGCTGCCCCACACCTGTTCCCTGGCTCTGCCCTGGGACGCCGGGGCCCAGCCGCGCACAGCCTGGGGCGTGATGGAAACCGGACACTTAGGCAGTCCCTCTGACTCAGGCCTATACTGGGACCTACGAGAGCCCTCGGAATAGCCTGTGCCGTATACGTCCAGGAAGAGCGTCCCACGGTAATTACCGACGCCTCTGCTGGGGAGCAGCCATCACCCTCACAAAGCAGCCTGTGAGTCAAACAGCCTTAGATCCGACGAACTGGGCAGGACCACAGGCTCCAGTCCAGCTGCTCCCTGGCCTCAATTTCCCCGTCTATACAGTGCTTATGATGCGGCCTCGGAGACACGCAAGCACCACGCCACCCCCCAGCCACCCAGCCCCTTCCTGCTACACCTACCCTGCAAGTGGTCTCCACCTTCATTCACTCTCTCAGATTCTTGAAGATGACCTAGCCCCAATTTTTCCGTATCCGAACCAGACCCTAACTCGGGTTCAGGACCCTCAGAGGGAGCACCCCCCAAATCGTCATCTTTCTCCCAGTGAGGACAGCTATTTCATTCTTTATCAAGGGTCACAGGACCCCCTGCTCAAGGTCACGTGCTGCTGGGCAGGCCAGGAGGCCTGCAGATTCCACTAGCCTTTCTTGTCTCTTTCCTGACCCTTCCTGCTGCTCTTAGGGCAGGTCTTGTGATCTGTGAGCGCCCCACTAGTGCCCCCTCTTTTTTGAGCTGCTGCTGTCCAGAACTTTCTGCTGCTCAGACAATAGCGCCCTCATTCTGAAATTTCATTTTTGCTTCAACTTTACTTCCTATTATACATTTTCCCTAGACCTCAAAGCCTCCCTGATAAAGAAGTAAGGGGGAATGAAGACAGCCAGAGCTGCATCAATCTGAGCCATGCAACAAACAGAGTGAAAACAAGGAATGTTGTCATTTGGTGTTTTTACTCCCTTTCATGAGCCCATCTTACAAATTCATGTTTTTGTCTGGCTTGGCCGGCAAGTTACTCCCAGCCGCAGTGGAAAGCCAGTGTCCTCCAAAAATAGCCTCCGCCCCACATTATCAGGGCCTCACACCTTCTCCCTCACCCAGGGTAGGGCTGCTTGCTGCCGCTCAGCTAAAATGTGAAAAATAGGGAGTAGGTATTTAGTGGCAGCTCCGAGTAACAGGAGCTGGACTGACCTGGAGGTTAGGACTCCTGGCTCCCACCCCAACTCTGCCACCCATTCTGAGTGACCTTGAGCTGTGAGGGGGTGGGCAGAATGGTCCCCACGAGATCTGGGGTTAAGAGGGCTTAGAGGTTCCCTTGGAAGACTTGCTAGCCTGAGAAAAGTGAAGAGCCAGGGATAAAACTAAGAGGGGGACACCCCCCACCACCACCATGAAGAGGAGGGAAGGAGTAGGAGAAAGTAGTTTCCCAGGAGCCGGGGGAGGAGAGAGGTCGGCAGTGGCCATTGCTAAGGAAAGACAGAGGGGCTGAGGACTGGGAAGGGGCCACCAGGACTGGCACGTGGTCTTGGGTGACTTTGGACTGGGCCTTGCAAAGGGATCAAACATGGGCTTTGCCACTGCGTTACGGGGGCCAGTGACCCAGCCTGTCTGTCTCGGCCTCAGTTTCCTCCTCTGTGCAATGGGGACGATAACAAGACCAGTTCCACATGGGTTGCTGTGGGTATGAAGTGAGGGGATGCTGGGGGAGCCCTCAGCTCAAGGGCTTGGTACCTGCAAGGATATTTCTAGCGTTAGCGAGAGGAAGAGGCAGGCTAATGGGAGCGGAAGACGTGGGAACAGAGTCTACCACTCCTGAAAGCTCCACTGAGAAAGGAGTAGGGAGGGAAGGTAGCAGGAGCTGAAGACAGGCGTGGGGGGCGATGGGCAAGGGAGGACAGGTGCTTCTGGGATGAGGCTTGTGGGAAGAGGTGGAAAAGGACCCAGAAGACAGGAAGATGCTGAAAAGAGAATCTGGGGGTGTGCAAATGGGAGGGGACCAGGGCCTGCCTTAACCACCTGCCGAGTGTCACAGCCTCTAGAACCCCGTTCCTCTAGAATCAGGTTAAGCATAGAAATGAGGTAAAGTAAAATGAACCCAGTCCTGGCTCTAACCCCTGCCTCCCCCTAGCAGGCTTCAGGATCTGCAAAGGAGGGTAGTGATGGGCCACGAAGGGTAGTTTGACTTGGCCCAGGAGCCTTGTGACCTTGGCTTGCTTATTTCTGAAATGACATCATCTATCAATGACTCCTGCTGAGTCCAGGAGTCATAATGGCCTTTTCCAGTCAGTGTTTTGATTTTTCAGTCTTACTAATGGATCAGCCAGGCTGCCAACATTTCTAAAGAGGCTGGTTCGCTTTTCACTGAAAGCCAGAACACCAAATAGATCAATTATTGGGCTGCTCCGAGCTATTATCAGTGTAAAGCCACAGTCCTGTTTCTGTAGGAGAACACGAATCGGAGAGCAGAATTCTGGGATCATTTCCTCTCTTTTGCTTTGTTTTATAAGATCCTCTGTTGGTTAATTGTGAAAGGATCCGACTCTCTTTGCCCCTAATGATAATGAAAGAATGAGCTCATTGGAGTCAACCTAGGACACGTCTGGAAGGTTTTCTTCGATGTCAGGAAATGCTGGGCCCTTGTCTGGTCTGAAAACGAAACAAATTCAAGCATTTCTCCTGTTTCTCTTTTCTTGCATCCTTTTGTTTTTTCTCTCAGACAAAAACACATCTGTGAAAGTCTGGAGTTACTGTGCACGGGGATGAGAGGAGAGGAGGCAGGTCAAGCCCTGGCACCCATGTGTCCCGGCCTCAGGACATCTTCTCACGGGCCACAGCCTGAGCGACTGTGCATCCTGGGAGTTCTAGGGCAGTAACCCCATGGCCATTCCTGGGGATGCTTCTGTTGGGTCATGAGTTGTGGCCACTGGGGTGTTCGGCCTCCATGTCCCTGGGAACTGAAGGAAGTAGTAACGGCTCTTGGCCTCACTCAACCTCCTTCATGGACTCATCTTGCATCTCTTAAATGTCAGTGCCACTCTCAACCCTATTCTCTTTCCACCCCACACCCTTCTCCAATCCCATTCATGCAGGGCTCCAGCCACGGACCATAAACTCACAACTCCCAGATTTGTGTGTCCCGCCCGGGCTGCTCTCCTCAGCTGCAGGCATCCATGCCTCCTGCCAATCAGACAAAACCAATAGGGAGTCCCAAAGTCACTTCACACCCAACAGGTCTGACTCAGGCTCATCACCAACTCTTCCTTCAATGTCTTCCATCTTGGTTAACATTAGTAACACCATCCAGCTAGGCACCAAGCCAGAGATCTCCCTTTCCTTCCCCACCCCATTTATTTGGTCGAGAATCCTGTCAATTCTACCTTCCTGAATATTCCTTTTAGTCATTTCTGCCTCCACAATCATGACACCAATCAAGTACTTGCTGTCTCTTCCCTGCGCTATTGTCAGAGCCTCATAAATATCTCTCTGCATCAAGGTTTTTCTTCTTCTGTGACACTGTTGAAAGATCTTTATGAGGGTACCTGGGTGGCTCAGTGGGTTAAAGCCTCTGCCTTCAGCTCAGGTCATGATCCCAGAGTCCTGGGATCGAGTCCTGCATTGGGCTCTCTGCTCCACAGGGAGCCTGCTTTCTCTTCTCTCTCTACCTGCCTCTCTGCCTACTTGTGATCTCTGTCTGTCAAATAAATAAATAAATAAATATCTTTATGAAATGTAACTCCAACCCTGTTATCTCTCTCCCTTCAGGGACCCCTCATTTCCTACCAGATTCCTTAGCACTAAACCCAAGACCATCAAAGATCTGGCCTCAAGCTACTTCTCCCAAACCGCCTCTTGACCCTCCTGCAAATTCTCCTTAGCTTCTGGTCATGGAGCCAGCCTATGTGACTTCATGGCTCCCTGGCTTTAGCTCTGCTGTTCCTTCTGCCTGGAATGCTGTTCTCTCTCTTCCTAACATGGTGGACTTGTGGTCCTCCTTTGAAGCAAAGTTCCTCGTTGCCTTACCTGTGTACACTCAGCCCCCCAAATGGACCTCAGAGCACCAGCCGTAGTGTGTTCTAAATGGAATCGTCAGCTAAATCCTTGTCTCCAAAGAGACTGACAGACACTTGAAGACAATTTATGGGTGATTTATTTCTGCTTCCCCAGTGTTCCAGCTCAGATCTCAGAGCTTGTCTCAGTGTAGGCACTTTCTGTGGGGACAAATGACTGACCATTGAATGGATGAGTGAGCGAGTAAGAAGGTATGCAAATGAGAGCCCAGTGACAGCGATGACAATCACAAAACAGAAACTGGTATCTACAGCATGTTTTCCCAAACCATTGACCCCATGAGGGCAAAAAACCCTATTCCACTCCCCCTGACTCTAAACCCCAATCAGCCCCATCCCAACACACAGAATGAATCCATGATCTCATTTGAAACTCAGGAATCCTGTAAGGGGGGAAGGGTAGGTGTTATTAACCCACTTTGTTGACAAAGGACAGTGAACCCAAATAGGAATTGTCCCAGGTCATCTAATTGGGGTGCATATTCCAGAAAAGCCAAAGTGTTTTCCATGGTTTGGGAGGCTTGAGAAGTGAGAGGGCTTGCGTCCTGTTCTAGGGTTTCTCTAACATTTGAATCATTTGGGATCTTATTAAAATACAGACTCTGGCTCAGTAGACCTGGGACAGGTTCTGAGATTCTGAATTTCTAGTAAGTTCCTCGTGTCTAAAAAGCTTTAATCATTTTATTAAGTAATAGGCTTAATGATAAGCGCTAATGAACACCTCCTATTGCTATGCTCGGCCCACATGCACAGACTCCCATACTTTGAGCACCGAGGGAGGGCTGGTTATCTCCACTGTTGCCCTTGGCCCTTGCATTAAGATATCATTTTTTATTAAAATCTACAAATGAGTTCATTTAAACCCTGACTCAAAATCCAGAGCTCTTACTTGGTTTTTGCTTTTGTTTGATGGGTTGGTTGGTTTTGTTTTTAAGGGAGCATGTGCAGGGCACACATATGGAGGGTTATGGGGTAGGTTGGAGGTGGTGGGGCATGTGGGGAAGGCGGGGGTGTGGGAGGACAGAATGGGCAGGTAACAGGGACCCTAGTGATGGTGGGGAGGGCCTGTGGTAGGCATGTATGTGGCCACAGCACGCTGGTGAGGGCAAGACTCCAAAATCGACCTGCTGCCGGAAGGGTCAGGCTGAGCAGCAGTGGGTAATCTCCATCTTCTGCTACCTTCCCTCCTCCTTTGCAACTTGGAGAGATTTAGGCCCAGACAGGACTGTCAAGCCCAACTGTCCACTTCCTGGCCAGCCTAGAACCTCTCCCCAGACTCCTGTATCTCGTGGCCTTTTCAGGGCACGCTGCTTATAAGTGAGGCATCTGTGAGCCCAGGATGAGCGCTCCCAGTGCTGCGATGGGGACACGACTGCCTCCCTCAGAACCACTCAGAAGACAAGGGTGGGGGGAGCTCTAAAGAGGGACTGTCCTCCTGGCAAACCCAGGACGTTTTAAAAAGTCAGACAGAGGGGCGCCTGGGTGGCTCAGTGGGTTGGGCTGCTGCCTTCAGCTCCGGTCGTGATCTCAGGGTCCTGGGATCGAGTCCCGCGTGGGGCTCTCTGCTCGGCAGGGAGCCTGCTTCCCTCTCTCTCTCTCTCTCTGCCTGCCTCTCCATCTACTGTCAAATAAATAAATAAAATCTTTAAAAAAAATTAAAAAATAAAAATAAAAAGTCAGACAGAAAGACAATATTGTATGCATTTGTTTGTGGTTTTCTATTGCATTCCATTTACACCATTGAAAGGCTTTGAGACCGCTTAAAATAAACCTGCTCAGGCAACGTAACTGGGAAGAACAGATGTTTTAAAAAAGACAGGGCTGCAAGCTTGAAAATTAGGATTCTAAAATCCTGGGAACCTGATGGGAGCTCAGGGCCTTGCTCTCACCTTTTTTTCTGGAGAAAAACGGATGTTCTTGTGCATGGCAGTTCATCACCACATGTCACCACAGTGGGTGGGTAAGTCCCCGTGAAGGTCACTCGAAACCCCAGGTTAAAAATGTCCACTGCAGAATAAGGGGTGGTAATTAGGCCAGCGTCTTGGCTGAGATGGCAACTGTTTTTGGACACCCAAGTCAGCTCTGGGATGAATCATGATGGCCAAGGGGAAAGGGACACAAGATGAACTGGGGGACGGTTGGTGTCTGATGAAAAGAACACTGGTCTTTCAGGGGAGACAGGTGTTTTCTGAGCCTTCCTTCCCAGACCATACATCACAATGCAATACGAGGTGGAAGGCTGCTTCCTTTTTTTCCCCAAGATTTTATTTATTTATTTGAGAGAGAGAGGGAAAGAGACAAAGCAAGCATGAGCAGGGGGAGAAACAGAGGGAGAAGGAAAAGCAGACACCCTGCTGAGCTGGGAGCCTGATGTGGGGCTCCATTCCAGGACCCTGAGATCATGACCTGAGCTGAAGGCAGACACCTAACCAACTGAGCCACCCAGGCGCCCCTGGAAGACAGTTTAGCATCGGGCTTAAGAACATGGACTTTGAGGACAGCTCCCTGGGTTCAAATCAAAGGTCTGCCTGTTACTAGCCATGTAAATTCAGGTGATTTTAAACTCTCCATGCCTCAGTTTCTCCTTTTATAAAATGGGGTTGTTGTGGGAACCTATTTCCCCATCTGTAAAGCGGGGGTGCTGTGGGGACTAAATGAGCTATTATACGTGAGTGTGTAAGACCGCGCCTGTGATGCGGTTAGCATCCCACAGCGTGAGCTCTGACGGGGAGGCAGCGTGAAGTAGTGACGACACACACAGCCAGGTGGAGTCTTGTCTGGATACAAATTTCAGCTCGAGTACTTACTAGCTTTGTGACCTTGGTCACTGTATTAAGTTACATCGTGTCCCCCCAAAATCATGTCCACGGAACCTCAGAAGGTGACCCTATTTGGAAATGGGGTCCTCACAATGTCATTGGTTAAGACAAGGTGTTAGTGGATTGGGGTGGGCCCTAGATCCAGCGACCGGTGTCTTTGTAAGAGGAGGGGACCCACACGACGAAGGAGGGCCTGCGATGACAGAGTCAGTGATGCAGGTAAGAGCCAAGAAATTCCACAGAGCTGGTGCCGGCATCACCAGGAGCTAGGAGAGAGGCTTGAGACAACGGATTCTTCCTCAGAGCCTCCAAAAGGAGCCAACCCTGCTGATATCTTGGTTCCCAATTTTTGACATTCTGAGTTGCAACAGAGCAAATTTAAGCCGTCCAGTTTGTGGTAACTGGTTATGGCACCCCTTGGGGGCTAATGCGGTCAGATGGCTGCAGTCCAGTTTCTACATCTATAAAATGGGAATAAAAAGTACCCACTTCCTAGAGTTATTAAGATTGCTTGAAATAATCTGTAGAAAGTGCTTAGCACTGTGTCCCTGATGCAGGATGTCCAGAATAGCATTTGTTATTATGAGGTACAGTGACACGCTGGGAGGAACAGCCCCAAGGCTGAGGTTAATAACCTTCGCCCTATGTCTGCACTAGACCTATGTACCCAGGGCCCTGTGAATGAACTGTTATGTGGTTTCCGGTTTTTTGCTAATACAGATAATAATCAGATGATTGATACATGTATCTTTGTATAATCCAGTGAGTAAATGAGCAGGATGAATTCCCAGAAGGAGTATTGCTGAGTCAAAGGGCCTGGGCAGTTGGGTAGATATGGCTTAACTTGCCTTGAAAGGGAGTAAACCAATGGGAGTTTCTCTTCCCTGTGACAGCGCTGTCTCCCCCACATCTCGCAAACACTGGGGATTCTCAGGCTTTCGCTGTTTTGTTAATGCGATGGATGGAACCCATAGCTCATTTCTTAATTTACCTTCCTGTAGTTAGGAGTGAGCATCGTTATCTGCCTCTAGGTTCTTTAGCCATTTGTGTTTTTAGGTGAATTGCCTGTTCCTTTCCTCTCTCTACATTTTCGTTGAGCTGATTTAGTTGTTGGCACTTTGGTTTGCTCTGGTTTTTTGGTAGCACTCTGTCTATTAAATAAATTAGCCCTTTGTTCAATGAGCAGCCGATATCCCCCCCACCCCATTTGCCATTTGCTGATTTTTATATTGCTTTTCTCGAAAATACAAAAACTGGCTTCAGGAGCCAAACCTTATGTTAACACCTGCTGTGAAGCAAGGTGACAAGCTGTGTTTGTCAAATGGAGACTAAGGAGAGGAGTGAGGTCCACAGGCTTTTCTACAAACCAGCCTTTATTCTACCAATGCTTTTGATATATGGCTGTCAAAGCCAGTAACAACGCGAGGCGTTCATTCATTTACTTAGCAAACTTGCCCTCAGCACCTGAGAGGCACAGGCTTTGTGGGGGACTGTGGGAGAGGACACGTTTGCTCCCAAGTAGCTTTCAGTCTGGGGGACAGAGGAGTACATTAGATGATGCTTCTGGGGCACCTGGGTGGCTCAGTGGGTTAAGCCGCTGCCTTCGGATCAGGTCATGATCTCAGGGTCCTGGGATCGAGTCCCACATCAGGCTCTCTGCTCAGCAGGGAGCCTGCTTCCTCCTCTCTCTCTCTCTTCCCACCTCTCTGCCTACTTGTGATCTCTCTCTGTCAAATAAATAAATAAAAATTTAAAAAAAATCCTTTAAAAAAAAAAAAAGATGATGCTCCTGTTGGCCGAACTCTGACGCCCTCTCCCACTTGTACTAAGATGTCCCTTTGCAGCTGGGAGGGAGATGGCACAGAAGAGGCTGGGTCTGGTGAGAGCTCACAGGGGCTTCCGCTGGAGGAGCTGCCGAGAGGTGGGGGAAAGGAGCCCCAGAACAGGCTGTGGCCCGGTTTGCAGCCGGCCAGGGTCAGGAAATGGTTTCAGAGCCCTTTCCTGGAACCCTGTTGCTTACAGTGATTCGTGCAGTGACTCAGACACTGTGATGACCTCAAGAGATGCAGAATGAAACTACGCACAGCCGCGTGCACCCACACGCACATGGCCTTTCTAATTTAACCCACTGGACAGTTTTGATGGACGTGTGGACCTCTGAGACTCCACGTGTCCTGGGATGGGGCTCGTAGCAACGGCAGAGAGAGACAGGGTCAAACACTGTGTTTAGCTTCCCTGCTTTTTCAGCAGGTGTTTTCCCGTATGACTAAGAGAATGAGATCAGCTGGGGGGAAATAAAAACAAACAGCCCAAGAGACAAGACTCTTAAAGAGAATGTTCCTGGTGCAGATCCTAAATCCATGCCGTGGTAATCTAGGTCGTCTGCCTGCTGGGGAGTCCCAGAGCACATCTGTCCCTCCTTCCCAGAGGCAGCGCATTATGGGCGTGAAGAGTGTGACCATGTCTCTCCTGGTCCTTCAACTGTCCTCCCTGTGATACCCTGGCTTCCTTTCTCTGGACTCATCACCGCTCATGAGCAAACGTTCAGTTCACAGAAGAGGTCGCCCACGTGGCCACCAGGTGTACGAATTGTACTCAGCATCGCTAGAGAGCAGGGAAACACACAATGAAATACCACCAGCCATCCGGCATCATGGCTCAGACTAAAATGAAAAGTACGGACCATAGCAAGAGGTGATGAGGATACAGAGCAACTGGAACTCTCATCCACCATTGGTAGAAATGGAAAATTGGGAAATTACTTTGGGAAACTGTTTGACAGTGTCTACTGAAACTAAATGTACACTTACTCCAGGCGAGTAATTCAACTCCAGGGATGTACCCAAGAGAAATAAGGGATTATTTCTACCAGAAGGCATGTGTAGCCCTATTTATAGTTACCAAATACTAGAAATAACTTAAATGTTCATTACCAGTAGAGTAACTAAGTTATGGTGTAATTTGTTTGATGGAATACTACACATCAGTGAAAAAGAATGACCGCTTGTTAACACACAACACAGATGAATCCCACAGTTGTGATGTGCGTGAAAGACGCTGGACGTGAGAACATTCCCTCTGTGTGTTTTCATTTATGCAGTGTTCAAAACAGCTAAAACCCACCTGTGGTTTTAAGAGTCAGAAGAGCAATTACCTTTGAGGGAGATAGACCAAGAGGAGGTACAAGAGCATTCTGGTGGACTGGAAATGACCCCTGTCTTCCTCTGAGTGGTGTTTACATAGGTGAAGACGTGGGAAATTCAGGGAGCTGTGCTGTCAAGACTGGCACACTTGACTACATACAAAGCCAATGCCTTATTAAAAAGGAAAAAAAGTCACCCCCACAAATGAAAGGGTGGGGGCCCAGAACTGAGCCCCAGCATGAAGCTAAGCAAGACCACCATTGCCTTTCTTCAGCCAATGAATGCGGAGGAGATCCCATCATGACTCGGGCCAGTGCCTTACACTGTTGACTTATGTTGGGTTGACCGTCCCTTGAGAACCCCTAAATCTTTCTCATGGCCACTCAGCTATGTCCCCACCCATCTCATGTTTATGGGGTTGGCTTGTCGGGTCTCAAGCGCTGTGGGACTGAGACAAGGGGAAGGAAACCAGCAATGTGAACTGTATCATCCTTTATCTCATTCTGTCTGTATAGCACCATGCGTGTGACATGGCCCCAGGGATCTCTGTGTGAGTGTTACCCTCCCAACTTCACTATAAGCATCCTAAGGACCAGGAAATATCTTAATTTCTGTCTGTGCCACAAAGGCCCACCCTGCCCTGCATGTAGTAGGTTCTCAGTAAATACCCAATGAATTGGGTTGTCAAAGCTGAGATCCAGAGAGGTACAGCAACCTGCCCAAGATCGCACAGCAAGTCCTCAACCAACAGGACTTGTAACTAGATCCCCTGACTCCCATCCCAGTGCTCCTTCTGCTGTTGCCCAGTGGACCGCTTCCTGCAGAGGCAGGGACCATGGGTGGGAAGATACGAGGGAGGAAGGAAAAGGACCATCTGAGGGGAGACAAAGCTGAGTCTGGGCTTTCAGGATGTGTGTCCTGGGGAGAAGACTGGGGATGGCTTGTAGGTGACATAGTTGCAGAGACTGTACCCTGCAAAGGACACTGGGCTTCGGTGAATTCTCTGTAGATATCTCCTGAAATTCTTAATTTTATCTTTGGCTTTGTATTTTTAAGTGAAGTGCCATGGCTAACAGAGCATACCCCAGGCTTAGCGGCTTGGCCCGCTCGAGTCCCCACCTCCTGCTGCCTCTTAGACCCCAGCTGCCTCCCATCCTGGGCACCTCCCCCCGGGTCCCACCAGCCTGCCTGTGCTACCTCTGTGGATCTCTGGCAATGCTGCCTCTCGTCCCCCCTAGTCTAGCACAGAGGTCGTGATCCCCCAGATGGCTCATTTCTGTGTGTGTGCTGTGTGTGGGCTCCGGGGGGGTGGGGTGGGGTGGAGAGAGTGGCTGCTAGTGCATTTGGCATGCATGTTTTGTGTCGCAGCCCACGGGTACCTGTGTGACCCAGAAATTAAACAATAAGAAAACACTATGATACAGCAAGAGTGAGGCCATGAGAGGAAGGTAAAACTTTATATCTTGGTACCTTTAGTGGCACTTTTTTCTGATTTTGAACAGAGGATCCTATGGTCTTACTTTGCACTGGACCCAGACCCAGCTCATTTGGCAGTCAGTCCCGTGGCGGGGTGGGGGTAGGAGGGAGTTCTCCCACGGCCCAGTGGGGGTTAAGCAGCAGGCCAGGCCTCCCTGGGGAAGCAAGATGGCAGGGGACATGGGCCAGCAAGTGGCTGGGAAGCTCAGCCCTCTCGTCTGGCTCCCTGGCTGGGTCTCACCACAGGGACACCACTCCCCAAGGCACATTCACCCCTTGCTCTGCCAGGGACATGGAACAGCGGCCTGGAAGTGATCAAGGTGTATCGGCTGCAAAGGTCTCTGCACGTTGCATGCTGATTGGTACGATTCTTGCATCACATTCTATGACCCTGTTACAAAGCCTAAACCTTGAGGAGGTTAAGCCGCCTAGAGCTTCCATTGCTTGCTTGTTTGCTCCTTCCACACCCTACCTAGTAGCCCCCACCCAGGGCTGGTTGACTTTCTCCCCTTGCGGGTCACTGGCCCAGGCTGGAATTCGGTCGTCTGCTCTGCTCCCCGGGCCCATGTCCCTGACCGAGCTGCGGTGACCGGGCCCTCACTCTGCGCCAGGCCTGGCTGCTCACCGAGATGTGGAGCTGATCAGAGCGGGGCTGCCCACTGGGCCCAGCTAGTGGGGGAGAGGATGGGGTGCTGAGGGACATGGGGACACAGTTGTCCCCAGTCCCCAGGAGGCTGTGCAGGGGGAGGGTCAGCCACCCCAATAAGGAGGTCAGGATGCTTCACTCTCTGGAAAGACTGTGCCTCCAGGACTTAGCAGGTCTTCAGAGGGCATGGAGGTGGGGAGAGGACCCTCCCGGCTAAGAAGACAGCTGGGAAGACTGAAATGTCAGGGGTGGCCGGGGCGAGTGTTCTAGTACAGCCGGAAAGGGAAGCTTGGGCTGGATCAGAAGCTTGGGAGGCCCAGCGGCCATCAGCTCTCCAATGGCCTCCCACCCCAGGCCGACATGTTTGCTCTCCGTCTGTCATGATGGGGCCTTTGAAGGTGGCTTTCAGCTTGGAGCAGCATCAGAACTGACGTTCATGAATATCATTTAGAGGCTGAGTTGGGCGTGGACAGGAAAGTAGGGATGAAGCAGGGAGAGGTTGGGGGACTGTTGTGATAACATAGATTTTAAAAAGACAAGCCTCATGGAAAGGGAGAGGAAGGACAGACAGAAAGGACCGGAGAAAGTTAGGCTTCTGGTCCCAAACGGACAAATATGGTAGGATTCCACGAAGATGAAGTGCCTGGGGTGGTCACATTCACAGGGACAGAAGGAGAGTGGTGGCTGCCAGGGGCTGGGGAGGCTGGGCGGCGGCATGGGGAGTTAGTGCTTAATGGGGCGAGTTTCAGAGCAAGTTCTGGAGATGGGCAGCAGCGATGGCTTCGCAACAGCGCGACTGTGTTTCATGCCACCCAGCGGATTACTTAAAAAGGTTAAAATGGTAAATTTTAGGGGCTCCTGGGTGGCTCGGGGGGTTAAGCCTCTGCTTTCGGCTCAGGTCACGATCTCAGGGTCCTGGGATCGAGCCCCGCATCAGGCTCTCTGCTCGGCGGGGAGCCTGCTTTCCCTCACGCTCTGCCTGCCTCCCTGCCTACTTGTGATCTCATTCTCTGTGTCAAGTAAATAAATAAAATATTTTTTAAAAAATGGTAAATTTTGTTATATGCATTTTATCACAATCTCAAAATCACTGTAATGTTTAAAAAATAAGAAAGAGAGAGGGGACTGGCGGGCGTGGGGACTGACCAGAGCGAGGGGAATGGGGAGGGGACGTGCAGGCTGGCCCCAGGGGTGACTGAGGCTGCTCTGGTGGTCACCCAGGAGGAGAAGGTGGGGGTGGGCAGCCAGGTCCACATTCAGCGTTGGGCATGTGGGGCCTGGGGGGCTCCAGGAGTGCCTGGCAGGAGCCGGGGCTGGAGAGACTGGCTGAGAGTCATCAGCTTATCACTGGTAACCGAATCCACACAGGAGAAGATGAGGAGCGCCAGGAGAAGTGTGAGATGTGAGGAGAGGGCAGAGCCCAGGGGACCCGTGGGCCAAGGAGAATGAATGCGTCATTGGGCTGACGGAGAAGGAAGGGCAGAAAGGAAGGAGGGAAACCCAGAGAGTCTGAGCTCTCGTGGGCTACAAGGAACAGGGTTCATTCAAGGTGCCTGAGCACGGGGAAGGTAGCATGTGGGAGACAGGGTGGGCCTCCCGAGGACTGTGGGAGGATGGGGTTCTCCTGGCAATCCAGCATGAGCCTCAGCAACCCAGACCTGGGGGAGCAGGGCCCTTCTGGGGACACAACGTTCTCTATCTCCTTCTCATCCCAGGATTTCACCCTCCTCTGAAGACTTTTACTCCCCTAGATGTCTCTTCCCTCGTGGCCTCAGCTTCCACATGCTCATGGCGGTCTCTTCACCCCCAGCTTCCCCTGCCACCTGCCTCCCTTTCTCCTGGAGGCCCTGTTCAGTGCTGTTGTGGGTTGAATTGTATCGCCCCAGCATTTATACCTGTGATTGTGACCTTATTTGGAAGTAGGGTCTTTGCAGACAATCAAGTTAAGATAAGCTCCCAAGGGCAGGCCCTAATCCAGTATGGCTGGCATCCTTATATTAAGGGGATGTGTAGGCACAAACACGTCCAGAACAGGGAGACCGCCAGCTCAAAGCTAGGAACGCCTGAGGCTCCCAGAGCAAGGGGAGAGATGGGGACCAGATTCTCCCAAAGAGCCTTCAGAAGGAGCCAACGTTGCCAACACCTCGATTTTGAAGGTCTAGCTGTCAGGACTGAGAGACAACCATTTCTGCTGTTAAAGCCAGTCAGTTTGTGGTACTTTGTTAAGACAATCCCAGGAACTAATACAGATGCCAAGAAATAAAAGCTCATTCACCCAACTCTAAGCCACCTCATGGCTCATTGACTAGCCGAGCAATCCGTTGCCCTTGAGCCGGGCACCTACTTTTCCAATCAGCTGAGAGGAAGTGTCACATGGTGTGAAGCATGGCTGCTCTTAGGGGTACCTCATGAAGGAGGGCCATGGGGAGACAGCTCTCTCAAGAGGGTATCTCAGGCACTCTTGTGTCCCTGAAGCCAAGGGAAGAGAGAGGGACAGGCTTCAGTGATGAGGCCTAAAATCTCTTTGACCAAAGTGTCTTCCAAAAGAGAAGGACGTGGGGCACCTGGTCCTTCAGTTAAGCATCTGCCTTCGGCTCAGGTCATGATCCTGGACTCCTGGGATCGAGGCCCATTTCAGGCTCCCGGCTCAGCCGGGAGTCTGCTTCTCTCTCTGACCCTCTCGCCTCTCATGCTGTTTCTCTCAAATAAATAATAAAATCTTTAAAAAAGAGAGAAAGAAGGACAAAGACACAAGAAGATCAAGTATGAAGCATCAGCTTTGTAAATCAGCCTTTCTTCACCCATCATCTTGACGTTCACTGTGCTGAGATAAGAAGACGACACGCCTGGAAAATACTCATTTGAACTTGTGACTCAGCCCCTCCTGACCTCAGGGAAACGCAGTCCATATATCCTGATGTTGTTCCACCACCTCCTTCCGGAGTTTTCCCGTGGGGCCAGATGCTGGAAAAGCCATTAGCAGAAGTGACTGGACCCGCTCCCCACGAAAGATTTAAAAGTGCATTTGGTACTCCGAGAGCTTTCACTTCTGAAGCTTGCTGATGGATGGCCTCAGCCCTTGACCCACTAATTTTTACTCTCCAACCTGCCTAGTTTTATTTCCTGGCACAGCCTGTGAGTTCTATATCTTCACGTGGAGCGGTGGTCTAAGGCTTTGGCTGCTGAGAAGGGAGGTGGCCAAATACACTGGCTGGGGTGACACAGACTCTAGCTGTGGAAAACTCAAGTTTTGCCGTGTGTCTTGTGTTTCTTGAGCCGCTCTTTTGTTTTTCTTACCAACTCTTACTCAGAACTCAATTTATAAAGCAGGTAGGAGAGGCGCCTCAGGTAGGCCATGCCGGAAACTTCATCATCACCCCCTTCCTGCTGCTGTCCCCGCCTTGGGTTCCCAGCTCTTGCAGACCCAAAGGATGCAAGAGGAGAAGAGACTTGCCCAAAGGCCCCAGGACACTAGACTGAAACCTGAATGTGCTCATTCTCTACTAATACATTTACCAGGCGCAGGGCTAGGCACTGGGGACACGAAGACAAATAAGACATAAGTCCTTCTCTGAGGGGAGTTACAGTCTGCTGATAGGGCCTGGGGGAGGCGGAGGGGGATGGGAAGGCAAGCCCAGCAGCAGCAGCAGCAGGGGGCGGCAGCCTCATGGTCACGGCTAGCGTTTGTGGAGCTGTGATGACCACACACCAGCCCCAGGCTTTGTACCTGATCTGCTTGAGGTCACTTAACCTTCACAACACACTATGGGGGGAACAAGCACTATTATACTCTCTCACTGTTCGGCATGACTGGCAACTTTCTACTAAACCCCCCCTTTCTTCAAGGAAAATCTGGTATGGAGCCCCAAATAAACACATTGGGCAAAACCAAGGTGAGCCCCCTCACTCCACCTTTCCTACATAACCCCTAGCAGGGGCCCTGAAGGAGCCTGAGGTCTCCCTGCTCACGGTTCAAAAACCACTCATGTGAGGGGCACCTCAGTTTTTGAAGGGCTCCATGAGGCACAGGTTACAAGCAGAATGTCCCAGTCCACTTACGCTCATTTTACAGATGAGCAAATGGAGGCCCAGAGAAAGGGAGGCATTTAGCAAGGGAGTCACCACCACAACCAGCACTCCAACCAGAGCCTTCTGAATCTCAGCTCTGTGTCCATCAGGGGCACCTCTTTTATTAGGAAATGGAAGCCTTTTATTACCAGCTATAAAACATCATCTCTTCTAAGCCACATTTTTTTTAAGTTTTTTTTTTTCAAAGATTTTATTTATTTATTTGACAGACAGAGATCACAGGTAGGCAGAGAGGCAGGCAGAGAGAGAGGAGGAAGCAGGCTCCCTGCTGAGCAGAGAGCCCGATGCGGGGCTCGATCCCAGGACCCTGGGATCATGACCTGAGCCAAAGGCAGAGGCTTTAACCCACTGAGCCACCCAGGCACCCCCTCTAAGCCACATTTTAATGTCAAGCTTACCATGGGCTCTACACACGTGGTTTTCACCTCCCTCCTACCCTGTCCCTCCCCACCTCCAGCTAGTCACTGACCCCAGGAAGAGAATCTTGCTTTAAAGAAGCCCATTCTGGGAGCCAAGTAGGTGAGTGTGGCTTGAAGCTGACAGCTTCCTAGCTGGCCTTAGGGGCCCTCCACTCCTCTCAGCTTATTTAACAGAAGGTCCGGTCGCTCTGTATCATTCCTGGGAAAGAACGGGCCTTTAATACCTCTGAAATAGGATTTTTTTAATTCAACAGTACCTTAGAGTGTGTAAGAGGAATGTTAACTTCCCTTCCCTATGTGTACTAAGCAGGGGAGTTCTTCGGGAATGTTCATGATTACACCCCTCAGGGTGGCATGTCTGGAGGTGGCCTGCCTGTCCCTCCTTCAAGGGCCCCCTAGTCACCACCTACGTCTCTCTCCTCGTGCCTTTGCAACTGCTCTTCCTACTGTCCTGTTTGGCAGCTAGTTCAGAGGTGTCTCTGTGAGTTAGTTCTGGAAGCCTCTGTACCTTTCATTGGTGTCCCTCTTGGCTATAGAAGCTTTCCTGGTTCCACTCAAGAGAAGCCAAATTAGGGTATTCTCTGCGCGCATTCACAGAAGGTTTTGTTTTTTGGTTTTGGTTTTGGTTTTTGGTTTTTGTTTTTCATCTATGCCAGGCATTGTCAGCTGCTTGTGCTTTCTTTGGAAATAAAAAGAAAGGAATCAAGGGGGACCCATTTATGGTCTGAACATCACATTCTTGGGGTCTGGGCAAAGGAAGATGTCAGACCAAGCTGAGCCATTCTTAGAGAAAAGGATGGCACTGGGGTTTTCTGTGTTTGGGAAGCAAGTCCTCTCTTATCAGACCGGCCTGCTGTATTTCTCCTGCAAATATGCTGGCACACGCACAGACGTACATTAATAACACGTCTCTCTACTTTCCGAAATGGAGGCTTTTCCTGTCGGCTTAGGGAACTTTAAGTGCACGGACTGTTTTTAGTTAACAATTATTCCAGCTTTTTGATTGAGGAGTTAATTGTCTTTTCCTAGCCTTCCTTTCTCTTTCTCTCTATGCTGGAAAGGCCCATCAGTCCTGTCACAGAGGAGCCATGGGTGTGTGTGTGCGTGTGCGTGTGTGTGCATGTGCGTGTGTGTGTTTGCGTAGGGATCTAAAAACACAAACTGCTGGTGAAGGCGATACTGATCGAATTCGTTTGCTGGGGCTGCCATAACAAAGTACCACAAAAAGCATGGCCTAAACAACAGACATATATCGCCTCAAAGTTCTGGAGGCTGAAAGTCCAAGATCAAGGTGTCGGCAGGGTTGGTTCCTTCCAAGGGCCATGGGGTCTGCTGCAGGCTTCTCCCTCTGCTTCTGGTGCTTTGCTGACAGTCTGCAGTGTTCCTCAGTCTGTTGAAAGCATCACCCTGGTCTCTTCAGCCTCACAAATGTTCCCGAGTGTGTGTCTGTCCAAATTTCCACATTTTACAAGGCTGCCAGTCCTTGGATGGGGATCTCACTCTGCTGTAGTACAACCTTGTGTAAACTGAACGAATTAGGTCTGCAATGATTCTATTTCCAGGCAATGTCACATTCTTCCTTGCAGTGTGGTGCTGGCTTCCGGAAGTCCTGGGGGCTGGAACTTCCACAGATGAATTTGAGGTGGGGGGCACAATTCAACCCCTAACAGCTGTACATAGGAGTGTATTCCATTCCACAGCATTGAGGGAAGTCCTGAGCTACTGCTCCCTGTATAGCCTGTCAGCTTCAGAAAGGAGGGCTAAGGGGGAACAGGCTCAAACACAAAGATGCCGGCAGCTTCCGCAGCAAGCTGACGTTTTCCAAAAGGAGAAGATGAAGTTCCAGCCCCCAGGACTTCTGGAAGCCAGAATATGTATATTCCCAGAGTTGCCTGATGCAGATAGAACTGCAATTAGGTTCATTTCAGTAAAAGGCACCCTGTTGCATGTGTGGCCCCAGGGTTGGGCCCTGAGGGAAGGGGGATGCGGCAAACTGGCACCCTGGCAGTGGGGAACGCCACAGGCCATGGATGTGAGCTGAGTGGAGAGTGTGGACCCAGCGCGAGGGCCGGAGTGAGCTTTGCTTAGTGACTGGACACAGAGGCTTCACGGAGGAGGTGATGTGTGAGCTGGGCTTGTCCCATGACCAGACACGTTGAGCCAACAGGGAGGACAGAGGGCTTAGGGCAGATCAGGATACATATGGTGGTTCTAGAACTTCCTGGAAGCATGATTCCCATGAGTCACTCAACCTCCCTAAGCTCCATGTCCATAAAATGAGGGTGACAACAAATACCTCCCTCAGAGGTTAAATTAGAAAATCCTTGTGATATGCCTAACCCAGGGCTTGGATGTGGTGGTAAACGTTGGCAATTATCGCTGGCTGCTTTCTGCGAGGCTTGATCGAGATGTTGTAGGGGAAGGACCTG
This sequence comes from Mustela nivalis, assembly GCF_964662115.1. NCBI lineage: Eukaryota > Metazoa > Chordata > Mammalia > Carnivora > Mustelidae > Mustela > Mustela nivalis. The sequence goes on from NC_139032.1 coordinate 61,015,533, forward strand.
CAGGAAGCAAGTGTTCAACTGGCACCCCTCCACTTATAAAATCAGCTTTGGCAGACCTTCCACCATTCATGTTTTCCCTCAGGGCAGGGGGTGAAGGGTGGAGGGCGTTTGAACAGAAAAACGCCAGAACTACTTAAAGAATAAATAGTTTTCAGGCACTCACAAACCATTTACAGTTCCCCGTTTTCTTGGAATTAATGGCCATGCCAATATCGTCAATTACAATTTAGTGGGTCACATGCCATCAGGACTCTCATCTTGCATGGAGAATTAATCTGACTTAGAGTGTTCCTGACCATTCACAGAGTGTGCCGGGCCACCACGTGCCCACCAAGCATTGATTTGTTCTGAGAGAGAAAATCCAAGAAAGGTCTTTCTAAGATTTTTCTCTTTCCGGTAGGTCATAGATCACAGAAAGCCGGAAGACAAGCACAGATTCTCTTACCATGTCGTACAGACGAGAGCTAGAGAAATACCGGGACCTGGATGAAGATGAAATCCTCGGAGCCCTCACGGAGGAAGAGCTCAGGACCCTGGAAAATGAACTGGATGAGCTGGACCCTGATGTGAGTAGGCACGAAAGGGGACCATGTCATGACAGATGCAGGGACACAATCATTACCACCTGGGGAAGGGACAGGGGCAGACTTCCCATAGCTACTTTTTCCTGTTTCCTTCTGTGGCAATGACCCTGGAATAACACTGCCCTTTGCAGGGCTGTGTGTTTCCTTCTGTAGCAATGACCCTGGAATAACACTGCCTCTTGCAGGGCTGTGTGTGTGTGTGTTGTGTTTGTCAGGGTTGTCTAGAACAACAGAATCAGTAGAATATGTATATTCACAAAGGGAAGAGATGTATTGTAAGGAATTGGCTCACATGATTATGGAGGCTGACAGGTCCCAAGACATGCAGTCAGCAAGCTGGAAATCCAAGAGGGCTGGCCATGTGGGTCCAGCCTGGGTCCAAAGGCCTGGAGAACCAGCAGAGCTGATGGTGTGGTTTCAGTCTGAAGACCAGCAGGCGCAAATCCCAGGCAAAGCCGATGTTTGAGTTGGAGTCTGCAGGGAGGAGGGAAACCAGTTACCCCACTCAAGGCAGTTTTGAGGGTCAGGAGGGTCCAGATTTTTGTTCTATTCAGAACTTCTGATTGGGTACCTCCCCCCATTAGGGAAGGCAGTCTGCTTTATTCAGGTTCAGATGTTAATCTCATCCAGAAACATCCTTACATGCATGCCCAGAAAAATGTTTAACCAAATATCTGGGTACCCCATTGCCCTGTCCAGTTGACACATAGAATTAACCATCACAAGTCTATTCTTTGCCCACTTTGCAGCCATACGCATCCAAAACCTTACTTCTCCCATTATAAAGACAATAACGAGGTTGTAAGAGGAAGGGAGAGTCCAGAAGAGGACGTGAAGTCCTTAAGTGGTCCTGTCCCTGATATCCCATAATACTTAAGGGCTATGGTATGAAATTAACAATGCCTAAGTACTACGGTATAAAATCAGTACCTCTTATGCTACATGATAAGAGAGTAAGAGAGGGGGAAAAAGCAAAGATACTTGCTTCACTCAAACACACACATTCAAAACAAAATGAGGAGGAAACCCTCATGACAATTATAGTCCTTGTTTCTCTAACTGGTCACATAGTTGTTGCCGCTGTAACTACCTTCTCCCACGCCCCGTTCTGTATTCCCTTTGCCTTCAGCAAGCCCCTCATTGGTCATGATCCTTTGCTTGGTTGGATGACTCAAACCTTCATTCCTGAAGGGTCTGGGCCCATGGTAACCTACTTGGATTGGGCTGTTGTCGTTTTCCACTGACTCTAGTCACAGGACATGGCGCTCGTAAGAGGCCCCGTCAGCAGTCTCTGGATGCAGGCAGACACTTCCGTACTTCCGTCATGGGGCAGTGGCCCAACTCCATATCAGGCACCCTAATCAGGAGAGAAGCTCCTTCTGTGCCTATTGACTCAGAGACATAAGGAGCCCCGAGGGCTGGGTGGCAGTCTCAATGTCCAGTCCAATGGAATTAATGTTGTGTCTCCCAGTGGAAGCATTCCTCCCTTTGGGACTAAGACCTCCAGGCCAGAAGAACATAAGGTCACAGGGATAGGAAGCAAACATGTCACTAGGGGTCACAGTGAGGAGGCCATCTTCCATTTCTACCCATGATTCCTGGATCCATGAATTCTCACTAGTGAAGAAATAGCACCAGGTGCTGGACACAGATTCAGAGCAAGTAGAGTCTTCTAGAGAACCAGCCTCGTAAGGTGCTGTTCCCTTCCTGGAACTGCAGCACGTCTGCAAAAGCCACTTCCACCATTCTCTCCAGCTAGCTGCTGCAGGGTCGCAGGGACCCCGAGTTGTAGAAGGAATTAACTGGAGAATGAAGTACTGCAAGTGTCTCTTTCCCTTATGGGACACAATTTTATCATTGCATTTCACGGTTGGCACATCTAAGAAGCGTGTTTAATGCTCAGAATTGGCCTCTGCCATCAGGATCACAGGTTCAAGGGGCAGGAGGCTCCTCAGTCCGGTGTGTGGTTTGACCAACCACAAAGGAGCCATGAGCAGGGCAGAGACAGGGATTCCCAGGTGGCCTGTTAGACAGGGGCCTTCCTCCTCTATCTATACTCAGCTCCCCAGGTCCATGCTCAGTCCGGAGAAAGTACATAATGAATATTACTGAAGGAACTGAATTTTCCATTTTGTATATTTTTAGTTAAAAATGGAGCATTTCACACCTTTCTTTGAAAACCTGTCATCGCTCAGTTGTGATTTAACAGTGATCCGTGAAGAAAAGAACACCACTCCACCATTGCACTAACCTGCAAGTGATCACAGCCAGAGCAGAGGGAGAAATGCAGGACTAGAGGTTAGCTGTCCCAGCGCCAACCCTGGGCCTGTCTCTTACTCTTCATGTGACCTTGGGCCAGTCGCTGTCCTTCCCTAGGCCTCAGTGTCCCCCATCCATGAGATGATGGAGTTGAATAGTCCCTTCAGGGCTCAGCTGCCATGTGCTTTTAACCTGACCTTATCTCCAGGTTCAAATAAAGGTCTTCTTTCTAGAAAACCCAGATACCCAGTCTAAGGGTCCTGGGTCCTAGGCCCTGTAGAATGACAAAGGCCTCTTGCTATTATGACATCCGCCTACCCAGCCTCAAGGAGATGGACCCTCTGATGACGCCACTCCAGGGCTTTGGAAAGCAGTGTTGGTGCGCAAACCCTGGATCTCCTCCTCCCTCCCCTGCACTCCTGCTGCCCTGAAGCCTGGGCTTCGGGAAAAACAAGCGCTATAGGCAAGGAATAACCAGGCTTCCAGCTTTATTGCTGTGAGATAATTCTGTTCTAATTCAATCCCAGACCACTGTCTCGTAGAATTACGCAAACGAGCAGCTTTAAAAAGTGAGAGCCAAAGGGGATGCAGCGACTTTTGCCAGCTCAGTAAACATGGCATAGAGACCTGCCAGGTACCAGGCCCTGTGCGGGCCACCACAGGGGAGCCTGGTGGGGACCCTGCCATCCCTTGTCAGTCCACTCAGGCTGGAGGAGCGCAAGCGTGATAACCAGCGTCCTCCGTGGGCACAGACGGGGAGCTCAGGGAGACGACTGATTTTTCCTGGTGGGAGGCTTCACAGAGCAGACGATTGGGGCCCTGGGCCCTGGGATTTTTCTGAGTCAAGAATAAAAACAAAGAATTCTAGGCCCAATGGAGGCCACGTGCAAAGCTCACATACAAAAGGCAACTGGGGACAGTGGTAATTAGAATCTCAGTGCGGTTTCTGTGGGGGTTAGATGACCTTGGAAGGAGGTTTGGGTTGGTAGGTGGTGGGGGTGGGGGGATGGGGTGGAACTGGAGAGTTTAGATTTTTCTCCGTAGGCCCGAGGAATCTTTGAGGGGCAGTGACTTGGTGGACTTGCTGGTTTCAGGAGCTTTGAGGACAGATGGACCAAAGGAGGTGCCAGTGAGATAGGTGGGAGGTGGAAGGCCTGGCTGGTTGGTGGGAGAGCTCCTTTCTGAAGCTAAGGAAGGGCCCCACCCCTCCCCACAAGCTTTCCACCATATTGCAGACTTGCTGTCCCCAGCGCAATGAAGAGCAAAGCCTTCTGTCTCTGGTCTTCTTGCTCCAGGTGGGGTTGGAGTGAGATGAGGCTGTGTCTGCAAGTCACAGGGATGGTGCCAAAGGTCCAAGCCAAGCATCAGACCTGAAGGGGACAGGGGGAGGTAGAAGAGCCTTCTCAGGACGGGAGTATAGCCCTTACCTAAGGCCTCTCGGACCCCCAGCTGGGAGCTCTGTTTCAGCTCTAACCTGGCAAAGGGCTCCCCCAGTAAATCAAGGTCTCTGGCCTCGGTAGCAAATCCCCCCTCACACAGCCAGCACCCCTACCCTCCTCCCAGAAGATCAGCAGGAGGGTGGGTGCCCTGGAGGGACAGAGAACCTAGGGCCCAGAAAGCTAACTTGCCCCCGTCATAGGACCAGGGTGTGGAGGCTCGGATTCCAGACAGGCTCCAAGGGCTCTCTCAGCTTCCACTCCAAAAGGAGGAAAATAAATGTGCTTTCAGATTTGGAGAAGGGCTGAGCAATCGAGACCCGTGATTCTCATACCATTGTGGTTTCAGAATGGACATTTTCAAAGACCCCTTTCTCTCTAAGTCCAAGAACAAGGAAAGAGAAGTCAGAGAGAAGATAGGAGATAACAGAGACCAGTGGAGTTTTTTTTTTGTTCCTGCCACACAATTGGTCCTTTCATGGAGATGTCTCCGTTACCTGATTTGCAAGTCAGTGTGTGAGTTTCAAAAAGATCTAGTGGGCTCCCTACTTTCCGAGAGCACAAACATTCCAGCTCTGTTTCACCTGCCCTTGGCCCGTGTTCTGAGGCCAGCACAGGGAGAGGCCAAAGGTATGCAGACCAGGAGAGGTCTGGTGCCAGCCATCCGGGAGGAGCACGGGGATCAGGAGAGCCCATGCCCCCAACTTTCAGAGCAGGAACTGACCAAGAGAGGAGAAGGAGATTGCTCTAGGTCACAGGTCCCAGCAGAACAAGATCAGGCCCCTGGTCCTTTGCCGTGTCTGGGACACTCTATACAGCTTCTACTTTCTTTTCTGTTTAACAGGGGCATACAGGGCACTTCTTATGCCCAGGCACTGTTCTAAGCACCTTGAAAATCTTCACACATTCCACCATCACCATAATCCTGTGATGCAGGCGCTGTTATCAGCCCCATTTTGCAGTTGAAAAAACTGAGAAGTGAAGTAAATTGTCCAGGGCCCCACCCTAGGCAGTGAGGAGCCATGATATGGTTCTGAGAGCCAATCTGAAGCCCCACGGGGGTCTCAGAAAGAGAGTTTGAGCCACAGATGTGCTCTGCTTTTGCAGGGGCGAGTGCTGGATACAAAATCACCCTCCTTTCCTCCTGGAAGCATCCTGAAAGGCACAAGTCCGTGTTCGGTCCTGGCTCCTCTCCCAACTCAGGCATGTGTCTTCCCTCTTTGGAGCTGGGTTTCCCTCTCTGAAAAAGGGGAGCAGTCAGTCTGGATGCCTCTGACACCCCCTCCAGCTTTAACCAGCTACGGTTTGACGAGCAGCACCCGGCAGTCTGATTACCTGAATTCAGCTGACACTTCAGGGGGTTAGGGTTTCAGTGATGCAACTGTTAAGCCCCGGGGTCACGTGACAGAGTAGAGTACTCCAGAGTTGGAAAGCGGCTTTGTTTGCAGCAGAGGATTCCAAGCTTGTGCACTTAAAAAAAAGAGAGAGAGAGAGAGAGAGAGAGAGAAAGAAAGAAAGCAAGGGGGAAAAACAAGTCCCTGAAACTTTCTATCTCTCACTCTGTGGCCTGGAAAAACTCGAGCTTATCATGAGATTGTTGCCCTTGGACTCCCGCGGGAGAGGAATGCTCCCTGTGCTAAAAGTATCCACTGTTGACTGATTCCCCAAGAGGATCTGCCCTTTCTCGTCTCTCTGGAGTTAAGTGGATGCCGCCGTGACACCGAGCCAACTCCTTGGTTCAGTTCGCCTTTGCACCAGGCAGTGCGGGGGGCGGGGGGACAACATAGAGAAACATCGAAGACCCACCGGTCATACTGTGACTTGTGCCGGGTACCGTGTGCTAGTTCTTAGGGGATCAGTAGGTAGTTAATGTTTACTGGTGGTGCCATGGGCATAGTTTGTGTGGATGATCTCATTTAATCTTCCGACAGGTTTGGTCATGGGACCCATTTTAAAGATGGGGAATCTGAGGCTTGGAGAGAGGACGTAACCTACCCAGGCTGTAACAGTCAGTGCTGGGATTCCAGCCTCCAGTCCCGCCCCTCAAGCCTGTGCTGTTAATCACCACCTCCTGGGAGCACCTGTGGGCTGGGGCCTGGGAATGACCAGCAAGTTGTTCTTTCGTGATACAATTTCCTTTGAAGTTGTTAGGTGAGTTTCACCATCCATGCTAATCTTCTAAAAAAGAAAGGAAGGAAGGAAGGAAGGAAGGCAGAAAGAAAGAAAGAAAGGAAGAAACCAAGAATTTCCTTGTAAATACTGCTTGATAACGAAGCTTTGGGGAAAAGGAAGAATTTTTCTAAAGTGTCTCAGTAAAAGGATTAAAATATTAGCAGGAGGGAAGATGGTAGAGATAATCCCGACCTTATAAAGAAATCGGGTTATGTGGGTTGGTTTTGAAGTCAGCGATTGGGAGGCTATGGCCCGTTATAGCCTCAGAAACAACAGTGGGAAGGAGCAGTCTCCCTGCAGGGCCCCAAATAATTATTATAGCTCTTTTTTCTGTGGGGGGCTTCTTACAGGCCAGTACTGTGCTAAGTGTTGTATGGGCATCACCTCTATAAGGATCACTACAAGGATCCTATGAGATAGGTCGTTAAAGGTTGTGGTCCAGACATCCTTAAAAAAAAAACAAAACAAAAAACAAGAAATGGACAATCAGAATCGTGCAGCTGGTAGGTGAGAGGTGAGGCTTAGGCAGACCTGTTTTTCCTCATCCATAATGCATCAGGAGTTCTGAGAACAAGGGGCCATGAACAACAGGAAGAAACAATAGAGGAGAAAACCTGGAACTGTAGACTCCCAGCACTGAAAGGACACCTAAAAACCTTCTAACCCTCCCTCACCCACCCCCTGCATATATGTACACAATGCAGCTAAAGAAACTTTCATTTATGGGGTCCCTCCTGGACACACATCGCTCACTCAATGCTTTTATGCACATCACTGAATCCTCATACCAACCCTATGACATCAGATGTAGTATTGACATTGTAATGAAGAAAAATCAAAACAACAGCAATCCCCTCCCCCCGGAGCCCAGAGAGGGCAATGTTCTTATTCAAGGTCACACAGCAGGTCCGTCCCAGACCCAGGAAGAGAACGCAGGACTTCTGTCACACGACTTTGCTTCGCATCAGACCCCACAAAATCCTAAAATCCTCCCTGCTCCCCAGATGGTACCCTGTGAGCCAGAAGACGCTCTTGGCCAGGCAGGAAGCAGCCAAGTTTGGTCCAGAGAGCTGTGGTCCTCCCTTGCAACACAAACCAGCAGAATTGTAAGCCCAGGACAGAAGTAAACAGTTGAAATGGAAAGAAATAAATCTCTGCTCTAAAAATAGGCACACATCCTTAGAAACACTGCCGGCCATGTACAGAGCCAAGGATGGACCTGGCAGGGTGAGGGTGAGTGAGGCCAGGTGTTAGTGTGTCCCCACCCTAACCTCTGTCTTCTGGCCCATGACCACCTCCCTGCAAGCTCTCCAGCCTCCCCAGGAGCCCTACTTTCTCCTCCGCCCCTCTCCTCCCTGTCTCTTTGCTGGGGGATCTTCTTGGTCTTGGAGCCATTCACCCTATAGTTCAAAAAGTCTCCCATTTTTCAAGGCCCAACCTTGTCCTGTCCCCCTCTAACTCACAGCACTGCACCTGCCCCACGCTGAGGACACTGAGCAATTTCCATTTTGATTTTGATGTTTTCAATGGGAAACATTCAAAACACATGGAGTACAGACAATACTATGTTCCCTTCATCTAGATGTAACAAAAGTAAAAATTTTACTTTTTATTATTCAGATCACCCTTAAAAAGAAAAAAATCACTGTAAATAAGGGGTTTTTTTAAGACTTTATTTATTTGAGAGAGACAGCGGCTGGCGGGGGGGGCGGGGTGAAGGACAGAGGATGAGAGAGAATTTCAAGCAGAATCCATGCAGAGCCTGGAGCCCACGTGGGCCGCAATCTCAAAATCCTGATATCATGACCCATGCCAAAACCAAGAGTTGGACACCCAATGGACTGGGCCACTCAGGCACTCCTGTAGATAAAGTTTAAACCCTTCTTCCCACCCCTAGCCTCTTCCTCATCTCTCCCCGTCTCCTGGACACTTTCCACTTGAGGGGCAGCAATCCGAGCACCCACATTAGGAAGGTAATATAAGCGAAGGAAGGAAGGTGCGCCAGTTTCTCGAGAAACGTGGCCATCCTGGTTCATCTTTCACTTTTCCACTCTTAAAAGAGATGTGGACATAAGAAAGTTTTTGCTGGCAACTTAACCTCCCAGGAAGAACACTAACAACAACATAGTCAATGATGAATGGTACCTGATTCTAGACCTCTGTGTTGGCGACAGTAGGGAGTGGCGGGGACTGAGGCCAACAGGAGAGTTTGTATTTGACTGAGGGGTACTTGCTGTTTAGGCACACCCATTGTTGCCAAGGTGGATGGAAGGCCCTATGGGGCCTTTATTGCCAGATCATTTAATTTTTTGAGAGATACTGGAATCTGAATTTTTTTAGCAGCAGGGGTTGGGGAGAGGGAGGGAGAGAACATTACACAGGCTTCCAGCAGGGCTCAATCTCACGACCCTGAGATCATGAGCTGAGCCAAAATCCAGAGTCAGATGCTTAACTGACTGAACCAGCCAGGAGCCCCTGGACATGTGAAGCTTTATATGCAAGTTCCCTCTTTTAAAATGTTGATGCCACATTTAAATGCACAGCCAAACCAACCCAAGTTTGGGCATTCAATTTGGACTGTAGGTCTCCTAGTTTGCAACTTAGCTCTGTTCTGAATAACAGGCTTTCATGTTTGTTTATACACACACACACACACAAATAGAAGGATGGTCAGATGTATGAAAAGCACCTAGCCCAATGCCTGACGCACAGTAGCAGCTTAATAAATGTTTCTTGAACCTGAATATACACTTTGCCGACGAGAATCTAGGCCTCTTAAATTTGGAGTCACACTGTACCACCAAATACAGCGCAGCCAGGGACAGTTGTATAAGTTGTGCATTGCAGGAAACATTGTCCACATAAATGTAATGTAATATAATGTAATTGAAGTTATGCAGTACACAACTTCCCCAATCAGATGTCGATATTCTGAGTGCCCCCACCATTCAGTGTCTGTTCAGTTGAATGGAAATGAATAATTACTCCTTATGATGATGAAACTAACAGGCAGTAAGCTGCATCTGTATGGAGTTCACACCTTTATTCTGAGGCTTGATGCTAAAAAGGCTTTTGAACTTCATTTGAGAGGAGAATCCGAAGTCAGAGAACACCAAGTGCATGGTCTGTGGCTTCACAGCCCTGGGATGAGAACCTAGGTTGTCAGTCAGGATGCTGTTGGTGACAAGTGTAAGAGACTGAAAATAATGTGACATGAGCAGTGGTTTATTCATCCCTCAAGTTTGAGCCTAGAAGTGGGCCTTTTAGGGCTGGTATGGAGCACAGCTCCCCATGCTTCCCAGGCTCCCAGATTCCATCCAGCTCATCTCCGGCTAGCCCTGGGGTACCATCCTCACCCTTGTGGTCCAGGGTGGTGGCCGTCATAGCTGCACACGAGACATCAGACAAGAGGAAAAGGGGAGAAAAAGGAAAGGAAAAAACCATATGTAACCAACCTTTAAGGAAGGTTACTAGAACTCTCCACTGGACCCTTCTTATTGCCCATGGCTTCGTGACGTCACTCACCCGACCTGCAAGGGAGCCTGGGAAAAGTAGTCTTTAGTCTCAGAGGCCTTGGGCTCAGCTCTAAGAGTAGAGTGCTCTTAGTGCCAATGAAGGGGAGGTATGATATCGGGGACTGTCTAGAGGCTGTCACTGTGAGTTTGCCAGCTTGATGGCCTGAGGTCCCACTCTGCCAAAAGGTCCAAGGCAGAGCTGGGAGGAAATGAACCACATTCAGGCCCTTAAAGAAAACATCCCATGAGGCCAGTCTGCATATCCCAAAACTCCTATCTGTGAACTGGCCCCATCCTGGACACCCCGACCCTGGCACCTTTCATATGTCCCCTCCCCCAACTCTGCCTGGGAAGCAGTCAGGGGGCCTTGACCACAGGTGTGATGCTGACCTGGAGGGTGTCCACGTAATACCAGCCTTCCCCAGCGGGAGCAGCAGGGCCGTGTGGGTGGGGACTATTCTGAATACATGTTCTTAGTGCCCAGTGCTTGGGGCTGGGGAGGCGGAGAAGACGAAGATACATCCCACTGGGTCTCCCTGGGGAGAGAGACATAGCGTGCTCCAAGACAGAAAAGGTAACATTATATAAGCACGGGCAGGATGCCTAGAGGAGTTTGGATAGAGAATTTCCAGATCAATGTGGGGAGCCCTACAAAAGCCAAACAGGGTGCCCAGGGGAAGGACTTTAAAAGACAAATGCAGGGGAGGAGACAGGAGGGAATGCCAGGCAGAGGGCACGGCCTGTGCATAGGAATGGCAACAGGAGAGCAGGGTGCGGCTGTGGAATGTGGAGCAGCCCAGAGAGGCTGGGACCTGGGATCCTGGACGATGGGAAGATTGGGAGGATGGAGCAGGTTGGGGTCAAACTGAAAAGTTCTCTGTACCAGGCTGATCAATTTGGCTATGACTCTGTAGGTTAGTAGAGGCCCTGGACATCTGTGAGTGGACTGGGGTGCGACCTGGTCGGACGCTGAACTTGGTGAGGTCCGGCTGGCTGACAGGAAGGGAAAGGAGTAAAGAGGGAGAGGTGCAAGCCAGGAGGCCAGCCTGGAGGCTGCTTTCATGCTCCCAGCTGGAGCCATGGCAGCTGGAACAAGGCTAGTATGCACGGGGTGGGACATTTCAGGACCCTGCAGCTTCACACTCCCCCAGACAGGCTGTGCCCCTCGTTCTGCCACACCTCTGTCTTTGATGTGCTTTCTATCCCCTGTGACACCCTCCCCTTGGTCCTCCTGCCCTGGCTTTTTCCTGTCTGGAACACTGGGGCCCACCAAGCTTGGGAACCCCCTCCTCCAGGAAGCCACGGGCAATCACTCATCCTTGGACGTGCGTCTCCCCTGCAGCTGTGAACCCCGTGGAGCAGGATCCCAGATTCATTTTCTCAAGATGCCCAGGGCCCAGCACAGCAGTGAAACTTTCTTCTTGTATGTGAGGCAGAAAAAGAGGATCAGAACATGGGGAAGGACAGTTTGGCCCAGCTTGTGTTGTGAACACCAGAATGAGATAAAGTGTGCGGTTATGACCAAGTGTGCTGTTACAACCATAGCTACTGGACTTGGACCACAGAGTTACCTTTGGATGTCAGTTCTAATGCCCTAGAAGAGTTGGCTGGGGAAGATAGCGACTATTGGGTTTTGCTGGTCCTACAGCAAGGTCAGGGCAGTTGAGCCGAAGGCTTGGATCTTTCCAGAAAGAAAGAGGAAAGGGGGAGATGCCCCGAGTGTGTTGGAGTGGCACTTTGATTGAAGAGGGAGGGGCACTTAGAGGTTGGGCCCCACTTGTCCCCTCTGTGCCTGGGGCATGAGTGGTGTGGCCCCCTTTGCTCCTGCTACACTCTCAGGGTAAGTCCCCCACGTGTGACAAGAAAGCTCTGTTGATGGGATGCCTGGGTTGGTTAGGCATGGCATCTGCCTTTGGCTCGGGTCATGATCTCAGGGTCCTGGGATCGAGCCCCACATCCGGCTCTCTGCTAAGCGGGGAGCCTGCTTCTCAGTCTCCGTCTGTGGTCTTGCTCTCTCTCTCTGATAAATAAATAAAATAAGAAAGAAAGGAAGGAAAGAAGAAAGAAAGAAAGGGAAAGCAAACATGCAAGCTAGCTTGCTCTGTTGAAGCCCCACCGAGAGATTTCTAGTGGAATCTAGAAGCTGCTGGTGCTCCGTATCATCCAGACCCAGAGGGTCTACAGGGCCTCATTTTAACTGAAAAAAATCTTCAAGTCCAGTTAAAAAAATTAAAAAATTTTATATATATATATATTTTGTTTTTGTTTTTGTTTTTGTTTTTCCCCACTACCTTGTAAAAGGTAATGGTGTGACTGACTGGCCTATAAAATGTTTGTCCTTCCCGATGTGATGGGCAGGGGTGGGGCATCTAGGATAGGTTTAGGTCATTTAAAATGGGAGGGGGAAGGAAGTCAGTGGGCATTTTGGGCAGTTTAGCCTCCTGAGTTTCACTCTTACCCCAGGACAGGAGCTCCATGCTTCGGGGCCTCCGTTTCTCCATCTGTAAACCGAGACTGGTTTGATAAGGAGGTGAGCTCTGGCTTTCTAACACTTGGAGAGGAGGCCTGGTTCTCATATGGCACCACATCTGGTTTCCAGGGTCTGTTCCTAGAGGAAGGCTGTCAGGTGGGATGGAACATTTTCTGTGGCTTGGAAGTCAAGAGTCCCCGGCTCTCGGTCCAGCGGATGACGTCAAGCCAGGCCCTTCCCCCCCAGATCCTCGGCTGCCGTAGAGACACTGTCCTCTGTGGCCCGTTCTCTGCTGGGAAGTTGTGTGGGCTTCAGTCACAGCACAGGAATCCAGGATCTTGGAGCTCGGACCTTGACCTTAGACATGCTTTATTTGAGAAAAGTGATATAGCTGTTTATTAATTTGGCCACTATGAAGAAGCAGAGGAGGGTACATTTTATGTATGATCAAACACCGGCCTGGAAAGGGTCACACTGATCCTTAGGCATGCAAATTATATAGAGTGTCGTCTGTATGTAAACTCAGACTTTCTGGCTCTTTCTGTGCCTCAGTTTCCTCAACTGGAAATGAAAGAATTGGTCTGCAGGCTCTCTTAGAGGTTTGCAGCCCCTTTAATACTGTGTGTGTGTGTGTGTGTGTGTGTGTGTGTGTGTGTGTTGCCCGAGTGTTGTGCGTGTGTGCATGTCTGAACAAGTCCACAGTGGTCCTAGCTGGGATGGCTTCTGACGTAACCCTAACTATCTATAGCAATGATAATTGTGCAAATACTTGATATTTGGCCTTACTGGCCCCTGTTGGCAGGATATTAGTGCTCCTTACAGCCCTGTTAAGGATCCGTCAAACTTTACATTGTCCTTTGGACAGCTGGACTCCAGAGCGTGGGTGTGCAAGTCAGACTAAGATGATAACCTGCCAAGATGCACATCCAAGTTTTAATTTTCCAGCATTTAAAAGAAAGTCACCATTTAAAAACCCATGAGTGGGGGACCACAGGAAGAGCTCACCTAATTTTTTCCTCTATGATTATTTCTAAAGACCTATTAAAAATTTCATGGGTTTTTATAATTTTTAAAACCACTACATTGAAAACTCATGGATAGACCTCTTTCTTCCTCTGGTCCAGAGCCTGACATGGGCAAGACACTCGAGTGATTATCTGTCGAATACATGAGTGAATACGTTGACTTTGTCTACACTGAGTTCTAGTCTGATAGGAATCTTAGATCAGATGTGGCAAAGCGGCAGCCCACAAATCCCATCTGACCTGCAGATGTGTTTTCTGTGACCTGAACATTGCTTTTAAAATATTTGCACTTTGTATCAGCATTTAAAAATCAAGTGCTTTCACATAAAGATGAGCAGATCTAATAGCACCACCCATATCCTCACATGGAGATAATTCTGGAACTGGATAGCGAGGCACTGGATAACCCAGTGTGCCCCAGTCCCCACCACTCCCAAACATCTCCTACATAACATTGTATCCTCAGATCGAAGAGCCGTCCTCGTCACAGGAGTACCTTTCCAAGTGTAAGGAGGGGTGTGAATACAAGCTCTGGGTCCTAGGGACTGAGCTCGTCCTCCCGAAGCAAACCTCACCCCTCACCAACCTGTCTTTGGGGGGAAGACGCATGTGTGGCATATGCCTGTCAGAAACTGTCCCCCTCAATGTACCACTGATGTGTGGCCTGGGGGAGCCAGACCGATGCTTCCCTCAGAACTAACTACAGAGAAGGACGTGCCCAGCAGATTCCCCTGAACACACTTGAAGATCAGGAGAACAAGACAGTTTTCTTCAAGGTTAGAGGTTCCGATGACCACGGGCACCGTGGAAGTAGACAACCTTCACCTGCAACGGAATGGCTAGCCATGGACTGTTGTTTGCGGGTCAGTGGAGCTGACCCCCGTTTAGGATCTTAATTAACTCAAAAAGTGAAAACAAGGCAGAGTTCTCCATGCAGGCAGTAAGGGACACTCTGCTCTCATTCTACTCCACTTCCTCCATTGACCTTCCCTCTCCCCAGTTGCTCCAAATTAGAGATCTCTTTGCGGGGTCCTGGCCCTGCCTGTTAGCACACTGCCTGGACACATGGGGTGTGTGTTGAATGACCAAGGAACACAGAATGAAAGAGACTTGTCCACTCGTACACGTTCACCTGGTGTTCTCCTGGTCAGAACCACCAACGAAATGGTTGTGGGAGCTCTTTTCCTCATCAATAGGGTAGCCTGTATCTGAGACTTGGTTTTAGGTTCTAAGACTTTTGAGAGATCCAAGGCAGTATTTTCTCACCCACTGAACTTCTCCATAACTAATTTACACAGTGAGGCTCACCACTTCATCAAACAGGACACCATTTTAAATTTGGCCAGCTCTGGCCAATCTCACCATCGCTACCAGCCACAGGCTCACAAAGAGTTTCCTGTCCCTGGCAGTCCCTGGTGGTTTAGCTCCTGCATCAGCCACTTTTATTATTTTCCCCTAGATAACATATGCCTTTTTTTTTTTTTTTAAAGTAGCCTCCACACTCAGCATAGAGCCCCATGTGGGGATTGAACTCACGACTCTGAGATCAAAATCTGAGCTGAGATCGAGGGTTGGCTACTTAACTGACTGAGCCAGCCAGGCTCCCCAACATATGCCATTTTAAATAACAGCTTTATTTGAGATGTAATTCACATACTGTGAAATTCACCCACTTAAAGCGTACAATGCAGTGGGTCTTATTTTTTGTTTTTTGTTTTTTTAGTATAGTCACAGAGTTGTACAACCTCACACAATCAACATTAGAACATTTTCATCGCCTAATAAAGAAACCCCTATTTCTCTCCAGCCTCCCCAGCTTGAGGCAGCCAATCATCTACTTTCTGTCTCTACAGATCTGAAGCTTCATATAAATGGATTCCGATATTGTAGTCCTTAGCCTGGCTTCTTGCACTTAACACGATGTGTTCAAGGTTTTGCCTATGTTGTCATATGTATCACTGCTACATTTCTTTTTATCCCCAACTAGCGCTCTGTTGTATGGCTGTACCACATTCTGTTTATGCACCCATCATTTGATGGACATTTGAGTTGTTTCAAGTTTTTGGCTACTCTGAAAATGCTACTGGGCTACTATTCCCACCAACACTTGTGATTATCTGTCTTTTTTACTCTAACCACCCTGGCAGGTGTGAAGTAGTGTCTCATTCTAGGTTTGACTTGCATTTCCTTGATGGCTAATGACGTTGAGCATCTTTTCATATGTGCATTGGCCATTTTTATGTCCTCCTTGGAGAAACGTCTATTCAGATCATTTGCCCATCTTTTTTTTTTTTTTTAAGATTTTATTTATTTATTTGACAGGCAGAGATTACAAGTAGGCCAAGAGGCAGGCAGAGAGAGTGGAGGCAGAGAAAGAGGAGGCAAAGAGAGAGGAGGAAGCAGGCTCCCTGCTGAGCAGAGAGCCCGATGCGGGGCTCGATTCCAGGACCCTGGGATCATGACCTGAGCCAAAGGCAGAGGCTTTAACCCACTGAGCCACCCAGGCTCCCCCATTTGCCCATCTTTAAATTGGGTTACTTATCTTATATTTTGAGTTATAAGTGATCTTTATATATTCTGAATACTATACCCTTATCAGATAGATGATCTGCAAAAATTTTCTCTCAAATTGTGGGTTTCACATTCTTGCTAGGCTCCTTTGAAGCATAAACATTTTTATTTTCGATGAAGTCATTTTATCCATTTTTTCTTTTGTTGCTTATTGTTTTAGTACCATATCCAAGAAACCATTGCCCAATCTAGGGTCACAGAGATTTATGCCTATTTTCTTCTAAAAGTTTTGTAGTCTTAGCTCTTATATTTAGATCTTTGATGCGCTCAAAGTTAATTTTTATGTATCATGTGAGATCATGTGCCATTTTTGAAAACAAGTTAAAATGATAAATAACCAGGAGTTTAAGAAATATGCAACAGTCTGCATATTTTTAATTGAATATAATGTTATGTTTTATTAAGTATATCACTTAGTGGGAAAAAAAACTTTAACCCTAAAGAGGTTATAGTCTCAATATTTACTTTAAAAATCCAATAAACAAAGTTAGAAATGGCCTTTGATATTTTTGTTTCTTAAAAAAAATCAACTGCTTTCAGTGAAGATTTAAATCAATGAAACCATACTTTAACCTGATGTATAAGTAATATTTTAAAAATACATTAGAAAGATCTTCATTCCCCTATTGTGATGATATGGGCTTCAATTTAGTAGTAGTTCTCAGCCGTGATTTTGGCCCCCACCCCCAGGGGGAATCTAGCAGTGTTTGGAGATACTTTTGATTGTCACAACTTGGAGATGAGGTCCGACCAGCATCCATTAGGTCAAGGACACAGATGCTGGCCTATAGTTGACAATGCCTAGAACAGCCCCCACCACAAGGAATCATCCAGCCCCAAATGTTAATTGTGCCAAGGTTAAGAATCCCTACTTTAACGAAAGCAGTGGCCGCTATCAGATATATTCTAAAAGAGACGTGAGTTTGCAAGCCCTTTCCCCTTCAGTTCTAGCCTTGTGGGTTTCTCCCATCTCTGAGCTTGTAAGGGCCAGCACGAGCCCCAGCACCTTACAGCAGCTGTCAAAACCCTTTACAGTGACGACAACCTATCAGGTCTTCCACTGTGGGGATCGTTGGGAAAACGCTTGCTTTCCGTGCTTTATATTTGCATGTCTTCATTTTTTGAATTTTGAGATCTATTTGGATAATACATCTCCATTTCAACATACATGTTTGGGTAACCATCTCCTGTTAAAATGAATTCCATCTGACCAGAAGTAGCAATCTGTGAGCGCTGGGCGGTGGGCTAAGCACTCTTCCTGCATTAGCTCAACAAGCCTGAGAGAGCTGATTATTCACATTTTATGGCCTTAGAAACTGAGGCCCCGTGAGACGAGGCGACCTGCCCATGCTTGTACAACTGGAGTCAGCCCACGTCAGGCCTGTCGGGGTGGTCAACTGTGAGCTGCAGACATGTCACAGAGAATCTGGTTTGCTCCCTGTGGGTAATCACAGACAGAGGTTTATGGGACAGTTAGGTGGTTCTCTCTCTCACTTGAGTCCCCACGAGTACCCCCACCATGGGAGAGAAGGCGTGGACATGCCGCTGGCCACAGCAGACCCCACTTGCCCGGGCCATGCCCACAGAAGTTGCCTCCCCGTGGGCCTCATCCGTCCATGACACACATCATCCAGTGTGTCATGGTGGACAGTACCTGAGCACGGCTGCTTCAGGGAAACTGGGGTGTCTGTGGCATCATTTATCTTCTTGATGCTCACCCCCAAATCAGTCATGGCTTGATTTTCTACCTACTGGCCATCCTTTGGTAACATGTTCCAACCCCCAAATGTCTTTGCCGACTCATGGTCCAGGTCCATTTGCACTCAGGGCTCCGAGGGGAGCAGTCCCGCTATGGTAAATGGTGGTAAACCTTCTTGTGAAAAATCATACTAAAGTAAAGCAGTGGTCTTGTCTTCCTGAGCTTTCGCTCTCAGTGCCCAGGCTCACAGCTGTCTTCATATACCTGATGTCATCCCCATCCCCTCCCAGAGGGGGCTTTCCAAAGGATCCAGACTGTGTGGGAGTAGCCAAAGCTATGCATTTTGATGGTACAGAGATTGGAGGTGGGAAGGCTCTCTAGCTTAGCTGGCTTGGGGGCTGTGGCAAGAAGTGGGGTGAGATTCTGTTCCCCTCTGCCTTCCCGGTATCCTCCGCTCTCCCTGAGTGAAAGTGGGGTGGAGAAAGAGCAATGACTAGAAGTGAAGACTGCCCTCCTCCTCTGCATCTGAAGAAGGACCCTGGTTTTTGTTCTAGATCTATCCCCAAAACTCCTTGGGCAAATCTTTCCTTGCTCTGGGCCTCAGTTTCCTCTTGGAGGGCAGCTGTGTGCACTAGAAAATCTCTAAGCATCCTTGCAACCACAGACTTCTTTGAATCTCTAAGGCACAGGGAGGGCTGAGGTGAGGGAAGCCTACGTGACTCAGATCTACCCTGACTCTAGTCTGCTTCGGAGGCAAGCCCACACCTAGAAGACTAACCATGTTTGAAGAAGGAACACGGGGATTGGCTGATGCTATCTTTCTTGAGACACCCATCTCCAAGGGCGACGTTCAAAATATTTAACAGACAGAGTGGCCTGCGCATGGCCTGTCAGCAGGGTGGAAAGAAGCCGGGAGGGCTGGCCAGGGCTGCAGCCCGAAAGCACACCTCATCCCACCACAGCTCTGCTGAGCCTTTCTCCGCTTGGTTATTGAGTCTCTTGCTTCTTGCCCCACTCTGCATTCAGGGACCTAACTCAAGGCCCTCGGGCTGCTTCTCACCTCAGCCACTATAGGTACAGTAGCTGTAATTATCCTGCATCCAAATGCCAACATAATTACATTCACATTCTTAGAGGGCCCCTTTACGCCAAGCCCTGTGTCGGCTTCCTCCTCACCCCCTTGCCTTCAGAATCATCGAAGGCTTAGAGACTCTAGACAATGACGACCTGGATCCTAGCCTAGCTATGGCCCTCATCTGGTGGGTGACCTTGGACAAATCCCTGCCCTTCCTGGGTGTCAGATCCCTCACATGGAAATGAGTGACCTGGAT
Organism: Mustela nivalis; assembly: GCF_964662115.1. Lineage (NCBI taxonomy): Eukaryota > Metazoa > Chordata > Mammalia > Carnivora > Mustelidae > Mustela > Mustela nivalis. The sequence goes on from NC_139032.1 coordinate 61,034,595, forward strand.
TGATTTGATGGGCTCTGAGGTTGCATGGGTCCAAGAAGAATTTGGGGAGAAATGCAAATCTTCAGCTGCTGACCACTCTCTTTCTCTTTATCTCACTCTCTCTCTCTCTCTCTCTCTGTCACCCGGCCCCACAACCTCCACTATAGAATGCACTGCTGCCTGCAGGCCTGAGGCAGAAGGATCAGACCACCAAGGCGCCCACGGGCCCCTTTAAAAGGGAGGAGCTCTTGGATCACTTGGAAAAGCAAGCAAAGGAGTTTAAAGACCGAGAAGATCTGGTCCCCTACACCGGGGAAAAGAGAGGTACTGAATACTGTTGCTCTTATAATTGCATCACTGTCAAGTGCCACCTGTATGCAGGCCCCATGCTGAGCCATGTGTGACCGGGCCTCCTTGCCCTCATGCCTGCCCGGCCCAATTCACAAACCCAACACCAAGGGCATCAACACATAATGTAGATTTCATGAAGTTTTGGGTAAACTAAGGAAAGCGTGTTACATACCCAGACCAGCAAAACTTTCCCCTAAATCCCCTTTAGCCAGGGTGTCCTGATTGTTTTTCACACAAATGTAGACACCTTTGAAAATGAAAGTGAAAACTATTAGTCATGACATCAGGACATAAGGCCTGTGCAAGGCCTGTGCTGTGCCAACTGGGAACAAGGTCACCTCCCTCTGCCCTCACTGTCCATGCCCATTCCCCAGTGCTTCTCTATTTGTCCTTCTAAGATTCTCTGCCCCAGCAGAAGTGATCTAGAAGACTGGGAAACAGAGAGCATTCCCTGACTGTCCAACCCTTCCAGGACTGCCCCTTATACTCCAAACCCTTCTGCTGTCCTCTTGGATTATGTTTACCTTGGCTCACCCCATTGCTGCCCCACACCCTCCTTCCTTTCCTCACACATCCCAAGCTCTTTTCTATCTCAGGACCTTTGCACTTATTCCCTCTTCCTGCACCGCTGCTCCGGCTGTCTGACTCCATGCTGTCTTCATGGCTGGCTCTTCCTCCCCTGTGTAAGAGGCTTAATGGTTAGAAACACAGCCTGGATTACTAGCTGCATGAGCCTGAGCACATTTTTCAGTCTGCTGTGCCTCCATTTCCTCCTTTGCAAAATGGGGATGAAGAAGGTACTATTACCAGCCTTGTGAGGTTGTTATGAAGGTGGAGTTAAGATACCTGTAAAGCACTTAGCCAGGCATCTGGCCCATAGCACATGCTTTTAAGTCCTACCTATTATTATCCGTTTGCTCTCAACTGTGCTGTCTTCTCTTTTAGGGGAGCCTTTCCCATCCAAATAAAAAAGCAAGCAGGGGGGTGCCTCATGGGGAGGAGGTCGAGCCGTCACAAACCCTGGACTCGGAGCTTAGTTCAGATTTTACAGAAACTTGAGAAGTACAGGCAAGCCCAAGGGGCATTTGGGTTACAGAATGTCTGGAGGATGGTGTGGCCTGAGGCATGCTGGGGAGGGTGCGGGAGGAGGAGGCCTTGACCATAAGGGCCGGGTGTGCCCGGCTGAGAGAGTGGGCATGAGAGGTTTTTGGGCGAGACACTTGTGCCACGAGGGGCGAGTCCCACGCAGCAGACAAGGATAGAATCTCTGGATTTCGTGCAGCCTTATGGGGCCTCCTGTTGTCCCACTTGCACCTTTGAAAAATGGGGACACCGAGAGTCAGGAGCACACCTGGGTGGACTACGGGTGAGTCATCGCATGGCCCCATGGACCCGCCACCCTGCAAGGGAAGGAGCTGGACATGGCGGGTGGGGGTGGGAAATGGAATCTGGGCGGTACACAGACCCATCCTGCTGCCCCTCCCGTGGAATGCTGGCCTGGCGTGGAGCCGGGAACAGCTCTCCAGACTCCTGGAGCCGGCCGGCCTTCATGAAAAACCATGCTGACCCAAGGAGGGCAGCTAGAACTTCTTTGTTTGCACATAGTGACCCGTCTCAGAGACTCACCATCATCACCACTACCACGAGCATCCTCATCAGAAAGTATTTATGTGATGACCGTTGGAGTCTTTACAGTTTGAATAAGTGAGGGTCTCAGCAGAGTGTTGAGGAAGGACACCTGCTGGCTTGATGGGGCAGACTCAAGGCCATGGTGTCCAGCCCTCACTGAGCATCTCTTTACCCAGTGCCGGACCTAGAACTAGCCAAGGTTGAGGGGAAACAGCACCCCCGTCTCTGCAAGACCAAGAAGAATGCAATGGAGCCATAAACTGGCACGAAGTCCTAAGGAATCTGGACTTTCATTCACTCTCGCTCAACTGGGAGATCAGAATAAAGCTTCATGCAGGATATTTTTAAGGCAGAATCATACTGAATTCTTCTTGCAGATTAGATTTGACTACACACGTGGAGGAGAAAAGTAAAATAAGAGAGATTTAATCAAGGAAAAGCTTTAACTTTCTTTTGCTTAGCTACAGGGGTAGGCATTCTAGGCTGGTTGGGCATCTTCCTTGAGATTAGCAATCAAGACCTTCTCCAGTTTTTCATTCTGCCATCCCTGCATATTGTTTTTCAACAATATGTCCTTGTTATCATGGTCCATATTGGCTGCTGAAACTCCAGCCATCATGTCCACATTCCAAATAGTAAGATGAAGGAAAGGAGGAAGTCCAGACCCCCTCTTGTGTCTTAGAGCCACTGCCCCTGCTGGAGGCACCTGCCACAGGGGTGTAAGGAACCACAGGTCTGACACATTTATTGAAGGGCCAACCTACTCATTGCATCATTCATTTTTACAGCAGATTTTCTTTTTAACCATTTGTTCCCTTTGCATGTTTTGTCCTTTTCCAGTTTCACCAGGTCTAGGCTCCCACTATCGCCCCACTTCTGGCAATTCTCAATCAATAACCAAAGTGAACTTTTTTTTTTAATTGAAGTAAAACAATAAAATTCACGTAACATAAAATTAACCATTGTAAAGTGAGCAATTCAGTGGCATTCAGTGCATCCGCAGTACTGTGCAACCCCCACTTCCATATAGATCCAAAACATTTTCGTCACTCCAAGATAAAAACCCGTGCCCCATAAGCTGTTACTCCCCAGCCCCTGCTGTCCCCAGCCCCTGGCAACCACTCATCTGTTTCTGTGGCTTTACCTCTTCTGGATAATTCCTATGAATTAAATCATAAACTATGTGACTTTACGTGCCTGGGTTCTTTCACTTAGCATGTTGTTTTTGGCACTCACTTGTTCCCTTCTGTGACTGAACAATATGACACAATTTGTTTATCCATTCATCTACTTACTGATAAACATTCTAGTTGTTTCCACCTTTTGGCTACTGAGATTAGTGTTACTATGAACATTCCTGTACACGTAGTTTTTTGAGTACCTGTTTTCAAGTCTTTGGGGCTTATAATCCCAGGAGTGGGATTCCTGGATCATGTGCTAATTCCGTGTTTGCGCCACTTTACACAGTCACCAGCAATCAAAAAGTTTCCAGTTTCTCCACATCTTTGTCAACATTTGTTATTCTCCATTTTGGTTTTTACTCTAGCCATCCTTGTAGGTGTGAAGTGGCATCTCACCGTGATTTTGATTTGCGTTTCCCTAATGCGGAGCATCTGTGCAGGTGCTTATTGGTCATAAGTATATCCTCTTTGAGGAAAAGTATCTTTTTTTATTAACACATAATATATTATTTGTTTCAGGGGTACAGGTCTGTGATTGATCTGTCTTACACAATTCACAGCATTCACCATAGCACATACCCTCCCCAATGTCCATAACACAGCCACCCCATCCCTCCAACCCCTCTTCTTTCCAGCAACCTTCAGTTTGTTTCCTGAGATTAAGAGTCTCTTATGGTTTGTCTCCCCCTCTGTTTCCTCTTGTTTCAATTTTCTCTCCTTCCCCCATGATCTTTTGCCTTATTTCTCAAATTCCTCATATCAGTGAGATCTTATGATAATTGTCTTTCTCTGATTGACTTACTTCACTTAGGATAATGCCCTCTAGTTCCATCCACATCACTGCAAAGGAAAGATTTTGGTGTTTTTTGATGGCTGCATAGTATTCCATTGTGTGTGTGTGTGTGTGTGTGTGTGTGTGTGTGTGTGTGTGTGTGTGTATGACATCTTCTTTATCCGTTCCTCTGTTGATAGACATCTAGACTCTTTCCATGGTTTGGCTATTGTGGACATTGCTACTATGAACACTGGGGTACACGTGCCCCTTCAGATCACTACATTTGTATCTTTAGGGTAAATACCCAGTAGGGCAATTGCTGGATCATAGGGAAGCTCTATTTCCAACTTTTTGAGAAACCTCCATCCTGTTTTTCCAGAGTGGCTGCTTTTGAAGAAATATCTTTTAAGTTCTTTGTCCATTTTTAAATTGGGTTGTATTTCTTTTCATTGTTAAGTTGTAAAAAAAAATTTTATACATATTCTGGATTCTAGACTGTATCAGATATGTGATTTCAGTATGTTGTCTTTTTACTTTCTCAATAATGTCCTTTGAGGGACAATAATGTTAAATTTGGATAAAATCCAGTTGACCAATTTTTAAATTTTTGTTGTCATATCTAAGAATATGTTGCAAAATCTAAAATCATGAAGATTTTATGTGTAGATTATACGTTTTTCTTCTTCTAAGGGTTTTATAGTTTTAACTATTATATTCAAGTCGATCCATTTTCAGTTCATTTTTTTGTATATGGTGTGAGATAGGGGTGCAGCTTCATCCTTTGTGTATGGATGTCCAGGCCCAGCACTTCTTTAAAAAAAAAAAAACATACATTTTATTTGTTTGTTTGTTTATTTTAGAGAGAGAGTGAATGAGAGAGTGCAGTGGGAGCAGCAGAGGGAGAGGCAGCAAGAATCTTATGCAGACTCCACACTGAGTGTGGAGCCTGACAAGGGACTTGATCTCATGACGCTGAGATCATGACCTGAGCCAAAACCAAGAATCAGATACTCAGCTGACTGAGCCACCCAGGCACCCCCGGTACTGCTTCTTGAAGAAACTATTCTTTCCCTCCTTGAATGGTCTTGGTACCCTGGTCAAAAATCAATTTTCCATGGATGTGTGGGTTTATTTCTGGACTCTCTATCCTATCCCATTGTCAATATGTCTATCCTTGTCAGTACCACACTGTTTAAATTTGCAGTAAGTTTTGATGTCAGCGAGTCCGAGCCCTCCAGGTTTGTTCCCTTTAAGATTATTTTGCCTTTTGGGGGACCCCTTGTGATTCCTTATTAATTTGAGAAATAGCTTTTCTATTTTTACAAAAAAATAAGAAGAAGTGGGGTGGACATTGGAATTTTGGTAAAAGTTGCCTTGAATCTGGAGATTGCTTTGGGCAATATTGCCATCTGAATATTGTCTCCCAATCGACAAACTTGGGATATTTTTCTATTTATTTAGGTTTTCCGTAATACCTTGTGACAACGTTTTCTAGCATTCCTTGCACAAGTCCTTCCGTTCATTGGTTAAATTTATCCTTAAGCATTTATTCCTCTGGATGCTACTGTAGGTGAAATGACCGTTCTAATTTTCCTTTCAGGTTGCTGCCATTCAGAAACCCCACCACCCGTTTGTACACACTGAACTTGTTTTACTCTGTAACTCACTCAGAGCAGAGTTTATCAGTCCTAACAGGACATTGTCAAATCTTTAGGGGGTTCTACATATTGGATCATGTCTGCTACAATCAGAGATAATGTTACTTCTTCCTTTCCAGTCTGGATGCCATTTTTTTTTCTTGTCCATTTGCTCTGACTGGAACTTTCAGTGCACATTTAACAGCCACGGTGAAGGCAGGTATCTTTGCCTTGCAGCTGGTCTTTGGGGCATGTTTCCTTCCTCTGTCCTGTAGACCAGCTTGTAGACCATCATCTCAGTGAGGCCTTCCCTGACCACCCGACCCAAAAAAAGCCACACTCGACTGGACCCCAGCCTGGAACTTCCTAGTCTTTTGCTCTGCTTTATTTTCCTCCACAATGCCTAAGGCCATGCGATATCTTTGCATGATTGTTTACTGTCTGTCTGCTTTCACTAAATCGTGAATGGATCAGTGCTCCCCCTCCCCTTGGCTGCTAGAAGGGTGCCTGGCACTTAGGAAGCACTCGGTAAATATCTAGTGCGATGAATGAATGAATGAATGAACGAACGATGAACGAATGCAGTTTTCGTACATGGAATTACATTGTTCGTGCTCTTTTACAGACTTGCTTTTTCTCACTTTATATCCTGCTTGTCCTTCTTCGTAAGTGAACATCTCCATCATCCTTTATAATCGGTGTGAGAACACCATCGTGTAGACGTCCCGTAATTTCTTCAACAACCCCCTATCGGTGGTTAGCGCAGTGACCGTCCTTGTGCGCCTCTTTGCCCCCTTGTCCAGTCATGAGTCTGACACTTTAAAAATATAATGTCCCACGGGGCGCCTGGGTGGCTCAGTGGGTTAAAGCCTCTGCCTTTGGCTCAGGTCATGATCTCAGGGTCCTGGGATCAGGCCCCACATCGGGCTCTCTGCTCAGCGGAGAGCCTGCTTCCCCCCCTCTCTCTGCCTGCCTCTCTGTCTACTTGTGATCAATCTCTCTCTCTCTCTGTCAAATAAATGAATAAAATATTAAAAAAAATATATATATATATAATGTCCCATGAGGCAAGGATACATTTTTGCTCCCTATTCTTTTAATAATCTGAGTGTATTTTGTTTAGAAATGTTTCTAAATTTTTCTCTCACATCCGAACCCTGGGTTAGGGTATCCCATAGCCTGACATTCAATTAAAGGTTTTTTTTGTAGCTTTTACCTGCCTACAGGTTGTTTTGATTAGCAACGAGTGTTTTTCACTAAACACTCTAGTTGGACTAGAGCCTAGTTGGACCAAGATCGAAAGTGCTTATTTTCAAATGTGAGAGGTGCTTTGTTGGAGATCTTTGGTTCTTGTTCCTTGGGGAAGTTCGGCATTGGGTCCCCAGAGGGAGAAGCCTGAAGGGAACTGTCTCAGCCCTGAGGGACCCACAGTGCTCTGGGACAGTCCTCTTAGGGCCATCAGCAGAGTTTGCCCCAGCAGAGTCGCCTGCCCTGTAAGACACTCGTGTTTTGCAGGAAAGGTCTGGGTCCCCAAGCAGAAGCCAATGGATCCCGTGCTGGAAAGTGTGACCCTGGAGCCGGAGCTGGAGGAGGCTTTGGCAAACGCCTCAGATGCAGAACTCTGTGACATCGCAGGTAAGAGGCTTTCCCGAAGCTTCTCCACATCTTCCACAAGAGTTTGAACTGCCTTTGCAGGGACTCTTAGATGGTTTATTGCAACATGAACACATTTTCCATTTCTAAAAAGGACTTGGGGAGACAGAATAATATTAACTATATTATTATTCTCCAGAATATTAAGACAGAAACCCAGGATCAAAAACCAAAGTGATGGCATTGGGAGGGAGACAAACCATAAGTGACTCTTAATCTCACAAAACAAACTGAGGGTTGCTGGGGGGAGGGGGTTTGGGAGAAGGGGGTGGGACTATGGACATTGGGGAGGGTATGTGCTTTGGTGAGTGCTGTGAAGTGTGTAAACCTGGTGATTCACAGACCTGTACCCCTGGGGATAAAAACATATGTTTATAAAAAATAAAAAATTAAAAAAAAAAAAAGAAAAATGCAAAAAAAAAAAAAAAAAGAAAAAAACCAAAGTGAAGAAAAGAGAAATAAAACCACCCAAAACTGTCACTTCACGGAGTCAGCTCTGGCTGCCATGAGAGCCCAGCCCGGAGCAATGGGAAGCCTCCCAGGGAAGGCTAGCATAGGTCCTCCACCAGCCGCAGCACCAAATCCTGCCCAAGCCACTGGCGAAGAGTGAACAGAGGGGGACAGGCCGAGGGTGTGAAGGCCTGGAAGGGTTATGAAGGGCCCTTCTGAGGCTCAGAGATCAGGCTTTGAGGAGCTCGCCCCTCATCACGGATTTGTACAACACTGTCCATCGCAAAATGTTTCCATACAACCTTCACACTCAGCCCTTCATCTCCAGAAGGTGGCCTGCGATTCAGAGCCCTTTGCCACACTTGTCTCCTTATTATGGTCTAGTACCTGCCCTGTGTACCCTGAGTTCTGTCCCTGCTGAGGGTTGGACTCGGTCTGCAGCGAGCACCCCACACGCCCACCGTGGTAATCCTTCCTGGCCTGGAGGGTGGGAAGGGGCCTTTTCATTCTGCAAACTTGGGAGCTACTAACCACCAGCCCAGATAACGACAGGAGTGTGGATGGGGGGAGAAGAGACTCAGGGCAAGTGGGAACGGGAGAGAAAGGGTAGAGTCAGCTGTGATCGTCCGGCTGTGACACTGAGGTTGGGGGAGGAGTCAGGAAGGTTCCAGATTTCTGGCTCCAGGAACTAAATGGATGATGGTGCTATTAATGAAGGTGCGTATAGTAGTGTGCTTGGGCTGCCATACACAATACCACAGGTTAGATGGCTTAAACAACAGAAACTTGTTCTCTCACAGTTCTCCTAAGACTAGAAGTCCAAGATATTGGTAGGTTTGTTTTTTTTCTGAGCCCTCTCTCCTTGACTTGCAGGTAGCCACAGGTCACTGTGTCCCTCTGTGCGTGTGTCTCCCCGTGTGCCTTCATACATCCTAATATCTTCTTATGAAGACACCCGGCAGATTGGATCAGGGCCCACCTTAACAGCCTTCTTAGAACTTACTTTACCTCTTTCAAGACCTTATTTCCAAGTACAGTTGCAAATTCTAAAGTACTAGAGTTACCACTTCAACATGCGAATTTTGGAGGGACACATTTCAGCCCATAACAGTGGGAAACGAGCAGTTTAAGGGGAGGGACTGAGTTCTTTGTGGGATCTTTAAAGTTTGATGTGCCTGTGAGCGACCCTGGAGGGGACAGCTGGCCTTGAAAGTCTTCAGGAATGCAGAGAGATCTGCGGTGTCATTTGCATTGTCAAGCTTCAGGCAGAAAGCCTGACACTCAGGTGGGTGCCTGGGGTTCTGGAGGCAAGTGCCCTGGCCAAGAGAGAGCCTGTGAGAGCGAGGGCATGGAAATGGGACGAAGCTAGTCGCAATGGGGGCCAGTAAGCCACACATGGCCCAGAAGTCAAAACAATGTGAAGACAGACCAAACCTGACGCAAGAGCTTGGAAGACAGAATGAAGGCTCGGGGTGGTGGGAGACCCAGAGCTGTGAGGCCACAGGGCTAGGGGACTTGGCTACCAAAGCTGTCTTCTGCCTGCTCACAGCCTCCGGCTTCTCGTGGGCGTTGTGCATGAGTCCTGGTGACATTCATGCTGGGGAGTGGGAAGGGGGTGGCCTCCCATCTGTAGTGGAACCATGAGGGGAGGGACAGTGAGAAGACACCATATGACGCGAAGTCGGCCTGGTGGCCAATGCCAGGCTGCAGGGACCCGAGGAGTGCGTGATGGGGCGAGCCAACATGCAGATTCTGAGTCCAAACCACCATTTTCCTCAGGAGGGAGAACATTTGGGAAAGGCCACAGGGCAGTGGTCTGCAGGGTGTCGGGGCTGAGAGAGAAAGGCCTTCATTTGGCCATGGAGTACAGAAGCAGTGAGCCAAGAGCCACAAAAATCCTATTAGAGTCCTCCCGAGGCTCTCTTATTTCCAGCAAACCATCTCCGTGGTTGGGGGTCCGCCCGACTTCTATTAACCCGGGCAGCTGGGGGCAGGCTGGGTGTCACTTGGGTCTGGCCTCTCCACTCAGACTCACCCTGGGGCTGTTTTCATCCCGGCCCTCCTCCTCTGATCACCCTCCGTGATGTCACTGCCCTCATTAGGCAGCTCAGAGGGATTATCGGATGACTCCCCGGTCAGAACCGCCAGTTCCTGGGCCAAAATAGAAGTGCAATATCGTGCTACGTTTCTGGGCTGGTTTCTTGAAACCATTTCCCTTTATTTTTGTTGGCGTAGCTAATCGTTATTATCTGTTCATGAGACCGTACCCTTCCGTTGTCCGGAGAGGACGGGGGAGCTGTAAGGCAACACCAGTATCAACTGGCTAACCTTGGGCGCTGGTCACTGTGAATCAGCCATTTGAAGGGGTGGCAGGGGCTCCAGGGAAGGAGGGACGGAATATTTGCTGACCACCTCCTTATGGCCCAGGTGCCCTGGGAGTGGCTTCTAGAGCCTTGCTGCATTTCTTGACCACAACAATCCTAAGAAGTAAGGGTCACTATTGCCCCTGTTTGATGGATGGAGGAAGGAAGGCAGTGACATTGAATGCTTTGTGGGGCTTGAACATAGGCAGCTTCCCCAGAGGGCACACTTCTCCTCCAGAGAGCACCAGCCACCCCCATGCAGATGATGCCGTCCTCTGAGGGGACACAGAGGGTGGGCAAGAGGGGGTTCACCCCCACGCCCCATGGAGCCCAGTGGGGGGAGGGTGGGGCCACATTAGGAAAGTCTCTGTATGTCACAGGAAGGCATTGACCCGTTAGGATCCGTGGGGCCATGGGGGCTGTTGGGAGAGGCCAGAAGAAAGCAGAGGCTTAGGCAAAGGTGGTGGTGTTTGGAGGACGGGGGGATGGAGGAGGCTGGCCCCAGGTAAGGTAAAGGGCTAAGGTAGAGCTGGATGGGGACTGTGTCTGAGGTGCAGCTGTCCTAGCACTGGACCCGAGGCCAAGAGGCCACAGGAGGTTGAGGCGGGAGCTTGCGTGAGTGTCTGGTGTGGCAAGCCAGGGGTTCAGATCCCTTCTCAAGGATGGGGTTGCTGAAGCCATGAGTGTGGGTGACCCAACAGAGAAAGGAAAGTAAGGAGAAGACGGCATACAGTCTGCGGGACATCTCTGGTGTTGGCGACGTGACTCCCAGGCAGAGCCTTCCATTAGCTTAGTTTAGGTTCCCTCATTGACCTACTCGGCAACCATTTATCCAGTGTCGTCCCACTGTGCGCCTGGCTCCAGACGAGCCCTGATAGAGCAGCGTGCAGGGCGGCTAGTCCTTGCCCTCACAGAGCTGACGTTCAGCAAATACTTAGGCCAATAAGAAGTGACAAATGAGAGTGAGTGTCATCCCAAGAAAGGTCAGGGAGCAAGAAGGGGGCTGGGTTAGGTTCTGGGGCCGGGGGACATGAAGGTAGAGGCTGAAGCTGAGCCCTGAGGCAGAAGAGCAGGGGTGAGCTGGGGGGGTGGTGGGAATGGGGGAGACATGTCCCAGGCTGGCACACAGCAGGAGCAAGGTTCTGAGCCACTCCGGGTGGCTTGCTTGGCACGCAGGCAGCAGGCTTGATGTCCAGCAGTGACAGGAAGATGTAGAGAGACACCCAGCAGATGTGTCATCCTGACTCGAGTGTGGCCTAGGGAAGGCAGAGCTGGGGACTCCCGTTTGTTCGTTTGTTTTCGTGTCTGTGCACCATTTGTGCCTGCATTCATTCACACGCGGAGTCCACGGGCATCATCAAGCTACTGTGTGCTTGGATGCATCAGATCCAGGCCCTGCCCTTGGGGGACCAGGAGGTGAGGAGGAAGACAGACCAGAAGCATATAAATTTTAACGTGAGAAGTGTGACCGCAGGGTAATGAGCAGAAGGGGCAAGCCCCTGACCGTGCTGAGTTCTTGGCTTGTGGCCTCGGCTTGTAATGCAGAGGCCACTGGGAGTCCGTGGCATTATCAGTGCCCCCTCCCGCATCTGGAATGCGATCTTGACTCACCTTTAGGGAGGACCCTTCAGGTGCGGCCAGACTCCAAAGGGAATCGGCCTGGAAGAGTCTCTCCCTCCAGAAGGCCCAGTCCCCAGCCGCCCCCATGGGCAGTTGGTACCCCCAGCTCCTGTGATTCTCAGAGACAGTCTTGGCCGCCCACCCTGAGCGTCTGGGGTCCTCTCATATCCTTGGGCACTGGTTTTCCTCACATTCTGCCAGGGTCAGGGTGTGGCTTATCTAGGAGTAGTTTGACAGCACCCAAGTCCTGGGCCAAAGCTGGCTTCGCCCACCTGTTTCTGTGATGCAGGAAAACGCCTTCCCTCTGTCTGCGCAGGGCCAGCCAAGCAGTTGGCAGCTGGAGGGGCCCGGGATGTGTGCTGTGATCTCTCTGCATCCTAAGTGGAATTACAAACCAAGTGAACCCTGCCAAGGCAGAAGAGGAAAGAGAACTCGATGTTCTTTTTCAGAGTTCAAAAATAGTCCTTTTTCAGTTTTGAGGAAGATCTGGTCTTAAAAAAAAAAAAAAAAAAGTCATGTTTCCCAGTGCTAAATTCAGCCGTGCCAATATCTACAAGGAATGAAGCGGCAGGCAATGTTGATGTGCTATTTTCCTCCATCATTCACTTGTGGCCACATGAGTGTGCAAAACCAAGCAAGGGGAGAGCCGTGATTAGGTGCCTGGGGCAGGCGGAAGGATTAGAGCCACCAAGCTCTGCTTTCTGCTCAGCAATGGAGATTTTGCATGGTGCATCCCCCCCAGCCCCGCCCCAAGTACTTCCCCTCTCCTCTCTCCCTCCCTTCCTGGGGACCTTTCCCTCTCTCCCTTTCTTTCTTCCCTCCCTCTCCCTTCCTTCCTTCCTTCCTCAAACCCTAACTTCCTCTGAACTGCAAATAGTTTCATTTCTTCTGAGAACTGCTATTGACATGTCTGGTGCCTCCCAGAATAGGCGTGTTATCTGTCCTTGGAATTCTGGCATGGAGGGGACAGTTTACAACTTTGGAACTGCTAATGGCCTAGTTTGTGGAGGAGCGGATGGGAGGTCTCCGAAGCCAGGAGGGCCCTCACTGAGCAGGCTCTGACAAGCCATTTCCCTCTTGAGCCTGCTGGAAAACCAGAGGACCTGGCTGGGGGCTTGTTGTAAAAATCAAATGGGATAAAAAGATGAGATGTTATACGTAACCAAGGAATCGTTGAACACTGCATCAGAAACTAGCGATGTACTGTAGACTGGCTAACTGAACGTCATTTTTTATAAAAAAGAGAAGACGTTGCGTGACTACTAGGTGCTATGTGAGAGTAAGAGATTGGCATTCAAACATACGCCTTTTTTTTAGGTGACAAGACTGAGGCCCAAAAAAGTGAAAATGTCCTGGACATTTTGGTGCCAAATGGGTGCCAAAGCCCAGCCTGGAGCCCAGGTCTCTTCCCTCTGTCCCCAGCCACTTCCTTGTACCCTTCCTGCCCCCCTTTCTGGACCATTATAGGAAGCTGGCACGAAGCCCAAAGGGCATTTTCCACCCCCACCTCTCTATACCTCTCAGCAAGACCAGCTGGCCAATGATGTCACATCTTTGCTCTGATTCTTAGCAACCTTTCCGAATTTTTTTTCCAAACTGGGGTCCCAGCTGCAGCCCAGAACCACCATAAGCCACCACCTGCCACCAGCGCATGTGGGGATGGGAAAGAGCCAGCTCCAAAAGGTGGCTCCCGGTGAGCCACCTCCCCACCTCCCCAGCTGCTGACTCAGGCCATGGCCCTCACTGCCCACGTAGAAGCAGCCTAAATTAAAGCCTAGAGAGCTCTAAAAAATGCAGATGCCTCTCCCTATAAGTTCTCCGTGATGAACAGGAGAGTCTAATTTTAGCAGAGAAGATTCTTAGAATGTGAGAAACAGAAGGGCTTCGAGATCGGCTCATCCTGTGGTTCTCAGCCCCCACTGAGCATCAAAAATCATGCAAGGGAATTAAAAATATATCTGCAGAGATTCAGATCGGCTGGTCCAAGAGAAGCCCCAATATTGTCTTGAAGCTGCGGGTGATTTGTATGTGCAGCTGGGGTAGAGAACCAAAGGGCTTATCTTGCTCTTCCTCACACAGAGGAGGCTGAAGTCCAGAGAGGGCTGGGGACCCGCCCCAGGTCACACAGAATCAGGAGTAGAGTCAGGATTAACTCGGGTCTCCTGACTCCTCACCAAGGACTCTCATGTAGTCTCTCTCACTAGAAATCATGTCTAATGAAATGCCCAGGGGAATTAAAACGGATCAGCAAATATTTACCAAACACTATACTCTGGAGGAGAAGGAAGAGAGACTATTCTTCCCCGACCTCTGGAAGCCCAAAGTCCAGTAGAGGAAGCACACATGCATCCAGCTACCTCTAACGCTGTGTGGTCCATGCTGGGATGGACGGCAGGTGCCGTGGGAGAACTAGAGAGGGAGAGAGAGGATTCCAGAAGCCTCCATGAGCGAAGAAGTGTTACCCCAAGTCCTAAAGGATGGGAAGGTAGAGTTGTTGGGTCAAATACACAAATTCAGGATGCTCAGTTGGATCTGAATTTCAGATCAACAATGAATAATTTTTTAATATAAGTAGATCCCAAATATGGAATGGGACATATTTATACTAAAATATTATTCGTTGCTTATCTGAAATTCCAATTTAACTGAGTATCACATATGTTCATTTGCTAAATCTAGTAACACTACTGGGGGCATTTTAGCAGCACACATGGCAGATGGAGGGAGACTCACCACTAGTAGAGGGGACGGTGTTGACAGAAGCGGGAGAATGTACTGAGCCGTGACCATTTGTGTCACCGGAGCAGAAACGATGTGGGTGAGAGACAGTCCGTTGAAGCAGCTGGCCCATGGAGGGCTGGTGAAACCACGCTCCGGGGGCCACCTACCATCCTCTGACCTGGGTGGCTGCAAAACCTCACGGTTGCCATATCCTTTCCTCCCTCTGTAGTCCGTTCTGCACACACAGCCAGAGTGACGCTCCCAGAACCCGAGTCAGGACATCTCGGTCCCTGCCGAGGTCTCCAGTGGCTTCTCAGCTGCTCCTAGGGAAAGACACACAAACCCCTTACTGCAACCTAGAAGACCCTGCGGGATCGAAATGTGCCTGTTTGAATGAAATCTACTCCAGAGTGATATTGTGAGGCTTCGGGGTGGGGGTGGTGTCAGGCAGTTTCCCAGCTTGGCTACCCCCTGAGTCTACTTAGGGAGCCTTGAAAAAGGCAGAGGCTTGACCCCACCCCTAGAGATGGTGGCCTAATGGGTCTGGGGTAGGTCTGGGCTTCAGGTGTTTGAAAAGATGCCCCAGGGATTCCAATGTGCAGCTGAACTGAGAATCACTGACATTTACCGTATTCTCTGGCTCGCAGCAAGCGTGCAGTGAGTGGGAGGGTGGGGGAGGTCCACCATTCGTCCAGCTCAGCTCCGTCCACCTTCTGTTTCCCCTTCCTGCCCTAGGCTTCCACTCCCTGAGCTTGAGGGCTTTCCCACCCCCCATTCCCTCTGCCGTCCAGAATGCGCCCCTCCCTTCTCTTGACTTGGCCGACACTACTCATCCCTCCTATCCCAAGTCCCTCCATTCAGTTCTCCCAGAGCAACTGAACTTTTCCTCTACAACATGTATACTCTGTGCTTATGTTTTCAATTGTGCAGGTACCTGCCTAGCATCTCCTCCCCCAACAGACTTTGCTGTTCCTTGCTGCACACACAGCCCCACTCCCTCCCAGCACCAACCCCGTTCTTCTTCCCCCTCCAGTGCCACCCCACCCAGAGCCAGGCATATGATGTGGGCACTCGATAAATGTTGAACAAACGAATGGATGAAAGCCCGACTGAGCACAGGAGTAATGTGGTCAGATCTGCACTTCCAGAAGGATCTTTCTGGCTGCTCTGTAATGAATGCTGGTGGGGGGAAGGTAGGAAGAGACCGGGGCCAGGACAGCAGTGATTACACGGCTGTGATAACACAGCTGCAGAATGGCAGGGCCCCAGCCAGCACAGAGGAGACAGAATGGGAGGTGGGACAGATGAGAGACAGTGTTAGGAGGGTGGGGACTTAGGGCATGCCGTGCCACCGAGGGTCCACCCTGAGGGGACAGGCAGGATGTCAAGACAGAAGGTGATCCCAAGGAAGGGGCAGTTGCTGGGAAGGACGAGTTCTATTTTGGCCAAGTTGGGCTGGAGGTACCCGTGGGACACTGGGAGACACCGGGGAATCTGAGGCCGGGGCTGGAAAAGTCTCCGCTGGGTGTAGAGATCTGAACGTCACATAAATAGAGACGAGAGCAAAAATCAAGTAAAATTTAAAACCATGCAAGTGTTTCTTGCCATTTCCATGCACAAAAATGCCTGGGGTGTGGGACGTCCGTGGTCCGGAGGCTCTTCTGTGGGAGAGAGGCGAGCCATGGCGTTCCCGTGTCCCCGCAGCTATCCTGGGCATGCACACGCTGATGAGCAACCAGCAGTACTACCAGGCCCTGGGCAGCAGCTCCATCGTGAACAAGGAGGGACTCAACAGTGAGTACACCGCCCTCATCCCCAGCTCGGCCCCCGTCCCTCCTCCCCGAGCAAGGACGCCCCGGAAGTGAAGGCGTCCGCAGCTTCTTGCTTCCTCTGCCCACTCATGCTCTTTGGCTCATTGCAGACATTTTAAAATTTTGACGTAGCCAAATCTATCCACCTTTTCCTTCACCTTCTCTGGGATTTGTGTCTTGCTTGTGCAGGACATCTCCGTCCTCATGTGGCAAAAATGTCCTCCTGCAGTGTCTCCTGAGAGTGTTCGAGGTTCGTCTCTCGTATCCCACTTCTTACTCCGCCTGGGTCTGTGTCTGGGTGCGGTGTGAGAGGAGATCAAACGGTCACTTTTCATGCCTCTCCCACGGGGACAACACTGTTGTTTGCAAAATCCGTCCCTCCACCGCTGGCCTGGGACTCCGTCACGATCATGAATTTCTACACGTCCACACGTGTCTGTCTTCTGGGGCCTCTTTTGTTCCTCAACTCCCCTTGCCCTTTCCTGGGACCATACTGTATTGTTCTTCTTGCTCCCCTGCATCGTCCCTAGCTGGCCTTTTGACCCCCCAAATCAGTGAGGGTACCAGAAGAATACTGACCCTCTCTCTGGAAAGCTTATACGTTTCTCTCATGTTCAGGCTCCATTTTATCCTCACAAGAGTCCACTGAGGTAAAGCGTCTGTCTGACACCTTACAGAGGAGCACAGAGAGGGTCAGAGGGTTTCAGTCATTCACCCTGGGCATGTAGGCCTCAAAGGCAGAGTCCAAGCAGGGCGCGGTCAGCGCTTCTCCCCGCCTCTGCTGGCGCCCCAGAATGTGTGGCCTTTTCCTAGGGTTGAACTCTGCTGCTGCTTCCTTCCAGAGAATCCTGTGGAGGGAGAGGCTCCCTGTGTTCCCGTGAGCCACCTCTCTTCTGTCCGTCCCTCTAGGCGTGATCAAACCCACACAATACAAACCTGTACCTGATGAAGAGCCAAATTCAACAGATGTCGAGGAAACGCTGGAGCGGATAAAGAACAATGACCCCAAACTTGAGGAGGTTAACCTCAACAACATCCGGGTAAAGTCCTTTTGATTTCACTTCACCTGGGGCAGGTAGGAGGAGCCCATGTGCGGGCCCAGGCTTGGCTATACGGAGAGAACAGGGACCTGTTTGGGTTCTGGGAGCTTCCGGATCAGGAAGGGGGCAAAACCTCTCAAAGGCCTGGGCAGTGTAAGCAAACACATCCTAAAGCCCTGGTTTCTTCAGGCCCTGGTGTTCACCATGGGCCAATACACCTTCGATTCTGGAAACCTGTCTTGTTATTCGAAACACTGAGAACTTCTCTGAGCTAAAATCATAAGTCAGATACCTGACTGCCGGGGATCCCAAGGCTAGGAAAAGCCCGCACCCAGCGGGTGAATGGGGTCCCACAGCCCTGGGAGGGGCCGGCCCTGAACCATCCGCACGCCATCATCCATGTGGTCAGCCTCATTCTGCAGCCCTGGCAAGGAGCTGTCGGCCCCTGTGTCCAGCCTGACCAGATGTCACCTGTGTGACCATCAAGGGCAGAGGAGGGTCCGATGGACAAGCATCTGACCCTGGACGGGCTGCAGGAGGAATTCAGGAGCAGAACCAGCTGCCTGCCCACCTGCTTAGCCCGGAGCCCAGCAGGATTAGTTCTGGGAGGGTGTGGGGGTAAGATAAGAAGTGGGCCCCTGCCCCAGCTCCCCAGCTCCTCTTTCCTTTCTTCTCCATTTTCTTTTAAGTGGCTGCCAGCCCCACAGCCTAATCTGATTAGAAACCTGCGCCCGCAGTGTTCTCCTCCACCTGGCCTCTCCAGGCTCTGCTCCCACGGGGAGCTAACATGACACTCTGAAATGAGAGATCCTGCAAACACAGCCAGGTTTTCTCCCGGGTGCCTCCATTGTCTGCCGTGTGCCCAGTGGGAGGCCCTGGCACAGCTCAGAACTCTGTACCCTGGCAGTGAACCGTGGCTCAGAGTGGTGCAGGGGTGTGGAACCCGGCCGTGGCTGTGCACCTTCACCATGGGCCCACAGGCTCGTCCCTCTCCAGGCCTCAGTTTCCCTTCCGCACGTGAAAAATTTGGACCAGATCAGAGGTTTTCCCCTGAGAAGATTAAGAAATCTATGCCAAAGCCCCCCCCCACCCCCCGGGATTCTGAATTTATTGGTCTGGTCCAGACGCATGCATCAGCAGTTTACAAAAGTTCCCCAGGAGCCTCTGCTGTGCGGTACAGCTGAAACCTGGCAGGACAGATGTCTCCTAGGGATCATCTAGGGCAGTGTCCAGACCCCAACTCATTTTCCAAAAACAGGCCTAGAGAGAGAGGAGACTTTGCCCAATGTTACAGAGAGTCAGAAACATTGCCAGTTGTCCAGGCAGAGGCCGAGGCCCTGCCCACTCCACACCCCAGTCCTGAGCCCCCAGCACAGCACTCCTTTGCATACTTTGCCTTGGTTTTTCCTTCTCTGGTCTCCACCTGCACAGGGTCCTCCCTGAAATTGTCAGGGATGGTTTTCTGTCAATCTGTTTACCTGAAAGTTCTCTCCAGATCTCAGCCTTTTGGGGCAAAGCAGGAACTCTTTGCCTATTCAGCAATCTGATGAGAGACCTACTAGGAATCAGGCTGCATGTGTGAGAGGGTCACTGCCCCATCTGTCTTCCCAGCCTGACCCTGGTCGGGGCTGCTCCTCACCGCCTGCCTCTCTCTCTGCAGAATATCCCCATTCCCACTCTCAAGGCCTATGCCGAAGCCCTGAAAGAGAACACATATGTGAAGAAGTTCAGCATCGTGGGAACACGGAGCAATGACCCCGTGGCACATGTATGTACATTTCAGTTCCGCTGCATTGAAACTGGGGGGCTAGAAACAGCAGGATGGATGCTTGTGGCCCCAGGACTGGCTGAACCCCACTGAGGAAGAACCCTGTGTGGTATGATGAAAGGCAATGGCCAGGAGCCAGGAGACGATGTGAACACAAGTGCCATTATTTAGGCAACATCTGTGCATTATGCTAGTTAACATCCACAGTCACCCCGATCTCAGGGATGTAGGTCTCCCCACTTTGCAGACAAAGAACCTGGGGTGCAGGGAGTTCAGGCATTACTCTTTGTCCAAAGTTGCACAGCATGTGAGAAGTGGAACTAAGATTTAGATGCAAGTCATGTTGGTTCTAAAGCAGATCTGTCCCCACTTAGCACACCGCGTTGGAGAAGTACCCGCCCCTCTCTGGGCTTCAGTCCCTCTATATCCAAAATCATGGTCTTACTCAGTGGGTCCTAATGACCAATTTTATTTGTTTCTTTTTGCCCAAGTCATAAAGATATTGCTGATCAAATTAAATGGTATTTATTATAAAGTAGCCAACAATTCTTTTTTTTTTCTTTTCTGTTAAATATTCAAACATATTTATTGAGAGTCTGTCTGTGTCCAGTACCGAATTAGGCTCTGAGAATATAACGGTGACTGACAGTCATAGCTCTCACTTTCTTTTTTTTTTTTTAACTTTTAATTTATTATTTACCTGAGAGAGAGAGCGCGCACAAGCAGGGAGAGCAAGCAGCAGGCAGAGGGAGAAAGAAAAGCAGGCTCTCCACTGGGCAGGGAACCCAACATGGGGGTCAATCCCTGGACCCTGAGATAATGACTTGAGCCAAAGGTAGATGCTTAACCAACTGAGCCACCGAAGTGCCCCTATAGCTCTCACTTTCATAATATAACGGTCCATTTAGCCATGCAGACAACTAAAGCCTGACAGTATAGTATGATTATTACAACACTAATAGCAGGTTAAAAGTGCAAGAATTAGCTTACCAAGGATGGCAGTTAATCATTTAGTAGCAGTTTGTTAATATCCACAAAATAACCTGCAGGAATTTTGACTGGGGTTGCATTGAACTTACAGATCAAGGAGGGAAGAACTTATATCTTGACAGTATTGAGTCTTCTTATCCATGAACATGGAATATCTATTTTTTTTAAAAGAATTTATTTATTTATTTGACAGAGAGCACACATAGACAGAGCAGCAGGCAGAGGGAGAGGGAGAAGCAGGCTTTCCACTGAGCAGGGAGCCAGATGTGGGTCTTGGTCCCAGGACTCTGGGATCATGACCTGAGCCGAAGGCAGTTGCTTAACCAACTGAGCCACACAGGCACCCTGGAATATCTATTTATTTAGTTCTTTGATTTTTATACATCAGAGTTTTATAGCTTTTCCCATATAGATCTTCTACATATTTTGTTAGCTCTAGACCTAAGTATTTCACTTTTGAGGGTACTAATGTAAATGGTGTGATGTTTTTAACTTCCTATTCCACTTGTTCCTTCCTAGAATATAGGAAAGTGGTTAATTTTTATATGTCAGTCTTATTTTGTACTATCCTGCTATAATCATTGATTAGTTCCAGGAGGGTTTTTTTTTTTTTTGGTCAGTTCTTTCAGATTTTCTACAAAGACAATCATATCAGCTGCAAACAGTTTTATTTCTTCCTTCAATATTTTATATATATATATATATATATATATATATATATATATATATATATTTGATTTATACATTTGATTTCCTTTTCCTGCCTATTGCATTAGCTAGAACTTCTATTCTGATGTTCAAAAGGAGTGGTGAGTGGGTTCATCCTTGCCTTGTACCTAATCTTAGTAATAACATTTCGAATCTTATCATTAAGCATGATGTTAACTGTAGGTTTCTTGTCGATATTCTTTACCAAGTTGAGGAAGTTCCCATCTATTTCTAATCTACCGAGAGTTTTTATTATGAATGGGTGTTGGATTTTGTCAAATGCTTTTTCTGTATCTATTGTTACAATCATGTGACTTTTCTTTTTTTATCCTGTTGTTGTGATGGTTTACATTAATTGATTTTCAAATGTTGAGCAAGCCTTGCATACCTGGGATAAATCTCACTGGTCACAGTGTATAACCTTTTTATACATTGTTAAATTCCAGTTGCTATATTTTTGAGGATTTTTGCATCTATGCTCATGAGAGATATTGGTCTGTAGTTTTCCTGTAATGTCTTTGTTTTGGTATTAGGATAACAGTGGCCTCACAGAATGAGTTAGGAAGTATTCCCTCTGCTTCCATTCTCCGAAAGAGATTGTAGAGAACTAGTATCATTTCTTCCTTAAATATTTGGTAGAATTCACTGTGTGGGCCTGGTGATTTCTGTTTTGGAAGGTTATTAATTATTGATTCTATTTCTTTAATAGGTATAGGCCTACTCAGATTATCTATTTCTTCTTACGTGAGCTTTGACAAATTGTATCTTTCAAGGAATTAGTCCATTTCATCGAGGTTATCAAATCTGTGGACATAAGAGTTGTTCACAATTTTCCTTTATTATCTTCTCAATTCCCATGGGATCTGTAGTAATGGGCCTCTTTCATTTCTGATATTAGTAATTTGTCTCTCTCTCTCTCTCTCTCTCTCTCTTTTCTTAGCCTGGCTTAAGGGTTATCAGTTTTATTGATCTTTTCAAAGAATCAACCTTTCACTTCACTGATTTTTCTCTATTCATCTGTTTTCTGCTTCATTGATTTCTATTCTAATTCTTATTTATTTTTTTCTGCTTACTTTGGATTATTTTGCTCTTCTCAAAGTTTTCTAAAATGGAAACTTGGATTATTGAATTTAGATTTTTTTTAATCTATGCATTCAATACTGGACATTTCCCTCTAAGTTCTATTTCCACTGCATCCCACAAATTTTAATAAGGTATGTTTTCATTTATTTCTCTTAAGGTTTCTTTTTTGCTCTACATGTTATTTAGAAATGTGTTGTTTAATCACCAAGCAATATTTGTAGATTTTCAAAGTTATCTTTCTGTTACTGATTTCTAGCTCAAGACCACAGAGCTCTGAGAGCCGATGTTGTATGATTTTGTTTCTTTTAAATTTGTTAAGGTCGTTCCATGGCCCAGAATGTGATCGATCTTGTGACTGTTCCGTGTGAACTTGAGAAGAACATGTATTCTGCTGTTGTAGGATAAAGTTGCATTTAAGTGTCACTTCTATCCAGTTCATTGATGGCATTGTTGAGTTCAATTACATCCTTTTTTTTTTTAAGATTTTATTTACTTATTTGAAAGACAGAGATCACAAGTAGGCAGAGAGGCAGGCAGAGAGAGAGGGAGGAAGCAGGCTCCCTGCCAAGCAGAGAGCCCGATGCGGGGCTCGATCCCAGGACCCTGGGATCATGACCTGAGCCAAAGGCAAAGACTTAACCCACTGAGCCACCCAGGCACCCTGAGTTCAATTACATCCTTACTGATTTTCAGCCTTCTGGATCTTTCCATCCCTGATATAGGGCTATTAAATCTCCAACTCTAGCAGCTATTCATCTTTCTCCTTGCAGTTCTATCAGCTTTTGCCCCTTATAGCTTGACCCTCTCTTGTTGGGCATCTCTACATTAAGGATTGTTATGTCTTCTTGGAGAACTGACCCCTTTGCCATTCTGTAATCCCCTTCTTTATCCCTAACAACTTTTCTGGCTTTGAAGTCTATTGAGTAGCAATTGATTCTTTTAAAAAATTAATTTTTAATTGAAGTAAAATTAATGCTATAACAGTTTCAGGTGTTCAATATAACGATTCAACGTTTCTCTTCATCTCCCAGTGCTCTTCAGGATAAGTGTTCTTTTGATTCCCCCTTATCCATTTCACCCATCCTCCCATCCACCTCCCCTCTGGCAACCACCAGTTCTCTGTATTTAAGAGTCTATTTTCATGTGTGTCTCTTTTTTCCCTTTGTTCATTTGTTTCTTAAATTCTACAGAAAAGTGAAAAGTTCTGTGAGTGCCCCCACTCCCTGAACCAGCTCCTTTCCCTGTACCCCCATTCCTCTACCATGATCCAGGAAAGAGCTGACACCTGGCATGACAGGGTCTCCGGGACCTGCTCAGCCACCAGCTGGTCCACTTGGATTGGTCTGGGGCACTGGCCTATCGGTTATTAAATATTTTGATTATCAGACCTGGACAGGTCTTCTCTGGGGAGCAAGAGAGATGCTGTGGAAAGAACACAGCCTGTGGCACTCTCCTCAGGGGTGTCCAACAACCTCAGGGTCTGAGAGAAAGCCAGCATGCCATCCTGGGGGCACCTGGAAGCAGGGGGAGGAGGGAAGGATGATTTCAACAAGGAAGGCTTTCTGGGAGTTGAGCTTGTACAGGGTTTCAGCAAGCAGGGATCGTGGGAAGGACGTTCCTGGCTCAGAGAGTCATTTCAGACAACCAGGGCCCACTGATGGCACATCCTGGGCCACCAGCTGCTGGTGTCCCCTTTCCTCCATGACACATCGTTTCCACCAACTGCTAATTACCTCATTTCCTTCAGAGGCTCTGATTGTCATCTACACCCCATTGGCTGAATTCCTCTGAAACGTGCTGGGGGCCACCTGAGCTCCTCTCCTCCCATTTGCCCTGGTCACTTGCCCAGTGGGGTGGTTTCCCGGGCGTCCTTCTGTGCTCTCTGCTGCTCAGATGAAGAGAACAATGACTCCATGGAACCTCAACAGGGAAATAGAAGTAACAAGTGGAGGATACGTAAGGAGGTTGGGACTCCTTTAGTCACTCAGTGAACTATGACCGAGAACCTGCTGTGTGCTGAGCACATGGGCACCCTGGGATGAATAAGATGCATTTTCATCCCACCAAGAGTAGAGAGTCTGATGGCAGACACAACACCAGTATAAAAACAACTCTGAACAGAGGAATACAAGTTCCATGAGGGAGGTTATGGATAAATTCTACAAAGTGCAAGAGATCAGGCCTCAGTTAGCTGGATGATGCAGGCTAAGGAATGTAGAACTCTCCAGTTAGAGGTTTGGGAGCCATGACACACTGGGGGGGAGGAGAGACACGGGAGTTGTGCTTTGTGAAGGGGGTTGTAGAGATTGTCTTGCCTGGTCCCTGGCTCAAGCAGCATGAGTGTAAGAGGAACTCTTACTCCCAGCAAGGCCCTCTCGGTACTTTAGGTTCTACCCTAGAGGGTCTCCAGCCTTGCTCATGGTGCCTCACAGATACCCTTGTTTTTCTCCCATGCTTCAAGGCCCTTGCAGAGATGCTCAAGGTCAATAAGGCATTGAAGACGCTGAACGTGGAATCCAACTTCATTTCCGGAGCCGGGATCCTGCGCCTGGTGGAAGCTCTTCCATACAACACTTCTCTAGTGGAACTGAAAATCGATAACCAGGTTAGATGCACAAAGGTCTCTTTGTGTCCTTCCCTGCCGGATGCTCATGGTTCTACCCTTGCCCTTGTACTGAGGGATGGCTAGATGCTGCTAGACGGCACAGATCCAGGGCCCAGCTTCAGGGCACCCCAAAGGACATTGGTCCCTACCCACCACCATGCTCATCTTCCTTCTTCATCATGCCCTTTAAGTTCTCTGCCAGCTTCTGCTTGTATACCCCTAGTGATGGGAGCTCACTCCTTTCCCAGATCACCCCTCCGGTTCTTAGTGAGAATATCCCTCCCCATATCCAGTTGAAATCAGCTTCCTGCAAGTCATGTTTATTGGGCTTAATTCTCTTCTCTGCTGCACGTGGGACTCATCTGGGGCACAGATATTATAAACCATTAGAGTCTTCCCCACCAGGCTAACTATCCCTGTTTTCTTCAAACACTTCCCCCACCCTACTCAGTGGGCTTCTGAGTCAGTCTCATTATCGTCACGTTTATTCTCTGGGCAAATACTAGTTTGACTTTCACCTTATGGGGTTACCATTTCTCTGTAGCTTCTGGGGTTCAATCATTTATTATCAGGGAAGCTCTTCCAGCTCTGACTTTCTAAGATGATGCTGGCTACAATATCTTACATGTCGCCTGTGTTAAGGGTCTCTGGTGGGTTGGGTTCTATGTGATGCACCTTACACACATCTCTGACCTGCCCGACCACCCTGCAGGATGTGGGTATTATCTGACTCAGTCTGCAGAAGAGAAGCAGCCAGACAGGCTAAGACTTTCTCAGCACCAGTCACTTAGCACTTTGGGAAGTAGAATTCGAATTCAGGTCTCTGTGACTCCAGAGACCAAACTCTTTCCATGACACCACATTGCTTTTGATGTTAAAATTCTTTCTTCTTTAGGGGCTCTGGATAGGGAACTTTTTGTTTTCCTACCCGACAGTGTTTGCCAGATGGTCGCATAAATACGTGCATGGGAAAAAAAAAAGATTGGAAGGAAATATAACAAAAGTATAAACAGCGATATATCCCTGAATGAGATCCTTATTGTAAAATATCACACACATATGGAAAAGTGCACAAAACATCAGTGGGCAGCTTAATGAATCATGGTGGGCACGTGCCCCTGTGCGACTCCAGGACTAAAGCATTACCAGGCTCCCAAAGACTGGTCAACCCTTCCAACTCTAACCCCTTGATAACCCTCTACTTGTGCACCTCCACATCTTCACTCTTGGTTCTCTTCTTCTAGAATGTCCTCTCCTGCCCCTACTCCTTCTCAGCCTGGAGAATCCCTCCTCTACCTTCTAGATTCAGTTGAATCCTCTCCCCAAGTGGTGTTCTAGAACCTGCTTGCCAGAGCTGATTGTAGGCATCTCTCCACACTCCACCTCAGTGATGGCACGCTGGTAACTTGAAATCACTCCTGGTGGGAACATTTACACTATGGAAATTGACAAACACTACAAATCAACTTTTTTTTTTTTTTTTTTTGAGAGGCTGCCTATCACTACTTTCTCCCATTAGCTTACCTTAGAGCCTCTAACCCTCTCCCCAGAGAGAGTTAAGTGATCCCCACCCTGTTCTCCTAGCACTTCGGCTTCCCATGAGCTTCTCAGAAGCTGGTGCTGTATTTGAGCCATCTCTTTATTTCAGTGCCCAGCTCAGAACTTGGCCCATCAGTGGTGCTTGGTAAGCAGGGCTGCCCTGGGTGGTTGTGTATGCTGTTCACTGCACAGGAGACAAGGGGCAAAATCCAACCCACACCTTACTCTCCAAGCCTTGGTATGGGGCCTGGTTCAGCCAGAGAAGGTACTTTTTTCTAATTCATATAAAGAGCAGCAGACCTGTCATGTGAATTTGCTACACTGGACTCCTACATCTCTCGAATGCCAATGGCTGCTGTTGCATTACCCATTCCCAGCCCCTCCCCATTCCTTCTCTTTCTGCCACTGCTGATCCTGCTTTATTGCAGGCAAGAGAGGCAGAGCCACTGGAACAAAGGCATGCAGCAGGCTTAGGAGAGCCGTGGACCAAGGCCTGGGATTGGCTATTCGTGTGACTCCAAGCCTGGCTGGGCAGGGAATCAGGGGCTACCCAGCGTCAGCTGAAACCTGACTCCTGGGGCAGAATGTTGGCCAGAAGTGACCCAGAGCACTGGCCTCGGGTCTTTGTGATGACAGCTGACAGAGTGAGCTGCCTACCTTCCCTCTTGCTGCTGTCCACCTTGGCTGAGACCAGAGTCAGAGCCACTGCTGACCGGCACTCTCCCCCTCACTGAACACCCAGTGTGCGCAAGCTCACTTTCCTGAGCCTCAGTTTCCTCACCTACAAAATGGGATCAAAATAATTTCTACTTCTAAGTAAATGACAGATGTCAACTATGAGGTTGTAAACTTTCATAATTACTCCAAAGGTGACCTAGAGAGTTGACACAGTATTCTAAGAGCTAATTTACTGAGGTGGTACCATGTATCCATTATCTCATTTAATGCTCTCCAGGACTCTCTGTGAGTGGGCATGATAACCTCCTCTGTGTTGTAGATGAGGACACTAATGCCCAGGCAAGTTCTGTAACCTGCCCATAGTCACACAGTGAGTAAGTGACAGAGGTAAGATTCAAACCCAGGTTGATGTGACTCCATGGTCCATGAACTGTGCTTCTCGGGTCTTTTGACTCCTACTGTAGTTTTGTGTGGGTCTTACTTGGCTTTTTCAGCGGTCCCTTTCCCTGGGGGAGAGCCCAGGGCGCTGGTCACCCCCTCCCCCTACCATCCTGGGAGTCTTATCTTTGGTTCATCTGAGAGTTTGATGAGTGCTGGCTGAACTCCAGGGCTGTGCTAGGCTCTGTATATGAATGAGGCTCTGGCTCTGCCCTCCAGCGATTCCACACTGGACAAGAAGGCAGACAAGTACAGAAATGATCACTGAACCAGGTGCTTCAGCAAGCTGCAGATGGTGGGCCTTTGGGGAAGCCATCTCAGTCAGGAGGAGGAGGCATCTCGGAGGGCTTCTTGGAGGAGGTAGAGTTTGAGATAAACTCCTCGGATGGATAGTATCTCAAAGAGTGAAATGGAGGCCGAAGCATCTCGAGTGCAGCGAACCACATGAAAGAGAAGGAGAGGGGAAAGCCGTGGAGCCCATCCCCTGGGAGAATCCAGAAAGGGAGTTAAAAATCCAAAGGGCTCTGAATGGGTAGGTTAGATGAAAGAGGCTGCAGGCTGTGTTCTGGAAAGATGGTTGCCAGCTGGATAGGAGAGGCTTTAGGGCAGGCATCAGGGCCCGGGAGACCAGGGAGATGAGGGCAGCCTGTGGGGCAGTGCTCCCATAGGCCTGGAGTCTAGGGAAGGCCACCAGGACCTCTCACAGTGCATCTCTCCTCGAGTGCCCCCACTCTGGTCTCTGAGGGCTGTGCCACAGAAGAGGTGGTGAGTGGTATTTGATTTATTCCTCATTCCTGGTTAGTCACCGAGCTCCTAAGAGGCCACAGCTTTCCCCTGAGCCTTGGGACTGTAACCTGCTTTAGGGAGCCTCTGTCCTTCTTCCTTATACGGCCAAACAAAGGAGAAAGGGACTTGGGGAGTTCTGCCCCGGTGACAAGAGCCTGGCTGGTTGGCTGGCTCAGGACCCAAATCCGGGAACTGGGATCCTGGGGCTGTTTGTTTACTCAGTCATCTCTCTTTATCTCCAAGCAATGTTGTGCTCTGCCTCCAGTGGCCCTGAGCCAGCAGTGAGGGTGGGAGGGGGTAGAGAGGCCAGGACCCAGAGCCAAAGCCATCAAGAAAATGTCTATTGAAGGGCATCTTGGTTCTTTCCACAGTTTGGCAACCGTGGCCATAGCTGCTATGAATATTGGGGTACAGATGGCCCTTTTTTTCACTACATCTGTATCTTTGGGGTAAATACCCAGTAGTGTAATTGCAGGGTCATAGGGAAGCTCTATTTTTAATTTCTTAAGGAATCTCCACACTGTTCTCCAGAGTGGCTGCACCAACTTGCATTCCCAGCAACAGTGGAAGAGGGTTCCCCTTTCTCCACATCCTCTCCAACACATGTTGTTTCCTGTCTTGCTAATTTTGGCCATTCTAACTGGTATAAGGTGGTATCTCAATGTGGTTTTAATTTGAATCTCCCTGATGGCTAGTGATGATGAACTTGGTCACCAAAAGTTGGAAAGAACCAAGATGCCCTTCAACGGACGAATGGATAAGGAAGATGTGGTCCATATACACTATGGAGTATTATGCCTCTATCAGAAAGGACGAATACCCAACTTTTGTAGCAACATGGATGGAAGTGGAAGAGATTATGCTGAGTGAAATAAGTCAAGCAGAGAGAGTCAATTATCATATGGTTTCACTTATTTGTGGAGCATAACAAATAGCATGGAGGACAAGGGGAGATGGAAAGGAGAAGGGAGTTGAGGGAAATTGGAAGGGGAGGTGAACCATGAGAGGCTATGGACCCTGAAAAACAACCTGAGGGTTTTGAAGGGGTGGGGGGTGGCAGGTTGGGGGAACCAGGTGGTGGGTATTGGGGAGAGCATGTATTGCATGGAGCACTGGGTGTGGTGCAAAAAACAATGGATAGTGTTACGCTGAAAAGAAATTTTAAAAAAACAAAGAAATACTATATTATAACCAAAAGAAAAATAAAATGTCTAGTTCCACCTTCCTTTTGCAGGTAGGGAAACTGAGGATCAAAGAAGGGGCAGGACTTGCTGAGGTCAGGGATCAAGTTAGTGCCAGAGCTGGGTCAGAACTGAGGTGGCCCGCCTTCCAGACAGGCTGCATTTGTGGCTGGACAGGAGAGATCCTTGGGCCCCAGGAGCAGGCACTGTGTACAGAGTGCTTGCCCACCCTCTCCACCCCAAGTTAACCAAATCCAAATGGTGATTTTCTGTCCCTCTTGATCTGCCCTCATCAGTCCCAACAAAGCCACCTCCAGCAGGCCCTTCCCCAGGATCTTGGGGTACGGGGTATTCCCTGCCTCAGAGCAGACAAGGCCTGAAAATATGACCCCTCCCCGAATGAAGTTATGTGCCGTGTTTGAGGGATATTGGCTGGATCTCTCACATTTCATTTCCAACACTGGACAGTGAGGATATGCTTCATATTTTGAAAAGAAGATCAAGGAAGTGGACTGGATATTCTTGTTTACCCAGATTGGATTATTTTCCTAGTCCAAATAAGTTTAGAAAGAAAACACAGCCACAAAATAGGATCCTGAAGGTTTTCACACGGGGTGATACCCCCTTAATTTTAGATTACATACACAAAGCAGATGGCTGAGTTTTTGTTGTTGTTGTTTTGTTTTTTTTAATGAGGTTGAATGTGACTTTTCGTTTTGGAAAAAGGAAGAAAACCAAGCAGGCAAAACTTCACCACCCATGATGTTCTCTGCTTTGTTTCTTATACATTCAGCCTCTAAGTTGCAACTCTCGGCTTGTGCATAATTTTTGTGTCTGTCTCCGTGGGTACTGAAGTAATTCAGCCTGGAAACATCCAGCCTCCAAGAGAGGACAGCCATGCGTCACTGTCCCTTCTTCAAAATACCAAGTACAGTCCTTCACTGAGCTCACTTCTCAGGCAAAAAACGAGATAGAGTCAGTGGAAATAAGAGCAAAAAATATAAGGTCAAGAAAATTGTTTTCTGACACAGATCAGCATGAATCAGAATAAAGATTTGTGACAACAACCATCTCGCACCATGACCGTTCCCCTCTGCTGCAGAACAGGCTGCACTCTGTTCTGAAAAGCCAGGAGATTTCCAGACAGGAGACAGCCTGACCCAGGGATTACCTGTCTTCACATCTCTGACACTTGAAGTCAAACGAGCATCAAGTCCAAGCTCAGCCTCTGCTCTGTGGTATTCTTGCTGTGTCGGGGGGAGAGGGACCACTTCATGTACTCACGCCTCAGTCTCCTCACCTCTAAAATGGGAAGGATGCACATACTTGTGCAATAGGGTTGTTAGAGGTTTTCATGTGTTGATCCTTTAATGAGTACCTGGCATGTTTTTTCTTTCAAGAAGAGGGAGGTGATATTTCTATTGTTTATTGTTGTCGTAGTTGTTTGGGCTTTTTTTTTAGAGAGGGATGGGGGAGGGGCAGAGCGAAAGGGAGAGAGAATCCTAAGCAGGTTTCACACCCAGGGCAGAGCCCGATGCAGGCCTCGATTCCAGAACCCCAAGACCAGGAGCTGAAATCAAGAGTCGATGCTTAGTTGACTGAAGCACCAGGTGCCACAATATTTCTATTGTTAGTTAGACCAGTCAGTGCTGGAAGGGTGGGGTGGGGAGCACTGACTTCTGACAGAGTCTAGCTGGTACAGAAAACAGTTTTTTATCTCCTTTCTCTCCTTCCTTGTTCCTTTTCCTACTTATGTCTACTTCTTATCAAAGTGTGACTTACATACAGTAACAAATACATCATAATTAGCTTAACGGATTTTTATATATATTTTATACAGATTTATATGGCATATGTATTATTATATTATACACACACACACACACACACACACAAACACACCTGGGTAATCAACACCAAGGTCAAGATATAGAATATTTCTAGTATCCCATACACCCCCTCCCAATCAATACCCTCCAAGTGCAATCATGTTCCGATTTCTGTCACAATGGGTGAGTTTTGCCTGCTCTTCAACTTCATGTAAATGGGATCCCATGGTGCTGTTTTAGGTCTGGTTTTTTGGTTCATCGGTGTCTGGGAGCATATCAATTATCTATAGCTGTGGAACAGATTACCTCCACAAATTCAGCAGCTTAGAATAACAACGAACATGTATGAGCTCACAGTTTCTGGGAGTCAGGAATCCTCGAGCAGTTTGTCCACGTGGTTTCAGCCCAAGCTCTCTGACCAGACTGCAGTCAAGTACAGTCTATGGGCCTGACCAGGGCTGGAGATACCGTTTCCAAGATGGCTCCCTCCATGGCTGTTGGCAGGAAGCCTCAGCTTCTTGCCGTGTGGACCTCTTCCCCGGGCTGCTTGAGTGGCCTCACGACATGACAACTAACTTCTCCTGGAGTGAGCGATCCAAGGCGGAGAAAGAAGAAAGCCATACATGCCCTTTTATGAGCCAACCCCGGAAGTTATACAGTCCCTTCAGCCATGGTCTCTCTGCTGGAAGTGAGTCACTAAGCACAACCACCCTCAAAGGGAGGGGTGTCTGGAAGTGAGGAGGATCAAAGAATTGACCGACATGCTTTAAAATCATCAAAGTGAGAACCAGCTGTGCTATTTTCCTTTGCTCTGGTTTGGCCAGAAAGACCTTATTAACCAGCAGAGGTACCCAGACATGGAGCAGGGTGCCTCACAGGTGACATGGCCCCATCCTCAGGGGTGTGTAAGCAGGACAGAACTTGGCAGCTACGAACAATACAGAGGGAATTTTAATATCAGCTTGGGTTTGCAACTCTGAACTTCAACTAGATAATTCCCAGACTCTTTTCTTTTGCCTACGTCTTCTGGACCACAAAGGAAAGGCCATCAGATTGATTGATCTGATTGATCCCATCAGATGCACAAAGTGAGCTTCCTGAGGCCCATGGCACCTCTGCCCAGAATGGGAGTCTCAGAGCCACCCACTTAATTCCACCTAGAGCGTTGGTTGGTTGTTCATAAGCCAGCATATCTGGTCATCTTCTCATCAAGCTGCTAATGCTTGGCCACAGGGAAACAAGAGCTGTCATCACTGCTGAAGGGTGTGTCAGTGTTTGTAGCCTCTTGGCAATTTTAACTCAGAGTATGCCTGTCTTTCAACCCAGCCATTCCACCACCCCATGACCAGCCTAAAGAGCATGGGCTCCCTCCCGTGCAAAGCCATGGCCACACTGCCTATAACAAGGAACACAGAAGCCAGCTCCTTGTCCATCTGTACCAGGGTATCCCGTGAAGTTGTTCAAAGAAATGAGGTAGTTCTCAGTGTCACGACTTAGAAAGGTCTCCAGAAAATGTTAAATGAAAAAGACAAGTTGCAGAACTGTGTGTACTATAGGAATCCATTTAAAGGAAAAAAGAAAAATCCGCGCATTTTTACTATCTACTTCATAGAAAAAAATCCAGGGAAACACACCCCACTGGCCTAGTGCTTACTCTGTGAAAAGTGGGTAGGATTGGGATTAGGGATGTGAAGGGAAGCTCTCTGACTTTATTCAATCAGCTTTAGTATCATTTGAATTTTAATAATAAGATTATATTTTTTTCACATGTGATTTATTTCATTCTTAAGCACATCTGAAGGGAGAGGGACCAGACTTCTTCTCCAGCACCCCCTCTCCCCGGCTCAGCTGCCACAGTCTGCTGGGGCCAGTCCTGGCATGACCTGCCCTGGGGTTCTGCCAAAGGAGCTCCCAACTGCCCCTCGCCCACTACCCACTACCCAACTGCCCCTCGCCCACTACCCAGGTGGCCTCCTGATTTTTTTATGCCATCCAAGCAAGCCATTCATGGATTCACAGAATGCAGGTCCCCAGAGACCTGAAAAGTCACAGAGCCTAAACCTTCTCCATTCATAATGACATGTAGGAGGCTCTCGCAAGACACTATCAACCCTCTGTCTACACACTTCCAGGGACAGGAAGCTATGGCCTTCCCAGGCAGTTCCTTCCACACGCAGACACTATGGACGGTGAGATCACAATCCTGCATGCTGAGCCAAACTCCGTCTGCCTGTAGCCCCTCTTATCAACCCTACCCCGGTCTTTGGAGCTCTCTCAAAGACACCCAAGTTAGGCAAGAACTAGGAAACTCTCGAGTGGAACTCCTGTGTTCAAATCCTGGTTCTGTAACCAACTAGCTCTGCGATTTGGGCGAAATTTGTTAATGCCTCTGTTCTTCATGGACCTCGGCTGGAAGATGAAAATTATAATAATCGTACACATTCTACCGGTTTATAGGGAGGAGAAAGTGAGTTCACTTATGGTAAGTGCTTCGACGGCTTCACTTGGTACACAACGATCACTAAATCTCAAAATAACAGATCAGAGTTTTGATTCTGGCAGTGTCCCTATGGCCTCTTCTCTCATCTGTGGAAGGATTGAGGCTCTGAAGAGGGATAGCCTGAGAACAAAGCAAGAGTGATACTTCTTAAGATGTATGCACATTTCTTATTTTACTCTTTAATGTAAAAATAATGGTTTTGGTCAAAGATTAACACTGGGAAGACTGACCATGATTATCTAGTAGAATCCTGTATTTTCTCCAATATACCCAGACACATCTGCACATATCCCAGGCATACTGGACGCCTGTGTGAGAACATGGGCCTAGAGGATCCTCTGAAGTCTTTCCAGTGTCAGGTCAAGGTCAAGCCCTGGGTCTGGCATTAAGTGGAGGGAGCACGTTCCAGCTTCCCTCTATACATGGGTTCCGTTTACTCATCTCTAAGACGACGGAGGACCAGTTGCTGCCTGTGCTGCCTCCCCAGGGATGTAGGGAGGGTCAGTGGGGGAAGTTTGCATGGGGCTGCTCTGTGCTCTTCACTGAGTGGCACGGAGTGTCAGCTTTGCAGAAGCAGCCCTCACAGATGCTGGCAGCTCCTCCACTCAGGGGACACTGTGCTTTCTGAGATGAGCCCCTCCTGAGTTCTAGCAGGGCTTTCCCGGAGAACAGCCTTAAGGAGAGGCCAGGCTTCCTACTAAGTAGGGTGGGTGGGGGACCTTCCAGTTCCTTCTTGGGCCCTTATATGGTCTCTATACTATCTGCCAGGCCAAGTGGGCCAGAGCCGAGGGCTGTGCTGAGTCCTCAGAGGACAGGCCTGAGCTCTTCCCAGCTCTTTCAGGAGGCGTGACAAATGGGCAATGGAACTTTACCAGTGTCATTCTACCTGCCCAGCTTGGTGTTCCCAGCCCCATTTGAGCCCAGACAGACTCTGGTGTACTCATAAGACCTTGAAGGAGTTCTCCATAGGCGCCTCAACTAAGGTCCCTGCTTGTTCCTTTGGATGGTGAGGTAATCTATCTTCTCAGCCCTCCTGTGTTGTTGTGCGTCAACTGTGTTCCTCCTTCCTCCATTCAGTTCCTTGACCTTGACCTGGAGGTATTGGGTACTATGTACTATCCAAGGGCTCACAGGCTAGGGAAACCCATGTAACATGATGATGGAAAGTTTCTACATCTGCACTGACCTAACTGCACAATTGAAATGTGGCCAGTGAGACTAAGGACCAGGGTATCAAATTTTATTTATTTCATGATTTAAATTTTAAAATTTAAAAATTCCATCAAACAATGGGCTGAGGATCTGAATAGACATTTTTCCAAAGAAGACGTCCAGATGGCCAACAGGTACATGAAAGGATGTTCAGTACCACCAAATATCAGGGAAATGCAAATCGAAACCACAATGAGACATCACCTCATCCCTATCACAATGGCTAAAACAAAAAGAACAAGAAATGACAGTGTTGGTGAGAATGTGGAGGAAAAGACACCTCTGTGCACTACTGGTGGGAATGTGAATTGGTGCAGCCACCGTGGCAAACAGTATAGAGGTTCCTCAAAAAAAATAAAAAATATAGCTACCATATGATCTAGCAATCCCACTTCTGGATATTTACCTGAAGAAAACAAAAACACTATTTCAAAAAGATATTTGCACATCCATGTTCATTGCAGCATTTTTTTACAATAGCCAAGACATGGAAACAACCGATGGATGAATGGATAAAGAAGATGCGGTGTATATGTATCTGTACACACACACACACACAGGACTACTACTCAGTCATAAAAAAGAAGGAAATACTTGTGATCTCACTTGTATGTTGAACTTAAACAAAAAGAGAAAAGAACCAAGTTCATAGACACAGGGAACAGACTGGTGGTCACCAGAGGTGATGGGGGAAGGGTGGGTGAGATGGACAGAGGGGACCTCCTTGTTCTGGCTGGGACCCCAGGACAGTCTTGGTGAAAGTGAACATTCTTGTCTTGTTCCCGCCCTTAGGAGGAACATCTTTAAGCCTTGGTGTGATGTTAGCTTGTTCTCCATGTCTCTTCAAATATCTTTAAGCTTATGTTTATTTTGTATTATCTTATTATATGTGGTAACAGGAAATTCAAACCATAAGTTACAAAGAAGAAAACAAAAACTCTCCTCAATCCCACCACCACCAGGACACTTGCTGGCTTTTTCTAGACATTAGGCATATATATGTGTATGGAAGATACATGTAACTTGACTTAAATATGACCTGTTTTATTCCTGGGCTTTTTTTTTCTCTATATTTATAGTTTTGTGGTCGTCATTCAGGGCCTGTGACCAAAGATTTGCATCACTATCTGACAGCTTTCATGTTCTCCTTTAAAGTTCAGCTGTCATTTATTTGAGAACCCGCTCTAGATGGGGTTGCCTTCCTTTCCCCCAGGATTATAAATAAGACTGATGAACATCCTCATTGTATCCTTCCCAACACTATATTATAGGTTCTCCTTTTCTTTTGTTTTCTTTCAGTCTTTGTCACTAGAGATCTTGGGGTAGGGAACCAACATGATCAGAGGGAGAGAGGCTTTAGAAAACAAACTCTGGGCATTCCCAACTTACTGTGTGACCTTAGGCAAATCTTTTTCCCTTTCTGGGCCTCGACTTCCTCACTTGGAAATTGAAGGGATTCATCAAGTGGCTGGTTACCAAACCTGGTTGTATATTGACATCACCTGGGAGCTGGAAAAACCACAGACACCTGAGTCTTATTCCCAGAGATTCTGATTTAATTAGTATGGAATAGAGCCTAGGGAGTAGAATTGTTCATTTTTTTTGAGACT
The DNA here is from genome assembly GCF_964662115.1 of Mustela nivalis. Lineage (NCBI taxonomy): Eukaryota > Metazoa > Chordata > Mammalia > Carnivora > Mustelidae > Mustela > Mustela nivalis. Next base: position 61,070,732 of record NC_139032.1, read on the forward strand.
TGTTCATTTGAAGAGTCCTCCTGCTCGAGTTTTCTAGGAAAGATCTGTTCTTGGCGTCTAGCAGGGCCTAGGTTCGAATCCCAGCTCATTCGCCTTCTCCAAACTTCCAATTCCCTGGTCTTGGTGGGGGGTAGGGGGGAGTGGCTAAAGTCCCCGCCCACCACCCCAGGGTTCTGCGTCTAGAGAGGAGCTCCTGCACAAACGGGTGAGTGGTGACTGCTGTTCTTTCCTTCATCAAAGAGCCAGCCTCTGGGCAACAAAGTGGAAATGGAGATTGTGAGCATGTTGGAAAAAAACGCAACGCTTCTCAAGTTCGGCTACCACTTTACCCAGCAGGGGCCCCGGCTGCGGGCCTCCAATGCCATGATGAACAACAACGACCTTGGTGAGTAATCCTGGGCTACCCGCCCACCTGCTGTCGTTTTCCCACCATCCTGCGGGGCGGGGTGCGGGGCAGTATGGCAGGGAATATTCCACTGATACCTTCTCTTCTTGAGTCCCACTCCTGACTCTGATGTTGGTCACAGTTCCTTGGTTTCTGTTGGTACCTGGCCATCCGCCTCTCCTGGCCTGTGCGCGCTGCTCTGGTGTCCGGTGGGAGTGGAGGCTGAGCTGGTTCCTTCCCGCAAGCTCAGCACGCACAGCGCTGGAGCCCCATTGCGCCATCCGCACCTTCTTTCGCTGCCTGAAAGGAAATGTGGCAGAGCATAGGCTCACTGGGAGTCTTTCCCTCTCTGAATACCCTTCCCGAGCTCAGAGTCCTCTCCCCGACCACCCGGGCATCGTGTCTGGCTCTAGTCCCAGGCCCCCAAAGCCACGGGACCAGCACACCTACCCAAAACCCAGGCCCAGCAACCTCGCAGGGCTTTCAAGGTAAAAGCTGAAAATGTTGACTTCATAGAAAGTTAAGCCAGTTCCATTAATTTCATCTCAGTTAAAAGCACAGCTTATATTTTTTTCTGAAAAGGAAAGGAAAGAAAATGTCACCATCGTTTTTGATGAGCGTGGGCCAAACAGGTATGCGAGTCTGCCGGATGAGAAGTGCAGTTGATCATTGACTTACTTCCAGGTGCCTGTTGTTTTCAAGCTCTCGGAGCGTTTATGACTTGTATTCCTGCTGGCTGCTAAAAGGATCTGATACAGTGTCCAAAAACGACTTTGCCTTCTGAGACTGTAGGGAAATAGGAGGGAAAAAACGAGAAAAGGAGTTGGCCTAATACATTAACATAATTGATCATCGTATTTAGCTGTGAGTTTTCTCAACCAAGGCAAGAAGACGAACCAAGTTACAATACTCTTACTACAGAAAAGAAGGAAGCATAACAAGCTCAGAAAGAAAGGGAAAAAAGAAAAGAAAGGAGAGAGTTTCTTTCCGGGATTGAATTATGAAATGACTATGTTTTCTAAAGGACAGTGTCTTCAGTGAGCTTTTCATCAAATTCAAGCCTGCTCTATACGTGGGGTTTATGTTTTCTGTTTCTATCACTCAGTAAAATGCAAAGGGTTTAATACTGAAGCACATCTCAAAGTTCAGGTACGTCACTTTCTAGTGATGAGTCTGAGGCTAAGCTATTACCTGGAAGGCCTGGAAGAATGGAGGGGAGTGTGTAGGTGCACAAGGCAGGTACTCACAGAACCTCTAGCACTGATAACCACAGAGCTGCACACGCACGCATGCGTGTGCACTCACACACACTTTAAATTGAGTTACTCAATTTAACAAGCATTTGTCAAAGTTCCATAAGGCAATATGGGTTCCTACTCTGGAGGATATCATAGTCCAGAAGTTATTCATTCATTGCCCATTCTAGGTGTCACTTTTTTCTAGAGCTGCAGGTCTAGAAAAGTCCATAAAGAAATACACACCTAGTATCCAGGTTTATCTGACGTGCCCTTATTTGAAATAAGCACAAATAATCATGAATCATTATTATGGCATCACAGAGGTGAGGGCTGCACTGAGCTGTGGAGGAAGGCCAGCAGTCCAAACGCTCTGGGCTTGGCTGGGATCCAGCTTCAGAGCCAGCCCTCCAAAGCCCTGTGTTCTGATACCCATAGCCTCGAATTTTCCCCTCCCAGATTAGATGAAGCTTCGACTGTGCCCCTGGCTCCCTGTCCCAGGGCCAATGCAGCTTTTGTCTTCCAGTGGCAAAATGGTCTGGAGGCCTTTTCTAGGGACAGGTTCCAGATGACCAGGGGGTAGGGGTGCCGTAGTGGGGGAGGGGCATCAGAATTAGCTGTGGCCTGGATAACCTGGCCCTTGAGGACTCTTCCAGTCCTGAGGATTTGTGCCTCTAAAACCCAGGCCCGACGCCTATCCCCAGCAGCTTGTGAAGTTACTACGGCGGGGTCCTAGAGTGCCAGAGCTGGAAGGGCTCTTCAGACTCCCCCACTCCCAGTTCCCTTTCGGGGAAACTGAAGCCTGTGGGGGTGGACTGCCTTTCTAAGGGAGCGGCTCAGCCAAGTCCCACCCGTTGTTAGTTACAGCAGCATTTTGGGGCTAACTCTGGTGTGCCCAGGACTGTGCCAGGGGACGTAAAGGGCAGCAGAAAGGCTAGTTCTTTGACTCCAGAACCTTTATGGCCTTTTAGGAGAGAAAAGACTCAAGGTGTGCCTGAAAATTCAAGAATGCCTGCAAAGTGTGCCCAGTGTGAAGAAGTGACTTGAGAGGACAGAGGCTGGTTAAGCAAAGCATCCTCATTGGGAGTGGGCCAATGGGCAGGGGGCGAGGGGGGGGGCTTTAACCAGCCTTGCAGGGAAGAGAGAGATTGGGGGGGGCAGTCAGGTGTTCTCGGTGGCGGTACTAGCACAGGCGAAGGCAAGGTGGGAGGACCTAGTATTTCAGCTAGGAGAGACAGAAAAATTCAAAAGGAGTGGAAGGACTGTTATGGGGAGTTAGACCTAGAAGGAAAAATAGGAACTCAAAGAGAAGGGAGGGAAGGGCATGCCAAGCAGAAGGAACAGCATGAGCAAAGGCAGGACCAGGAGTTTGGTGATGAGAGCAGGTAGGAGGTAAGACTGACAGCTTCCCGGACAGGACTGCCAGGTGATCAAAATGGGCCTCAGGGTTAGCCCAGGGGACTGTGCAGCTGTTCCCTTGGGGTTTCCCACCAAAGGCATTGGAGCAGAATCGCTTACATGATTACACATAATATTGAGTGCTGGTGGGTGAAATAGGATTTCTAGCTTTAAAGGCCAATTTGTGCCCATCTGCTAAATTTTGTTAAAGAAATGCTTCTGATTCAGATAGTGCACCAGCTTTCTCCTGCAAAAAAGCCCTTTCTTTCCAACACGACATTTTCATCCCGCTCTCAGGGCTCCGATGAGGCAGACAGGCTTCTGTGCTTTCCAGCTGCATGTTTTTATCCCAAGAGCCTCCCGTGGGTCGTACCTAGCCTCTGCGGTGGTTAGCAGTGCTCGCTGCTGCAGCAGGGAAGGCAGGCGGGGCCCAGCCTCTCCAGCTTCCTTCTCACTCCAGCCTGCACCCTGCTGGCTCCTGGCTCACAGACAGACTCGGTGGTGGGTTTTGCCTACCTGCAGGGTGGGTGGGCTCTTCCTTGGGGGCTGTTCGATCCCCAAGGCCAGAGGTCAGCCTGTGCCTCTGCTTACATGCAGCCTGCCGGGACCCATTCCGGCTGGTGTGTCTTCGGTCCTTCCCATCCTTTGCACTGAGCGGCCAGCTGCACGGTGGTGTCAGGGAGGAACTGCGGGTCCCCATCTATGTTTTCGTCTAGCGATACCTCAGATGACTCCTACCTCTACACTATTTATAGCTGAGATCTAAGCATGGCTCTCGGGTCCTGTAAATCTGCCTCCAAAGCTCTCTCCACTTAATGAACTCAGAATTGCCAGCTCCAACTTAAGACCGTTGTATGTGTGGAGGTGGAGTGGGGACGAGGGCTAACCTGTTTCAAAGCAGGAAACACCCGTTCCTGGGGAAGTCTCTCTTCTACTGTATTCTCAAGGAAGGCTTTTCTAAAAAGCACCCCAGACACCAAGTATCCCGAATCAATTTCATCATCATCCCCCAGAACTACTCATACAAAGGGTATTACTTTCCTCACAGGCCTCCAAGCCCAAAATCTGGGCCTCTGTCTATATGCTGCTCCCACTGCAGCCAGTCAGCCCTCTCCGGGCCATCCCCCTTGCCCTGCCTCCTGCCAAGCCCTCAGCACATTCGCCTCCTGTCCTGCAACTTCTGTGAGCTGGCCAGCAACTCTCACAGAGCGCCCATCCCAGAGTTTGTCTGTCACTTTGCTTAGTACCCTTGCTGGGCTCCCTCTTCCCTCAGGGGACAGTCCTCAACACGTCCCTCAGTAGTCAGAGCTGATATGTACACCATGCCTCCTGAGTGCCAGGTGCCGCCGTGAACACTTCCTGTCTTACTTAACCACGTGAGGCCCCCAACAACTGGCTGAGTGAGGTCCCATTACTACCCCCCACTCTGCAGGAAGGAAGTGGAGGACTGGAGAAGTAGGTAAGGTTACCTGCAGTCCGTGGGTGCAGGTGGGGTTTGAGCTGCAGTCGGACCTCAGAGCCTGTGCCCCCACTCCCACGTGGACGTGCTGGGACTTCTGTCCCCTGACAAGCCAGTCTCTTACCCCATATTAGCACCAGCCAGTCCCGGGAGCTTGAGTGCCTCCCAGTGACCCAGGCCAAAGTATCCCTGTAGAGGGCTCCTACTCCTAACCCGCCCCTTCCCTTCAATCTGCCCCTTTATCCTTCCAGACTCGGTGCACACGTTCCCTGCCGTCCTTCCGATCACTTCCTTCATTATGCCTCATACCTGATAGAGAGCTACTGGGAACATATAGTATGTTCTCAAACTCACTGTTGGTCTAGCTTGGTGCCCTGTTAAGCTAGATCGTTACTTCTGATCCTTGTGCCTGGCACATAATGGCACTCGATGAATATTATTGAACATGTGAATTTAAAATGCTTCCCAAAGACATGATAGAGGGGTTCGAGCTTGGCAGGAAGTGGTGGAAGGAGCTTGAGCAGCAGATAGAGGTTGGTCCAGACGCCCAAAGATTCCATCTGTCCCAGCGAACAGGTCTGGCCATTGCCATGATAAGGATTTTGCTCTAATGGAAGTAAAAAGCAGATTGAATTGAAGGAAGATGTTGGGAGACCTGGGCTTCTGCTTCCGTCACTTATTCCCTGTGACTTGGGCCAACTTACTTCCCTCTCTTGGCCTCAATTTCCTTCATCATTAAAATGGAAAAGAGTAACACCCAAGCAGGTGGCTGCTTGCCCTTTTCCCCCATGCGGTCCCCATGAGAGCCAGGGCATGTGGTGGGGAAAAGAAACCTGGGATCCCTGTCTGTATCCTGAACCATGGGCTGGGGACTCAGGTTCCCATCCTGATTCTGCCACTAGCTCTTATGGGTTCTCGCTCCCTTTTGTTCTCCAGGGGAAATTTGCAGATGCTCTTGTAAGAATCAGCTGTGTAGGCCCTATGTAGACAGTCCCAGATTGTCCCGAGGGAGGTGCTGGGCTGAGGCTCCAGATGAGCTACACACCCTGGGTCTCTCTAGGACCAGCTTTACTGCTTTGGGCATGAAATGTAGCCTCTCTGCCGTACTTTCCTGCTCCGTAATGTGGGAAAGAGAACAATGCTGACCAGAATTGGTGGCGGGCTCCGGTGAGGTTCTGGATGTAGAAGAGGTGTAATGAGGACCGCCCTGTGGGGCATATGCTTGCACAGCTAATGTGCCGATACTTACATGTCTGGCTCATGTAAACTCTCTGGTCACTTTGGACGAAACTTCTCTGCTCTTCGGGTTCTGGTTTTTGTTCCCTGACCTTTTCTCCCAAGCTGCTGGACATTCTGATGGTGTCTGGGGCCTGGGCTGGATGCAGTGTCTTCTCTCCGGGAAGAGAGCCCACTGATTTGCATTCATTATTCTCTGACAGGGGTGGAGGGGTGGGTAGGAGCTCAGGGACAGGCTGAACTCCAGCCCCAGTCTGGGTGAGCTGTGTGCTCTGGCTCCCAGCCACAACCCCATACCACCCCTTCCCAGCAACTTCTGCTCTGTTATTCTCCGTGTCCCGCACAAGCTGACCAGGTTCTTGGTGGAGCTTGCGACGATCTGGAGGCCGCAGGTCTACTGGCTCAGCTCAGGAAATGGAAGACATCTAAGTACAGACAGACTTTCCTTGGCTGCCACGGCCACCAGCAGCCTCCTTGACTGCCACCTACTGGTTCTCCGGACTTTTGGACCTTTCTCTTGGGGCAGATCTAGCCGGCTCCTTGGTCTGCCATCTGCAGACACTGAAATTCTTTCAAAACACTCTCCCATGTGACAACACAGGGCCCCCCTTCCTCCTCTCCGTCACCCAACATGTAACGACTCCAGCCTGCAACCTTCTGGCTTGCGCTTTCCTCTTTATGGCATTTAACAACTTTGTTAAGTGAACAGTGTTTGAGCTTCTGTTGTCTTGCCTCTGGGAAAATGTCAGGGTTAACACTAAGGGGACACAGATACTGCAGGGTAATCTTCAAGGGTGGAAACTTATTTTTTTTTTAATAAGACAGGAGGCAGGCCAGAACTCAGAAGGAGCTGTGGGAAATGATTCCAGCAGGTTAAGACCCTACGCTCATGACCATCAACTGAACTTTGGCCCTTATCTCAGCCCCTGGGAGGAAAGATCTTCAACTGCAGGGCCTCTGGTATAAAACCACACACAGTGGAGACAGATAAAGCGGGTTTTATGCCTGTGTGGTCAGAGGCTTAGCAGTAGTTTATGAATGAGTCAACACGCAGCCCTCATCAGGGAACGCTGACCAGCAGGAGGGCCCTTACACAGCTCACACATAACCATCCTTTAGAAACAACAGACATTGGACCTTGCTAACAGAAAAGTTAGCGAGAAGCTTCCTAGGGCTTTCTCAGAGCCATAGAGGTGGTTCCCAGAGCACAGGGTCAGCTGGCTTATTTCTCATCTCCATTCCTTTCCAGTGAGGAAGAGGAGGCTCGCAGACTTGACTGGGCCCATCATTCCCAAGGTCCGAAGTGGTGTCTAGTGTGTGGCGGGGAGGACGGCGCCTTTGAACTGCACATGTCCTACTGATCATCCGTGCTCTGCAGTGGAAACCAGAAGGCAAAATGCCGGCACAGAACCCTTTTGTGGTTCAGTTCTTGATGCACTAAGGTTTAGGTTAACTAATGGTTGTAGTTGAAAATTTTATAAACTATGGTTAATGTGAAGTTTTTCTTTAGTCACAGAAGTTCAGTCTGGTTATTATTTAAAAACTAAGAAGACCCCAAACCAACAGATCTTACTGAAGTTGTTCTAGCAGCAGGACTTAGCCCTGGGAGCCCAGTTTTGGTGGCCTCACTGCGTGGTGTTTCAGGGGTATTTAGCATGTGTACCACAGGAACGAACAGCCCACTCTTCCGCGTGGCTGAAACGCGTTATAAAATACTTTATTATGAATTTGATTTTAGTATTTAGCAAACAGATCATCGTTCTCTATTAATCCTCCTTTAAATTTGAAGAACCTCAAGATTAAAGTTGCCAAATAGATTACTGGGTCAGGAACACAATTCTGCCCTTCAAGAAAGAGAGATTGAAGCCACAGAGCTCTGCCAGGAATCCAGGAATGAGATTCCTTTTGCTGGATACGAGGAAATGATGAAAAAGCCAATGGTGAAATTTCAGGTTTCAAAAAACGTCCTTTCTTTACCAATCCCAGGCAACAAACATTTCCCTGAGTGTTCTTTATGAACATCTGGGATTTATTTACAATTTGATATTAGAATTGGAAAGAATTTTTTTCCTTATTGAATGTCAACTGCAACGATGTGAAAACCTATGGCCAAATACTTGAAAACACCCTTCCACATTGCACGGTGGTCCGATGGCTAACGTGAGGTAAAACACTAGAGAAATTTCTAGTCCATCGCAGCTATGCTTACAGATTTCAACCATGTGTCACGACATTCATTAGACAAGTCACCACTGATCATGCCTGTAAAGAAAGCCTCTGAAGGCCAACGGTGAAGAAAATCCAGATATTAAAGAATTAGGAAACCCTGGCCAAACCATCCCAAGATGATGATTCTGAAAATGTAATTATGGTGTTTCTGCCAGATCCCTTTTTAACATCATGTGCATCTCTTGGGATCCAGCAAAAATGTTAAGCCACTATGCCCTTGTGCCTTTTAATATACCACAGTGCCAGTTAAACTAGCATGTCTGTTGCTTGGGAGTTATTTTCCTGAGTGATTCAGCAAATCTTATGATAAAGGACAGGCCAAAGATCTGACAAGCGTAAACCAAGCTGCAGAGCACCGAGCAGAGGCTTTTGACGAGGAAGGAAAAGTCTCGCACACTGAACTGTAATGACACGGCCAGTGCAGGGTAACCGGAGGTGCAGCCAGGGCCTCCCCGAGATGGAAGAGTATCTACTGAGGCTACGGGCGGGCCGGGAGTGGCACCACGCTGCTGGGATGGCCAGCCCCACTAGGCTTCTTGAAACACAACTGCGGCTGCATTCTGCATCACTGGAAACTGCAATATAATATTAAATCTGTTGGTCTATGGATGGTCGTGTATGTGTTTCTTGTGGCTCGTGTGACATGGACATGCGCCTGACACATTGGCCAGAGGCCGGGAGACTACCCCAGCAGTGCCGAATGGCCTCACTCCGAATGTGTTTATATCCCGGCACGTTCACGTCCAAACTGCCCAAACATCAGGGTCCTCAAGCTAATATGAATCTCGCAAAGACTGTACTTAAAAGCTAAGAGTGTGGGTACTGGGGGGGAAACAGGGACTCTTAGGGGGAGATCACTCACAGAAATCGAATCAAAACAATGAAGGTGGGCAACCTTTCAGATCATCTGCTCCATCAGGTGAGCTGTTGGGTTTTGACCAGGGGATGGCTATTTTTTTCCATAAAGGGGCCAGATCGCAAACGTTTTTGGCTTTGCAGACCATATGGTCTCTGTTGTAACTACTTAATTCTGCCACAGATCATATGCAAATCAATGGGTGTGGCTATTCCACTAAAACTATTTACCAAAACCAGAAGGCCAGTCAAATGCTCTATTCTGCAGATCCTGATTTAGGGATGAGGGTAGGAGCGGATGGTAGGTGATGGTAGGTAGCAGGAATGGCCTGCTTCCAAGGAGTCCCCCTCCAAGGACATAGCTTTCATGCTTTTGCCACCAGGATCAACCGGTCTGCTGACGAGACAAGTAACTATTACCAGCCTGCTGCATGGCACAGAAAGGGCATGACCTGGTCACCAGGCTCAAGGCTCTCTCCCCCAGCAGCGCTGGGATCCTACACAGCTCACCTTTTCCTGTGTTCGGGCATCTTCTGAGTCAAATGTCTCAGGTAAGTGGTCAGCACCCTACCCCCTCTTTCCGGCCCCTCTGAAGCTTAGGTGGCCAATATGGTATCCAGTTTATGATGCTGGCAAAACCAGCATTCAAGTTCAAGTTTTTTTGCTGCTGCAGCTCTGATATTTTCCAATGTGTGGTCACTGTGAACTAGCTTTGTGCAGGCCTGGGAAAGTGCTGCTTCTCCTCACATATGCGTGGCCCATCCTCACCAATATCTGGCTTCAGCTCGGGGCTCATGGGGAGCCGCACCTGCCGTGGCAGCTCGCTGGGTATGCGTGGCCGTCGGGCAGTACACTCACATTCCTCTTTAAAGCTGTTCTGGGTGGGACTCAAAGCCAACCTCCTCCCTTTGTCTTGACATGTGACACAACAGGCTGTGAATCCTTGTTGTTGGCAAGCAGGGCAGGTCAAGATGAGCTGGCGGCACTGGGGAGTTGAGCAGAGTTTATACTGGTCCCATGGGACTCCACAGTATGAACATTCTGGGGAAGAAAGAAAAGTCCCAGTTCCAAACACATACATACACATGTAGACAGGTACTTCTCCAGGTCCTCAAGGTAACTCTTAGCACACGAGCTAATATACCCCATTAGGCCTGGGAAGGTTTCTAAAGAGTAAGTCTCCTGTCCTCACCCCCACTATTTGGTGGTGGGGGAGTCATCTGGAAACTGTCTTCCTTTTTTTTTTAAAGATTTTATTTATGTATTTGACAGAGATCACAAGTAGGAAGAGAGGCAGGCAGAGATGCGGGGAAGCAGGCTCCCTGCTGAGCAGAGCCTGATGCAGTGCTTAATCCCAGGACCCTGAGATCGTGACCTGAGCCGAAGGCAGAAGCTTTAACCCTCTGAGTCACCCAGGCGCCCCTGGGAACTGTCTTCCTGATTGCAACATTCTGTGACTCATTTTTTTCTTTTTCCTATTTAGAAAATAGGAAACCAGGGTCTTAAGCACAAGTTGCAGAATTGATAGTTCTGTGTGAATTTGGATGGGAAAATAATTATCTTTATTTTCACCACCCCACACCAAATGTAGCACTTCCTTTGATTGTTAATGTCAGCAACAGATCAGTCCCATGTCAATATCCTTCATTCCAAAGCTGGTCAACTACCCCTTAGTTCAATGATCCTGACTGAACGAATGAGGAATGAATGAGGAATGATCCTCATTCCCCTTTCTCATGGGAGATAGCATATGTGAATACAAATGATGCCACACCTATATTCAGCTCCTGCAGTCCGCGCCCCTCCTCCCCAAGCCTGAGGTTCTCCTGCTTTTGCTAACTGATACCTGATCACCCAATTCCTAAAAAAAACTCCCATTATCTATTTTCTCAGCCTATTTTTCCCAACTGACTTTCTGTTAGCAATGACAAAAACATCATTCTTCAAGTCTCCTCAACTAGTTTTATCTAAACTACCTTTGGGCCTTCCCTCTTGCCTTCACACTCACATGCAAGTACCCATCAAATCCTGCCAACATGTCCTCAGTAACTTTTCGCAAATCCACTATTTCTACTTATTTGTAGTTTATACTTCATCTAGCTTAAAAACAGACTTTGATTAGCTTTTGAGACACAAATACAAGATAATTAAAATTAATAAAAAGATCAAGAAGAAAGGGGAGAAGGCAATCATACTCAAATCTTATTCATTATCACAGTGGTAATTCAATCTTAGGCCCTGATCACAGGAGTTCTAGAAAGTTACAGCAGCCACTAGGGTTGTCTGCCTAAGACCTTTCCTGTTTAAAACTATGGCATCCAGACAGAGTCAATTTTCTTAAGGATCATTTCCATCCTCCTCTTACTGACCTCATTTGGTACCCCCACATCGGTGAGGACTTAAAACTAGAGTCAAAGCATAGGCCTCTTGAGCTCACATCCTCCTGTGGCCACCCCTGCCTCTGGGCTTGGCCCTGAATTCAGCTCCCACCGTGGACTTACCCAGCCACCATTGAGAAGTACCTAACCTACCACATGTGTCTACAGACGACATGAACTAGAGATTCTTAAAACACACAGGATTACAAAGGAAGTCAATTATATAGAAATACAAAATATCAAAACATTTTTAGGAATCTATGATATAGGTAAAATATTTATTAACACATTAAATAAGGCAGGGGTGGGGGCTATAACTACTTCCACTTTGAGACAATGATGAGCATAAACGCTACTGGGAGAAGTCTGCAGCAACATGAAACTATGGTGGTTTCTGTTAATGGTGAAGTCACTGGTGCATCTAATATTATTGATTTGTTGCTGACATTAACAAGCACAGGAAGTGCTACATTTAGTGTGGGGTGCTGAAAATAAAGATGTATTTATTTTCCCATCCAAATTCACACAGAACCACCAAATTCTACAACCCCCTGTTTCAGCCTATTAGTTTAACTCCCAGCACACAGGCAGAGCAAGTGACCTCGTCCCTCCTATAAAAGACTCACCTAACTGGCAAACAGAGAAGCCAGGACCCAGCACAGGCCTCCTGATTCCTGATCCAAAGTTCTGTCTATTTCACTGTTACATTGCCAACTCTGCTGGGAAACTGGTCATACTATGTTACTTCTTTTCCCTGTTTTCTTCTTCACATGACCAGTATTGGCCTGCCTTCCAGAAGGGTTCATACACAGAACATGCCTGATGGGAAGTCTAGGGCCCAGCCTATGCTGACCTACCTGACACTGTATCACTGTTGTAGGATAAGGCATAGCGCTCATCAAAAACAAACAACTTCCCTTTGTAGAAACCATCGGGAAACTCCTCCAGGTACTTGTGGATGCCCCCTTTGAGCTGGAACACTTCCTGGCACACGCCCTGTATGAGGAAAAACAGGAGGAAATCTGAGGAGAGACAAGCAAAGACTGGTAAGAAGCTGCAGAGACGAGCAGCAGGTGATGACGGCAGTCAGGGCCTTCACTAGATCCTGGGGAGCCCAGCTATTTTTGCTCACCCCTAAATATAGAAAGACACCTGTTGGAACATGTAATGGGAATTTGTTCTTCTCAGGATCAAGCATACAGATTAGGAAAAGGGAGAGGTTAACTAAGCTTTCCATTCTGTACTTGAGGAGCCTCTAAGACCGTGAAATGCTCTCCCACATCTTGAGATGTAAGAACTTCAGGTTTTGTACCTACAAAATCTGTGTTGGAACCATTCAAGGGAAAAAGAAATCCCTGGCGGGCCAGGGGTGGGAGGAAGACTGAAGGTGCGGGTGGAAAGCTCAGCCCATGCTATTAGTGGAACCTTCCTTACCCCTACACCTGCATCACCCCCAAGGGTGCTAACTCACCTTGGCCTTGAGGTAGGCTGAACCCCGCTCACACCGGATGCCCCCAGTGCAGTACATCAGCACCTTCTTCCCTTGGAAAAGTTCCAGATTTTTGTCAATGTAGCTAGGGAAGTAACTGAATTTCCTGATGTCTGGGGCTAAGCAGCCCTGGAATCGTCCCTACGATATAGGAAAAGCAGAAGGAAAATGATCAGAAAAACATACCTGGTAAGAAGAAAAGGTGTGTTGAACGCCGTCAGAGATAAGGGAGCACTGACCAGTTGCTATTCTCATCCTACACTCTGACCTTTCAACTTCAAGATCTGGAACTCAGAAACAAGACTAGTGGGCTATGGGTCATCTTTCCCAGAGTCCTCAGTGGAACTGGACAAGCTGCCCAAAGCCAGCTTTACAGGGTCCTTGACACATGTCAAAGGTAGGCACATGAGAGCCAAGAAGTACATTATGTGCCAAGATGTCTTTCATTCTTCTTTTCTTAGACTTTCTCAGCAGATCCTGAGTTCAAAGGCTTGGGTTTTCTCTGAAGCTGCTAGTACTGGGGGGAGATCTGGGTGACTCGGCCACAAGTGGGCACACACGGCTTCACTTGGCAAACATGCCATGATGTGGGAAGGGGGAGACCTACCATTTCACGGACCTCGCTTCTGGTCTTTACTTACTATTTTGCTTTCATAGAAGTTTCTGCAGTCCAGTAAGATAGTATCACTTTGTTCTTCATTTGCCTGAGACAAAAATTTTTCTACTTCTTTATGAAATTCACCTGGGGATAAATGGATTCCTAAAACCAAACCAAAAATTTACTTAAGACAAAAAATCCAATCACAGCTAGCCCTGCCTAATGACTTAGATGTTGCTCTGTTTTCTTCCACCCAAACCATTATTCATAATTGCAATTGTGTCTGAAAATAACTCTGATGACCATGATGAAATTATTCAGTGATTCCAGATATCCTCACTTTCCTTCTTAGAAAGATAAGCACTGTGGAGACCTGGAGGTTTAGAAATGATTGTCAAAGAATTTTCCATTCTCATACTTGGTCTAACACAGTGATAAAGGCCAGACAGTTAAAATGCCATGTGGGTTTGCTGGTCTTACATGGCCAGTGTTCCATTTTCATTGTACAGGGAGGGGACTGGGCATGTATGTGCTTGACAATAGGCTTTGACTGTAACAAAGGCAAGCCCAAGTTCAAGGCTAAGAACCTTGACAGGCAGCTGAGAATATAAATTTATGGAATAAAGTTGGACTGTTCTTTAAAAATACAAAAGGGTAAGAAGAACGTGTCTAAGTCTGTGTCCATGAGTGAAAGAGAAAGGGTAGGAGGGGCTACAGCAGGAGGGACACATGAGAGAACAGAGCAGGAGGGAGAGGAGGGAAAAGCTAAAGCAGGCAGGAGAGAAAGGAAAGGAACAAAGTAAGTCAAATCCAAGGAGACTAAAAGGAGAGCACCTCAGTCTGGTGCCTTCTAGACTCTCCAGAATAGAAATATTCCTGTATCTTTGGAGGTCCAGACATTCCAATCGATTGTGAAGAACTTCTGGTGAATTTGGCAATGAGCAGTAACCCCCGCTCAAGGACAGGGGCTCTGGGGATGGCAGTCACCAACCACTCTTGGTAGAATGATGGCACCAAAGGAGCCTCATTCTGCTCAGAGGGGAACCTCAACAACCACCTGAAGCTGCTAAGTACCCAGGTGGGGCTAGAGGCCCGAGCATGGCCAAGGACTCTAGGTTCTTACCTGCCCAACCCAGAATTATAAGGCGAATGTAATGAGACCAGAATTTATTCATTCTTACCACCTAATTACACGGTTACCAAAACAGGAGGGTGCAAAGGGAGGCTCAAAACTGGGATGAGAAGCTTGGAAATCTGCTAAGACTTCTACTGACAGGGTGCCATGGGGAACCCAACCTGCTCCCCACTGCTGCTCTCCTGGCCCTGCAAAGGCCAACTGGACAAGGGACTCAGAGAGACATATTTACAAGAGCTGCCTTCACACCACGTGGCTTAAATCCAAGCAGCCCAGCATGGCATGGAGCCCACTGTCCCAAGCAATGGCCTGTAGCACCAAGAAGGAGCTCTTCAGTCATCTTGCTGAGTTTGGGACACTGTGCAGACACAGCCCTTTTGGGCCCTTCCCTCCTCATGCACGTGTCTCTTTTCCTGGATATTTGTATCCTACTCCCATTTCCTTCTGGCTTAATCCCTAGCATTCTTTTAAATCCCTACATATGGGGAAGTGAGCAGAGACAGCCAGACGTTTGTGCTTCCTGATGAAAGAGGACAATATTACCTGTCAGGCAGTCTTGGGGAAGGAGGGAAGGGAAGAAAGAAAAAAGGAAGTTAAATCTGAATCTAACCAAGTCTCTGGATCTGAGGTGTCTAACTAGCCACCAGCCACATGGGGATGTAAGGCTCTTGAAATGTGGCCAGAGATGTGCTAGAATAAGAGTGACACCAACCCAGGATTTCAAGTACTTAGTAAGCAAAAAAAGGTAAATGATCTCAACAGTAATTTTTACTGTTGATTACATGTGAAAGTATTTTGCCTACATTGCATTGAAGCATATTATTAAAATGAATTTCACTTGTTTCCTTTTACTTTTAAAATGTGACTACTAAAAAACATAAAATTACATATGTGCCTCACAATTACATTTCTATTAGGACTGCTCTAAAGCTAACTACCACTCTGCAGGAAACACAGAGGAGATGCAGGCAGCTTTAGCCAGACTGTGGGAATCTCTATAGACAAAATGACCTAGTTTCTTCAAAAAATAAACAAAGGAGGGGGAAAAAAAGGGAGGCAAGTATATAGGTTAAAAGAGACTTAAAGAGACACAGGGATCCATCACAATGAGTGGACCTTACTTGAATCCCAATAAAAACAACTAAACAAGTTATGAATCCCCATGGGTACGATTTCTTCACACATGCTGACACACAATTCTGGAGAACAGCAAGCTCCTCCTTTGCTGGTTTAGCCAATTTTAAGCACGGGCTAGATATTTGATAATATTAAGGAACTATTATTATGATGTTTTATTTAAATGTAATAATGGCTTTACAGTTTTTTTTTTAAACATTTCTCTTTTAGAGGTCTCTACTAAAATATTTATGAATGTAATGACTTGACACTGGATTCCCTTCAAAATGATCCAGGATGGGGGAAGGGGACAGGCTATAGAAGAAAGTTGACGATGAATGAGTAATTGCTGAAGCTATATGACAGGTACATGAGTTCGCTGTATTCTTTTCTGTACTTTTTTTTAGCATTTGAAATTTTCATAGTGAAAAGCAAAACAAAAACAAAAAACCCACCACACAAATGTCTTTCCACCATCTATGGTAATCACAAGGAAAAAGAGGAAGAGAACATTCTAGCATACTTGCAAACAAAGTGCTCTGGATTTGAAAGCCACTTGTTTCCTGTAGCAAAAAGCCTATGCGTTATTCAGTTGATGAACTATTTACAAGTAATAATTACATTCCTCCCAGGTTGCTATCTTTGGAACAAGAAAACAACTTCTTGCCAAATCCTCAAGAAGAAAAAGCATTCTAAGGGGTGAGTCTTCAATTACCATAGCACCAAAGAGAAGACCAGTTTAAACACTGAATAACTCACAGGCTAGCTATTACAGAGCTATTTTTTTTATAGGTATAATTAACATACAGTGTTATATTAGCTTCAGATGTGTAACGATTAAACAGTACTCGGTACTTATCATGACAAGTATACTCTTAACCCCCTTCATCTACTTCACCCACCTTCCCTCTGGAAACTACCAGCTCTTCTCTACACCTAAGAATCTGGTTTTTTGTCTCTTTTTTCTTTGTTTCTTAAATTCCATACCCCAAAGCTACTTTAAAGAGGTGATTGTTGATCAGAGTGTCTGACCTCCACATTTGTTTCTATATCAAGTTTTGTCCCTCTGCAGAAAAGCAAAATTTTTCTTCTAAAAGCAAGCATACCAGGCTTCTTGTAGGAGATCTTATTGGGACTGATCCCCATGGGCACAATTTCTTCAAATACACCAACTCGCAATTCTGGAAAACAGCAAGCCCCTCCTTTGCTGGTCTAGCCAATGAGAAGCAAAACAGAACAGTCTTACTCTCCCATCTCCAGATATAAGACAAGTGCCAAATATAACAATTGTATCTATTGTATAATAATATGATAGCTCAAGTCTTAAGAAACCTCAAAGTAAGAATTAATGTTTTAATAGGGAAAGGGAGCCAGGGCCTAAAATGTTTCAAATAATTCAGCACTAATAAATATTTATTGCATACATTCCACATACAGAAATGTTAAATTTAAAAAGTGTTTCTACAGCTATAAGCATTTAACTATAAAACTGAAACAACACTGAGTAATTTCATTATGTGAGATTACATCCTAGCTTTTGCTCTGGAGCAATGAGCTTTCTCTCCCGGCCACCACCAGCACTAACCCTAGGTAAGGCATTCCCCACCTATATCACCTACCAAGCCTACCAAGCACAAGGTGACTCAAAGGAGCTCAGCTGAGACGCAGCAGCTTTATCCCCCATGTGGCATGAAGTGCTGGTCTTGTAATTTCAAGTTTACTAAAAACATAGTGATGCCCTGAAATAGCCAGGTGGCTCCTCCAGTGAGCAAATATCATCTAAGTTTAGAGTTAGATTGTGCAAACTGTCCTGTCCTTATTCTACAAGAAGGGAGACTGAGATCCAAGAGGGCACTAACTTGCCCGAGACCACATGGTGGCTTCGTAAAGAACTAGATGTGGATGCTCCTTTGACCACACGGCCTCGCAGCCTATGAGGGGAAAGGTGTTTATCTGGCACTGCTTCCTTCGTACACTCTCCTCTTCAGTGCCTAGAGCACGAAGAGGCAGTGAGGCAGAAGGCAATGACTCTAAATCCATTTTTTTTTTCAATTTCTCTTACCTTAAAATCATCCTTACACATATAATCCTTAAACAATGGGCAGGAAAGCATGACTTCCACATAGAGTCTGGTGGCGAGTTTGCTTCCACCAACTGTCCCATTGATTCCTTCTGTAGCAATTCGAACCTGGGACACAAGACAGTGAGAGAAGGGGAATGCAGTCTGTTCTTAGCTTAGTTTAAATCATCCCGAGCCAGAACTGGCTTGTGTGTGTCCATGAGGTTAACAAAAATAGCAGAGACACAATAAAAGTGTTACCACATGAAGATACTTGTAGCTTTCTAAAATGGCACTGCCCACAATTCAGACAAGGTACTTAATAGTTGTGCACTGGATGAGAGAATGTTCTGGAAAGCCCCATTTGCTGTCCAGTGACCAAAGAAATAAATTTCAAGCTTAACCTAAATCCAGGTCAGCACATCTAGGATCAAAACTCAGCTTTTCCACTTACTTGCTGTGTGGCCCTGAGAAAATTACTTCTCTGAACCCCAATTTCTTCACCTTGCTAAAACTGAGACAGAAGAGAACCAGTAATGAAGAGGACTGCTGAGGAGATATTATCCAAGTCAGAGCACAGCTGAGAGCAAGGAATGCATGAGTACACCTCTGCACAGCGTTTTGGGGGAAGCACACACCCCAAACCCACACACTAGAATGCCAGTTCCATAAGGGTCTGTGTCTGTTGTTCACTGCTGCATCAGTGCTTAGAACAGTGCCTGCCAAGTAGATATCTGATTCATATTTGTTGAACAAATTAATGTATATCCATTTTGGAAGCTTTTTGGCTTCTCAAACACATAGTTTCTTTGAAATGCTTCAGTGGTTGGGGCACTTTAGAACCTGGGTTAAGTTCTTCCCTTAAGAGACAATGCTTAGGGAGGCCTGCAAAGTTAGTTGTCCTGGTACTATAAAACCCTGTGGATGAGTTTAAAGCTGGATCCTCTTTAGAAGGAGCTGAGCTCTCTAGAGCAAAGTGCTAGAGACAAAGCACGACGCTCAAGTATCATGGTACTCTATGGAGAGAGAGGTCCTCTATTATTATTAATACCATTGATACAACAATGATACCTACCAGTGCATTAGAACTTGAAAAATGTAAAAGCTGTCCTTTTTCAGGGCCCAGAGAAGACATCATTTTATTTGTTGCCTCACTTCACTCTTTAGGGCCTGGATATAAATGGGATTCATTTCATAAGCTAGTGCCAACTCACTAGTAGTGGCTAGCCAGAGTTTCATGATGAGGATTCTGGATCACATCCGGGCTCCTTGGGAAAATACTGCAATCTGATAAAGCCTGTCTGGGCATGAGAGAGGAAAGCAGAAGGAATATGGCATCCCTGCTATATGGACTACTCTCCCACCAACCAACTAATACTTTTTCAAGGGCCTACACAGAAAAATAGAGGTGAACCAATGTGTCAGGAAGTCTACTCTAAAACTGTCTTTGACTGTGGCAGATAAAGTACATACTTCTATGGAGCTGTCTTTAGAGTAGGCTAGTAGATTCTTTCCTATGTTGTTTTAATCTCAAAACCCAAATAAAGAACCAGCACACCTAATCCCTGTTTAGCTGGGGCAGAGCAATCTCTAAACTCAAACACTACTAGCCTTTCAGTCCCTAAGATTGTTCAAGACAAAGCTTCAGAGTAGCTCCCTGGTGAGGAAGGCCTTATACCTCAGGGATGGAAAGCAATAGTTAGCATTTATTGAGCACCTACTATGATATATGAGCTTTATATTATAATCCTGAAAGGTAGGTATCATAATCTCCATTCGACAGAAAAGGAAACAAAAGCTCAGAGAAATCAAGTATCTTGCCCAAGGGCACAGAGCTGGTAGGTAGGAGATCTGGGATTCAAAGCCAGATACTGCTCCTTCCAAATCATGTAATTTTCCCTACTGAAGCCTCCAATATATCCCCTCAGATTTCTTGAGGCAAAAAGAAACATATAGCTATAGGAATCAGAAACTTCTTTCTAGAATTTTCAAGTTCTCTTCTCTCTCCACCTAAATGCCAATTCTGCCAAATCTCCCACCCCAGAAAATTACCTCAGTAAACTGGGCATGTATCACTGAAGCCAAAGGCTTTAGACTAAGATTTAGGCAGGTGCTGCCACCTTGTGGGTGGACACCCTCATTGCAGGTTCACCTCAGGCTAGGCTAACAAGGAAAATAATCTGTCCCCCAAACAAGGAAAGAGACTGATTTCATATTTTGTACATTTGGGTTCACTGTGAAAACACCCATCTTTCAGGGTGTTCTCTAAATAGAGATGACAATAAATGTAAGTCATTCCAGGGGCACGTGTGTGGTTCAGTCAGTTAAGTGTCAGAGTCTTGATTTTGGCTCAGGTCTTGATCTCAGGGCTATGAGTTGGAGCCCCATGTCAGGCTATTTTACAAAGGTATTCATTCCATAAATACTTACTACTTTTTTTTTTTTTTTTAACTATGCGCCAGGAATTGTGTTAGGAGTTCGTGATCTAGCTGCTAACAAATAATAAATAAATAAATAAATAAATAAATAAATAAATAAATAAATAAATAAAAGAGCTCTTGCCCTCTTAGAGCTTACAAACTAGGGGAGGTGACAGGTATTAAGATAAAAGTTACAAAATGAAAAGAACTATGAAAAATAACCACAAGATGCTTTGGGAGAATGTACCAGAAAAAGTGAACTTAAGACTGAAGGTCAAGAAAGGTCTCTTTGAGGAAGTGTCATTGAAACTGAGAACTGAAGATTGAGTAGAAATTTTACAGGAGAAATTGAGTGGGTGTGGGAGCATTCCTTGAAGAGAGTTTGCCTGGAAAAAGATACAAAGATACATAAAACAAAAACAAAAACCTTTGTGGGCTCCAAAAAACGGAAAGAGCATGTCGCTGGAGTATGGTGAGTGAAGAACATTAGATAGACAGAAAAGGTAGGAAGGGGCCAAATCATGCAGGAACCTACGGATATGTTAAGGATTTGGGTTTTGCTCTAAATGCAATGATAGCCACTGAGAGATTCTGGGCAGCAGTGTTCAATTTACTTTTTAAAATGACTCTGGCTGCAGAGTGGAGAACAGATTAAATGGCATGCAAGGACAGGAGAATAAGACGGTTTGAAAGCTACTGATGTGGACGAGAGACTAATGTCAGGTGGTGGAAGGGGTCTGAGAGTGGATGGAGGTAAGGAATACTGTAGAAGCAGAAAGGGCAGGATGTGATAATTTACTGAATGAGGTAAAGGAAGCTTTTGGCATCATCTCTTAGGAAGCAGGGGTGTGGAAAACCATTGATCAAAGGACTGCCTGGGGAGTCAAAACACCTATGGAAAAGAATAGGCTTAAGATAGTACAGTGCCATACCCCAAAGGGATCTCAGAACAAACCTAGTTCATTTCCTATTAAGTTTATAAAAGTATGTTATTTATCTCTCTGTTTTTACATATATATATTTATATGCAGATATGTATATATGTATTTATAAATCTGTGTGTGTGTGTGTGTGTGTGTGTGTGTGATCATCAAGAATGTTTTAGAAAAGTGGCACGTGGGTGGCTCAGTCAGTTAAGTATCCAACTCTTGATTTCCACTCAGGTCATTATCTCAGGGTTGTGAGATGGAGCCCCTCTCTCTCCCTCTCCCCCTTCCCTGACCCCACCCCTTTTTTTTTTTTTTTTAACAGAGAGAGAGAGAGAGAGAGATCACCAACAGGCAGAGAGGCTGTCAAAGAGAGAGAGAAGAGGAAGCAGGCTCCCTGCCGAGCAGAGAGCCTGATGCGGGGCTTGATACCAGGACCCTGAGATCATGACCTGAGCCGAAGGCAGAGGCTTAACCCACTGAGCCACCCAGGTGCCCCCCCCCTTTTTTTTTTATAAAAAGAGAGCGAACCTTTTTTAGAGAAAGAGAGCACAAAGTGGGGAGGGGCAGAGGAGAAAGAGAATCTTAAGCAGGTTCCACACTCGGCACAGAGCCCACTGCTGGGCTCAATCAGTCTCACAACCCTGAGATTATGACTTGAGCCAAAATCAAGAGTCGGACACAAATGAAACACCCAAGTGCCCCACCTCTTTAAAAAAAAAAAAAAAATCTTTTAGGAAAATAACAAAAGCCATCCACAATCTTATCATGCAGACATAATCATGATTAACATTTTTCTATCTACTACCTTCCATCTTTATACACAAACACTTGTGGTTTTGTTACAAATGAAATATATTCAGTCCTTTATTCAAAACTCCCCAAATATTTATTGCCTGCTATGCGCCAAGCCCTGTTCTAGCACTAAGAATACATCAATTAATTAAGATAAAGTTCCTGTCCTTACCAAGCTTTTATTAGGGAGACAGATTGTAACAAATTAAACAAATATTGTACTTTCAGATGGTAACAAATTCTTTGATACTCTCTGAGCAGAAGGAGGTGATAAGATTTAGAGAGAGGACTCCTTTGGATCAGAGTTCTGAGGAGATCACATGTACACAGGCAGAGATCTGAAGTGAGGAAATGAGCCAAGCAAAGATCTAGGGGGAAAGCACTCTAGAGAGAAGAAATAGCAAATGTCAATACCACAAACTGGTAAGAGACCTTGGCGTGTGTTTAGGAAATAATTTATTAGAGGGACTTAGAAATCAACAAAATCAAGGGTGCCTAGGCAGCTCAGTCTGTTAAGCATTCGAATCTTGGTTTCAGCTCAGGTCATGACCTCAGGGTTATGAGGCTGAGCCCACGTCAGGCTCCGTGCTCAGTGCAGAGTGCACTTGAGATTTGTCTCCCTCTCTGTTTGCTCCTCCCTTCACTTACACTCTCTCAATAAATAAATAAAGTCTTAAGGAAAATCAATAAAATCGATTTTAGGCACTTGAATACAGACTATAGGAATTTTCTACCAAGAACAGCTTATCTAGCAGGCAAGATCACAAGGTTTTACACTTTAGTTTTTAAACAATATACAATGGCTAGACAACTGATAAGAAACAGTGCAGAATTAGCCCAACTGTATCTGTTATAATTTCTTCACAACTCCACACACAATTTTAGGGTTTAATAGAAGCAGGAGTGAGTAGTCTTTGTGCAAAGCCGAAAATACTCACTATTTTGCTCTGTAAGAAAGTCTGCTGACTCTTAGTCCATGAAATACTGTCATAAAAGGCCATGCTAACAACGGCTTGGCAGTCTACTGAAAACCCTCGCAGCATTTTGCGGACTTCTGAGAACCTAACAGTAAATCCTTTTTGTCTCCAGCACAGCCTCTGCAATCCAAACTGGAGACAAGAAGAGTCCCGTGAAGGATGGGACGTGGGAGGTGTTACCTTGCCTGTGAGGGACAGGAGCTGACACAGAGCTGTCTGCCAGGCACACACCCAGTGGGGGTCCTCCAGGTCACGGTAGCAGTAATAAAGCAGCACCTCTCCTCCATCACTGCCCTGGCCGCTAGAAGAAGAAAACCACAGGGGGAAAGCACTTGAGTCACTGGCATAAAGAAGCCACAATTCACAAAGTATCCCCAGGCAGTGTCAGAGGGAAGGCCAAGATGGAACCTAACTGTTCTTAAATAAGAAGCAGCTCCTGTCAGTATTTGCTCTGCAGAAGACATTATCTGCACCCAACTTTGTAAAAAGTGAGTTTACTCTGATTTGTTCATTTCATCAGCATACAAGAAGGTTTTATTTCCATTATTTCACATAATCCTCTTAACCGTGAGGATTTTTATTATCTCCACTTTACAGGTGAGTAAACCAAGGCCAATTCCTCCCAGTCACAAGTAGAGTGACTGTCAAGACTTGGACAACAGTCAGTAGACTGTTGATTCTGACACTAGAATCCATACTCTTTCTGCGGCACTGTACTGTCTTAACTAACTAGTTATGGGACCTGGGAAGGTCTCTCATCATCTCTGAGACTGATTTCCTCAACTGTAAAACCAGAGAAGTGAAATAAATTTCATTTCCCAAAGTGTACTCTGAAGCTATTCCATGAAATTATACATTGGAGAAACCTTGCTGACAGTATCTTCCTCTCTGAGAATCTCAGTGAAAGCCCCTTATCTACTGAAGGCTCTGAAAAGCCCTGCAAAAGGACATTTTAAGCTAGTCCTTCCTAAACTTACTTGTCGTTAGCACGTCTTTTCAACACCTGTTAGCATCCTTCAGAACTGGTGTTGCATAGAACTTATTTTAGAGACTGCTACGGTAGATGATAATTAAGGCCCCACCCGACTCTGGAATCTGACACTCATCAATATCCTCATCGTATGGCAGGGCTGGCTCACCTCTGAAACCCTGTCTATTTCAGAACCTGTTTTCCTTTCTCTACACTGCTGTAACAAATTAGGATCTGCACCACACAATTTAACTGATACTTAGGTAACCTGCCTCATATCCTCTGCCAGTTATTTTGCATATCCGTTCTTTGTTTCTCCCACTAGGAAGTAAATTCCTTGAGGCAAAAGGCCATCTAGAAACAAAACGGCCATGTCTGTACAGCACTTTATAGTTCAACGGTGCTCTAACCATCCTCATTTTATATAATTTATATAGTAACACTGTGTGGTAAGCGGGGCAGGCATCATTATTATTTTAGAGGTGAGGAAATAAAGGTACCAAGAATTTTAGTGACTAGCTCAATTCTGACTCCAAGTTCAATTCTCTAATTTGCTCCTTTTCTTGATAAACAAGGGGAATATACAAATATATATATATACATATATATATAATTTATATATAATTTAGTGAGTTTTTCAAAGGCAGGAGAAACTGAATACTAATGACAAAAGTATATGAAATTTGGACATTTTCTATTCACCAAATAGTTTAGGAACCGCTTAATATCAGAAATCTGTCCTCTAGAATTCTGTCATATAATTTGGTGAGTTTTTCAAAGGCAGGATCTAAACTTCTAATCCTGTGTCCCAGTGCTAAAAGTCAACATCCTTTCTAAAACATATTCAACTCAGAAAACATTTGGGAAAAAAAACGTTTTTTAAGCTCCAATATTATGAGGGTAGAGAGATCATTCACATTTCTGAGCCTTCTAATTTCTCTTTGAAAATAATATACTGTTCTGTTTGATCACCTGTCCCTAGAGGAGATGAGATGTAGCCTTCCTAGCGTATGCGGCCAGCTGCATGGGTAATATGCTATGGTTCCAGGATATAGAGTATGTGGCTACTGGCCTAGCTTAGGCCTATAGAGAAATTCTGTGCCTCAAAGATCTTACCATTTTCATGGATAGGTAGTGGTGTCTCCTTGTGGCTAGAAAAACTTTTAAAATTAAGCCAAAGTACAGAATGAAATTCTTACCTTATCAGCTCATCAGGGCTAAAGCAGCTTATATCAGGAAGCCAGATAGACACATCAGGATTACAGGAGAAGTCCTCTTGTAGAGGGATCCTATTGTCCTCAGACTTAAGGCCCTTTGAGGTATTCAATGTCACAGCCAGCTGCTGTAACACAGAAGCAGTCTGGTAGCGAATCTCATCAGCATGCTGTGTTGCCACGTGTCTGTGGATGCTGATCTGGTCTCTGAAGAGCTGCTGACAGCATCGCCACCATTTTTCTTTACATTCAAGAGGACATGCTGGAACTTCTTTGGTTTTGACGAAAAGGGCAAATGCCTACAATTACATTTCAAATATGCCACTGTTAACCTTAGGTTAAAGCTGGCAGGAATCGCAGTGAATCCCTTATATTATCTTTCCACAGGGGTTTTTAATTTTATGTCCTATTTTTCTATAGAAGAACCTCCTGAGATTAACAGTTTTCTTTAAACTATACTTCAATCTAAAATTTGTTAGGGACTATTCTTTTTTTTTTTTTTTAAGATTTTATTTATTTGACAGAGAAACAGCGAGAACAGGAACACAAGCAGTGGGAGTGGGAGAGGGAGAAGCAGGCTTCCCGCTAAGCAGGGAGCCCCATGCAGCACTCAATCCCAGGACTCTGATCACAACCTGAGCCAAAGGCAGATGCTTAATGACTAAGCTACCCAGGTGCCCCATTAGGGGCTATTCTTAAGGAAAGGGCTTGAGTTTCAAGTGAGTATCAGTAAAACCTAACAAACAACATTATCAGTCATTTCTAAAAAGGAAATGGTCAAGGAAAATATGGAGTATACTTATTATGGAATATTGAGCAGCTAGTTTTAAATTATGTAGGAAAATGTTTATGACATAATGTTAAATGAAAAATAATGGATCAAATTTGCTTATACAACATAATCTCAACCACATTAAAAAGTACACTGAAAAAGACTGGAAAGAAATATACCAAGATGTTTGACCTGTATTTTTGGAAAATAATTTTATTGTTTTTATAAAAATGATTTATATTCACTGTTTAAAAAAATTAAACAGAAAACTATGTATGGGGGCACCTGGGTGGCTCAGTGGGTTAAAGTCTCTGCCTTTGGCTCAGGTCATGATCCCAGCGTCCTGGGATCTAGGTCTGCACTGGGCTCTCTGCTCAGCAGGGAACTTGCTTCCCCCTCTCTCTCTGCCTGCCTCTGCCTACTTATGATCTCTGTCAAATAAATAAATAAAACCTTAAAAAAAAAAAGAAAACTATGGATGTACCATAATTCTTAACCAATTTCTAATGAATGGCCATTTTTTTGTTTCCTATATTTGCAATTATAAGCAATGTTGAATGAGCATTCTATGCATCCATCTTCCTATACCTCTTTAACTATCTACTTTAAATAAACATCTAGAGTAAAGCTTTTGGGGTAAAGAAACATGAAGCTTCAAATTGTGATAAATAGTGACTTCCAGAAAAACCAACCAATTTATATGCTCACCAACAAGGAGATATTTTATCCACAGCACCAAGTTTTATCAGCATTCAATTCTTTATTGTCAATATTTTTAGTGTTGACCTGAATACGAGGCAAAAGAGATACATTGTTTTTACGTGCATGTCTTTGATTTGTAAGGCTGAATATTTTTCCATATCAATTTCTTCTTCTTGTCTAACCTGCTTGTTCCTATCTGTTGCCTGCTTTTCTGCTGCGGCATTTATTTTCTTCCTGATTTGTAAGTTTTCTTAAGTGACTTTTTTTTTGATCAGGGTTATCACAAATTTGTTTCCCAGTTTGTCATGTTTTTCAACTTTGTGGTATTTCTGATGTACAAATAGAGGTTGAATGGAATCTATGATCACCAGCCTCTCAACAACTGTTCCCTTCTGGTCCAATGGGGATATATAATATTTATATATACATGTGTGTATATGTGTGTTTCTTAACTTTTTTAATGCATATGGAGACTACCAAAAATAGGCACTCTAAACATTGGTCATTGACATGAAGTACCACTGTGGGACCATCCTAGCTGCTCACAACTGTATCTGGACTGTCTAAGAACTGTCTAAGACTGAAGCAGCAGGAAATTACACTGGAGAGCATTTTTTTTAGGATTTATGAGAGTAAACCCTTCAAAATAGGAGAAAAAAAAAAAGGAGATAGTATGTACATCAATATAAGTGCTTCTTTATAGTAAACTTGGGATTTTCAAATCTTATCTGGTCTTTTAAGGCCTCGTGAACAAGGCATTGAGGGCCCAGCAACGTTTAGGGTCCATGTGGAGTCTGTTCAAGAAGAGACAGGCCAGAGCCAGGATGGTAGCTCAGAGGCCCACAAGGGGAAAGCAGGCCCTGGTAGGGAGGCAGCTTGGCAGGGTGAGTACACTTTACATACAGAAGAAAAAGCAAATAAGGAAATACACTAGAACTAATAGGAACTCAGTTTCTCACCAAATCACATCAAATAGGGAAGTTATAAATATGGGGAAGGGAGAGTTAGGAAAAACTCTTATGAGGCTGGGATAGAACTGGTTCATATTTAGAGAGTAGTAAATATAGAAGTGTATGTATATATGTATAGAAGTTTATGTATAGCACATGTAGACATTTGTGTATTTATCTATATAGTTTCCTAGCTCCATACATCAGAGGTCCTGGGAGAGGCAACATTTAGTAGCAAAGAGTTTGCTGAGCCTCCAGGTTTTGGTTTTGACAGTCCTCTGCTAGAAGGAACCAGAGCTCCTTGAAGAAATGTTTGATTCCAGGGACGGGTCAGGAAAAATTCAAGATGAGCCTGGAATACTTTATTCAGTCAGAAAGTGAGGAAGTGCTCAAAGAATGATGGGAGCAAGTCGAAAGGACACAGATACTAGCTTAAAAGAGCTCTCAGCCAAATCTGAGATAATCTGAGCATCAAAATCAATAGTAACATAATGGCCTATATCCTGAGTCCACACGGATACAAATAAATTGGGAGAAGAGAAAGTTTTTCCTTAGAGCAGAATGCCAAACACTATCTAGAAGGAATCTAGAAGAACAAATCTAGAAGGAATGAAGCAATTAGAAAATCACCCTTCGGCAACCTTCATAGTAACAATCAACTAAGCAAACAAACATCAAAGAATCTAAAACTGACAGATGAAAGTTGGATGAGGAATAAGATAATTACACAGTCTCAAACCATTTCCCCCCAGAATACTGAGCAATTAAAAGGGGGAAAAATATTTTTATAGCAGAAAAATCTGACAGGCACTCCCTTAACCAAGTAACCAAAGTTAACATCATCAATTTGAGACAAACTGCCACTGTGAACCCCCTGATACCTGATAGATTGTAGCCAGATGAACAGAGCATCTCTTGTGGAACAGTCTTATTAAAAAAAAAAAAAAAAAAAAAAACCACTAATCTCAATGTAACGGTAAGGAAACATGAGTGAAAATCAAAGGGATAGTCTACAAAATAACTCATGCAATCTTCAAATATATCATGGTCATAATTTCAGGGTAGAAAAAATGAGAGAGTGCTCCAGACTGAGGAGGATATAAGATATGGCAACTCAATGTAACATGTTGACCCTAGAGTAGATCTATAAAAGCCATTTGGGACACCTGATGAAACATGAATGGAGCTTGTGTGCAAGGGGATATGAGGATCCTCTATACAATTCTGGCAACTGTTCTCCAAGTCTGAAATTATTGCAGGATGATATTTGAAAAAACCTTTCTGTACCCTTTGGGTTTCATTTTCAAGGACATCTGTGTGAGACTGAGAGCAGAGGGGCAACAGAGGAGAAGTTAAAAGTAATGAAGACATCTATTCTTCACTGACGTGAAGTCAAAAAAACTAACTGCAGAAGGACAGCAGACTGGAGGTTAGAAAACTGAGTCTCAATTGCATGTCCTCCGCCAAGTCCTGTTCCTTCCTTGGAGGAGGAGGTTTGAGATAATGATCTCTGAAAAAAGGATAAATGACATAGAAAAGCAGCATATCAATGGACCTCCCATTATAATCCAATCCCACTGTCCTCAGTAAGCTTGCACAACCATTCTGGGTTGTTCATCTTTCTCCTCACCAAGAGAACCCAGCCAGCTAGATCAGATCAGGAGCCTTACATGGCAACTATCCTACTGCATATCTGTTCTCCTAATGACAAGATCTCCCAGGTTCCTGTGATTCTAACCCTAGGTGGGAAAAAAAAATCCAGCCCATCTGTCTAGGATCTATCCTCAAGTACTCAACCATAACTGTTACAGAGCCATACCTTGCCCATGATTCTTCTTTGCCTGGCACTGACTTAAGATCACTGGATCATGACCCTGACTGGAACTTACTTTGAACATGGCAGCAGCCTCCTTCTCCCTGGAGGAAAACCTTGATGACTGATGAGCTACTAATAGATGTATCTGAGTTAACCTTCATACACGATCCTGAAACAAGAGCCATATAGCCATTTTACCTTTTTCTTGGCATACGGGTATTTCTTCTTTGTACTGACATCTAACTCTGCTTTGAGACTGCTACTGGGATTGATAAGCCTTGTGTCTTTTAAATCTAGGTCGGAAAATCTTAAAACACAGGCCTCCAGGTCATCTCCTTGGTCTGGTGAAGTGAAAGAAGGCATCTGGTTTGATTGCAGTCGTAGGGCAGGTTCCTTTCAATTCACTTTCTCCTAGGAAGCAAGGGAGAAACAACAATGTCAGTCTTTGATTCTACCTGAAGTAAACTTGAATCAATCAGTCAGGCAAATGAGCATGGGCCCAGCAGCCCAAGCCATCCATCCATTCACTCATTCATTCAGCAAATAATTGTTTAGCACCTACTTTATGCCAAGCACTGTTCTAGACAATGGGAATATAGCAGTGAAAGAAACAGAAAAATTCTCTGCTTTCTTGGGGTTTATAGTCCAGTGGGGAGAGAAAGAAAATAAACAAATGAATATATCGATTAAATTTAAAAAGTCAGATAGGAAAAAGGGCCCACAAAGACAAAAAGCAGGGTAGGGAGTCAGGAGTGATGGAGGGACTCTTAAAAACAGAATGTAGGTAAAATCTTTCTGAGGCAGTAGCATTTGAGCAGGAACCTCAATTAGGGGTTAGCCCTACAAACATTTAAGGTAAATGATACCAGAAAAGCACCAGATAAAACCAAAATCAACCAAGCTATGTGCTAGTACCTTCAGTTATAAATACTTTGTTCTTCTTTGCCCTTTAATTTTAGAGCTGTGCAAATTCCATTCCTTAGATGACATAACAACTAAGAAAGCCCCATTTTAATAAACAGAAATATAAAATATAAAAACCTCTAGTATGGCCAAATCTTGTCAAAATGGACATATTACCAACCCCATTCAAACCACCATCATTTTTTAAAAATTTATTTGAGCAGAGAGAGAGCACAAGTGGGGAGGAGGGTCAGAGAGAGAGAGGGAGAAGCAGTCCCCCACCGCCCCACCCTGAGCAGGAGCCCAAGACCAGGACCTGAGCTAAAGGCAGATGTTCCACCCACTGAGCCACCCAGGCATCCCAAGCCACCATCATTTCTTGACTGAATTACTACAATACCCTAACTGCTCTCTTCCTCAGAGAGTTTACTAAAAGTAGTCCAGACTTCTCAACATACTCTGATAAAGTTTAAAGTCCTTCCAAAGCCCCTCCCACCACCACCTCTCTAGTCTCTTCTACTACTGTCCCTTTGATCACTCTTCTGATTGCACTATGTCTGTTCATTCCTGAATGGATCACTAGCACCAAGAAAGCAAGGGTCTTCCTTTGTTCACCTCTTCACCCTTAGCACTGCCTGGCATACAGAAGATGCTAAATGTCAATAAGTACAACATTTGTAGAATGAAATAAACCAGTGATTGGATAGCCAAGACAGGCTTCACTAAGGACTTGATGTTTGAGCGGATACCTAAAGGACAAGGAGCCATCCATGCAGATTTAAGAGCAGAGGCTGAGGAAATAGTATAAATTCCTCAAATGGGAAGGAGCTTGCCTTTTATTTATTTTTTCTTAAAGATTCTATTTACTTATTTGAGAGAAAGAGAGAGCATGAGAGGGAAGAGGTCAGAGGGAGAAAGACTCCCCACTGAGCAGGGTGCCTGATGCGGGACTCGATCCTGGGACTCCAGGATCATGACCTGAGCGGAAGGCAGTTGCTTAACCAGCTGAGCCCCCCAGGCGCCCAGTAGCTTGCCTTTTAGAGAAACAGGAAGAAAGAATGGATGCAGGGCAGTGATGAGAGAGCACAGCCCTGTAGGTCCGGGTATGGAGTTTGCGATGCAAAGTAAGTGGAGTGTTGTAAGCAAAGGCGTAACGTGGTCTGATTCTGGATTTGTCTTGAAAGTAGAGCTGGCAAAACTTACAGATAGACTGTTATGTTAAGAAGTAAAGGAAAAGGAGGACCCAAGAATGACTCCGACCTACACTTTTGGATGAAGCAATCAGGTGGATGGTGCCATTCACTGAAATGGGTATGACTGACAGGAATAGGTTAGGACAGGAGAGTGAAACAAGAGCTCCAGTTCGACGTGTGGAATTTCAGTGACCACGGACCAGGCAGTCA
This sequence comes from Mustela nivalis, assembly GCF_964662115.1. Lineage (NCBI taxonomy): Eukaryota > Metazoa > Chordata > Mammalia > Carnivora > Mustelidae > Mustela > Mustela nivalis. The sequence goes on from NC_139032.1 coordinate 61,102,152, forward strand.
GATAAGCAGGTGTGGTGCTCATCAGAGACGCTAGGGCAGGGGACGTTCACATCCATGTAAACAGGGACCCCATATTGAAAACATTACTAAAGCAACCACCTGTTCCTTCCCAAATAACTGAGAAGGGTGACGGGTAGGACGACCGCCGGAGGAACCCCGTAGCAGGAGGAACTTTCTCCGGCGGCTGTTCAGTGCCTGGAGCCTCAAGCGCGGCGCCGCCCCCTGCCCGGCCCCACCCCGCGCGCCGGGCCGGGCCGGGCCAATCGTTCCGCCCGGCTTTCCCGACGAGGCAAAGGCCCGGAAGTGGGAGTAAGAGGAGCACGCACCCGCCAGTCCCCGTCCTTTCTTAGATCTCTCTTCATCGAGCCGTGTCCGTCTAGCAATATTCACTGCTCCCCGTCCCAAGACCTTCCACCTGTCCCCGACCTGGAGTTCACGGAGGAAGAAACCCTGGAGACGTCACCTCGCCCCGGAAGTCTTCGGGGGTGGGGTGGGGAGGGAGGTTGTTGGCGAAAGGGCCGCCGGGAAATACCGCGAGCCCCGGGGAGGGTCTGAAGTTGAGGCGGGGACTCCAGTGTGCGCGGTGGACCAGCAGCCGTCAGGTTTGGCTCGCGGCCGGCGGCCTCCGGCTGGCTGAAGAGGCGGTGCTTTCCGCGTGTTCCCGGAAGGACTTAGAGCGAAAGGCGGGAGAAGGAAGCAGCCGAAAGGCGGAGGAAGCCTGAGGGGGTGGTTGCGTGCGGACCGGACGCTCTGGGCCTGCTGAGCTTCCAGACGCCGGCTCTCGGGCACCCGAGCCAGCCGAACCCAGCCGAACCCAGCCGGCCGCCTCTCCTGCTTGCGCTGCTGCACCCGTCGGGAGCGAGTGCGCCTGCGCGCCTGCCACCGCGCGCGCCTGGTCGCTGTCCTCTCACCGGCCGGCGGCCCGACAGTTCCTGCCCCGCTCCCCTCCCGGCCTCGCTCAGCTCGGCAGCGCCCCGGCGTGCGGCATGTCCCGGCGGCGGCACAGCGACGAGAACGACGGTGAGTGCCCTCGGCCCGACCGCCGAGGCCGCGCCCACGCGGGGGCCGAGGTCTCGGGGACTCAAGGAAAGGGATGGGAAGCCCCCCCCCCCAACACACACACCCCGGCAGCGTTTGGGGGACCAGGCAGGCAGAGCGGGAATGTGGCCGAGCGACTTCTAAAAAGCCTCCCGCTGTCCCCCTCCCCAACTCCTTTAGTGGCTGGCCTCGTGGACCTCTTGGTCTCTAAGGACTCCTCAGGATCTGGTCTTTAGTACCGCCGAGTAGGGAAGCACACTTGGGTCTGTGCGGCCACCTCTTAGGCCACAGTGACAGGTACTCAATAGCCCCGGTGTCTCGTTTTGACCCTCAGACTGCACCTGAAGAAGGGCTCCCAGAAGGGAAGAAACAAAGCGGTGAGTGGGAGATCTGATGAACCGCAATCTGAGAGCTCTGCTGTCCCCCCTCATCCGTTGGTTTGCCTTCTTTCGTGCTGCAAGGAGAGAAGTCTGTTACTCACACTCACCCACATCTGTTTACCAATAAACAGATGCACATTGTTACGGTAGATTTCGAACTGGCTGCAAGTGTATTTCCCTCATGAAGAGAAAAGTGCCGGAAAACTAACTGGAGACCACTTAGGGATTGAGATCAGGGGTTCTCTACTCCATTTGGGTGGTTTGCGCTCCAGGGGATCATGATGTTGCCACCATAAAAACCAAGGATAATTTTGCTAAAAACAGGAAAGGATGGGGCGCCTGGGTGGCTCAGTGGGTTAAAACCTCTGCCTTCAGCTCAGGTCATGATCTCAGGGTCTTGGGATCGAGCCCCACGTCGTCTGGCTCTCTGCTCAGCAGGGAGCCTGCTTCCCCCTCTTTCTCTGCCTACTTGTGATCTCTCTCTCTCTGTCAAATAAATAAACAAAATCTTAAAAAAAAAAAAAACAGGTAAAAGATGCTTACATTACAGAAATGCGTCAAAAACATACGTTCACCAAACAAGGAAGAAACTGAGTAATTCTGTTATTATATTCTAGCTTATTGTTCTTTAAAAGGGATGTGGTGTGGTGGTTAAGGGGCCAGACTTTGGAATCCGAGGGTTTAAGTTCAAAGCTAGACTCTACCATTACTTCATGATCTTTCCCAGACTCTCTCACCTCTGTAAGGCGTAGTCTGTAATGAAGAAATTTAAAGTAGAAGTCTATAATGTAGTGATACATACCTCTTCTCAGTTTTATGAGGGTGGAGTTAATACATGTAACAAATATCTCATGATGATATTTACTTATCATCTGTTAATGCTTAAGAATTGACAAACATTGGCAGATGTCAATGATATAAGAAAAAATATGGAAGAAAATGTTTTATTTAATTAATTTTCTTCACTAACATTTTCTTATCCTTGAGTTTTGGGACATTTGGGAGTAGGAACAGAATCACATGTCTTTGGTTTTAATAATGAAACATTGGATCTCTGCTAGGGAATGGCTTGAGAGAATATTCTAAGTTCATCTTTATCTGATACCTAAGGATCCAGAGTTTTAGTACAGTAAACATGGAGACATAGCTAGCAGTGCCCAGACACTGGTGAAAGCAAGTCCAGGGTTCTCTTCACTACCGAAGTATTCTATGTTGCGTGCTTAGATACTTTTTTTTTCTAAACACATGAGGTTTTTTTTGTATAATGTACATACAGGCACAGAAAACACAGTTTTCATATGCTTTGAGTTGGATTCGTTAAAATTAATGTGAAGTGATTGCTTGGGGTTTAGGGAACTCGAGTCTTTTAAATTTCTTCCCATTTTCTTGCTTTTCTCATACTTTCTTTTTTCCACTCTTCTCCCTTCTGGGGCACCCTTAAAGGGAGAGAAAATGTTTCCAGAGAGCAACCTGGAGAATTGAATGTGAATATGTAGAAAACAACTTTGGCTTTTGCTACTGTGATGGTGGCATAACTTTCTTGGGAATTAGTTTCTTTTAATACCAGCTGGACAGTAAATCATGGTCCATTTGGAATCTTAGAATAATTAAGACAAAAAGAAGTAAAATGAATTAATTAAAGTTTACTCTGGTCAATAATTTAGTAGTAGAGGGGCAGCTTGTAGTTCTGTGGGATACTCTACCAAATCTGGAACTTTTATAAATTGTTCAGCTGGGGTTTACCCTAAACAGTGAGCTAAATAATTTAGCTAAGTATCTACTGATTTTTGAATATCTGAAATAGTAGACATTTAAATGTTATAGAAGGCTATTTTAAAATAGCCTAAATTGTAGTAGTCATAATTAATTTGATACATTTGAGCACTTCTGGATTATTGTCAGCTCTTATCTGTCACTGGCTGCCATGACTTTCCATATGCTTGACAAGATACATTTATTCAACAAGCCTTTAACAGTGCCAGGCACTGTCCTAACTACTGGCAGTACAGTAGTGAACAGTGTAATGGTTAAGCCTGCCTTTTACAGACAGAACACAATCAAATAAAATATAGTGCATCACATGGTGGTAAGTGCTATGGAGAAAAACGAAAATGGGTAAAGAGGGTAGAGACTGTTGGCGAGGTAGATTTGCTGTTTTATTAGGGTTGATCAGGAAAGGCTGCACTATGAATGGCATCTGATCAAAGACTTGCAGGAAATAAGGGAGCAAACCAGGTGGCTGTATGGGGAAAAGAGGTCTAAGAAAAGAGAACCGTGACTGCAGAGGACTTAAAAGCTTGAGCATTCAAGGAGGCCAGTGTCCCTGGAGCGGAGCGGAGTGGGAGAGGTGGGGTTGGGAAGTTGTAGGAACTAAGATCAGAGAGGTTGGGAGGATCAGCTCATCGAGGGCTTAATAGAGTTAAAGCTCAAATAGAGTTTTAAAATTGTATCTCTTTGTTGAGACTAGAGTATCCAGGATCCAGGGAAATAAGTTAGGAGACTACCAGTCTAGTTCTGCCGGAGTAGAGTTCAGTTTGTAGAGAAGGAAAGGGAAACCCTAAGTTGGAAATTAGTGTGTGTGGATACTGGTTCAATGCTAAATCTAACTGATTTATTAGAATACCTTTAAGAATTTCTCTGAAGCTTTTCAGTTATTATAGGATATACATATAACAGCTGTTCAGTACATTGCTTATTTTGTTCCTCTGAGAAAGTATATCATCCATAACCTTTGTCAAAAACCCACATTAAACCCTTTTTAAGCTACTTAGAATTAGGTCCTTATCTTTCAGACTATGACTACTTTTTTAACTTAACTGTACAAAAAATGATTAGAGGTGGAAGGATTTGTTACTCCAGGGAAGAGTATAGTTTGTTTCAGGCATGATAGTTACCTCTGCCTTAAATCTTCAAAATCAAGGTACTTTACTTTTGCCTTTTACCTGGTTGGTTTTGCTACTTTACTTTCTTTTTTATAGGGTTGGTCTTTGTTTTCCAGTTTGTGGGTTTTATAATAATAAGGGTTTAAGATGTAGTTCAGTATATCCATATAAAGTTAGGATTTGTCTTACAGAGAAAATACTGGTATATGGAGATACTTTCAAAAAATTTTTTTAAGATTTATTTATTGGAGAGAGAGAGAGTACACATACAAGCAGGGGGAAGGGCAGAGGAAGAGACAGAATCTCAAGCAGACTCCATGTCCAGTGTGGAGCCTGATGCAGGGGTTCTTCCTCATGACCCTCAGATCAAGACCTGAGCAGAAACTAAGAGTCAGAGGCTCAACCCTCTGAGCTACCCAGGTGCCTACAAATGTGTTTTAATAAAGACCTGTCTCTGTTTCTCTCCTCTACTAGCCAAGGGTATCAGAATGAAGTGGCAATATGTAACTTGAATCTATATTATAAAACTTCTGCATTGATACATTTAATATAAAATCTGTTCTTGCTTTGGGAGATACCATAGATAGGTTTTCTTGAGGGCATATGAAAACACTCTGCTAATTCCCAAAATTTTATTCTTAATGAAGGTGCTTTATTCTGTGTGCCCAGGTTCTCTTCTGAGTTCAGTATCCTGTACTGTCATGAGTTCAGATATGTCTGTAATTTTACCACCCCTCCTTCATATCCTCTCAAATATCAGGTGAGAGTGGGCCATATCTGCTTAATACTTTCTGCCTCCTCCCATTCTCCAAACAAAACGTGTGCTTTCTTATAGTCAGTCAGAATGGCAAGAGAGAAAATAGGAGTTGTAGTTCAGGGAGGACCATGTACTTGTATTTTCTGTTTTCTTCAGAAATCCTCCTTCTTTCCTACTGCATTATTTTCTCCTTTTCTAGGTTACAAGAGGGTCTGGGAGGGTTGCTTTAAACACTGGAATGTGATTCCAGATTGATTTGGGAACAGGCCAGCTGGAGAGTAATTTAGGGAGGATGTCGAGGGTGGGATGTGAGATAAAGGGTGAGTGGAGTAGATGGGCCAGAAAGAAAGTAATGGTAGTTAAAGTTTAAAAAACAGTAATTTTTTTTTTAAATGCTTTCATTCAGCTAGTTTTTCACTATCTGCTTTTCCCAACCCTACTGGAATCTGGTTCTGAAGAACACCGTTAGTATATTCTGCTTTCTAGACAGAGTTGCTCATCCATCATTGACATTTCGAACTAGATTATTCTTTATTGTTGGGAGTTGTCCTAAGCAATGTAATATGTTTAGCAGAATCCATGGCCTCTACCCACTGGATGTCATTAGCACTCCCCCAGTTGTGACAGCTAAAAATGTCTCCAGAGATTGCCACGCTGCCCCTAGTGGGGGCAAAACTCACCCAATTAAGAACCACTGCTATTTTAACATCCTGGCTGCAGCTTATATAAACATTGCTTTGAATATGAGGGTTTTTTCAGTGAATAAATCCTAGAAATAGATCCTAGAAATAGAAGACTTCCGTGTCAAAGTTGGCTGTTTGGGTGATGGAACCATTATAGATCCTGTAATGTAGTAGGTTTGATGCATATTTGAGAATGAAGGTCACTGATTTCACTGTGTCACATATGTCTACTTTACATGGGCTGGGATCTCCAGGAATACATCTCAGCTCTGTAACACTGATGTGTGTTAAATCTTTTTATGGCATTATCCTTTCAAAACTATATTCATTTATTATTTAAGCCAGATCATAATAATAACAAGGGATCAGGGGGGTCAAAGCACAAAGTGCTTTACTCTGTGGCCTTGTATAGCACTTCCATCTGGTCCTATCTGGATTTTTAAGATTATTTCAGTCATTAAAGAGACTTAACACCCAAGCTTAGGATAGTGGAGTGCTGTTTTGTAAGAATCACCATATATTTTAAGCCAGATGTTACAGTGGCAAGTAAGTGATTATGAATTCTATAAAAATGGCCCAGTTCCTTTGTCTATACTAGTCTGGAGAAGATTGAGGTTATATTTAACTTACTCCTGGGTAATTCTAGATCCAAGTGCAGATTTCATTATTAATGCAGATCCCTAACACTGTTACAGAGTATTGCTTCCTTGTTCACATGCTGTCCTAAAAATCTAATCAGTAGAAATCAAAATTCAATTATATTGGGAGACTAGCCAACATTGTGTTTATCAACAGCATCATGTTCTATACTTAACACTATTAACTTAAAAATTCTAAGCGGTAGGTTATCCCACAAAATGATATAAGGTGTGTGTATTAAGGTTTTAAACAAAATGGCAAGAGATGATTAATAGTAAGAATCTGAACAATAGTAGACAGTTCAGTGCCTAAGTTGATTTGTAGTTTGTTCACCTTGAATTCTTCAGCAACCAAAAGGACAGATGGATGATTGGTAATGATTTCAGTGTGGTAGGGTTTTTGTGGTGTTTTGTTTTGTTTTGTTTTTGTTTTTGTTTTTTTTTTAGATTCTTTGAATGATACAATTTTTTAATATAATAGACTAGTGGTTGAAGTAGGAAATGATAAAACATACTTTTCCCCCACCAATTATTTGATAAAGTGCTCAGGATGTTTCTTTGAGTATATGTCTGTTGATTATGATTCCCATTGCTTGGGGTAAGCAATACCCTAATACTGCATGGTCTATAGAACCAAAGCTATTAATTGAAGAGTTAGAAGTTCAGACCCCTGTGAAACTACTGAGGAATCCTAATGTTTTATGTTCCCTTTCCCATCTTCTGAAGTTTTTTTGTTTGTTGGTTGGTTTTTGGTTTTGGTTTTTTTTTTTTTTTTTTTTTTTTTTTGGCCTAGTCTAGTCTTTCCAAAACATTTAGCTTGGTTTTTGTACCCATATATCATCAGTTTACAAAATAATTTTCATTACTAGAATAATGAGTACTGCTGGCAATAGGAGGCTTTAGGACCAAGCAACTGAAGATCAGTGAACAATTCTGTCTAAAGAATGGGAGTAGCAGTAGAGGAGTGTTCCACAGAATAACTATAGCGGTTAGGATGTGATAAGCAGCGTTCCTGTCTATCCCCAGGAGTGGACAGGGTTGCTGCCTTGCATAGCCTCATGGGGCACTAGTCACAGCAAACTGAACATAACGAATGCCTTTTGGAGTTACAATAGTGTCCATGGTGGATCTAGCTAGCCCAGTCAGAGAGGTGTTGGGTCAGTTAAGAGCTTCTCCTGTACCCCCTACCTCATCTACTTCTCCACCTCCTTTCTTCCTTCCTCCCTCCTCTCCCCCTCTCCCTCAGTGGTTTTTTTTGTGTGTGTGTCAACTGTGCTGTTTTTATTTTATTCCTGTTTTCCCTTTTCACAGAGAAATAAAGGTCTAGAAAAAAAAAAAAAGAAGAGCTTCTCCGGTGTGTAAAAACTAGGGTTTCTGATAGGAAAGAAATACTAGTATTTAAAAGGTTAAGTAAAATTTGCAATAGCGGATTCATCGTGTAATACTAATTTTTTTACATTATTGAAACAGGAGGACAACCTCACAAAAGGAGAAAGACCTCTGATGCCAATGAAACTGAAGATCATTTGGAATCGTTAATATGCAAAGTGGGAGAAAAGGTATGTGCCAAATAGGCCCAAACTGTGATGGGGTTACAGTTGTAGTTGACCGTGCTTGATTCATTTCTGGAGCTGAAACTTGGTGATCTAGGTTTTAGGTGAAACTTGTATTACCATTAATCTGTATCCCAACATAAATTCATTTTAAACCCTTGGGATGCAGATAATTAAGAGTTAAATGTTTTTAGTAACCGCCATATAACATAAATATGAATCTTAGAAGAGACTTTAAGGAATAACCCTCTCAGTTTATAAATAATGAACCAAACAAGTCCTGGATACCTAAGGTAATTTGCTCAGAGTCTTATATTAAGTGTGAGATACCAGAGAGCCAATGATGTCCCCCATTTCTGATTCTTACTCTGCTACCTTAGACTGCTTGCTTTTAAAATTTCATTCATTCTCTTTATGAATTTCTAAAGAACAGTAACTACCTGAATTGGTTTATACTAAACCTGTCATAGTGCCTTATGCATGTAAGGCTTTAACTTTTTTATGACCACATGGAAAATTTTAACTCACTAATTGCTGAGTACTTAACAGATATTTGATATGCTGTCCTCTACAGAGTGCCTGCTCTCTGGAGAGCAACCTAGAAGGCTTGGCAGGTGTTTTAGAAGCTGATCTTCCTAACTACAAGAGCAAGATCTTAAGGCTTCTTTGTACAGTGTATGTATGCAAAAGATTTATGAATCCAGGTGATAATGTATTATCTACTCTTAAATGCTTTGGGAATATGCAAAAGATGTGTTTACATTCATATTTCATTAGCTTTTCTTCTAATAGGAAATTTATATGAACAAAATGACCTTTGTGAACTCTTCTTTTCTTAGAGATAAATAAGGCTAAAATTGAGCATTTTCCTTACATTTTGTTTCTTGGAACTTTCAGATCATTTGAGTTGACTGTTTTTTTGTGAAAGTAGACAGTTTTCACATTCAGAGATTTTTCTTTGAAGCATATGCATTTAATATAAGAGTTTAATGTGTATTTTTAGCCAGTAGTACCAAACAAATGTGGGAACTGGTCACTTGAATAATAGTCCTTCTTAGAAAACTGAAGAAGCTTTTGAAGCTATTACTTTGAGTTAAGTTAGCTAGAACAAATATTATTTAATCCATGAGTAAATTAAAGTGGGAAAAGACTCATGAAATCATGAAACAGTCTTTCCCATGATGGAATTAACAATCCAGGCTTTCTCATCTGTCAGATGGACATTGATCATTCTGAATTTTATGCTTTGCGAAGAAATGGTCACAACTTTTGATAAAAAGGGTCTTCGTGCTGTATTTTATATTATGAGGTATTTTAAAATTTCAAACATGAAGTTGACTTGTAAGTTATTTCAAATATTTTGATTAATATTAATGCTTTAAGCTCATTTTTGAAATTTAAAAAATTATGCATAAATCATAGCTATCAGTAGATTTCATTTTAACCTCTCATAAAGTACAAATTATTTGGGTTCTAGTTTTTGAAAGAAATCCAGTTCATATTCAAGAAGACCTGTCCTTAGACTAAGAAATGACTAATAAAAATTATTTTGCTGTAGTGATCTAGAAAGTGCCTTCTGTTTTGAAAGTGCTTATTAAAATAGAAGAGATTTATGCTAAAACTGTTATGGAAAACATGGCTTTGGGGGTGGAGAATATGGTTACTCTCAGAGCAAGTATTTTTTAAAACCTAACTTGTCCCTACTGCTCTGCTAGGCACCTTGGGAAAACACAAAATGTGTAAGAGTCTGACTGATCATTAGCTCCTATTTACTTTTCTTTTTGAGAGAATTTCTAAAGGTTACCTAAATTAGGAAACAGCTTTTCCTTTTTCCAAAGGTTAATTATTGTAATCCTTTTCCCTGCTTTTCAGATAACGTTAATGAAAATTAACACACCTAGAGTAAGCAAACTGGGATGTAAAGAAATCTTACTATGTCCAAGTACCATCTTGACATTCAGCAATTTAACTGATAGGAACCTAGTTGGAAGTGGTTTTAGTTCTGAATTCTTTCTTAGCAACTAGAATAGTGTTTCTCAAAGTGGAATTCTGATCCTGTGACATTTGGTTAACTAAGTTTAGAAATAGGGAATGTTCTATCTCCCCCTTAATGATTCTGCATTCAAGAAACTGATTTCACCCAGCATTCCCCAGATGTTTTACCATGGAAACATCTGTAGAACTACTCTTAGAGTTCACTAAACACATTGGAAGAAAAACTGGTCTAGCATTAATTACATTTATTTTAGTTTGATAACTTTATAATTAAAGTGTTTTAAGTAATTCTTGGATTAGCTCAAAATAAAATGAAAAATTTCAGGGGTCATGTCTGCAACTCATCTCAACATTTGTGCCTTTTCTGAAGTAGTTTTAAAAATGTAACTCAAAGTATGGGGCACCTGGGTGGCTCAGTTGGTTAAGGATCTGCCTTCAGACCAGGTCATGATCCCAGGGTCCTGGGATTGAGCCCTGCATTGGGCTCCCTGCTCAGTGGGGAGTCTGCTTCTCCCCTTCTCTCTGCCTCTTCCCCTGCTTTTGTGCACTGTCTCTCTCTGTCTTCCAAATAAAACCCTTAAAAAAATTTTTTTTAAGTATTGCTCAAAGTAACTCTGTTTCAATGTTGGTAAAATGATAAAAGATTTATATAATATAGAATTGAGCAACTTAACATAATACTGTTGTTTTGGGGTTTTCTTGTACTGGGTTCTTAAATCAGTGCACGCCTGTTACCTGAGAAGTTGACAATTTATACAACATTAGTTGGACTGCTGAATGCCAGGAATTACAACTTTGGTGGAGAGTTTGTAGAAGCTATGATTCGACAACTTAAGGAATCATTAAAAGCAAACAATTATAATGAAGCTGTATATTTGGTAAGTTACTTTTTTTGGTGTATTATGACTTAGTGTTGGGTTGGAGAGGAGAAGTGAGCTACAGCCAATGAATTTATCCTTTCTTCTAAAAGAGAGTTCCCCACTCACCACAGTAGCTGCTCTTCTTGAAACCATTCTCACTTAAGGTGCCACAGAGCTCATTACCAAATCCAGTCGCTTCTTTTCACTCTTAAATCCTAGTTGACCTTCCTGTAGCATGTGATGCTTTACGTTCCTTTTTTGTCTTGGGTTTCTGCAACACCACTATCTCGGGATCTCCTGCTGCTGCCACTCCCTTCTATTCCTGTCTCCTTTTACTGGGTCATCTTCCTTTACCCCTTACATTTTGTGTTTCTCAGGATTCTGTCCTCACTTCACTTTAAACACTCTCCCCTGAAGCCTTCTTACTCTCTCATTGCATTACTAACCATCTTTATTTGGGTGACACGACCCCCATCCTGACAAGTCAGTAACTGAATGTCCTGTTTCAGCCTTTCTCTTGAGCTCCAGACCTGTGTTCCAAATACTGCTGGAAATTCCTAAGATATCTTGCCTGGAAATTCCTAAAAGTAATGCATCATTCTGTCTTCTCTCCAAACTGCACACAGGGTCTGCTGTCTACTGCATAACCCAGCTAGGGAACTTAGTGTTAATGTTTGCCTTCCCTTTGCCCCCTCATCCTTTAAGCAATCCCCAGGTCCTGTCACGTCTGCCTTCTAAATTGCTCCAAGGCCTCTGGCATAGTTCATACCTTCCTCTCGTGCTTTTTTATTTCTTTTGTTTAAGTAAGCTTTATGCTCAGCATGAGGCTTGAACTCACGACTCCCAAGATCCAGAGTCTCATGCCCTAAACTAAACCAACCAGGCACTCCCTTCCTCTTCATCTCTTCAAATAGCCTCTTAACTGTTCTTTTGCATCCGGATTCTCTGCCTTTCACTGTATTGTCTACTGTGGCACGAGACTGGTCTTCCTCTAACTCACTCTGCTCATGTTGGTATAGATCACAAACCCCTGTTCTTTCCCATTCTCTAAAGTGAAGGGTCTTAAAAGCCTGTGCAGAAGATGATTCACTGGGTTAGCAGAAATAAATATTTATCTTAAAAGAAAATGGAATTAATAAGCCCTACTAATGTGTAATACATGGATTGACAGTGGGCCAGTATGTAGTATATATATTTATTTAAGTATGATGTATATGTTTATTTATATCACATAGAGTTGGAGGCATGTGATCAAATTCTTTTATTGAGTAAAAGAATTTATTGAGTAGAAGAATTTTATATTTTATCAAAAAAAGTTAGCCACCAATCAGGCTGTAAGATTAAGTCCAGATTCCATATTGACGTTTTATGGTTGCCCCAATCTGTTTCTCTGTCCTTATAATATATATATACATATGTGGACATATGTGTGTGTGTGTGTGTGTGTGTGTATATATATGCATACGTATATATATACACATATACGTATGTGTGTATACATATGTATATATGTACTATGTATATATATTGCATATATATGTAATGTGTATATGTATACACATACGTATATATGTAATATGTATATGTGTACACACACACATATATATATGTATACATACACACACACACACACACACACATACATCCCCCCATATACCCTCCAGCTGTCAGCGGTTACTTGCAGATCCCTGAACACATCCTTTTGAACCCTTCTGCCTAGAATAGTCTTGTTGCTCCCCGCCGGAGGCATACTTCACTCATCCTTTATGACCTAGTCCTGGTGTTACCTCCTTTACAATGCTCTCCCCTACTCCTCTTAGCACTGTTCCTAGAATGCTTTTTATTTACCCTCTAGTATAGGATTCATCCTTTTGGGTTGAGATTATGCTCGTCCCACTAGACTGTGAGCTCCCACATGACAGGAATCTTAATACTGCTTAGCAGTGGCACACAAAGGATATCCAACAGATACCTGTTCAGAAATTTCCAGTTCTGTAGTCCAGGGAAAATTTTTTCACAGAGAACAGAAAAGAAGATGATAGGTTGAGGTAGCTCTGTGGAATAGGAACCTGTAAATGCAGATTCCTGTCCATCATCCTGTTCCAGTCATAACTACTCAGCTCTGCTGTTGTAGAACAAAAGCAGCCATAGACAGTATATAAATGAGTGAGCATGCTATGTTCCAATACACGTTTATTTCTGGACACTGAAACTTGATTTCATATGATTTGTATAAATTGTAAAATACCCTTGGATTTTTTCAAGCTTTTAACTATCCAAAACCACTCTTAGTTCACAGGCTACGCAAAAGAAAAATGGGCCACAGGCTAGCTTCGGCCTTAAGGGGTAGTTTTTCAGACCTGTGGTCTCAGTCATTACAAGATTGCTTGTTGTGTGGTTATATCACATTTAGATTTAATAGAAATTGTTTTCCCTCATAGGTCCGTTTTTTATCTGATCTTGTGAATTGTCATGTCATTGCTGCCCCATCCATGGTTGCTATGTTTGAAAATTTTGTAAGTGTAACTCAGGAAGAAGATGTACCTCAGGTAAGAAAACCCCTTATGTTGAATCTTGCCCATATAGTACAAAGAATTTTTCACTTGGTGACCTCTTAGTAATCAAAACCAAAAGATAACAGTAGATTATCACACTTTAGATTCTTAATATCCGCATGCTAAGTCAGTTGCCATAGTGGTGGGTTCTCGTGGTATCTCTATGTTAATTCAAATGATTCCAATAAAATTAAAACTAATAAAAGGTAGAAATGCTCTGATTAAACCAGGTGTCTTACTTAAGCCTCCATAGGATTTCATTCAAAAGTAAACACAATATGAATGAAAATTAACTAGGACATATTTTAAATTTGCCTTTTTAAAAATTCTTCAGGTGCGGAGAGATTGGTATGTTTATGCGTTTCTGTCATCTTTGCCCTGGGTTGGAAAGGAGTTGTACGAAAAGAAAGATGCAGAGATGGACCGCATCTTCGCTAACACTGAAAGCTATCTTAAGTAAGGACACAGCTCATAGTTCTTACTGATAAGATGAATGTGTTGTATTGTATCTGTTAGTATTGCCGTGTTAGTTTCATTTCTCAAAGATAAGCTGTGGGTTTCACTAAGGCTTCCTCTAAGTAACTTCATTCCCCTGCTGTTGTAATTTACTGAGACCTCAGAGTAATCAAACGTTTGCTTACTTTGCTGGTCCAAAGGAGTTGATAACATAGCTCCTTTTAAGCCGCTTTGGTACATATTAGCAAAGCCATAAAATATCTTTTGTCCTCACATAGTGGTTCTCAAATCGTAGTATGCATAGACTCACCAATGGTACTTAAATAGGCTCCGACCCCAACCTGCAGACCTACTGATTCACAGTATTGGAGAGAGAGGGTTAGCACATGCAATGTATTTATTTCATGTAAATTAATCCCAAACCAAGTCCTTAAAACAGTGGCTCTTAACTTCTACCCAGTGCACACTTCCTGAATAATATGACACATTTCAGTTAAAATAGTCTCATGTCCTCTTATTACCTTTTCTTCCAAGTGGTGCAAAAACTTGGTTTGTCTTATTAGGTATAATACTAACAATAGGGCTTGTTCATAAATCTAGCAGTTAACCAGCAGCATGGTAATGGTTTTGTGTCCCCTTAAGTTCTTTCAAAATAATTTTGTATTAAGTTTTGTATTCTATCACTAGGTAACTTGTTTGGATATTGTTAATCAGTCAAGTACAAACAAAGCTACAAGAAATCGAAAGATAAAAATCTCCTTTGTTCTTAAGTTACTTTTAAATGGTAAATCTCTAACATTTTTATGTTTTTGAAAGTCATACTGGTTCTTTTTAGAATGTAGGTGTTTGCAAAAGAATAAAAATAAAAGAATATGAATATCTTAACATTTGAGTATATATCCTTCCCCTTTTTTATACAGATGGTAGTCCGGTATACATACTGTTCTTCACTTGCTTTCTTTTTCCCCACTCAATATAACTTGAACTTATTGCATAAAAGTACATAGGACTGCCTCACTATTTGTTTTAAGATTTTATTTATTTATTTGACAGAGAGAGAGAGCCCAAGCAGGGGAGAAGAGGCTCCCCACTGAGCAGGGAGTCTGATGTAGGACTCGATCCCAGCACACTGGGATCATGACCTGAGCCCAAGGCAGACCCTTAACCAGCTTAGCCACCCAGGCGTCCGTGCCTCGTTCTTTTTTAACAGCTGTAGACTATTCCACTCTTTTAACATACCATAATTTAACAAGTCCCTTGTTAGTAGACATTTAGGTTATTTCCAGTCTTTTGGTATTATAAACAGTGCTTCAGTGAATATCCTTTTGTATGTGTCTTCATGTATGTAAGATAATATATCTGTGGAGAGTGGGAGTTTTTAGAAAAGGCATTGCTGGGTTGAAGTGTCTTAACAATCTTAATTTTGATAGACTTAGTCAAACGGCCTTCCAAAGAGATTATACTCTTCCAGATCTCCTCTAAAGAGATGATAACAATTAATCCCTCTGCCAGCAGTGTTTGAAATTGTGTGCTTGCCCACATTTCAGCAATATACATGATCAAAATTTTTGTTATCTGCCAATCTGATAGGTAAAAATGTTACTTTACTGCTTTAATTTGCACTTTATTAAATAATTATGAAGCAACTGAACATCTTTCTGTGTTGTTAGAAACCTAAGTGTAGATTTTTATTTTTATGTTTAGAAGACGCCAAAAGACACATGTGCCCATGTTACAGGTATGGACGGCTGAGAAACCACACCCACAAGAAGAGGTGAGTGGATTCTCAGCGTCTCAGGATACAAGCACAGCCAGCTCTTGAGCAGATTCTTATCTCTGACCTTGTCAGATCACTCCGTTTATATACATTAGCTTGTTTTCCACATATCATATCAGGGGTCCAGCTCCTCATAGCTCTAGGTGTATAGTGGGGTTTTTTTTTTTTAAGATTTTATTTATTTGAGAGAGAAAACATGTGCAGGGGCAGGGGTTGGGGTCAGTCAGGGAGTGTCGGCAGTCGGAGAGGGAGAGACAATCTCCAGCAGACTCCGTGCTTAGCATGGAGCACAACGTGGGGCTTGATCCCCCAAACTCAAGATCATGACCTGAGCTGAAATCAAGAGTCAGACACTTCAACTGACTGAGCTATGCAGGTGCCCCTGGCATATAGTGCATTTTTAATAAGTGTTAGAATGTAATCAAAGCATTCCCTGTTCTGTATGATTCCAGTTACAGTTATTTATTTTTTTTTTAATTAATTTATTTATTTGACACAGAGAGAGATCACAAGTAGGCAGAGAGGCAGGCAGAAAGAGAGAGGGAAGCAGGCTCCCCGCTGAGCAGAGAGCCCAATGCAGGGCTCGATCCCAGCACCCTGGGATCATGACCTGAGCCGAAGGTAGAGACTTAACCCCCTGAGCCACCCAGGCACCCCAGTTAGTTATTTTTTATTTAAATGCCCTGTTTGAAAATGAAAGTGGTCACAGCCTCAGACAGGTAGACTTTATAAAGTAATTAAAAACAAAAACTTAGCACCGTTCCTCTGTACTGTATTTAATTGCGAACAAGCTTACTCTTGTATCCTGTCTTTTATAAGGTAATGGTTTTTGGTTTACGTAGTCATAATGTTAATTTTTATGTACCTCCAAATATATATATTAATTATTAAAAATTAATCTGTCTTTAGTATTTAGATTGCCTGTGGGCCCAGATTCAGAAATTGAAAAAGGATCGCTGGCAGGAGCGGCACATCCTAAGACCTTATCTTGCCTTTGACAGCATCCTCTGTGAAGCACTGCAGCACAACCTGCCTCCTTTTACGCCACCTCCTCACACGGAAGACTCCGTGTACCCGATGCCACGGGTCATCTTCCGAATGTTTGATTACACGGATGATCCCGAGGTATGTGACCAACTGTAAGTTCCTGTCAGAGGGCTTGTACTGCATTGTACTTGTGGCCTACTCTTATCTGAATAATGCCTGTGATACATTTTAATTTCGAGTGGTTTATTATCTGAGAGGACCAACAGCAGTGAAGTTAGCAGTTTAATTTAGTGAATGGTATCTCCTCATTATGCAAGAAATTCTGCTCAGCGTGTGCAAGTAGATTGAGAGTACAGTGTACAATAGGTTCTGCGGCCAGACTGGTCTGGGTTTTATTTTTATTTATTTTTTTTTTAACTTTTTTTTTTTTTTTTTTAGTATTTTATTTATTCATTTGAGAGAGAGGGAGAAAGACAGAGCACAAGCAGGGGGAGAGGCAGAGGGAGAGGGAGAAGCAGACTCTGCTGAGCAGGGAGCCTGACATGGGGCTCGATCCCATGTAGATTCCATGGAAATCCCATGGACGTGGAGATCATGACCGGAGCCAAAGGCAGATGCCCAACCATCTCAGCCACACAAGTGTGAGTTTGACTCACAGGTGTGAGTCAAACCAGCCACATTGGTTTGAGATTGAATCCTGTTTAGTTAGATCCTAGCTGTATGATCTTGATTGAGTGAGTTACTTTCTTCTCTGCCTTTGTTTCATAATGGAATAATAATAAAAGTATGTTCTAATAAAGTTTTAATGAGGATTGAATTACTAAAGCATAAAATGCATAGAACGGTATGTAACATGAGTGCTCAATAATTTTAGCTATTATTAATAAGACTTTTTTTAAGAAAGATACCCAAGTTTTAGGGGGGGATTGGTTTTTGTTTATTGGTTTTGGTGGCTTTTTTGTTTATTGGTTTTGTTGTTCTTTGGGCCTTTTTTTGGTTTCTTAAGATTTTATCCATTTGAGAGAGAAAGCAGAGCCAGGGGTGTGGGGGTAGGGGCAGAGGGAGAGGGAGAAGCAGGCTTCCCACGGAGCAGGGAGCCTGATGTCAGGCTCGGTCCTAGGACTCCAGGATCACTACCTGAGCCAAAGGCAGACTCAACTGACTGAGCCACCCAGGCACCCCCCCCAAAATACCCAATTTTTGAGATTATCTATCTCTCTCTAACTCTCACAGCTTGTCTTATTATTTGTACTATGTAATTGTTTTTTTTAAATATTATGAAATATTTTTAGGGGCCCTGGGTGGCTCAGTCATCTAAGCATCCAACTCTTGATTTCAGGCTTAGCTCACGATCTCAGGGTCCTAGGATGAAGCCCCATGAGGCTCTGTGCTGAGTGAGCATGGAGTCTGCTTGGGATTCTCTCTCTCTCTCCCTCTGCCCCTTCCTCTCCCCCACATTCATTCATTCTCTCTCTTAAGTAAATAAATCTTAAAATATTTTAGAAATATTTTTAATTTAAAAACCTCAACGATGAGTATAAGCTGACTATAGTTTTTAAATATACATATTCTTTATTATGAAGCCAAGGTGTTAACAGCTTTGACACTTCACCAATTAAGAAAATGTATGATTTTTTTTTTAAAGATTTTATTTATTTGACAGAGAGAGATCACAAGTAGGCATAGAGGCAGGCAGAGAGAGAGAGGAGGAAGCAGGCTCCCTGCTGAGCAGAGGGCCCAACACGGGACTCAATCCCAGGACCCTGAGATCATGACCTGAGCTGAAGGCAGCGGCTTAACCCACTGAGCCACCCAGGCGCCCAAGAAAATGTATGATTTTGATATTAACTTTTGGTATAAAATTTCACATTTTATTTTATATTTTCACATTTATATGTATTTTTTACTTATTTTATTATAATATTATGTTATGTTTATTTATTTATTTTTATTATATTTATATTTTCACATTTTATTTTATATCTTTGCATTTGAATGACTGTCTTAACTTGAACATTCCAGCAGCAAGCATGGCAAAGACTGGATCAGTTCTGCTAAAGTACCGTACCCATTGCTTAGTACATCCTAGTCAGCAGAGAATAGGGTTTCTCAGCCTTGGCACAGTTGACGTTTGGAGCTGGAGAATTCTTTGTGGTGGGGGGCTGTCCAGTGACTGTAGGATGCTTAGCAGCACCCCTGGCCTCTACCTGTAGAGGGAAAATGTCAGATGTGACAACCACAACTCTCACCAGAGATTTCCAGGTGATCCCTAAGGGCAAAATTATTCCGTTTTGAGAACGAGTATTGCCATCTGAGATCAAACATGGCATTTTCTTCCTTGTGTTTTCTCTTTTCTGTTGTACCGTAAATTGCTTTTGGGCAGTGAAAATTTAGTATATGTATAACTGGTCTCAGAGTAAAACACTGTCAGATAATCAGTTGTATTTACAGAATTATCAGTTTGCTACCCACTTTACTATACTGCATATATAGTGAAATGCTTTTAGTTGACATTATGTAATGGTCTAATTAGGAATATCTAATTGGAATCTAATATACGTTTAAGATGTCTAGAATCTTTGTAGTTAGGCACTTGTTTGTACAAGAGAAACTAGAATAGAACCTCAAAATGTTTTTCTCTTAATTGATGTTGCTTGTGTATTTCTACTTAATTTTTAAGTAATGTATACTTAATTGGTATTGCCTCTCTAATGTGGCATATTCCTTTGCCAGAAGAGTATAAACATATAAAAGATTTATTCCCCTAAAAATGAAAAGGATTTGGTTCTTTTGTTTTGGTCTTTTAAAAAAATGTTTATTAGTAAAAATTAAAATTAATAGAGATTAAAAGTCTACAAGAGTAAATAATAAATAAAAATAAAACTCTTTGAACCTATTTGTTATGCATATACCTTAAAAAAAGAATAATAAACATGCAGGTAACGTTTTTTAACCATTTTCTTAAACAATATAATATGGCTGTCTTTTTTTTTTTTTTTTTTTTTAAAGATTTTATGTATTAGAGAGAAAGCACAAGTAAAGGGGGAAGGGCAGAGGGAGAGGCAGGCTCCCCACTGAGCAGGGAGCTGATGCAAGGCTCGATCCCAGAACTTGGAAATCATGACCTGAGCCAAAGACAGGCGCTTAACTGACTGAGCTACCCCAGGTGTCCTGAGTATGGCTGTCTTTCAATGCAATGTATGACTTTTTATGTCTGTACAGTAATTGAAATAAAAATTTTTCCTCTTTCTGTATTTATTATAGAAGTTAATCTACCTCGTGTTTAAAAAAAATCAACCATATAGAGCTAATAATATGAACTCTTTGGTTTGAGATGGATGATGATGGTACGGTGTCCGGAGCACTAGCGGAAATGCTGCAACTGCCATTCTAATTGTATTCGATAGAAGTGACTATGATGGGGATAGGAGTTTTCACACTTCTGAACTTTTATCTTTAACACCCAGTAGTTTCTTGATCATAATAAGCTCTCAAATATTTGTTGGATAAATGAAAGGTAGTATCTTTTTCTAGGTTTGTAGTATATACATTTGGTTTTCTTTCCAGGGTCCTGTAATGCCAGGGAGTCATTCAGTTGAAAGATTTGTTATAGAAGAGAATCTTCACTGCATCATTAAGTCCCACTGGAAGGAAAGGAAAACTTGGTAAGATTTCATGGTAACTTTTTGAGTGGAGAAAAAGTAGCAATTTTGATTTGGTAAAATATATGTTAAGAGTGTAAGAAAAACTTCCTCTCTTCTGATGCCCTGTATTGCTCAATAAGACCAATCTCTAAAGACACTTCTTTGCTTTTCCACGGCCTTTCACACTCAAACAGTATCTCTCTGGCTACTTCATGACACTGCGGTGCTTTATAGTAATGTGCACATGATAGCTTTTGTGTGTGGATATTTGACATCTGCTATGGACAGACTAACTGGAATCAACTGGTTTTGGTATAAATGCTATGAGAATAAAAGAATATTAATAGCTTTCTAGCATTTAGATATCATGCTTTGGAAAAGTTTATTTTTAGTGTTTCCTTGAGCCTTGGAAAGTTTTGGTTTAGATTTTAAGGTGGAAAGGTGAAAGATTTTTCAGTATTTGTGGAGTGGTCTACCCTATTAACACTTTCAAAGTTAGTAGATTTGAATATACTCTTTTTGATCTTTCAAGGATTTGGGGCTGCATTAAAGAGTTTCCTTGTGATAAAGTAATATGTACTGTAATTAAGTGAAGTACGAAATCTAGAGCATTTCAGAAAAGATTTCTTTTCCTTAAATCCAAATGTGCTGCTTTTAGAGTTGCCTGTTTGAGATACATATATATAGAGATATCTATCTATCTATCTATCTATTTTTTTTATCTTTTTATACTTATTAAACCTCACTTAACATTTTTTTGTAGCGCTGCACAGCTGGTGAGCTATCCAGGGAAGAACAAGATCCCCTTGAACTACCATATAGTTGAGGTATGCATTCCACATGGAGCATGTTTCTAAACTTCAGAATCTTTCTGCTGATTTTAAAGTGTAAAGGACTCTTGGCTTTTTTTTTCCCTTGCAACTTGTCAGGTACTGAAAAGTAACACAGGAGCAAGGAAATTGCTGTTAGTTTTGGTGCTCTGTTAGCCATGTTAGTAAAGTGAAAAGAGGTGGTTGAACCAAATGGAATTTTGTGTTGCCCATAAATTATATAGTATGTCTTCATTCATGGATAGTGTAAGTTACCTCTAGTCCTGTCAGTACATTGTGTCCACTTATCAGATGTATAATTGGCTTGAATACTTTAAAATATTGTATTATTGGAGTGCCTGGGTGGCTTAGTCGGTTAAGCACCTGCCTTATGGCTCACATCATGATCCCAGAGTCCTGGGATCAAGCCCCACATCAGGCTTCCTGCTCAGCACGGAGCCTGCTTCTCCCTCTCCCTGTGCCACTCCCTCTGCTTGTGTCCCCTCTCTCTCTCTCTCTGTAAAATAAATAAATAAAATATTTTTAAAAAGTAAATAAAATATTGTATTATTTTAAGCAAATAACTTATCCTTAATTGTGCTTATCTGGCCTGTTATTGCTAGCATACTCTTTACTAGTATATTCTCTGTATCACAAGGTAGGGATAAAAGTATGAATATTTATTCCTAGAAATCAAAAAAGCCCATTGTTTTTGGAAGTAAGAAGAAGAAATTATGCTTTTGACCCCATATTAAGTCATGCAGAAGAAGGGTGATAGTAGTAGTAGAGTTGAACACCTTGTAGAGATTTCTGTTCTAAAAAACAGTGTTTTCACTTGACATATGTGTGAGTCAGATTGTTGATTGCATTATTCCCTTGTGTTAAAATACTCATGAAAGTGAGCATAGTTATGATATATTACAGATTGACTTTTTATTCATAATGCATTTGTGTGCTTTCTTAGAAATACTGCATTTGTCCTGTCTTTATACAACTTGAGGGTATGTTTAGACTATGAACCTGACTCACTGACACATCTCTTGAAATGCAAAATATAAGTCATGTTTTTAAATCTGCAAAACATGTAAAAATTCATTAGAATGAACTACAGAGAGATGTGAGTGAGAAGAAAGAATGGAGACCAGGCTTTAGACTCTAGATAGGTGGTCCATGAATTATATAGGGAGGGTAGAAACAAGTTTCTGAACAACAGTCTTGGCAAAGAAATCTTGACTGCCAAAGAGATGGCCAGGTACCAGTTTTTAAGTAGCAGCCTGGAATATCCTCAGTTCCTGTTCTCAAAAATCTAGTGAGAGTTTTTACTCTTCTAGGAATGACACCCTGATGGACCACCTGCCTGAATCACCTCTGATACTTCCAGAGTTGGAATTTAATTGCACAATTCTTTGGCAGTATCAAATAAGCATTAATTTTTGCATATTCTTATTTGATTGAGTTACAGAAAGACGAAATTTTCATTTCGTAATTATTATTATTTTTTTTAAGATTTATTTATTTGGCAGAGAGAAATCACAAGTAGACAGAGAGGCAGCCAGAGAGAGAGAGAGAGGGAAGCAAGCTCCCTGCCGAGCAGAGAGCTCGATGCGGGACCCGATCCCAGGACCCTGAGATCATGACCTGAGCCGAAGGCAGCGGCTTAATCCACTGAGCCACCCAGGCGCCCCCGTAATTATTTTTTAAGTAATTATTTTTTCATTATGAATGCCATGGAGTTAGAGTTTACGTTTAGAATGTTGAGGTCTTTCTGATGGAAGTACAAAGGTCCTAGTTGAATTGAGTTCTGACTCACGATTCTTTTGTAGGTGATCTTTGCAGAGCTGTTTCAGCTGCCAGCTCCCCCGCACATTGATGTGATGTACACAACGCTGCTCATCGAGCTGTGCAAACTTCAGCCCGGCTCTCTCCCCCAAGTTGTATCCTTCCCTTTGCTTTTAAACTTACTCTCTTTGGCCTGGTTTTAAAATATTATTAAATATTTCTTACTGTGGGTTTAAATCACTTCATGGAAAGTTTGGCCATTTCTTCAAAAGTTAAACATATGTGTAAACATACATTAAACACAATCAAGCCATTCCATTCTTAGGAATTTACCTAACAGAAATGAAAGCACATTACCCTACATTAATGTCCATAGAAACATTAATGGGCATTAATGTTCATAGAAACTTTATAATAACCCCAAATGGGACAACCCAAATATCCATAGTACATGAGTGAATGTACACATTTGTCATAGCTACACTATGGAATACTACTTAGGAATAAAAGGAGCAAATTTTTGGTGCAGGCAACAATTTGAATGAATTGCAAAATAAGTATGCTGAATAGAAGTTGCCAAACAAATAAGAATTTATACTATATGACTCTATTTATGCAGAATTCTAAAAAATGCAAAGTGACCCGGTCACAGCAGACCAATATTTGCTTGCAGACTGTGACAGGGGAGGAGGGGAAGAAAGGACTACAAAGGAGCATGGGGAGAGTTTAGAGGAGAGGTGATGGAAATATTCACTGTGTTTATTTTATGGGTGTATGCAGTTCCGATTTATTGTACATCATTGGTAACTCATAGATGTTTTTTTAGAAAATCAATTATATGAAAAGATGCTGAGCATTATTAGTCATTATACAGACTTCTAAGAAATCTTGTTTTTTTAATCACAACTTATTTTGAAAGAGGATGGAGAGTAGTTTTCCTTATCCTCAAATTCACAGCTTGCACAGGCAACTGAAATGTTATACATGCGTTTGGACACGATGAACACTACATGTGTGGACAGGTACAGTAACTGCCTTATTTCCTATACTGATGGATAGCAGCTTCTCCCTGTACGTATAAAAAATTTTGGTCAGTAAAACATTTGCCTTTTTAGAAGTTCTAAGTTGATTTTTCTTTCTTGCCTCCCCCAAATAATCTTCTGTATAATAATAAAACTCATAATGTAACATTATGCTTTCTAGTACAGCTTTCAGTATGAAATGATGGCCATGCTGAGGTTTTAATTTCATTCATTGTTTACTTGTTTGGTGCTTTGGTATAATTATACTTTTTCCTTTGTAACTGGACATGAAAGCTTTTAAAATGGGCTTTATATTAACTATCACCTATGCAGAAGCAGAATCTAATACTGTATATTTGTTATGTATAAATATATTATTTTTGTTTGTAGATAGTATCTGCTTCTAAAATAATTAGTTTCTGCATAACTAGACCTTGAAAACTCAGTTTATATAAAAGACCATATTGGACTGTTAGAGGAGTAGTAATCACATGCCTCA
The DNA here is from genome assembly GCF_964662115.1 of Mustela nivalis. Lineage (NCBI taxonomy): Eukaryota > Metazoa > Chordata > Mammalia > Carnivora > Mustelidae > Mustela > Mustela nivalis. The sequence continues at coordinate 61,126,466 of NC_139032.1, forward strand.
CTGCCTTTGGGGGAGGCCTGTATACCACCTTTATCCCCCGGTGCTCTTTCTTACCTCTGTCAGTTTCCCAGATCAGATCAGGACAGGTCCTGAACATTTCCCAGTCACCATGATCTTTCATGTCCATTGTTCAGATTGCATATCTGAACTTATCAGTAAGCACTGTTGTATGTCACACCTATTATCCTGAGTAATTTCAGTGATTGCAATTACAGATCTGTAAGGGACATGCTTTAAGAAAGTGACTTCTGATTTTTTTCTCCCAATCTAATTAATAAAACTAGGAGTTGTGTTGGATATCACATTTATGCCATTTGAAATTCAGCAGATATATATTTGGCTCTTAAAATTTCACAGCATTATACTGTGTATCCTAAGTTTACTAGTATACTAAGTTGATTTCTAGCTAGTTAGATCAATATTTTTAGGGGAAAAGAGGGGTATATTTTGTTTGTAGTAAAAAGGGTATAATGTGATGAGAAACTACACTTTGGCTCTGCCACTTGTAAAATGTTTTATATGCAATTCCTTTCATCTTTTTTCTTTTGCCTGTTTCATTGTCAGTGAAATGGGGGGAAATAGTACATTACTTGAAAGTTATTGTGAGATTTCCAAATATAGATAGATAGATACACATATACACACATGTGTATATATAGTGCCTGGCACAAAACAGGTACTCATATCTGTTATTTGCTTAAAAAGGATAGTACTATTACAAGGAGTGAAATAGGGGACTGTTATTTTGGGGAGAAGATGAATTTTAGGATTTATAGAGAAAAGGCTAAGTGACAGCAGAAGATACAGCTTTGGTAGGGGCATGTGCTTTTCATTTAACCCTATAAAGTAGGGTTTTATTTGTCTGAAGGATTATATAAGTTCCTGTTACAAAGTGCAACCATTCATCCTTTTCCTTCTCCCCCACACCCCCTGCCCACTTCTCTCTATAGGTTTATTAATTGGTTTTCCCATCATCTAAGTAACTTCCAGTTTCGTTGGAGCTGGGAAGATTGGTAAGTGGTGGTATGTTTTATCGTTCCTTTCGCTACAGTCTGTCATAATAAAGAAAACTTAATATTTAAAGCTATAACATAAAAGCAATCTTCTACACAGTCTGAAATAATTATTTCTGTTATAAGTGTGTGTGTGTGTGTGTGTGTGTGTGTGTGTGTGTGTGTGTAATGAAAGAATTAGTAGGTACAAGGAAATTCATTATGGCTAAGTACACATGAGGTGTAAGTGCAGATTATGTGTAAGAGCTTATAAAACTAATTTTCTCATTAGGTCAGATTGTCTTACTCAAGATCCTGAAAGTCCCAAACCAAAGTTTGTAAGAGAAGTTCTAGAAAAATGTATGAGGTAAGTTCTTTGTGTTTTCTCCTTAACTTAGTTCTCCTAATTTCTATGGCAGAGGAGGGGAGTGTCTCTTCTTTGCATGTGTGATGTATGTCCGGAATATCATTTTTTGAATCCAAGTACTGCCTCTCTTCCCTTTCAGTCTTTAGTGAAGATTCAGGCTAAAAAAGATTAAGCAGCCATGCCATCTGGATTGTATGTGAATTAGGCCAATATTTTTTTGTCAAATGTACTTTGAAATAATTTCATATTTTAGGAAAGTTGCCAAAATAGTGCAAAGAACATTGTATCCTGTTCATTTAGATTCCCTAGTTGTTAACACTTCACACTTGTTCACATGTTCACTTCTTTTTCCCTTCTCTGTGTGGACACACCCATCACGTTGGTCTTTTTCTGAACCTTCTGAAGACAAGCTGCAGAGGTGATGGCCCTTTGCCCTTTAAGAATCCATTGTATCTTTCCCCCAAACAAAGATACTTCTACATGGCCAGCATGCAGTCCTCCAGATTAGGAAACCGGCTGTAGTGTAGGAATACGGCCACCCAGCCCACAGACAAAACCTTGCCAACCCATCACCATAATGTCTTTGCCTTTACTGGGCCAGAATCCCATCAGGAGCACATGAGTAGCAATTAGTTGTCATTCCCTTCATGTTCCTCACTTGACCAGTTACTCTTTCCTGTCTTTCATGTTTTAAAAGAATCTAGGCCTTTCTTTCTTGAGTTGCCCTCACGTGTGTTCCTGACCAGACTCAGGACTTGCATCGTTGGTAGTGTTCCTCATGCATCACATCGAGGGCCACATGAGCCCACCCCTGGAAATGTTAACCTTTGTGATTGATTAATATTTTGTGGGAGATATCCTGAGATCATACTCCTGTTCTGTATCAGATGTCTACTGACAGCTACTTTTATCTGCCACCACTGTGATGACTGCCAAGTAATGATTCTTATTCCATTTTTTCCCAACATTTATTAGTTGGTATTCTCCTGTAAGAAGGCAGTATCCTTTTTCACCCATTTATTTATTTAGTCCTGTGTTTATATATCCAATAGGGACTAACGGATTTCTGTTTCCTTCAGTGAGTTATAATATAATCTCTTGCTGTCATTAATAATTTTGATGCCTAAATTGCCCCTGATTTGTTTACTGCGGAGTCTCTTGTGCCTCCTGGGTCCTTTTTTTTTTTCCCCTCTTAATGTCCCCCTCCATTCATTAAGCATTTCCTTATTTGGCATAAGCTGTACCAGGCTCAACTTGTGTTTCCTTACCCCTCCCCTGGAATCATCTAGTCACGGAGCCCAAGTTTTTTGTTTCTGTTTTTGATTTTTTTAAGATTTTATTTATTTGAGAGAGAGCACACACATGCACGCGTGAGCACGCACAAGCAAGGGGGATGGGCAGAGGGAGCGGGACAAGCAGACTCGACCCCAACATAGGGCTCAGTCCCAGGACCCTAAGCTCATGACCTAAGGCAAAATCAAGAGTCTGACACTCAACCAACTGAGCTACCCAGGCACCCCGCATGGAGCCCAAGTTCTTAATAGTGAAGTATAGTATTTAGGAACCAAGATCTGGACACTTACTGTGCTCATTGTTCTTGGGATGGACAAAGATAGTATATACATTTATGCACGCGCACACACACACACAACTTTTTATATTGACTAAGGTGTGTGTATCCCTCCAACTCTACTTCATTTTTTTCTAGCCTTTCCTTTGCCATAATTTCTAAATACCTTCTCAGGCAGTAGAAAACTTGGCTCCCATTAGCCTTGATAATACATTTATTTGCTGCAGTAGAATCAGTGTTTCCATCATGGAGACTCTCCTCTCCCCACCCTACCCCAGTACCACTCCACTTCCTTGGTCACCAGGCTTCCCCTCATTGTGAAACAGTAAGTTTTGAAGAAGGCCTGAGTTTCAGTATGCTGTCATAGACAAAAGCTTAAAGGACTTGTTTTCCCCTTTGGCTTCTTGGCTGTCAGCTGAGTCCAGGGTGTTGGAGATGGGACTTTTCTTGGTAAATTGGAGGTTACCAAATAATGGAACTGATGAACAGTATTTTCTGAGGCTCTTATTTGTATTATAGGTTGTCTTATCATCAGCGTATATTAGATATTGTTCCTCCTACCTTCTCAGCTCTATGCCCTGCAAACCCAACCTGCATTTACAAGTACGGAGATGAAAGTAGCAGTAAGTAATAGACTACAATTCATCCCGTTGTCTTTTTTAAACGTACTGATACCAATATTCTCTGAAATCAGTTATTTAAGGTAGAAAAAGTAAACTTTCTCTTTTCTTGGGTTTATATTTTGTCTGTTTGAAATACTAGTTGCTATTTGTTTGCCCTGTCATCATTTTAAAGATTCATGGTTTACTTATTGGCTTGTAAGTTTTTTTCCTTAATATTTTTTATAATGTTATATCCATGAGATTATCTTAAATATGGTGCTAAGTATAGCGAGTTGAATGTAGAGCCAGAACTTATTAAAATGAGTGTATCTGTCACGGTGGTAGAGATTATCTGAATTGATTAGCGTGTGGTACCCATTCAGGTGTGGGAACATAGGTGCACATTGACTGTATTTTGACCAGCAACATGCCTCTAGAAGTCCATTCTTAAATACAGTTTTCTTACTTTTTGGTTACCTCATGTCTGAGATTACGCTGTGAGTCAGAGCGCCTATACTGTGATATGCCATTTTGTGCCTTATGCTTAAGGAAGGTAAGGTGTGCATTGGTGATCGCTGGTAGAGAGTTGGGTGTGGAGTCTTCGCAGATGGCACTGCACATGGCCACTTCATGGTGTGTAGCAGTTCCTACATCTTGAAACTTACTCCCCTCCTTTGCCTTCTCCTGCGCCCCTCGTTCTCCACCTCCACCTCACACTACACCTGTTTTCCTTAAAGTGAACTCCGTTGGCCCCAATGCTGAGTACATTTCCTTTGCCACTATGCCACTTAATCCTTGAGGCAGCTCTGAGAATTAGTGTGTTTATTATACCAATTTTACAATGAAGAATCTGTTCAGAGAGGTGAAGCCAGAGTGAAATGGCTTCTGAGTGGTAGAGCCCCAACTCACATCCATCCCTACTAACCAAGCCACTTTGACTCATCCCACTTTGCTTTCCTGCCAGAGCAAAGTTAATGCGGCAGCACACACATGTGCAGAGTTCTGAGCTCTGCCTTATACTGGCCAGAGAACCATAAGGTAGTCTTTGATAGCAAGAGCTCAAACTTCCGTTGAATGTTGAGCTTTCTTTTTTCCCCATAGAAGCAGCTAAGCCTAATAGTTAAAGCCCTCCTAACAGTTGTCTCTACTGTGCCATTTGTCACTTCTTCCCAAGTGGACTCCTGCTCCAGCCAGGCCACTTCCTCTTTTATTTATTCTGGGCTCATGGTTCTCGGTTTTGCCTTTATTTGTGCCATTAACCTCAGTCTGGAAAGCCCTTTCTCTCTTTAGTTCCTGTACTCTCTCTAGGGTCTGGCCCAAGCTCCTCTCCAATGAATACTAACCTTTATCAAGCCAGCTTTGTGTTGCTCTGTCTACTTTTTTTGTGACTGCCTTGGTTCTCCAATACAATATAGACCCTTTAGTGATGGGATTTTCTGTTTCTCCACTATTTTCTCTCCCACTTCCAAAGAAAACTTACACAGCACATGTGACCTATTGTAACTGACTTCATTCAAAATGCTTAGCAACTCCTGTTCTATGTCAGGATTGTCATTTTGTTACCCCTTTGTCAGCCTTATGTTAAGATTTGCAGTTGCCCTGGTGACGCCATACAGTATATATTAGTGCAAATTTTATACAATTAAGGACTCAACAGATAACTAATAGTATTAAATACATGGAGTCACAGCCTATGAGCATCTGGCTTATCCAGATGCAAGTGTATGGCCTCAGCAAAAGACAAAAGCAAAAAACCTATCAAACTGACGGCCTTCCCCTCTTCAGACTCAAACTTATTTGTCACTGTCTTAGGGAAAAGGAGGAAGAAGGGGCACTAACCAAAATGAGAGGAATACATCGAGTCTCAGATGTTTGGCTTAATAAAAGCCTAGGGATTTGAGGACTGTCAAAGGACAGTCATGGAAGTTTCTTAGTTATTTAACTATTTACAAGAACAGTCTTAAAACTTGATCTACCCTCTTCCCCATTCTGTGCTTAGATTCTCTTCCTGGACACTCAGTTGCCCTCTGTTTAGCTGTTGCCTTTAAAAGTAAAGCAACCAATGATGAAATCTTCAGCATTCTGAAAGATGTGCCAAATCCTAACCAGGAGGATGATGACGGTAAGAGGACTGAGTACTTCTTCAGGGGCGCTGTGCCCAGGCCAGCGCACAGCATAGAGAGAAGGCAGAATGTGAGCTCCTCTGAATTCTCAACAGCTGCTCCTAACCAAAGGCCTGCTCAGTGTCTGCGGTTCCTAGAACCCTGCTACTTTCTCCATTATGTAAAGTGAGACCTCACTTCCCTATGACAGCTGATGTTCAGTTTAGAAACTAAACACAACATAAAATATGCTGTTACCATTTAGAAATTTTTAAACATTTCCCGTTTTCATTTTAGAGAGGTTCCTGAATGGGAGGACTTGGTGAATTATAAAGTTGAGTTTTTCACCAGTTTTTAAACAATTATAATAAGAATGTTCAACACATACTGAGTATGTACCATGTAATTCCAACCCTAACCCTAGGTTTTTCTCTGGGCAAGAGTGGCAAAATAGGCAAAAAGATTTGTAAGTTTACCTGAATCAGTAAATGAACAAGTCAAAAAATTTTGAGAGGGACTTGCCTTATCATTTATTAAAAGATATCATGAAAACTGCAGTAGCTAGAATAATGTGATACTGGCACCAGAAGAGACAAATCAGTAAAACAGGTAAAAAGCCTACTAGGACAACTAGGTGACATTTCGGGGAAAAATTTTTGTTAGATATTCACATAAGGAGCCATGCATAGTAAATGATTTAATCAAAATAAAACATGAATGGCCCTTGGGTTACTTACTATTAGGATTTTGTTTGGATTTTTGTAAGAAATTTGTATTATGATAGAAGATATAATTAGAAAGCAGATGTTGAAATGATGGTCGTGAATTCAGACGTTGTCAGACATCTTAAGACAGATTTAACTGTTTTAGCGTTTACTGAATTTTTTATTAATATATTATTTTACCACCATACAGAGAGATATGAACAAAGTTTATGTTGTATTTGTAAAAGAAATGGATCATATAAAAGAATGAGGGAAACAATCCCAAAAAACTAAGAATTAAGATTATGCTTAGTTTTATATTCTGAGTATTTGAAATCAGCAGTGATCTTTTATTGTTTCATCAGTATGCAGAGAAATGACTGATGTATCTGACATAATGCCTGAATGTGAGCATGCCATCCATCTAGCACTCAAGGTGATGGACCAAGGACTTGCTATGCTTAAATTTTCTAGCTTTCTTACTGTGGAATATTTTTCAGATGAAGGATTCAGCTTTAACCCTTTGAAAATCGAGGTCTTTGTACAGACTCTGCTACACTTGGCAGCCAAATCATTCAGCCACTCCTTTAGTGCTCTTGCAAAGTAAGTGCAACAAGAACACGTACTCTATTTTGAGGGTTCGGAATGTTGCTTGGTGTATACCAGTGGTATAGTAATTTTTAGCTAAAATTGTTGAACATGAAGATCGTAATAGTATCATCACATACTTCAATACAGCGGTTCCGGTTTGTAGTACTAACATCCTGTTTGGCTCCTGTCAGTCCGTATGGACAGTTTGCTATATACATGGCAGGTACCTATTTTCAGGTAGACTTTTAGAGAAACTAGTGAGAAACCTGGGTCCATAGGACAATCCTATATATCGTCAAGAAGCTCCCACCCTGTCTAAACATCTTCCTAGAGGAAGGTAAGCAGAAATCGAGCCAGCTACATTTTGCGGAGTGACCCAAAGGTTGGTACAGAAGACAGAGCTTTCTAACTCCTCAGACAATGCAGAAGCAGGAAGAGCATACAGATACTTCTCCAGCTGAGCAGAGAAACTGGGCTGCTCAGCCATCTCAACTTCAAGTCTCTATTGCAGGGTTCCCACAGAAAGTGCAGGCAGGATACTTCGTCTGAGTTTGGAGACGGTTCGTTAGCACTCACCTAGTCTTAGATACACAGTTAACTATAGTCCTAGGCTAACAGTGGTGTATCGAAAATCTAGGATTTGTGGCAAACTTCATACAAACCATAAATTCCTAACCATACCCTTTATTTCCTTAATGGTTAACATTCAGTTATTTTGTATTTATGTATTACACTGTAAATTGAGTAGCATCAAAAAAGCTTTGAAAAACTTAAAATCCTTAATGAATAAGTTTTTATGTGGTATTTTTTTTACCCCCACTGTCAAAAGGTTTCATGAAGTCTTCAAAACCCTAGCAGAGAGTGATGAAGGAAAGTTACATGTTCTGAGAGTTATGTTTGAAGTCTGGAGGAACCATCCACAGGTAAAAATTCTAATTAGACATGTTGAGGCTCTGATTATATAGGTATAAAAATAAGGCAATTAATACCATTGTTTTAAAACATGAAATTTGAGTCTGTTTTTTTAAGACTGTAGAAATCATGGTATTTGATTAATTCAAGAGCAAGTATATGATTTGGTTTTGGACTATAATATCTCAACACATTTTTTAAATATGTAGTAAGAATGCTTGTTGTTTAGAAGAGTCTACCACTTGGTTAAGGAAATAGCTGTCAAGTCTACCCAATTTCTACAAACAAGCTCCGGATTTCTCAAAACTCAAGTTACTGTTTTCATACTATAGTTTTAAAGAGACATTAAAATAAATTGAATATATTGACACTTTTTTTAATAATAAAACATCCTTAGATTTTTTAATTTAAGGATTCAGCTGAGTTTATATATTTTGGTATTCTCTAATATTTTCAAAAAATTTTAGGTGTTACCACTAACAGTTTTTCTTTTTGCTGCATTGTTATTGGCATTACAGTTCTCTTGCTGTCTTATAGTAAGTACCGGAGCCAAGCAGAAAGCAGAATAAAGCTTAAGACCCAAAAATCAAACTGATCTGTTCCATAACCACTGAAAATGAATTTCAGACTTTCTATTTTGGTTTTGTAGCATGGGTGGGATTCCATATAAGTGTGATTTACCCTAGTAGCTGTTTTCTCATTGTAGATGATTGCTGTACTAGTAGATAAGATGATCCGTACACAGATTGTTGACTGTGCTGCAGTGGCAAATTGGATCTTCTCTTCAGAACTATCTCGAGACTTTACTAGGTAAGTGTGGATTATTTTACAAAGTTTGTATTCTTTAAGAATTGACTTATTTTTGGTCTCATAATGAACTCCAAATTCTGGCTCAGACATCATTAATGTACCAATGGTCTGATCTGGTAGGACTGGGCTTGGCAAAAGATTCCTGGACAGTGTGAATACACAGCCAGGCAGTTTTGCAGTGTCTCTTAAGGACACACATGTAAATCGAATCAGGACCCAGCCAGACAAGTAGAATTGCTGATAAAGGATCCAGACTTGGGAGGGAAGACCAGGTTGTGTGTCAGGGTCTGAGCTAGACAGTGGGATATAGGGAAGGGTTCCAGCGCAACTGGGGACCTGAATGTATTCCAGGAGCTATGCGAAACCAAAGTCAGGTGGAGTAAGGACACATCACAGAGGGACTGAGGAGAAGTCTGATGGGCACCTGAGTGCCTGTGGGTAGGGGAGGGTGTCTCACCTCAGTCACAAAAAACCTAGATTTAATGCAGAAGATTCATTTTAGGCCCGTTTGCCCTGCAGGAAGAGACTTTTCATTAAGCTTGGTTCTTACTCATGAGGTGAGTTCATAGGCTTTCAAACTGATTGGGACTGGAACAGTAGTTGTCTCAAACAGGAAATAAAGGAATAGTGCTTATAAAGATCAAAAAATTCACACAGCCTTTATCCTCTTCATTGTATTTGGTATTGCAGAGGACACTGGTCTGAAATGAACTTAATTGTTAGGGTGGAAGGGTTTGATTTAAAGTTACCATATCAGCCAGGTTGGCATTCATAAATGAAGACAATGACATTTCTCGTATTTGCAAACTCTCATAAAATTGATTGCCCAGGTTATTTGGTAGCCATTATCCTCACCCCACACTATAGAGGGGGTTTCAGTATCTATATTGTACAAAACAGGAAAGTGCTGCAGAGTGTTTAAGTAGTTTGTCCAAGCAGAGTCAGAGTCAGAATTCAAACATGGGCATTCTTGAATGGGTAACAGGCTCAAAAGCGCCAGCACTTCTTGAACCTAAGCTCAAGGATTCCTAACTCGGCAAAGCATTCCCTACCACCCCTTCCAGAGCTGAAGTATTCTGCTCTTACACCCTGTCCACTAATGCTCTTGACTGGGTTTGATGACTGGCTGATTTATTATCTTGCGCTGAAACTGTCCTCATCCAAGTCAAAATGTTTAGAGGGAAGTCCTCTTCTGCGCTTTATCTTGGGGTTAGGAAGAACTAGTTCGTAGACAGATATAGTTAAGACATTGCTTCAAAAAATAAACCATTTATACAACAAATGTTTTAAAGCACCTACAAAGTGACCATGCTTGAGCAGTTTGCGGATACAGAACCGGACACGTAAAATTCATCTCATTCTTGAAAGCCCAGCAGTTGATAGCTATTGTGAACTAGTAAGTTTCTTAAATGTTCCAGAGAATTGGCTGAATATATGCTATAGTTAAGTAGCTTAAAGCATGTGAAATGAGCCTCAGATTAGGTTTCCATTTTGAGACAACTCCAATACATAATGTTTAAATTTAGAAGAGAGAAAATACATTTTTGTTTTTAATATATATATATATTTATATAAATATATAAAATAAAATATATATTTAAAATATATAAATATAAAAAATATATTTTTCTAGTTTGTCATTTCACTTCATTGAGTACATACACATACCTTTTATGCATTCTAGTAGGGGATGGAAATAAAAATGACAAGGACTCAGTACTGCCTTCAAAAAGCTTACCTGAGTCTAATGGGTAGAGACAGATGTTTGCACAATTTATAATACAAAAAAAATTTTTCAGTATTGCTGGAGAAATAGGACCATTCTGCCTATTAAGAAGACCTCCAGCATGAGTAGGTTATAAGAGCTAAGAGATCTTATTTTCTCTTAAGTGTACTTGAACATACATGAACTAAACACTGTGTTACTTTAAGATTATTTGTTTGGGAAATCTTGCACTCCACGATTCGTAAGATGAACAAACACGTTCTCAAAATCCAGAAAGAGCTGGAAGAGGCGAAAGAAAAACTCGCAAGGCAACACAAACGGGTAAGTCTTTATGTTGATTCGTAAATGGTCAAAGAAAATATGCCAGAAACTCTTAAAAATATTCAAAGTTCATTACCTTGATAGGAACTTCTTTTTTTCTGAGGCCAGATTACACAGACTGTTGTAGAAGTAGAGGGAGAGGATGGACCTGGGGGTGTGCTGCTCCCTGCTGCCACACTGTGATGAACCTGGAAGGAAGCCACAAACCTTGCCTTTCTCTTGTTCTTTCTGGATCAGCTTGTTTGCCTTCCCAGAGGGGAAGGCAGAGAAGGAAAGAGGACACTTGTATTTCCTCTAATAAGAGTTTCTGGTGCAAGAGGGGACAGGGAGAAGACTGTGTACCTCTTCCCTGTACTGTGGGGAGGGATGGGCCGTCATTCCCCAGTTTATAGAGTCCTTCTCATATCCCTAAGTATGGTTCGCCATTTTGGGTGGAAATAGTGAGCTGCATTCCATGATTTTACAGAATAGTATTCCTAGTATTTTTACTAACAGTATTTTCCAGTGTTGTCGCAGCATATTTACCAGAGTGGGTGGAAACAAATTTAATGACTTACATGAACATATATAGCAGTTTCAAGTGCTAGTCTCCATGCATACATACATACATGTATGTATCACATATAAACGCACATTGACAAACTAAAAATACTGCAAGGTAAATGGTGTCATCCCCATTTTATACATGTCCAAATTGAGGCTCAGAGAACTTAAGTAACTTGCTTAAGCTTGCATGGTTTGTAAATGACACAGCTTAGGATCTGATCCAGGCCTGTCAAGTCTCAGGGCCTTTCCTTCATGTCACACTGTTCTCTAGATCGGTGATGTCCAACACAGTAACTGCTAACTACATGTAACTAAGTTAATTAAAATGAAGAGCAATTTAAAATTCTTCAGTCACCCCAACACCATTTCAAGTGCTCAATAGTCATGTATGGCTAGTGGCTACTGTGATGGGCAGGACAGACTGATGTAACATTTCTCTCTCTACAGAAAGGTCTACCAGGTAGTAGACTTCGATCCTAACCTTAGTGTGCTGTTAGGAAAAAACCAGCATCTACCCAGTTGCGTACAACATAATAAAGCAGACCCCATAACAGGTGCTACATTAGGGACAAAAGCAGAATTCTATAAAAACAGAGAGGGGCTTTGATAATTTTGCTAAAAAGGGAGAAGACCATCACAGATGGGGCCTTATCAACAGCATGTTATCTAGAAGGAAGTAGGCTTTCCAGGGCTGGTGATGCCTGCCTTCTTGCTCAAAGGACCAAAGGACCAAAGGACCTTGGTCCGTAAGATCCCTGGAGTTGGGTTCTGGCTCAGCCACCTACTAGCTTTGTGACACTGGGGAAGTCATCTAACCGCTAAATTAAAAAGACAACACCTGTGAATGTTCTGAGTTCTTCAGGGTGAGCTGGGAGTTGTTAAAGCTTAACAGGGATGTCTTGAGCCTGTTGTTGCCAGCAGAATTTTGAACAGTCTGCTTTGAGTTATTAAATGTAGTTGGAGCCATTTCTAAATCATTGCAGGGATGAGCAGTTTCTCAAACTGAACGCAGGCCTGGTGAGCTGTTTCTCTGGGGTTCCGGTTGAAAGGATCATAGAGCAATGTATGGGACTGGAAAGCACAGTTGGTCTTTTCACTGGCCATCAATTTTGTTGAGAGAGCAGTGGTAGAGTTAAAAGAATATGCTATCATTATTTGCAGGTTCTGTTTTTGCAAACTTGCTAAAATTTGTGCCCTCAAAATCTATACTCCTAGTGCTTTTCCAGTCATTCAGACATAGGCAGAGCAGTGAAAAATTCGTGTTGTCCAGTGAGCTTGTTCTCAGATAAGATTGAACAAGGCTGTACGCCACCTTCTTGTTTTAGGTCTCGTGCTATTTTAAAAAGGTATCCTTTTCAGGGTGTATTTAGTGCCACATCTGAGCTTTTTTTAGTGACTTCACTGTTGAAAATGGCCCTGAAGCATAGGGCTGAAATGCTGTCTAGTGTTGCTAAGTGCAGGGAGGCTGTGGTGTGTCTGATGGTAAAAGTACATGGGTCAGATGAGCTTCATTTGGCCAGCAGGGACAGTGCTGTTCACCATGAGCTCAGGGTTCAAAATCAACATCCTCATCTTATATCCAGAAAAAGGGAATCCACTGATCTGTCCCTGAGGCTCTTCCATCAAGTGTTCAGGTAACAGCTGTAGTGCTGTGCAGAGCAGCTCAGTTTGTGGATTCGTAAGACATTCTTGTGAGGCTGAAAGCCAGAGAGACCTATGGTCCCTTTACTCAGGGTCCGGAAGACGTTCAGTCCTTCTCAGGCAGTGTTTGAGTATAAAGAACTGTGTTGATAATTATTTGTAAAACATATTAAGAGATCTTCAAACAGAAACATACATAAGGTTACATATCGATCAGGTGACAGATACAAGCTACAAGGCTCCCAAGAACCTAACCCTGTCCTTCCCTGAGCAGTGGTTCAGGGTTCACAGCAAATGTGTAAACATAATGATGGTGAGTAACAAGAATCTACAATTTCCGTAGAGCTTAATTAAAGCTGTTTTCATTTTGAATGGAAGAAAAATGTGACACACACTTCCTCCCTGAATGGGTCGTCCTATAACTCACTTCTGCTGGGAATGCAGACATGCCTACCTACTGTCATCCAAGACAGTTGCCCCCAAGTTTCCCTGGCCTGGATTAAGTGCCCCAGGACTGTTGGGGTATGTGTGTGCATTTAGGGGAGCGGAGTACTTTCACCTTAGAATACCAGCCTTCAAGTGGCCTCGACCAGACACAAGAACACCCTTGCCCTTCTTTGATGAGGTTTAGCATACTGGAATTCAAAATGGCATTTTCCTTTTGTTCCTGTGCCTCCTGCAGCGAAGTGACGATGACGACAGAAGCAGTGATAGGAAAGATGGGGCTCTGGAGGAACAAATAGAAAGATTGCAGGAAAAAGTGGAATCTGCTCAGAGTGAACAGAAGAACCTCTTCCTCGTCATATTCCAGGTATCTTGGCTTGGGACACTGATAGGTTAAAAAAATCTAAATATTTCTTTAGATTTCAAAAATTTTTTAATCGTAAAAATCACTTATAAAACTTTAAAATACAAAAATTTACAAAGGAAGTAAAAGTTCACTACTTGAAGGTAACCGTGTGTACCCCCCAGTCTGCGGTGTTCGCCTAGCGTTCTTACAGGACCATTTCTCAGACTGTGCGAGGATGCCTTGAGTACCTCTCTCTATTCAGTTATTCCCAATTGTTGATCATTTTATACCTACATTTCTGATTAGGTCCTTAAAAACAGATGCTGAGAAAGGCATAGTAATCTAGATATTAAAGCTGTTCATGTACTGAAAAAAAGGATACGCTCATGTTAGCACTGGTCTGTGTTTCTAGACTGACAGCATATATTGACTTAGGGAAGTTGGTGATACACACCATGAAGACGAAGTGGATGGAACAGGAATGCCTTTGAGGTCTCTTGGTCAAAAATGTGATTGTTTTCTGAAGTAGAAAAATTCTTCCTGTAACACTCCTTTAACTTTGTACCCCCTTTCCAGCGTTTTATCATGATCTTGACTGAGCACTTAGTACGATGCGAGACTGATGGGACCAGCGTATTAACCCCGTGGTACAAGAACTGTATAGAGAGGCTCCAGCAGATCTTCTTACAGGTTTGTGGGAAACTCTGGTTAGATAATAACCATCACTGTTCTCAGCCCCAAGAATTTTCCATTTTAAAAAACGGTCAGATTTGTCAGGAGGTTTTGTACTACCTGTAAGGCCCTTTTACTGTCCATTTGTTCCTGCAATGGCTCAGAGTATTTAGGTTCGAATGGGTCCTCCAGCTCTCCGATTTAGGAATTGCTGTTCTCCAAGCCTGTAGAAGTCTCTGTATGTGCAAGTCCTACAGGCAGTTAGAAGAGAGATTCATTTTCTGACCTCCCCCACCCCCCACAGAGCCTCAACAAGTCATAGACTTTCAGTGAGACAGATGAGCTATTTATTTTTGACAGATAAAATGAAGTTTGGGTTTCTTGTTTTGTAGAGTAGTTAGTAGAGAAATTAGCCAGTGATCTCTTATGTTTTTGTAAAAGAAAATTTTAAATGTCTAACCAGTAAAAGGAAAATACTGCAGAGTATCTTTTCTCATGTTTCAGCAACCATAGTTTTAATCCTCTTTCCTGGATTGTTTTTAATCTTTGGGCTCCCTTTAAAGAGTCCTGCTGTCTTGTCCTCATCAGTAGGGACCCAGCTGTGCCCGGTCTGGAAGGCTGCTCTGAAGCATGAATTATGTTTACATTCAAATCCAATTCTGGCTACTTTGTTTCTAAATTATTGAACATCCTCCCTGCCTTTTTTTTTTTTTCCTCTACATTTTCTTAACATTGGAGCTTTTCAGGAGCCCATCCTTCCTATCAAGTATAACCACTTTTTTTCTCCTACCCCTTCCCATTCGTTCCACAACAGGAACAGGCTGCTCAAGTGGTCTTTTTCCTGACCTAAACCTCCCCTTTTCTGTGTCCACAGCATCACCAAATAATCCAGCAATACATGGTGACCCTGGAGAACCTGCTCTTCACTGCCGAGTTAGACCCGCATATCCTGGCTGTGTTCCAGCAGTTCTGTGCCCTACAGGCCTAAGGGTCCTTTTATTCCCTTGTCAAGATTTTTTAAAAATATCTCAAAATAACTTGTCTTATTTTTTGATGGTTTGAATGCTTGCTTTCTTGTAGCATCCTTTCACTTATTAAGGGGGGGAGGGAGGAGGACGGTGAAGAATAGAGCATTGGTTACCTTCGATGGCCCCTACAAAGCGAAAATTCCCGACTATGTGACAATGACCATAGGATGTATTATATATGTGACAGATACAACTTTTCGGATTTTTTTTTCCTTAAGGCACAAAAGATAAGTGATTTAAGGTATGTGAACACTAGAGGTCCAGCTTACAAAGTAGTATATAGAACTGGTGGGTTTACTATCAAGTAGCGTAGCTTTTCACAGCTCATGGATAACCTGATATGGCTGAAATAAAACTAAATGTTTTTTAAACTTCGGTATTTCATGATTTATCTCAGTCTACTTAAAAATCGCTTTCTTATGGAAGTTGTACTTCCCTCACTTAGAATTCTTTCTCTAAAGTATTTTAAGTAATATTAATAAATGTTATTCAGAGTAGCACTACCCAAATTCTTCAGTTATTTTCTAAATTAAACCATAATATCTGGGGGGTGAAGTGGAGCCAGCCATCATTCTAAAGCCTCCCAGTGTGCAGGCAGCTGTAGGAACCATGACCTTGGAGCCATCTGGTCATCTCCTCTAGTCTCAGATTTGTCCAAGGTCCACTAGGGAAGTACATGTTGAACTGGCAACAGAAGTAGCTAGACTAGCTAAAACTGTACTTGGAATTCTATGTAGGTTTGGACTTTGTTTCTAAAGAACTTGGTCCAAGTAATTACTAATTCTTGAGCCTGTTTCCCATAGGGTATTGAAGCTTAGCTCAGATAAACACGTACATGAAATAATCACATCTAAGGGATTCCCTGACATTGCAAATCGCTAGCATTTTAAGACTTTACTAAACTTAAAAATTTATCAACAACCCCACAACTAGTAAGTAGTATTCCTGGGCATCTGTGCAACACAGGTATTGTTAACTTACTGCATCGTAAATTTCAGAGGCATGCATTAGCATTTTTCCTATTCAGTTTCTTTGGTTTACGCCACATTTAGTAGCTAAAGAGAGAAGAGATTCTACTCAAGAGAGAAGAATTCCTAGGATTTTTAAATACCAACCATTTAAACAAAGAATGCAAGTTACCAGCATGAAAGGGACCAAAACCCAGGTTCTTGTCTAAATATTCTTTGGTTATGCTGTTCCTCCTTCCCGCAAGTCAGACATGGCTCTTGTCTTCGAGAGGCCAAAACAATAACCATTTATGGCTCTGGAAACTTTGACCCTACATTGTACCCTAGCCCAGCGTACCTGCAGTTTGGCTGGTATACCTGCTGGATCCCAAGTCTAGAGGAATTTTTCTCTTGCATCCTCTCTTCACGTGTAATATTGCTTCTCACAAGAATTCACTGATGGGACCCTGCTCTTGTACAGTTTGGTAGCTAAGTTTATGGAAAAAACTGGAAGTTGAATTTCAAAAGAAAGGCAAAGAGCAAAAACATTCAGCAGCTGCTTTCCCCACTCAAGCAGCTCATACAGACAAAAAAATGGCAGCTCACTACCATACCTCACAAAGAAATCAATATTCTGTTGAATACTCTATCAATGCCATTTAACATTTCCTTTGTCAGAGTGAACAAACATATGCTTTGTTTTCCTTGATTCTCAATCATATGAAAATAAGTTTGCTTGCTCTTCCTGGAAAGTATTTAATAGTTTGTTATATAATTTACTAATCTGTAATTATACCTAAAATGAGAAATGAGGAAAAAACTTGCCAACCTGGGTAGAATACATTGTGTGGTCAGTATTCTCTGGATACTGGGATCCTCTTCAAGTGATGAAAGCGTGCACAGAAGCATAGGGGAAACCAGACAAATCTAGAACTGTGCTGTCCTGATGAGATTACGTGCTCAAGTGCCACATGCCATAGATTGGCTATCTTTAATCCTCACAACCATTCTCTGCGAGATGATTGTGCCCATCCAGCAGATCAAAATACTCCCATGAAGCAACGTACCCAAGGTCCACAGCTAAAAAAGAGGAATTTGAACCGAAGTTCCTGGTATTCAAGGCTTTTTATTGCCCATGCAGTTAATAAAGCTGCCTAGACCCCCTCATTACTCTGTTAACCTCATGCTGGAAGCTCTTTTGTGGTACCAGGAGCATCTTGCTGCCCATTCTGAACCAGTCAGTAATTAGCATGGCACACTTAAAAATATATATATATCAACACTGGACTAATATAGTAAACATTTCTAGGTTGAATTCTTAGAGAATGATTAGTAATTACAGTCTCAAAATTCTATTTGAGTTTGACTAGTTTAGATTTGCCTTTCTTCAAGCATCCTCTCCAGGAGAGCTGATCTAGAAAGGAAGATGATACACCTTCCTTTACATATAAACTTCCTATTTTTTCTGTTTGTAGCAACAGGACTAAAAAAGCCAAGTCAAAGAACTTGATAATATCCAGTTTAACTTGAACAGGTTTTGTTGTGTGTATCTATCTATCTATCTTGCATAGTTCCTATAATCAAGCACAAATCCTCTTACTAGTTGTAACTACCTTGTGATCTTTTGACAAGACAGGCAAAAGTGACTAATCTTGTTCCAGATGTCTGGGGCGATGTCAGGTTGTAGTATCACTTCCTTTAGAAGTGTGAAACAAATTATCTTCCCTCCCAGGATTAAATGAGAATACCTGTAAGCCATTTCACATCACACCCGCCTGGTCCAGTAAGTGCTCTGTAAAATGTTAGCAAGTTAGGATACACTTAGTACCTTTTCTGATCAAGAAGACAATATGGCTGTTTTTCCATTTTAATCCAGATTAAAAGGGCTACCTCAACAAGGATGTTAGGGCCTATGGTAATAAGCCATAAGGATACCGAAAACATGATCAGACTGCCACGACTCAATTCCTGCTGTCAGGCCTTATCCAACAACACTCCCCACTACCTCATGTGGAGACAGGGTCTAGAAGACCTGGCTAGCCTCTGGGGCCAGGATCTACTACTGCCCCTGTTGTTTCCTAGAAAAATTAACTTCAGTTGCCTTTACCAAAAGTTCCTCCTCCTATTCCAATCTAGGGTTTGGTTCGGTGTATTTCTCAACTTTAGCTCGAAGCTTACTTTTGAACCTATTCCACCCCCTTGGCTTTAATTCCTACTGTAGAGAAAAGCAATCACAGACCCAGTATTTGCCCACAACCAGACCGGAAACTGAAGCTGTAACATATATATTTCTTCCAGAAGCGTTATTTACACGAGTGTCCCATTCATCTGTGAATAACTTAAGTCACATCTTCTCATAGGTCAGCTCATGGCCACACACGGTACAAGTCTTCCGATACACGTCCTCCTCTAGGTTTTCCTCTGGTCCATACTCATGCTGATGAGCAACTGTCTCCCTTTTCCACACGCTGCTTCTTATCGCTCGCCGTAATTCTAAGAAAATAAATAAAAGCTCTTTTTCAGTGATGCTATTCAGCTGAAGCCCAAATCCACCAAGGTGTAACATATACCTTTAATTTTATAACAAATCAAAATTGATTCTATAACCTTAGCCAGCTTGGTCTGTGAAATTACTCACTGTTGGAGCCATGTGAAATGGGAGATAGAGAAATGGGGTAAGTGGGTTAGAGGGACAGTAAAACAAAAAATTCAGAAGATGAGTAAAAGAGGACTTCAAAAAACGGGATTTGTTCAAGTAGCTAAGAAAAATGATGCCACAGCAGAAAAGGGAGAGTGATCAGTAAGCTGGATAATTCAGGACAAGACCCATTTCAAAGTCCCATATATTAGGGGCTGCTTCTATAAGAGGCAGGCCAAGCTTTGCTTGCAAGAGAACTAGAAAGCCAAGAAGTCTGCTGTTATGCTAGGGTTTCATCCCAGAGCAACTGCCTGTGCACCCGACTTGAAGTCCATTCAGTTCCTTATAAAATAGCAATATTTTAGGAGAGGAATTTCCAATTATTACAAAGGACAACTAAATATAAGAATCAAAGCCAATTAACTGGAAAGAAGGACAGTTTTTCTTTGGTTTTTGGTGGTTTTTTTTTTTTTTTTACTTACTTATTTTACAGGCAGGGAACTGGAACAAAAATAGCATGTGACCTCAAATCATCTATTCCAGAGCTTAGAACTTTTCCATTTCATCATGTTAAAATGTCATTAAAAAAAAAAAAAAACTGCTGGATACTTTGAAAAGTAACTAAGCCAATCACATGTAGAAAGTTCACATTGCATTACCTGAAGGAACCAAATGCTTAGTGTTAACTGGAAATTAACAAGCTAATAACTTCAATTTCTGGTTTAATGAACAGAAAGCAACACGAGTCGTTTACATTTTTTTATTCTGACCAGTGATCCATGAAGCCCAGCTCGGACAGCACGCTACCTAAGGAAGAGTACGTTACATAACCTCAACCATAAAAATCACTGTACACTAAGCGATCACACATTTTCTTTAATTCTCTTTAGATTTATAAGTAGTATCAAAATACTTGAGCCTTTGTATTTCAGCCCTATTGTATCTTAAGGATAAACAGATGGGAGTGCTATGTACCAGGCACTGTTCTAAGCACTTTATCTATAAACACATTTAAACCTTACAATCCTTTGAGAGAAGTACAACTACCATCCTAATTTTAACATGAAAAAACCAAGGCCCAAAGAAGTTTCATTTGTTGTGCCTAATATCAAACTGCTAGGTGATGGCAAAGGCGTGGTCTGGCTCACGTTCCTGTTAACCATGAAAGCTATGCTGCCCTTCCCCACCTCTGGTGTGAGAAGCCCTGGATCTCAGACCACTGTTCTCAGGCTGCAGCGTACACACCTCTAGACAGTTTCCAAACTAGGGGGAAAATCGTCTTCATCCAAACAAGAATCTGTATTCCTATATTCTGTCACATTCTGAAGGTGGCAATTTTTTCTAGACATATCTAAAAAGCCCTATCTTTTTTTTTTTTTTTTTTAAACCTTAAGGTATTTCTAAATAAAAAATGAAATCATGTGCTGACTAGCACAGATGCCTCATGGTTTCGGTCAATGACAAGAGGTCTCCTGTTTGAGTTCCAATAGCTCCCCTCCAAATCTGTTCTGATACAAGGTATCCCATCTGCTTTTCCTTTACTCCACTGAGAAAACTCTCAAAATCCGACTGCAACCCAGTCACTGCTAAACACTAACCTCTAACTTGAGGTTATGTGAACTCAGGAAGAGAAAGAAGAGAGCTATTTGCTTACCACTAGAATACTGACAACAAAATCTAGTTTACTACCCATAATTGGTCATAATTGTACATAAGATTTTTGCTGACTTTATGGCTTTTTCTTCCCATCCTTCAGCTAGTGTATCAAGAATAATGACAAGAAATAAAGCCGTATCTTTAGTATTTACTAGACACTCCTGGAAAAAACTTGTGCTAGGAGATAAGGAAGTACTAAAATACTGGTATGTTGATCATTTTCTTGCCTTCTTTCCCTCCCTGAACAATCTAGTCCCCAAAGCCATTAAGTGGAGCAAGTAAAGCAGGCATCTGTGGTGGGGAAGAGGGTGCCCAAGAAAAGTGAGGAGCTCCCTACAGTGAAGGCTGCTAGCAAGAGTGAGGGGAAATTACGTACAGGGGCATCAGTCGAATAACTATATTACAGATAGTGCAAATCAGGTCTCTCACTGTCAGAAGGGAGTTACAAACAAGGGGAAAAAACTGAGAATGAATTCTAAAATCCTAGATTAGAACTGGGTATGTGAGTGTGTACTCAAGGTGTTAATTTGTAACATATATGGGGCAGACATAAAAATACAGATAATACACATGTTTTGTGCTAGAAAGCAGAAATCCTTGACAAGACATGACAAAAGGACAGAGGAGCATGCTTAAAGATTCCTTTTGGCCCAAATCTCAATCTTAACACCTAAATAAGTACAGAAATGAATCAAAAGCCAAGGAGAAGAACAGGAATTCATGAATCCATACCAATAATAAAATGGCAGAAAGGATGCTGCAGATCACTCTGGGGAAAGGATATAACTGCTGTATCCTCTATACTTTTCTTTGCAATCTTCTGGAACTTTTTTAATTTATTTCCAAATAAAAACTTAAAAAGGAGTTAGCTTGAAGGGGCCAAATCTGAGACCATTTGAGTCTCAAAGTAACAGGAATGGACTGTAATGTAACACTGATTTGAGCATAAGAATCCATGAATCCGACTTAATACTAAAAGCCAAATAATAATTATAGGAAGAATAACAGAAATAGAAAGTCACCATTTACATCCAGCCTAGTAACAAGACTCATGCCATGTGCTAAAACCCCGGAGTGAGACTTAAGGAAGGAGATGCTCACCCAGTACCAAAGAGTGCACCCCACAGATTTCCTCGTAATTATTTTTTTTTTCATTATAAAACATGACAAGAATTTATTTTAACCTACTCAACCCCAAACATTTACATACTTAAGAAGAAAACAGTGGGGTTTTGTTTTTTGTTTTTTTTTTTTTTTTGAATATTGATTTACAGATTTCCTTGTAATTATAATGGGGAAAGGATACCCAGACAACAGACAAACCTAGCAGACACCATCCCAACCACGCTAGCAAACAGAAGATCCCCTCTCAGCTGACAGCATGTGTCTCCTGATGTGACACACATGGACACATCACCAGGAAAGGACTCCTACCAAAAATGCCCACAATCTAATTGTGCGAAAATAAGCTGCTAATAAACCTAAATGGGGCCAGTCTGCAAATTGTTGGCAGTCTCCAAAAATGTCAATAATAGTCTGAAAAGAAAACCACTGAGGACCTAAAAGAGTAGATAGGCACCACCCTTGACTGGCCCTTGGATCCAGCAACTAAAAAGCTGTGAAGGACATCAGAATGACTGAATGTCTAGGACATACTAGACAATAGCATTATATTAACTTTACTGAGTTTGACACTGCTTTTCAGTTACACAGAATGCCACTGTTTACAGGAGAGAACACGTTGAAATATTCAATACAATGTCCTCAGGCAACTCTAATGGGTCCACATTGTGTGTGTGTGCACACGTCAACAAATGTGGCAAAATGCCAACAACATCTGGTGAAAACAAAATTTTTTAAATGAAGATAATAAGTTTTTTTTCATTACTTCATTTAAGCAATTTAAAACTTCCAGAAAGTAGAGGTAACCACCTACTGCTAAGTGAGAAGAGGGAGGCAGAAAAGTCAGAGCCTAGAAGGGTGGGAGAGCCTCGCTAGGCCCGTGGGAGAGCTAAGGAGCCCTGGGAGCGAGGAGCAGGCACTGTGCCAGGCAGCACTGAAAGCCTAGCTGAGCTGGAGAACAAAACAGAACATAACCTCCTAGTCCCACAAGCCTAGAATTTCACAGCACAGAAAGCTGTGGACTACCTCTCTGGAAATGTATAAAAATATTCACCATAAACAGTCTTGCTATGGAGATCTTCAGATAGATATTCTTTTTACCTGAAGAAGTTTCCCTTTAAATCCTTGTTTCAATGAAAAATTTAGGTTATGCCACTCTGAAACGTATATTTTATTTGCCTTTTTTTGAAAGGTTATTTTTACACATATTTATCCTGTATCCAGCAAAATTATTAAACTTTCTTCTAAGTTATAACAGTTTTTCAGTTCTAGTTATAATCATATTGCATTAAGTCAGTCTTTTTAAACAGATATAGCTTCTTTTCCTTTAGTTCTTCTATTGCACTGTATCCTACACTTTTGTAAAAAAGATGGCTTGTATTCAAAGAAGCCCAATACTCTTTAGGAGGTAAACTTACAGGAAAACTAGCTGAGGGAGACCAGACATTTTTATATATTTGATGGAAGGGCAGAAATTGTGACATAGGGTGCTCCTTGTTAACTAGAGGAAAAGTCACAAGGAAATATCCAAATAACATGAAGCTTTGATCTTATCTTGTCCTCCTCCACACAGAAGCAAAGGAACATGGAACGGTGTCCTTCAAACTCCGCTGAGAGAAGCCCGAAAATGGTCATAAATAGAACCACAGGCCCAGAATGTAAAATGTCCACACATTTAGTAGGAACTCCAAAGGGGGCTTTTCTTACCCACCCTTTTGGGAGGAAAAGTGCAGAATAACAATGAGGAATTCTTTTCCATTTTTTTGAAGGCTTACCTCTATCAGTACTAAGAGAAAACGGAGTCTAACTTTAAAGAAAAGACTCATCTCCACCTTATTTGTGGAGAGGCATGCAAGTTAGCCCAAAACATTTTATGTATTAGCACCAAATGAGAGTTCGCATCCGGATCAAAGGCAGCATGTAGTGCATTCTTTGAAATCCAGTTAAACGGAGCAGCAGTGATGCCCTTGTTTCTACTTCTGTCTCCTTGGATCTAAGAGATCTGTAATAACTTGAATTTGCTGACAATTCTTGCCTTTTACTTTGCCTATATTTATAAATACCTTATACTATTTATACTTAAATTTTTTCTGTAGTGAAACCAGTACTTTCTCAAACTGCTAAGCAGATCACATGTTCAAAGCAGGTAAATGTAATCTCTTACCTTTCCATAAAGAAGTAAGCTTTGTATCACCTTCTTTGTGGATCAAAATCAGAAGACCAAGAGGAACCAGGTTCCAGTTTCTTTTCAACTAAAAAACTTTTAGACTTGCTTTTATTTCTCTCTGTTCTGAGCAAACTGCACGGTAAACTGCTTGTTCCTAATCTCTACAGTGTCTACTCCACTCTCAGCCCTTCGCGGCCTAGTCAGGAGAACTGGAACTTATTCACCGACCTCTAAAGTAAACCAACGAGAAGAAGCCATAATTAAACAGGGTACCCCACTGACCCCTGCACAGGAAAATACCATAAGACAACAGAGCAATGCTTTTACGACTGAGAGCGTGCTCAGGTTTTCATATGCAAAGGAAACTGGAAAATACATCCATTCAGAAAAATTTCCTCAAAAAGACATGCTTCATCCCAACAAGAAAGGGAATGAATTTAAGAAACCAGTCTTAAGGGTCCATGAAAAAATTCAGGGCAAATTAAAACTCTTCCAGGAAGAGAAAAAACCATAGTTTTATCTGGTAATTAATAGCAGTTTAATGTAGTGAGAAAAAAAGCCAATTATATTTGAGTTTATATTTCCTTAATACCTATAAAAATTATATAAATGTTAAAAGAACTGTTATCTTCATTCTTATAGAAAAAAGTATAAAACAGATCCTATAATCGTCTACTGTTAGTCAAATTACAGGAACTTAGCCCCATTCAGATGACCTCTTGACTAAACTACAGAGATCGTATCTAAAGAAAAATTACAGATCGCCTTCCTTTTTGAAGTATTTCATCACTTTGCAGGTCTCAGTTTCTTTTTTTAAAGATTTTATTTATTTATTTGACAGCCAGAGATTGCAAGTAGGCAGAGAGGCAGGCAGAGAGAGAGGAGGAAACAGGCTCCCCGAGGAGCAGAGTGCCTGATGCAGGACTCAATCCCAGGACCCTGAGATCATGACCTAAGCCGAAGGCAGAGGCTTTAACCCACTGAGCCAACCAGGCACCCCGCAGGTCTCAGTTTCTAATGCCCTTATCCATATACTATAGTCTGCACCAAAACACCATCAGGAAGTGGCTTCAGGGGCAGCAGAGAGGGAAAAGTGGAGACGATTCAGGTAGCTAGAGTTACTGACAACCCCAGGCTGGTCTGTAACGAGTCTGCAACTCTGCAGTCCTCTCTCACGCCCAGTAAGAAGCTTCTGTTACTTTCCCCCTCAAGGCTCTCCTTGATGCCAGAAGAAGGAAAGGCTGAAGCAAAACCTCAGGTGAACATAGTCTAATGGAAGATTAAAGGAGAGGACTAAACTGAAAAAAGTCTTTCCAAAGCCCCTCAGGTGGTCCTTGCCGGGGTTTCCAGTGACCCGGTACAGAAGTGGCTCACATGGGGAAGACTCTCCAATGAAATGCTTCTAGACGGCACAGTTTGCCACAGGAAATCTAACCAAGCCAGAGAAGTGCACTTGCCCCCTGACTCAGGAGCTGGCCTCTTAAGTCACTAGACTTTATATAAAGACATATGTGAGGATGTTTATTATAAGGGTTTTGATAAACGTCGTAAGTATCAACGGTGCTTCCATTTTTTTAAAGAAATATTTTTAAAGAGTCTATGTGTAGAAAAGAACTAGAAAAACAGACATTAAAATGTCACTACTGATGGTCTCTGGGCAGGAGACTACTACTACAAGTTATTCACAGTTTCCCAGCCTTTCTGCACTGCACACAATCTTGTCATGGAAAGAGGGAAAAAAGATCCTCACAAGAAGAAACAAGGCAGGCTTACAATTTTTGTTGCTGTAATATTTAACGCATCTGAGCTACCTTCCAAAACCTCTTCTAAATCCTAAACACATAAGCAAATTTATTTATTATGGCTAAGACACTCATTTTAAATGGATGTATATAAACCCAGTAAATACATAAGATACATGCCATCCAGACGCACCCCACACGACAGCGGGCCTCTACAACTCCTGTGGGAGAACACGGATGCCTACTGAGCGAGATGCTATCCAGGGACTCGGCGGTCTGCACGGAGTGCTCCTGCTGCTCCAACGCCAGCCCCCGCTGCCCGCCATCAGCACTGACCGCACTCCCACAGAGGGTTAAGCTTACTTTCTCTTCTGACTGACTCGACCCCCAGCACGGACGCTAGCGCAGTGCCTGGTGACGCTACCAGAGGCATGGCTGGACAGATGGATGACTGGACAGACTTATGCACGGAGGCATACATGGATGGGTGTACAGGTACAGAGAAAGATGGACAAAGGAATGGACAGACAGATGTACTGACAAAGGAATGAATATACCAATGCAGACTTTCGGTTATGAAAGCCTGCTTCCAGTCCCACGTCACTAATAACTACCAATGTAACAAGTCACTCTACCTTTTATTCACATATAAAAGAAGAACGATTAGACCTGCTGACATAAGAAGGCTCCTTCTAGCTACTCAATTAGAGGACTAACACTTAGGCATGATCTTTTCATTTTAAGCAATTGAAAGGTTTGCTGGTGGATATCATTTTTATAACCCAGTTAATCATATTTAAGATTGAACAGATGCCAAATCCTCGACCAAGGATATATCCCTGCTCTACCATTGTTCCTATATAAACACGTAATTCACTGTGAGAGGATTTACATGCTTTTTAGAACTGCAATACTCTGAAGTTTGCACCAAGAGCCTCAAACTTTCAGTTTGAGGGCAAACTTTCAGTCTTATCTTTGAATAAAAAAAACATTCCAATCTACCGGTGACAGATCTTTAAACAAGAACTACTTAGTAAAGTCTTTTTGCAAGTCAGTAAAATACAGTCCTTCATGAGATCAATGTAGCCACTTCCTTTTCCTTTTCTTTTCTTTTTTTTTTAAGACCTTATTTTTTTAAGTAATCTCTACACCCAATGTGGGACTCAGACTCACAACCCTAAGAGCAAGAGTCTCACGCTCTGACCGAACCAGCCAGGCACCGCTCCACTTACCTTTTACTTTCTTATCAAACTTCTTCTGTTTCATTTTCTCTCGGTTTTCCTGTCGAGCTTCCTTTGCTTCCTCTAATGCTTCCTGACTACCCCAAACTTCAAGAGACCTCTTCACAATCTACAACACAGAATCCAGATTTAAATAAGCCATGATTCAGAGTTAAGTATTATAATGTCATAATGATTAAATCCATGGACACCAAAACATGATCTCACTCAAGGGTGATTTTATAAGTATTTGAAATTCTGAAGATTTTAAATTGTGCTAAGAAACAACTCTAATAACATCTTTATCTAAGCCTACAGAACCTCAGTAAATGTATGCTGAATTAGATGGTAAGTACAAGACCTGGGCTCTGATTGTATTTGTTTCTCTGTTGTCACATGAATCCACAGAAGTATCAGTAGCCAGTGGGTCGGATGAGTTTTGTCACACTCACCAAAAAAATCTGCAGACCAGTCAGCCACAGCCTATGTGAATATGGAGGTCATCTCCAGAAACCTCTCTCCACAGAGAATCAGTCACTACTGCTCTCCTCCTCCTTGGTCCAGTACTGACTTCTGATCTTTAGAATGTTAACTTTTTCTTCTTTTTAACTGGTACCTGAAGGACCTAAAAAGTCTTTATTCTAGCTTAAAAACTTTGCATTCTAGTATCTTTACTCTTTATAATATTTATTCACGTTTAGTAGGAGACTAACAAACACACTAAGAATTATGCTCAGGACCTCTCTCACAATACATTAAGGGAACAAAAATACCAATCAAGGTAGCCAAACTCAAATTTCCTCCTGACAGGATCAAACAATATCCTGGTGTTTCCTAAATTCTCAAACATTACATTCTCCACACTCTTACAACCCTGAAATGCTGCAGCAACAGCAACTGGCTCACCAGTGCTTTAACAGCTGAGTCACAAAGTGGTTCAGAAGAATTGGACTCTGAATGCAAAGAAGTTTACAAATACTATAATAAATCTGGTGTAGTTGCATTTCTTATATATGTATGCACAAGCATAATATACAGCAAAAAAAAAAAAAAGACTATGATAAATCTAATGGCACTATTTTAGTAAGAAGATAAAAGCTTCAAGTGATAAGGCATTAGGTTGGCATTTTTTCATTTTTAATGATACATAAAATAATGGTGATTCTTCTAATTAATGTTACCTCAGGTTTAATAAAATTCAATAAACGATTGGCTTTACAATGTAGTTTCTTAAATTTATTTGAAGCTACTAGGATTTTCTAGTATTTTCTAATCAACGTGCTGTAAAGCAATACCACTCAATTTTTTTTTTTTTTTTTTTTTTTATATAATGGCACAAAAGTAGGATGTCTGTACTCTTCTGCAATAGATACGGGAGGCTCTGACCCAAGGCACTCACACTAAGCAATAACTATCTCCACACACCACTACAAGACCAGGAATTGAAAAGATCTACTGAGACACAGGAGAGTTACAGAGACACTTGAGCATTTTCCCAAGTGGAGTTAGATTTCAGGCATCTGTGAAATTCCTGAAACTTTTTAGGATTTTCAGTGAAGGATGGATGGGTAGAAAAATGGGGCCCAACTTTTACTCCCTGCTTAGCTCCCAAATTGTACCAGTAACATTACCTAATGTTGCCCCGAAGTACACCAAAAAGTCATTACTTAAGACTGTGACCCATATACAAAACAACAGAAGGAAAACAATCTTTTTAACCCTATAAGCAAAACTAAACTAAACTACTAAGTTTACCATTAAAACTTCCCCTGATCGAGGGATTAAAAGGAGTATAATATATCAGAGACCTGTAATTTTAAGTAGAGTTTCATATCACCCCATTGTGAATGATGAGGATTCTTCTTCACAATACATTTAAGAGCCGGCTCTCTTTTCTCTAAATCACAGTCTTTCAGAAGGTACTCTTGTTTGGCTTCTGTTTTTGTTATGAGCTTATGTTTATCATCAGCATCTCTGAAAACAAATTAAGTCCAGTACTGTATTAGTTATTTTAAATAAACTATGTTTCTAAATAGTCCAACAACCTAGAGGCATACATGCCAAAACATTATTTTAAAATAGTTTTTCCTGGGGCTCCTGGGTTGCTCAGTCATTAAGCATCTGCCTTCAGCTCTGGTCATGATCCCAGGATTCTGGGATAGAGGCCCGCCCCGGATCAGGCTCCTTGCTTGGCTGGGATCCTGCTTGTCCCTCTCCCTCTAACCTTCTCCCTCAACGTAGGTTCTCTCCCACTCGCTCTGTGTACTCACTTTCTCTTAAATAAATAAATAAATATTTAAGCAATCAAAAATGGAGGCTCTTACTGCTAGGATAAATGAGGCAGAAAGAGAGAATTAGTGATATAAAAGCCCAAATGATGGAGAATCAAGATGCCGAGAAAAGGAGAGATAAACTACTAGATCACGAGGGGGAGAATTCAAGAGATAAGTGATACCATAAGACAAAACAATATTAGACTAATTGGGATCCCAGAAGAAGAAAGAGAGAGAGGGACAGAAGGTATTTTGGAGCAAATTATAGCAGAGAATTTCCCTAATTCGGCAAAGGCAACAAGCATCGAAATCCAGGAGGCACAGAGAAACCCCCTCAAAATCAATAAAAATAGGTCCACACACTGTCATCTAACAGTAAAACTTACAAGTCTCAGTGACAAAATCCTGAAAGCAGCTCAGGACAAAGGTCTGTAACCTACAATAGTAGAAATATTAGATTGGCAGCAGACCTATCCACAGAGACCTAGAAGGCCAGAAAGGACTGGCATGATATATACTCAGAGCATTAAACAAGAAAAATATGCAGCCAAGAATACTATATTGAGCTAGGCTGTCATTAAAAATAGAAGGAGATAAAAAGCTTCCAGGACAAACAAAAATTAGAAGAATCTGCAAACACCAAACCAGCCCTACAGGAAAGATTGAAAGGGGTCCTCTAAGCAAAGAGAGAGCCTAAAAGTAACAGACCAGAAAGGAACAAAGACAATATACAGTAATAGTCACCTTACAGGCAATACAATGGCACTAAATTCATATCTTTCAATAGTTACTCTGAATGTAAATGGGCTAAATGCCCCCAATCAAAAGACAAGAGTATCAGAATGGATTTAAAAAAAGACCCATTGATATGATATGATATCATATCATTGATATGATATCTATAAGAAACTCATTTTAGACCCAAAGACACCTCCAGATTTAAAGTGAGGGGATGGAAAATAATTTACCATGCTAATGGACATCAAAAGAAAGCTGAGGCAGCAATCCTTATATCAGATAAATTAGATTTTAAGCCAAAGACTATAATAAGAGATAAGGAAGGACACTCTATCATACTTAAAGGGTCTGTTCAATAAGAAGATCTAAAAATTTTAAATATCTATGTCCCTAACATGGGAGCAGCCACTTATATAAACCAATTAATAAAATCAAAGAAACACATCGACAATAATAAAGTAATAGTGGGGGACTTTAACACCCCCTCACTGAAATGGACAGATCATCTAAGCAAAAATCAACAAGGAAATAAAGGCTTTAAATGACACACTGGACCAGAAGGACATCACAGATATATTCAGTACATTCCATCCCAAAGCAACACAACACACATTCTTCTCTAGTGCCCATGGAACATTCTCCAGAACAGATTACATCCTGGGTCACAAATCAGGTCTCAACTGGTACCAAAAGATTGGGATCATTTCCTGCATATTTTTAGACAACACTGCTTTGAAACTTGAACTCAATCACAAGAGGAAAGAACTCAAATACATGGAGGCTAAAGAGCATCCTACAAAGAATGAATGGGCCAACCATGAAATTAAGGAAGAATTTTAAAAATTCATGGAAACAAATGAAAATGAAAACACAACTGTTTAAA
Organism: Mustela nivalis; assembly: GCF_964662115.1. NCBI lineage: Eukaryota > Metazoa > Chordata > Mammalia > Carnivora > Mustelidae > Mustela > Mustela nivalis. The sequence continues at coordinate 61,157,226 of NC_139032.1, forward strand.
ATCTTTGGGACACAGCAAAGGTGGTCCTGAGAGTAAAGTATATAGCAATACAAGCCTTTCTCAAGAAACAAGAAAGGTCTCAAATACACAACCTAATCCTACACCTAAAAGAACTGGAGAAAGAACAGCAAATAAAGCCTAAACCCAGAAGAAAAGAAATAATAAAGATCAGAGCAGAAACCAATGAAAGAGAAACTAAAAGAAGAGAACAAATCAAAGAAACTAGGAGCTGGTTCTTTGAAAGAATTAGTAAGACTGATAAACCTCTGGCCAGACTTACCAAAAACAAAAGAAAAAGGACCCAAATTAATAAAATCATGAATGAAAGAGGAGAGATCACAACCGACACCAAAAAAAATACAAACAATTTTAAGAACATATTATGAGCAACAATACAGCAACAAATTTGACAACCTGGAAGAAATAGATGCATTCCTAGAGATATATAAACTACCAAAACTGAACCAAGAAGAAAGAGAAAACCTAAACAGACCCATACCAGTAAGGAGAATGAAGCAGTAATCAAAAATCCCCCAACAAGAGCCCAGGGCCAGACAGCTTCCCAGGGGAATTCTACCAAACATTTAAAGAGTTAATTCCTATTCTCCTGAAACTGTTTCAAAAATAGAAATGGAAGGAAAACTTCCAAACTTATTTTATAAGCATTACCTTGACCCTAAAACCAGACAACAACCCCATCAAAAAGGAGAATTACAGACCAATATCCTTGATGAACATGGATGCAAAAATTCTCACCAAATACTAGCCAACAGGATCCAACAGTACACTAAAAGGATTATTCACCACGACCAAGTGGGATTTATTCCTGGGTTGCAAGGTTGGCTCAACATCCACAAATCAATGTGATACAATACATTAATAAAAGAAAGAACAAGAAACATATGATACTCTCAGTAGATGCCGAAAAAGCATTTGATAAAGTATAACATCATTTCTTGATCAAAACTCTTCACAGTGTACAGACAGAGGGTAAATACCTGAATATCATCAAAGCCATTTATGAAAAACCCACAGCAAATATTCTCAAAGGGGAAAAACAGAGCTTTTCCCCTAAGGTCAAGAACATGGCAGGGCTGTCCATTATCACCACTGCTATTCAGCACAGTACTAGAAGTCCTAGCCTCAGCAATCCGACAACAAAAAGAAATAAAAGGCATTCGAATCAGCAAAAAGGAAGTCAAATTTTCACTCTTTGCAGATGATAAAATATTTCATGGGGAAAATCCAAAATACTGCACTCCAAAATGACTAGAACTCGTACAGGAATTCAGTGAAGTGTCAGGATATAAAATCAATGCACAGAAATCAGTTTCGCTTTTCTATAAACCAACAGCAAGACAGAAGAAAAAGAAATTAAGGAGTCGATCCCATTTACAACTACACCCAAAACCTTTTTTTTTTTGGACAGAGAAAGATCACAAGCAGGCAGAGAGAAGGGGAAGCAGGCTTCCAAAACCATAAGATACCTAGGAATAAACCTAACCAAAGAGGCAAAGAATCTGTACTCAGAAAACTACAAAGTACTCATGAAAGAAAAGGTCCATGCTACCTAAAGCAATCTACACATTTAATGCAACCCCTATCAAAATACCATTAATTTTTTTCAAAGAAATGGAACAAATAATCCTAAGATTTATATGGAACCAGAAAAGACCCTGAATAGCCAGAGGGATGTTGAAAAAGAAAAAAAGTTGGCGACATCACAATTCCAGACTTCAAGCTCTATTACAAAGCTATAATCATCAAGATGGTATGGTATGGGCACAAAAACAGACACATAGATCAAAGGAACAGAATAGAGAGCCCAGAAATGGACCCTTAACTCTATGGTCAACTAATCTTCAACAAAACACGAAAGAATGTCCAATGGAAAAAAGACAGTCTCTTCAATAAATGTGTTGGGAAAATTGGATGGCCACATGCAGAAGAATGAAACTGGACCATTTCCTTATTCTACACACAAAAATAGACTCAAAATGGACGAAAGACCTCAATGTGAGACAGGAATCCATCAAAATCCTTGAGAACACAGGCAGCAACCTTTTCGACCTCAGCCACAGCAACTTCTTCCTAGAAACATCGCCAAAAGCAAGGGAAGCAAGAGTGAAAATGAACTATTGGGACTTCATCAAGATCAAAAGCTTTTGTGCAGAAAAGGAAATAGTCAACAAAACCAAAAGACAACTGACAAAATGGTAGAAAATATTTGCAAATAACATACCAGATAAAGGGCTAGTATCCAAAATCTATAAAGAACTTATCAAACTCAACATCCAAAAAACAAATAATTCAATTAAGAAATAGGCAGAAGACATGAACAGACATTTCTGCAAAGAAGACATCCAAATGGCCAACAGACACATGAAAAAGTGGTCAACATCATTCAGCATCAAGGAAATACAAATCAAAACCCCAATGAGATACCACCTCACACCAGTCAGAATGGCTAAAATTAACAAGTCAGGAAATGACAGGTGTTGGCATGGATGCAGAGAAAGGGGAAGCCTCCTACACTGTTGGTGGGAATGCACGCTGGTGCAGCTACTCTGGAAAACAGTATGGAGATTCCTCAAGAAGTTGAAAATAGAGCTACCCTACAATCCAGCAATCCCACTACTGAGTAGTTACCCTAAAGATACAAATGTAGTGATCTGAAGGGGCATGTGCACCCGAATGTTTACAGCAGCAATGTCCACAATAGCCAAACTATGGAAAGAACATAGATGTCCATCAACAGATAAATGGATAGAGAAGATGTGGTATATATATATATATATATATATAATGGAATACTATGTAGCCATCAAGAGAAATGAAATCTTACCATTTGCAACGGCATGGATGGAACTAGAGGAAGTAGAGCATAGTATGCTCAGTGAAACAAGTCAATCAAAGAAAGAAAATTATCATATGATCTCCCTGATACGAGAAATGTGAGAAGCAGGGTGAGGGGGTCGTGAAGTGTAGGGAGGGAAAAAATGAAACAAGATGGGATCGGGAGGGAGACAAACCATAAAAGACTCTTTTTTTTTTTTTAATTTGACAGAGAAAGATCACAAGCAGGCAGAGGCAGGCAGAGAGAGAAGGGGAAGCAAGCTCCCTGCTGAGAGCCCGATATGGGGCTTGATCCCAGGACCCTGGGATCACGACCTGAGCTGAAGGCAGAAGCTTAACCCACTGAGCTATCCAGGCGCCCCAAAAGAATCTTAATCTCAGGAAACAAACTGAGGGTTGCTGGGGGGTGGGGGGAATGGGTAGAGTGGCTGGGTGATGGACACTGGGGACAGTATGTGCTATGGTGAGTGCTGTGAAATGTGTAACTCTGGTGATTCAAGGACCTGTACCCCTGAAGCAAATAATACGTTATATGTTAGTAAAAATAAATAAATAAAAATTAAAAATCTAAAAAAAAAAATTTTTCTTCAACTCTCATGGTCAAGTTAGCAGCATAAAAATTCTAAACATTAAGATACTTTATCTTTTACTAATCTGGAGAAGCTATATTAGATTAGCAGCAGATCCCGGTCATTTAGTAAGAATTTCTTTTCTACTTATTTAAAGTAGCTCTTCGCCACAATGGATTTGAAATTACTAAGAGTATAGAAAATGTAAATGAGAATTAAGACTCAATGGGTAAGAAAACATAAATCAAAGCATAAAGTCAGGGTCAGTGGGATAGAAGGAATTTGAGTATACAAGGTCCAACTGGCCCAATACACTTTAGTTTCCAACTGGCTCAGTTGTTTCAAAGCCAAGGTAAAAATGGAGGCTTAGTCAGTTACACAGTTCTTCTCATTTATTGTTTCTCCATCTACATGCCAGGTATTACTCAAGGTATCAGAAAAATAGCAAAGAAGAAAACAAAGCCTTGTTTTCATGAAGCTCCCATTCTGGTTAGGAGAAGACACTCAATAAGCAAACACAATGACAGAGAAAAGTGCTATAAAGAAACACAAAGCATGGTAAAGGAACAGAAATTCTGATAGACTGGGTAATCCAAGAAGGCCACCAATGAGGGGGCATTTGAGTGTGGCCCTTAAAAAGTCAGAGAACATTCTGAACAGCTGGAGAAAGAACATCTTGAGCAGCGAGAACAGCAAGTGCAAAGGCTCTAGGGCAGGAGTGTACTTTGCAACTGGACTCACAGCAACTGAGCTGGTGGGACCAGAAGGCTTAAGGGAGGAGCGGTGGTGAGGAGGGGGCGGGCAGGGAGCAGGAGGTGGAAGGCAGGAGATCAAGTCTGAGACAGGTGGAAGCCCTGTAAGCAGTGTAGAGACAGTTCTAGTCTACACGGATTAAAAACCTTTGAAAGGTTCTGACTAAAATGTCTCCGTGGAAGACGACAATGGTACAAAGTGGGGGGCACAGGCCAGTCAGAAGACCACCAGTGCCATGCTCCAGGCCAGGGTTGATGGTGGCCTCAGCAGAAGCCATGGTGGGCGAGGGGACGGGGGGGTGAAGCAAGGATATGGAATGAACACAGAGCCAAATGGATTTGGAATTAAACACAAGATAAAAAGAAACAGCCAGTGAAGCTGGCCTTTACTGAAATGAGGTATAGGTCAGGGAGGGGAGGGGAGACTTAAAAATTGTGAAGAACTTTATGAGAGCTAAATAACTTGGAATTTTAAGCTAAAAGAGGGGACAGATGACATTCTACTAAAATTAAAATTTTTGAAGATACTGAAAAGAAACGGGGTAAAGGGCTGTGTTCCTAATTAAAGTTTAAAAGAATTTTTCCAGACTACTACACAACTTTCTCTTAACTGATACATCAGGCGCTTCCATCTTCTCATGTAAGTAAGACTGTATGTGGTAATGTAGTTCCCAAAAGCGATCCACTCAGACTTTAAAGAGTGACAGCACTGTGGATCTTAACCACTGTGTATCAGAGGGAAAAGAGTTTTAACTTGTAACTCCCAACAGGTGGGAAACATTTCTAGCCACAGATCTGATCGTGAGACCCGCAACATCCCATGCCTCTTCCCAGGACTCTACCCAGCAACAAGTCAGTGGGAATGTCTCCCGACAGCCACAGCAGGGACTCAGAAAGGGCAGGTCCTCCAGGTAGGTGAGCAGTTGATCTAGGGTAGCAGGTCCAAGGAGGACCGGGGAACAGAGAAGAGGGCTAAGTAAGAATCTCAGATGGGGTCTCTGGTCCCACTGACACACAGTGGTTAAGATCCACAGTACTGTCACTTCTTAAAGTACGGATGGATAGCTTTTGGGAAGTAAATTACCACATATAACACAGGACATGCAGGGTAAACAGCAGGGACACAACCATGTGGCATGAGAAGCATTAAACTGGGTTGACAAAGAGGACAGAGCCTAGGAGGAGAAGAAAAGGAGGAGAGAAGAATGGGACTTTTCCTCATCTCTTCTCCCCCCTTCACTCCCCTCCTGTCACTGAAGGCCCCAAACCTCTGACCAAGGTGTCCACAAACCCTGGAGTAAGACACAGGGGACCCGCAGGGCCTGGGGGAAGAAAAGACTTAGGAACTGGCTACTTAAAGATGGTAAAGACCCACCAGGCCCACAGAAAGGAAGACAGATCTACGGCCAAACCAGGCCATCCCTCCTACGCACAGGGCACATCATCACCACAATAAACACAAACCTCCTGTATTTCTTTGGCAAAATGGAAACCAGAGAAATTTTAGGAAACAGCTAGAATGAAAATCGTAATTACTAAGAATATTAAATCCACATGGATCTAATTATTGTTTTGCCCTAAACCTACATGCTAACACTAAACTTTAGCAATTGAGAACGTCATCAGAAATTAGTACCTGCAGTTATCACAAGTTGCCAGATCAAAGTGGGTCATAAGGTAAGAATCCATAAATTCTTTACCACACTCTTCACAGATTGCATAATCAAATTCCATAACAGGTCCTAAAGAAAGAAAGGTTAATTCTTTAGGTTTCCTTTTTTGTGACTTAGAACAATATATTTTTCCCATATCTTAAGTTTATCAGCATGTACTCTTTAACGTACATAAATACATTTACATGAAAGACAAAACCATGATTAAATAACCTTATATCTTAAAAAAAATTTAAGGAAAAAAAAAAAAAACTATCAATTCATCAAGTACATTTGAACCCAAAACCATGTGTAGGATGCTTATATTCATTCTGTATTGCTGCTATAGCCTATTACCACAAATCTAGCTAAAATAACACAAATTTATTATCTTACAGATCTGTAGTTTCTAAGTCTGACACAGGTCTCAGTGGGCTACAGTCAAGGGCAGGGCTGCATTCCTTCCCAGGAATTTTAGGGGACAATCTATTACCTGCCATTTTCAGCTTCTAGAGGCTGCCTTTCTTGACTCCTAACTCCCTTCCTCAATCTCCCAAGCCGGCAGTAGCAGCTACTCACATCACTCTGACTTCTTCCATAACCACATCTCCCTGCGACTCTCTCCTGCTTTTTAAGTACCTGTGATTACACTGGGCCCACCTGGATAATACAGAATAATCTCCCACACATCTCAAGGTCTTTAATCAATCTGCAAAGTCCCTTTTGCTATGTATGGTAATACATCACGGGATCCACAGTGATCCACTAAAATGTGTTAGTGGGAACTGTTACTCAGTCTACCACCATATTGTTGAGAGGACAAAGGAGGGGAGAAAAAAAAAAAGGAAAAGGAGGGCAGTGCCAGAGTAAAAAGGGGAGGGGTCTTACAGACAGGGAGACGGGCACTAACAGACAACATGGAAAGGGCAGCCAAGAGCAAGTCAACACTAGAAGAGACAACACAGAATTCACTCTCAAATGGGAAACTTTGTCCCCCTCCATTCTACTCCATCACCACCAAGAGAGCCAGTATCTCAACAATGAGATTGTAAACTTGTGAGTGGAGATTATATTTAGCTATATATCTTCAGCTCCCAGCACAGAAATACTCTCAGTAAAGCTCAATTTTTTTGAGGACTTCAAATACCTAAGGATCTTTATCCTCTAGAACTGGTTCTCTCAGCAAGTCTGCAGTTTCACAAGTATGTCTTTAGGATGATTGCTACTGCCAAGCCCCCTGCTCTAAGAACTGCCACAACTCCCAGTGGAAAGAAGAAGGCAGTCATTATTTGTCCACAGTTGGTTCGACATATTCCTATCATTGCCTTCCCTTACCTACTTTCAACACATCAAGGTCAGTTAATACTACAGCACCCCTTAATTCCACTAATCTCCAAACTCTAACAAAAATACCACTCTTTCTTCTCGAATGTTAGCAGGGCATAGCCACAGACAAGAGTTAAAAATACAGTCAAAGATCTTCAAAAAATTGATTATTAAAATGTGTTAGAAAGGAGAAAAACAGGTCTGACATACCAATTAAGAGACTACTGGATAGCAATATTAATCAAAAGCCATAAAATGTGCATTTTCCTAATTTTAAAAAGTCTTTATAATGGAAAATTTTAAATGTTCATCATGGTGACTTTTCTACTCCTTTACTCCCTTTAAATTTATCATGTGGAAACTGGCAGTCTAGTGTAAGCAAGAGCCTACCCTCCCCACCATTCATTCACTCATGTACCTATTAATTATAGATACAGACGCAGATTCCTAATTTTTTTCCAATGGCATTACCACTCAGTAGTGTCCTTAATGAGTTTGGTGCTCAAAGTGTCTCAGATTTGGCCAGCAGGAGTCCTTCCAAGCTGTGCGACACACTTCTATCAGTTTTGAACACTTACGTATTTCTGGCATTACAGAATGTTCCAAACTCACCTGGTGGCCATCCTGCCCCAACCCTAGAATCAGCTATTTCTCTGTAGGGCCCTGGTTCCTTTCGGTGGGGGGACAGTATCCGAGTCCAAGATCTGGACACCAGGTATGCTCACTGCCACTGGGTTCTCTTCACTTCAAGGCCCTTTCTGTGGACAGAGCTAAGAAATACATGCACATGTGTGTACATATATGTGTGAATACATGCACACATCCATATATGTATGCACACACAAGTACTCATGCGTACACATGTATCTTTCCGAGGTATAACTGACACTGTATTAGTTTCAGATGTCTAACATAATGACTTGATATTTATATATATTGTAAAATTATCACAATAAGTCTAGTTGACATCTGTCACCATACATAGTTTATAAAATCTTTCTTATGAGAACTTTTAAGATCTACTTTCCTAGCAGCTTTCAAATATGCAGCACAGTAATATTAACTAGTTGCCATGCTCATGACTTATTTCATAACTAATAGTCCTTCACCACCCCCCTTCCCTTATCACCTTCCTAGTGATCATGGGGAACCTCTATTCTAGATTATAAAAGCATTCGATAGGCTTTGCTTTATAGGCAAATGACCTAAATAATTTAATGGCCCAAATAATTTTAATCTTTCTCAACTATGCAGAAGCTCTTTAAAAACTAACCAAAAAAACATGATATAGGGGCGCCCAGGTAGCTCAGCCAGTTAAGCGTCTGACTCTTGATCTCATGTCATGATCTCAGGAGTCATTAGGCTTCCACAATAGGCTTCATGCTCAGGGTGGGGAGTCTGCTAGACAGTCTCTCTCCCTCTCCCAAGCTAAGTCAGCCCAGAGAATGAGGGCCTTTTCTAATGTCTCCCAAAGGGGACACTGTTGATGAAGTAATTGAGAGGACATGATGGCCAGCTGACCTGCGAGGCAGACCTGGGCAATTACACTCCTCATCCCCTACTGTTCTTGGAATGCTCATTCTGCCCACCAGTCCCACAGTGGGAGCTGTTGCAGGACAAATCCTTGACAGAGTAAGGTGTCGTTGAGGCCATCTGACCTGACTACGGGACTGAACCCACTTAAGCCTCTGTATAAACTGTTAAGATTTGGCAGGTGGATGCAGAGATGTCCTCATCTCGCAGCCACCCAAGACAAGCCTCCTAAGGTCCCTTGATAATTAAAGCTGCCACCTACCAATGTGGAGTGGCCTGACTCCTTCAGTCTTGTGCCCTCTGTGTACATGCCACTGTGCAAACCAACACACACACCTTCTCTAACTTCTACAAACTCACTACCCAAGTTCTATTCACATGCGGCAGCCACACCATCGATGCAGGAGTAAACCTCCGTTAAGCAAGAAGGCATTACAATAGGTTATCAATAAATATTTGTTGCATGACAGGGCACCTGGGTGGCTTAGTCAGTTAAGCGTCTGCCTTCGGCTCAGGTCATAGGTCATGATCCCAGGGACTGAGCCCCACATCATCGGGTTCCCAGCTCAGTGGGGAGCCTACTTCTCCCTCTGTCCCTCCCTGCTACATGTGTCTACACAATCTGACAAACAAAATCTTAGGGCACCTGGGTGGCTCAGCTGGTTGAGTGACTGCCTTCGGTTCACGTCATGATCCCGGACTTCCAGGACTGAGTCCCGCATTGGGCTCCCAGCTCCTTGGGGAGTCTGCTTCTCCCTCTGACCTTCTCCTCTCTCATGCTCTCTCTCACTCATTCTCTCTCAAATAAATAAATAAAATCTTTTTTAAAAAAAAATTGTTGTGTGACTTGTTAAATCAAAGTATAGGCTTTACAGCCCAAAGCTGAGTCCAAAATCTGCAGACAAAGTTACCATGAGTCTTCATATCCATAAAATCATAAGGACTTTAAAGGTCTTTAATTCGATGCCTTCCCTCCTCCTACAGTGCTTCTCTAATATATCCTGGTCAGGTCCTTCCGTCTCTGAACCCCTCCACTGTTTTGCTATTTAGAAGCAGCAATTCACATGGTTGGGAAGTTTTTCCATTTCACAGAGTCACCACGAGATTCACATGAAATACGTGCCAACACTCTGTAAGTGCAAACTGCTAAATATACGCATGGTACTGGGCTGAAATCTCCCTCACTGTATTGAGGTTGTCACCCACTGTTCCAAGTTCTGCCCTCCAAAGCAAATCACAGCGAGTATAATCGCTCTTCCACAGGGAAGCACTTACACTTGCAGGCGGTTACAAGAGTCCTCTAAGTTAAACCTAATCAGTTCTGACAACTGTTCCTCACATGTCAATTGAAGACCTCCATTTTGATCACCCTATTTTGGACACTATACACTTGTCAATATCCCCCTTAAATATGGTACCCAAACTGAACAAATACTTTAATCCTTCAAGTCTCAGCTTCTGAAGACAGTGTAACAGGACAGGACTCTTCCCTACCTTGATGAACATGGATCATTTCTGTTGCCACAGCTAAAACTAAACTAGGATTTTTAAGCTTCCCCAAGGATAGAGTTACAGATATCTATATATCCCATTTTTCCTCCAAACAGTAAAAAAATGTCCTAAATTTTATCTCTTGGTAGAACGTTCAAGCCCCTCATTTTGGCCTATTAAGACAATGGAGTATATCAGAAGTCATTATATTGGCTGTCCCTATTTTAAAATAACAGAGAGCATCAACCATAAGTCCACAAACCACAAGTTAAACTAATTATTGCCAAACAGCTTGAATTTTTAATATACCAGCAAAACTGCCAAACTCTATACCTCTCACAAAACTGACCTGCTCACTGACAACAGGAATGGCACTAACATCAATTTACAAAGAATTATGCATGTTACTCCAAATGACCAATCTAGATCCCTATTTTCTGAAAATACACTTTACCTGGTTGATGGACAACTTTTCCAGTTGTACGTTGTTCTTCTTCTTCCTCTTCCAGAATGAAGCCTCCTCCTGTGTCAATGATCCTTGGGGCTGCTTTTACATTAGCCACACCTATGAAAAGGAAGTAAAAGTGGTCAATGATTTAACCAGGTAAGCCCATATGTTCCCTCGTGCATAAGCAGATTATTTAAATTTAATATATATCAAATAAGACTAAGATGTCCACTGTTAGCACTTCTATTCAACATTATACTGAAGGGCCCAACTACTGCAAGATGGTGAGAAAATACAACAGGCATAAAGGTTGGAAAGGAGTAAAGTCATCTTTATCCACAGATGATAGGATTAAGTACACAGAATATCCATAAGAATCTACAAAATAACATCGAGAAAAAGAGGTGTAAAATCTCTACAGTGCAACCGCCACTAAGAGATATCAAAGACCTAAATATAAATGGAGAAACAGACCACACGCAGCCTGGAAGCCTCAATATTCTATTTGGTGCTAAGATTTTTATCTGCAGTACTTCTATTTCAGCTACAGTACAATTTCCATTTTTTGTCTGAGCTAGGACATAGGCCATGGAAAAGACAGAGACGAACTTGCTTAGAATGTGGTACTCAGGGCCTGAGGAAACAGCAAGCTGGAGCAGCACAGAGAAATTGCTTTGTCTTGGCAGCTTTGTCTTGGCATGACTGAGCATCACTCAGTATCCTGCTCAAGTCAAGGTCTTGACAGCTCCAGCTGGTCCAAGCTCCTAAAGCACAGCAGGATGTAGCCCATGTCACAGCACAGTCCCTTGTCTGAGAACTCTTGCCACAAAACTCTTACAGCACATACATTCTACCTTGCTTTCCATATCAGAAGTTTAATACCTCTGAATGTTCTTTTTGTACCCTTTTTCCACAACCATTTAGCACAGATCTACAAACCTTTATGAAATCATGAATATGAAATAATACAAATGAACAACTTTCGTCCTAATTCTATAGCATCTCAAGTTGAGAAAGGAATAAGAAAACTAGAAAACAGAACCATTAAAAGTGGCTGGAATTTGCAGATTCAGGATGAATCTCAAGACAGGCTGCCAGCCCCAGTTTCTTGTCATTTTTCCTTTCTTCTGGCTGAGGAAAAGGGGTAGCAGAGGACAGCTCCAAACTGTGCTCAACAACGCAAACACTATGGGATATAGCTTTAGGAACACATGTACTTCACATTACAGAGGCAGTCCTGAAGACCTGCATGTCATCTCAACTATTTTAAGTACCCCAGAGAAGATTATTACGGGACTACAGTGGAAAATTATGACAGAAGCGTACATACATGAAAGACACGCAGTCAAGGGCTGCCCTAAGAAAGGGGGAAGATAAAAATTCAGACAGAAGTAACAGCCTTTCTTCCTAAAAGTGAGACAGTGCCTGGCACAGAAGCAGCAGTTGGTGAAAAGGAAAGGCCGTGAACACAGTATCAGAACTCAATTCTAGTCCTGATTAGCTTATACACTTGCCGCTAAGAACCTGAGCAGATCCTTTTCCTTTCCTGGTCTTCAATTACCACCTCAGTAAAACACCAGTACCAAACGCTGCCCTAATCATTTCCCAAGTTAACAGTGAGAATCAAGTTAGTCAACTTAAAACATGTGAAACACAACAGGTGCCACACTTGAGAGCCTCATGAAGGCAGCAGCTCCCGCCTATTTGCCTCTCTCGGTGCCCGGCACGTAGCGAGCGGAACCAGAAAATGCACTCAATCACCCTTTGTTGAGTGGATGAATTCCCGAGCGGTGCAGGAGGGCTGCGAACACGGGTCCCAAGCCTAAAAGCTTTACACAAAGACTGCCCCTGGGACCGCTGGACGCGCAGCTGGGAAGGGAAAGCTAAGGCGCCGACCAACACTGGCTGGCAGCTCCCGACGGTGAGGGCGGCTGCATCCCCCAAGTTTAAGAGGAGGGCTGGGTCACCCGAGTGCACCGAGGAAAGACCCGGCTCCAGCGCGGAACCGCTAGTGGTCATAGCCCGCTCTGAAAGAGCCCGCGGAGCAGATTCCCGGGACTGCGGGAGGACGGGTGCGCAGACGCGCGGGCAGCCGGCTGGGCAGCCGACGCTCCACCCGGAAGGCGGCACCCGGCCCTCCCGAGGGAAGGGGCAGGCGCCGCCAGGGCCCAAACCTCCGGTAGCCGCCGCCGCCGCCGCTGTCGCCGGATAGGGCCGGGCCGCCAGCCGGGCCTGGCGCAGCATCAGCGCCCGCTGCCGCTTCCGCTCGATGCTCGCCCGCACCGAGGCAGGCAGCTCCGCCGGCGGTTCCGAGGCCGCCGGCTCCCGCGAAGCGTCCCCGGCAGCCGCCATCTCCAAGCATTCCGAGGGGCCGAAGCTTCAGCCCCGCGCCTGCGCATTAGCAGGCCGTCCCGACGACGCCTACACCGCCTCCGCGTCGACTCCACAGTACAGCCCGGGAGGAGAGCGCCTGCGCAATTTGAGGGCGTCGGGGCGGAAGGAAGGGCGTGGCGGAAGGAAGGGCGTGGCGGAGTTTGCGCAGGCGTTGGGGCCGGGAATACCTGCTGGAATGTAGTCTAGAAGGGGCGGGGCTGAGGTCAATTTTCAGGACCTGGTCATCTTTAAAATAATAGTCTTGCTTAGAGGTTCAAAATACGGGCTTTGGAGTCAGATCTGGGTTAGGTTCTAGCTCTGACATTTACCATTGGTTGCTGGAACAAGTTATGTAACCTCAGTTCGGGTTTCTTCGGTAGGAAAAAAACGAGGATAATTACCGAACCATTTCCTGGGTTGTTAGAAAGATGAGCTGTAAAGGTTTTCAGCACAATGCCTGGCATATAGGAAGCTTCCAAAAAATAATAGTAGGTAGTAGTGCCTGTCAAAAAAAAGATCAATGGATGATGCATCTGACTACTTCGAAAGTATGTCCTAGGGGCCAGAGCCTTAGATTTGAAATGGGAACCCCTGGGTTCAAACTCTCACCTGCTGTGTAATATCAACCAAATGTAGCCCCTGGTATCAAAGCTGGTTTGCATGAACTTGGCTATATTTTCCATGAAATATTCCTTAAGTGTGGATGAAAAGCCACCAGGTAGACAGTGGGTTTGTACTTGGGCCAAATCCTGACTTCCCAAAGGTGTCCTAAATGGAGCATTTTGTAAGAAACATTGCTTGCTTTCCCAAGAATGTATGCCTTTTCTTTTTTAATTACAAATGAAGTTTAATTAAACCAGGAAACGGGAAACACATTGTTTTAATTGCTACGTATACCATTTAGGTCTAGTTTTCAGAACAGTCTGGCACACTGAGGTTTCATATTTGTTTTCCTTGGTTAAAATTTGAGTAGCACAATCTAGTGGTTCTAATCTATTGATCATATATATATATATATATATATATATATATATATATATATATATTTAAGCTGGAGAACATTATAAAAAGAAGATAAATGCTCAGATCTTCTGGTTGAACTGGAGACGGAGACCTCAAGTAATCCCTGTTCCCTTTCTCCTCAGATCCCCTTCTCTTCCTAACCATTGACCTTGTCCAGGTGACAAAATCTCAAATTCCATATAACACCAAAAGCACAAACAACAAAAGAAAAAAAACAGATAAATTAGACTTCATCAAAATTGAAAGCTTTTGTACATCAAAGAACAACATTAAGAAAATAAAAAAGGTAACTCACGGAATAGTAGAAAATATTTGCAAATCATGTATTGGAGAAGGGCCTAGTATCCAGAATACATAAAGAAATTTTACAACTCAATAACAAAAAGGCAACCCGTTTTTATTTATTTTTTTAAAGATTTTATGTATTTATTTGACAGAGAGAAATCACAAGTAGATGGGGAAGCAGGCTCCCCGCTGAGCAGAGAGCCCGAGGCGGGACTCAATCCCAGGACCCTGAGATCATGACCAGAGCTGAAGGCAGCGGTTTAACCCACTGAGCCACCCAGGCGCCCCGGCAACCCATTTTTAAATAAGCAAAGGACTTAAAGAGACATTCTTCTAAAGACTATATACAAATGGCCAACAGGCACGTGAAAAGATATTCATCACTGTTCATTAAGGAAATACAAGTCAAAAGCAGAGTGACATAACACTTCACCACCACTAGGATGACTAGAATTAAGGAGGGGGGGGTGGTAAATAACAAAATAACAGGTGTTGGCAAGAATGTGGAGAAATTGGAGCCCTCAAACATGACTGGTAAGAATATAAAATGTTGCTATGGAAAACAGTTTGGCTATTCAAAAAGTTTCACATAAAATTACCACATAAGTCACCAGTTTAACTCATTCTGTTTTATATAATGTTCTCCAGCTTAAATAAATTCTCTCTCTCTCTCTCAGTAGAGTAGAACCAATAAGTTGTGCTGCTCAAACTTTAACCATTGAACACTGGTGTGAAACCTCAGTGTGCCAGGTTGTTCTAAAACTCTGCCCCAGCAATTCCACATAGCCCAAAAAATTGAAAACAGGTGTTCAAACAAAAACTTGCATACGAGGGTTCACAGCAGTGCTACTCACAGTAACAGAAAGGTTAGAATTACCCAAATACCCATCAAATGATGAATGGATAAATGAAATGGGATATGCACATACAGAGTAATATTATTCAGCCAAAAAAGCAAGAGTACTGCTACATGCGGCAACATGGATGAACCTTGGAGACATTAGCATTCCTTTTTTATGAAACATTCAGAATAAGCAAAGTCATAGGGACAGAAAGCAGATTAATGGTTGCAAGGGGCTTAGGGGAGAGGGGGGAGCTGGGGAGTGACTACTTAATAAGTATGAGGTTTCCTTTTGGGGTCATGAAATGTTCTGGAACTAGATAGTGGTGACAATTGTACAACACTGTGAATGCATTACATGTTACTAACGGTAAACTCTATTTTATAATAAATTTTAAAAGCAATTCAAATTCTGATGGGTCCCAGCCAGGTGATGGAAGTTAATGAACCTAGCCAGGTGTGAGACTCAGAGGAGTCTCGAAGTCGGAGGCTCGAAGTCCCTCTTAAAGGGAGCAGCTACCCCCCAGCTCCCACGGATAGTTGCCAAGGCAGAACTTAGGCCCATTTTTGCCAGACTAGCCAATGCGTCAGGAAAGTAACTGCTTCTCAAACTTTCATGCACTCGGTGATCTTGTTAAAACACAGATTGTGAATCGGTAGGTCTGTGGTGGGACCTTCAGCAAGCTCCCTGGTGGGGCTGCCATTCCACCAACCACACTTTGAAAGGTGAGGGTCCAGCACAGAAGTTCTCAAACTTGAATACACATTGGAAACACCTGGGGAGTTTAACACTGATACTTCAGCATTAACCCCAGAAATTCTAACTTCATTGGTCAGAGGACTATAACTCTAATGGGCAGCAGACTTCGAAAGCCGACACCCTAGACGACCCTCTAGACTTTCCACAGCTCTAAGGACCTCTGAGACTATGCAGTATTTCCGAAGAACAAGATAACAGTTTTGAGAATAATTAGCCCCTAGTACCTTCTCCCCAACAAAGCCTTCCAAACCTGAAGGATGTGGACCATACCTAGTTCAGATGCGGTACACGTATTTTGTGACTCTTGACAACCTGTTGGATTTTCTTTGACCAGTAACTCCTTCTTCTTTGGCATCCTGACTGTTGTTAGCAAGTTTCATGGAAATTGGGTCTGAGTTGTTAGCTGATACCTCAACCCGCTAAAATGAGACTCCTCCTTTAGAGAAAGGAAGAGTGCGTGCCCTGATCTATACATCTCAGTCACAGAGTCTGAGCAGCATGAGTCATCTTGGTGGGGGCATGAAAGGAAAAGGGGCAAGGAGAATAGACCGGAGGATGTGTTCTTGCCTCTCCCCACTCACTGTCTCTGGAAAAACCTGTGACTACCTCTCTCCTCCTGCTTTGTACCTCTCCTCTCCCAAACCAACCATGATCCTGGCTGAAAGAGGGGTAATTAACAAGGAACAGAAAGAATTGAAAGCGTTAACCGGAGCCTGAAGAAGAACAGGCAGGCAAGAATGGAAGTCAGGAAGGGGAAGGAGAAACTTGGCAGCGTTTCCTGATGGGGCCTCCTCACTTAGAGCATTACTGGAGTTATTCATGCCTGAGATGACAGGATGTGAACGTATTTGTCTTTATGATCGAGCAAATAGTACATGTGTGTGGCTTTCTTTTTGATTTTTCCCCTGATTCCCCAGGGCTTTACCCCTTAATGTGGCCACTTTGAACATGGTTGGCATAAATTCACAGTAGAAGAACATCTGTGGCAAGGAGCACGCCAGGGCAGGGAACTGGGACAGGGGTGCAGCAGCACAGAACTTAGCCCAATCCTCCTGGCTCAAGCTATCTTGATTTAGTGATTAAGGAAATGTAGTCTCTTTTGGTTATGACTGACCCCCCTGGAGAAACTTCGATTTCAACCTCTCACCACCAAAAGATCAAGGGTTTGAGGCAAAACCATCATACTGAAACCTTGATTAATAAAATGTGTGTTCAAAGAGATTTAGAAAACATCTTAGAGGTTCACAAGAATTTTTCCAGAAGCAGTAAGAAGTGATTCCACTTAGTACAGGGCCTGAGGAAAATGATTGTTAGCACTGGAAGCCCAAATCTTCTGTTAATCATGGACCTCCCCTACTCTGCATTTCCCAGATTCTGAATATGGTCCGGGGGACACTGTTTCTTCCTGCCTCTTCCAGGAAACCTGCCCTGACTCCCTCTCCTGAGTGTCTGTGAGCTTCATATGTGCTGGTGTTGTGACACTTACTCAACACACGAGAGGTGATTCCTACCTCCCATCCTTCCTAAATTATCAAGTCCTTGGGAGCTGGGACTGTCTGATGTCTGATTCATCCTAGTATCTTCAAGTCCTACCATAGTGTCAGGTACAGAAGAGCTGCTCAGTACATACTTGTAGAATTAAATAAATAGAATGAATAATGGGGCACCTGGGTGGCTCAGTCGGTTAAGTGTCCAACCCTTGATCTCAGCTCAGGTCTTGATCTCAGCTCAGATCTTGATCTCAGGGTCATGAGTTCAAGCCCCACACTGGTCTCCACAGTAATGCTCAATGAACCTAGTTGGATGTCTCGACAGCACTGAAACTCAAGGTCCAAAGCTGAACCCTACAACCACCTCAGCTCTGCTTGTGCAGGTAATGGAATACTTTCCTCAAAACAGCAATCCCACTGTTGTCCAGCTTTGTCCATTATTCACTGTAATAATAATAATAGCAATAACAATAATAAACACTTATTTAGTGCTTACTGTGTACTCAGTGTTACTTTAAACATTTTAAATCAACCAATTTTCTAGTATCCTCACTATTCTCAGTTTATAGATGAGACAACTAAGGCCCAGAAATGTTAAGAAACTTGTTCAAGGTCCTACGTTCCTAAGTGACAGAGCTGGACTCAACCAGGCACAGACCAGCCTGGCAGGAATATTCTCCACCACTAAACTGTAAGTCCCTAGTTTAGAACGAGTCTTCCTCTTCCTTCCTCCAGTAGTGGTCCAGCCTAAGTCAGTCCTTGCAATGAAACCAGGTCCTTGCAATGCCCCACGCGCTAACCAAGGTGCTTGAAGTAGACAGGACTGTCTCTGCCCGAAGCTTGGTCCCAGAGTCATTGTAGAACTATCTTGCCAATGGCCAGTGGAAGACAAATGTGGTCCAGGGTTCATCTATTACGTGGATGAGATCCAATCCAGATAATGGGGTTACAGGGTTGTGGTTTCCTGTTTTCTTACTACCCCCAATTGGGGTTTTCCTTTCAATTACCTTTATAACAAGTGTGGTTGCAGCTTCAAACCGCAAACCACTTATATTTTATTGGCAAGGACTTCTTCTAATAGTTATAATTCTGTTAAACAGAGGAACTCTTTATACTTGTTTTTACGGTTTTTATGTTTGGAAAACTGGCTCTTTCCACCCCTCACCCCTTTTCTGGTCCCACTGCTCCTGGCCTACCTTAGCTCCTATCATCTCTTGCCTGAACAGCCTCTATCTGTTCTGCCAGCCTCCGGGCTGACCACTTCTGGTCCATCTCTCACTTGGCCTTATAGTGCTGTCTTCCTAAAGCACACCCTGGACCATGGCACTCATCTGCTCACCATTATTTGTGCCTAGTTGAACTCAGCTCTGCCACTTATTAGTTTATGCCCTGGAACAAGTTACTTAATGTCTCTGGGCCTCAGTTGTCCCAGCTACCAACTGGTATTGGTGAGTATACTCATTGAGTAGTTATGATTTTTTTTTTTTTTTTTTACAAAATCAAGATCCATTCTTGGAAGAATGGAACTGTGGGCCAAATATAAAATCAAGTGTGCTAAGTGTGAACCTCCTCATTTCAGTTCAAACATTCTGTCCAGGTGTTTGAGGAAGTGGCCTCCTTCTGCATATGTGGGAGGTGGTCTTAGCTGACCTCCAGGACCACATCCAACCTTCAGTGTCTGTGATTTTCAGTTTAGGTAGAACTCTCTTGAGAAGCATTCACGCAAAACAGTCTGAAGGTCCTGGTGTCCCACCAACTCTGTGTGAGCCAACATGTGACACGACTGATAAAAAGATAATGTGAGTAGAAGTAACAAGAACAAAGGTAGGGCATCTGAATTGTGGGAGATGTTTGTCCTGCTGTTTTCAGCTGTTCAGACCACATCTGGAGCGTGTGCCCACTTTCTGAACAACACACATGGAATCAGAGAGCCATCCATGTGGCCAGGATGGGGAGGGCTAAGAAACCCTCTCATAGGAAGAAAAGTGCTGGGAGGGAGGCCAATTCAGAAGATTTGCGCACTGGGCAGAATTGCTTCTTCCCTCAGAGCCCCAGACCCAGGACTATACTCAAAGCCTGCTCCAGGGGCCCTGCCTCTCTCTGGAGTTGAAGAGAGAAGTGGCCACAGGGTGAGAGTCTGATCCGAGAGCCACACACAAGAAGATACTGAAGACTCTCTAGTGTAGGCAATGCAAGCTGCCATGGGGTCCAGGCTGGTCATGAAAACAAATGAAGCAAGTTAAGCCCCTGCCCTTTAAACGTATAAAAATGTCCTGACTTCCACAGATAAATATGTTGTGCCCTCTGCTGCCTTAAACAAATGACTTGATTTCTCTTATTTTTCCTTTCCTGATGAGAAAAATGTTTGTTTTTGTTCTTACAATAAGAAAAATGACAGCACACACGTAATGAGAGATGGCATCACCTCATTCATGGGAGTGGGAGTGGGATCAGCCTCACTGCTGGGGTGGGAGTTGGGAGCTGAAGGGACAGCTGATGGCACTGCAGGAGGCCAAATGAGGTCAAGCCTTCCAGTTTGTTCAAGAAGAGCTAACATTCTGGGGTTTTATGTGGAATTTTCACATTTCTAAATGTTGATATTCAGAAAATATCATGCAAGCTTACATCCCTCTAGAACATCCCAGCTGCGGTCTGCTTAACTTGGCCTGTATCCCTGCGGTTGGCGCTCACACCCACGGAGGCAGCCATGGGTCCCCCTGGACTACTCTGACTGCTAGAAACGCACTCTTCCAACTAAATGGAAATCAATCGTTCATAGCACAATGGCCCGAGCACTCCTGACCTGCCTGTCCTCTCAGCCTCTGCTCTCTAGGCCATTTCATTCATACATTCACTCATTTACACACACACACACACACACACACACACACTCCACGGACTCTGTTGCACATCTGTTGAACCCAGTAGATGATGATGTGAGTTCCCCATGAGTAGAAAACCCATTTTATCCTTGAGTCCTTTGGTGTCTCCCTCCCACACAAGGCCTGCGTGGGAACACTTCAGCTTCCCTGTTCCTCACAAGGATGCAGCCTGCCCAGGAAGTAAGTTCCCTCCTGGACCATGTGTGTAGCATTCCTCCTAGGTAGCAGCCTGGTGCGGTGAGTGGGCACATGGCCACTTATTGGACCTGTGGTCCTGGGCAAGTCACTGATGTCCCAGCCTAGGCCTCCCCTGTGCTAAAACAGGGGCATTAGCTCCCACTTCATGGCCTATTTTGAGGTATTTATGAATCGTTTTTTGGGGAGCCTGGGGGGCTTGGTAAGGTAAGCTGCTGCCTTGGGCTCAGGACATGATCTCAGCCCAGGCGTGGGCTTTTTGCTCAGCGAGGAGTTTGCTATTCCCTCTCTCCCGCCCCTCCCCAACTCAAGTTATCTCGCTCTCTTTCGTCTTTCTCAAATTAATAAATAAAATCTTTTTTAAAAAAAAATCCTTTGTTAAGGGAAAGTGCTACACAGTGTCCAGACAAGTGGTATTGACATGGAGTGGAAGGAAATTGGAGTTCCACAAGAGTAGGTTTGAATCCAGGCTCAGCCACTTTGGGCAGCTTATTTAATCGCTAGAGGCTTCCATTTCCTCATCTGTAAAATGGGATACAACTGCCTAGTGTACAGTCCCGCTCTTGAAGTTTGAAATTAGAAAAAATGGTGCATGCGGAAGGCACCTGGGGAGAGGCAGCCGCTCTTGCAGCTAATGACCAGTAGGGGGCACCAAGCTACTTATAAATGAAATTCGCCTGGCGTCCTGGCCGCGAGCGCACGAAAGCCTCTTTACAAAGGCCGCGGGGATCCACAAGTGTGTGGATTTGCGCACACGTTAAAATTTATTTTACACTGTAGTATTTGAGGGGTCGTTTATTTAAAAAGCAGCACAGAGTGGTGTTAAGAGCTCCTCACAGAAGGCTGCTTGTCCTTGCCCGGGTCCTCGTGCTCTGTGACCGGCGTCTGGACCCACTTTTGCAAAGGGAGACGGTCGGCCAGGTGATCTCTGGGGGCCCCGCTACCTGTCGGTGACTAAGATTCTGGGGCAAATACTCTTCCAGAAACATGCAGGCCGGGGGCAGGGGGTTGGACACGGGGACCCTGGACTAAACGACCCCGGATGCCCTCGCAGGGGCCGGGTGTGACGCCTCCCACACCGTCAAGGGAAGCCACGCAGGGCTAATCCCGGTGTCACAAAGAAGTGCGGCGAGGGCCGTCGGGTGGTGGCGGTGTTTTTCTGCGGGCGCGCACTCGGCGCTCATCGTCTTTTGTGCCGGCTGCTGCCGAAGCCACGGAGACCACCCAGCCTGACAAAGAAAGGAATTCCTGTCTGCAGTTGACAGCCCTCAGGTTGACGGCTTTCCATTTGCCCCGGAGGCTGTCACTTGCGGAACAATGGCTAGAAGCAGGGTGGCTCTCACCTGAGTCTGGCGCTGCCGCGGGGGGAGGGGCGCAGACTCGGATTGTTGCGGGGGGCGGGGGGGGGGGGGCGCTGGTGTCTGTCCTTCCAGGTTGGGAAGGCTCTAAGATCACTCCGGCCTGCAGCAGACAAGCTTGGAGAGGATGTGGAGGGCTGTTTCCCCCGTGGACGGTGTCTCACTCCACAGATCAGGAAGCAGCAAGCACTGACGACGTGACTCTTTGCTTAAAAAAAAAAAAAAAAAAGGAATGTATATATATACACAAAACCAGAAATCAATCTTTAAAGCATTAAGTCGGGCGAAAGAAATCCGACAGAAAAGTACCTACAGTATAATCCCATTTCTAGAACCTTCTACAGCAGACAAAACTGTGGTGATAGAAATCAGATCCACGGCTACCTCGCTCGGAGAGGTAAAAGTTGACTACGGAGAGACATGAAGGGAGTTTCTGGGGGTGGAAACGTTCTCATCTTAAGTGGTGAGCACATGGGTGCACATGCCTCTCTAAAATTGAACTGCACACTTAAAAGTGCACTGTACTGTACAAAAATTACATTTCAATAACACTGATTAAACCGGAATTGCAAGGAATAGTTATGACTTTTCTCATTCTCAAAAGAAATATATGTCCACACTAGAAGAATGAGAAAATACACATAATGATTTTTCAAAAAGAAAGAAAAATCATCCACAAGCCCATTACCCAGAGGTAACCATGGTTATCATTTTGATATTGATAGGATCAGATCTTAATTTTCACAAAAATGAGATGATACAGCTTGTAATCTGCTTTCTTTTGCATTGAATTGGCAATATAGGCATACAGTTAAGAAAAAGAGATGTACCATTTATGAACAGCTTGCTCCTATATTAATCGATATTTTCAATATAATAGGATATTATGAACATTTTTCCATGCCATTAAAATTTTTCTGTCATTTTGAAGCAGACATTTGATTGAAGTATAACAACAACAACAAAAAAACAGAAATATGCAAACATTTTAAGTGTAAGGCTCAAAGTGTTTTCACAAATGAGATCTACTTTTACATGCAGCACCAGTATAAAATCATAGATCATTACCCAGCACCCCAAAAACCTTTTGGATCCTCTCCTCAGTACTGTCTCCTCTCCCCCAAAATAAACCACTATCCTGCCTTCTAATTTCTAATGAGTTTTTCCTCGTTTGTGAACTTTTATGATGGAATTATGTGGTGTTCATTCTCATGTCTATATTTCTTCACTGGACAGTAGAGGAATGAGATTCATGTTGTTGCATTTGGCAACAGTTCATTCACACTTATTATTACCATAGAGTATACATTTGTATAAACGTATGACAATTTATTGATCCATTCTATTGTTGATAGACACATGGGTTGTTTCCAGGTTTTGGCTATTATAGCTGCTATAACTTCTTTAGATGTCTTTTGGTGAACATATGTATATATTTCTGGTGCATATATGCTTAGGAGTGCAAATACTAGGTTGCAGGATATGCAAATGTTTAGCATTAGTAGAAAATACCGGATAGTCTCCAAAATGGTTGCCCCAATTTACATTCTTGCCTGCAGTGTATGAGTTCCAATTGTTCTACATTCTTAAAAAACAATATCAATTATAATGACTATATAGCATTTCCTTATACGGATATGCCATACTTTATGTTTCCTGTAAATCAGGGATTCTTAACCCTTTTTGTGCCACACACACACTGGTGTTCTGATAAAGCTTGAGGACCTCTTCTCAGAATATGACATAGTAAATGTGTGCTTCATTATTAACACACTGATAACCTCTAGCAGCAGGTCTAACAACCGCAGAAACTTCAAATTTTCATAATAAGCATAAACAAAAATGTTTATTGGCTTTTGGTGCTTCCTCTCCTATGAAATGGGTATCTTGGCCTTTGGCCAATTTTTTAAAGATCTTATTTATTTATTTGACAGAGGGAGAAAAAGCGAGAGAGGAAACACAAGCAGGGGGAATGGGAGAGGGACAAGCATGCTTCCTGCTGAGCAGGGAACTCAATGCAATGCAATGAGGGGCTCGATCCCAGGACCCTGGGATCATGACATGAGCGGAAGGCAGACACTTAACGACTGAGTCACCCAGGCGCCCCTACCTTTGACAATTTTTAAAATCGCTTACTTATTTTCAAAATTTACGTAAGAATTCCTTGTATATTATAGATATTAATCTTACAGCAAAATGTCACAATTGTCATTAGCTTTGCCATTTTAGGTTTTTTATAGTTTTTATAGTAGCTGTTTATATGTTTTAAATAATAGCTTTACTGAGAAATAATTCACCTGCAATAAAATTCACCCTCTTAAAGTATACAATTAAATGGTTTTTAGTACATTCACAGTTATGAAACCACCATCATCCTCTAATTCCAGAATATTTTCAGGACCCAGGAAAAAACCTTGAACTCATTGGTAGTCATTGCCCAGAATTATCCCCAGACCCTGTAACTCCTGGTACCTCTAATTCATTTCCATTCCTATTTTGGAAAGAATAATAGGAGTTGCCTATTCTGGACATTTCATAAGAATATAGGAACATACACAAAATACACACACAACATGTGATGCTTTATGACTGGCTTCTTTCACTTGGCATAATGTTCTCAGGATTAATCTATGTTGCGCATTTGTCAGTATTTTATGGCTTTTTGTGGGTGAATAATATCCCATTGTATGGGTACACCAGATTTTGTTTATGCATTTATCACTTGATAGACATGTGGGTTATTCCTACTTTGGGGCCATTATGAATAACGCTGCTATGAACATTCAGGTACAAGTTTTTGTGTAGATGTGTATTTTCATTTCTTTTGGGTCTGTACCTAGGAGTGGAATTTCTAGGTCATGTGGTGACTCTAAATTTAACGTCAGAGGTACTGCCAGACTGTTTTCCAAAGTGGCTGAGTATGTTTAAAATCCCACCAGCAACACATGAGGTATTTGACTTTCTGATGCATTGAAATTTTAAATTATTCCTTTGTGTTAAAAATCTAAACCACCACTTGGAATCTACATGATGCAATGCCAGGTCTTCCTACTTTTTCTGCCACTTTGGTAGACTTCATCCAGTTCCATCTGCCTTATAATTCATGGCAAGTTTTTCCAGATTCTGGCCTCAGCTGTCAGACTTCAGAGGTGTGTGGTTTTGTTACTGGAATCTTTTTGTTTCTTCAGAAGTGTTTATGGCTGTTTCAGATACTTCCAGCCTTTATGTTTTTGAACATTATTTTTAAGGAAAGTGCTCATTTGAGTGCATTTTTCAGTGGTGTAAACATTTTATCAGGATGATAGAGGCTATGAATGGTGTTCTACACATGCTTTGCCTCATGCGTCTTGTCTTTTCCCATTTCTGCTGTCTAAATTTAGGGTGCATGGAAGCCCTGTATTTGGTGAGCAGACCGACTGATGAGGTAGGTGGGAAAGCGGGCTGGGGAGGCTGGGAGTCTAGGAGTCTTTGGGGAGCATTCATTAGGTCTTCAGCTTTTCCCATTTTTCTCCATCTCCCCACCATCTCAGAAACAGAAAGTGGGCTGTTTCCATTTATAATGGTGGAACCAAGCCTCATGTTTCCATCTTTTTGTAGTATTTTTAGTCTGTTTTATCCTTTTCACAATGCTGGAAGGTTAGACGGGGCTCAGGGCTCACTGGCTCCATCTGACGATGAACAAACAGAGCCCCGGAGACAGTAAATGCCGGAACCATTAGACTAGACGTGGTAGAGCTGCATCTTAACCGTCCAGCACTCCTGACTCCAAGCCTTGAAAACCCCTGTTCAGCAAGGAAAGAGGGTCAAAGGTCTAGGGTGTGTACACATACAGCCCTCAAAAGGAATGTGGCGTTTTGTGGTTTGGGTTTTTCTTCCCCTTTCTGAGCACGCTTCGCATGCCAGCCAAGGGCGTGCAGCTGTGTGTCGGGGGCTGGAAGGGGGTGAGTTGCAGGGTTGCCTGTCATTCCTAAGCCATGTTATAAAGGAGGTCAAAGCACGGAACCTGGGTTGAAGCTCACAAGTCCCTTCTGGTCTTCTGCTGTCTCATCAGAACCGAGCTTCCGCGAGGGAATGACTTGGAATGAGACTCTCTGTAACGGTGGGAACTGGGCTTCTGAGTCACGTAACGTGGCTCCTTAAGTGGTTTAGGGCGATCTGCACGTGTGCTTCAAATTCATAAAACACCCCTCTTGTGGCAAGAGAGGCTGACAAACTCGGCTTCGCGGGCTCAAGAATAAATGAGAAGAGGAAGTCCTCACGTGCCTAAGACACTGCGCATCACAGTGCCAGTGTCCTTCGTGGGGGGATAAAAAAACATTCCTGGGCAAATGCTCTGAGCAAATGCCAGTTACTGCCCACTGCTCATGAGAGTCTCGGTGAAAATTAGTGTACTTGAGGCTCCAAGAAGGATGAGGCCTGTGGCACACTAGGTTTGCACAGCATCTCTAAATCCTGGACCCTTTACTCACGTAACATCCAAGACTTCTTTCCAACAACTGTTCCATTGAGCTTAACCCTGCACAAGGTTGCTATAGAACATACATTTCTATTACATGCACGTACTCATAACAACCAGAATATTTTAGAACATCAATACCTTCCTCTACTAATTCCAATTTACAAACTTGAACGAGGCTGACAGTGTTTTACAGCTTACACAGATGCAGATTCCTTCTATTACAACAAAGTAAAAAAAAAAAAAAGAGGCTGTTATTTAAAAAAAAATAAAATAAAATAAAAAAGAAGCTGCCCAACTTTTTATGCTGGGTTTTATTGTTATTGCTGCTGCTGCTGTTTTGTTGATTTTAGAAAGAGAGTGTGTACACAGGAGGGCAAGGGACAGAGGGAGAGGGAGAATCTCAAGCAGGCTCCATGCCCAGCTCAGAGCCCATGCAAGGCTTGATCTCACGACACTGTGATCACTACCTATGCCAAAATCAAGAGTCAGCCGCTTAACAGACTGAGCCACCAAGGCACCCCATTGTACTCTTAAATGCATCAAATATTCCTTGTTATTGAGTGTACAAGTCTTAGAAATTGAAGTTTTTTGATCACACAATCATTTTATGTGTGTAAGAAATTTATCGTAATATACTTTCATGTATATTGCACTCACTGAGTGACACAGACTTGGTCTCTATTAATATTCATAAAGCATCTTCCAAAATTTTCAGTATTATAGCATGCTATCGTTAATTTTTATCAAAGTTATATATGTAATTTTCATGAAAATATAATATAAATGAACTTTCCCTTTGGGGCATTAAAATATTTCTGAATAGGGCCCTTTTTTATAATAAGAGTAATTGATGAATGCTTTTAAGTATTTTTTTAAAAGATTTTATTTTTTATTTATTTGTCAGAAAGAGAGAGTGCGGGCGCACAGGCAGGCAAAGTGGCACGCAGAGGCAGAGGGAGAAGCAGGCTTCCTGCCGAGCAAGGAGCCCGATGTGGGACTTGCTCTCAGGACACTGGGATCATGACCTGAGCAGAAGGCAGCTGCTTAACCAAATGAACTACCCAGGCATCCCCCCTTTTAAGTTTTTAAAAAATACATACAAAAGCTGAAAAAAGCCCATTATCTCTTAAATACAACCACTATTAATCAACATTTTCATCAAGTCTTTTCTTTTATGCATAGTTTTTACATCATTGAGATCCTTTGTTGTCTCTTTATTGATTTAAAATTATAGCAAGAATATTAGCATATGGTTTTTTTTTGTTTTTGTTTTTGTTTTTTTGAGGGGGCACCTGGATATGAACAGCATTTGTTTTTATACTTGAGGAATGTATAAACAGAGAATGATTTAAGGTGTCTCTCCACATTCCAAGGGCTGTTGGTGGTTTCAGTTTTGGGGTTCCAGAAGGAGTAACGAGAGTGCTGCTTACTGAATGCGGAGGACTGTGGGCCTGTCTTAGATGATGACCCTGAGTCAGTGAAGTAGCATCTTGGTCCCAGCAGTGTCCGGTCTCCATAGCTGAGTCTACTTGGGTCTCCCCACCAGCTCCTCCCACCGCAGGTGCTCAGACCATGCCTCCGACAGGTCCCGAAGTAGGTCAAAGGGCCAAGGTCAATTTTGTTACAGAGAAAATTGAGATAAATGGCCTTCCTTCAACCATGAAGTTTTGCTTTCCCTTTTCTCCCAACCTGGTGATAAATGAACAACTGTACATGACCTTAGAGAGTGAACTCCTGGTAAAATACAGCATCTAAGGTAGTTGAGACTTGGAGGCTTCAGTGGTGTGGCCAAGCCCCCCTCTGGCTGGTAAGTGGCAGCTGCGGAGCCCCCTCTCTCTGGGGTCCACATCTCCAGCCCTTCCACCTTTCTGTAAAGACCCACACCCCTGTTTCCAAGCAGGCGTAAAACACCATGGAAAATGTGAGACAAAAGTGCAGCTGTCCTTGGCCGCGTGGAATTGGAAGATATTTCAATCAGACAGAATTAATGGGCTTATGGCAAAATCCTTCTAATTCCTCAGTCAGCTCGTCTGAGCCCGGGTTCGGGGTCCCCCCATTGCTGGGTTTTCATCGGAGGCTGACAGATGCTGCAGGTTGAGAACACAAACCGCGCAGGGCGGGAGGTGGCTTTGGTTTTCATAAAGGCCACAGGTGTTCGGGTTTGCCTTTCTGCTTCGCCCTTCTTTACATGCTGCCAGACGACAAAGACGCGATGAAGAAGACTGCTTTACCTTCTGAGGTTTCACACAACCAGAAGGATTTGCTGCACGGGGGGCGGCTTTCATTCGTCTCCTGTGTTTTCCCTGGGAGAGTTGGGCTCTCAAAAACAGCTCCAGAACGTCGAACCTGGAGGGCAAGTCGGGCTTCCCTCTGAGGAAAGGCAGGTTAGAAGAATAATACAGTGGAGTTAAAAGAGCGTTCTAACCAGGCCATGTGAGAGACCAGGGCTGGGATGCACCCGTGACAGCCAGAGAACAGTGAGAAAGGGACCAAACAGTTCACAATCGTCTCTTTGAAGCAGGGAGACTTTACCATGAAAGGCACACCCTTTGCCACTTGACAGCATTACAAAGAAATATATTTTCCCAAGCCAGCAGCTAATAGAGCCCCAAATGGAAACTTTCAATCTTTTGTTCTAATCATTCAGGTTGTCTTGAAAGAGAAGGCTGAAAATACGTAATTTCCCACCTGAGACTGGGTCACAGTTTCCTCATCCATAAAACCAAGGATTTTGAGCACACAACCACGGAGGGGCTGTTCTGGTATGGTCTCTGTTGTTTTATATAAACTCAACAAACAGCACTGAACACTTTCCTTCTGGCAGGTGTTGTGCCCGTCTCCCACAGTGCCCAAGACACACATTTCCTGCCTGCAAGGAGCCACAGTTCACAAGGGACCTCCAGGCCATACAAAGCCAAGTCTGATGTGTCTCTGGTGCAGGAGATGCAGAGGGCCAAGGGAGGAATGAATGGAAGGAGAGATTTCATGCAGATGAAGACAAAGACTTTGTGGAAGAGGTGGCATTTCATTAAGCCTTGAAGGATGAGAGGGGTTTCAACACACGGATGTGAGAAAAAAAGGAAATCTAGGCAGGGGAGGAGCACAAGCAAGAAGTAGGAAAAGCTAGGTGAGTCCATAGTATCCTGAGATAAACACACCTGGGGCATAGGCCTGGAGCAGAGGAATCATCCGGAGGCCTCGAGCATTAGGGCATCCACTGAGGAGCCATTGAGGGCCTAAAGGAAGGGTTGTAATATCATTACACATATCAAAATTGTACTTTAGTAATATCACCAGCAAAACTGGCATATTTGTTTTCCGAAGGGTCCCCCGGGTGACAAATGGAGGGGCTATTAGAACCCGCCCAGGCTGACTTCCAAGCTTGTGCACATAACTCTCCAAGAAGGCCACAGAAACACTCTCGACGAGCTTCCGAGCTACAGCTGCAGTGTTCAGACTCCAGTGTCTTACCCAGAGCAATACACTGGGGGGAAACAACATCAGACAGGAAGGGGTGGACATTCACCTGCTAATTCCTAGCCATAATGGGTGGAATGGTGGCCCCCAAAAGATATGTCCACACCCTTACCCCTGCTAATATGAGTATTACCTTATATAGCAAAAGACTGAACATGACTTTACATGATTAAAGATGTGAATAAGTCAAGGATCTTGAGAAGAACTTACCCTGGATTAGGGTAGCCCTACACGCGGCCTCACGTAACCTTATAAGACACATGTGCAGAGAAGGGAAGAAAGAAGCAATGTGACCACAGAGATGGGAGTGACGTACCACGAGTAAGGAATATCCGAAGCCACCAGAAACTGGAAGAGGCAAGGAATGGACTCCCCCCAAGAGCTTGGACAGGAATACAGCTCTGAACCACCTTGATTTCAGACTTCTGACCTCCAGAACTGTGAGGAGAAACCTTCTATTGTTTGAAGCCCCAGGCTGTGGAAATCTGTTATAGCAGCCACAGGAAACCAATATACTAGGTAACCTTTTGTTAAATGTAAATTCATTTTGAGGGACATCTTGGTGGCTCAGCCAGTTAAGCATCTACCTTTGGTTCAGGTCATGATCTGAGGGCCCTAGGATGGAGTCCCGTGTTGGGCTCCTTGCTCATCAAAGAGTCTGCTTTTCCCTCTGCCTGCCACTCCCCCAGCTTAAGCTCTCTCTCTCTCTCTAACAAATAAATAAAATCTTAAAATAAATAAATTCATTTTGAATTAGTGATATATGCATATGTTTCAAAATTTTAGAAGGGTAAAACATTTATGGTTAGTAGGAAATCTCCCTTCTTTTTATGCCCACAAGCTACCAGTCTTCCTCCACAGAGGCATCCACTATTAGTGGTTCTAAGTGGCCATTTAATTGTGTGTGTGTGTGTGTGTGTCTACAGAATCTTGCAATTATCCCTAAGTAATCTGGAAGGTAGCGTGTGCTATAAGGTTATGAAAACAGACCTTATCCTTGAAGACAGACAGATTTGGATCAGATTCCTTCCCAGTTCCAACACATACCTGGAGACTTTCTGGGCAAGCTCCACAACCTTGGAGGGCCTTGGTTTTCTCCTCTGTGAAATGGGGATGATGATGTGTCCCACGTCTGGGACTGCTGTGAGGATTCGATGAGTTGACATGGGTGAAGCTCCCAACTGGTATGTGGCTGCCTAGAGAGTCCCCATCCTATGGGCTAATGTCACTGCTGCTCACATGGCCTGTGGCAGGTGCCTCTCAGCTCAGCCTTTCTCTGCTTGGAATCAGCCTGGTGCATCTTTTGCTGACATGCCTAAGAGAGATGGCTACATTCTTGTCATTCCAGAGTTATTTCTGACTGCCTGCCATGGTATCTTCCTTCACTGTTGATGGAAAACCAAGGTTACAAAACATCGATAAGCCAATTTTTTAAACCCCTAAAGAGAAAGTAGTGAGCATTAAGTGGAGACAGATGTGTCTCGCTTACAAAGACAGGATTCTGGGCCTCTGCCCATACTGTTCCCTCACCCACAATTGTTCCAAGTACAAAAATTCCGATGGCAACTATGCAATAGGGTTGTCATTGCAATGGAAAGAATGCCAAAGTTAGGGAATTCAGAGCTATTTATGTCCACTACAACTTTGGCCTCAATTCTTCCACTTGGCGAGCCTCAGTTTTTTTATCTGTAAGATGGGGGTGATGTTCTTTTTCATACCCATCTCAGAGTCATCATGTGGGTTCCAAAAAAAGAATCAAGTGCCAACTTAGGCATTACTTACTCCATTCCTAATTTTATAGATGAGGAACTTGAGAGCCTCAGAAGGCAAGTCACCAGCCCAAGATTACCCAGCAAGTCAGGAGCTGAGCTGGGGCTGGATCTTGGCCCTCTGGAGAGACCTCTTTTCTCTTGAGCAGGCTGAGGAGACTGATGTGATAAACCATACTATACTGTTTAACTGTCGCTTGAGACCACTCATCTTAATGATGTCTAGACCTCAGTTCACCTGTTTCTTTTTCTAAAGCTCTGCCCCAAATGGACACAAACCCTAGCCCTCTGCTGTTTGGCCTTTGGAGAAAGGGTATGGCATATTTGAATTCCCCCTGAAAAGGCGGGCTTCTACTCTTAATCCCCTCCTGACTACTGGTTTGTGACAGCAGTGACTTCACCCACCCCTCTGTGCCCCTTGATGAAGAATGCAGAGCATGAGCCTCGTGCATAAGGCCACTTGACCTTCTGCAAGGTGACACGGTGATGGGGGTAGGGTGTGTGGAGCCTTTTAGTGACAAATGATTCTTACCCAGATTGGATAAACATTCCCTAAGCCCACATGTAACTCTCAAATATTTGCTTCTCTGACTTGGACTTCATTCTGTCCAAGTTGTAGGGGACTAGAAAACAGCTTGGAGGCTTCTCATAAATGTTTGCCATGATCCAAGAGGAGGTGTCTTCTTTCTTTTTACCTGCCATTACAGATAAAACAACAGGGCAACAAGTTTGACACTGTGACGGGGAGGAGCGGCATCTGAATGAGCAGGGACGGCAGAAAGGTGATTTGGCCGCCTTGCTCTAGGAGAGGTGAAAACACCCAATACTCTAGTTCCCTCCTCTCACATCCAGAGACACGGCAGAGAGCAAACAACAAGCACACACATAGCAGAATCGAAACGTATCCATCAGTTTTCACTTAGAACAGATAAGAGGGTCTCATGATGACCACAGAGAGTCCTCCTGGGAGCTGCACACTCACCCTGAAGTTTGGTTTGTATTTTTATACATGCCTACGTCACAAACCGGCAGCCTTTCGTTTCACCTTGAGGAGCTCCTTCCAGAATGACGATTCTTATTTAAGCCAAGCTTTACCATGATGGCTGCGAAACGATCTTCCAGCCCTAAAACTCCCTTCGTGTTGATCGGCTGGCATTTTACTGGAAGCAAGAGCCCCTTCCTCAGTATTAATCCACTTACTACTGATCTATCATCACAACGATTCAGAGATTCCTATTTTTTAATGGCTTATTTTCATGACTATTTTGATGCTTGAATTATCCCAGATTTGGCTGATGGGAGCCACTTCAGGCTGATTTCCGTATCTTTTTGACATGCCCCCATCACTTCTTTGAGCACTGCCTGACTCTCCAGCACAAGATGGACCAAACTCATCTTGTAAAAGGAAAGCACAGGGATTAGAACAGAAGAGAAGATGGCACTTACAGATCAATAAAGATGATTGTGCATTGGCAATCATATGTGTTAATAGGAATAATTATCCCAAGTGTTTAACCCACAAAGAAATAACCATGCATAGAAAGCAGGAAGGACTAGAAGAAAATGCTAGAAAGCTAGAAGAAACTTTGTGAGGATGATGAAAGTTGTTTTCATATTGCTCTTTTTTTCCCCTGTATATCCCAAATTGTATGTGATGAGAATTTTTATAATGAAAATAATTATTTTTCTTTCTAAGAATAATGGAGTGGGCCAACTCTAAGAACACTGTAAAAGGATGAATAAAGATGTTAACAAACACTAAGAGAAATCGGCGGAAAGCACTTCATTGTCGTCAGTCACGCTGTCAAAACAAACCTCTGTGCCACACGCAGTAAGGAACAAAGTCTTAGAAAACTTGGCTTCCTGGACCTGGTTCTGCCATGTGTGCCTGAGTGACTTTGCGCAAATCACATTCTCAATTTGGGCCTCGATTTCTTCATCTGAAAAAAAGAGATCATAAGTTCTTCCTATATCAGCCGTGCTACGAGACTCAAACAAAACCATATATACAAAACATCCTTTAAAACCTTACAAAGGTAAATCATTTTCTTCAAGAGTTTTTTTAAAAATTTGCTTCATGCTTTATGCAAAGCTTGCGTTTTTAGCAGGTTCCTTTGACATGGGTGGCAGAGAAGAGCTCTGGGAGTGTCTGTGAGCCTGCTTGGGTCTGTCTTGTACCCAAGACAGCAGGAGCTCCACGGCTGCATCTTGAACTGGGCTCCCTAGAAGCCACCTGGGGACGAGGACTCATGTGCAAGTGACTTATTAGGGAGTGTTCCCAAACAAGCATGGAAGTGGGGAAGTGAGATCAGAGAGGAGAGGAAGCCCAGCAAGTACCTCATCAGACAAGTCACTCTGTGATAACTTTGGCTCAGCCCACAAGTGAACTCCAGGGAAAGTTACATCCCAGGGTCGTCCTGGACAGGGGCGAGGGGGCTGGAGCACTAATACCTTTGTACCCATCAGTTACTGAAAAACAGGATGTGGGTGGGCAATCCCCCAGGTGCTTCTGGCTCTTCAGCTCTCCGGGGGACAGGCAAAGCGGATTCCAGCAGCCAAATAAATTAAATGTGGCCAAAGGTGGGCTCCAAAATGGTAAGGGGATCCGAGTGGGTGTAGGCAGAATGCTGAGAACATCAGCCCAAAGAAGGCTGGACATTCAAAACATAGGAAATAAAGTGAGAACCAGTGTTACATACAGCACAGGCCTTAGAGAGGCACCACAGTTAGGTACATGGAGACTGGGCCCAGAGAGGCTGAGTGACTAGCCCTGAGTCACACAGATGGCAGCCAAATTCCAGCCCTGGTCTGCCTGGGTGAAGTCCATCTGATCTGCCAAAACCTGCTCACTCTCTTCTATACTGTGTCGCTCACTACACTGGGCCTAATGCCCTTTCCATGGAGGGTCATCCATAGGGAATTCTTCATGTGCCACAGACTCTTACAGACTGCCCTGCCTCCAGAAAGCTCAGACCCCCTGTGGATGTCTTCAGGATGGCATTAGTGGTCCCCCTCTCCTCAACGTAGTCACCCCTCTCTTCTTGAATTTGTCTAACTCAAGGCACCAAGAAGGCTGGAACGTGACTTTCTGAACCCCAAAGAGAGACGCCTATGTCTCAGATACAGGGTGGCCCGTCTCCTGGCTCCAAAGACATTATTAGTGATTCGGGGAGAGTCAGTTAGATAAACAGGTACCATCCCAAACAAAAGACCTTGTGAGCTCAGCCGTTTGTTTCTCCTTTATTGTACTTAAATGCAATTACCCCACATCCTGCATTCTGAACATGAGCAAACATGTGAAGGAGCCAGACACTTGGGAGCTCTAGTCACGCAGACCTTGCATCTAACTAGAGAGCCATGGTCCAGAACCCCGGATCCATGGCCAGCCCTGCCACACACTTGCTGAGAGACTGTTGGGTAAGATGTACGGTCTTTTCAGGTCTTAGCATCCTTGTTCATAAAGGGGTCAAGCCATACCTACCCCATAGTGGCACTATGAGGGTCTACAATATATCTAGAAGGCTTCAAGTGTCAAGCTCAAGGTACACATACATAAAAGTATTTTATCCACATTTGATCTAGCAGTTTGATTTTTATAAAGCCAAATGCAGTCACTCCCCTTTCTCAGTATCATTGATCCAACATCCTCAGACAACCAGACACCAGGCAAGAGTTAGGATAAAAATTTATAAGACCTCTGGGAGGAGGCACCAGATGACAAGAACCCAAGCACCCTCCTCATTGTGAAGTGACCAGGCTCCAAAGCCCAGTGTATTTTCTTCTAGGCAGTTCTAACAAGCTTTATTATTATGTCTGGTTTCTCTGAGGAGAAGTAAACAAAGACTCAGGGAGTTGGCCCGCTGACCCTAGCAAAAAAGCAGTATTTAATAGCCTGACAGGATAAATGTCCAAGAGAGTATAAATGACAGCTGTATTCACTCAAAATCACAGTCTGGGGTCAAAAGCCTACACATTCCAGAAGGCCATGGTGTTGGTAATGACTCAAGATGCTAAGAATCAAGCTGCACTGTTTCCTGCACTATTTAATAGTGCAGAGGAGTTCGTAGTAGAAAAGTTGACAGAAAAATGTCCAACAGCACTAGGAATTAAAACATAAGCATATTAAACAATAAGAAAATCTATGGTGTTTATGTTAGTATGTATTTTCTGAACTGAAAATGCTCGATGCTGGTGAGGATAAGGCAAAACTTGTTCCAGAAAGCCAAAAATAATATAAATGTCTCAAAATAAAGGAAAGAGAAAGTGAATTCTCATAGAATAAAATGACATTTAGCATCCACTGAAAGTGGAAAATTGGAAATCTATACAGGAACAGGGAAAATGGCTTATGGTGTCAATGAGAAACCGTAAGACACTAAGTTTCATGTACATACCACATCCAAGTGCCCACAACCACGTTTCCATGAAAAAAAAAAAAAAGACTGCAAGGAATATCACTGTGCTTTTATTCTTGCCATCTCCTCCTTCCTTAGCACTATACAGGCAGAGAAACTGAGGCCAAGTGGCTGTCTCTGCCCTAAGAACCTGCCCCTACAGTTTCCATGTGACCCGCAGGAGGAGAAGGGGCAAAGAGGAAAAGCTGAGGGCCGGACACCAAGAGGGTCATGTCCCAGAGGACATGTGGGGCTGGGGTGGAGAGGGCTGGCTCAGCACATGGCTTTGTCATGAGTTTTCAAAGTCATGAAGCCTGCTCTGGGACAGGCCCCGAGGAACAGAGGCAGGTCCGATCTGGTGTCCGCCCTTACAGAGCACATGGGAGGGAGAGATGGTCTCTGCCTGAAGTGATCAGGGAAGGCATCAAAGAGGAAGCGGTATTTGGACCTTGAACCCGGTAGGGGGCATGCAGCATGCTGGAGAAAGTTTGTGCTAGCTCCAGAGGGATGACTGCTAAACTGTCAGGAACCTTGCAGGCCGGTGCTTAGGCAAAGCCGTTGATAAAAACAAGTTCTATACACTTACAATTTGATAAAAAAATATTTGAAGCAAAGGTAATATGCAAACTTCATCATATCCTCATTATTTTACTTTCTCTTACTATTATCTGTACCTTTGAGGTTATTTATACCTACTGTGCCTGGGCGGTGGGAATACTATAGTCATGTGCATCTCTTCTCAAATCCATGTTCAATGGCACCAAGTCACCATCTTGAAACTCTGGCACTGGGAGTATTTACATCACAGAAATGGGCAAATGCTCCAAATCAGAACTTGGCTTAATGTTTTGTTGACAATCAAGCATTCAGACCCTGGACTTCTAATAAATGATGGAGAATATGTTAATAATGTAGACTAAATTCAAAAGTCTGCCATGCTTACAAGTTGTTGTTTTTTTTTTAATATTATGAATAGCATTAAAATATGAGGGAATTCTTCCAGTACTTGAAAACTATTATCTGCTCAGCAGACAATTATCTTTGTTACTGATGAATGAGTGAAGTTCCATTGTATGTCTTCATTATTTCATTTTGTCTTACTCATAATGCAAAGGAAAATACCAGTCAACATTCATGAAAGAACTTCACTCGACAACATGGAGCGACTTCTTTTCTTCACCGCATCCTATGGTAACCAAGCATTTGTTCATAGCTCGGTTTTGCAATGCAATTGTTGGCACCAGAATTAGAAAAACTGACAGCAGATTTTACAAGGAATAGCAGCACTGAAGCTAAAAGCATATGGGATTTATGATATGGTATTGCATTTTATCTGTAAATTGGATGCTACACATTATTTACATCCAGAAAATGTGTAGTAAACATATTCAGATATATTTTATATGTCCTTCTTCAGGAGAGCCTTTGGTAAACATCTACTAACATACCACAGGTAAGGACTGGGCAGGAAGAGGCAGGAGTGGGTAGAGAATGGTACAGCAGGGATTGTAAATGAGCTCTAGAGCAGAGTGTCACCGTAGGAGATGAGGTGGGTGCTATCTCCCAGGGACCGGCATCCTCACTGCCCTGGATTCCTCTGGCCCTGGGCCCTGGCCAGATTGCTTTCTGGAAGAAAAAGGATGCCGTGGGTGGGGCAGCACCTGACCTCCCAGGAAGTGAGCCTGGCTGGAGTTAGTGCTGAGTCTGACCACCCCAAGAGGAAAAGCCTTGGGGCCACCGTAAGGGAGAGAGAGGACCCTGTATATCAAAGCAAGCCAGAGGTGAGACAGCCAGAACTGAGAGGACCCTGGTATCTCATCACACAATCTCAGGCTCTCAAGGTCAAAAAGGAGAAGAGTTCAAGAAGGGGACCTTGGGGGGCACCTGGGTGGCTCAGCGGTATAAGCTTCTGCCTTCGGCTCAGGTCATGATCCCAGAGTCTTGGGATGGAGCCCCACATCGGGTTCTCTGCTCGGCAGGGAGCCTCCTTCTTCCTCTCTCTCTGCCTGCCTCTCTGCCTACTTGTGATCTCTGTCTGTCAAATAAATAAACAAAATCTTAAAAAAGAAGAAGAAGAAGAAGAAGAAGGGGACCTTGGGGCAAGAACAGGAGGTCTGGGCTGACTATCTCCAAGGGGCTCTGCACACATAATCCTGAACCCATGCTTCAGAGACACAAGGGCAGGCCCCTGACGGCATTGTTCTTCTGCCTGATTCTTCTATTGCTTTGAGTCCAAGTGAGACAGGGAAGTCCAAGAAGCTCTCTGCCCCTCACTGTATATGCCTGCACTTCATTGACTCTTACCATGCTTTCCTCAAGGCTTATTTTTCCCACCGAGTTTTAAATTCCCATGTCTGTAGTCACAGTCCTCCAGCAACTCTCACCCTTCCTTTTGTTCTTGATGTTGTTTGTATCTTATGATTTCCCTCAATTAAGCCTGAGGTAAGTTTTTATTATCAGTTTCTCAAAGAACTGGCTTTCTGTTTTGTTGATCATCTGGATTGGTGTTTTGTTTGCTTTGGTTCTTTTTCACTCATTTCTAATTTCATCCTTCTACTTCCTCTGGGTTTATTTCTATCTAGCTTCTCGGATTGCAACTTTGGTGATCTCACTCCTTATTTTTAAAAATTATTCTCTTTTAATAGTGAGGATAGCTAGAGCTACACATTTCCCTCCGAGCACTGCTTTGGCAACATCTAACATGCCGGCGAGCTTTTGTTTCCAGGTGTGCGGATTTGCAGGGCGGCGGAGCTGTCTTTCAGTAACTGAATTCTAATTGCTTTTCATTCTGGCCTGTGAATATGGTTTGCTTGATGAAAGTGTTTTGGAATTCACTGAGATTTCCTCTGCTTACAATTTTTTTCGTAACATTTTTTAAAAACTTGAAGTATGATACACACTCAGTAAAGTGATTACAGATTATGTGTATAGCTTGATGAGTTTTTACAAATACACATACCTAGGAGGACCTTCATGGCACAGTCAGGTAAGCATCTGACTCTTGGTTTCAGCTCAGGTCCTAACCTCAAGGTTGTGATATCGAGCTGCCCTGTGTAGGGCTCCTTGTTCAGCGTGGAGTCTGCCTCTCCCTCTCCCTCTGCCCCCCACACATATACCTATGTCTCTGCCTATGAATCAACATATAGAATATTACCAGACCACAAGGAGACTTATTCTTGGCCGCTCCCTATCAATGTCCCTCAGAAATATCATCATGATTCATTTTTGCATTCGCAAGTTTTTGAAGTTCTTATAAATGAAATCATACAATATGTATTCTTTCATGTCTGGCTTCCTTCTCCCTACATTATGTCTGTAAGATTCGTCCATGTTTTTCACTGTAGCAATGGTTTATTTCACTGAAGCACAGTTGTCCATTGTACAAAGACACTGCAATTTATTTATCCATTCTATTGTCCTAAGACACTTAGGTTGTTACCAATACTTAGATTGTTACCTATCACAAACAATGCTGCTATGACATGCTTATACATATTTTTAAAATTCAGACATGCATTTCTTATAGGTACATATATGAGAGTACTAATTAACTTTCAACTTTAAGATTCTGATTGTATTTTTTCCCTATATCATTTAAAATCCTATTTGGGTCAAGGTAGGATATAAAAATATTTTATCATGTGTGACTATTTCAAATGAATCGGGGGCTGTAA
Source organism: Mustela nivalis (assembly GCF_964662115.1). Lineage (NCBI taxonomy): Eukaryota > Metazoa > Chordata > Mammalia > Carnivora > Mustelidae > Mustela > Mustela nivalis. Next base: position 61,196,833 of record NC_139032.1, read on the forward strand.
GTCACAGCAGTATTCTCCCCCGTATTAGCTCTCCTGGCCCCTAGTGTTCAAACTTAGAAGAATCTTAGAACCCAGATTATCTCAGGCAGTGGCTCCTAAACTTCTGTCTCGGAATAATCTGGAGCACTTGTTAAAAATGCACAATGCTGGGGTGCCTGGGTGGCTCCGTCGTTAAGCATCTGCCTTCGACTCAGGTCATGATCCCAGGGTCCAGGGATGGAGCCCTACATTGGGCTCCCTGCTCAGCAGGAAGCCTGCTTCTCCCTTTCCCACTCCCCCCTGCCTGTGTTCCCTCTCTCGCTGTATCTCTGTCAAATAAATAAATATTTTCAAAAAATTTTAAAAATCTGCACAATTCCATCTCTGCCCCAAACCTATTGCCTTAGTTTCTCCAGGAGCAGGGCCCAGGAATCTGCATTTTAGCAAGTATCCCCAGGTGATTCTACTGCTCATCGAGGTGTCACACGTTCCTGGGTTCCACGTTTCCATGACTGTGGACCAGTGAGGGGCATTATCCCCATCCCAGGCAGCCTGAGACCCTTTGTGTCCCGTACTGAGACCCCCTGTTATAACTGGGCTCTCTCCCTGCCCACTTCTTCTTGTCTTCACTCCTAAAAGCCCAAGTAAAGAATATGGATGGCTTATCAGAATTACCAATAAGTTTGGGTAGAACTGGCCCCTTTCTTCACTGCACCCATGGGAAAACTGAGGTCAGGGAGATGAAGGAGAATCCATAAGGAGACAGGGTCCTATCCTCCCTGTGTCTACTAAGGAAAAAGTCCTGCAAAGGGAAATCTCTTAGTCCCAAGTTTCCTGAGGGTATCAATGTTCCAGAAGAGGCCTGTGTTATCAGAGTAACCCTGGCCTTGGAAATCAGGGCAGACCCAAGATCAAATCCTATCTCCTCTCCTTGAAGTAAATAAGGAGGTTTCTGAACCTCAGGTCCCAATCTTGAAAATGGGTTTTGAGCTGACGTTAGGGTGAGAGCTAACATGTATATGAAACATTAGGCACATGGTATGTGCTGAATAAATGCGTACAATTACTACTAAGAGAATCTCAGTCACCTGGGAAGTCCTGTCACTTTGTCTGGAGTAGTACTCGGGCTAGGTGGCAGAAGAGGTGGAAGAAAGGAATCCTGACTCTCCCAATGCCTTACCTACTGTCTTTAGGCGCTTCCTTCTTCTTGTTACCTACATAGCTGAACTCCAAGTTCAACCAGAAGCCCTTCCATTGGACACATGTTTCCTGAGCAGCAACTGAAGACTGGGTCCTAAAGACACTGGGGTTTCAGTTCCTGCCCAAGAGTACCTGCCCTGACAGACAGGCAGGAGTGTATATGGACAGCTGCGGTGCAGAGGCAAAGTGAGAGTCTGGCTGAGGAAGTGCAGCTGCGGTGGGCCCCAGGGGCTGAGGCAAGCAAGGCAGGGAGAACACACCAGATGAGTGCAAGACTAGCCACTTATAAATGGGCAAAGGGAGGGTCAGAGACTTGGGCAAACACTTCCAGTGGCCCTAAAACCTGACTCCCCTGACTCTCCATTTTGGAATTTATCTTTTAGGGAAAGCTTGATTGATACAGGGTCATTCAAGAGCCCTGCAGACAGGTAAGCTTAGTATGAACTTGTAGGCATGAAGCACATCAAAGACATTAAGCAAACTGAGATTCATAAAAGCTTTTGTTTGCCTCTCTGAGCTAATATTTCACAAAGAAGGACATCCCCCAGCAGAGAAAATGTGAGTTTGTGTTAACAAGTGGTATTTACAGTGTATTTTGGTCTCAAAATCACATGTACATGGATGGCCAGACGCAGGAGCAAGAACTCATCTTCAACAGCATTCTGCTCTTCCCACGGCCAAGTCTTGGACTTGGTGCACACGTCCAGTCAGGAGGCCCGTGTTCTAGCCAATCAATGCCTGACTTGCTTTGTGATCTGGGCAATTCCCTCTCACTCTTTGAGCCTCAGAATCCCTGTCTGTGAAATGCAAGCATTAGGCTAATTACCTCCCAGGGCTCCTTCAGACCCAGGGCTTTCAGGTCCTACTGTCTTTTTTGGGGATATTTATAATAGCTCAGGAAGGTAGACATCATCATGCCCATTTTATATATGGAGAGTCAAAGCTTAGAGGAGGGAAGAGTCAGAGGTCACCAAAGAGTCAAAGGCTGAGCTGGAACCCAGAGTCCCACACTTTTCCCAAGTATACCTCCTAGGAAGCCATGTGTGTGCACATATGCGTGTACACACATGCATGTGGGGCAGGGCGCATGTGGAAACATGTGCCCCAGAGCCGCCCTGCAGTTGTTCCTGGATGCTGCATGTGCAGACTCGTTGGCTGGGCCAGGCCTGTTCCAGGCAGTTCTGCCCTGTGGGAGGCAGGAGGAAAGGGGCAGGGGGGAGGAGGTTAGGAGCTACACCTACATTTTTGTGCTGCCCTCTCATTTCAGCAGCTGTAATGCAGGCTCCTGGCTGTTGTGTATTTAGCTAAGTCTGAGTGACTCCATACATGGGCAGTGGGCCGGAACCCTCCCCTCCAAGCATCGAAACTGACAAGCTCCTCTCCCAGCCGGGATCCAGGCCTGCAGGGGCACTCGCAACCCTTCCTGCACATGCCCACCGAAACACACACACAAACACGCAAGCACGTACACACTTGGCAAGTGCTTCCCCCGCTCTGGCCCCCAGTTCCTCATCAGTAAAATGGGAGACAACTCTCTTTGTCTGACCAGAGGATCCTTTGGGTTCAGAGACATTGAAGCTGGTTGTACAAAGTGTAAAGTGCCGAGAAGACCCTGCTGGTCAGTCAACCCATCCACACACATGGTAAAGAACATTATTTTTAAAAATTATTTTAAAAATTATTTAAAAAAATAATAAAAGGGGCGCCTGGGTGGCTCAGTGGGTTAAAGCCTCTGCCTTCGGCTCAGGTCATGATCCCGGAGTCCTGGGATCGAGCCCCACATAGGGCTCTCTGCTCGGCAGGGAGCCTGCTTCCTCCTCTCTCTGCCTGCTTCTCTGCCTGCTTGTGATCTCTGTCTATCAAATACATAATAAATAAATTTTTTAAAAATAATAATAATAATAAAATAAGCCAGGTGGACTGCCTTTGAAATGAGATTAGATAAGTTTACTGTAGTTTTACTTTAATACAAAATTAGTGATTTCAACCTTAGAATCATGCTGGAGTGCCCCTCCTCCTCCCCATCGAATCTGGAATGGATTGCAGAGAATACCCTGATTGACAATTCAAAACAAAGATACTGATTTTGGACTTCTAACCTCCAGAACTCTGCAAAGATAACTGTGTGGTTTGTGGCAGGGGAAGGGGGAGATGCTACAGGGAGGTAGTTAATAGAATGAGCTCTAGAACCAGAATGCCGGGGCTCAAATCCTGGTTCTGCCACTTGCTGGTGCATCATGTTGCCTTGGACGTGGGATTTCATGGCTTTGGCCTCAGGCTCGCCATCTGCCAGGTGAGGTGACTATAGCACCTGCTCTGCAGGGTGACTATGATGTCGGGATGTACAAAACTGCTCAACAAGAGTGGTTGTTATTATTTTTTTCTTAGAAGCAGAGTAGGTGGTGATGATCATATTCAAGGTTGCTCACTGATTTATTGCCAGTGCCTGGGTCGGCCCTGAGCTCTCCTGCACCCCCTCCAGTCTGCACTGGCTTTGGGGGAACCCTCTTTCATTGAAAGGTAGGGTAGTTACTCTACCCCATGTCCCTGCCCACGACCTTGTCTACAGCTCCCATAGGAGTTTCCAGTGAGGAAAACTCAAGCTCTCGCTGGGTAAAAGCAGAAAAGGAAGGCTCTCAGCACATTCTTTACTAGTGCTAGCTCCAACAACACTGTCATCTATGACTGGACACAGGGGTCTGGTGGCAGAGGGCTTGCTGAGAGCTGTAGGGGCCCAGAGATCTATCAGAAAAGGAATAAACTAAACAAAGAATTGGGTTCCAGATTCTGCACTGCCTGACAAGCTGGGTGACCTAGGCAAGTCCTTTCACCTCTCTTGAGCCTTTGGAGATAACAGTACTATTTGAAGTTCTTGTGGCTAGGATTTGACAAGATCAGAAATGTCTCACATTCCAAAGGATGTCAACAAAAAAGCATGCTCAGTTCAGCGAAGGTACAAGAAGAGGTCAAATGTGGAGACTGACTCTAACTTGCTAAGCTGCTAAGAGCCATCATAAGCCCCCATGATTGAAAATTCCTATGGGAGTAATTTTATTTGCAATGCAAATGCAGCCCCAGAAGCCAAGACACAGAAAGTCAACTCATGGAAGGTGGGTCTGTCTAGAAGGCAGTCTCCCAGAGGGTGGGAACTGGAAAGGTTTCAGGGGATACACTTGCCTCTGACTAAAGAGGCAAGCGTGAGGTTTTTGGTGTTGGCCAGCACTGGGTTTGAATCCCTGCTTAGCCAGCTTGTGACATCTGAGTGGCCTTAGGTAAATCCCTCAACCCTCTGCCTCACAGTCTCCTCATCTATAAAATGGGCATAATAATCATGGTCCATATGGCCACGTGCAGGGTTATATAAGGTGATGCAGTGAAATGCTCCTGGCGCATGGTAAGCCCAACACATGGAAGCTTCTGTTCTCACTTAGGATTCTCTTGTTTTGGGGTGACAGAAATAAAACTCAAGTAAATGTTTTATTTCTTAATAAAGCTTAAGAAGGTGTTTTATTGATTTAATAACCAAGAGGGACAGTGGTGGAGCTGGCCTTAGGTTGGGAGGTCTGGGACAAGGAACTCAAACACCAAGACACTCTCTTCTCAGCTTCTCCTCTCTAACTGTTGCCTTCCTTCTTTCCTTCCACAAGACAGGGTTCCCCACGATGAGGACATGGCTCCCAACAGCTCTAGGCTCACACCTCCAACACCCATCAGGAAAGGATTCTTTCTAATCAGCTTTTTTAAAAAGTCCCAAGAAAGGACCCGAATTTTCCCAGCTTGGGTCACATGATTGTACCTGGACCAATCGTCCTCTGATGGGCTCAGCCTGGGTCATATGCCTAGAGCGCCAGGGATGTGCTCCTAGAATAAAGAGAGGACGGGGATGCTATGCAATTTTCTTCTCTGGGAGTCCTGCATGTGGGCGGAGAAGGGGAACAGTTCTCTGCGCTAGGTGCTGGGGGTGGCATGAAGCCACTTCTCACATGGGTTACACCCTCTTAGTGCGCCTTTGGTTCCAGGTTTATCCTAAAACATATTCTTTGTAGAAACAGCTCGACTTAATACAGCTTAATGCTGCCCAAATCCACCATCTTCAGCCGCTGTTTGCAGAGCTTACACAGAGCTCTCAGCAGGCAAAGCCCAGGCATGGTGATAGTCTCATGGGATGGCTTGTCATGTATATTTTCCTGCCCATGCCCACTGTCTCCAGACATAGCTGGACCTGGCCTCCTGGACGCCTCCTGGATACCAGGCCACAGATCTCATGGAGACTGGGAGTGCTCTACTTAGAGCAAAACATGACAGTGCTAGAAGTGACCTCAGGAGCCACCTGGCCCATTTCACAGATGCGGAGACAAGCCAAGAAAGGGAAAGGGACCAGCCTACCCAAGGGTACAGAGCTCCCTTGGGAATGGTGTCCTCTTCCTCAAGCACCATCAACTTGTAGGTATGGTAGGTTTTCAATAATCTTTATTTAATCTTCAATAAATATTAAGCAAATGAACGAATGAACTAAGATTTTCATCCAGACCTTTTGTTTTCCAGGCCCATATACCTCTGCTCCCTCTTGAATGTAAGAATCATAATTTCTAAATCTAAAGTCCTTTCCCATTCTAAGGGGGATGTGTTCCTGGCCAGGAGGAGCAGGAGAGATGTATAGGTGCTGAGAGGACCCAAATGCTGACAATTCTAGGTGAAGTGAATGAGAAGTGACATGTGGTATTGGGGCAGGCAGGCGGGGAGGACAGACTGGAGAGGGATGACTATATACTCCTCATCTTTGTGTAATTTAGGATTTGGTCCTGTGTGTGATAAACAGGGCAGGGATTCCATTTCCATCTGCCAGATGAGGGACCTGAAGCTCCAAGATGGCAAATGACTTACTCAGCCTTCGTCCCCCTCCCCTTCCCGAACCTAGGCCCTAGCAGTTTGAGGAGGAGCTTAGACCCCTTCCCAGGTGTAGCTGTCTCAGCTTCTGGCTCACAACCCTCTGTGGCAGACACATGGGACCTCAGCACGTGCCATTCTGCCTAGGAGCTCTCCCTGGTGGTCCTTCCCAGGGCAGAGCAGACATGCTGGGAATGAACAGCCCCCTCCCTAGAAACGATTCTTAACCAGTGGCTGACACTCCGACACCCAAGCTGGGGATACATACTCCAGTTGCCTTGCCCCTCAGGTGGCTTAACACTGAGGCTAAACACATACATGTACCACACTGGTTCCCCAGCATGGTCAAGATCCAGTTGCCCAACAGGGGTCACTTGTATGATAACGTGTCATTCATGGTGTTCTCACCCTGCTCTGCTTTACTTCCATGATCCTGGAAGCACTTCCTAGGATCCTCTCCCAAATAAACTTACTTGCACTTGAATCTTTGCCTTCGAGTCTGCTTCTAGGTTAACCCCAACTAAGATAACCACCCCCTTGTAAAAAAAGAATCACCTGTTGGCTAAATTATGACAAATGCAGCCCATAAAAAGTAAATCCAAGTCAAGTCTAGAATGCCACACTGCTGTCTTACTACCTGTCTGCCCCTTGTCTGACTCCCACTCTCACCAGTCCTACAAGTTTCTCCACCACCCACAAAGGAGGTCATTGCCTGTGAGGGTGTCACAAGTCATGCTACTGAGAACCAGCACCATGCAAGGCTGACTCCATCAGCCTTGGGTGACAGTTTCCCATGGCTCTGATAAGATGCCAGGAGTGAGCTGGCACCTGCCCTGCCTTCTCAGGCAGGTGCTGGTCTGTCTCTGCCCCACCTACGAGCCCAGCTTCATGTCACCTCATTCCTAGACCTACCCCACAAGATGATCTGTGCCTGGGTCTGAGGACCAGAATCATGGAGTCATGGAATGCTGAGCAGGAGAGACCCACAGGGACCAAGTGTCTTGTCTAACCCTCCCATTGTAAGGGGCAGGAGAGGAGACCTTGGGAGATGAGGTCTTGTCCAAGGTCACACAATGCATCAGGAATGGGGGTCTTGTCTAGGGTCACACAATACATCAGGCTGGAATGGGGCATGAATCCAACCTTTTTTATTTCCAGTGATGTTTTTTGCTTATTATCAAAAATTATTAAAAAAGGAAAGGGGAACATGATAGAAGACCAAGAACATGGGATTTAAGAGGCTAGGCAGACCTAGACTTGAAACCCAGTTTTGCTGACTGTTGGCCAAATGACTTTAAGTAACCAAGTACCAAGTGCCTCGGTTTCCATGACTGTGCCTCAGTTTCCATGACTGTAACGTTGAGATTCTATTAGCTAGCCAACAGGGCTGTCAGAGACAACCAAGGTGGAAGGCACCCAGTAATAAACACTGGTCAACTCTGAATCTTGGATGTGATGCTGCCCGTCTAGGCCCCCACATGGCATAAACCCCTGGGAGGTCAAACAGAAACACCCTCACCACGTTCATAGTCACTTCCAGAGAGTTTACAGCAGGGTCTGGGGCAGAATTTGCTGAGTGTGAGCTTCAGAGTACTACTCTGTGAGAGAAAGGATGCCGTGTAAACAAAGAAGTGCACTGCCAGGTAAGCTGGAGAGGAGGTCCAAGTTGGTGGACTGCTCCTTAATGTGCTCCTGCGTCACAGCATTTCCCGGTGTAACCCACCATGTAATTCTTGTCGGGAGCACTAAATGGCCCCCGGCAGTTGGGGGTACTGCAGGAAACAGTTTGGGAAACAGCTGTTAGACAACTGGAAAGGCCACTGGACTGAAATCAGGAGCCTTTGCTTCCTACATTGTGTTTGCCACTTACTCACTGTGTGAGCTTAAACATGTCCCTGACCCATGTGGGCCTCAGTTAGCCCATCTGTAAAATGAGAGGGGGAGAATGGAATTCCTGAGGCTGCTTCTGGTTCTGACATACTGGGATTTCAAAGCTCTTTTCTACAATGATTTCCCTGCTTTTAACTCTAGCACACCCAATTCTGGCCAAGAACAGTGCTGGGAGAAGTGTGGAGGGTCCCAAGAGGGTGCCAGCAAGCAAGGCCATTGCTGGTTCCCTGTCTTGCCCCAGAAAGGTAGGAGAAACTGTTGGGGCAGGGCCCTCCAGCCTCCTGCCTGGAGACTTGTGAGCTGCTACCCACCACTCCCTCCTCCTCTGCCTACCCTCCTCCCCCAACCGGGACAGTCAGCCTCTGGGGGATTAAGGGCAGGCCCAGCGCCCATTCAACCCATTCAGCAAGACAGGAAGCCAAGCGCGCTCCTGCCCGCCTGCCTCTGAGGGGCAGGTCTGCAGGATTACACACATTGTGTTGCGGCCTTGCACAAAGGGAGGCCCGGCCCATGGGGAAAGGCTGTGTCCAGGCGAGAATCCACCACCCAGTAGCTAGGGCAGGCTGCTGGGCTGCAGAGCTCATGTGCCTGTCTGCCAAGCCAGAGGCTGTGCCTTCACAGGGGCCTGTCATTGCCCTTTACCTGCCTAGGGGGTAGAGCTTGGGATTCCCAGAGGCATGACGAGTCCATCTCTGCCAGTGTCCACCAAGACCAGGTCCCCACATCCACACACAAAGTTTTAGTCTGAATGCAGGAGTCTTTTCTTGGGACAATGCAAACATCTACACAAAAGGCAGGTAGGAGACAGGCGGCAGGCAGGCGGGTGAGGACAAGTTCATTTCCCTAAGCCAGAGGCTCCTCAAGGCCTCTGAGGAACTGGCATATTCATTGTCTCTACCTTCTTACAGCCGCCACCTAATCATTCACTCGGACAAGTTGCAATTGGCTTTGAAGGTGATTCGAAGACAGAGATGCTGGCCAACAGCCGGGCTCTGCCACGGGCCAGTCCCATCCGGCCACGTGAAGAGATGGGCCTTCGCCCTCTGGGATCCCCTGGAAAAAATGTGTGCTCTAGGTGCTGCAGAGTGCCCTGAACGGCACCCGTGCCCTATTTCAGCCATATCTGTGTACACCTGGACCATTACTGACAACGTTTTTCTTTTAACCAACTTTGTAAATGGAAACAACTTCTTTGGCCCTTTGCTAAGCAATAATGTTTATGAAATCATGGGTCTTATGTGCTAGTTCTTAATACAATAAAAATAATTCCCCAATCACAGAATAAAATGGCTTGGCCCTAGACTACCTATCATCAGCCTGAGCATTGTCCGTGGCGAGGCAGAGAGAATGGACTGGGTACGACAGTCACCAGCCCCGTTCAGTTCTTGAGAGCTGGGTTTATATGAAACTGAGAATCCTCAATGCAACTGATTCCAAAATTCTCCACAGCCACTTAAACCAGACACTAGCAGTCACCCCAGACCCCACCTCCTTCCTCATTCTGCTGATGCAGAGGACAGAGGCAGTCTGTTCTCTGTCCTCTGAGGCAGTCCTGCCTCCCGAACACCTTGCCTATCTGCCCCATCGTCTCCCATCCCAGTGGCCACCCCCTCAGTTCAGGCTTTCATCCACTCTCCTCAGTCTCCTGTAGGAGTCGCCTCACTGGTCTGCCTGTTACCTCCTGACCACCCCAAATCCACTCTCCACCCTGTAACCTGGCTACATTTTTTTTGCCAGACATATCGAAAGCACCCGGAATACGGTAAACACTCCATTAGTAACAGCTATGATATTTTTAAGGCTGCAAATCTAATTATGTCTCTTTACTGCTTAAAAGATTTCCATGGTTTCCCCATAGACCTCAGGCTACCTGGAAATTCCTTGACTTGGTATAGAGGGCTCTTTCTGAGCCAGCCCCTGCCCCTACTCCTTTAACTATATTCTTTGTCATTTCCCACCTCCATCCCTACGCTCCAGTGAGGCCAAAGCATGAGGTGGCCCCATGGGCCACACTGTTCCATGCCTCTGTGCCTTTGTGGATTTTATCTCTTCTCCCAGGAATGTCCTTCTCCCGGACCACCACCTCTTCTTCAGCTGGCTAGCCAATTTAGGATTTTACTAAATGGTATCATCCTCTCTGTATCTGTCAGCTTGTGCTGCATAACAAACCATCCCAAAACATAGTAGCTTATAACAAAACAAAACAAAAACAGATTGATTATCTCTCACCAGTCTGTAAGTTGGGTGAATGGTTCTTCTGGTCTGGGCTGGCCTCACTCGTATGTGCAGGGCCTCAGCTGGGATATCTGGAACAGCTGGGACAGCTAGAATCTCTCTTGACATGATCTTATCCTCTGGGAGGATAAGTCTTCCTGGACTTGTTTATGTGGTCGACTCAGGTCCCCAGCAACAAGAAAGATGGCAAACCCCATTGTGCAAGGAGGCTTACGAAGTATCTGCTTGCATTCCATGTGCAAACATCTGCTGGCCAAAGCAAGTCATGTGATCAAAGCCTGGCTTCAACAGTAGACAAGGAAGGCAACCTGCAGATGCATACAGAAGGCAAGGCCCAGGGATCTTGAAGAGGGAGCAGAGAAAATAGAACTTCTCTAGGAATCCGTTAACCAAGGCTTGCTCTTGAACTTTGAGTAATGTCCTACAACATGCCTAAGGATATTCTTCAAATGTTAATAAACTCCCTGAGATAAGAGAGTATCCTGCTCCTCCAGGTGGCCCAGAACAGGACTCCAGAGGAAGATGTGTGGAGGTGGGACAAGAAAGGCCCAGAACAGACCTGAATGGAGACACCTCCTTAGTTGACTCATTCTTGATCTTTGGGAACTGGGACATACTCTCAAATACTAGGGTTTCTAGGGGCATGCCTGAAGGGACTACGTGGTACTCCGGGGGGCTTGCAGGGTTGATTTGCATGCCTCTCAACAATGTGACACGATTTACTAGTACCAATGGCTGCTCAGGCTTATTCCTTTACAAACCCACAAAGCAGAGTTTGGGTATAATCCCTTGTCAAGATGACTGACCCCTTGCTGTTTGTGCTTATTTCTCACTCACAGTGAATTGTACTCCATGATCCCTCCGGTTCAGTCTTCCAACTACATTAGGACTTACTGTAGCTAAAACTGAGTTTACATTTTTGCAGTACTCCAGCATACCCCACTTAGGAAGTGCTCCTTCAGTCAGTCACACAGCAAAGCCAGAGAGATCCTCCATCAAGAAGCTGGATGTTTGTCCCAGCCCCTCAGCTTACACTATGTTGTATATATACTTAGGCATAAATATAATTAAAATATATGTAATTATTATTTAATAATATGCTATATTCTCTTTTAGTGGTTCCAATTATCTTTAAAAATTTTAATTGAGATATTATTATGTGAACACAATGAAATACCAGAAATGTTCTACATCTTGATCTTGGTGTAAACAGGTATGCTCCCTTGTGTCTCTGACTTCTTTTGCTCAGCGTAATGTCTCTGAGATTCACTCATATTGTTGAATATAACGGTAGTTTGTTCCTTTTTATTGCTCAGAAGTATTCCATTGTGTGACTATATTACAGTTTGCTTACGGACATCTGGGCCACCTGCAGGAGCGTGATACTCTCTTATCTCAGGGAGTTTATTAACATTTGAAGAACATCTTTAAGCATGTTATAGGATATTACTCAAAGTTCAAGTGCAAGCCTTGGTTAATGGATTCCTAGAGAAGTTCGGTTTCTACTTCAGGGGTATTATGAATAATGCTGCTATGAATACACACCCTTGAAATTGTCTTCTGGGGAACCACATTTCTCTGGGGTATACATTCAAGAGTGGAATGGCTGGATCATGAGACAGTGTGTAATTTTATTTATTTATTTTTAAAGATTTTATTTATTTATTTGACAGAGATCACAAGTAGACAGAGAGGCAGGCAGAGGGGGTGGGGAAACAGGCTCCCCACTGAGCAGAAAGCCAGATCTGGGGCTCGATCCCAGGACTCCGGGATAATGACCTGAGCTGAAGGCAGAGGCTTAACCCACTGAGCCACCCAGGTGCCCCGACAGTGTGTTAAAGAGTGCCTGAGTTTCTTCCTTCATAAAGTCCCCACAGGTACTGTTTTACACAGACTCCCAGTATGGTTGGATTCTGCCCGAAAGTCAGCATATATCCTAGTAACAGATCAGCAGCCCCCTTTACAGAATGTTGTCTAAATAAAGAGGTTTTTGGCCTTGTCTATGCTATACAATTCATTGGCACTGTCTCATACTTTATTCCAAACATCATTTGACATTTCATCAGAATGAATGCTCCCTGAGGGCTGGTAGTCTGCCATCCCTGTAAACCTTCTTGCTTGGCATGCAATAGATAATTAATGTTTAAAGATAAATAATAATAATTAGTTAACTGTTACTGTGTAAAAATTATGTTAAAGCTCGGTGGCTTAAAGCAACATTTGTTATCTCACAGCTTCTGTGGGTCAGAGATCCAAAAGCAGCTTAGCTGGATGGTCTAGATCAGAGTCTCATGAGATTACAATCAAGGTACTGGCCAGAGCTGCAGGCATCCAGCGGCTTGATTGGGGCCGGAGGATCCTCTTCCTGATTTACTCTCTGCTGGCTGATGGCTGGAGACCTGCAAGCTGGCTTCTCCAGAGCAAGTGATTTGAGAGAGAACAAGGAGCAAGCTGGAGCATCTCGATCTAGTCTTTGATGTCACACGTGGTCACTTCTGCTTTATTCTGTCCATTAAAAATGAGGCACTGTAGGGGTACCTGGGTGGCTCAGTGGGTTAAAGCCTCTGCCTTCGGCTCAGGTCATGATTTCAGGGTCCTGGGATCGAGCCCCGCGTTGGGCTCTCTGCTCGACAGGGAGCCTGCTTCCCCCTCTCTCTCTGCCTGCCTCTCTGCCTACTTGTGATGTCTCTGTCTCTATCAAATAAATAAATAAATAAATTCTTTAAAAAAAATGAGGTACTGGGTCCAGTCAATACTCAAAAGGAAGAGAATTAAGCTCCACCCCTCAAAGGGAGGAATATTAAAGAATTTGTAGACATATGCTAAAACCACCATCTCTAATAATAGCTAACATCTGTTGAGTATTTACTATGCTATATATACTATACATACTATAGTATACTACACTATACTATACTTTGTTGAGTATGTACTGCCAGGTGCTATACTAGGTATTTTCACAGAGTATTTTGTTTAATCCTTATTACAACCCTGCATGGGAGATACTGTCTTCAGTTTTTCAGGGAGGAAATTGAGGTGCTGAAATAGGAAGGAATACGTTCCATGTATTCAGTAACTAACTGAACTAGAATGGGAGCCCAGAGGTCCGATTCCCAGAGATCTTGCTTCTCACCACTAATTAATGCAATGAACAAGAGATGGTAGATGATTCTATGCATTTAGGGTTCTCAGATGGAGTGGTAGGCTGAATGGCGGAAGCAAAGATATGTCCATGTCCTAATTTCTGGAGCCTGTGAACATTACCTTACTTGCCAAAGGATGTGGTTAAGTTAAGGATCTTCTCGGGAGGTGCTTTCCCTGGATAATCCATGCAGGCCCTACGTGCAATCACATGTGCCTCATAAAAGAGAGCCACAGGGAGTTGTGTACAGACAAAGGAGGAGAAAACAGAGAGGAAAAAGTTATGTGAAGACAGAGGCCGAGATTGGAGTGATGCGGACACAAGCCAAGGAATGCTGGCAGCAACGAGAAGCTGGAAGAGGCCTGGAACACGTCCCACCCCACCCCACATTACCCCCCCCCTTATGGCATCCAGAGGAACTGCAGCCAAGCGGACACCTCAGTTTGGGACTTCAGGCCTCCAGAACTCTAAGAGAATATATAGCTATAGTTTTAAGCTACCAGGTTTGAGGTAGTTGGTTACAGCAGCCAGGGGAAACTGATCCAGTTATAAAAGTATCCTACCTCTCTGCTCAGTGTCGCTTCTGATGGCTGGAACAGAGTGTTTCAGGCTTGTCAGCCTGGTTCTTGTCTTTGGATCAGCTTGGTAGCAGCTCAGCCTGAAAGCAGTAGAGAAATTAAAATCAGGTTAAAAGGAGAGGAAAATTGAGAGTAACCATCCATATAGTTATTATTGAACTTAAGTTTTACTCTGAATGGCTAAAAGAGAATCTAGATGGACTTTCTGATAAAAGATCATCTGTTCTTCAAAAAATATACATCTTTCCCTTATATTCCATACTAAGAATGACTGAGCGAGTGTGTCTTCACACACTGAACAAAGCAAGAGATAAAATACCAAGAGTGACATCGAGAAGAGCAAGGGACTAACCTCATGTTGAGGTTCTAGTGTAATCCTTGGATAAAAACCCCAGCCTGACAGAGAAACACGGTTCAGAGTCACCCAGGCTGGCACCCAGGAATGAAAGCTCATGTGCGTGCAGGGCACCAAGGATCAAAAAGTGCTTTTACACCCATAATCCTCCTGAGAGCCAGGCAGGGCAGACTATAATCTGCACTTTAAAGATGTAGAAACCAGGCTCAGAGAAGTGAAGAGCTTAGATTGCCCCAAGGTCACACAGCTGATGAGTGAAAGGGCTAGATTTCTGTGAGGCTCCAAGAACAGGTCTCCAGCTTCTACTTAGTCCAGATGCCTGTTGTTCTACAAGCCCATCTGTCTTAACTCTCCAAGCACACTGAGCCTTTGTGGGAAGAGTCCGACTCTCATACTTCTTGGGAAGCCCCCGGTACCTACCCAAGGCTGATTGGTGAAAGACCATACCTCACCTCCAGTCTACCTGGTCCTTCAGATCAGGTCCTAAGCCCACTGAGAAAGGTCTCTTAAAGGAGAGGAGGTAAGGGGGTACTGGTTGTGGGGCTCAGACCTAGCATGTGGAAGAGCGATCCAGGAGGGAGGGTGATGCCAACCCAGTTGGGGTGTGGCCTGGGCGCTGTCCACCACCCTGCAGTGCTGATCAGCGTCAGGTTAGTGGGGAAAATGGGACCCTGGGGGGAGACAGGCTTGGTCTTCTCATCTCCCAGCCTTCATGTCCAGAGGCTGACAGTGTTGAAGTAATTTCATCACCTGAGGGATGGGGAGGAGAAGGAGAGGAACTGGCCACTTCTGTTCCCCTTCTTTGCTTTCTCCCCTCTCCGTGCCCTTTGGTGCTTCTTTCTCCCCATCCATCCTCTTCCTTTTTCATTCCATTCCCATTTCCTCGCCATTCCTCTGGAGCCACTTTCTTTCCAACCCTCTATGCTTATCTGCTCTCTGTTTCTTCCATCCTAACTCTTTCCTCTTCACTCACTAGCTGTGCAACTACTTGTAAGTTTCCAAACTCTCTGAGTGAAAGCCCTGACCTCACAGGGTGGTTGTAAAGCTCTATGGCCAGTATAGAGAAAATGCTCAATCCAAGTGCTTTGCCCTCACCCATTTCCCTTTCTCCCAGGGTGGGTGGGGACACCACCTTAGCTCCCTTTGCTTCCTTCAACCGAACTCAGCAAGCTGACTGTTCACCAACCACTGGAGAAAGCCTTGGGCATGATCATCTTCTTCCACCTGAGACGGGCCCTGGTGCAGAGAGTCTGGATACACCCAGCAGGAAAGGGGGATAACAGATGACACTTGATGAAGATCTCTAGAGGGGAAGGGAAGGGAATCATAATTTATCACATGCCTACTGTGTTCCAGGAATGGAGGTAAGCACTTTAAATGCACTATCACGTGGGGTCTCTGTGAGAACCCTACGAAGCAGGTACTATTATTAGTACACTTGTTGACAGATGGGTAGAGGGATGGCAAAGGGGAAGTGACTTTCCCTGAGTCAGCTATTAAATGGTGAAGACAGGTCAGTCTGACTCTAAATGCCATGCTCTTCAACTTTTTACTATGGGAAAATGTAAACAGAAAAGTAGGCAGAATAGCATAATGAATCCCCGGGTACCTATCACCTAGCTTTAGCAACCAACTCTTTATTTCATCCCTACCCACACTCACATCACCCTTTCCTTATTTTAAGGCATATTTTAGATGTTATATAGTTTTGTCCATAAATATTTCAGTATGCACCTTTAAGAGGTGAAGTTAATTTTTAAAAAATAGACAAAATGCCCATACTATGCCATAAAACTTTGGAATAATATAAGATTATCAAATAACAGGGCAACATTCACATTTCCATTCATTGTCCTGCTTTTCTGCTTTCCCCTTCTGCCTCTCTTAATAAAGATAAGGATACCTCTTCCACTGCAGAGCCCTCCCATGCACTTTATCTTATTTAATGCTCATATCTGCCCTTCCTCACTCTGGAAATGAACAAACTGAAGCTCAAAGAGGTGAGCGGACTTGCCCACAGTCACACAGTAGGTTAGGGCCAGAGCTTGGCGCTGTGTCTCCCAGTCCTTGCTTCTCTCCACCCCAGAGGCCTTCAGATGGGAGAGCCAATGGTCGAGCTCAGAAGCCCAGAGGGAGCTCAAGGAGTAGGCTGAGAGACACTCCCCCCAATGGCAGCAAGCTGGATAGCATGCATTCCCAGCTGGGGAAGGACAGCCAAGTTCCCTTCTCTGGGTAACAGCAGGACTAATATCATGGCTCGGGCTTCTTTGCCTGCAATAACTCCCCAAAGCCTGGGCAGTGGCTAGGGCTTCCCACTTAGCCTCCTGAGCGGCATGCCTTAAGCCCCTGCAATATGGGAGATTGGATGCTGAAGCCCAAAGGGCAGGCACAATAGCCAGATCACTCAAACAACCTTACTCTAATTCTACTTTTTGCCTAAGTGCAGGTGGAGGGCAAAGGTCCTTCTGTTTTTCTTCTGGGAACCTCCTTGCCTAGCCAGCCCTGCACATGCAAAGAATGCCAAGGATTCCATTCTAAATCCCCTGGCTTTTATGGTTAATTCTTCCATTAGACTGCAGGCTGCAGAGCAAACTCCTCAGCCTGGCATTCAAGGCTTGTAGTCTGCCCAGCACCACTGATGTAACCTCTCACAGAGACCCATGGGACCATGGGAAAATTTCAGGCGGCATAAACAAAGCTTTATACTAGCTAATTCACAAAATTCTCCAGAAAGAGCTTCAGATCAGGTCCTATGTGGCTATGTTCTCTGCTTAAATGCAAGCATTATTCCTGCCAGCAGCATCCATTGAGTCTCTTTCCATAGCTCAAATGCAGTGCCCTAACAATACCACCGGCTCCTCGTTTGCGCATATAGACCACAGCGTTTTCATTCCTCCATACCTTTGTCACACTGCATCCTCTGCCTGCAACCTTACTTCTTTCTTCAACCACTAACTACCCAGAATGCCTGGACTCAGCTGAGGCATTGCCCCCTCTGGAGAACCTTCCTGAATGCGTTCCTCCTCCAGGAGCCTCCACAATGGACGAAGGGCCCTTCCATGAGTTTGACTTGACTATACCACTTATCTCACTGTGCTGTAAGCCCGAACACTCCACCCCCCAGAGCAGAGATCAGTGTTGCTCATCTCAGTCTTCTCTGGGCCTGAACACAGGCCTGGTACATAGTCGGATGTCAACTTCTGGTGCTTACTGAAATACTTTATCTCAATGAACCCTCTATAGCTCTGTGGGTTAGGCTGCTCAGGAAGGGTGATTCCCCCCATTTCACAGAAGTGGAAGTTGAGACATGGAGAACCAAAGTGCCGTGTCCTGCGAACCCAGTGCAGAGAGGGGGCCAACCCTCTATCTGTGTCTCCTGCCTCCTGGTCTAGCTGTTCACACTGCTGTCTTCCCAGATGTGCCCTAAAGGTGAGGCAACACAGAGCAGCCCAGTACCTCTGGGCACTGTGGAGCAAGCACCCCCAGACACCTCCATCACAATCCCCTGTCACTACAGGGTAAAGCCTTGATTCTTCATCCTGGCCTTGGGGCCTCCCACGACTTTCCCCGAGCCCATCTCTCTAGCCTCATCCTTTCCAATGACCTCTCAGATGCCCCCTGCTGCCACCACACCCACCTACTCACCCTTCTTTGGGCTCCTCTGAGTTTTCAGGACCCTGTGCTCAGTACCTAAGCTCTGTGCCCATTATGCCCAGAGACCCTGTGCTCAGCACAAGTTGATGAAAGGGGGCAGGTACTCACAGGAGTCTTCCGATGGCAGGGTGACAAGGCAGGCATAGTGCTCAAACAAGCAGAGCAGTCAGTATTGCCCACATTGGGCTCACGGAACACCAGCATCCTAAGGGATGCTTCTAACTACTTCTCCACAGAAGAACCACATGGGCAATACAATAATGATCTTGCATGTACTGAGTGTTTATATTGTAGGCAGTGTGCAGAGCATTCTGCATGCAATGGTGCATTTCATCCCCACAATAGTGTTAAAGCTACAGATCAGAGACGCCAGTGAACTTCCCCATGGTCACACAGCTAGAAAGTAGCAAACCAGGATTCAAAACCTAGCTGGTGCTCTCAGCCACTCTGTGAGCTTACTTTTGTCTATCTACTGCATTGTCCCTTGCGGAAATTCAAGGTGTAATAAACATGTTAAACATCCTGAGAATTTTTATTTAAATTTAACTAAATATTGAAGGCTGAAACAACACCTTCTCCCCGTCTTTTGCTTTACTGAACATTATTCACATCCCACAGAATGTCAGTTTCCCTAAACAGTTTGTAAAACGCTGCTGGAGAACATCCCCTCATGTTGTCCTCCCACCCTGACAGCATGGGATGGAGCTGTTGTAGGAACCCTGGAGACCTCTGAGCAGAGCCCCTTTACTATACACATGGGGTTCTGAGGCCCAGACGGTGGCAAGTGCTCCCTGCACAGCCCGTGAGGTCAGGGAGCTGGTTTCTGACTCCCTCCACAGGGCCAAGACAGGCGCTTACTCAAGGCTGGCAGGTGGGCGGGCTGGCTGGAAGGTGTGGAATTCACACACCTTCCTGTAGAGGCCGCACAGTCTTCAAAAGAAGAAAATGGCTGGAAGCAGCACCATATTGTTGGGGGGGAAAAAAAATGTCTAAGATCCGAGGACTACAAACAGGATGATTCCACAGATCGTATCAAATTTAACTCCTCCAATACAAAGGTACAAAGGCCCAGAGAGGGAACAGGACTTGTCTAAGGCCACACAGCAGTCTCAAATCACAGCTGGAAACAAAATTCAACCCTCCTGCCTCCTGCTCCGAGGCTCTTTCTGCCCTTTCCTATAGACTGCTCTTCTGCTACCAATCTGTCTCCTCGGCCTGGCCAGAGACCCCCTCAAGACCAAAGACACTATCCACTTCATGCCTGATTTCCTGGCTACTGACATTTAGGGCTAAAGAAATAGTAACCAAGTGAACAAATTAATAAAACACTTTATTTTTACCAAAAACTCTATTTCTCTTGATCACCTACATGGCTGGGATTAATTTTGGGCTGCTTCTGAAAATGACTATATCCTCAAAGGATAAACATTTGCTATCAAAGTATCACAGCAACACTTAGGCTTAACATATATGTATGTGTGTGTGTACACACACAGCCCCCCAAACACTGCTCTAAGCATTTTACCTATTAACTTTTTTTTTTAAGATTTTGTTTATTTATTTGACAGAGATCACAAGTAGGCAGAGAGGCAGGCAGAGAGAGAGGAGGAAGCAGTCTTCCTGCTGAGCAGAGAGCCCGATGTGGGGCTCCATCCCAGGACCCTGGGATCATGACCTGAGCCGAAGGCAGAGGCTTTAAACCACTGAGCCACCCAGGTGCCCCTTTACCTATTAACTTATTTAAATTTCACAATGACCACAAAAGGTAGGTATTATTATGATGATGGTCATCATCATCATCTCCATTTTGTAGATGAGAAGAAAAGTGTCACAAAGAGGCTAGGTAACTTGTGCAGGCATACAGCTAATAAATTAATGCAATGGGAATTTGAACCCAGGCACTATAACTTCAAAAGCTATGTTCTTAACCACTGTACTGTACTACCTCTCCCAGGTGCTCCCTTCGCCAAACATGTCCAATGTGCCAGGCACTTTATTAAAGCATCATTGATATAATCTGTAATACTCATAGCAAAGACCCGAGATAAAGATTATTTTACATTTTATGGCTAGAAAAATGGAGGCCCAGAGGTATAAAAGAACTTAGTTGTCTAAAGCCACACAGCTAGGAAGTGACAAGACTTGGGATTTGAACCCATCAATTCTAGTGATATTCCTATAGTTATCTCTCATGGCTTACGGCTAAACTATCATAAGCAATTCAGTCAAAACTTAAGTAAAAGCCAATGCCCTGTGTTATCTTCCATAATATCATGTGAAATATTTTCCTTCCAATATAGAAATATCTTCCTTTTGTTGATTGGTTTTGTTACAAAGTTTAGTTTTTATTAATTCATTTGTTCATGCAAATACTATTGGATCTCTCTCTCTCTCTCTCTCATAGACACGCACACGTGCTAGCCAGCACCTCGTATGAGGGTTATAACAATAAACATGACAGACACTGTCCCGACCAACCCTACCTTCATAAAAGTAACATTCCAGTAAGACAAATCATTGAACAATTCATTTCACAATTAATTAGCCACTTAAAATGATGGTGATTCCTACAAAGAAGAGGTAGAGGAACTATATTGTGATTGGCTTGCTCAGAGTAGAAAGTTCTAGTTAATCTGCTGAATGTTTTGAAAGCTATTATTAAAATTAAATCCCGGGGTGCCTGGGTGGCTCAGTGGGTTAAAGCCTCTGCCTTCAGCTCAGGTCATGATCCCAGCATCCTGGGATAGAGTCTCATGTCAGGCTCTCTGCTCAGCAGGGAGCCTGCTTCCTCCCCTCTGACTGCCTCTCTGCCTACTTGTAATCTCTGTCTGTCAAATAAATAAATAAAATTAAAAAAAATTTTTTAATTTAAAATTAAATCCCATAGCTCCATACGGCAGTTATTTAAAAAAAAAAAAAAACAGGCAGAGATAAGTTCTTGCTTATCTACTTAAGAGGGAGAAGATGGTCAAGAGGTATTCAACAGGAATGTCTTCTGAATGGCTCTTATATGATAGAACTCTTGTGGGGGGCTGGTTCCCAACAATGTCATTAAGGAAGAGTTATTATGCCAATTTAAAGACAAAAAAAAAAAAAACACAAAGATACAGAGAAGTTAACCAATACTATGGAGATCAGTCACATAGCTATGAAGCAGGACCAGGATTCAAGCCCAGGTAGATGTGACAGCAACACTCAGAATCTTCCCCTAAACTGCTTTTTTTTTTTTTTTAATCTTAAAAGCTGATCTACTAAGAGTTGAAACTTTGGACTCTGACATCATAGGTATGCAAAGTCTTCTTGTCAATACCATCTCTCCTCTATGAGGCCCTGAAGAAGAAACACTACATTTTCTGGGAACCAAGAGGATCAAAATGAGAAGATCCCGCATGATGCAAACCACAGTTGTGGAGGGAAATGTTAATTACTGGAATGATTGCATTCCTTTCCCCTGAGATATAGGCTTCTTGAACAAAAAGCTTTAATATTTTGTTTATGCAACTAAAGAAAGCAGTCTCCATCTCCCAAATAGGATGGCCCGAATGGGGTCTTTTCTCTGCCTTTCTATGACTTAAGCAAACATTTTCCTTCTCTAAGGCAATTCCACCTCTCGGTGCAGCCAAAACCTTGCCCAAAGTTCCTAGCCCCAATTTCAGGAGCAAAATCATTTCCTACTAATCCAGTTTTCTCACAGTTTGAAAGGGACAAGGGAGCTTCACTTTTTGTTTGAAGAAAAAAAGGGCTCATCCTCTGGCGTGGCGACAATCTTCATCTGACCACCCACATGGGCCTAACCCCACAAATGCCTTTTCCCATCAGTGACAAATGCTCCGGAGCACATTCCAACATGGAAAATGAATCCAGCACTGGAATAGGTAAGTATAGACTGTGCCTTGGCCAGGGTGCCTTCCTGGAAGCCTACTGCTCCCACCAGCCCCAGCTGGTCTGGTCCATGGTGGTCTGGGAACCTGACTGTCCAGTGAGCTGCTTCTCCTGAAGCAGACATTCTGCTTCCTTGAGAGTGAACAGGGAAGAGGGGACCTGGACAGGCGTGTACGAACAGCCCTCCTTCCTAAGGAGCTTGCCTTTCAGGTTTCCTAAGAACTGATGTGCCCGTGGATTCTATAATGAGAAGGGATTTGTTTGCTGAAGGATCTTTTCAGCTTTATTGCTTAACTCAAAGGTGAGAAGGGGGTGGGGGCAAGATGAGAATTATTCTCCTTGGCTTTCTTTTTGCCTTCCCAAATAGTCCAAATTTAAGCTTTGTCTGAAGCTGCCCTGAAATAGCAGCCAAGAGAGTTTCAAGGATAGAGAGATGGAAACACTAGTGCTGGGCTGGCCCCCTAGCCTGTGTGACCAGAGGCAAACCCTTCTCTTTCTATGGGCTAGACTCGTCGCACGGGTTCAATGAGAAGATGGGTACTGTTATCTGTGTCTCGTTTCCCTTCGTCTGGGCATTGCAGTGAATATCTGACTCCCTTCTTGGTTGTTAGAAGGATCAATATGGACCAGTATCAAATAAACCAGATCCGAGACCTGAAGGCTTAATTTTGACCGTGGATATTTTAGAACTATACAGCAGGGGCAAGTTCTCACTGGCTTTGGGAGTTCCTCAGTGGGGACTATCAATATCTTTGTGCAACAAATATACTTTATTTTACAATGTTTTTATTTTGGAAAACATTTTTCCAAGATTTTATTTATTTATTTGAGAGAGAGAGAAGGACAGTGGGGAGGGGCAGAGAAAGAGAGAGAGAAGCAGAATCCCCGCTTAGCAGAAAACTCAATGCAAGGCTCGATCCCAGGATTCAGGACCATGACCTGAGCCAAAGGCAGACGCTCAACCAACTGAGCCACCCGGGCGCCCCAATTTGGGAAAACTTTTGATTTATGGAAGAGTTGCAAAAGATAGAACAGAGCATTCCTCCAACTTCTCCTGATATTAACATCTTAAGTAACTATTGTATAATTATCAAAGCAAAGAAGTTAACAGTGGCACAAAACTGTTCATTAAACTACAGACTTCACTAAGATTTCACCAATTTTCCCACTTATGTCCCTTTTTTTTGTTTCAAAATCCAATACAGGGTTGCACGTTATGTTTAGTCACAATGCCTCCTCACTCTCCTCCAATCTATAACAGTTTCTCAGTCCCCCCCCACACTTTTTTTCCATTATCTTAACATTTTTGGAGAGTACTGCTTAGATATTTTGTAGAATATCTCCAGCTTGGGTTTGTCTGATGCTTTCTCGTGACATGGCAGAACTAATGCGTTTTTCAGAAGAATGTCACACAGATGAAGTTCCCTCCTCACTGTGTCATAAGAGGTATGACATAAATAATGTTATTGCTCGTGAAGTTAAATTTGATCACTTGGTTGAGGTAGTGCCTGCCAGACTGGCTCCGTGGTAGCATTACTATTTCCTTCTTCCCATTTTCCGCTCAGGGAAGAAAGCCACTGAGTTCAGCCTGCACTACCCTCAAAGTTCAAGGGGTGAGGAATTCAGTCCTTCCTCTGGAGGGAGGAATATCAAAGACTTTATGGACATATGTTGAAACTACCACATTTGGGGAGAGGTCACTTGAGGCTGTACAAATATCCTGTTTCTTCTTAAGGTTTTGCCTACCAATTTTATCATCAGTGGATCTTGCAATTATTATCATGGTGCTCTAAAGGTGATTTTCTATTTCCCTCGTTCCTTCTATATTTATTATTTGGAATTCTTTTGTAAGGAAGATTTGGCTCTTCTTATTTATTTATTTATTTATATCAATATGGACTCATGGATATTTGATTTTTTTGTCCTTTAAGTTATAATCTAGGATTATGTATATTTACTTTAGCCACTGGAAGCTCTTTTGGGTTGCTTCATGTCCTTTTGACATGTCCCATCTTTTTTTTTTTTTTTTTTTTTTTTTTTGTCTTTTAATACTTCCTTACTTTCTGGCACCACTTTAGGCTTCAGGATCACCTTGTATTTTCCCTGACTCAGTCCTAGAACTGGCCGTTTCTCCAGCGGAACGTGGCTCCTTTTATTGGAGGATGGCATCTAGGAACCAAGGTTTGGACAATGAGTGTGCTCATAGCTACTGGGATGTCACTGCTTTGAGGCCCCTCAGCAGACAAAGCAGGAAGAGACAGAAGTAGAGTAACCCATGAGTACACGTGTATCTATGTATGTTCCTCTATCCATCTTCTATATATATTAAAATAGGTATAGGGCACCTGGGTGGCTCAGTTGGTTAAGCGACTGCCTTCGGCTTGGGTCATGATCCTGGAGTCCCAGGATCAAGTCCCACATCGGGCTCCCTGCTCCTCCCGCTGACCTCTCTCCTCTCATGCTCTCTCTCTTTCATTCTCTCTCTCTCCCAAATAAATAAATAAAATCTTTAAAAAAAAATAGGTATAAACTCATAGTAATACCTCCAACTCTAATTTATTCTCTTCCCATGTTGGTGTGTAATTTCCTTCTCTGAAGTGAGAACCTTGCCTCCCATTATCTGCATATACATGTTAAACCCTCATATATGTGTAGTTCCAGAAGGCTAACTTTTACTCCTATGGGAAATACAGTTACCAATTAGAGTAGTGTTTATAAGAGTTCTTTTTGTCTTTAGGCAAAGATTATTCTTTTTTTTTTTTTTTTAAGATTTTATTTATTTGTCCAAGAGAAAGAATACACAAGCTGGGGGAGTGGTAGGCAGAGGGAGAAGCAGGCTCCTGGCTGAGCAAGTAGCCCAATGTGGGACTTGATCCCAGGACCCTGAAATCATGACCTGAGCCAAAGGCAGACGCTTACCCTAGTAAGCCACCCAGGCATCCTGGTAATTAATATTTAAAAGAAGGTCTGGATTCAAATGCCAGCTCTGCCATTCATTGGCTGTGTTGATGTAAGACAGATAGTCACCTAACTTCTCTTTCATCTGTTTACTGATCCACAAAACCAGAATAATGACCTCTGTCCTACCTGCTTCCTAGCTCCGATGGGAAGAAAAAAATCAGAAAGATAGAAAAAAATTAGAGGACAGATCATCCAGCCCTCCTCAACTGTCTGACGTTATTGTAACATCACGGTCCCTGAGCTCCAGGCTTGGGCCCTGCCAGTGGCAGCTCCTGTCTGCTGAGTCTTGTCTTGCTCTAAGGCACATACAAGGGTCACAAGCATCCACTCCTTTCTGCATCCAATTCAGTGAGTGTGATCCAGGCCAAGCTGGGAGGGAGCCTAGTCTCTGGCTAAATAAACATGGACACTAAGAGTATCTGGGCTCTTAGAGGCTCTCACCACCTGCTGGAGCATTTCAGCTCAGCTAGCCTGACCAGAGCCAGAGCTCTGCACTGGCTTTTGCCCTCAGCTGCCTCTTCTTCCACAAGCAGCAGACCTCCGGTGGGGAATAGAGGAGGGCCTTTGTTGGGAAGATCCTCAGCATCCCAAGATGGGAAGCACTGCTCTCACTTTGTTTTGGAGATGGGAAGGGCCTCAGTTTTCCTCTCTATAAAATGAGGGTGTTGGATTAGGTCAGAAGTCACAAACTCATAGCTAAATGCAGCAGATGTGTTGTATTTGGCCCACAGGGCACTTTCAGTATTTTTAAAAATAGCCCTTACTTTTAAAGCAGTTTTAAGTTTAGAAAATTGAATGGAAAGTAAAGAGTTCCCATACGCCTCCTCTCCCTACATCTAATTCAACAGTTTCTTCTATTACTAACATCGTGTGTTAATGCAGTACTTTTGTTGCAACTGATGAACCCATATATTCCTATTATTATGGATTAAAGCCCATAATTTACATGAGGGTTCAGTCTTTGGACAGTTCTGCGGGTTGTGACAGATGCAGAGCGTCGCGGAGTCAGCACTACAGCAGCATAGGAACAGTTTCATTGCCCTAAAAAATCCCATGTTTCCTACATTCATTCTCTCCCCTTCCCCCAAGCCCCTTGCAACCATTGTTCTCATTGTCCATAAAGTTTTGTCTTTCTAGAATATCATATGCTTGGATTCTTACAGTATGTAGCCTTTTCAGACTGGCTTCTTTCACTCAGCAACATGCACTTAAGGTTCCCCGTGACTTGCCACGACTTGCTAGTGCACATCTCTTTACTGCTAAGATTCCATTGTATGGATGTACCGCAGTTTCTTTATCCATTTACCAGTATGATTTTAAGCTAAAATCATTTACCAATAGTAAAGAATGAAAGGCATTATATGAAATCCGTATTTTCAGCTTCTCTTAAAAATGAGAAGCTTTGGCTACACTGGGTCTCCCTTTCCAGATGGCAACAAGTAGGTGGAATGGAGCAGTAGTGGGCCTCTCTGGCTAGGGCACGGTGTCCTGCTCATGACAGTCCCCTCCTGTCCTCATGTGACCTCCCAGGTTGTGTTAAGCACTTAGACCAAGCTTTGCATCTTGTTAGCAGGGCGGCTTCAGGTAAATGGGCTGACTGTTTTCCATGTGCACCACTCCTATCCTTCCATCCTGTCCCAGCCCTTTTCTGTCCTGCTCTGTGTCCTGAGGGGCTGAACGTGCAGACTACATTTCCCAGGTTCCCTTGCTGGCTGGCTTCGGGTGGGTATGGCTGTACAAGGCATCAAGGCATCCGCGTGAGAGCAGAGGGTGAGAGGAGGGGGTGACCACTGTGTAGTCCCATCATGCTCCCCCGCTGGGGCACCTGCGGTCGGGCAGCAGCTGCAGCTCTTCAAGACTATGGCTCCTGCGAGGTGACTCTCTCCCGTAGTCCCAATCCTCTCTGGACACTGGTGACTCCACACCCTCTCTTTGCCCCTTGCCTCTGTGGCTAGCCTCTGGGTTTCTTAACATCTTGTTTGTCCTCTTAATACTGTTACTGCCCTGTAAGTAGTCTCTTCTCTGAAAGTGAGGAATGGGAATTATGTTAATACCCGCTTAATAAGAATGATGTGACAATTAAATGAGAAAAATGTACTTGTTGTGCCTGGCACATATAAGTGTGATTTAATGATTCACGTTCAGTGAATGCTCATTAGTATTATTAGTATCATTGTTACCTTTTTATGACTTAGTTTATTTTATTTTTTTTTTAAGATTTTATTTATTTATTTGACAGAGAGAAATCACAAGTAGATGGAGAGGCAGGCAGAGAGAGAGAGGGAAGCAGGCTCCCCGCTGAGCAGAGAGCCCGATGTGGGGCTCGATCCCAGGACGCAGGGATCACGACCCGAGCCGAAGGCAGCGGCTCAACCCACCGAGCTACCCAGGCGCCCCATGACTTAGTTTATGACCCTGCAGCTTCATGGCCTCTGCAGGTCCTTACAGCATATACAGAATATGAATGGGTGACTTGCTACACAAAAAATAAATCTGCTACTAAATAACCAGAGATTCTTGTAATCTTTTTTTTTTTTTAAATGTATGGGGTTTTCCATTTTTATCTTGTCATCTTTTGACCCCAGAGTAGAGCTAAAGCCTGGGCAGTGGAAGTTGTCATTACCTCTGGCCTCACATGATGGTAGCCACGTGGTACTCTCATCCCACCTATAGATAACAGCCAACATTTATGGACCCCTTTCTCTGTACCAGATAATCCAAGTCTCTATATGTGAAATTACATAACCACCCACACACCAGTGCCTCCACAGACGAGACAATGAGGCTCTGAGAGACAAAGTGACTTGTCCAAGGTCATACAGTCAGTAGGTTGTCAAACTGGGACTGAACTCAGGTCTCTTGCACTTCCTGCCACATGTCCCACCCCCTTTGAGGGTGAGGACTCTGCCACATCACCACCCAGAATTTTCCTCACCACAAAAATCCTCTCGTTTCTAAATAGAAGCTTCATTCAGTGTTACAAACGCCCTGGTCAGGTTAACAGGAATCTTGAGAAACATAAAGTGATATTACTGAGGGTGGGGTCAAAGCCCCCACTCAACCACCCCCTTTCCTTGTCAGGCTCTAGCAAACACTCCCTCCCTTCACTTCATGATGCTGGCCAGGCTCCTGGAGGTTGTGCCCAGGCTGATGCCTGACGTGTCTCCTTGCAAGACGGGAAAGACCCAGTCAGCTTGAGGAGCCCGGTGAGGAGGAAGCAAAAAGTGAAGCTTAGACAAAAAATCAAATCCCTCTGTTCAAATGTCAGCACAACAGATCTTTGTGGAGTAAAGTTCAGGGCTGAACTTGTTCAGGGCTGAATAAGTCAGTCAGTCCACCAGGGCATCAGAGCTGGGCAATCTGCAGGGTCTGGACCCATGTTCTGTTTCCCACCACTTCAGTCTCCTTGCCTGTGGACTGCGCTACTGCTCATCTATCCTTTGGAGATTGTCTTGAAGACTGAAGGACACCACACACACATAGTACCTAGCGCCCAGTGGGCCCTCAGTGATGGCTGGCTCTGCCCTTCTGCCTGGTTTCACATCCCCTCCACGTGTTCTCTGACTTTTCTCAGCCCTCTGGAAACTTGTTCTGGCTGATAATAGCAATGGTATCTAAGGATTATTATGTTGGGGGATTTTTAGAAAGCAAAAGGCTCAGAAACCTCAAGTTCTAAATCCTTGGCTATATATCTGTGTGTCTCAGCATTCGGTGCATTGCCATGAACAAGGTAGGTGCTTGAGAAATATTAGTTGACTTAATGATTTTAATTGTAGCTGCTTAAGGCTGGGATCACTGCCACCTCCTTCATACTTACTAAGCACTTTGACACTTATGACATCTCCAGAGCTCCCAACCACCTAGGAGGTGGGCTGGAAAGCATACACTATCCCCATTTTATGGATGGGAAAAACAAGTTTCTGTGAGTTAGGCAACTTGCCAAAGGTCACAGAAGTTTCCTGATTCAGAATCCAGTGGTCTTTACAGTCTCATGAGCTGCCTGCTTATCTGTGCTTGGGAAGGACGGGGTATCTTTGAACTTGCCTCCCAGTGATGATGTCTTACCCTCAGAAGCTAAGATGCAGCAAGATGAAGCACCGTGCCCAGGACACACCACAGTGGGAACCAAAGTTCCCCTGTTCTCAGGGAACCCATGTTCTCAAAGAACCCATGTTCTCCAACTCTTTCCTTTGGGCTCTTCTCATTGTTCTGCATGCCTTAGTTTCAAAAGGAAATTGACATAAGGTAGGGAGTACTCACAACTAACAAAATAAGATCTATACTACAGGTCCTCAGATCCTCAGTAAATCAAATGTCCCCAGAGAGCAACCAGGAGAAGTCTCCGGACCAGTGCTCCACTGGCCTGAAGGACCCAAGGGTGAGATGTCTCCCGGGAGGCTGGCCTAGTTTCCCAAGAGCTCAGAAATGGCATCCAAGCATGAAGCCAAGCATGGGGATCCCAGGGCACCAGGCTGCACACAACACCCTCTCCAGCACTGATCCTGACCTAGACGTCACAGGTGAGTGACTACCCAAGCAGGTACTAAGAAAGAGGGGTGGCCAGGGCTCCAAGAGACACTTGACTTGTCTCTCAGTGGAGCCAGGGTCATGCTCCAGTGACGCCCATCGCCACTTCCTCCAAGGGCATACTGCCTCTCTGGAGCCTGCCTTTGGCCCTGTCCAAAGGACCAGTGGGAGATGGTCAAGGGCTCCTTCTCTGACCTGAGCAGTCAAAGAGAGCTGGGCGAATGGAGTCATGGAAAACTCGTGTGCTTACTTACTCATCAAATAGTTGCCAACTACCTGCTCTCTGTCAGACTGCACTGAGAACTGGGTACAATGTTCACCCTGGACAATCTGTAAGACTTGTACCTGAGTAACCAAAAGACAGAGCAGAGAGTGGTAGGGTCCTCGAAGAGGGGCTCTGGAGTCAGGCTGCCTGGCCCAACCTCAGTCCAGTCCTATGATGTTGGGTGACCCTGAGCAAGTGGCTTACCCTCTCCAATCTCTGTGTCCCTCCTCCACAAGCTACTCTAAAAATGAAATAAGACAGTTGGCTTGGAAGTACTTTCCACAGAAGCTGGGCAGGGAGAGATTACTCCAGTTGTTTCACGATTTCATCGCTAATGTAGATGTCAGGTAGTTAGCACCTTCTAAGTTCCAAGTGTCTGCTCAGCATCACATATCATTACTCCAACAAACATGGTGCAGCTGTATTATCTTTATTTTAGCAATGAGAAATGGAGGCTCAGAGAGGGGTAGGGACTTACCCATGGTCACACAAACTGTAAGTGACAGAGCCGGGAATGGGACCCAGGTCATTTGGGATCCCAGAGCCTATGTTCTCTCTGGATTGCCTCTTATGGCTTCCCTCTTCTCCTTTGGCCTTTCATTCAAAGTGATTTATGGAACCCTTTCTATGTGCCATGCTCCAAAGGTACAGAGGGGCACAAAGCAGACCTGGAGCCTTCCCTCACAGCCTCACAGGCTAGTGGGGAGCAAAGCAAGAAGAATAATTATGAGCATTACCGTTGTCACCAAAGGGCAGGTCAGAGCCCCATGGGGCTGTGAGGCTTGTCTGGAAATCAAGCAAGGCTTTCCAGGGAAAGTAGTAACCTTTAAGATAAGATCTGAGGCCTGACTGAATTGGCCAGACAGAGGGGACAGTGTGAAATCTGGAGCCACAGGTAAACAAGAAACAGAACAGAATGTACTGTTCAAAGAACAGAACGAGACTGGGAGCAAAGCCACAGCAGGAAGCGGTGCAGGGATGGGCTGGAGAGGGAGGCAGGAGCCTTATAACACATGCCAAGGATTTTGGACTTGATCCTGAGGGCCCTTGAGAGTTAAGTTCCTAGGCCCTCATACCACTCCTTTTGTCTTGTGGCTTCCTCATCTGCGCTCTGACTGGCTGATTCAGCAGCTGCGGAGTGAGTAGGGACAGGGACCAGCAGAGCTGTGACTGACCACATAAGCCATCGCAAAGCTGCCTACAGGACAAGGGAGGGGTTGGGGCAGGGTAG
Organism: Mustela nivalis; assembly: GCF_964662115.1. Taxonomy (NCBI): domain Eukaryota; kingdom Metazoa; phylum Chordata; class Mammalia; order Carnivora; family Mustelidae; genus Mustela; species Mustela nivalis. The sequence continues at coordinate 61,227,619 of NC_139032.1, forward strand.
CACCAGGGACAGCTCTCAGTGGCTCTCAGGACTCTGTTGCAGAAAGCCCTCACTCTCATTCACTCTCTCATTCATTCATTCATTCTGTAAGTATTTGTTGAGTGCCCTAATAGAAGGGCACTGTTCTGGGCACTGGAGGATACAGCAGAAAACTAAACAGATGGAATTCCTTGTCCTCCTTGAGATCACTTTCTTTCCAGTAGAGGAAGACAGGAAATACACCCGCGAAATAAGACAACTGTTAGAAGGTAGCCCGTGTATAGAAAGAACAAAGCAAGGAAGCAGCCCAGGGGTACAAGCAAGCAGGGGAGTCACTGTAACTTTAAATAGGATGATCAGAGAAGGCTCTACCAGAAAAGGGATATCCAAGTAAATATATGATTAAGGGAAAAGGAGAGTCAAGGGCACCCACAGAGAAGAGTGTTTCAGGCAGAAGGAAGTACTCTGGAACAGGAGAATACCACAAATGTGAGAGACTCTGTGAGGAGGGTGGAGGTAGGTGAGTAGGAGTGACTGATTTCAGGAAAATGGCAGGGAGGGAGTCAGAGCAGAGACGGCCATTGTAAGGACTTGGCTTTTAGTCTGGGTGAGGAGCCACTAGGGAAATCTGAGCATAGAAGTGACTGGTTTTTTGTTTTTGTTTTTGTTTTAGGGGAGAGAGAAGTCAGGGAGGGACAGAGGGAAAGGGAGAGAAAGAATCTCAAGCAGGCTCCACGCCCAGCATGGAGCCCAACACAGGGTTCAATCTCATTACCCCAAGATCATGACCTGAGCTGAAATCAAAAGGTGGATACTCGGGGCACCTGGGTGGCTCAGTCGTTAAGCATCTGCCTTCAACTCAGGTCATGATCCTGGGGTCCTGGGATCGAGCCCCGAATCGGGATCCCTGCTCAGCAGGAAGCCTTCTTCTCCCTCTCCCACTCCCCCTGCTTGTGTTCCCTCTCTCGCTGTGTTTCTTTTCTGTCAAATAATAAATACAATCTCTAAAAAAAAAGTTGGATGCTCAACTAACTGAGCCACCCAGGCGCAGCAGTGACATTATTTGACTTGTATTTCACATGTGGATTTCTACCAAAAGCCCAAAGAAGGGTAGTCATAAAGGAAAGCTGAGTGAGCCCACCCAGCACTCTGGAGCAGGAAGGCCAGTGCGTACGTCCTAAGGCTTCCCCCATGAAAGAGCAAGGCCAAGTATGAAGCGTATTTGGCCATGATCCTTCAAGGCAGAGTGTGGAGGAAGCCCTTAAGGATTGTGAACCAGAATGCCCTGGAGGCAGAATGCCCAGCAAGGCAGAGAGGGAAGTCCCTGTCAGTAAGCACTTGCTGTGTTCCAGGCACTTTACCTACATTGTGTCCATTCCTCTCAACAAGGCTGTGAGGTAGGAGTTATTATCTTTGCTTTTCAGACAAGGATAATGAAGTTCAGGGAGATGATGCTACTTGTCTGATGTCACCTCTTTAATGGTAGAGGAGCTAAAATTTGAACATAGGTCTCTCTGATGACTTCAGTCTCTGCTCTGGCAGGGCTTCGTGGGACAGGTGGTATTTGCCCTGGGCTCTAAAAGCAAAACAGACTTGGTCAACTAATCTTCAACAAAGCAGGAAAGAATATTCAATGGAAAAAAGATAGCCTCTTCAACAAACGGTGTTGGGAAAATTGGACAGCCACATGCACAAGAATGAAACTGAACCATTTCCTTACACCATACACAAAAATAGACCCAAAATGAATGAAAGACCTAAATGTGAGACAGGAATCTATCAAAATCTTGGAGGAGAACACAGGCAGCAACCTCTTTAACCTCAGCTGCAGCAACATCTTGTTAGGCATGTCTCCAAATGCAAGGGAAGCAAGGGTAAAAATGAACTATGAGGACTTCATTGGGATAAAAAGCTTTTGCACAGCAAAGGAAACAGTCAGCAAAACTAAAAGGTGACCTACAAAATGGGAGAAGCTATTTGCAAATAACATAGCAGATAAAGGGGAGTATCCAAGATCTATAAAGAACTCATCAAACTCAACACCCAAAAAACAAAAATCCAGTCAAGAAATGGACAGAAGATATGAACAGACATTTCTGCACAGAAGACATACAAATGGCCAACAGACACATGAAAAGGTGCTCCACATCACTCATCATCAGGGAAATACAAATCAAAACCACAGTGAGATACCACCTCACACCAGTCAGAATGGCTAAAATTAACAAATCAGGAAATGACAGATGTTGGCGAGGATGTAGAAAAAGAGGAACCCTCGTACACTGTTGGTGGGAATGCAAGCTGGTGCAGCCACTCTGGAAAACAGCATGGAGGTTGCTCAAAATAATTAAAAATAAAGCTATGCTATGATCCAACAATTGCACTACTAGGTATTAACCCAAAGGATACGAACATAGTGATTTGAAGGGGCACGTGCATCTAAACCCCAAATTTTATAGCAGCAATGTCCACAATAACCAAAATACAGAAAGAGCCCAGATGTCCATGACAGACAGATAAAGAAGATGTGGTATATATACACAATGGAACATTATCCCGCCATCAAAAAAATGAAATCTTGCCATTTGCAACGACATGGATGGAGCTAGAGTGTATTACGCTAAATGAAGTAAGTCAGAGAAAGACAAATACCATATGATTTCACCCATATGTGGAATTTAAGAAACAGGACAGATGAACATAGGGGAAGGGAAGGAAAAATAAATAAGATGAAATGAAAACAGGGAGGCAAACCATAGGAGACGCTGAACTCTACAAAACAAATTGAAAGTTGCTGGAGGGGAGGTGGCTTGGGGGAATGCGGTAACTCGGTGACGGGCATGAAGGAAGGCACTTGATGTAATGAGCACTGAGTGTTATATGTAACTGAGAATCACTAAATTCTACCCTTGAAACTAATAACACATTATATTTTAACTAAATTGAATTTAAATAAAGAATTTTTTAAAAATTAAAAGAAATAAAAGCTAGGTAGGCTTTACACATGTAGAGAGAAGATCACAATGAGGAAGGGAACATAGGGTATTTCAGGTGACAGAAACAGAATGGGACGGGGGATATTTTGGGTCTCTGGATTTAAAAATAGAGACAACTTTGCTGTTTTCAAAAAACAGAGTACGTGCTGGAGCTGAGTCTGAAAAGGACAGTTAGGACCAATTCATGAAAAAGAGCCTTAAATGCTAGGCTAAGGCAGGGAGTCAGGAGCAGCTCCCTCCCCTTGTATCCAGAGAGCTTCCAAGTTTGTGACCTCAGTGCAGAGGGTTAGAGGAGAAACCAACAGCACAGAAGAAAATGACTTCTTGGATCACATCTAAGCACGCAATTGTAGCAGCTTTTTGGAGGAAAAAATAAATAAGTAACACCTGCCAGGCTTTGCTTGATAACGTCTACAAGGGAGTTTTGGAAACAGACAGGCTGGTGGATCAAAATGTAATGCTCACCACTTAAATAGCTTTATTCTTCAACAGCTACACTAAGTCCCTAAGCCTCCCAGCACAAGGGAGGAGGTAACAGTCATCTCTATTCCTTGAAGAGGACAGACAACCCAGTCTGTGGGCACCTGGGGCCCCAGATCAGACTCTCAGGGTAACAGGGGGCCCCATCCCTGGGGGTGGCTCTGGAAGGACTCAAGAGGGCAGAGGGGCTGCTGGGTGGGGAGGTTGTGTCCTCTTAGATCTTGGGCCCAGTACCAAATCCACCCTAATGCTGATGCTGGAGCCTGAAAGGGACTATTTGGAGACCTACAGGAGACCGAGGAATGGATCTCAAGAGGTCTTAATTGTCCACCACTCTCAACTCCTTTTTGGCCTGTCGCTTGCTGGTCATCTGCGATATGATACAACTACTACTGCAGGGCCTCACCATGTGAGAGCTGTTGAAACGGCCAGCCTTCTGTCCCCAGCCCATCCTCAACACCCCGCAACCACCTATAAGACCTTATATGCCTACTGGCCTCTTCTGACAGCCAGAGAGAACAAGGGAATTGCAGCCATAAAACTGGACTCCAAATAGAACCTTCTAAGAGTCCAAAACAGAGAAACAGCAACCCTCCATAGGGGGTCTCCTCATGTTTCTTATCCTGAAGACCACTTCCCTTTCCCTTCTCAGAAACAAAAACCCCTTGTCAGTCCTTCACCAGAGAAGCCACCTCTTTTCCATTTAGGAAAAGCTCGACCCCTTATCACAGAGATGGGACTAACCCAAAGTCAAGGTGACCCATAGTACACAGTAACTCTCTAGCAGAGACATCAACCTGAGAAAATAGAAGGGCCAGTTTTACTACAGCTCTTTCTCAGGGACAAGGCAAGGAAACTTGCTTGAAGTCTCTAGCAGTTATCTCTGGGGCTTCATTAGCCAAATCCCTCAACCAATGGATTAGGACAGAGACAATGGCAAGCAAAATGGGATTTTCCTTAGACCAATCATACTCATCTCTAAAGCTGAGGGTGGGTCAGAGTGCTTCAGAAGCACTCAGAAGCTGTGTAATGAGCAGGCTATCCCAATCACATCAGGGTTCTATTAGGAGGAGCAAAAGGTGAGAGGGCATTGGGCAGGCTGCCAACCATGTGCTTTGCAGTATATCCAATGGCTATGCTGGTTAAAGCTTTCCTTAAATTTGGGCCACACCAAATCCTTGGACAGGATATTTTCTCCCTGCAAGGGGGTGGTGGTCAGTGAAGACATGTACACACCTTGTCCAGGAACAATTTTTAACCAGGTCTTCCAGTCGTTGCTTCTCCAGTTATTGTGAGGAAGGTTCTCCCAAGCTGACGTGGGGTTGGGCTGGAGTAAGGTAGGGCTGGAGGCGGGAATGCCAACTGGGAAGTCAGAAAGGCTGTCAGTCCAGGACCTGTGAAACAAGGAGACAGCCCAGCCCAGTAATGCTGGAGCCTGAGTCATGAGCAAATTCTCAGGCGAAGGCTGAGGACAGGAAGGTGTGCTCACAGAAGGAAGACTCTCAGGGATCTACCAAAGGAGGACATGAAGGCCTTCCATGAAGGTAAGGGAGAGAGACAAATAAGGGGCAGAGGGAGGAGACCCACAAAGCATTCCCTTTCCCTTGTTCTGAATGGTACTGGGCATGTTGGAGGGCCAGCCCCTCCAGCAGACAGTCCTTGAGTGACTGGGACAGGGAACCTGGGATTTGCTCCCTGCTGCTGGCCCACCTCCAGTCTCAGGCTAACCTTCACTCTCCAAATACTCTGGGCTATTTCTTGCCCTCAAGACTTTGTCAACGCTGCCCCCTCATCAGAAAAGCGTTTTCCTGCCTACGATGTCCCACTTCGTCCTTCACATGTAGCCTCTGGAGCCCCAGCTGAGTACGTGATGGCTCCTTCCTTTTATTCCCGCATAGCCATAGAGCTGTATGCCTTGCCTTGGCTTATAATTCCCACCGAAACGCCAATCTGCTCACCTCCCAGAATGAGCTGAGAACCCTCCAAGGGCAGGGACCATGTGTTGTTCCTTTCGGTGACCTCTGCAGTGTCCAGCCAGTGTGGGGCCACAGCACCTGCTTGGGAAGCAAGGGCAGGGATGGTGGGAAGGAGGGAGGTTCCTATTGCCTTCTCCAGAGCTGAGCTGTTCAGTATGGTAGCCCTTGCCATCTGTGGCTATCTAAATGTAAAAATTTTAAATTTAGTCCTTTAGTTACACTAACTGCTTTTCAAAGGTTCAATAGCCACATGTAACTAGTGGCTACTGTTTAGACAGTGCAAATAAAGAACAATTCCATCACTGCAGAAAGTTCTAGTACACAGCACTGTTCTAGAGACGCAAACTATTGCTGCAGCCCTAAGAGGAGAAACTGCCTGCTACAAAGTCCTTTCTTCCCCGTCCAGCGCCCAGCACAAACCCAGATACATCCTCCGCTCTCCTCTCTCCTTCCTCTCCACTCCCTTCTCTACCCCTGATAGGGTCAGAAGAATACTTCCCAGTGGCCTCAGAGTTCACAAAGCCTTTTTATAGTCTGCATGTCTCTGACCCTTCACTAAATCCTGGGAGGTAAGCAGGACAGAGATTGTAATTCTCATTTTACAGGTGAGGGAATCACAGCTCAGAGAGGAAAAGACTCTTGCCTACGGCCTCCCAGAGAGCACATGTTGGAGCCTAGACTGGACCTCAGGTTAGACTCCAGTCCCTTATTCTTCCTCCAATGCCATGTCACCTCTCACTGAGGAGCCATCTAATCCCAGCTGCTATCTGATGCACTAAGCCCTTCAACGACCTTGCTGACAGGTGCTCATCCAGCTTCTGTTTCAATGCTCCCTAGGATTTGAACCTCACTGCCATTCGCGGAAGCAGCACAATCCACCTCTATAGACAGACCTGCCAGAAAACTCTTTTGCTGATGCTGGGCCCTGTCCTGAGACCTCAGACATCACGTGATGCAGCTACCAACATGCCCTCTGCCACACCAGGGCCAGGTAGCCTGCAGCCTCATACACCTCCAGTTCGGGGGAGCTCCACGCTCAGGGGGGCCTTTTCCTTCTTTGGGCCTTTAAACACCAGCCTCCCTCCAGCAGTTCCTCCCCAGTGGTTTCCCCTCTGGGGCCTCCACAGACTATACCTCTCACTACCCCAGGACCAGCCTCAGGGACAAGGACCCATTCTCTTTAGTGTGCTGTTGTCCTGGCTGCAGCTCAACAGGTCATCAGAGACAGGATGCCCCATCCTATTTGCCCATGACCTCCTGTGGCTTCTCTTTCGCATTAGCATATGAACCTCCTTATTCTGTGGACGCCATAGGGGGCCAAGGTCATGTCAATAATAGTGATGACTGCCACTGATGATGTGTTCACCATTTGCCAGCCATCTGGATAAGTGTTCTGCTCACATATTACCTTCGATACCCTGCAAGGTGACCACTAATATTATTCCCATTTCACAGATGAATAGACTGCTTATACACATGTCTGCCATCTAGGTGAGAGGACAGCTGCAAGAATCAGGAGGATGGAGGTGACTGGGGACAATTCAGGTTTGGGCCTGGGTCAGTGCCAGGTTGCTGGGAGATGAAGGAGTTCAGAAGAAGATAGAATCTGGCTACATAAACAGGCCTCAGGGGCAAAAGACTTGGGTTTAAATCACAGCTACTTACCAGCTGTGTGACATTGAGCAACTCACTTTGTCTCTCTGAACTTCCATTTCTTCGTGTGTAAAATGGAGCTGGTACTACGGGATATGGAACCTAGGGCCTGCAATGAAGAAACAATGGCTGTTAGCACCGTGCGTTACTCTCCATGAGTTCTCAGGATTGGGGGCTAATACGAAGATTATCATCAATATTATTACAGAGAGACCATACCCAGTGCTGAAGCAGGTGTAATTCACACTGTCTTCCCACGCTGAGCCTGGTCAGACCCAATAGCTCCCTGCACCCACACGTGGATTCCAGCAAATACCTGACTTCCGAGATGAGGTTTTTATTTTTTTAATTAAGCAATCTCTATGTGCAACATGGGGCTTGAACTCACAACCCTAAGGTCAAGAGTTGCATGCGCTACCAACTCAGATGGGTTTAGATATTCTTTTTTTTTTTTTTTTAAGATTTTTATTTATTTGACAGAGAGAGAGATCACAAATAGGCAGAGAGACAGACAGAGAGAGAGTTGAGGAGAAGCAGGGTCCCTGCTGAGCAGAGAGCCCTATGCGGGACTCGATCCCAGGCCCCTGGGATCATGACCTGAGCCAAAGGTACAGGCCCAACCCACTGAGCTACCCAGGCGCCCCGGGTTTAGATATTCTAATGGAGGTGAATTGTGAGGGGCTATGAAGGGCCTGGGCTGCTCCTGTAGTGAGCCAGGCATCACCCACCCTTCTCTCTAGTAAAGGGGATGGGGAATGAGCAGGAGTTAAAAGGAGGGGGACAATGGGAGATGACAAAAAAAGAGAAGGAACTAAAAATGAAGTCATGTCACTTCTAAAGCAAACATGGTTTTGGCAAGTCCTTTTCCTCTCTAAGCCTCTGTCAAATGTTACCTCCCTGACATGGGGTGCTGTGGGTGGGAGCCCCAGCCAGGGTTAGCGCAAGGGACACTTAGGGAGTGTCTATTCCTAAAGGCTGGCTGCCAGCTCTGCTGATGAGTTTGGGCCATCATGGCAGCCAGTGAAAACAACAACATAATAGCATCATACCAACTGTTTCCTGCTTGCTGGCTCTGGGCTACTCTTCATGGCAGCCTTTGAGGGGGGGTGTCATTATCCACATTTGCAGAGGAAGAAACTGATAGTTAAGGAGTAAGCAAGGGTGACATGCCCAAGGTCACTCAGTAAGCCAAGATGCCAGGACTGGCACCCAGGTCTGGCTGAAGCCAAATTTTGGTCCCTGACACCAAGCTGCAGAGCCCCAGGGAACCAGGCTGAGGTGCAGGAGCCTTGGTATGCATCTTCCATCCCAGCCCAGGGCCCACTGCCACAGACAAGGACTACGACTGCCATCGTGGTCCACGCAGCACGACTGCGTGCTGGAGGAGCATGAGACAGAAGTTCAAGTCCCCTCTCTGCTGCAAAATGACAACGGTCCTAGACTATTCCTTCTCCTCCTGGGCCTCAGTTTCTCCACCTACACAGCAGGGTGCCTGAAGTCAGGACTCTCAACTAACTCCCTGAAATTATGCAGACAGTAGAAGGAACTTGGAGGAGGAAAAGTGTCCTGAATGGGAGCAGTGCACTGTGTTCCTCCATCCTTTAATAACCACTAATTAGTTAATCCCCAAAGCAGCAGGGTGAGTTATTCCGTACTATTATTATCCCCAATTTACAAGCAGAAGGTTGAATGAGGGAGGGATTGGCCCCAGGCTCAGAGCAGGAATGGGATCAGCAAAAGGCTGGGAGGTGCTACAAATTGTTTTAGAAGTGGGGGAGGGGGCAGTAGAGGGACAAGAGAGGCCTCCAGGGGGAAAAACCACATAGGAATGCATTTCTGATCCTTGAGAAGTGCAAGTCCCTTCAGGGCATCTGAGCCAGCTCTCTGCCTGCACAGATGTGCAGACAAGGGCCCAGAGAGGGGGAGAGACTGGCCTAATGTCACACAGCCAGAATAGCAGACCACAGACAGACACTGCCACGGGTTCTCAGCTGAGGCAGCTCTGAAGAAAGGGGTGGGGAGGATGGCTCCTAAGAGCTGAGCTCCCTCTGTGGCCCTCCCTGAATTCCTAGAGAAAGCAGCTAGCAGTAAACCCCTAGGGATTATGTGTGTACTAATGGCCTGTGACAAAGGCAGCAGGATAAGCTCGGCTCTGCAGACTAAACAAGGTACAAGAAGCCAAGTCAAACAAAAGCCAGGGTTTTATGTTGGCCTGACTGGTGGGCTAGAAACAGCCCGGCCTCTTGGGAGGCCAGGCCCTGTGCCACCACCCAGAATCTCCTCTGGTGGCCTTTTTCCCTTTGCCATTGAGGACCAGACAGAAATATGTCCACAACATGTGACCACCTCTGTTTGTAGCACAGAATACACTTTCATCACATTACCCAAGAGATGAACAGACTGAGGGTCAGAGAGGGAAAGAAAGATACATATCCCAAGTTACACAGCAAGTCAGGCAGGCGGCTGGGACCCATGGCCTCCTGGCTCTTCCTCAGCCTCCCGGATTCTTCCGTGAATTAGTGGTGACTGACATATGAACACAGGGACAGGCGAAAGCAATATGCCAATTTCTATCCAAAGTATGGTCCTACCTGACTTCTCATTGGAGTCCATGAGCACAGGCCCAGGTTCAAGTTCTGTTCCTGCCCCCTTCTAGAAACCACAGCTTGGGCAAATTACTTCACCATTCTGAGCCTCATTTTGCTTATCTCAAAAACAAGAGAAATAATGGTATCCTCCCCCTCCCCCACCCAAGAGTTGTTGGGATAAGTAAATGAGTTAGTAACGGATACAGAGCATTTGCTGCATGCCTGGCATACTGTGAGCGCTCAACTACTGTCATTACTATTAGCAGCTCTGGCACCAGTCTGCTGGATGGCAGTGGCAAGGCCCTCCTGGATAGCTGGGACACTCCATCTCCCAAGCCTCTCCTTCTTCTCTCTCAAATAGCATGTCATAAATATTTCTTCTAACTCCAGGGCTCTGTGGTCTCTACTACCAGCTTTTCCCAACCCACATGAATCAATGGACTCCAGAGTCAGGGAAGGGGGCTGCTAGACTCTATCACTTCCCTGTTTTCCCTTTCGAGGCCAGACTGCTTGTCCTGCCCTGGGCTCTGCATATCGGCTCCCAGGAGTTCTGGGTCTGAGTTCCTGCAGCAGATGGTCTGTCCTTTGTCTGAGCAGCTGCGGAGTCATGCTTAGTGATGCCCCCCAAAGGTTTGTAAATAATTACAAATTATGAGACCTTGAGCCTTGGAGAGTTGGGAGAGTAAGGTTGGGGAAGAGGGTCAGGAATATTTGGGGGCTGCACAGGAAAACATCACTTTCATCTTCCCTGGCAGGGCTGCCCTAAGATGGAAAGAGACAAATCTTCCCCGCCTAATTTCTGGTCAAAACCACCAGAGAAAGGCCTCTACCCATCTCTGGGGGACTTAGGAGTCAGTCTCAATCAACTTCCTCAGACATGTGTCAAAAGGGGCCCTCTCCACAGTTCTAATTGCATGTGGATTGTTCTGGTTGTTTCTGAATGTAGCTTCCTTTCCACATTATAGAGCTCACTTCTGCAAAACAAGAATGATTTGACTTCAGGCCTGGGGCCATTTCTCATTCTTCCCTTTTGGTTTCCAACAGAAGCAAGAAGAGATCTGCCTCACGGGGATTAAAACAATACTGTTCTCTACCAGCTAGGGAGGTGGCAACAGGACGAAGTGTGAGGAGATTACATACCTGCCCCTGCTTACCTGTCTGTGTGTCAAGTTTAAGCCCCTGGAGGGTTTGTGTAACACTGTTTAGGAGTCTTGAAAAAGTGAGACCCTATTTGTGGGATTACAGGGCGTGGAGACATTCTCGACTTTCACACTGATGCTTCGGATGGCTGCCAGCCCTGCTCAGTCCTGCCAGGTGCCGAGTCCTGCAAAGAGATGATTTCTTCTAGTGTATTAGAAGTGAGTCACATCCCAGGAGTCATCCCCCATGCCCCTTATCTTTACAGCACACTCTGCCATTGGCCAGTCTGGACTCAAAATAATGTTTCCAGACACAAGCACAGTTGGGAAAATGATGGACTGTGTTAAAGGCTCCGCTCTTTTGGGTGTTTGTTGTGCATCTTAAGCTGATCAACTCCCCTCTCTGGTAATCTGTTATAAAAACACACAACCTATAGCCACCACTGTTGTTCAGATTTGGGTAAAGGCGCTTTCTGAAATGTCTGTTGTGGCACATATACACAATATACAATATACAAGTGTATATTGTGGCTTATCACTGTCAAATCTTATGGAATGATTTGACTCTTTAAACTATATATAAACACATATATATAATGTATAACTTTAATAAAAATAAAAACTTTTAAAAATGATGTATTAAGTATTTTACAGTTTAGATGAAGTATTTGAGAATAATTAGAGAAAAGTACATAGAAAACTAATCAAAGCAATTATTAATTCCAGGAAAACCAAAAAGTACAAGAAGAAAAACACATCATTTTTTTATAAGATTTTATTTATTTATTTGACAGACAGAGAGAGATCACAGTAGGCAGAGAGGCAGGCAGAGAGAGAGAGGAGGAAGTAGGCTCCCTGCTGAGCAGAGAGCTCCCTGGATCCCAGGACTGAAGGCAGAGGCTTTAACCCACTGAGCCACTAAGGCATCCCAGAAAAACACAGCATTTTACTTGACTTAACATTAAATAATATTTATGCAGTCATACCAATGAAAACACCGAATACTGACGAAAGCAAACATTGTGATAGCATAGTGAGGGAATCAGTAGATAATGGTTAAGATTTATAAATCAAGAAATAACAGTATAAGCACATCAATTAGAAATGTATAAAAGGCAGAAGAAACAACTAAAGGAATGGAAAGTAGTTGTCTGGAAGAAGCAGCCTTGTCAAATGAAAAAGGATGAGGAAGATAGTTATTTTTCATTATAAATAAGACTCTTCAATCAGAAAAAGACAATTATCATCTGATCTCTCTGATATGAAGAATGTGAGAGGCAGGGTGGTCATGGGGGGGAGGGAGGGAAAAAATGAAACAAGATGGGACCAGGGAGGGAGACAAACCATAAGAGACTCTTTTAATCTCAGGAAACAAACAGGTTGCTGGAGGGTCAGGGGGAGGGATGGGGTGGCTGGGTGATGGACACTGGGGAGGGTATGTGCTATGGTGAGTGCTGTGGACTGTGTAAGACTGATGATTCACAGACCTGTACCCCTGGGGCAAAAAATACATTATATGTTAATAAGTAAATAAATAAGAAAGACTTTTAGTAATATCAGACTTTTCAAGTTATGTTCATATATTCTTGGGTTAAAATGAAAATTAACTTAGAAAAATAAAACTAGAAGCAAGTGACAGCTATAAGAAGGGTAATTTAAGTTCCAGATGAAAAGAGAATTTTCTAATACCTAGACTTATCCAAAAGTGGAATTGGCTGCCCCTAGGGACAGTGAGTTCCCTGTCATCCAAAGTATTAAGCAGAAAGTATATGTCCATCTGTCAGAAGTGAGGTAGAGGATTCAGGTTTGGTTGGGAAATTTGACTAAATAAGCTTAAGGATCCCTTTCAACTCTAAGATCTTCTCCAATTCTATGCATCTGTGGAAGCTGGGATGTTACTGTCATTTATCTCTTAAGTAATTCAGTTATCTGTGCATTTAATAAGCACCTGCTTAGGGGCGCCTAGGTGGTTCAGTGGGTTAAGCCTCTGCCTTCAGCTCAGGTCATGGTCTCAGGGTCCTGGGATCAAGCCCTGCATCAGGCTCTCTGCTCAGCAGGGTGACTGCTTCCCCCTCTCTCTCTGCCTATCCTATCGGCCTACTTGTGATCTCTGTCAAATAAATAAATAAGATCTTTAAAAAACAAAATAAGCATCTGCTTAGTGCTATGTCTTCACCAGGTCTTGGGTAGGGGATAGAAGTGCCAAGATAAATATGACATAGTATCTGTCTACAAGAATCATTGAAGGTTAGTGCTAGAAATCTCCCCAGTGTTGTCTGATCCAACCCCTCATTATACAGAGAAGGCAACTGAGGCCCAGAGAAAGGCAGACACTTGCACAGTGTCACATTAGTGGCAGAGTCAAGCTTACATCTAGACCTCTTGATTCCTGTGCTAGTCCTCATTCCCTCACAATGCCTCCTCTGAAGAGCAATACCTCAAAAATGGTTCTAACAAAAATGAAGCTGATTCTTCATGGTATTTTTATTGATCTACATAGACATCATTGTGCAATGAACCTTATTTTAATTGTAACAAGGTTTGGCTTCCTGGATATCTCCTTCAGAAAGGCATGTGGTAAGCTTTCTGGAGACACCCAAAGTTCACTGAACCCAGACCTCCAAGTCATTCACCAGAAAGATCTAAAACAACAGAAATTAAACTGGCATTGCTTTGTCTCACCATCTCATGAGATGCGTGAGAATTCTTAAGTAAAGAATTACCGCCTGTGTCATGGGTAAAATCCCAAATCATTTTGTGGAGTTTGTTATTATTCCAACAGCTCTGAGAGCCAACATCTGCATGTTCCAACATCTTTGCAGTATCACTTCCTGGATCCTTTCTGTTTGATTTGGTATTCCTGTCTTTGCCACCTTGAAAAAAGTCCCACATCTCACTGAATTTCAGTTTTTCTTATCCAGTTTTTTGTTTGTTTATTTAAATAAGATGAGACCAGTGGTTCTCAGCCAGGGGCAATTTTGCCTCATCCCCCAGGGGACATCTAGCGATGTCTGGAAACATCTTTTGGTTGTCACAATTGGGGTGGGGTGCTACTGGCATCTAGTGGGGTAAAGGCCAGGGCGGCTGCTAAACATCTTACAGTGCACACAGCAGCCCCTCCCAACACAAAATGATCTGTTCCAAAATGTCAATACTGCTGCTGTTGAGAAATCCTGGACTAGAGTCTTTGGGTGCAAGGAACAGGAACTGAAGTCCAACTTGCTTAAGCAAAAGAAAAAAAAAAAAAAAAACAACAGGTGGTTACTGTTAAGATTTTCATTGGTTTAGAGATAACAAAAAAGAGCTTAAAAAACCTTCAGGATGGATACACTTTGGTGACTAGAATAAGTAATTCAACTCCCATCTAGACTGCCGCTCCTTTCTCTCTATCTAACTTTGGTTCTCATTCTTTCCATGTGACACAGGACTAGGCACCCAGATCTGAGCTCACATCTTCACAGCTTCACAACCAGAGACGAAAAGGTCCTTTTCTTTCAAGAAATTCTAGGGAAGGACTCTGATTGGTCAAATTTGGGTCACATGTTCATCCTTTGAACCAATAACTAAGGCCAGAAAGAGTGAAGTATCTAAAATGATTGGCCTAGAACATGCCCACCCCTGTGGCCAGAGGGAAGTCACTTGCCAAAGTGCAGGAAGGGGTTCTTGACAGAAAAGACAATAACCACTGCAGCCTGGAATAATAGGGTGATGAACTAAGAGTCGAACATCTTGACACTATTCTTGGCTCTGCCTCTAATTTGCTGTGTGATCTTGGACAAGTCCCTTTCCCTCTCTGGACCCCAGTCTCCCATCTTTGCAATGGAAAGATGGATCAGAAGTCAAAGGGATCCCCCATCTCTAACATTTGGTAACTTTTGTTGGTTGTTAAGTATTACTGATCACCCCAACAATGATATTTGAAAATACTTGTTAAACCTATCATGCTTTTAGATTGGCTGGCTCCAGGATATAATATAGTCTAGAAATATCTAAAAATTGTTCAAATGATTTTAGTTATTCGATCTTTCCCAACTTTTAATGATAATGAGAACAGCAGCAACTAAAATGCTTTAGCATCTATTTATATTTTCAAAATGGTCCGTGCACTTCTCAATTCTTACATAATATGCAACCCTTATGGACTCACAAAAACCACTTATATATTAATTATTTAAAAGAATCAGTGGTTGCCTTTAAAAAAAGTTCAACATATGAATAAAATCTACTTTCAGTATATAGATATTGTATGTTAAACCTTATTATGAAACGTATATCATCAAATAAAATAGATGGTGTTGGGAAATCCCCCAACAATATGGAAGATAAGGCAAAGATTTCATTATCGCCACTCATTCATTTAAGAACCGTTCCCTGAGTGCTTGCTATGTGTCAGACGCTATTCACTGACTGCCCCTGGGCAACTTACATTCCGTGGACACAGCTACGTTCTAGTGACTGAAGACAGATTTCTTGAATCCTAGCCCATTATCAAGAGGCAGTCTCTCCAACTCCCAGAGAATTCCCACTTACACGCTGCACCTCGGCAAACAGAGCTCCCAGCTCCATCACACCTCTGTTACTGGGAATCCTTTTGCGCTCTCCACATTTTTATCACCTCCTCTGAGAAATCTCCTTGACACTTCTCTTCCTACCTCACAGATTCCGTCCTGACTTCCTCTGTGCCCTCAGAACTTCTTGCACATGTCTACCACATAATACGTCTCACTCGACATCAGAATTACTTATGTCACATTGAACTATAGCTTTCTCTAGGGAAAAGAAAGGTTCTAATTTATCTGAGGATTTTCAGAGCTACCCTCATTCGCTAAGGTGCTCAGGCCAGAAACCTGGGCTTCATCTTCCATGAATCCCTTGTTCTTGCCTCCTACGTCCACCTAAGGCTTGTCATGTCTACCTCTGTGCACACCTTCATCTCTGGATCAATCAATTACTTCCCTTGGGCTAGATTAATCTTGCCCCAACCCTCATAGCCTAGGTAACTCATTAATCTTGACTTCCTGTAAGATTCCTGCCTTAATTCCTATCCTCTGACCCCAGGCTAGGCTGAGTGTTCTCTGGGTAGTTTAGGTCTCCTGTGCTTCCTACTTTATACAGTGACTGCTCTTCTCTCCTATTGGAACTATAAACCTAGGAGGCCGGGTTCTTATTTATAAGTGTACCCCCATCTCCCAGCCTATTGCCTGAGATGTGATGAGTCACCACTGATGACTTTGTAAATAAATGCAGGAACAAACCTGTTTGGCGTCAGAAAGCCTGGATGCTACTCAGATCTGCCACAGTTAGCTAACTGAGTCACTATGAACTTAACTTCTCTGAGCCTCAATGTTCTCATCTGTTAAATTGTCACAATAAGTCCTCCCAGTCTACCTCCAGGGATGAACATAAAACTCAAATGAGATAATATATAGGAAAGCTATTTATAGCCTCTAAATTGTTTTACACATGTAAAATGTTATTTCTAATTGCTTAGCGTTTGGGTTATGGGGTTTGTTTGTTTGTGGGTTTTTGTTTTTGTTTTTTTTTGCTTTTTCTCAGAGTTATTTCAGATATAACTACGGATTGCTCCTGCTCGTAAATTCCTTGTAGGTGCAGAATCCAAGAAGAAAAAGTTACTGCTGCTCATCTCTGAGAAGATTTAGAACTTAAATGTTTTGAAATTTTTTTAAATAGTTAAAAGAACATTTTTAAAAAGATTTTTATTTATTTATCGGGGGTGGGGGGAGAGAGCGAGCACAGGCAGACAGAATGGCAGGCAGAGGCAGAGGGAGAAGCAGGCTCCCTGCTGAGCAAGGAGCCCAATGTGGGACTCGATCCCAGGACGCTGGGATCATGACCTGAGCCGAAGGCAGCTGCTTAACCAACTGAGCCACCCAGGCGTCCCAAAAGAACATTTTTAATACAAATTGTACCGGAGGCACTGCTTTAAGTAACCTAAGTTTCCCTTAAGCAGTAAGTACCAAACTGATACAAATTAAATAAACTCACCCACTATAATATTGGTATAAGAGAAAAGAACTGACAATTTAGAACAGCGTAAAGGGAAAAAAAAATTCAAAGCAACCTTAAGTTCAGCTTTACACCTATTAAATTAGCAAAAACATTTTAAAATGATGCCTCTCAAAGCTCCTGTGGTTACAGAAAAGCCAATATGCACATACACTGCTGCCTGGATATAAATTTTTTGCTCCTTGGAAAGCAAATTGATAAAATCTATCAAGAGCAAAAAATAATTCTATTCTTGGAAATCCAGCTTAAGAATTTAACAGATTAAACAGGCTTTGTGCACAAAAACATATAGCATTAACTCATAAATAAACAAAAAGTGCAAACATTTATAAGAGTGGAGAAGTGGTTTGGTAAAGCACGTTGCATCCATTGGATGAAATATCTGATAGCCATTAATAGCAATCATTTCGGATGCATGGCCATGGCACCCTTGCCCTGCCCAAGAAACCCCTGTGACTACTGTTGAATGGCTTCTTCGTATCAGGAAAGGGCCAAGCTTTTAGAACAGAACCTCACTCAAGTCTTTAAACAAGTCAAAGCCAAGTTCTCCAAGATGTTTCAGTGAAGGTATTCAGCTTAAGTCAGGGACTACAAGATACCATGTGGCAGTGAGTTGGCAGGAGGTGGCAATGGGCACTCTAACCTTTCAGGAGTTTGATAACTTACTGTGACTCTGCTCACGATGGGACTATCCACATTCCTCTGGCCTTGAAGGAGACTGTGGACACGGGAGCAAGGCTGTGCTCCTGCAGGCAGCTCACAATCAAAATTAGAAGGAAGGCCAGACCCCTTGGAAAGAAGGAGTCAAGTGCATTCAAAGAGTCTAGGGGGAGTCTTTGACTCTGTACTCCCTACAAAATATACTTGTATGGTACCTTCTCCTGGAATCTGGACTGTTCCTGGGACTCACTTGTAACTATAGAATATGGCAAAGTGAGGAGCACCTGGATGGCTCAGTGGGTTAAAGCCTCTGTCTTCGGTTCAGGTCATGATCCCAGAGTCCTGGGATAAAGCCCTGCATAGGGCTCTCTGCTCAGCAGGGAGCCTGCTTCCTCCTCTCTCTGCCTGCCTCTCTACCTACTTGTTATCTCTGTCAAATAAATAAATAAAATCTTAAGAAAAAAAAAAGAATATGGCAAAGTGATGCTGCAGGCCTTCTGAAGATAGGTCAGTAAAAGCTTTCCAGCTTATACTGGGGTCTTTCGGAACACTCTAGGAGAGCCCTGGACCACCACATAAGAAGCCCTGTGACTGCCATCCTGGAGAAGCCATGTATAGGCACTCAGGTTGACAGTCCCAGCAGAGATAAATTCTCTAGCCTCTAAGGCATTACACATATAAGCAAAGCTGTCTCAGATCCCCCCAGCCATGCCATCCACAAGCTGATTACCCCCAAGTGACCTCAGTTGATACCATACAGAGCATAGAAGTTGATCAGGGAAAAAAAAAAAGAATTGATCAGCTAGCTTACCTTGGCCTAAGTTCCAGACCCTCAATATTATGAGACATAATAAAATGGTTGTTATTTTAAGCCACTAACTTTGGGGGTAATTATCACACAGCCGTATATAACCAGCACATCAACTTTGGAGGATGTTTGAAAATAAATTCATAATTCCATAAACAAGTAAATGAAGTTAAAGAATCAAGCTTCTATCCTGCCTTTCCTTTATGAACCACACTTCTGAGTAACCAAATAGTTGATGAGATGGAGCCCTTTTTACAGAAGAATTATAGCTAATAAATGTGTGGGAATATCAGAATAAGAATACTATTAAAATAAATAGAATATTTAAAATTCCTGATGAAATAATAGCATGAGGCAATGATCATCGATGACTGCTAAAATCATTAGACAAAAGGCAAGTGAGGAACATTATAATGAATAGATCAGGCTGAAAGCACCTCAAGCCACTAACTGATATCTTCTTAACAAGCCAAGCCAAGAGAAAACCAGCCCTTATGGGCCTCCTGGTGTGAGGCAACAGGAAGTACACAGCACCAACTCTGAAACTTTCTTACCCCCAAATCAAATCTGAACCTGGCAGAACTTCTGGATTTCATCCCGGAGACCAGAAGAACATGTTAAATGATCTCTGGGGGTTGTAGTCAGCAAAATACAAAACATGGAAAATTCTACAAGGCAAACAACCAAGTTTCTTCAAAATATATATATATATATATATTTTTAAATTGAGGAAGAAGGGGAATCTACTGATTAAATAATACTTAGAAGATATACCAACCAAATTCAATGTGTAGACTATTTCTGGATACCAATATATATATATATTTGAAAATATATATTTTGAACAAGAAATTAATTTTTAATCACTAAGTGATTAAAAATCATTAAATCATTAAATGATTAAGAAATCATTTTTATTTGTTAAGTGTGGTAGGATATCGTAGATAATTTTTAAAGCATCTTTATCCAGGGCACCTGGGTGGCTCAGTCAGTTAGGCATCCAGCTTTGATTTCAGCCCTGCCTTGGGCTCCATGCTCAGCTCAGAGTCTACTTGAGATTCTTTCCCTCTTCCTCTCCCTCCCCCTCTGCACTTCTCCCTGCTCATGTGTGCACGCACATGCTCTCTACCTCAAATAAATAAATAAAATATTTTTTAAAAAATAAAAAAGCAGTGCACCTGGGTGGCTCGGTCATTAAGTATCTGCCTTCAGCTCAGGTCACGATCCCAGGGTCCTGGAATCAAGTCCCACATCAGGCTCCCTGCTCAACGAAAAGCCTGCTTCTCCCTCTCCCACTCCCCCTGTTTGTATTCCCTCTCTTGATGTCTCTGTCTCTCTATCAAATAAATAAATAAAATCTTCAAAAATTTTTAAAAATTAAGAAGCATCTTTATCTTTTTAAATTTAAATTCAAGTTAGCTGACGTATAGTGTAGTATTAGTTTCACAGGTAGAATTTAGTGATTCATCAATTGCATATAACACTCAGTGCTCATTACATCAAGTACCCTCCTTCATGCCCATCACCCAGTTACCCCATTCCCCACCCATTTCCCCTTCAGCAACCCTCTGTGTGTTCCCTATCATCAAGTATGGTTGCCTCTCTGTTATTAACTTCTTTTATGTTTCCTTCCCTTCCCCTGTTCATCGGTTCTGTCTCTTATATTCCAAATATGAGTGAAATCATATAGTATTTGTTTTCTATGACCGACTTATTTCACTTAGCATAATATACTCTAGTTCCATCCAAGCTGTTGCAAATGACAAGATTTCATTCTTTTTGATAGCTGGATAATATTCCAGTGTGTGTGTGTGTGTGTGTGTGTATACACACATATAAAGCTGTGGTATATATATGTGTGTGTGTGTATACATGCACACATACACACACACACATATATATACCACAGCTTTATCTATTCATCAGTCAACAGACACCTGGGTTCTTTCCATATTTTGGCTATTGCAGACACTGCTACTATAAAACTGGGGTGAATGTGTCCCTTTGGATAGATACCTAGTAGTCTAATTGTTGGATCATAGCATAGTTCTATTTCTAACTTTTTGAGGAACCTCCATACTGTTTTCCAGAGTGGCTACCAGTTTGCATTCCCACCAAGAGTGTAAGAGAGGTCCTCTTTCTCTGTATCCTTGCCCACATCTATTGTTTCCTGAGTTGTGAATTTTAGCCATTCTGACCAGTGTGAGGTTGTATCTCATTGTGGTTTTGATTTGCATTTCCCTGACGATGAGAAATATTGAACACTTTTTCATGTCTGTTAGCCATTTGTATCTCTTCTTTGGAGAATGTCTGTTCATGTCTTCTGCCCTTTCTTGACTGGATTTTTGGCTTTTGGGGTGTAGAGTTTGATGAGTTCTTTATAGATTCTGCATAATAGCCCTTTATCTGCTATGTTATTTGCAAATATCTTCTCCCATTCTGTAGGTTGCCTTTTAGTTTTGTTAATCATTTCCTTTCCTGTGCAAAAGTTTTTTTTATCTTGACAAAGTCCCTTTTTTTTTTTTTTTTTTTTTTTTTTTTTTTTTTTTTGCTTCTTTTCCCTTGCCTTTGGAGACATGTCTAGCAAGAGTTTGCAGTGGCCAAAGTCACAGAGTTTACTACCTCTGTTCTCTAGGATTTTGATGGATCCCATCATTTAGGTCTTTGGACCATTTTGAATTCATTTTTGTGTATGATGTAAGAGAGTGTAGTCCAGCTTCATTCTTGCACATGTGGCTGTCCAATTTTCCTAATAGCACTCATTAAAGAAACGTTTTTTTCCCATTGGGTATTCTTTCCTGCTTTGTTGAAGATTAGTTAACCACAGAGTTCAGGGTCCATTTCTAGGTTCTCTATTATATTCCATCCATCAATAGGTCTGTTTTTGTGCCAGTACCATACTGTCTTGGTGATTACAGCTTTGTAATAGAGCTTGAAGTCTAGAATTGTGATGCCACCAGCTTTGGTTTTCTTTTTCAACATTATTTTGACTATTTGGAGTCTCTTCTGGTTCCACACAAATTTTAGAATTGTTTGTTCCAGCTCTGTGAAAAATGCTGTTTTTTTTTTTATAGGGATTGCTTTAAATATGCAGATTGCTTTCAGTATTATAGACATTTTAACAATATTTGTTCTTCCAAAATAAGGATAAAATGTTCTTCCATTTCTTCGTGTCTCCTTCAATTTCTTTCATAAGCGTTCCATAGCTTTCAGAGTAAAGATCTTTTGCCTTTTTGGTTAGATTTATTCCTAGGTATCTTATGGTATTTGGTGCAATTGTAAATGGATCAGTTCCTTGATTTCTCTTTCTGCTGCTTCACTGTTGATGTGTAGAAATGCAACAGACTTCTGTGCATTGATTTTATATCGTGAGACTTTACTGAATTCCTGTATCAGTTCTAGCATTTCTTTTGGTAAGAGTCTTTTGGTTTTTCTACAGACTATCATGTCATCTACAAGAAGCATCTGATTTGGATGTCTTTTATTTCTTTTTGACATCTGACCGCTGAGGCTAGGACTTCCAATACTATGTTGAACAACAATGTTGAGACTGGACATCCCTGTCATGTTCCTGACCTAAGGGGAAAAAAACATCTTTATCTTTAGAGATAAGAGATGTATATATCTCAGATGCATCTGGGATTTCCTTTAAAACATCCAGTGGTAAGGTGATAGGAGTGGATTTGGTATAAATGAAGTAAGACCAGCCATATATGTTGGATATTATTAAACCTAGGTGGAGATGTGGGGGTTTAACACATTAATAGCTCTACTTTTTGTACATAATTTAAATTTACACTAAAAAACTTTAAAATTAGTAGCTCTAGCCAAAACAATGGGGGGAGGTGTTTTAGTGATGCATCACTAAGTGATCTGAGTGCAAGAGAGACAGACTTTACCTCTTCCCCTCTTGCCAAATCCCCCTGCACTTACAAGACTAGAAACCTAAAGAGGCGTCTGAAGTCACATTTTAAGGATGCATAATGGAGGGGAGTTTGGAGAGGGAACAAAATTATTAAGGAGGATTATACTGTCACCACTTGACACAATGGGGATTGCTGCTTTTAACTGCTTTAAACAAGTCTTACTTCATACCAGAGCTTCTACTCAAGAAGGCGTCGCCATGGGAAATGGATCCTGCCCAGATCAAATCTTTCTTCCCCGCTTGGTCTTTGAGTACATGTTCCTTCCGTCCAGGGCAAGAGAATGAAGGTGGTTCTTACAATGCACTTGAAATTCTTTTTTTCTCTTCATGGTGTCCTTGCAGCCAGGTGTCTTGGAAGGCCCAGGAATGGAGGCACCTCTGGTTAGACAGGCTGTCCTGCCTGAGAGGGGGACCAGGTCACGTTTCTGCCTTTCCATGGGTCTATTTCCTTCAGATGCAATGACAAGCAGTATAGCATAGGGTCAGCCAGTGTGCTCTGGACACAGCTGGTCCTGCAAGTCATCAGCTGAGCAATCTTCTATCTAGTTGCACTCCTGAAAGCAAGTTGGGTAACTAGCAGCTCTATTGGAGTCATCCACAAAATTACAGCCAGAGTTCTCACTCTTGCTGTGTCTGCTCAAACTGGTACCATCATACCCAGAAATATGGCCTCAGTATGTGCAGTCAGTTTCTGTCAGTACTTGAAGTATACAGGCTTCATCAAGTCAGATTAAGTGATCACCCTTCAGTGGATTATCTAAGACAACAATCTGATGAAGAACACAATGCTAGCTCTTAGTACATTTTTCTTTTTAATTAAATAAAAAAGAAGTAGTGGGGCAGCTGGGTGGCTCAGTCAGTTGAGAATCTGCCTTTAGTTCAGGTCATGATCTTCAGGTACTGGGATCGAGCCCCATGTCCATCTGTCTAGCTCCTTGCTCAGCAAGGAGTCTTCTTCTCTCTCTCTCTCTCTCTCTCCCCCTCCTTTTGCCCCTCCCCCCTGCTCAGGCACACACTCTCCCTCAAGTAATAAATCAGAAAGGAAGGAAGGAAAGAAGGAAGGACAACTTCCAGCTTACATTCTTGTTGAAAGAAGAAAATTAGATAATGTATATATAAAGCACTCAGCATGGGTTCTAGTATAGAGACAGATTTCAATAAATGGTTATTACTAGAATTTATTACTCCATAAAATGTGGATTGGCCTAAAAGTCATTAAAGGTCCTCCTTAGTCTAACGTTGGATGAGTCATTCATTTATAAACAGCATTTTTCATCAAGCCACGTGCCTGAGAGGGGGACCAGGTCACGTTTCTGCCTTTCCATGGGTCTATGCTAGGTGGAGACAAACCTGGCAGGACAGCTGGGGGCTAAAGCGTCCAAGGCAAAAACTCTACTCAAAATTACTCTTAAATACTCAAAATTACTCTTAAAATCCCTCAACCATCAGCTGACCTCCCAACCATTTGTTCAGAGGTGCTGAAAGGGGTGCTACTAGGGGGAGCTACATGGTCTGGGCCATGGAGTGACGGTGGCTGAGGGATATTTCAGAATGTGGCATCCTGTCTCCTCTCAGGATCTGGAAGATAAGAGCCTTAAACTCTCCTCCATTCAGACCTTTGCCTTTGAACCTCCAACCCCAGTGCTGAATGAGAAAATGGAGAGCAGCCTCAGTGGTCACCTTCCATCAAGTTCAGGGTCACCATGAGATGGTCATCTCCCCGCAAATGGGAGTACGCTGCTTTGGTAGGCTTCTCACACCTCCCTGCGGCAACCAGGCCACCACAGCCTGTTCTCAACATTCCGCACTAATGCACTGAGCGCCTTCCATGAGCAGTGTTTTGTGCTGATCTCTGGCAGGAATGGAATAAGCCAAAGGTGGTTTCCCCCAGGACTGTATAGACATGGGCGCCAGCCACAGTAAGGTATGGCCAACAAGGCCACAAAAAGGGCCAGAGATGGGCTGTGAGGAACTAGGAGATAGGAAGAGCTCCCAACCTTCCTGGGAGGTCACCTTGGACCTGACCCTTGGAGGACAGTGATGATTTGAGGGGCAAAACATTGGGGAAAGGGTGCCACAGGATGAGGAGACAGCATGACGAGACATCATGGTGGGAAAGATGGGCTGTGTCCAAGTCATACCAGGAGGATCATGTGATTGGTTAAAAGGAGAGGTGAGACTGGCGATATCAATAGGGCCAGGTGTGAAAGGCCTTAAGGTCAGACCAAGAAGACTGGACTTTATTTTCTAGGCAGCAGAGAATCAAGGGACTGGGGATGGGAAGGGAAGAGGAGTCCAGTTGGGTGTAAAGCTCTCCTCCCCAACCCTGCCCATACCCTCATGGGATGTTGCATTGTGCCCTCCCAGATTTGGAAAGCCCCAGTTATAAATCTTTCAGACTCAAGGTATAAATCTTTCAGAGTAGCTTCAGCAGAACTTTAGGGGTCAAGAGAGACAACCTTTCAGGCTTCTCTACACAACTGCCCTTCATTTGTGGAGACGCACATTAAGATGGAGCATGAGTGGTGAAGGCAATGAAGTGAAGGGCTCCTGGCAAAGTAGCAGACTAAGGATCCTGGAAGATCCCCACCAACAAAATACCCAGATAAGCTGAGCAATACTGTTTTAGTCATTTTAAAGATATGAGGACTGTCACAGGGAAGTAAGGACATTTCTAAGATCAAAACAAAGGGAGAGCTGCAAACACAGGCAGGTAGAGAGCTGCAGCAGGGTCACAGAGGAGCTGTCAGGGTGACAGGGGAATGAGGAGTTTGCCTCCCAAGCCGGAAGTAGGTTTGGTAAGGATTGTGCTAGAAGGACCCTGAAAGTCTCACTCTGTGTGTGCTTCTGAGTCCCTGGCTGCCCTCTGCATAGAGTGCCTGGAAAACCCAGGAATATTTTGTCTAGGGAGACGACTGGTATAATGGAGAAAGAGCCTGACCTGGTCTCTAACCTCCATTACCACTCCTCCCTTCTCCAAGCCTAGATTTTATTTTGTTACAACTGACCACCACAAGTGACCTCACACGGTGGCTGGGACAATTTAGGCACTTCACTCAGCAAATCCATATTGAGCAGGGAGTATGACAAGTGCTAGGATATGGAATTGAACAAGATAAAAAAAAATCCCTGCTTTCAAGGAATTCATGTTCTAGTGAGTGAACAGAGAAAACAGAAAACAACATGCAAAAGAGGTAGTAAAGATATGCACGAGGTAGAGAGGAGGGAGCTTTCCAGAGCCTTGGCCTGCAGGCTTTGGGAGGAGGTATCTGAGCTGAGTCAAGAAGACCAAGTAGGAGTGGCTCACCAGAAGGCAGGGAAGGCATTCCAGCTGGGAGCAGAGCCCCAAGCCTGAAGCAGGGAATTACATATGGTGTGGTGTGGCTGGGCGATAACAGTGCCGTTGGGGGTGTGGTGGGAAAAAAAGGCCAATAGGGACGGAGCTCACATGGCTAGAAGATGAGGCCTCGCATAGGTGCCAATGAACTTATGTGAATTTCAGAGAAACCCCATCCTCCTTCCAATAATTCACAATCCTCCTCCCACAGCATGACACATAGGACTGTCATCAGGGTAAGTCAAGCTACTCTTGTCAGTTTGCCTGGGTTCCCCAGAAAGCTGAGCATGAATCAGGGTGCTTATGAGCTACTCTTTTATTGGGGAGCTACTCTTTTATTATTATTATTATTGTTTATTAGGGATAAAGGAGTAAAGCAGGAGAGAAGGCCAATACAAGATGGCCACTGCCAGATGAGCCTCATTTCAAGCTCATGGAAATGCCCCCAGGCAATCTGCTTTTGAGGTAGAAGGACTAATTGTCCTGGTTTTCATAGGACTGAATTGCAGAGGATTTCCCAGGACATGAGACTTTGAGTACTAAATCCAGGAAAGTCTCAGGCCAGCCAGGGTGAGTTTGTCTGCCCTGGTCTCAGGACTGCCTTCCGGGGAGAAGGTGATGCCTTTCCCAGAGTTTAAAAAGTTTCTCCCACAGAGGGCTCATTTCCCCTGCAGTATCTCTGGGCTGCACATGTGTGGGCATCACATGGGCTCTACAGCAGAGTAAACAGGGAAGTCCCAGGGTAGAGGAGAGAGTCATGCAACATGGGCCAGGGTAAGACACTATCAGAGTGAACCCACAGGAGGCTGGCATCCACACAACGGTGGTTACCATAGCAGCAGTGTGAGTAAGAGGTGGTGAGGCTGAGAAAATCCAAGTGGTGCATCCTTCACCCCTAACTTAAAGATAGTAGTCCAGGTAATCTTCTACCTTCACTTTGTGAGCTCTCAGGAGTGTGCAACAATCAGCTTCATGTCTTGGTCCCCTCCCCATGTCCACCACAAATACAGCAGATAAGTATTCTTAAATTATAAAAACCCTAAATATCAACTAGGGGATAGAAGAAAGATATCCCAAGATTGTAAGGGATTACAGGTCATCAGTAGGTGGACATCTTTAATAGACATGTAAACACTAAACAACAGAAAGTTGCAACCAGATCTAATGCAGAAGCAATGAGAACAGAGTATTAACTAGAGTTGCTCTGACTCCAGATCCCTCACCTCTTAATCTCAGAATTCTAAACTGCTCTTTTTTTTTTTTTTTTAAGATTTATGTTTGTTTATTTAACAGAGAGACAGAAAGCGCAAAGCAGAGGGAGCAGCAGGCAGAGGAAGAAGCAGGTTCCCCACTGAGCAAGGAGCCCGAAGTGGGACTCGATCCCAGGACCCTGAGATCATGACCTGAGCCAAAGGCAGATGCTTAACCAACTAAGCCACCCAGATGCCCTCTGGAATTGCTCTCCTAACTCAATTTGAAGCCACTGGATGCTCTTGCCATGGTACCCACATGCCTCCTCAGCATTAAAGCAGCAGCTAAAAATCACAGGAGTGGATGAGACTGCCCAAAAGAAAGTCTATAGAATGACAAGGGCTGTAAGACAAGGATGGATCCCGAAGAACACTAACACTTTTAAAGAGATCAGTTGAGAAGGAGCCCACAAAGGAGACAAGTAAGAGTAGGATCAGGAAAATTCAATGTTTTGTGTACCAAAGTTGTAGTACCAAAATGAAAGACTCCTCAAATGCAGGAGAGAAAAAAAGTTAAGTCAGAAAATACTGAAAAGCTTCTAAAAGCTATTAGGGGTTCCTGGTGTCCTTAGAGAAACCTAGGTGGGGGCAGGAGGCAGAGTGCAGTGAGCTCAGGAGTGAATAAGCAGTGAGGAAGTAGGAATAGTGAATACTCACTACTCTTTAAATAAATCTGGATAATTAGCAAACCAGCTGAAAGGCAAGAAGACAAATGTTGGAACAAGGTCCTAGAGCTAGCTGGAGGGATTGAAAGAGGTCCAGAGTGTAGGTGGGTAAGACTGCCCTTGAAAAGAATAAAGAGCATCCTGACAATGAGAAAAAGAGAATGATGTTGGATTTGAGGGTAGGAAAGTGGGGGGAAGACTGGAGGGTAACACTTGATGTCTCAGTTGTTCCACAAAGTAGGACATAGAGAGAGGAGTATGAGAAATTAAAAATGGGGTATGAACAGTTGTTCAGAGAAATGGAAGGAAAAGTAAAAGAAGAGACAAGTGGTCCTAAGAGCCTAGCTGATATTGAAGACCTTGAATGTGTTGTTATACATAGTGATTTGTTCATTCATTTGTTAATTTACCCATTTGGGCCACATCAATGTTTGTTGGTTCCCAATAGAAACATCAGTCAATGACCTAGTTTTGGTCATACAGATATATGTGAGTTTCATGAAGATCAGAGCTCCATGGTGTCATCAAGGATCATGACTCCATCAAGGCCACACCTACCAGCTGATCTTATCCCCCACCTCAACGTCCACTGTCAGGTAGATGCTGATGACCTCCAAATCACTAACCCTAGTTCAAATCTTCCCCTGGGATTTAAGATGAGCACATACCCAATAGATACCTCAATCTCAACATATCCAAATCCATACTCACCAACTTCATCCCTAAACCTTCTCCAGAAGGGGAGTGCATCTCCCTAGAGATATCCTTGTGTGCACAAGGGTATCAGGTTTCCTTTTCAATATCTAATTCTTTGCTTGGTGCTAGAAATTCCATCTCCTCGTTCAGGTTGAGAATCATGACATTCAGGGGCTACACATGGCCTTACCCCCCTGAAGCCCCAAAGATATGTTTAAATATTATTTCTTGACTCCCCTAGAAAGACTGCACCCTCACACCATGACTAACTGTAGTGGCCTACAATTAACCAACACCACCCAGCACTGAAGGTGTCTTCAAGACACAGTCCAAGCACCAGCTCAGGGGTCCTACCAAAGAACTGATGTCAGTACTTGAGATCAAGGAACAGAACAAACAGATCTAAATTCATACCATCACCTTATCTTGGCCAACTGTATCCAACCTCCCAAAGCCAAACTACAGACACAATTCCACTGTAAAATAGTTTAGACCAGAGCCCTGCTGGAATGACAAATGGATTTCGTCCTCTCTACCAGCTCTGATGGATTAACAATTGTGACTCAAGTTGTGAAGTTTTGTGGAACCTTGACCAGACTCATCAGGAAAAAGTGTGCGAATCAATTGGTCATGTCTGCCACAGGGACAGGCATGAAGTACAAAAGAACTTCACATATGAAAAGGCATCATTAGATTATAAGCCTTCCAGGGGACCTCAATTAAAGACTTGCAAGTCTTAATACTGGTCATGGAGCATGTGGTTGTTTTATGGGCGCATGTTTATTCATTCATTCATTTGTTCATCTGTATTTATTGAATGTATTTATTGAATGTCTACTATGAACCAGATACTGGCCTGGATACTAGGAGCACAACTGTAAATAAGACAAAAAAGATCCCTGCTCTCACAGGGCTTTCATTTTAGCAGGTGTGCAACAAATAAGAAAACATTAGTTAGAGATAAGTGCTACACAGATCATTAAAGCAAGATGATGTGATTCAGATTATCTGGGTGACTCCTTTTGATCGACTGTGTGTCAGGGAAAGATGAGAAACGATCTGGAGAGAGTTCCAGGCAGAGGGAACAGTTAGTAAAAACTTTAAGGCAGGAAACAATTTGTATTCAAGGAATGGAAAGAAGGCCAGTGTAAATGATGAGGAAGAGACTGGTTCAAAAGATGCTGGAGATATAAAGAGAAGCTGGGTCACACAGAGCTTTGTAGGCCAGGATGCGGAGTTTAGACAACAATTCTTGGTGCTTTGAAAAATATTTAAGGGTCTTAAGCAGAAGAGTTGGCATGATCTGATTTATACTTTAAATTAATCGCTCTGGTTGCTGAGTGAAAATTAGATAGTAGAGGAAAAGGACAGAGACAGGGAGACTAGTTAAGAGGCCACTATAGTAATTCATGAAGAGTTGATGCTGGCTGGGACCAAACGTCAGAGTGCTCCAAGTCCTGACTGTAGATCCCCTTCTCTACGTCTTCTGCTGGTGATCTCTTCTGGTCCAAAACTTTGGAAACACTCTATGCAGTGGTGTCTCCCAAAACTCTTATCTTCTGCTCTGCCTATCTCTTGGACCTTGACTCATAAATACCCAAATTCATACTGAGTATCTCCACTTGGGTGTCTAACGTATCTCAAACTTAACTTGTACCAAATCAAACTTTTGATTCCTCTCACCCTTAAACCTCTTCTTCCCTCTGCCTTCCCTATTCCAGTAAATACCCATTCACGCAAATTATCAGAGCTAAAACCTTCAGATATGTCTTTGATTTCTGATTTTCTCACCCCTCATACCACCTCCTGTTGTCTTTCCCTAGAACTTACCAAGCATTAAAATTTGATCACACAAGGGAAGATGAAACAAAGATATGAGGTGGAGAGGCCAGCATGTCGGATGGCTCATTCATGTGGATGTTGAAGTCATCAGGAATGATATCACAAAAAAGAACAGACAGGAAGACAGTATGTCAGTGCTAAAGATACTAATGAATGAGGGTAAAGAGTGCATTAATGTGTACTTTAAAGGAGCGAAGTTTTGAGGGAAGAGGGAGAAGAAACAGATTTGGAATCAACAGTAGGCCCTACCTAACCCAACCCACTTGCCCCACCTACCCCACCCCAGACCCTCTGGTAGCCAGTGTTTAAGAGGAAAGACTCCCTCCGGTTAAAAGGATTATAGAAGAAATGGTGTCACAAGCAGACATCCAGTTTTCACTTGGTACAAAAGGGGGAGTGAATTTAGAGAAGAGGTTGAGGATATTGGGGAAAGTATAATTAACATCCACGAGTTCACAAACCCACAGGTAAAGAGTCTGGGAGCACCAGAAAGGGTGGAAAATGGAGTCAGACTAGAGATTACTTAGAGTAGCACAGGGATTAGGATCCCACTGACCTGTGATTTTGGGTTTCTGGAGATAATTGAGGTAAACAGAACTATGGGGAATCAGGATTTCCTAGAGAAAGATGGCCTTGAGACAGAAGGCTCATGGCTGTGGGCAACAATCTTCTGTGCTGGTGAGAGGTGCAGAAATCACAGAGTGCGTGCCTGAAGGGATTGTTCTCCTAGGGGGCCTTCACTGTGAAGGCTTTGGGGAGAGGCTATCTACGTTGATACTGGATCCTTAGAGGCAACTTTGCTCTCAGGTGATGCAGTGCTATGGTAATCTGGAGTATAAGATACACTGAACCTGCCACTTTACCTGTGGGTGGTTCGGTGGTGTGGGACAGCCTCCAGACTCTCTCCCGATGAGTGCCATTAATGTAAACACCACAGTGACTTCTCAGTTAGAGTCTGTAGATCCATCCTCAGATTTTCAGGAGGAACTGTAATTCTTCTATCTTGATAATAATCTTAATAAAAAAATAAAATCGTAATCTGCATCACCTAGGGGTGAGTTTACCAGAGAAAACCCAGGACTCACAGTTAAATCTGAATTTCAGATAAACGACAAATAGTATTTTAGTATAAATATATCCCAGATATTGCATAGGACATATCTAAATACTAAAAAATTATACTTTACCCCTAACTACTGCCACATCATTATCAGCGCCTGTATTCGTCAGCATTCTTCAGAGATCCACAGGATGAATGAGAAAGCTGGTGACCCAGGAAAGCAAATGATGTACTTCCAAGTCCAAAGGTCTGAGAACCAAGTGATTTGATGGTATAGTTCTGGTCTGAAGGCCAACAGGCTTAAGATCCACAAAAAAGCCAGTATCCCATTTCAAAAGAAATCAGGCAGAAAGAACTCTCTCTAACTCAGGAAAGTGCTGGCCTTTTAAACGGGTCCATTAGATTACTATCCTTAGTTTGAGAAACACATTTATAATGTAAATGAGTTTTGACCCTTTTGGGGGAGATTTGCATTTTGGAGCATTTCATTTGTAGAATTCATTGAACTAGATGCTATTAAACCTTTTTGTTCTTTTAAGATTTATTTATTTATTTTAGAGAGAATATGCGGGCGAGGGGGAGGGGCAGAGGAAAAGAATCTCAAGTAGACTACCGCTGAGCAGGGAGGCCCATGCAGGCTCTATCCCAGGACCCTGAGTTCTTGACCTGAACCGAATCAAGAGTCATATGCTTAGCCAACTGAGCCACCCAGATGTCCCTAAATTCTTTTAAATATTTGAAAAGAGTGCATACACCATGTGCTATACTGATTTGGAAAATGGTACCCATGCGTATTTCCTCTCAGATATACACAAAGCATTTTAGCAAATAAAAGGCTCTGAGAAATCCAACAGAAAAAAATATCAAATACTTCCAGCAGTGTTTCCCAAGCTTATATGAGCAAAGAATATCTCTTCCACTTTTTTCTTTGAAAAATCAGTTTGAAAAACACTCATCCATAACACTACCCAAAATAGGGATACTCTATTTAACATTTTTGTAACAAGGACCCCCCTATTAAACCAGTGAAACCTATGGGTATCTTAGACTAATGTATTTAAATGCATAAAATAAAATATAAAGAATATAAATGAAACCAATTATATGGAAATACAGCTTTCAAAATAACTTTTTTTTAATGGGATTACCCAAGGAAAGAAGGAGGGAACTAAAGGCGGGCGCCTGGGTGGCTCAGTGGGTTAAGCATCTCCCTTCAGCTCAGGTCATGATTCCAGGGTCCTGGGATCAAGCCCTGCAATGGGCTCCCTGCTCAGCAGAGACCCTGTTTCTCTCTCTCCCTCTGCATGCTGTTCTGCCTAGTTGTACTCTCTATCTCTCTCAAGTAAAAAAATAAAATCTTTTTATACATATATATTTAAAGATTTGACAGACAGAGATCACAGGTAGGCAGAGAGGCAGGCAGAGAGAGAGAGAGAGGAGGAAGCAGGGTCTCCGCTGAGTGGAACCGGATGTGGGGCTCGATCCCAGGACCCTGGGATCACGACCTGAGCCGAAGGCAGAGGCTTTAACCCACTGAGCCACCCAGGCGCCCCAATAAATAAAATCTTTTTTAAAAAATTAAAGGAATAATGGCCAAGGACCACATATTGTATGATTTAATTCATATGAAATATCTAAAATAGGCAAATCTATAGAGACCAAAAATGGATGAAAGGGGCACAGTGGAGGACAAGAGCTAAAAAAAAGAGGGTTTCTCTTTGGGATAATGAAATGCTCTAAAATTGATTGTGGTGATGGGTGTCCATCATCCATACCTATAGTAATATACATTTATTCAATAGTACACTTTACTTGGGTTAGTTATATTACATGTGAAGTATATATATCTCAATAAATCTACTTTCTAAATTATGATAAAAAATTTTCCAATTATGTTGAAAATTATAAATGTACACAGATCCAAGAAGCCAAATAAATCCCAAACAGAAGACATATAAAAATGACACCAAAACATATCATAAACACATGGCTTAAAACAAATGATAAAGAGAAAATCTTGAAAGCAGTCGGAAACACATTATACACAGTAGGAAAAAGAGATGACTCAGATGTATTGTTGAATGCAATGAAAGTTAGAAGACACTAGAGTAAAAACTTTATATACAAAAGGAAAAACTGTCAAGCTAGCATTCTATACACAGGGAAATTATCCTTCAAAGACAAAGGCAACATAGTGAGCTTCCACCTCACACCCATTAGGATGGCTACTATCCAAACAATGGGAAATAGTAAGTGTTGACAAGGACCTGGAGAAATTGAAACCCTCCTGCCTTGCTGGAGGGAATGTAAAATGAAGAAGCCACTGTGGAAAAAGGTTGGTGGACCCTCAAAAAAATTAAACATGAAGTTATCAATATGATCTAGTAATTCCACCCCTAGGTATATATCCAAAATAACTGAAAACAGGTATTCAAACAAAAACTTACACAATATATCTATAATCAAAAATAATGTTTTGGGGGGGGGCGCCTGGGTGGCTCAGTGGGTTAAAGCCTTTGCCTTCGGCTCAGGTCATGATCCCGGGGTCCTGGGAGCAAGCCCCACATCAGGCTCTCTCCTCCATGGGGAGCCTGCTTCTTCCTCTCTCTCTTTCTGCCTGCCTCTCTGCCTACTTGTGATCTCTGTCTGTCAAATAAATAAATAATATCTTTTTTAAAAAAATAATAATGTATTGGGGTGCCTGGGTGGCTCAGTGGGTTAAAGCCTTTGCCTTCAGCTCAGGTCATGATCTCAGGTCCTGGGATCGAGCCCTACATTGGGTTCTCTGCTCAGTGGGGAGCTTGCTTCCTCCTCTCTCTCTCCCTCTCTGCCTGCCTCTCTGCTTACTTGTGATCTCTCTCTATCAAATAAATAAATAAAATCTTTAAAAAAATTTAATTAAAAATGATGTATTAAATCAATGTGATACATTACGTTAATAAAAGAAAGGACAAAAACCATATGATCCTCTCAATAGATGCAGAAAAAGCATTTGATGAAGTACAGAATCCTTTGTTGATTAAAACTCTGCACAGCATAGGGATGGAGGGTACATACCTCAATATCACAAAAGCCATCTATGAAAAACATACAGCAAGTATCATTCTCAATGGGGAAAAACTGAGAGCTTTTCCCCCAAGATCAGGAACACAGCAAGGATGTCCACTACCACCAATGCTGTTCAACATAGTACTAGAAGTCCTAGCCTCAGCAATCAGACAACAAAAATAAATAAAAGGCATTCGAATCGACAAAGAAGTCAAACTCTCACTCTTTGTAGATGATATGCTACTTTATATGGAAAACCCAAAAGATTCCACCCCAAAACTTCTGGAACTCATACAGGAATTCAGTGAAGTGGCAGGATATAAAATCACTGCATAGAAATCAGTTGTAGTTCTATACACCACCAACAAAATAGAAGAAAGAGAAATAAAAGAGTCAATCCCATTTACAATTACACCCAAAACCATAAGATACCTAGGAATAAACCTAACCAAAGAGGCAAAGAATCTATAATCAGAAAACTATAAAGTACTCATGAAAGAAATTGAGGAAGACACAAAGAAATGGAAAAAGATTCCATATTCATGGACTAGAAGAACAAATATTGTTTAAAAGTCTATACTACCTAGAGCAATCTACACATTCAATGCAATCCCTAGCAAAATACCATCAGCTTTTTTCACAGAACTGGAAAAATAATCCTAAGGTTTGTATGGAACCAGAAAAGACCCTGAAGAGCCAAAGGAATGTTGAAAAAGAAAACCAAAGTTGGTGGCATCACAATTCCAGACTTTAAGCTCTATTACAAAGCTGTCATCATCAAAACAGTACTGTACTAGCACAAAAACAGACACACCGATCAGTGGAACAGAATAGAGAACTCAGAAATGGACCCTCAACTCTATGGTCAACTAATCTTCAACAAAGCAAGAAAGAGTATCTAATGGAAAAAAGACATTCTCTTCAACAAATGGTGTTGGAAAAATTGGATAGCCACATGCAAAACAATGAAACTGGACCATTTCCTTACACCACACACAAAAATAGACTCAAAATGGATGAAAGACCTCAATGTGAGACAGGAATCCATCAAAATCCTTGGGGAGAACACAGGCAGCCATTTGACCTCAGCCGCAGCAACTTCTTCCTAGAAACATCACCAAAGACAAGGGAAACAAAGGCAAAAATGAACTATTGGGACTTTATCAGGATAAAATGCTTCTGCATAGCAAAGGATACAGTAAAAAAAACCAAGAGACAACTGACAGAATGGGAGAAGCTATTTGCAAATGACATATCAGATAAAGGGCTAGTATCCAAATCTATAAAGAATTTATATTGTTCCATTTTTCCCTCTCTTCCCCCCTGCCTCTCAAATTCCTTGTATCAGAGAGATCATATAATAATTGTCTTTCTCCGATTGACTTATTTCGCTTAGTATAATACCCTCTAGATGGGACAGGGAGGGAGACAAACCATAAGAGACTCCTAACCTCAGGAAACAAACTGAGGGTTACTTGGCGGTGGGGGTGGGTGGGAGGGATAGTGTGGTTGGGTAATGAACACTGGGAAGGGTATATGCTATGGTGGGTGCTGGGAATTGTGTAAGACTGATGATTCATAGACCTGTACCCCTGAAACAAATAATATATTATATGTTAATTAAAGTTTAAAAATAAAAAATAAAAAAATTAAGACCTTATCAAACTAACACCCAAAGAACAAATAATACAATCAAGAAATGGGGAGAAGACATGAACAGACATTTCTGCAAAGGAGATATCCATATGGCCAACAGACATGAAAAAGTGCTCAACATCACTCAGCATTAGGGCAATACAAATCAAAACCACAATGAGATACTACTTCACACCAGTCAGAATGGCTAAAATTATTAAGTCAGGAAACAACAGATGTTGGCGAGGATGCAGAGAAATGGGAACCCTCCTACACTGTTGCTGGGAATGAAAGCTGGTGCAGCCACTCAAGAAAACAGTATGGAGTTTCCTCAAAAAGTTGAAAATAGGGGTGCCTGGGTGGCTCAGTGGGTTAAAGCCTCTGCCTTCAGCAGGTCATGATCCCAGAGTCCTGGGATTGAGTCTTGCATCGGGCTCTCTGCTCAGCAGGGAACCTGCTTCTCTCTCTCTCTCTCTCTGCCTGCCTCTCTGCCTACTTGTGATCTGTCTCTCTGTCAAATAAATAAATAAAATCTTAAAAAAAAAAAAAAGTTGAAAATAGAGCTACCCTATGACCCAGCAATTACACTACTGGGTATTTATCCCAAAGATACAAATGTAATGATCCAAAGGGGCACCTACACTCCAATGTTTATAGCAGCAATGTCTACAATAGCCAAACTAAGGACAGAGCCCATATGTCCATTGACAGATGAATGGATAAAGAAGATGTGGTATATATATACAATGGGATACTATGCAGCCGTCAAAAGAAACAAAATCTTGCCATTTGCAATGATGTGGATGGAACTAGAGGGTATTAGACTAAGCAAAATAAGTCAATCAGACAAAACAATTATCATATGATCTCACATATATGTGGAATTTAAGAAACAAGGCAGAGGATCATAGGGAAAAGAGGAAAAAATGAAACAAGACAAAACCAAAAACAAAGAGAGGGAGACAAAGCATAACAAACTCTTAATCTCAGGAAACAAACTGAGGGTTGCTGGAGAGGATGTGGGTGGGAGGAGTGGCTGGATGATGGACACTGGGGACGGTATGTGTTGTGTGTAAGACTCATGAATCACAGACTTGTACCCCTGAAACAAAAAATATATGTTAATAAAAAAATAGTATCAATAAATAAATTAACAAATAAATGCCTCTGGAAATAAAAGATGTACTGTACACTTAAAAATTTGGTTAAGAGGTAGATCTCATGCAAAATGCTCTTACAATTTTTTTTTCAAAAAAATATACACAGGGGCACCTGAGTGGCTCAGTGGGTTGAAGCCCCTGCCTTCGGCTCAGGTCCTGATCCTAGGGTCCTGGGATTGAGCCCCACATCAGGCTCTCTGCTCAGCAGGGAGCCTGCTTCCTCCACTCTCTCTCTCTGCCTGCCTCTCTGCCTACTTGTGATCTTGGTCTGTCAAATAAATAAATAAAATCTTTAAAAAAATATATACACAAATGCTCATAGTAGCAGTATTCACAAAACCCCAAAAGGCAGAAACAACCCAAATGTCCATCATTTAATGAATGGATAAACAAAATTGATATATCCATACAATGTGATATTATTTGGACACAAAGAGGAAAGAAGTACTGATACCTGCAACAACAAGATGAACCTCAAAAACATTATGCTAAGTAAAAGAAGCCAATCATAAAAAACTACATGTTGTATTATTCCATTTATTCCATATTCCGTTATGAAATATCCGGAATAGGCAAATCCATAGAGACAGAATACAGATTACGGACTGCCAGAGGAAGGGAAAGAGGGATGGCCAGTGACTTCTTAAACAATATGGGGCTTCCTTCCAGGGTGATGAAAATATTCTGCAACTATGGTGGTGATGGCTCACAATATTATGATTGTACTAAATACCACTGAACTACACAGTTAAAAATAGTTAAAATGGCAAATTTTATGCTTGTGCATTTTATCACAATTTTTAAACCCAGAATGACATACACTGCAGACTTACTAAAATGATTAAAATTAAAAAGACTAAAGGGACAATTATGGGCAAAGATGCAGGAGAATGAGAAACCTCTACCATAGATCACTGGTGGGAATGTATGTTACTATTACTTTGGAAAACAGTTTGGTGGTTTCTTCTTTTTCTTTTTTCTTAAAGATGTATTTATTTATGTGAGAGACAGAGTGCATGCATGCACAGTGTGGGGAGGGGCAGAGGGAGAAGAAAAGAGAATCTTGGGGTTTTTTTTTTTTAAGATTTTATTTATTTATTTGAGAGAGAGAGTATAAGCAGGGGGAGCAGCAGGGAGAGGGAGAAGTAGGCTCCTGTTGAGCA
Organism: Mustela nivalis; assembly: GCF_964662115.1. NCBI lineage: Eukaryota > Metazoa > Chordata > Mammalia > Carnivora > Mustelidae > Mustela > Mustela nivalis. The sequence goes on from NC_139032.1 coordinate 61,265,706, forward strand.
AAGAGCCTTACATGGGGCTTGATCCCAGAACCCTGGGAACATGACCTGAGGCAAAGGCAGATGCCTAACCAACTGAGCCACCCAGGTGCCCCAAGAAGAGAGAATCTTAAGCAGACCCAACGTTGAATGCAAAGCATGAGAAAGGGCTTGCTCTCACAGCCCTGAGATCACCACCGAAAGCAAAAACAACAGCTTCATGCTTAACCCACTGCAACATCCAGGTGCTCCAGTTTGGTGGTTTCTTAACAAGTTCAACGTACACCAACTACTACATGATTCAGCCATTCTTTTCCTAGGTATCCCAACAGAATGAAGGCATATGTCCAAACAAAGACAAAGACTCATGCACAGATATTTATAGTAATTTTACCGTTAATAGTCAAAAACTGGAAACAACCAAAGTCCATCAAGAGAGGAATGGATAGAGGTGCCTGGGTGGCTCAGTGGGTTAAAGCCTCTGCCTTTGGCTAAGGTCATGATCCCAGGGTACTGGGATTGAGCCCTCATTGGGCTTTCTGCTCAGCAGGGAGCCTGCTTCCCTTCCTCTCTCTCTGCCTGCCTCTCTGCCTACCTGTGATCTCTGTCTGTCAAATAAATAAATTTTTTAAAAAAAGAGAGAGAGAGGAATGGATAAATTGTGGTATATCCATACAATGGAATATTATTCAGTAATATAAAACATAAGTTATTGGCACATGCAACAATCTGGAAAATCTCAAAAGGATTACACTGAATGATGAAAAGCCAGATTGAAATCAGCACACACTGTATGATTCCATTTATATAAAATTTTAGGAAATGCAAATTAAGCTACTGGGACAAAAGCAGGTCAGGGGTTGCCTGGTGACTAAGTGATAGGGTTGGGTTGGTGGGAAGGGACAGGGAAAGCAAACACAAGGAAAGTTTTATAATTAATTATAATTTATAATTAATAATACCATAATTGTAGTAATCATTTCATAGGTATATGCATATGCCAAAACTTATCAAATTATACATTTTAAATATGTGGAATTTGTTGCATTTGAATGATTTTTTTTTTAAAGTATCCTCCATGTCCAACATGGGCCCTGAACTCACAACCCTGAGATCAAGACTTGTATGTTCTACCTAGTGGGCCAATCAGAAGCCCCTAAACTATATCTCAATGAAACTCTTAAAAAACATTTTTCGAAGTATATGTGATGAGATGTTTAGGGACAAAAAGATAAATTAAGCTTATATTTCTTACTAAAGTATGCAGTTTTAATATCTTTGTCTTTAAAAGATTTAAATCTTTCTAAAAGATGGAAGTTATGTTTAAAAAATTGACTAGGGGGGCGCCTGGGTGGCTCAGTGGGTTGAGCCGCTGCCTTCAGCTCAGGTCATGATTTCAGGGTCCTGGGATCGAGTCCCGCATCGGGCTCTCTGTACGGCAGGGAGCCTGCTTCCCTCTCTCTCTCTCTCTGCCTGCCTCTCCATCTACTTCTGATCTCTCTCTATCAAATAAATAAATAAAATCTTTTTAAAAAAAATTGACTAGGCAGGGCACCTGGGTGGCTCAGTGGGTTAAGCCACTGCCTTCGGCTCAGGTCATGATCTCAGGGTCCTGGGATCGAGTCCCGCGTCGGGCTCTCTGCTCAGCAGGGAGCCTGCTTCCTCCTCTCTCTCTCTCTCTCTGCCTGCCTCTTTGCCTACTTGTGATGTCTCTCTGTCAAATAAATAAGTAAATCTTTAAAAAAAAAATTGACTAGGCACTTAATGTTTTAGATTGATTGCTCTATGGATAATGTATTGGTCGGAATAGGCTAGATTAAGCCACAATGACAAACAGACTAAATCTGAGTAATTTAACACCATCAGGGTTTATTTCTTACTCACTCTACATAACCATAACAGTTGACAGGAGATTACATTCATGGTAATCTCTCTGAGACCCAGGCCAAAAGTTCCAATATTCTGAAGTATAGCCTCAATGCAGCTGGAGGAAAGAGAACTAACTCGTGGAGGGCCAGCCACTGGACCCTCCAGCCCACAGAGTACTGCTTTACTCCAAGAGGCCAGGGGAGTGTATGTCTCCATATACCCAAAAGTAGAGGAGAAATAGATACTGGTGAACATTAATAATCTACCACAATTTCCCATGACACTAAAAATTATTTCCACACTGACATATGACAAAGGAATTGAAACAATGTACTCCCGTGAGGCAGACATTCCACCCAGAAAAGGTAGAAGAACTGCCAACTCCGTCAACACTTACATGTCCTCTATTCTTGCAATATGTTGAACAGAAAGACAAAATTCCAGGTACCCAGGGACAGCTAAGTAGCAACTCAATTTGACTTTTAAAGTCTCCTAACTGCTAGAAAATCAGCTCTTTTACACTTTCTTTGCGTGCCATCAAATACCTCTACCGCTCATTCAGTCGCTGCCCCCTATTATGTCCTTGCATTGAAAACCCATCAGGTGTCATCTTCACTCAAAAGGTCTAAATAAGGGCGCCTGGGTGGCTCAGTGGGTTAAGCCTTTGCCTTCGGCTCAGGTCCTGGGATGGAGTCCCGCATCGGGCTCTCTGCTCAGCAGGGAGCCTGCTTCCTCCTCTCTCTCTCTCTGCCTGCTTCTCTGCCTACTTGTGATCTCTCTCTGTCAAATAAATAAATAAAATCTTTTAAAAAAAAGTCTAAATAAGGTAGCATGGGAACACAGAAGAGAACAATTAGTTGTTTTTTTTTTATGTTTTAAACTCTAATCTAGCCACTTTTTTCTGCTTTTATGATACAAATCTGGGTCCCCACCTTGCCAACTGGGCAGCTTACCTGCTCCATAGCCATAGGCAAATCCCTTCACCTTTCTGAAGCTCAGTTTCCTCACCTGTAAAACGGGAATAATAAGGCTTACCTCCCAAGATTGTTGTGAGAACAAGAATGAGATCATGTCTATGGAAATGCTTTGTAAACTGTCAAGTTTTGTGTCAGTCCAAGTTATCACCACCATCACCATCATCATGGCTGTCTTGCACTGCCTAGAAGGGAAGCCCCAGGGTTGGGGAAGGCCCAGAGGAGAGAGGGGCTCCCAGCCTGACCCTAGACTCTGCAGGAATCAGGGCCTCTCTCTAATTAACTCTTCCTGGCAAAAGTTCCTTGCTGGACATGTTTGCCTACCAGTGAAAAGCTAGGTGAACTTTCCAGGGGCCGCCCACTGGCCCTGACACACGGGGGAGGAATGGTGACTCACCAGACCTGTAACAGCCTCACTGACAGGTCTCTTGGCCTGACGCCTGGCACGGACTGTAGAATGCTGGCAAGGACCATCAGGTTTTCAAGAAAAAAGAAAGAAAGAGGGGAAGATGGAAAGAGGGAGGGGGGAAAGCAGAGAAATAAAGGAAAAGAAAGGCACAAAAAGGTAAAAGGAAGAAATGAAGGAAAAGAAAGCAGAATGTTGTTCCTAGGGACTGGGAAGGGGAGGAGGAAAGAAGTTGTTATTTGATGGCTACAGTGTCAATTTTGCAAGATGAAAAAGTCCTGGAGATGGGCTGTACAGCAATGTGGGTGTGCTTAACACCTCTGTACACCTAAAATGATAAACTGTATGTTATTTGTTTTTGCCACAATTAAAAATCATTAGAAAATCATTTTTTTTAAGTAAAGAAAGGATAAAGGAGAGGTAGGAAGGAGAGAGGGGAGGAAGGTGAGGAGGAAGGAAGCGGTGGACGGAGAAGGGTGAAGGGAGGGAAGAAAACGAAGGAAGAAGAGAGGAGGGGAGGAAGGAAGGAAGGAGGGAAGGAGAAAGGGATGAAAGGGAAACGAGATGAAGAAGAGAGGCAAGGGAGGAAGCGGAGAAGAAAGAAGGAGGAGGAAGGAAGAACAGGACGCCTCGCCCCCAGCTACTTGGCAGGGCGCTGGCAGCACGCCGGCTTTCCCGGCCAGCCCCCGGCTCAGGGGAGGGGGACTCGGGCGCCGGCCTGCGTGTGACGTCATCGCGCCGCGCCGCCTCCCCGCTCGCCGCTTCCCGCGTCCCGGCGTTGTGAAACCGCGTGGCGGTGGTGCCTGGCCGCACCGGCGGGTCCCGCTCTCCTTGGGTGGCTGCGAGTCCCTTGGCCTTTGGCTTTCTGCCCGGCCAGCCCCGGTGGCGGCAGGAAGGCGATAATTGCCCAGAGACGCAGCACTTATCTGGACCGGTTGTGCAAGGCGCGCGGGAGGGAGGGCCCGGGGCAGCGGCTCTCACGGCTCAGCGGCCAAGCATGCGCGCGGGGGCGAGGGGCGAATGGGGGTCCCGGGGGGCGGGGAGGTGCCTCTGGGTGTTCTCGCTGGAGTAGCCGCCTCCATCTTCGGGAAAGTGCAGCCACACGATCCTGTGATCATCGTTGGAGAAGGAGAGGGCCTAGTTCCCAGCCTGGCCCTACCACCTGCCAAGAGATGTAATATTGGACAAGTCACTTCACTTCTGGGCCCCAGGTTCCTGTGTGCCCTAGGAGCAAAATTACTACCTCTCTTGGTGGTTGTTAGGATTGGAAATATGTAGGTGAGGCCTAGAGCAGTGTCCGCTCTAGGTACATTGCTACACATTAGGTACACATGGAGTGGTTGCCATTGCTTCTCCTATCACCCACCCAAGGGGCTCGTGCTAAAAGTGTATGTGCTTCTGCCCACAATGGCCAAACTATGGAAAGATCCTAGATGTCCATCAACAGATGAATGGATAAAGATGTGATGTATATCTACAGTGGAATACTACACAGCCATCAAAAGAAATGAAATCTTGCCATTTGCGACGACGTGGATGGAACTAGAGGGTATTATGCTTAGCGAAATAAGTCAATCAGGGAAAGACAATTATCATATCTCCCTGATATGAGGAAGTGGAGATGCAACATTGGGGTTTCGGGGTTAGGAAAAGAATAAATAAAGCAAGTTGGGATCGGACGGGAGACAAACCATAAAAGACTTGTAGTGTCACAAAGCAAACTGAGGGTGGCCATAGCAGGGGGGGTAGTGAGAGGGTGGTGGGATTATGGACATTGGGGAGGGTATGTGCTATGGTGAGTGCTGTGAAGTGTGTAAATCTGGTGATTCACAGACCTGTACCCCTGGGGTAATAACACATTATATGTTTATTAAAAATTAAAAAAAAAAAAAAAAAACAAGAAGTGTATGTGCTGAGCTCTCCCTCCTGGCCCACACACTCAATCAAGACATGGGTTCAAACTTCGTCTGCCAGTGACTTGCTGGACCTTGGGAATTTTCCCTTCCTTCTCTAGTCTTAAGTTTCCTCTTTCAAAATTGTATGATGAAGGTTCCCACCCCCCTGGTTATTTGTTGGGAGATTTAAATGAGGTAATTCATGAGGAAATGTGAGGTACAGATCTGTATCAGGCTCTGCCAACCACTGTCCTTGAAAAATTCCTTTCCCTTGGCTTCCATGACAACAGGCACTCAAAGTTTTCTTCCTACCCCTGGATGTTTCTTCCAGTCTCTTTGCAGGCTCTTTCTCCCTTATATGTCCCTTAGACGTTGGTGTGCCTTGAGGTTCTCTTAGACATGTCTGTCTCTTGGTGAGGGTGGAATTGACTGCATCTTCTCAAAGACTTAATGTGCCAGCAGCCACTGCAGCCCAGATCTTTCTTCTAGAGATCCGGATGTTTACCTCCACTCAAATGGATTCACAGGGGCCTCACATTTGGCATGTTCCAGGCTGAATATACCATCTTCCTATCACAAAATAGGGCAGTGCCCAGGTTCTCCATCCTCCCCAGGTGGGAAAGAAACCTGACAACCATTTTTAAGGCTTCCCTTTTCCCATCCTCCTACAACCCAAAAGATCACTAAGTCCGTCCTATCCTTTTACCTCTATCCCAGTTGTGGCCAGGGCCATATTTCTCATTTGGGGGATTGCAACAGCCTCCTAACTTGTCACTCTGTCTTCAGTATTGTCCCCTTCAATCCACTCTACAATGAAGCTACAGCAACCTTCCTAAAATACAAATGTATGTCCCCCTACATTGGGTTTTTGTTTCTCCCCAATTAGTTTCCTGTTACTTGCCTGCCCTCCAAACTCTAGCCACATGGAACTTATTTCTGTTCTGAAATTGCAATGTTTCTGGCCCTTCTTACATGTTGTCTCTCTTTGTTTGACTCATTCCTACTTATCCTGCAGATCTCCACCTAGGCATTTCCTCTGCATAGCTTTCTCTGACCTCCCCGACACTAGATTAACAGAAGCACTCCTCCTATTTGCTCTTAACATGGTAACACATAAACTCATCTCATGGTGAATTTGTTTTGATACAAACATTTTAGAAAGCAAAAAGAAATGCGCATCAAAGTCTTTTAATATGTTCAAATCTGTCAACCCAGCAATTCCTCTTGGGAGAAATTTAAGAAAGCCTGAAAGATTGTACTCAAATATTTAAGGACATGACATTCATCAGACTGAAAAATGGAAACAACTGAGGTCCAGCAAGGGATTGGTTAAATGTCACACCCATACAATGGAATAATTTGCAGCCGTTACAAATGTAGAATATGCAATATATGGGAAAATCACTCATGATATAACATTAGGTGGGGAAAGCAGGTTGCAAAATGGTAGGTATAATTTTTTCATTTAAATTCACATAGGAAAAAAAGCATCTGGAGGAATATATGCCAAAATGTTCATAATCATCATCTCTAGGTGACGGGATTTTAAGAGATTTTAGTTTTAATTCACTTTGCTTATCTATGTTTTCTCCCATAATCCTTTATTTTCTAATTATGCAATTTTTGAAAAAATAAAATGAATGTTTGTTGACTAATTGGGTATTCTTGTCTAGAGCCCTGAGCCAACCTGGCTAGGACAGGTGGGCCTCATGGAGCTCCTTGCTAACTTGAGAGGGGAGGGGACTGAAAGCCAAAACAAAAAGCTTCTCACCTGTGCTTGGTTCAAATACGTAGCAACTGCCAGCAGGAAGGGAAAAAACAGTTGCTCTTTTAGTAGACATGGATACTAGAGGAATTTTCATTCATTGAAGAACTTGGCTTGGAAACTTCTAGGCTGGTCATAGAGATTTTCAAATTCTACCCTTTCACCTTGGAATTAGGGAATCAAAAACCCAAAGATGTCAGTGACTTGCCGAACCTGCCAGATCACACAGGAAGATAATGGCAGAGCTAGAATTTGAACATATTTCCTTGTTCCCTCGCTCCTGTTTGTTTCCATCCCCAGTCCCAGCAACTGACTCCAAGACTACCCCACCACACACACACACACACACAGCCAAGCTGCCACATTTCCATCCAAAGTCCATATATCCAGAAAGCAGACTACCCTTGGACTCACTTAACTTTTTACCATGGGGATCTCACACTAATCCTTGAGAAGCTGATCCACCTAAACGGCCCACCAAGTTCTGTTGTAAAGAATATCCAACTTAGTAACAATTACAACCCAAACTCCACAGTCTTCTGTAGATCTTCTTCGGCATGAAGCACTTCTTCAAAAGGCATTCTCTTTTATTTTTATATTTTTATTTTATTCTCCTGGTAGCTCTACAATGCAGGTGTAAGTGTCCTTTTGCCCCGTGAGGAAACTGAGAATCAAAGAGGTTAAATACTTTGTCAAGGTCACACCCATAATTGCCAGTCGGGATTCACACTCCCATTCACAGTTGGCCCTGCCTATACCAATGTGGACCTGTTTCCCTGGCCCACACTGTTATCCCAGAGCAAATGTCTCTTTTTATAGTCTGCTGAGACTGTTACATTTTTGAAACTCACAGGAAATCATAGATAAAGAAATCCTGGAGTTCCTCATTTCACATCTCCATATTTTATCCCATTTTTTAAGCAAACCATACTGCAGAGTATTTTATGGGCAGAGGATCTGAACTTAAACGCTGGTACTGCCACTTACTACTTGTGTGACTTTGCAAAAGTTAACTTTAACCTCTCTGTGCCTCAGATTCCTCATCTGCAGAGAGTGGATAATTATACTATTTAATTCATAGAACTGTTACAAGGATTAAATGAGTTAAAGGTGAAAGTACACAAAACAGTGTTTGGCACATGGTAAACTCTCCATAAATAGTTTTTGTCATCATCACTACTATACCATTATATTTTTTCTAAGAGCGTATGATGTACCAGGTGAGTGGGAAAACAAAGATGACATAGACACTATTCTCTCCTCAGGGAACCTGGGGTATGGAAGGAGAGTGCAGAAACCATATATTATTACACTTTAATTATGTGGTAAATGCAATCGCATAGATTTATGTGGACACTCCAGGAATGGGTGCGACTTGCCCAAGGCAGCAGCAAATTTAGGACTTAAGCCAGAATATCCTGAGCCTCCTTCCATCTCACCTCTTTGGGAATTTGCCTATGCACATAACAGGGATGACCCAAAGCCTTTCCACAAGGCACCAAAAAGACTCCGAAGGCCATGTTACTTATGAGTAGATACAGGCAATAAATATTTGCTGAGCAAGTCAATGAGTCAAAGACGCTGGTGAGAAGACGGCCAGCTTTTCCCTTAGCTCTCACCTCAGCATATGGGCGTGAGGCAGCAGCATAGGATAAAGCAGCAGTAAGCCCTGGGGGACAAGTTACCCCCTCTTCCTCCTCAGAAAGGTGGTATATTGGGACACCACCATTCACTGGCTCCTCTTTCACCATAGCTGCTTCTGATGACCTCAAAGAAATGTTTAGCTCATTCAATTCAATCATTTCCACAATTACACTTCATTTATATGTGCTGGACTCTGTAGAGAGAAAGGTGAATCGCCCCAGTTCCTGCCCTCAGGGGACTTGAATTCCAAAAGAAGAAATAAACCACGACAAATTGCTATCTTGCAAGGTCTAACGTACTTGGGGCCCCAAGAAAAGGACAGACCAAAGACAACCAGAATCTAAATAATAAGATAGTGTAACGGGCTGAATAATGGCCCCCAAAGAGGTCCACATGCTGATCCCTGGGACCTGTGAACATTATTTTTTATGGCAAATGGTCTTTGCAGGTGTGATCAAATTAATAGTCTTAAAATGGGGAGATTATCCCGTATTATCTGGGTGGGCCCTAAGTGGAATCACAAATGTCCTTACAAGAGGGAGGCAGCAGGAGACTTGACTGCAGAGAAGTGACAATGAGAGAAAGGGATTAGAATGATTCCAGGAAGGGACCAAGAGCTAGGGAACGCAGACTGCCTCCAGAAGCTGGAAAAGAGAAGGAGATGGATTCTCCCCTAGAGTGCCCAAAAGGAAACAGCCCTGCCTACACCTTGAAATTAGTCCAGTGAAACTATTTCTGACTTCTGGCCTCTGGAACTTAAGGCAATAATTTCCTGTTGTTTTAAGCCACAGAGTCAATGGTGATTTGTTTTGGCAGCCATGGGAAACTAATACAGATAGATTATTGATGAGATGGCAGGCACTCTGGGTTTGACATGTGAACTCTACAATCAGACTGCCTGGGTTCAAATCCATGTGCCATCTGTGTAGCTCTGGTTCACTTGCCTCTCTGGGCTTCAGTTCCCTCACTGATAGAAGAGAAATAATATTTAGCACCCCTCCCATGGTGTGAGAAATAAAATGTAGGAGATATTACTAACACTCACTATTATTTGGTTCTTCTTTCCTTCCATAGGAATCTGCACTTTCTAGCCCCCTTGCAGAAAGGTGGCACCATGTGACCATGAATAGTAAGAGAGACAGAGAGAGAGAAGTCATGAGTGGGTGGGGGCAGAGGGAGAAGCAGACTCCCCGCTGATCATGGAGCCCAATATGGGGCTTGATCCCAGGACCCCAGGATCATGACCTGAGCAGAAGGCAGATGCTTAAGGACTGATCCACCCAGACGCCCTTAAATAAATAAATCTTTTTAAATTTTTTTTAAATAATAAAAGGGGTCATAGGAACAATGTGAAACACATGGGTATGTGTGACATGGATTCCCCAGAATATATGTGCAGACTACCCAAAAAGCCACTGGAATGAGCCATCTATACACTGCCTACAGGAGACTCACTTTAAACATTAAGATACCTGCAGATTGAAAGTGACGTTATGGGGGCACCTGGGTGGCTCAGTTGGTTAAGAGTCTGCCTTCAGCTCAGGTCATGATCTCAGGGCTCTGGGATCAAGCCTTGCATGGGGGGGGGGGGTCCCTGCTCAGCAGGGAGCCTGCTTCTCCCTTTCCTTCTGCCTGCCACTTTGCCTACTTGTGCTCTATCTCTCTGTCAAGTAAATTAGGAAGGAAGGAAGGAAGCAAGGAAGCAAGAAGGGAAGGAAAGAATGAGATGAAAACATTTACCATGCAGATGCAAGAGAAAAGAAAGCTTGGGTAATAAGAGACAAGGAAGGATACTACATAATGATTAAGGGAACAATCCAACAAGAAGATATAATAATTGTAAATATTTATGCACCAACTTGGGAGCACCTAAATACATAAAGCAACTACTAGCAGACATAAAGGAAGAAACTGACAGTAACACAATAATAGTTTTAAGACCCACTTACATCAATGGACAGATCAGCCAGACAGAAAATCAACAAGGAAACAGTGGCTTTGAATGACACACTGGACTGGATGAACCTAACGGATATATTCAGAACATTCCATCAAAAACAGCAGCATACACATTCTTTTCAAGTGCCCATGGAACATTCTCCAGAACAGATCACATATTAGGCCACAAAACAAGCCCCAACAAATTATTGAAGTCATACCATGCATCTTTTCTGACCACAATGGCATGAAACTAGAAATCAACCACAAGAAAAGATCTGTAAAGGACATAAATACATGGAGGCTAAATAACGTGCTCTAAACAATGAATGGGTCAACCAAGAAATCAAAGAGACCATTTTTTTTTAAGGCACTGGGATGAACTTTTTTATTATAATGACTAATTAATTAATTTGGCAAATGGTACTACTAGATTTCCAACTGAAGTTTCTTATCAGAATTAATTTATGTTTTAAAAAAGTAAGTTGAGGGGCCCCTGGGTGGCTGAGTCAGTTAAGTATCTGACTCTTGATCTCAGCTCAAGTCTCCATCTCAGGGTTGTAAGTTCAAGCCCCCCGCTAGCCTCCACCCAGGTGGTAAAGCCTACTTACAAGAAAAAAAAAAAAAAATTGATCAATTTCATGGGTAGCTTGTGAGTAGGGTAAAAATTGTAAAGGGGGAATCAAAGACTAAAATCTAGGCAACTTTCTTGGAACAGTGATAAGAATATGGGCTTTTGAACCATACAGGCTACGGATTGAATCCAGTTCCTCCACAGGCTGGCAGTGTAACCTCAATCAAATTGCTCAAGCTTCAGAGATAGTTTCCTTATTGTTTTTTAATGGAGATCATTATCCCTTCTTCCAGGGATTGGGTTGTTGCAGGGATTATGGCTACTTTCACCATTGCTGACCTTGTATTTTTCCTTCTTATTGCTACCTGTGGGTCTTGATCCAATTTGTAAATTGGGTGCCAATCTGAACTACATTCCCAGAAGGCCTGGCCAGGCTCTGGAGAGAGAGAGCCCATCAGGGCCCACTTCCTGCCCTCTAAGAGCTCCTAACCTAGTGGGGCAACTGACCTAGACTCAAAGATCCACAGCCTACGACCAAAGTGCTGTAGGGAGACAGACAGACACAGTGGCAGGAGACACTGAGATGACCCCAAGGAGAGCCACCATGGCAGAGATGAGTCTCAGGCTCTGTGTAAGATTTCAACAGGCAGATGCGGGTAGGGAATATATACTAGTTTACCTTGCCTCTCTGAGCCTCAGTTTCCTCTTTTGTAAAATACAAATAATACCACCTACCTTTTGCCATTTCCCAGTGAGGATTAAGTGGGATAAACCATGGGAAGCACCTACCACAGAGCTAGGTTCATATGAGGCACTGGATAATGGAGGCAATTACTTTACTATTATGCTGGATAATAAGGCCCCAGTGGGTGGCCCCCTTCCATAATGGAATTATCTTCTCCTTCCCTGTGACTCACCTCCAGGAGCTGGCCCAGGGGAGGGGATGTCCCAGGCTCCCGGGCAGGTTGGAACTATCCAGCTCTTTAGAGTAAGACCTTTATTCACAGGAGATCAGGGCTCATGGCACGTCATTCCATGGTCCCCATTTTGCAAACACAGATGCTAGGTCCCCAAAAGAGGGAGCATTTTCCCCCAGTGTCACAGCTGGTCCTTAAGTCCAGATTTCTACCATCTAAGAAGAAAAAGACCATTCCTCTAAGTCAACCCCAGGTCCTCAAAAGCCTGCTCTGCAGGAACTCAAAAGAGAACTGCTGAGAAGAAGCAGGAGTCTGAGGTGCTGGAGACATGGGTTCAAATCCACCCAACCACTGTTTGAACAAGTATCACAGCCCCTCCCTACTCTGGGCCTCAGTGTCCTAAGACTGGGCTGGATGGGCTTATACTTGCACCCAGGAATGAATATCACAAAAAACATCAGCAAAGCATAAACCAATGAGAGCAGACATGGGCAGTGCCCTGTGGTCCTTTCCTGGGCTAGGCATGAATACTGCTTGTGGGGAAGTATAGAACATGCAGTATGTACAGTACAGGTTCCTGAAGCGAAATGGGTCAACTGCACATCTCCTTCTCCATCCCTCCACCTCCCCTCAAGTGCCTAGCCCTCTGCCTGATACATGTTGGCTCCATCTCAAGGCCAAATATGTGTCCTGCAAATCCCTCTTCTGGAAGAAGGTCCACCTTCCCAAAAAAGAGGCAGAGACCTCATGATTTTTTTTAAAGCCCATTGAAGTATAATTTATATACTATAAAATTCATTTATTTTAAACATACAGTTAAATGATTCATAACATAAATTTACAGAGCTGTGCAACCATCACCACAGACCAGTTTTGGAATGTTTCCATCATCCCACTAAAATCCCTCATGCCCATCACTTCTCATTCCTATCCAGTCACATCTGGATATCTGCCCTCCATTTCTACAAATGAGCTTTTTCTGTACATTTCATATAAATGGAATCATATCACATGCGGTGCTTTTTGTCTAACTTCTTTCATTTAGCATCATGTTTTTGGAATTTCCTCTGTATTGTACCAGGTGTCAGCACTTCATTCCTTGTCTTATTCATTTCAGTGCCTGGCACATAGTAGGTGCTCACTAAAAAGCTGAAGAATCTCACATGAAGACCAGAGGCCATTCCAAAAGGAGGGCAGCCACCAGCCAAAGAAATTCCAGTTGGCCTCCAAGGTGCTGTAGATGATGTGCCGAAGCCCATGTCCATTGCCAATGATGTGAATATAGCAATTTGTTTTTAAACCTGTAATTGTCCACCAGTTGAACTGTCATGCCCTCAGCTTCAGAGGTTTGCTGCAGCATCCCATCTACTTATTTTGAATTTGCCCTTATTCCCCCCTCACCTTGGCTCTGAAAGCCACGGTGACTCATTGCTCTGCAATGAATTTTTCTTCTTCAAGTCTGAATTGCCTGAACTAGTTGGAGAAGAACAACACTCCAAATCCAACCTTGTCTCCAACTGTTACTGTACAACCGACTATCTCTCCCTTCAAGTCTGTAGATTTTTGCTTTATATATATTTTGGGACTCTATTTTCAGATGTGTATATGTTTATAATTGTTAAATAATTTAATATTTTCTGATGGATTGAATTTTGTATCAGGTTATATTGTCCTTCTCTGTCTCTTGTAATCTTTTTGACTTAAATTCTATTTGTTTCCAAAAAGCACAGGCAACAAAACAAAAATAAATAAGTGGGACTATGTCAAACTACTAAGTTTCTGCACAGCAAAGGAAACAGTTAACAACATGAAAAGGCAAACTATGGAATGGAAGAAAATGTTTGCAAACCATAGTTCTGATAAGGAGTTAATACCTAAAACTTATAAGGGACTCCTACAACGTAACAGCAAAAAAACCCAAATAATCTGATTAATTTTTAAAGGGGAAAATGGCCTGAATAGATATTTTTCCAAAGAAGACATACAAATGGCTAATAGAGACATGAAAAATGCTCAACATCATTAATCTTCAGGGAAATGCAAATGAAAACCTCAATGACATACTACCTCACCACCTGCAAGGACAGCTATTTTCAAAAAGTCAAAAGATTATAAGAATTGGGGGTGCCTGGGTGGCTTAGTGGGTTAAACCTCTGCCTTTGGCTCAGGTCTTGGGATTGAACCCTGCATCGGGATCTCTGCTCATTGGGAAGCCTGCTTCCCTCCCCCACTCTCTGCCCGCCTCTTTGCCTACTTGTGATCTCTCTCTCTCTCTCTCTCTCTCTGTCGGATAAAAAATAAAATCTTAAAAAAAAAAAAAAGATTGTAAGAGTTAATGAGGATGTGGAGAAAAAGGGAACCTGTATGAACTGTTGGTGGGAATGTAAATTGGTATAGTCATTATGGAAAACAGTATGGTGTTCCCCCCAAAAATTAAAAACAGAACTACCATATAATCCAGCAATTCCACTTCTGGGTATTTATCCAAGGGAAATAAAATCTCTGTCTTGAAGAGATAGCTGCACTCCCATGTTCATTGCAGCACTATTTACAATAACCAGGATTTGGAAACAACCTAAGTATCCAATGACAGATGAATGAATAAAGAAAATGTGGCATATCAACATAATGGAATATGATTCAGCCTTAAAGGAAAAAAAGAAGGAAATCCTGCCATTTACAACCTCATAGGTAAACCTGAAGGATATTATGCTAAGTGAAATAATCCAGACACAGAAAGACAGTATCACGTGTTTCTCTTATATGTGGAATCCAAAAAACAAAAATGAAAAAGTAGAACTCACAGTAATGAAGAGCAGGACAGTAGTTACCAAGGTTTGGGGGGTGGGGGGGGGTGACAAGGTGGGAGGAAATGAGAGATATTGATCAAAGGGTACACACTTTCAGTTATAAGATAAATTCTATTGTAATGAACACAATGTACATTGTGGTGACTGTGGTTAATAATATCACATTATATACCATACTTGAAATTTGTAAAAGAGTAGATCCCAAGTATTTTCACACACACACAAATGGGTGACAAGCGCTGGATATATTCATTAATTTGATGATGGCCAAAAAAAATCACATTGTATAATTAAAAGTATACAATTTGGTAAAAAATTTAAGTTCTTTTAAAAATATATTTTGTCTGATAAAAGTACAGTCACCCCCATTCTCTATTGCTCACTCCTTGTGTACAGTATCTTGATTACTAGCCTCGGGGGCCTGCTTCCTCAGCACAATGCTTAAACCTGGTGCACCCAAAATGCTGCTCCAGGTCTCCCTGAGTCTTGATTCTGTGGACAATTCAGAAGTTTTGTTTCTCTTTCCTATGAATCCCTACAATAATCCATTAACAAAGCAGTCACCTAAACTCATTTCTTACCACCTGAAGTGGTTAAATTACCGGAGCTTAGTAATGGGGCTAAGAACAGCTTCGAGAAATCTGTAAGATATCTCCTAGAGACATATGTGGCACATCTAAGATGCTGTGAAGGACCCTCAAGTCAGTTACTTGTTCATTCCTTCATTTTACAACCCCCGGGTACCCATTCCATGCCAAGTGCTAAGTTGGACCTAGCACTGAGTCATTAGCAGCCTCTGCCATCTAAGATTTAGAGGCTACACCTCTGTCTCCTCATCTCTGAAATGGGGGTAATAGCACAACACCACGAGACTACCATGAAGATTAAATTAATTAAAAATGTGTCAAATGCTTAGAATAGTGAATAGTACACATAAACCTTAAATATATATTACCTATTATCAATCATCATCATCATTAGCATCACCAGCCTTAATCACTCTTTCTTTGGAAGCTGCATCTCATCAGTTAAAATGAACGTGTTTTACTATAAAAATAGATTTCAGCAGAAACATTTTTACTATTAAGTAGGAAATTTTAGTAATCTTTCTTTAGAACTTATTATTCATTTGGGGTATGCTTTTTTTTTTTTTTTTTTTTTTTTTAGATTTGGGAGCCCATTTATCTTGGGAAAGTCCTTGGAAGGTCATAGGTCCCATACCTCGGGACTCTAGGGGATAAAGTAGTCCTGCCCAGAGTGACCACATAGGGCTTCACAGGTTGTTTTAACTGCACAACCCAAAGGGAAACCAGTCTCTCTTCATAGACTCTGAAGGAACTGCCCCCCCCCCCCCCGCCAACCAATACCCAGAGATGTGTACCACTGCAGCCCTGGTCCCACAGGTGAGGGAACCAAAGACTGCCATGCAATCCACTAAAGACCACTTCCAATCAGGAGAAAAGAGAAGGCTTTATGGAGGGATGACAATTGAGCCAAGTCGTGAAGAGCAGAAAGATTTCAGCCCATGAGATGCTGTGAGAAGGGCATTCTAAGAAGAAATAGTAAGAGGAAAGGCAAGGGAGTGCATCTGGGGAAGAGAGTGTCATTCTGTTTGGTGAGAGTAAAGGATGGGGGTGGAGTGGAGACCATAGTGAGTCTGGAGAGAGATGAAGGATCCAGATCAAGGAGGGCTTTGAATACCAGCCTTACAGCTGAATCTGCTAGGTATGCAATGAGAAGTCATTGCTGGTTTCTGAGGAAGGAAGTATCATAATCAGGGCTGTGCCTTAGCAAAGGCCCTCTGCCAGCTGGTGTGGGAGGTGGGCTGAAGGGGGCGAACGCTGGAAGCAGGAGACCAGGAAGACAGTGGCCCAGTGGCTGAAGGGAGGGATGGAGAAGAGGGACAGGATCAGAGTGACGTTGGGGAGGTAGAGAGGACACTGCCCATTTCAGATAGCCACCAGGGCAGGTGTAGTGGACCTAACTAAAACCCTTAACCCCACATGGCTCCTCACCCATGGGCAGGGTCAGGTCCACAGGCTGCAGCCCCACTCTCACCAGAGCTTCTGATGGCCAGGATTGATTGAATGATCTGCAGAGGTGTTTCAGGACAACAGCTAGTAATCTGGGCTTTGTTGGCTCAAACCCACGATGTCATGTTGGCACCTCAGCTTGCTGGCTGCAGACTTGGGGCCAAGACCCAGAACTAACAGCACTACAGGGTGGAGGCAAAAGTTGGGGACAAAATATGGGACAAAGATTCTGGGACCACAGGCACTAAGGACATATAGGCGACAGCATTTTGCAGCCCACCTTTATCAGGCCACTTCTGGAGTCCTGTGTCTCTGTCTAGCCCCATACTCTGCAAGGGGCTGCAAGGGTAGGGTGTGCCCCTGTGGGAATGGCTACAGTATGGCTATAATCAAAAAGGCAGATAATAACAAGCATCAGCTTCCTGTGGCCACCATAACAAAAGACCACAAACCAAATGGTTTAAAACAGTGGAATTTTATTATCTCACAGTTTGGGAAGCCAGAAGTCCAAAACCAAGGTCTGGTAAGCATCACCCTCCCTCCTGAGGATTTAGGAGAGTTTGAATCCATTCCTTATTGATTCTGGTGGCTGTCAGCATTCCCTGGCTTGTGGCTGCTCAGTCCAATCTTTGCCCAATCTTCCCATGGCCTTCTCCTCTTCTCTTTGTGTCTCTCCTCTGTGTGTTTTTTAAAAGGAAGTTTGTCATCAGATTTAAGGTGCTCCTGGATAATCCAGGATGATGTCAACTTGAGATCCTTAAATCAATTACATCTGCAAAGACCCTTTTTCCAAATAAGGTCACATTCACAGTTTCCAAGGATTAAGAGATTAAGACATGAATACATCTTTGGGGTGGGGAGCCCCTTTCAACCCACTATGCACATTACACAGTTGGCAAGAATGTGGAAAAACTGGAAGCCTTATACGCTGCTGGTGGGAATGTAAAATGGTGCGGCCACCTGGGTAGTCTGGCATTTTCTCAAATGGTGATTTTTTTCAAATGGCAATTCCGCTCCTAGGTATATAACCAAGAGAAGTAAAAAACGCATGCAGAAAAACCTGTACATGGATGTTCATGGCAGCATTATTTGTATTAGCCAAAAAGTGGAAACAATCCAAATGTCCATCAGCTGGTGAATGGATCAAGAAAATGTGGTATTTTACACCTATAATAGGATATTATTCAGCAATAAAAGGAGTTAAATACTGATTCATGGTACAACATGGATAAACCTTGGACACATTACATTATGGTAAGTGAAAGTAGCCATTCACAAAAGGTTGTTTATTGTACAATTCCATTTATAATGCCATTTATAATGAAGTATCCAGAATAGGCCAATCTATGAGACAGAAGTAGATTAATGGTTGTCTGGGAGGAGGCCGGGGGGATTCTAAAACTGACAGTATTATGTTAAGTGAAGTAAGCGAGTCACAAAAAGACAAATACTGTATGATTCCACGTATACAGGATACTTTGAGAAGTAAAATTCGCAGAAACAGAGAGTATAATGCCAGGGACTGGGAGGAGGGAGAAATGATGAGTTACTGTTCAATAAATAGATACAGAGTTTCAGTGCTACAAGAGAAAACCCTGGAGATTGATCATACAACAATGTGAATGTACTTAACACTACTGAACTGTACACTTAATGATTAAGGTGAGGGGCACCTGGCTGGCTCACTTGATAGATTGTGAGACTCTTTTTTTTTTTTTTTTAAAGATTTTATTTATTTATTTGACAGAGAGAAATTACAAGTACACTGAGAGGCAGGCAGAGAGAGAGAGAGAGAAGGAAGCAGGCTCCCTGCTGAGCAGAGAGCCCGATGCGGGACTTGATCCCAGGACTCTGAGATCATGACCTGAGCCGAAGGCAGCGGCTTAAGCCACTGAGCCACCCAGGCGCCCTGAGACTCTTTTTTCTTTTTTAAGATTTTATTTATTTATTTGAGAGAGAGAGAAAGGGAGTGAGCACAAGCAGGAGGGAGAAGGAGAAGCAGGCTCCCTGCTGAGCAGGAAGCCCAACATGCGGCTGGATGCCAGGACCCTGGGATCACGGCCTGAGCCCAAGGCAGATGCTTAATGGACTGAGTCCCTCGAGGCACCCCAGATCGTGGGACTCTTGATCTTGGGGTTGTGAGTATGACCCCCACATTGGGTATAGAGATTACTTTAAAAAATAAATTAATTTTAAAGAAATGTATTCCCAGTACCCAGGGAGTGCTGCTTTCTTTTACTCTCCAGTTTTGTCATGGGATGGTGAGTGAAAGTGACCTGAAAATCAGCAAACATTTGTGCTAGGTAGATGTTTTAGGTCCCCTGGAAGAAAAATGTTCTTATAGAGAAATTCCTCCTCCTCTACCAGGACTTGAACCCATCACAATTACAAACCAGCAGCGAAACAACTTGTCCTCACTCCCTGCATGCTCCATCTCCATCCCAGAGGACCCCAGATGAGGCATCTCTCTATAATTCCCCCAAGACTCTGTCTCCCTCACCCTTCCGAGTCCAGGTCAAAGCTCTCCTCAGACACCTTCCTCCACCTTGCAACAGGTTCATGAGAAAAGCAGTCAGTCTCCCACTCGGATTAGAGTCCTGGTTTTACAGCCCCGACGGCGTGAAGGCTCCGAGGGCAGGACGCAGTCCGACAGCAGGAGGGCTTAGCCTGCTGCATGCATGTCTTCGTGGAGGAGCTGGGCTTTCATGGAGCCTCCGGGTCCACAAACACTTCCTCCACACTAACCGCTCCCCTTCACTTCAGTCATCTGTAGCTGATTCCTCTCTGAAAGCATTGGTATTTCCTGTCTTATATAATGGGCAGGTAAGTCCAAGCCTTCTCTCTGCTAAAGACCCTGAGATCCCCGTAGGAAGGGAGCCAGGCTGAGCCATCTTCGCATCCGGAGTATTGATTGTAGACACTAAGGGCTTACAGCAAGCACTGAGCTGAGCGGCAACAGGCAAGTCATACAGGCTCATTAAACGACCCACTGTGTGTGTGGCGGGGGAAGGGGACTGGGTGGCTCAGTGGGTTAAGCCTCTGCCTTGGGCTCAGGTCATGATCTCAGGGTCCTGGGATGGAGCCCTGCATTGGGCTCTCTGCTCAGCAGGGAGCCTGCTTCCTCCTCTCTCTCTGCCTCTCTACCTGATCTCTCTGTCAAATAAACAAATAAAATCTTAAAACACACACACACACACACAAAAATGACCCTCTTTGAAATAATCATGGGCCCTAACTGACCAGTTACAACCAGGCACAACTAAGAGTACCAAAAAAGGGGAAATTCCATGCGTCCCCATACTCCTTCACTCTGCCCTTTAACTGTGGTCCCTCGCCACCATCTCCTCGAAATTTCTCCTTTGCTGCTCTGCGTGCTACTTCTGCCTCCTTTGTTCTGCCTTGGTGAATCCTTTCACCACCCTGACCACAAGCCCCCACCCAACTGGGACACTCCACATTTGGTGCCCCCCCCCAATCTGATCAGAGTGCCCCATATTTATCCTAAGATTTGACACAGAGTTGAGATAAAAATATGTTGGACTCAATTTGTTTTGCTATTAAAAAAATACTTTAGGGGCACCTGGGTGGCTCAGTGGGTTAAAGCCCCGCCTTCGGCTCAGGTCATGATCCCAGGGTCCTGGGATAGAGCCCCACATCAGGCTCTCTGCTCAGCGGGGAGCCTGCTTCCCTTCCTCTCTCTCTGCCTGCGTCTCTGCCTACTTGTGATCTCTGTCAAATAAATAAATAAAATCTTAAAAAAAAAAAAAGAAGTGTCCAAGACAGGTGATTTTTATACTTTTTGTTTTTATACTTTTTAGACAGACAATAAATCTGTGAGGAATTGACATGACAAAGAAAACTTACCGTTGTGAGCTTCAATTAGGAAGGAATTCTAAACAGAATTTTGCTTCAAAGATTTCATTTATTTATTTGACAGAGAAAGAAATCATAAGTAGGCAGAGAGGCAGGCAGAGAGAGTGGGGGAAGCAGCCTCTCTGCTGAGCAGAAAGCCTGATGTGGGGCTCCATCCCAGGACCCTGAGATCATGACCTTAACCCACTGAGCCCCCCAGGTGCCCCAAAACACTCTGGGGCCTCCCCGTCAGGGAATTGAACCCCAGTCTCCCACAGGACAGGCGGGGATACTCACCACTATGCTAATGAGGACTGGCTCTTCTAAACAGAATTTAGGCTGGGATAGTAAATTAGTTGAAAGTCACAAGGGTTGTTTATACAGTCTTTGGGCTCTAAATTTCGAATCTTGGTGAAAAGGATGTTTCTCCTGGTACAGGGAAGTCACCTTTCACAGGGGAGATTTGTTTCCTACTTTCAGGGGGAAAGAGAAAGTTCTGAATGTTCTGAATGTCCTTCTTCATGGACAGTCAACTTTTATTCAAAATAACCAATGTGCCAAAGTGGCCCAATCTTGGGGCCTTAGCTCCTATAGCAGCAAGGTACGAGAACATCTAGAGACAGGCTATGCATCTGAAAAAGCATTGCTAAGACGGACAGAGAAGCTCTGTTTACTGGGCAGGGAGGCATGATCTATCCAACTCAATGAGGCCAAGGCAGGATACCCAAAGCTTGGGTTGGTGAGTGGTTGAATGAATGACCTTGAGAGCTGCTCAGGTGGCAGATGTTAACTGTTAGAAGTGATGGGCTGGTTCAAGGAACAGAGTGCATGAATCCCAGGAGTGTGTGTGTGTGTGTGTGTGTGTGTGTGTAGGTGAGACTGGGAAGGCAGGAAAAAAAGACAGCAGCCTTTGATGGGCTGGTAAGGGAAAGGTCTAAAGAAAGGTTCGAGAAGAAGGGGCTGGCCAAGGACTTCTCCCTCACTGGACCCATCCAAGCAGCTTGGACTTGGTCATTCCCTCAGTGATGACCTCCCTCAGCTAAGTCTGTAGGTATGAGCGGGTAGTCACCACTAAGTCTGCGGACAGTCCAGCCATCCACCCTGCCTGCGCCCTCCAAACCCTCCCAGGCTGCACCTCATTCCATCCACTCCAGCTTCAGTGTTTGTCTCCTCTCCCAAATAGAGAACATTTTATCATCTCCGTGATTTCCTGTACACAAATCACGTCTACTAGCTGCTTTGCCTCCATTGTTTCATTTCATGCCCCCAGCATGACTTTTACCATGATTATCCCCTGAGGTATAATAATAAATATATACATGTATTTGGTTTTTACCTCATGTTCTTGGCACAGAGCTCCTAAAACTTTTTAAATTTCCTGAGTGATAGGGGTGATGGGAGTATCTTTTTTTTTTCTTTTCTTTTCTTTTTTTTTACTCTTAGAATGTTTATTAAATCAAAGATTTACAAGGACAGTAATGAATAAAAGTGAAATTTTTCAATTAAGAAAAATGATTACATTGGTGTAAGGGTTTATATTCAATTTCATTTTTTTTTAATCTTCCCCTTTAAGATTATATCATAACATGTGAAGCACTGGTGAGATCTATGTCAGCAGAAATTCCCAGTTTGCTGATTTCCTGGAGATTTTTCATCCAATGATTGTACTGCAACAAGTGAGCATCATTGACCACAACCTTGAAGTGGTCAGATTCAACCAGCACTTGTATTTTGAATGGTTTACCACTTTCGAATGGGAAAGTCGCCTGTCTTTCTTCCTTTCCCCAGATGTTATCCAGCTTTGTATTGCAAACAATGACTCTCTTGTTGTCCTCATTGAAGCGTGGGTTAAAGTGGAAAGCAACATCATTCCCTCTCTTGAAATCTAAAGCAAATCTGTTTGCATTGGGCTTCGTTGTGCCCAGAATTGTTATCAGATGCGAGGCATGACTCCTCCAGGCAAGGGCAGGTCATAAGGTACAGTCAGTGGTCTAGCAGGGATGCCAAAGGCGCCAGCAGGGGGCTGGGCTCCAGGAGCACTTGGCTGTCCAGGAGGCGGGTAGGCCCCAGGCCCACTCGGTTGCCCAGGGTGGGCTCCTGGTGCAGGTGGTCCAGGATAAGCAGGAGCTGTTGGGCCAGGGTAGGCTCCTGGAGGTGCCTGTCCAGGGTAGCCACCAGGAGGGGCCTGTCCAGGATAATTGCCAGGAGGGGCCTGTCCAGGGTAGGCACCAAGATAGGAGGGCCCTGGGTAGCCCCCTGCTCCAGCAGGCTGGTTTCCCCATTGACCAGGCCATCCTTGAGGGTTTGGGTTTCCAGACCCAGATAAAGCATCATTAAGTGAAAAATTGTCTGCCATTTTCCCCGATGCCTCCGCCCTCGCTGGCTTGCTGGGGGTGGGGGGGCGCTGGTGGCTTCTGGTGAGGTGCTGCGATCACGGGAGTATCTTTTGTTATTCGTAATAAGCTCCTTTGACATTACCTGAGAATATGCTAATGAGGTCATTAGTTTGGGGGGGGGGTGCACATAGCTTGAGGACAGTGTTCATCACCAGAAGGACCTAGATCT
Source organism: Mustela nivalis (assembly GCF_964662115.1). Classification (NCBI taxonomy): domain Eukaryota; kingdom Metazoa; phylum Chordata; class Mammalia; order Carnivora; family Mustelidae; genus Mustela; species Mustela nivalis. Next base: position 61,288,924 of record NC_139032.1, read on the forward strand.
TGATTAGAAGGGTGAAATTTTCAGCCCTACTTTTCACCTCTGACCTGAGTTCAATCACCAATAGCCAACGATTTAACCAACTATGTGTAATGAAACACCCATTAAAGAAAGAAAGAAAAAAAAAAAAACCTGGGGTTCCTGGGTAGCCTGGTCGGTTGAGGGTCTGCCTTCAGCTCAGGTCATGATCCCAGAGTTCTGGATCAAGTCCTGCCTCAGGCTCCCTGCTCAGGAGGGAGTCTGCTTCTCCCTCTACCTCTATTATTCTTTCTCTCTCCTCCTGTCAAGTAAACAAATACATAAATCTTAAAGAAAAAAAACCTTAGAAAATGGTTTTGGAGAGCTTCTGAGTTGGCAACTACATCAGGAGGCTGGGAGAGCACGCTCCACAATCCATGGGGACAGAAGTCTGTCCACTCAGAACTCTCGGATCGCACCCTGCATACTTCATCCTCTGGCTGTTCACGGACCTCCTTGTGTAAACTGCAGCAGTAAGTAGAGATTCTCTAGGATGAGAGAGTTGTCTGGCTCATTACTGCCTCTGGGAATCCGACTTCCTAGCCGCGTCTGGCAGAAGCACTGGTAAGCCAAGGGCCCACTCTTTGGAATGGCCTCTGAAGTCAGGGCGGTTCTGTGGGACTGAGCCCGCGGAGTCTGACGCTAGCTCTGGGTAGTCAGGGTCAGAACCAAGTCACAGGACCCCTAGGTGGTGTCGGGGAGTGGGAGCAGCGGAGTTGGAGGAGACCCTCTATGTCCCTTGTCATTGGAGGACAAATAGCCCTCATTCCCATTTTGCAGATGAGGATTCTGAGACTGGGAGAGGGAATGCAAATCATCCACAGTCACGTCCCTGGCAAGGGCCGAGTGAGGCGTCTGCTGGACTGAGCTGAAGTCCTAAATTAACTCCCTCCATTTCCACACTGGTAAGGTGGAATTGGGGAGCCTCGCCCTCTTCCCTCACTGAGTAGCTTCCAAGAGCCACTGAGATGATTGATGTGGAATCATTCTATAAATTGGGGGGACAAGAATTGCAGCACAAGGGGCTCCTGGGTGGCTCAGTCAGTTAGACATCTGCCTTGGGCTCAGATCATGATCTGAGGGTCCCAGGATGGAGGCCTCTTCCACCCCTTGTCAAGCTCCCTGCTCAGTGGGGAGTCTGCTGCTTCCTCTCCCTCTGCCCCTCCACACCTTGTGCTCCCTCTCTCTCAAATAAATAAACTAAATAAATAAAATTAAAAAAAAAAAGTTGCAGCATGAAAGGATCCCAATGTGGGTTCAAATACCAGCTTCTCTGCTCATTTCCTGGGTGACCATGTAGAAGTTCACCTCTCTGGACTTGTTTCCTTACTTACAAAATGAGGGGGATCCTACTGACCAGTGAGAATTTTATTAGCTGTCGGATGTCAGGCTCTCGGTATACTCCCCGACACAGGACGCTCTAGGACCTCTTCAGAAGACCTGAATGTGAAGTCCTGGAACTCAGTCACCATAGGAAACTTTTTAAAAATTTTTAACCCAAAGACGGGAAGACAGAGAGTCAAAACCAGATTGATATCAGAGGATGTCATTTATATGGAAATAAGAGAATTCTGAATAAACAAAACTGGCCAAGCCAGGTGTGAAAAAGAAGACCCTGAGGCTCCGGTATTTTTAGAAGCCATTTTGCCTGTCATTCTCACGTCATTTCCCTAGCTCTGTGAGGATGGGCTTTAAAATAATTTGACTGCTGATCTTCAAACAAATCCCCATTCAAGACGACCAGCAAATGCCTTCCATTTGTTTTCATTTATTCATCATCTGCTCATTTTGCAGACATTCACTCAACACCGGCCTTGGGGCAGGCACTGCAGTAAGTGCTGGAGATACACGGGCCTCCCAGACCCATTCCTAGTCCAGAGAACAGAGGAATCAATCACCAGTTACGGGAATGGGACAGCTTTCCTGAACAGGTGTTTCATGAGGAGCCTCCCAGTGAAAGGCGGGGGAAAACAGAGGAGGAGAAGTCAGGACCAGGTAAGAGACAAGCCAAGGAGACATATGAGGAAAAGAGCACGTAAGGAGGCATGGTGGCAGAGGAGTCCAGAGTGATGGGAAAGCCCTGATTGTGAAGGAAGGTGCTGGAACTTTGTAGCAGATTAATCATCTGCTTGAGCTAGAAAACATAGGCAAGGGCAGGGCCAAGTGGAGAAGATTCATCATGGCCACCCAGAGGGGTTTTAAGTTCCACCATTTCAAAAGGACCAGCTTTTGAACCCAGCTCCACGTTAACCTCGCTTGTTTGATCTTGGCAAGTCACTGTCTCTCTCTAGCCTCATCTTCCTCAACTCTAACTGAGGCTAAGAGAGGAAAGGGGATGAATCCAAAATTACAAACCCTGAACCCTAGGTCTGGGCTCAACATGCTTCCCAGTTCTCCAAACAGATCTGTTCATATCTGCTTATCAAATTGAGGATCACTGGAAGGACCTCAGATAAACTGCATAAATAAAACAGTGTGAGCATGAGGAGGACCGTGGCTAAGGTTAGAGTCTGACAGGATGGCACAGAGAAAGACTAATGGTTTAAAAAGGCAAAATAAGGGTGGATACATTTGAATAAGATTAGTATGTGAGGCTGACCTAACAAAAAGTCAAACACAGCCAGCATTTACTCCTTTCACTTGAAAAAGCCTACACTGCTCATATTCTTTAAGACTATAGGGATATGGGCCAGCAGAAAAAATGAAGATTTCATCAGCACCCTGGTCTCAGAGGGTTCAGCTATAAACTGCTTGCTGTCCAATTTCCGCCGAAGACTTACCTGAAATTTAGCAATATCTATTTTAAATATTTTAAAGATTTTAACTCTTTTAAAATCTTAAGATAAATATTAAGATTTTAAATATTTATGACCTAAAAAATAAAATAAAAAAAGCAAAACAAAGTATTTATGCCCTGTGACCTAATAATTCCACTTTGGGAAGTCTATTCTAGAAAAAATAGTGAAAGATGCAAACAAAGACCCAGTGATGCCTGGGTGGTTCAGCTGGTTGAGCCGCTGCCTTTGGCTTGGGTCATAATCCCGGGGTCTTGGGATCGAGTCCTGCATCAGACTCCTTGTCCAGCAGGCAGCGTGCTTCTCTCTCTGCCTCTGCCTGCCACTCTGCCTGCTTGTGCTCTCTGACAAATAAATAAATAAAATCTAAAAAAAAAAAAAAAAAAAAAGACCCATGTACAAATATATACTCATCAATATATTGTTTATAATTGCAAAACATTGTCTGTTTTAGGGTGTGTTTCTCCAGAAGTAGACGTTGTAGCAAGTAGTTTATACCAGAAGTGATCCCAGGAAGCACCAGTGGATCAGGGAAGGAAAGCAAGACTATAATGGCTAAGTTATTGAGCAGGTTTCCACCATGGGCTGGAAAATTCTGCTCAACAGTGTAGACCATACCTGCTTGTTTTCCCACCTGGAAATAAGGAACCTTGGGCATTTACCTTCCAACTCCTCATCTGTCATTGTTTGTTGTGGCTTCTGAGAATGTTCACTTCCTGGAACTTCCATTTTGCTCTACATGGGGACCAAGAGTGAAGTCATAGGCGTTCACAGTAAGCAGCCTCCGATGTGCAGAGGTGAGTACCAAGGTAAATGTCAGGCAGGGAGGGCACTGATGATGTCCAGTAACAGGAGAATGATGAATTCTCACAGGCAAATAAAAATTGTTTTTTAATGTTGTAGGGAAGTGAAACCACTTTCTCCGAAGACTAAACTAGTGAAAGGCAAAATGACAGAGGAAAAACAAGCATAAACCAATATGCAATTAACTGGTGTTCCTTAAAAAATTAGAATAAATGGAACAAACTATAATAAAAGCTATAAAAGAGAACTTTCCAGAGATGAAATATGACAATTCGGGAACTGAAAGGCTTTATCACTTCCTATGAAAAGTCAGTGAATATATTTAGAAATTTGAATATATTCAGGAAAACAGAACCATAAGATATAAAAAAGAGAAAATCTTCAAAGACAGAAAAAAAATTAAGACAAAAGAAGAAAATCAGCTCAATCAGCTTCAGATTTCTATCTACAAAAGTAGTGTGAAAGACAATAAAGTAACATACTAAAGTTTTGAAAGTAAAAAATGTGAATTGGGGTGCCTGGGTGGCTCAGTGGGTTAAAGCCTCTGCCTTTGGCTCAGGTCATGATCCCAGGGTCCTGGGATCGAGCCCTGCATCAGGCTCCCTGCTCAGCGTGGGGCCTGCTTCCTCCTCTCTCTCTGCCTACTTGTGATCTCTATGATCTCTATGTCAAATAAATACATAAAATATTTTTTAAAATGTGAATCAATAACTTTATATAAGACCCAGGTGACTTTCTTTTTTTTATTTTTTAAGATTTTATTTATTTATTTGACAAACAGAGATCAGTTGAACATCTGTCTTCAAGCTCAGGTTATGATCTCAGGATCGGGATCGAGCCCCGCATAGGGATTCCTGCTCAGAGGGAAGTCAGCTTCTCCCTTGCTCTCAGCCCCTACCCCTCACCCCACTCATGCACTCTCTCTCTCTCAAATGAATAAATAAAATCTTTTTTTTTAATAGTACAGTAATCAAGACAATGGTATTGGCAAAAACAAAACAAAGCAAAAATCAAATACATCAATGGAATAGAATAAACAGTCCAGAAATAGATCCACACAAATAATCAAATGATCTTTGACAAAGGAGCAAAGGCAATTCAATGGAGAAAGAATAGTCTTTTCAACAAATGATTCTGGGACAACTGGACATTTACACGTTAAAAAAGAAAAAATCTAGACAAAGACCTTACATCCCTCACAACATATGGATAATACTCAAAATGGATCATACACCAAAATGTAAAATTCAAAATAATAAAATTCCTAGAGGATAACACAGGAGAAAATATAGATGTATCTTGAGTTTGGCAATGACTTTTTTATATAGAACATCAAAGGTGGGGCACCTGGGTGGCACAGTGGGTTAAAGGCTCTGTCTTCAGATCAGGTCATGATCCCAGGGTCCTGGGATAGAGCCCTGTGTCGGGCTCTCTGCTCAGTGGGGAGCCTGCTTCCTCCTCTCTCTCTGCCTACTTGTGATCTCTGTCTGTCAAATAAATAAATAAATTCTTTAAAAAAAGTCAAAGGCATGATGCATGAAAGAAAAAATAGATAAATTAGACAATTTCATTAAAATTGAAAACTTCTATTCTGTGAAAGACACTGATAAGAGAATGAAAAAACAAGCTACAAATCAGGAGAAAATATTTGCAAAAGACAAATCTGATACTTGATTCTTATCCAAAAGATACAAAGAATTTTAAAAACTCAACACTAGGAAAATAACCCAATTTTTTAAATGGGTAAAAGATTTGAACAGATACTTCACAGACACACACGATATACAAACGGCAAGTGATATCATACATCATTATGGAATTGCAAATTAATATAACATGGAGATACTACTTCATACCTATCAGAATGGTAGAAATCCAAAATACTAACAACACCAAGTACTAGCAAAGGTATAAAGTATCAAGGAGCTCATTCGCTGCTCATGGGAATGTGAAATGGTACAGTCACTTTGGAAGATAGTTTGGTAGTTTCTTATAAAACTAAGCAAACTATACCATATGACCCAGATATCATGATCCTTCGTATTTACCCAAATGGACTGAAACTGATGTCTACATGAAAACCTGAACATAAGTGTTTATAGCAACTTTATCCATAATTGCCGAAACTGGAAGCAACCAAGATGTCCTTTAGTAAGTGAATCGATAAATAGCCTGTGGTGTTTGTATACAATGGGATATTATTATTCTGTGCTGAAAAGAAATGAGCCATTAGGCCATGAACATAAAGGAATCTCATACTACGAAGAGACAGAAGCCCATCTAAAAAAGACTCCATACTGTAGGATTCCAACCACATCACATCCTGGAAAAGGCAAACCTATGGGGACATTAAAAGATAGGTGCCGTGGTTGAGGGCAGGGAGATGTGAACAGGTGGAACACAGGGGATTTCCACCCCACCCCCCAGAGGGGATCTTAGAGTAGTTAAACTATTCTATATACTGTCACGAAGACTACATGTCCTTATAAAATCATCAAAATTCATGGGATGTAAACACGAAGAGTGACGCCTAATGTGAACTATGGACTTAATTGATAATGATGTATCAATGTTGGTTCATCAATTGTAACAACTGTACCATTCTGGCTAGAGATAGAGATAATGGGGATGGCTGGGGAGGGAGTTGGTGGAAAATAGTAGGAGCTGTGTTACGACATTGGGGAGGGTATGTGCTATGGTCATGAGTGCTGTGAAGTGTGTAAACCTGGCGATTCACAGACCTGTACCCCTGGGGCTAATAATACATTATATGTTAATTAAAAAATAAAAATTTTTAAAAATAATTTTTTAGGGGCGCCTGGGTGGCTCAGTGGGTTAAAGCCTTTGCCTTCGGCTCAGGTCATGATCCCAGGGTCCTGGGATCGAGCCCAATATCGGGCTCTCTGCTCAGCGCGGAGCCTGCTTCCTCCTCTCTCTCTGCCTGCCTCTCTGCCTGCTTGTGATCTCTGTTTGTTAAATAAATAAAAAATCTTTTTAAAAATAATAATTTTTTAAAAAACAATACAAAAAAAAAAGAAAAAAAATGTAGGAGCTGCCTGTACTTTCACTCAATTTTGTTGGGCACCTAAAACTGCTTCAAAAAATAGGGGCGTCTGGGTGGCTCAGTTGTTAAGCATCTGCCTTAGGCTCAGGTAATGATTTGGTCTCAGGTCATGATCCCAGAGTCCTGGGATCAAGTCCCTCATAGGATCCCTGCTCAGCAGGAATCCAGCTTCTCCCTCTCCCACTCTCCCTGCTTGTGTTCCCTCTCTCGCTCTCTCTGTCAAATAAATAAATAAAATCTTTTTTTAAATCTTTTAATATTTTAAAAAATGACTTAAGAAGAAATACAAAATCAAGTTGTCCTATGATCAAATACATTGAATTAAGTGTTGAAAATATTTCTACAAAGGAAAAAAACTCAGAAGACCTGAATAGAAAATTCCATCAAACTCTTAAGAAAAATAATTCTTTTTTTAAAAAAGACTTATTTATTTATTTAAGAGAAAGAGAGCACAAGCAAGGCAAGGGACAGAGGGAGAGAGAGAGACTCTCAAGCAACTTCCCTGCTGAGCACGGAGCCCTACATGGGCTTGACGTCACAACCCTGAGATCATGACCTGAGCCAAAATCAAGAGCCAGATGCTTAACCAACCAAGCCACCCAAGCACCCCAAGAAAAAATAATTCTAATAGAAAACAAGTAACTATTTTCCCAATTATTTTATACCATATTTTATACCATACAATATATTGTACATATACATTGTACATACAATATATAATACAATATATTATACTATACAATATATATTTTATACCATAATTTGATATGAAAGCTTAAAAATAACATTAAAAGAATAGATCATTCAGACCAACCTTATAGATGAGCTCGATGCAGAAATTCCAAACAAAATATTAGCAAAACAAATCCAACAATGTATAAAAATACTAACGCATTATGTTCCAGTTAAGGTTTTTTTTTTTTTTAAGATTTTATTTATTAATTTGACAGAGAGAAATCACAAGTAGACGGAGAGGCAGCCAGAGAGAGAGAGAGGGAAGCAGGCTCTCTGCTGAGCAGAGAGCCCGATGCGGGACTCGATCCCAGAACTCCGAGATCATGACCTGAGCCGAAGGCAGCGGCTTAACCCACTGAGCCACCCAGGCGCCCCTCCAGTTAAGGTTTATTCACAAAATGCAAGGTGCAACATTTTAAAAAATCAGATTAATATTAACAGATTAAGAATGTGGTTATCTCAACAGATGGGGAAACAGCATTTGAAAAATTAACATCCGACTTAAGACAAAATTTCCTAAAATCTGGTTATAGAGGGAAACCTCTTAACCTGATAAGTGTATCAAAAACAAACAAATGAAAACCTACAGCAAAATAGAACATTTAATTGTGAAACATTAAAAATTCTTTTAAAATAGAGATCAGGGATGCCTCGGTGGCTCAGTTGGTTAAGCAGCTGCCTTCAGCTCAGGTCATGATCCCAGTGTCCTGGGATCAAGTCCCACATTGGGTTCCTTGCTCGGCAGGGAGCCTGCTTCTCCCTCTGCCTGCCTCTCTGTCTGCCTGTGCTCGCTCTCTCTCTCTCTCTGACAAATAAATAAACAAAATCTTTAAAATAAAATAAAATAGAGATCAAACCAAAGATGCTCAGTATCATCCCTTCCATTCATTATTGCACTGAAAGCAATAAGGAAAAAAAGTTACATAGATATATATAGAAGAAACAAATATATATAAAACAACTGTTGTTATTCAGATTATATAATTATACAACTATGTGATTATCTTCATTTAAAAATCAAAGAACTTAATTTTATTTTATTTTATTTTATTTAAGATTTTATTTATTTACTTGACAGAGATTACAAGTAGGCGAAGAGGCAGGCAGAGAGAGAGGGGGAAGCAGGCTCCCTGCTGAGCAGAGAGCCCAATTCGGGGCTTGATCCCAGGACCCTGAGATCATGACCCCAGCCGAAGGCAGAGGCTTAACCTACTGAGCCACCCAGGCTCCCCCCAAATCAAAGAACTTTAAAAGAAATTATTAGAGTTTTAAGCAAGTTTAACCAGTTGCTGTTAAAAATCAAAGGTAAAAAAAAAAATAGTTGTATTTGTAGCCATCAGAAACAAACAAGTAGAAAGGACAATTTAAGGAGAGTTAACATTTCTTAAGTCAAAGGAAAACAAATACTGGATAATCTCTCACTTATATGTGGAATCTAAAAAGTCAAACTCCTAGAAACAGAGAGTGGATTGGTCATTGCCAGGGGCTAGAGGTTGGAGGAAATGTTGGTCAAAGGATACAAACTTTTCACTCATCAGAGAAATAAATTCTGGGGATCTAATGTACAGCATGGTAATTACAATAGGGTATTGTATTTTTGAAAATTATTGAGAGAGTAGATCTTAATGTTCTCACCAACACAACAAAAAATGTAATTATGTACGGTGAAGAATGTAAGTAACTCAGCCACGGTAAACATTTTGCAATATACACAACATATTTGTATCAAATCATCACATTGCACAGCTGAGACTTACGCAATGTTATATGTCAGTTATATCACAATAAGGCTTGGGAAAAAAAGAAAAAGAACAGCTAACATTTCCAATTTTATCCCCCAAGCCCCAAAACAAATATTAGAAATAATTTTAAGATATGCAAGACTTTTATGGAGAAAAATAGAAAATGTTATTGATAGACATTAAGGAAAACCCAATTTAAAGTGATGAATAAAACACGTTCATAAATTGGAAGGTTAAATATATAAACTTTAAGTCCTAGCCGCCAATGAATGGGAAATATGGAAGACAGAGAAACAAGATAAAATACACCATAAAAATATAGTCCATAATGTGGAAAACTCTATGAGACCAACATTCCAGTTTCTTTGACAAATAAATCTCTAGGAAAAAAATTAAAGATGGTTTGGGAATTTATATAATAAATGAGACTTAAGACCAATCAAAACAATTCTAAGGTTGATGAGCACAATAAGAAAAATTTTAATCCCAAACAAAATGTAAAAATTAAACAAATACCTTTATGAGGCATTTGGATATCTGAACCATCACAAGCCATCAGGCTTCCTTTGATGATATTAAGGGATTACTGTTAATTTCTTTTATTTTGGCACAGCAATGCTATTGGTGTTTTGTTTTCTTTTAGAGATATGTACTGAAATACTTGCAGATAAATTTATATGATGTCTGGGGTTTGTCTCAGAATTATAGGATTGTAGAATAGGATGGGGCTATGGCTGGGGCAGAAGTGAATAGGAGTGACCACTGGTTGGAGCCAGACAATGAGTACCCGGGGTACGCATCATTTGTTTTTGTTTTTATCTACAATCAAAATTTCATACTTTTAAGTTAAATGAAAAAAATTTATCAAATATACATAAAATTTCCCTAATTCATTTATAGATTTGATATAATTCTAATCAAAATCCCAAGAGGAGACTGATGAAGTAAATGTCACATATATGTTAGTACATACAATACTAGGCAGCCTTTAAGATAATGCTCCTAGAAATTATTTCAGTACATGGGAAGTTGTTTATACATACTGTTAGAAGGCAGATTATACACCGTTACATGTGGTAAATAGCTATTTATGTAATAACAACAACAACAACAAAAAGAGACCAACAGAGGACCAGAACTGAAATAAAAAGTTTCTGCAGAAGGATAAGTATCATTATGCATCAGAATCACCTGGGAGAACTCTTAAAAAAATATATACAGATGCCTAGCTAGGTCCCACACCAAATGTTTTTATTTCAGCTGGCCTGGATGGGGCCCAAGCAACAGATTTTAAAACCCCTAGGTGATTCTGAGGCACAAGACTGAGAGCCAATGATCTCGGTTTACAAAGAGAGGCACAGAGAGATGGAGGGAGAGTAGGAAGATAGATGACATAGATAGATTGGACAGACAGATAGATGGATAGATGGCTGGATAGATAGACACAGACATACTTCATAGATTTTTTTCATAGATTTTTTCCGGGAATGATGATAGGTTAGATAGACAATAGATCTGAAGGTCTGAAGGAAGGGAAAAAGAAAGAGCGGAAAGGCAGCGAGAAGAAAGGAGGGAATTTGCAATGACACAGCCAAATCAGAAATGAGCCGCAAGGACACCTGGGTGGCTCAGTCATTAGGTGTCTGCCTTTAGGTCAGGTCATGATCTCGGGGTCCTGGGATCCAGCCCTGCATCGGGCTCCCTGCTCAGTGGGAAGCCTGCTTCTCCCTCTCCCACTCCCCCTGCTTGTGATCCCTCTTTCACTCTCTGTCAAATAAATAAATAAAGTCTTAAAAAAGAAAGAAAGAAATGAAATGAGTCATAACTCAGTCCCTATTTTAACAAAGAAGAGAAGGGAACAAAAGTGAATATGGAAAAATAAAAAGTGAATGCATCTAGTTAACGCAATAAAATTTACGACTTCTCTCTTTTTTATTACTTGTGTTTAGAGACCGTACCCCCTATTCACTTCACAAGGATGCCCGTGCTGTCTCACAAGTGAAAGAGCAGGGAAGGACTGCTCAATGGGTCAACAGTTTCCTTCCGGGGTGATGGAAAAGTTCCAAAGCTAGAGAATGGCAGTGGTTGCAGGCACTGCCCACGTACCGGCTGTCGCTACCAGTAGCTTTTATGTTATGTGTATTTTACCATCATCAAAAAAAGTACATTAAAGAAAACTTGATTAAAGATGTTACCAGGCAATTGGGATGAGTTCACTATTGCCTCCAGTACTAAGTTATGTTCCAGGGCTCCTAGCAGTTAAGGCAGAAGAAGAAATCTGGCAGGTTATCGGGTTCTCTATGCGTTTTCCAGGTTCTTTCTAGATCAGGGTCTCCCTCTCGTTTTGCCCACTCCCTGTATCACAGGCGCAGCCAGTGCCAGAGCGAAGGTGGGAGTCCTTTGGAAGGTTTGACTCAGCGAGGAAAGGAAGACTGGCAGCGGCTGGGAGAGGCAAGTCAGAGCTGGGGCAGTCGGCCTCTGCTTAGAGCTTGTCATCAAACTGCTTGGGGAGAAGAGCAGCTCCTGCCACGCACGGCCTCTGCTGGTGGGTCTGAATGGCTGTTTGTTCATCCTGAGCGGGACAAAATCAGCCTTGACAGCAATGGTCCCGGCGGTATTATGTCAGGGGACCTGGCCTACCTATTCGCAGACAGACAAAGCGGAGGATTTGACAGGCAAAACAGAGGCAGCCTCTTCCCTCCCAGGCAGCCAAGGGGCTATTCAAAGCCGAGACCTGGAAGATTTTCATAAGGTGCTGACATACGCAGCCGGAATGCAGCAGGCACAGGGCAAAACTGACACCCTGTGCAGTCAGGCATGGCACTGGCTCTGGGCATCCAAACTGAGCCTAAGGGAGCTTCGAGGAGTCCCCACCCATTAGAGAGAGACAGAGAGAGCCCAAGAGAGCACTTTTGGGGAGAGAGCCCCAATTTGCAGGTCTGAGCCTTCAGCAAACGTCACCTTTGCCACCGCCCTTATAGTTCAACTGAGGAACATCTTCAAGGCCTCTCCCCTGGAAGCACAGGGCTCAGGAGCAGAGAGCCAGGAGTACTTGGTCCCTTGGTTACCGATAAGCCGCCCACAGGAAGGGCTGTAGGGCAGCAAAGAAACATGTATGAGGTGCCCGCTGCATGCCGGCCCCTAGCTAGAAGCTCCAGTCCAAGGCACTGATTTCACCTTCCCAGGAGCCCTGGGAGGTAAGTACCCTGTTCTCTCTCTTTTGCATGTGAGAAAAAGTCCTCAAAATAGTAACTGGCCCAAACTCACAGAGCTGGGAAATGGCAGAGCTGGAATTTGAACCCAGGTCTCTTCAGCACCCAAACCCATGTTCTCTCTACCTAAATTGCACCAGTTCACAAGATCCACAAGGTGCTGGAATCACACCCTGTTTTCAAAGGGGCACGGGCACTTTCCAGTTCTGAGACCCTTGTTGTATCCCTTCACTTCTTGAGGCCTCAACATCGGCGTTGGTGATGCGAGTGGCTGGAGATGAAGACGCTTGGTTGTTGACTGGTGTTAGGTCAGCATCACTGAGCTTCCGCACCACACTTTTCCTGACTGTTCTCAAAAATGACCCCAGCCCCCTCCCCAAAAGGTTGCCAGACCTATAGAGGTAACACTTTATCTGGTCCCCTCTCAGGACGCTGAAAGAGCATTCTCTACCCAGGGTCATATGCAACCAGGCAGCAGAATTGCACCCAACTTGTCTATCCCCAAAATAGCACAGACCCCGCCATTTAGTGGGGACACAATAATGCTGTTGAATGGATGAAAACGTGAATGAGTGGTTTGCCACAAGACATGTTATACGTTGTGATGTAAAGAGCTGAGCATCAGACCCGGTTCTAGCTTCACCACTAACTCACTCTGTGGTCTTGGCCCACTCACTGGCCCTCTCTGGACCTCAGCGACCCCATTTATAAAATGAAGGGTATGAATTCGGTAGTCTCTAGCAGTCCATGCTAGCTGTAACTTTGCAGAGTTAAGGGAGAAGAAAGATCACACTTTCTGCGGCCCACTCTTCCCCTCCCCATAAAAAGCTGAAGCTGTATTATGATCACATCTGAGAACAGTCAGGGAACATTCAGGTCTACAACCCCTGATTCGATCCGAAGCAGACAAGCAGCATTCTCAGATCTCAGATCCTCCAGCCTATGGAACAGAGACCCGCTCATGTGTGCACAGTCTTTACAGTTGGCAAAGCACTTCTCCTCCTTCCTGTCATTTAAACCTCAACACCGCCCTATGAGGGAGACAGGACAGATGTCACCATCCCATTAACTGACTACAAAACTGAGGTCAGTACCCTAGAAAGCATATGGAAAAAAGCAGAAGAGCTGCTATGTGAACCCAGAACCAACTTCTGACTCCTTTCATTTACACAGCTCACTTGTATGCAGGGAGTGAAGAAGAGATGAGCTCATTTGACCATAACCAGCTTTGGAGCGTCACAAGTTTACCACCTGGGTGGAAAACTGCCCAGTATTTAAAAGTCAAATTTGGGGCAGATGGGTACTGTGCACCTTGGGAAGTCAGCTGTACAGGGATGCAGGAGTCGAAGCCAGTGCCCAGGCACAGTATGCCATCTCGGTGCAGCAACTGAAGGATGACCTCCACTCAATCTCTGAATACTTAGGTATCAAAATACTGAGATGCTCTATAGGTAAATAGCAACTGTCCAAACTCCCACCCCCACCCATATCCATGCTCCCAGCTGTCCAGGTTGTCTCAACACCTCATCTGGGATTCCTTGGGATTCCCAAGGTGCTATGACCGCAGGGTTAAAGCCTAAAACCCTGGAGGGGAGGGAGGCTGTAATGCAGTCCTTCATTCTGATTTGCCTCTGTTCCAGTGCCTATATTCTGGTTGATCAATACCCCTGACTTGTTGGTTTGGGTTTTTTTCAACAGCTTTATTGACATATAATAGATACACAAAATACAGCACATATTTAATGCACACATTTTGGTGAATTTGATTATATGGATACACTGGTGATACCATCATCCCAAAGTAACATACATATCCATCTCCTCCAAAAGAATTACTACTGTGTGTGTGTTAAGAACATGTAACATGATGTCCACAATAGCCAAACTGTGGAAAGAACCCAGATGTCCATCAGGAGATGATGGATAAAGAAGATGTGGAGTATATATATACAATGGAATATAATGCAGCCATCAAAAAGCACAAAATCTTGCTATTTGCAACAATGTGGTTGGAACTGGAGGGTAGTATGCTAAACGAAATAAGTGAATCAGGGAAAGATAATTATCATATGATCTCACCAGTATGAGGAATTTTAGAGACAAGACAAGAGACTCATAGGGAAAGGCAGGGAAAACTGGGACAGGATGAGGCCAGAGAGGGAGACAAACCATCAGAGACTCTTAATCTCAGGAAATAAACTGAGGGTTACTGGAGTGGAGGGGGGGGTGGGAGGGTGATGGACATTGGGGAGGGTATGTGCTATGGTGAGCACTGTGAATTGAGTAAGACTGATAAATCACAGACCTGTACCTCTGATGCAAATAATACATTATATGTTAATATGTTAATAAAAAATAACATAATATGTTAATAAAAAAATAAATATTTTCAGTCCTTGAGAAAAAAAAATAATAATAAAATGGCACTAAGTTCAAGGAAAAAAAAAAGAACATGTAACATGTGGGTGCCTGGGTGGCTCAGTCGTTAAGCATCTGCCTTTGGCTCAGGTCATGATCCCAGAGTCCTGGGACTGAGTCCCACATCGGGCTCCCGGCTCAGTGGGGAACCTGCTCTCCCTCTCCCTCTGTTGCTCCTCATTTATGTGCTTACATGTGCACTCTTTTTCTTTCTGTAAAATAAATAAATAAATAAAATTTCTTAAAAAAAAATATTTAACATGAGATCTACCCTCTTAACACATTTTTAGTTCACAATGCTGTATTGTTAAGTGTCCCACAGCAGGTATCTATAATTTACTCACCTTATATAACTGTAACTTTATACTCATTGAAAAACACTGTGGTTGTTAAATATGTTAAATATGTTTAATATTACTCCCTCTGGTTACAGAAGTGATAGGGAATCTCTTAGTGCTTCTCAATCATTTTGAGAGTGAGGATCCTTTTCTTAACAAGTACAAATTCCACAGTTCTTAAAACATACACACATACATGAATGGTAGATACACTTTTTTGTAAACATTGAGGAATTTCATGTCCAAAAATATGGCCAAAACTTTAGTAACTTCTGGGGGCACCTGGGTGGTTCAGTGGCTTAAGCCTCTGCCTTTGGCTCAGGTCGTGATCTCAGGGTCCTGGGATTGAGTCCCACATCGGGCTCTCTGCTTGGCAGGGAGCCTGCTTCCTCCTCTCTGTCTCTCTGTCTGCCCCTCTGCCTACTTGTGATCTCTCTCTCTGTAAATTAAATAAATTAAAAAATATATATTTAAAAAAATATTAAAAGAAAAAAAAAGGAAGAATAAATAAAACTTTAGTGACTTCTGTAAATGGATCTGCATTTTATGTGTGACATAGTTTTAATGCAAGACCTATGAATAACTTCATCAATAGAAAATGCCTAGTGCTTTTAGAGACTGGAACAGACTTTGTACTCTTCTATGGGGTTCTGATACGGCCAACCAGATCCTCCCCCTCAAGGAGATAGCTGAAAAACTAAGGCTGGAGAGAAGACTGGACCTTCCCAAACCCACTTACTGCTTGGAGCTAAAACTTGAAGTGGCATCACATCCAAGACTTATTATATCTATGGGTGTTAGACCAGGGTAGATGCTGACAGGGCAGAGGACATCTTGGGCTGGGCGACGAGTGACTTCCATTATGGGGCAAAAATCATTCACAGAGGTAGCCAGAGCAAAGACCTACAGTCTTCTTAAAAAGTGAGGTCAGCCTCATGGAGGCCACTCGAGTCTATTAGGCTTGGGGAAGGTGGGAGGTTTTGCAACATGGCTCAAGCTCCACCAACACTTGGGCTACCACAACTAGAGATCTGAGTGATGAGAGGAGCTGCACTATTTACTGGCCATTAGAACTTTCTCAGAAAAATCTCGTTGCTCTGGAGGCAAAGGACACTAAGAGGCAGAGTTGGAAGTATCTTAACACAGAAATATACCAGGGTACAGTGATGTAAGAGCACAGGCTCTGTCAAGAAAGAGGGAGCTCAAATCCATCTCAGGTAGATGGTCTTGGCCAAGTTTTACTTCACTTCTCAGATCTCAATTTCTCAATCTGTAAAATGGGACTGTTCTAAGGAATGATTAAATGAACTAACATATAGCTCCTATTCAAACCCCTATTACAGGTACCTTACTCAACAAACATTCCATTTCCCAGAATCATCAGGAACAAACTCCTCCAACCTATAGAACTACAGCCTGACAATCAGTTTAAGAACAACTACTTTGAGCTGAACAATAATTCTTTTAAGTCCATTAATTCATTTTTCTTCTGTCCACTTTTCCAGCCCTTTGTCTTTTTACTTCTTCTCTCCAATTTTCCTCTAACACCCAGCTAAGCCGTACCCAGATTCCTGACCCAGAGAAACTGTGATATAATAAATGTTTGGTGTTTTAAGCCACTGATTTGGGGGTAATTTGTTATATGTCAATAAATACTATATTATTAATCCTGAGAAAAATGCAAATTAAAGCTACAATGAGATACTAGTACATAGTACACTCACTAAAAAGGGTACTTTTTTTTTTTTAAGATTTTATTTTTGAGTAATCTCTACATCTACCATGGGGCTCAGACTCACAACCCTGAGATCAAGAGTTTCATGGTCCACTGACTGAGCCAGACAGGCGCCCCTAAAAAGGGTAAAATTTTGAAAAACTGAACATATCAAATATTGGTGAGGAGGTAGAGCAACTGGAATTCTCATTTACCGCTAGTAGAAATGAGTGAAATTACAACCACTTTGTGAAAAATTCCGGCAATTTCTTAAAAATCTAAACATAATCTACCATCTGACCTAGACATTCCTCTCTTAGATATTTACCCAAGAGAAATAAATACATAGGTCCACACAAAGACTTCTACACAACCATTCATAGCAGTTTTGCCTGTAATAGCCAAAATGGAAACAATCCAAATGTCCATCAACAAGTGAATAGAGAAACAATTGTGTGTATCCATATAATAGAATACTACTTAGCAAAAAAAATATTTTTTTTTAAAAAGGGAATTGACTATTGATATCACAACATGGATGAGAATCAAAATACCTATGCTGAGAGAAAGCTGCCAGACAAAAAGAATACAGTTGCTATTCCATTTAGATAAAATTCTATTAAATGCAAAATACAGTGCCCTAAGTAGATCAGTAATTGCCTACGGAGAGGCAGGGTGGAGCAGATAAACCAAGTGGTCCAAGGAAACTTTCAGGGATAATGGATATGTTAATTATCTTGATTGTAGTAAGTTGCAGAATGCCTTGGAGATAATTTGGTAGCACTATATTAAGAGCCATAAAAACATTCCTGGCCCCATATATCTCACTCTTAGGAATTTGTTTTAAGGATATGTCAAAAGAAATAAAAAGCTCTTTATACAAACACATTCATGGTATCACCTAAATCAAAGATCTTGAGAACTACCTAATTGCCCATTGAGCATGATAGGGGTAAGTCAACACTAGACCATTCGGCTCACGATTGTAGATGAGACATGGAAAGTAAGGGGTAACATGCAGTTATGTTTACAAAATAATGCAAATGCATTGTGGGTGAAGGCTACAGAATTGTAGTACACTGTGATTATGCCTATGCAAACAGACATACAAGTGTAAGAACACAAAGAAGAAGAAAAACCAGAACATAGGAAAACCTAGTAGGTGATTGAGAGGTAATTGGCATGTGAGTGGCTTTTTCTTCCTGTTTTGTCTCCTGTAATGTTACAATGTTTTCATAACACTTTTTAAAAATATCTCCTTTGTTGGTTTTGGCTCAGTCTCCCAACCTGGTGATTATTCTGAGTCTCACATCTATCAACTTCCAGCATCAGCACCTCGGTGGGGGGTCAGCCACAAGCTCAATCAGCTTGCCTTCTAGGTCCTCTAAAACATGGACAAAATGCTAAACAGAACTACTCTGTGATGTGAAGGACACATTCTTTTCTTCTCGGTGAAAGTCTTCCATTGCTGTTAGTCCATTTAGGTTACTTCAATACCATAAATGACAGAAACCCAGTTCCTGAGGGAGGAGGAGTAGGAGGTGGTCAGCCAAGTGAACCTGGAAAAGGAGGCAGAGCTACTTACCTGAGCTTGGGTCACCTTATTCATTGGGTAAAGCCAATGCCGATCATCCCTGGCCAGAAAACTGCCCCCCCCCCAGCAATGATCACAGGCAGCTCCACAAACTACAAACAGGAAGTACCTGGCATCTATGAGAACGTTAGAACATTGGAAAAGGAAAAAATAGAAGCCTGCGAGAGGTTTCACTACTGTTATTCCACTGACCCAGAGCCAAGTTCCAGGAGTCCATCTGGCCACCCCATCTGGGGCTAGTCTAGCCTGGCCAGAGGTCAGGGAAGACAGAAAGCCACATATACCACCGGCAGGAGGTGGGATCCTCTAAAAGGACCCCAGCACCAGCCTCTCATCTCTTTCCAACTCCTGGAGTATGTCCAAACACACCTCAGGAGGGCAAGCCCAGATCTAACCAGCCCCACAGCCCTTGGACTCCCACCCTATGGGTGGAGCACATGGACAGCTTCAAAACTAAAGACTATGCTTCTGAATATACCCAGCCCAATGCTGAAGCCTTCCCCAGTCCTCCTGCCAAAAGGTTGGGCCAGATCTGCCTGGGCAGAAACCAAGTCTGCATGCAAACCCAAGGCCCTAAGTTTCACCTTCTCTCATGTCCTGCTTAGCACCTGGGGGTCCCCTCTTTCTGTAGCCACACTTATCCAGTTACGCCTTTCAGATCCAGTGCTCTGCCTGCTCTCCTGGATATACCCCAAAGCCCAGTTAGGGACAGGCCTGAGACGTGCCCGTGTCCTGATACATTCGTGTATTCAAAATACGTAAAGGGTTTAAAAGTGTCCGCATGGAGAAGAGTACTGCAATATTAGTAACCTTCACAACTGGTTTAGGACACTAGTATCATCCCCATTCTATGGGTCGAAAAGTTGAGGCTTAGAGTGCATAAGTGGTCGAAGGTCACACAGCTAGGAAGAGGCAGAGATAGGAATTGACCCTGGCCTGGGTAACTCTAACTAAATGGCTCTCATAGCAGGGCCACATTGTGCCTTGTGCTGATGACCTGGGTGCCCAGTTGCATGAAGTCCCGGTTCCTGCCACTAAGGAGCTCCCAGAGAAGAACAGAGACAGCCACATAACCAAATCATTACACCACAAAATATGTGACAAGTGCCAAAATCCAAACATGCTGGGGCAGGTTCAAGGAGGGAGTGTTTCACTTTCTCAGGCAGATAAGGGAGGACTTCCCAGAAGAGGAGACATTTGAGCTGAGGTGGGGAGAAGGGGCAGCTTCCCCAGGCTGAGGGCATGAACTTACACAAAGGAACTAGAGAAGATGTGGTGGGAGTACCTGAAGCTGGGGGCAGTGAGACCCAGGAAGGGAAGAGGGGTGGGAAGGGGCTTCATTGTGCAGGGAGGGCCCTGAGCTGCACTTGATCTTGCCTTGGATGAAGGGGAGCCACTGAGGGTCTTGAGCAGCCAAGTGGCCTGGTTGATGCAGAGACAGAGTGTCCTGCTGAGGAATGCCTGGAGCTTTAGACTTGTCCAGATGGCTGGCACCTGGTAACCCTGTGTCCCCTTCCCTCAGGCCAGGCTCAGCAGAGGGGAGGGAGCAGAGGGCTCTGAGAGGACTTGGCCCCGAAAGGCTAAGGATCAGGACTCCCACCAGCTGCAGCACCCTCCTGACCGAACAACCCTCCATCCCTTCTTGCCATTGTCACACCATCCTTTGCAGGGGAAGACATGGGTGTGTGCAGCCTGGCACTGGCTGAAGTGTGCAGCCCCCCCCCCCTTCCCACCAGTGGCTCTCCTTGGGAGCGACTCTGAAGAGACGCTCCCAGAAAGGGAGGACAGGTACATGCCTACTCACCCACAGAGACAGAAAGATAGAAGGGGAGACCAGAGAGACACACACTCCCAGGCCTGGAGATATACAAGAGGCCCCAAGATGCCCTAAGGAAAGAGGCCAGAGTTGAGCTGGGACACCTGCACTTGCTCCCCAGGTACAAGTATCTTCCAACTCCCCCAGACCACTGCAGCCCTTGCCCCTGGGCTCTGAGCAACCAGGCAGCCAGTGGTGTTGGGTTAGTGAGGGGACCTGTCTGGGGAACCCAGCCAAGCTCTAATCACCCCTAGCCCCACACTCAGCCAGCCGCCAGGGACCTGGAAACATCCTGATGGGCTCCCACACTGGGCTGCAGGAGACCTCAAGGATGCCAGTCTCTGCTCTGGGCCTACCTTCGCCTGGAGGGGGGAACAGGGAACTGTCTCTTCCTGTGTGCGCCAGGGGGTTAAACTAGAATACAGGCTAGGGCACTTCCCCTTTGCAGGGAAAGGCAGTAGTCATCAGCCTTTTTGAGATTGTCTTGCAAACCAGGAACTCTACCTCGACATAAATATCCATGATTTTCCATGCCAACTATGGGCTTCTCCGAGTCCCAAAGCCTTGCAGAGAACACGGAAAATCTAAGAAATGTGGATGCCGGACGATCCACAGAGGTCTGCGCCTGAGCCAGAATCTAAGCGACGTGCGCCTACCTGTCACACTGAGAAGACCCACAGTCTGGCTCTCGTTGCCACCACCACCACCACCAAGCTCCCGTCAGCCCGGTGGCCCGCTGGGTCTGAGCTTTCCAGGATCGCGCTTTGCATTCCTCGGTCCCTCGTTGGGAAAGCTCGCTGAGCACCTGAGAACAGGTGGCAGAGCTAACCTGGGCGGGTGTGAGGTCCAGACCCATGCTCAGGCACGGTTTTGTCCCAGATCCGCCCTGCGCGCAGGGCAAAGTTCGCGCCCTTGGTGTAAAGGGGCGGCGGGCGGGGTGGGGGGGTGCCCTTTCTGCCGCCCTTTACAGCTCCAGGATGCCCGAGGCAGCTCCGGAGCTCTCTGCTCCAGGGACTCGCCCGAAAGATTGGGAGAAGACTATGGAGCAGGGATTGGGAGCAGAGAAAGACGAGAGGCAAGGAAGAGGTGCTTCCTCGCCAGGAGCCAGGAAGATGGTGGAGTGCTAGCCCCGGGGATTGCAGGGGGGGTGGTGGGTAGGAAGCAGAAGGCACCTCTCTCAGCCCTAGTTCCTGCAATCTATCTCGGAGAGTGACCCTAATTCTGCTTTCAGAGCGTTTATGTGAACCAATAGCAAGAGGGCTCAAAGCTGTGTGGCCCCTGCCGAGCTCTGAGGGTCCCTGTGTCATGCTACTAGCAGAAAAAGGCCACACCCAAGGGGCCTCAAAATCTAAAAACTCTGGGCTAAGCTGCAGAAAACATTTTACTTTAATCAACCGCTACTTTGAGGAGTGTGTCTTATCTCCCCCCATGAGTGAGAATGACCTCACTTTCCCCCAGGAGCTTCTTGTTCCCCAAGGTCCAAGTTTTTCCCTGAAAGCAATTTAAAGGTGGAGAAAACAATCACAGCGCAGCGAAGCATCCTGCTCCATTCTTTTGACTCTCTGGAAGAGGGGAGACAGGTAGGGGATCCCCCACTTTACAGATGCAGAAACTGAGGCCTAAAAGAGAAGCAGATGGCTCAAGGTCTTTGGGCCAACATTGAGCTAGCTGTAGTCAGAGCTCTCACTCAGCAGCACTGCAGCTATCCGTGGCTGGGCTGGGCTCACTGTGACACGAGACCCCCTTTGTGGCAGTGTTCTGTCTGATGCTCTCTGAAGACATACAGCCTGCTGATCCTGATTGTCCTAGAGTAAACCAAACAGAGCAGACTGTGTTCCCGGCTGTCCCAAGATTCCTGGATCTGATTCGCAAGCATTGGGGCCTGGAGTTTCCACTGTCACTTGGTGAGGAAAGTGACCCAGGCCAGGCCAGTAAGCACAACTGAGGCTCTGAAAGCTCCGGGAAAGGTTGAGAGGCTAGCCCAGAAGGTAAGGACCCCAAGACCTGAGTTTCCCCTTCAGCCCAGAACCTCCCCTGCAAGACTTCAAGCAAGTCCCTTTGGCGATCTGGGCCTAGTTTCCTTCCAACTTGTATTTCCAAGATTTCCTTAGGGAGAAGAGCTAGTTACCTCTGCATCTGCATGAAGGGCATCTGGTTCAAGGGCTATGAAGGAATTTCCCATAACTCCACGAATCCCCTCCTTTGTATTTACAAAACTTCTAAGGGCACTTCAAAGCTGAGGGCACTTCAAAATTCAGGAAAGTAATTCCTGGAGAAGAGCTGCATGGTTTTCTACAGATCGCCAGCATTCTTCCCTCCCCCTAAAAACTGAACATAAAGAGGGTTTTTCCAAAGGGGTATGCTGGGGATACTCTGAGGGCTGAAGCAGGTGCAAAGGAGATGGAAATCAACCAGCACCGGCCCATGTCTATGCTAACCCATCCGTTCTAAACTAGGAGAATAACCTCCAAGGGGCTGGAACCTAATCTATGGCTTTCAAATGATTCTCAGTGGCATGTGCTACCCTCCACAAATGTTAAGGAACACTATACCAGAGAAGAGGGAGGACTTGACCAGACAAAAGCAAAGAAATGCCCTGGCATCTTGAGGGATCTGTTTGCAGAGTTTTGATCCAAACGGTTAACTGTCCCAGTTCATTCATCAAATCATTTACTTCGAATTTTGCCTCATGGACTTACAGACTCTTCAAAGTACAGAATTTTGAAATGTCTTACGAGAATAAAACATCTATAGAATAGAATCTTTAGGATCCTTCTTTGTTCATGAAAATCTTGACCTTAGGAAGTAATAATCTCAGGATGCTAACGCTTGATCTGATGCACAGGTGTAGCTCTGTAGCAGCAAAGTCTGAGAAAAAGGAATCAGAATTCTAGAAGAATGGGTTCACAGACACAAAACATTGAGGATCAAGAAATCCCAAGACATGAGCTTCTAGTCATAATTATTGGAGCTTAAAAGTAAAGAATCATAAAGACCAATCATTAAAGCATACAGTCATGACTATTACAGGAATTATCAGAATTAGTCTTCAAGTTACAAAACAGTGGAGCCAGTACTGACATCTTGTAATTCTTTGGATCCAGTACTAACATTTTGGAATTAAGGAAGAAGAGAGAAGTGCATTTAAGCAACCCAGATCTTCTAATCAGATATTTCTAGAAAGGAATTCAAATTAAGTAATATATATCTCAGAGCTGTGAAAATATCTAAGAACTAAGGAAGCCACAGTTCCCGGTAGTGACATCATATTTTCAGACATAAAATTTTAATTCCAAGCATCTCAAAATACAAGGAATTCGCTTTTACATTTTGAGCAGAAGCTTAAAGTCATAGGAATATAATTACAGTCAAAGAATTTAGACTTCTGGTCATGGATTCTTAGGAGTTACAGAATCGTATTATTTGATTTATGAAAACGTGTTGGGATAGTGATCCAAACTTAAAAATTTGGAAATCTGAATCTTGGAATTTTGGAAATACACGGAACCACAAAATCGAGTGCTGAAAGACTGCTATGATGTAATCTGGCTAAAATAAATTTTTTTAAACTTTTTATTTCCTTTTGCAAAAACGTAAAAGGGTGAAATCTGGGTTTTTGCTTTTTCGTTACTTTGAAAGAAGGAAACAGAGTTTTGCTGAACCAGTGAAAAAGCCCCTCTCCAGTCATTCAAGCACCCATCCGCTGAGGAAGAAGGTCTTCCTGCAAACCGTGCAAACTGCTTCCAAACCCGGGTCGGCGGAGCGAGGATCTGAGTTCTCTGCCTCTTTCTACCGAAAGCAGTTGCCTCAATGCTCAGCGGGGCGGAACCTACAGCGGGCTCGCAGCCACCAAGGACGCGATTAAAATCCCCGAAGGCCCTGCCGCCCGCGCTCTTGAAACTCGCTCTGTCCCGCCCTACACCCGCAGCCCGGCGGAAAGCTGCACCCGGGCTAGAACCTCTGGGATGGGCGCCAAGACCCGGATTCCTAAAGGCAGAAAGGACTCCGAGGTCCGCATCTGCCCTCCCGCCCCCAATTCATGGAGCAGAAAATTGAGGCCCTGCTTCAGAGAAAGGACCCGCCCAAGGTCTACCCGCGCAAGACCACCAAGCGAACGCAGGCTAGTTGGACGGCCGCCGCTGGGCGTCTCGGGTGAGGCCGGAGGTCCCACCTTGGAGGATGGCCGGAAAAGAACTCAGAAACCGGACACCCGGGAAGCAAATGGATCCCCCCTGTGCCCGCCCCTTCCCCTGGATACGCGCGCTCCTGGAGCACCCACACCTCAGGCCCCCTCCTCTCGCAGCCCTTGCGCCCCTCTGCGGGAAGGGGCTGCCCCGCTTCCCCCGGGGTTCCGGGAGCCACTTGGAGCCCTCCCTGGCCTGGGCGAACTGGAGGAGGAGGTTACCACGACAGCACAGAAGCCTAGCCTTCATCCTCTATAAGCTGTGCGCCACTGTCCTCCGAATAGAGGGGACCCAGGTCACCCAAAGACAGGTGATGGGGAGGGAGCTTTCCCTAAAAATTGGCAACGGAAGGTCTCTCGAGGCGCAAACACTCCGTGCAGCCCAGGAATCTGGGACCCAAATGGAGAAAGTGGTTGCCTCGGGCACAGATCGGGCGGGCGAAGCGCCTCTTAACACAGCCGAAGGTGTGAGGCTCCGTTAAGCGGCAAAGGTGAGGCTGGGGCAAGCCACCTCCCCGATCGGGCCTAGGAATCCTCGTCTGAAGGATGTGGGACAGGATGGGCAATGGGCAAGGCAGTTTGGGGGGTTTGAAAATCACTCTTGAAATACCTTAAGCGCCAGCCGACTGGAAGGTCGTCTTCCTTCCCCATTCTCTGCTCCACAAGAACCAAGCACCCCCCTCAGCCATTCCTCACCTCTCCCGACAAAAAAAAAAAAAAAAAAAAAAAAAAAGAAGCGAGCCGGTCCTTTTCACCTGCGGGTCCCAGCCTGCTGCAGAGGTTAGTGAAGTCCGGGAGCGCTGAATTCCCGCGCCAAGGTCTCCCGAGACAGTCCCTGGCCTCTCCAGGCCTCAGTCTCCCCGTCGGCGCGCAGGGGAGGCCAGCCCCGGCGAGCCCCGAGTGCCCTCCCCGCTCTGACGTTGTGGGGCTCCCGCCGCGCCTCCACAGCTGCTCCCACCTGCAGAGGTGCACCCGGGCCCAGGGGGCGGGCAGTCGGGGGGCGGGCGGGCACCCGGCGCCGCCCAGACCTTCCTGGCGCCTTTAAGGAGGAGAAGCCGGCGGAGGGAGGAGCCGGTCCGGGTGTGTGCAGGGGAGCGCCTCGCCTGCAGTTTCGGCGGCCGGAGGCCAACGGTGAAGAGAGGGAACAGTCGCCGGCCTACCCGCCTGGCCCGCATCAGTGCTCATCTTGCCTCCTTGCCCTCCGCAGGCTGGGCCACAGAGGCGCCGCCTAGGCAGCCCCCACCGGAGTGCCCCACGCCTGTCTCAACTGCCCTCGCTTCAGGCCTTCGGGCCCGGAGCCTCCCCTGGGCGCACGACTTCGAAGGTTAGCCTCAGATCAGCGGCAAGCACAGAGCAGCTGCAGGCGCCCC
The DNA here is from genome assembly GCF_964662115.1 of Mustela nivalis. Taxonomy (NCBI): domain Eukaryota; kingdom Metazoa; phylum Chordata; class Mammalia; order Carnivora; family Mustelidae; genus Mustela; species Mustela nivalis. The sequence goes on from NC_139032.1 coordinate 61,314,724, forward strand.
AGCCCCAGGACTGCTTCCGGACCCCTTGACCGTCGGGCACCGCGCGCAAAGGGCCCTTCAGCCCGCGACCGGGACTAGGCCCAGTCCCAACACCGCTGCCGGTGCCTGGCCTCGAGCTCCAGAACACGAGCAGAGCCGTCGGTGGGCGGGACACTCCTGAGCCTCTGTCTGCACCGAGCCAGCCCGGACACCGCGGGCACCGAGCCTCCCGGTCACCCCTGCCAGCCCACGAGGCCTCCCAGCGCTCTCCGCAGTGGGGCCCAGTGCCCGCTTCCTTGGGCACTTCCAGCCTCTCCCCCTCCCAAACCCGCCCCCGCCCCTCGACAGCAGCGGGCGGCGGGGACACCCCGGGACGCGGGACGGCTGCGCCATGACGGCTGAGAGCCGGCCGCCGCCGCCGCAGACGGAGGCGCTGGCGGCCGTGAAGGAGGAGCGCGGTGAGGCTGGGACCGGGGTCCCGGCAGAGGCGGCGGGTCGCGGCACGGGCGGGCGTCGGCGGAAGCGCCCCCTGCAGCGCGGAAAGCCGCCCTACAGCTACATCGCGCTCATTGCTATGGCCATCGCGCACGCGCCGGAGCGTCGCCTCACGCTGGGCGGCATCTACAAGTTCATCACCGAGCGTTTCCCCTTCTACCGCGACAACCCCAAAAAGTGGCAGAACAGCATCCGCCACAACCTGACGCTCAACGACTGCTTCCTCAAGATCCCGCGCGAGGCCGGCCGTCCAGGCAAGGGCAACTACTGGGCGCTCGACCCCAACGCCGAGGACATGTTCGAGAGCGGCAGCTTCCTGCGCCGCCGCAAGCGTTTCAAGCGCTCGGACCTCTCCACTTACCCAGCCTACATGCACGACGCGGCCGCCGCCGCCGCCGCTGCCGCCGCCGCCGCTGCCGCCGCCATATTCCCCGGCGCGGTGCCCGCGGCCCGCGCGCCTTATCCGGGCGCCGTCTACGCAGGCTATGCCCCGCCGTCGCTCGGCGCGCCGCCCCCAGTCTATTACCCCGCTGCGTCGCCAGGTCCGTGCCGCGTCTTCGGCCTGGTGCCTGAGCGGCCGCTCAGTCCTGAACTGGGCCCCGCGCCGTCGGGGCCCGCGGGCTCCTGCGCCTTTGCCTCGGCGGGCGCTTCCGCCGCCTCCACCGGCTACCAGCCTGCGGGCTGCGCTGGGGCCCGACCTGCCAATCCCTCCGCCTATGCGGCCGCCTACGCGGGGCCGGATGGTGCGTATCCGCAAGGAGCGGGCAGTGCCCTCTTCGCAGCGGCTGGCCGGTTGGCGGGGCCCGCCTCGCCCTCCGCGGGTGGCAGCGGTGGTGGCGTCGAAACCGCGGTGGACTTCTATGGGCGCACATCGCCCGGCCAGTTCGGAGCTCTGGCGCCCTGCTATAATCCTGGTGGGCAGCTCGGAGGGAGCAGTGGAGGCGCCTACCATGCTCGCCATGCGACTGCCTATCCCGGCGGTGTGGATCGATATGTGTCCGCCATGTGAGCCCAGCCTACAGTCGAAAATTCCCAGATACCTCGGCTGTCCACACGAACTAAGTATCCCCTAGACCTGAGAACAGATTGAGCGCCGCGTAGAAGGAACCGGTGCACCACACACACGGTTCGCTTTTGAAATGGGAGGAGGTGGGGAGGGGCTGTGGTGGCTCACGGACTGGGACAAAGGACCCTCGATAAGGCGAAGCTCCGAAGGACATGCCTTTCTGACATTCTACTGGGGAGAGTCCTGGGTGATAATGGGGGCGCAGCGCAATGCCTACGCCAGAGTCTAGGATCCACATGGTGGGGAATCAATCACGTCTTCACTCTTCCCTAAATTGCAAGAAACTCGGGCCTTTTTACACGGTTCTGCCTCTTGTGCCTTTGATTAGGTTACTGTAACAAAAAGGCTCCAGTAGCATCTTCCTTAAGTTACAGAGGATGAATTTGCAAGAGAAGTAGCCTCCCTCTTTAAAAAAACAAACAAAACAGGGAAATCTCTACTCCGTTTGACTAGGGGCTGGTTTTCCCTGCCTCTAAGAACTACAGACCTGACTCAGTCTAGACTGTTCATGCCTCAGCTTTATGTGTGACCTGTCTCACCGCCCAAACCCTCTGTTCCCCCATCTGTTTGACAGGAGGGCTGCAGGATTGGACCCCCTGTGATCTTTTAAGGGCCCCATTGTCGTCATGGATGCCGCCTTGCATATTTGGCAGCATAGGGGGGACCACCCAGGGCCTAGCCCTATTCCCAAGTACAGGAATAGAGGTCATGGCAACCGCCTAACCTAAAGTCTCTGGGTTGGTTCCAGGCAGCAATTATATTATAATTTCTTGAATCTTTTGAGCATGATGTGCTGATCATTTGGTAGTTGTTACTGCTAGGTCATAAATTCGGTTTTCTAATGAGGCAGGTAAAAATAAATTTTTCCATTGCCCACTCTTTCTTTTCATTAAGCAACCCCGGACCAAACTGGCAGACTAAAATTCAGAGAGACCACAGGAGTCAGGGGAGCCCTTTGGTGACAGCTCTCCGTTGGTCGAGCTGGCTCTTCCATCCCTGGCACCCTCTGCTTCATGAAAAGGAAAGAGAAAAAATAATTGGGGCTGTCAGTGAAGTAAGCTTTAGAAAGAAACTGGATCTTTCACGTTTTGTATCCATTCATTTTAAGCGTCAAGCTGACCAAAATCATAGAAAATCCAACCACTTTCTCACCGTTCTCTTGGGAGATCTTACAAGTTTTTATTCTGGAGTGAATATTCCCAATGTTAAACACTCTGGAGGCTCGGTGTGCAGCTTTCAAATAAACCTGAGGATTCAGATGAACTGTTTTAATAAAAATCTTTGATCGAGTTCTGGCAAGAGATACTCAGCCCCCTTCTGTGTAGTTAACTTGCGAGGGAAGAGGTGGGGATAGTGTGAGAAGACTGAAAACCACTCGTAATTTTTATTTTTAATTTTGGCAGTTGCTCTATCTTGTTCACAAAGACATGTGAATGTGATGTGATTCCGTCCAGACGGGTATTTGTCTCAATCGGTACAGTCCTGTAGAAGTGTAATGCAAACTACATGTGTAATTTAAAATTTTCTAGTAGCCATATTAATAAAATTTTAAAAACAGCTGAGATTAACTAATACATTGTATTTAACCCGATATATCCAAAATATCATTTGAACATACAATCAACATATAAATTGTGGAAATATTTTATCTTTTTTAGACTAAATCTTCCAAATCTGGAGTGCATTTACACTAGCAGCTCATCTAAATTTGAACTAGCCACACGCCAGGTGCCCAGTAGCAGTACGTGGCTGATGGCTATTGTATTGGACACCACAGGTCTAGATGCTGGTCTTTCCTGACTTTAGTGGTGGTAAAGGACCATCTGGAGGCAGGAGGCAGCTGGAGCACTGACCTTGCTGCAGTGGGTCCAGGTTCCAGACCCAGCTCAGACTTTGCAAGACTCTAGGTTTGGAGCCTCTCTCATCTCCCTATGGACCCTTACAGGAATGAAATTCGAAGGTTCTTCATGTGCAGCTCAACAATCTGGCTTTCCCAGCCCAGAAGTCAAGATGCTTTGCCTAGTTGGCAGTTACCAGGAAAACCGAGAGCCCTCCACCCAAGGGTTTTGTCCGTGGCTGGCAAGAGCCCAGACGGTGGTATTCAGGCTGGGGAAGGATGGCCTATATGCCCAGTTAGTGCGGGAGTTGACCCTTTGTTTTTTCAGTTACCAAGACCAGTGCTTTGGCCATTAACTGTCAGTCCCTTTTTCTCCACTGTCCAATGTGTGAATGGGAATTTGTGGCCACCTCAGAGGGTCCTCCTTAAGTTAAAGGAGATGAGAGTTTCCGGAAAAGCGCTTTGTGAATTATAAAGTGCTGGGCAGAGGAGGGAGGAGAGGCTTTAATTTTTAAAGCGCCGTCTTATGGAAGCCTCCTGGAGCGAGAAAGATAGGGTGGGAAAGTGAACGCATCTTCCCTTCCCTTCTCCCTTTTGTCAACTAGGACGTCGGGTGTGATTATGCCCTAGAAGAGGGTCTGGCCCGGAAAGGGAGGACACCGGGAGCAGGGAACGGGGTGTGCGCAGCGGGAGCCAGCCGGGAGAGACGGGGACACGCGGGAGGGTTGGATCAAAGCGTTGAAGACGGACCGTCAGCGCTTCTCGGCCTCTCCGTGGGCCTCGGACACCCGAAGCTCGAGCGCCATCCGCCCCGCCTGGAATAGAAGCTGCGCAGGCGAGGGACCGCCGCCGGGCTTCAACCACAGCCCGAGTCACCCGCAGACCCTGCAGTCCGCGGGACTCTAGATCTTAAGAACATTTCACTGCGGAGTCTTGGAATATTCCAACTCTAGGAATCCCCAAACCGTGGAATAGAACCTCCCTGTTCCCCCATCCGGGGGCTCCGAAACGGGAGGTACGTTTCTCTTTTTCTTCTTCCTTTAATGAAACTAGAAAAATCATTTGCCCCTCTCTGGGCCCTGCACCCCCAGCGTCGTGTGCAGGCGCCCCCGGGCTGTGGGTAATTAGATGCGTTCTTCCCTAATTGCCCAAGGCTCGTCAGAATTCGCCCCAGAGCTGTAACATTTATTTTCTTTCAAATTAACTTTGCTTTGCAATTAAGCTTAGGAAACCAGCAACAAAAGCAGACTTGGCCTGAGGTCGTTTACTACGAAAACGGATTAGGGAGACTTCTCCCCCAATTTACAGGGAAAGATTCCTGCGGCCAGCGTTTGGGGGAAATTTCCCGACAGTAGAGGCGAAGGGGGAGCAGGAAACTGCTGGCGGCGGTGGTGGATGGTAACCGGCTGGCCTTCTTCCCCATCTCCGCGATTCATGTGCCCAGAGGAATAAGAGTAACGTCCTTGAAATAAATTAGGAATGGTTAAAGCCGACCTACACACCCATGACATGAAGCTGATGTATATAGTTAGTTTACCCAGCACGGTTCATAAACATAATCTCATTTACTAAGAACTTTGTGAGAATATTTTATTAAATTGTTTTCTTATTACAAAAATTGGTGCATCTTCATTGTAAAAGAAAAAAACAAAAACAAGTTAGAAAGAAATCAAAGGAACCCATAGTTGGCCCAGAGAAAGCACAGCAAACACCTCAATGAGTATCTTCTAGTTCTCCTTTTTGTTTTTCCTATGCAGGAGGCCTAAGTCTCAACTTTTGTCCTGAAAGGCTGTGAGATCTTGAACAATTTCCTTCCTACAATGAGTAGGCTTCATTCTTACCTGCTACAAAACTAGGGGGCAGGTCCCCTTTACTCTCACATTCTTTTTTTTTTTTTTTTTTAAGATTATTTATTTATTTGTTAGACAGAGACCACAAGTAGGCAGAGAGGCAGGCAGAGAGAGGAAGGGAAGCAGGCTCCCTGCTCAGCAGAGAGCCAGATGCGGGGCTCAGTCCCAGGACCCCAGGACCATGACCCCGAAGGCAGAGGCCTTAATCCACTGAGCCACTCAGGCACCCCTACTCTCACATTCTTGATCTTCTCTGTTCTGGGTCACTTGAATCCTGGATGCAAGGGCCAGGATGCGTTCCGTCTCCCGTTGTCTTACATAAGAGACTGAAGCCTTGCAACTTCAAGTGTTGGCCATATACCAGCTGCAGGGACATCCCCTGGGAGCTCACTGCAAATGCAGAAGCTCAGGTCCTACCCCAGATCTTTAGACCAGAACCTGCATTTCAGCAAGACCCTCAGGTGATTCATATGCCCTAGGCAAAGAGGCAGAAATTTAGAGAAATGAAAAAAAAAATGTATTATGTTGTCAAGATCAGAGATCCCAGAGTAACTTCCAGGAGCCTCTTGTTCCTGACCAAGAACCCCAACCAGTGATACCAGCGCTACTTTGAGGCTCTGGCTGCACAGGGGAGCAGGCTGGGCTGCAAGGGAGGAAGGCCGGGTGGAGCACTTCATCTCCTCCCTGGCTTGTACTTTCTGAGTCTTGGAATTTAGCCCTAGTGCATCTCACCTTATGTCCCCAACCTTAAGGGTGAACTGTGACCTGGCATTCAATGAGGTTATACGTGAAACATCTTGAAAGCTGGAGTTAGAGCCAGGGCAGGAAGATCTTGGATTCTGGTCTCTATAACCTCCCTAAGCAGAAGCCATTTCCCAAGTATGGAATAAACTTGGTCTCTGTTCCCTCAGTTCCAGCCTCAAATTTGGGAGTAGTTAGGGATTTTGGAGAAAAATAATGCTCTCTTCTTGGGACATAGTAGCCAGTAGGAAGGAACCCCCATCTCTGAGTTTGTCCTGACCAGGGGTCCTCCAGTAGAGCCTTTAAGTGCCCTTGGACAGCCTAAGATTCTGGACACTCTAATGAATTCTGTCCTGCCTCAAATACACACCTTTCAGGAGAATTTTGTTTCCATGCTCATTTTGTTCCTGAGTGGAGCTGACTCCTGGTAACTAAGAAAGAAGTCCCTGATTCTCATGAAGAATGGGGCTTGGGGTGCCTGGGTGGCTCTGTGGGTTGAGCCTCTGCCTTCGGCTTGGGTCATGATCGCAGGGCCCTGGGATCTAGCCCCTAGTCAGGCTCTCTGCTCAGCAGGGAGCCTGCTTCCCCCTCCCTCTCTGCCAGTCTTGTGATCTCTCTCTCTCTCTGTCAAATAAATAAATAAATAAATAAATAAATAAATAAATAAATAAATAGGGCTAGAGCCCAGGATCATATACCAACTCACTGGGAGAACTAGGACTCTCATTTCAGTGCTCACGTGCATTCTCAACAAGAAGAATACTGTGAGTGTGTGTAGAATTTCTACAGACCTGAAGGAAGAGCAAATGACCTCTCCAAAATCTCAGAGCTTTAAGTGTTCAAGCAGGACTAGAACCTATGCCCCCTGCCACAAGGGAGAGAGCGTTTGATGATCATCTTAATAAAAGGCAATGTGGAGATGGAAGTAATCAGATGGGAACGTGGTAAAGGTGGGAGCTGGGGGTTGGGGTGGACTGCATCTTGGAAGACTTACCTGCTAGAGCCTCCACTGGATGAACTGGTAAACTGGGCTGGGATGGGTTAAGTAAATAGCTTAGAACGACCTAGAGGGAAAGCAGTGTAGCTGGTGCTTCTCAGCCTAAACTGAGCAGTGGACTAAATTAAAAACTGAAGAAAAATGGCGCAGACTGGTGGGGTGAGGGAGGATAGGAGCTCTTTATCAAGTTTGGTGTCTGGTCTGTCCCTGCCCTCTCTCCAGCATCTTCTCTCACCAGCTGAGGTCAAAGCTGGCCTTTGCAGAGCTCCTGGAATGGCCTTTTCTGCTCCACTTCAGGAGAGGATGACTGGTCCCTATGGAGCTCCCTGTGCCCCTCTGCCAAGCGCACAACCCCTCTTCTGAGCTCAGGTTCAGATTTCCAGCTCAACCCAGAGTTAACCAGGTGCAGAAGCACGTAGTCTGGGAGGCCCAGGGATCAACTGTCAGCCCCTCCCGGGTGAGGAAGAGACTGGGAAGCCAGAATCAGGGTGGATCTCAGCCCTGATGTAGAGCACCAGCTTATCTTGCTATCTGAGAACCTGAAGCCGCTTCTCCCAGGAGTGGGGGCAGAGCTGAGCCTCATGGTTTTTCAGGCACAGAGGCACTCAGCAATCAGAGATAAAGTGTGAGAACCATAGCCTCACAGGGCCTAACTCCCACTACCCTCCCCAGCAGCCGGCCAGGAACTCCACATGGGTGTTCCTGACTCCTCCCCTCCATCCTGCCCCCACCACAAGCTTCACTTCCTGAAGCCAAACTTGAGTCCTTGGTTGGGGGGGGGGCTCCTGATGTCAACAGCAGAAAGCCCAAACTCCTCCCCAGCACTAAGAACCCTCTATGATACCTATGCCAGCCCCTTTCCCAACCTCCCCCTCCCATAGCTACCCTTCCTGCACCTTTGGTCTCCAGTCAACACACCCACTGCTGTTCCCCAGACACCCCTAGGTGTTCCTGTCACCAAGAATTTGTTCTGACCACTACCTTTTAACCTCATGCTACCTTGGGACTTCTTTTTTTTTTTTTTTTAATGATTTTATTTATTTATTTGACAGAGAGAGATCACAAGTAGGCAGAGAGGCAGGCAGAGAGAGAGAGAGGAGGAAGCAGGCTCCCTGCTGAGCAGAGAGCCCAATGCGGACCCGATCCCAGGACCCTGAGATCATGACCTGAGCCGAAGGCAGTGGCTTAACCCACTGAGCCACCCAGGCGCCCCTACCTTGGGACTTCTAAGGTCACCAACCCAGCAGGAACTTCTGTCATCTCTCTCCTGGTTCATAGTACTAGCCTCCCTACAGGTCTCCCTGCTCCCTCCACTGCTTCCCTCAGACACACCCCTACCAGCAGCCAGTGTGTGCCCCCGATCAAACAGCAACAGATCATGCCACTCTCTCACAGAGGTCCAAACCTCTCAGGAACTCAGGGACTGAGATTTGAAGCATGGTGTGTCCGTGAGTGGTCCTGTGAAGGGCTGCTTACACTAGGGAAACATTAGGTTTAATATAAGCATTTTCAAGATTTCCCCTTCCCATGTTTAACACTTTTCTCTTACTCTAGATTTTCATCACAACCTCATATGACTATTCAACCTTGTGTGAAGTGTGATCTGCCCACATTTTCTCTGCTATGGTGCTCAAAAGAATAGTATCCTACAATGGACACAGCAGTCTTGGTGACAGAGCTGAGAGCAGTCAAGTGGAACATGTTGAGAACAACCACACAACAGAAACTCTGGAGAGAAATACAACAGTACACCCTCTTTCTGCCATATTCAAGAATGTACCAGACACAGCTAGTCATCTACCCAGCTGACTTCACCCTTCTTTGCTCATAAGACTCTGATTTTGTCCAGGTTTCAGTTAGCCATGTGTGTTCGGAGAAGTCTTACCTCTTGGAGTACCCATGGGCTCAATGTGGATTTGTCTATGAGTAACCATGGTGATAATTCCATCACTCTTGCCAGGAATTACCTAGAAATGCCCACAGGATACTTTCCAAAGCCAATGAGATAGCCAGAAAAGTGTGCTGAGGGCTTCTGAGAAACCTTTTTTTTTTTTTTTCTTTTTTCTGAAAAAGAGCCAGGGGAAGAGAAGCAGTCCTTTTCTTTCTCTGACTGTTGTTTGAGCATGCCTCCTGTAAGTGTGGCAGCCATGTTGGCCAAACCAACCTGCTGAGGGCTGTAAAGCAGAAAGATGGGAAGACACTCCGTGCCTGGTGACGTCATTGGGCTGCTGCAAGAGCCCACGTTACAGCTTTGGGCACCTACAGAGATACCAAATGTCCTCCAAGTTTAAGCTGCTTTTCCTTGGGCTTTCTGTTACTTTTAGTCAAATGCATCCTAACTGGTACAGAAGGTGACCCTCATGAATCGGGGGAAAAATTCTTAGTTTATTCCCTTTGAGATTTCCTTTGCTATTTTTATAAACTCACAGCTGAAACATTGTCTAGTTCCATCCTCATTTTATGGAAAGAGAAACCAAGGACCAGGGAAGATCACTTTCTGTGGTTGCACAGGGAGCAAAACATCTTAGATGCTGTCCAGAGCTCTCTCAGGCCATCACCGTTTCCGGCTCCAAGTGGCTAGGCAGTGGCTGAGCTGACTGTTTGTAACTCTGACATTATGGAAGAGAGGCTGTGTTCAGGGTGTACCAAGCACTTCCACACGTTATCCTCTACAACAGGTTTCGGCTGCATTTTTTCAGATGAGGCAACTGAAGTCCAAGAAGAGAGAACAAACTCAGGGTCATGTGACCCTTTGAGAAACTCAACCCAGGTCTACAGCATAATGAATTAGATGCCTGAGGATTTTTCCTCCCGGGATATGGGAATTGGGAGACTTGCCTGTTGGTTTTGACTGGAGCTGCAGAGAAGTCCTGTCTCTCTGGGCCTCTGAGTGGGGTAGATCGTCCACATGCCCCTGACTTATTTCTACAGGGTGTATGAGGCTTAGACACTGTCTGTGAAGTCTGTAGATCTGGCTGTTTCAGATTCTACAAGGTAGGACGGTTAGTGCCAAAGCCCAAGGGGACCGGCTCTTGCTTAAAATGAGTCCTACCATGGCAGACAGACATGGTACTCTCCCAGCTCCAGCCACCAGTGGTCCCACCAAGGCGCAGGCTGCAGGATCAGGCCCACAGTTTACAGAACACCTGGGAGAGGCTGTGGGCAGCTGGGTAATTTCCAAATTAATTGTAGGAGAAAACTAACAAAACAATCTACAGGCTAAGCGTCCTGGGAGTGCTGCCGTGAGACTGACAGCCTGGAATCCAGCAAGTACAATGCTGCCCGACCACAGACGGCAGGGCCCTTCCTCCTAGGGGGAGGATGGCTGACTTCCTTCCAACAGGGGCCCGTCTGGGCCTGCAGCCGGGCCCGAAAGGAGAGAAAACCCCAGAACTGAAACAGCCTTTCCGCCCAAATCTTAACCTACAATGAACATAAACAGCTTTCCCAAAACATTACAGCAAGGTTGACTGGCCCTGTAAGTTAGATGTCCTGGCAGAAACCTCACTTTAGCGAGGGGATTTCAGGTCTCATTTTGAAAATTTTCTCCTGAATTCATCCTCATGCAGGAAATGAACCTGGAGTCTACCGTATATTACTAATAACAGTATGATCTTACCCAGGTTTGGCACTCTCCTGTTTTCTAAGAGGCTGCCTGCTTTTGTCGGGAAAATTCTGGCTCAAATCCTGGCTCCAGTACCTAGGTAAGTCTCAGGCTCACCTTCCCTAGCAATTAAATGGACACAGCACCGCCTTCCTTCTCTAATACCAACGAAAATGGCTCATATTCGGTGAGCTCCGTGGCAGGCAGTTTGGTGCCTCTGGTCTCCACAAACTCCCCTGGGAGATAATGACCACAAACCAGGAAATGGGGAGAGCAGAGTTGGAGGCCAGGCAGTCAGGCACCAGAGCTGCTGCTGCTGCTTTTTCTTCTTTTTTCAAAAAAGATTTTATTTATTTATTTGACAGACAGAGATAAGTAGGCAGAGAGGCAGGCAGAGAGAGAGGAAGGGAAGCAGGCACTCCACTGAACAGAGAGCCTGATGCGGGGCTCGATCCCAGGACCCTGAGATCATGACCTGAGCTAAAGGCAGAGGCTTTAACTCATTGAGCCATCCAGGTGCCCCTGGGCACCAGAGCTTCTAAGAGATAACACTTCACATCATAAGTCTCCTGGTTCTGAGAGAGGCACTATGCTAGAAGTCAAAAGACTTGGCCTCATCCATCCACAGCCACCACTTTGTGCGTGATCAAGGGTGAATCCCTTGTCTTCAGTAGTCTCATCTATACACAGAGTAGATGTGTGTGGCTGGGAGCAACCAAGTGGCCTTCTGTGTCTCTTTAGCATAACATTTGGTGAGTCTGAGTCTCTGTCCCCTCCATATGAAATGAGGATGGAAGTGTATAATGGTGAACATTTTTTATAATTGTAGTGTGATGGTTTATTTCCAAGGCCCTCCATGCCATTACTTCATAAAGCCTTCTAAATAACTCCAAAGTGAGTGAGATGGGGGAGGTTTTACTGCACTTGTTTTTATAGCATGAAGAACTGAAGCCCAAAGAGAAGTCACGGGCAAGTACGGTGGATCCCACACTAAACTTGTGACATCAGTCTCTGACCTGGTGCTCCTGCTGTTATACTATGAATTTTGCAAATGAACGGATATCCCAGCACATTGCTGGTCCAGGTATAATGCTGTGCCTGGCATTGTGCCTTGCCTGTAGTGGTTGCTCACAGTATGCAGACCTAAGAAAGTGGCTTGGTAGCAAGAAGGAGGAAAGTCAATCCCACCTTGGTACTCAACCTGGGTCCAGGGAAGTAGGGCCAGTACCTACCCAGATCTGGGCTCAATCTTATAGGTTGCTAGACCCAGGGTGCCCATGGATAGCCTGAATACCCAAGCCCTTGCTCTGTGTCCAGACTTATTATATTCACCTTCCAGATGGCGTACTGATGGTTGTCTCAGGCACGATGTGCCTCATACTTCCAGCATGGCTGTAGCTTCTGACAAGGCTCCTAAAGATACCCTCTTCACAGCCTGTGTAGTTTCCACCCACCCCCATAAGTGTGGGTTGGACCTAGTGGTTTGCTTCTAATGAACAGGATATGGCAAAAATGATAGGGGGTCCCTTCCATGATTAGGTCACAAAAGGCTGTGACTTTTGTCTTGCTAACACTCAGTTTGTTCTAATGAAGCCAACTGCCATATTTTAAATACTGGATGGAGAGGCCCAGATGGCCAGGAACTAAGGAACTTATGAAGAACTGAGACTTTAGTCCAACAGAAAGAACTAATCCTGCCAGCAAATAAGTGAGAGAGTTAGGAAGTGGATCCTTCTCAGTCAAACCTTGAGACAACTGCAGGCTTGTGAGTGATCCTGAAAAAGAGGGCCAGAGAAACGGGGAGATGACAAATGTAACTGGGGTTTTTTGAAGATTTTATTTATTTGAGAGAGCACAAGTGGGGGGTGGGAGGGAAGTCAGAGGGAGACAGAGATGCAGACTCCTGGTTGAGCAGGGAGCCTAGTGTAGGGCTCAATCCCAGGACCCTGAGATCATGAACTGAGCCTAAGGTAGATGCTTAACCAACTGAGCCATCCAGGCGCCCTGATAAATGTAATTGTTTTAAGCTACTAAATTTTGGGGTAATTTGTTATGTAGCACCAGATAATTGATACATGGAAAGTGATATTGCCAAGAACCAAGGGATATCAGCAGGCTCTAGAAGTTAGCAGAGACAAATAATGGATTCTCCCCTGCAGCCTCCAGAAGGAATCAGCCTTGCCAACACCTTGATTTAAGCCCAGTGAAACTGATTTTGGACTTCCGACCTCTATAACTGTGAGAGAATAAATACGTGGTCACCAAATTTGTGGTAATTTGGTTTAGCAGCTATAGGAAATTAATATAGCTGTCTGTAAGAATTTTTAAATTTAAAAAAAATAATAATTTTTTAAAATTTAATTTTATTTAAATTCAATTAATTAGAATATAGTATATTATTGATTTCAGAGGTGGAGTTCAGTGATTCATTAGTCTTGTATAATACCCAGGGCTAATTACATCACGTGCCCCCATTCATGTCCACCACCCAGTTACCCCATTCTCCCCCTCCCCTCCCTTCCAGCAACCCTCAGCTTTTTTCCTACGGCTAACAGTGTCTTATGGTTTGTCTAACTCTCTGATTTCATCTTGTTTTATTTTTCCCTCCCTTCCTCTATGCTCCTCTGAAGAATTTCACTTCTAATACAGCAATATAGGCAAGTTGAAAGTAAGGATCAAAAATATATATCAAGTGGGGCGCCTGGGTGGCTCAGTGGGTTAAGCCGCTGCCTTCGGCTCAGGTCATGATCTCAGGGTCCTGGGATCGAGTCCCACATTGGGCTCTCTGCTCAGCAGGGAGCCTGCTTCCTCCTCTCTCTCTCTGCCTACTTGTGATCTCTCTCTCTGTCGAATAAATAAATAAAATCTTAAAAAAAAAAAAAATATATATATATATATATATATATATATATATATATATATCAAGCAAACATAATAAAAAAAAAAAATCAAACCAAAAATGCCTGAGTTCAGTCACTCAGGCGTCTGCCTTTGACTCAGGTTATGATCCCAATGTCCAGGGATGGAGCCCTGGTGAGGAATCCCTACTCAGTGGGGAGCCTGCTTCTCCCTCTCTCGCTGCCCTCCCCCCACTCATGTTCTCTCTCACTCACTCAGTGCTTTTTCTCAATAAATAAGTAAATAATCTTTAAAAAAGAACCTCCCCCCCCCCAAAATAAGGGCTATGTTAATTTCATATCAAGTAGACTTCAGAGCAAAGAAAACTACTAGGGACAGAAAGGGACATTACATAATAACAAAAAGGTAAAAGTAGCAAGTATACTTAGAAATCCTAAATAGGGGGCATCTGGGTGGCTCAGTCAGTCAAGACTCTGATTCTTGATTTTGGCACAGATCATGATCTCAGGGTGATGAGATCGAGCCCTGCATTGGGATCCACACTCAGCAGGGGCGGGGGGCACTACTTGACATTTTCTCTCTGCCCCTCTCCCCAATCACACTCTCTCTAAAATAAATAAATAAATCTAAAAAAGAAAAAAAAATCCTAAAAAAAGAAATCCAAACAATAGAGCTAACAAAATATGTGAAGCAAATTAATAGAACTGAAAAGGGAAAGACAAATTCACAAATAGAGTTGGAGATTTCAACATCCCTCTCTTAGTAACTGGTAGAACATCTACAAAGAAAATCAGAAGGAAACAGAACAATTCAACAATACCAAAATAGGATCTAATTAACATTTGTAGAACATTCCATCCTGCATCAGTAGAATGCACATGCTTTTCAAATGCCTATGGAACATGTACCAGAATAGACCATATTCTGGGCCATAAAAAAACCCTCAAAAAATATAAAAGAATTGAAATCATCTATAGTAAGCTCTTCAAAAGGCTCTGAGAAAGATATCAGGTAGAATCTAAACACTTGGAAACTACACAGCACACTTCTAAAAACTCAATGGGTAAAAGAGGGGTATCTGGCTGGTTCAGTCAGTAGGGCAAGCAACTCTTGATTTTGGGGTCATGAGTTCAAGCCCCATGTTGGTAGAGATTACAAAAACAAAAAACCTCAATGGATGAAAGAGAAAGTCTCAGGGAAATTTTTTTTTTTAACATGAAAGTGGAGGGGTTTGTATAACTTAGTCAGTTAAGCATCTACCTACCACTCAGATCATGATCTCAGGGTCCTGGGATAGAACATCACATCGGGCTCTCTGCTCAACCAGGAGTCCGCTTGTCTCTCTCATTCTTCTCCTCTCACCTGCTCATTTTCTCTCTCTCTCAAATAAATAAATAAAACATTTTTTAAAAAAAGAAAATGAAATATAACATATAAAAAGTAATGGGAGGGCGCCTGGGTGGCTCAGTGGGTTAAGCCGCTGCCTTCCGCTCAGGTCATGATCTCAGGGTCCTGGGATCGAGTCCCACATGGGGCTCTCTGCTCAGCGGGGAGCCTGCTTCCTCCTCTCTCTCTCTGCCTTCCTCTCTGCCTACTTGTGATCTCTCTCTCTGTCAAATAAATAAATAAAATCTTAAAAAAAAAAGTAATGGGACACAAAAATCAAGAGAGGGAAATTTATAGCACTAAAAGCATACATTGGAAAAGAGGAGAAATCTCAAATCAATTAAAGTCTTACCTCAAGAAGGTAGAAAGAGAATGAAAAAAAGCCAAAGTTGGTGGCATCACAATTCCGGGCTTCAAGCTCTATTACAAAGCTGTCATAATCAAGACAGCATGGCACTGGCACAAAAACAGACAAATAGATCAATGGAACAGAATAGAGAGCCCAGAAATAGACCCTCAACTCTATGGTCAACTAATCTTCGACAAAGCAGGAAAGAATGTCCAATGGAAAAAAAGACAGTCTCTTCAATAAATGGTGTTGGGACAATTGGACAGCCACGTGCAGAAAAATGAAACTGGACCATTTCCTTACACCACACATGAAAATAGACTCAAAATGGATAAAGGACCTCAATGTGAGAAAGGAATCCATCAAAATACTTGAGGAGAACATAGGCAGCAGCCTCTTCGACCTCAGCCGCAGCAATATCTTCCTAGGAACATCGCCAAAGGCAAGGGAAGCAAGGACAAAAATGAACTATTGGGATTTCATCAAGATCAAAAGCTTTTGCACAGCAAAGGAAACAGTTAACAAAACCAAAAGACAACTGACAGAATGGGAGAAGATATTTGCAAACGACATATCAGATAAAGGGCTAGTGTCCAAAATCTATAAAGAACTTATCAAACTCAACACCCAAAGAACAAATAATCCAATCAAGAAATGGGCAGAGGACATGAACAGACATTTCTGCAAAGAAGACATCCAGATGGTCAACAGACACATGGAAAAGTGCTCCACATCACTTGGCATCAGGGAAATACAAATCAAAACCACAATGAGATATCACCTCATACCAGTCAGAATGGCTAAAATTAACAAGTCAGGAAATGACAGATGCTGGCGAGGATGTGGAGAAAGGGAAACCCTCCTACACTGTTGGTGGGAATGCAAGCTGGTGCAACCACTCTGGAAAACAGCTTGGAGGTTCCTCAAAATGTTGAAAATAGAACTACCCTATGACCAAGCAATTGCACTACTGAGTATTTACCCTAGAGATACAAACGTAGTGATCCAAAAGGGCACGTGCACCCGAATGTTTATAGCAGCAATGTCTACAATAGCCAGAGTATGGAAAGAACCTAGATGTCCATCAACAGATGAATGGATAAAGAAGATGAGGTATATATACACAATGGAATACTATGCAGTCACAAAAAGAAATGAAATCTTGCCATTTGCGATGACATAGATGGAACTAGAGGGTATCATGCTTAGCAAAATAAGTCAATCAGAGAAAGACAACTATCATATGATCTCCCTGATATGAGGAAGTGGAGATGCAACATGGGGGGTTAAGGGGATAAGAGAAGAATGAATGAAACAAGCTGGGATTGGGAGAGGGACAAACCATAAGTGACTCTTCATCTCACAAAACAAACTGAGGGTTGCTGGGGGGAGGGGGCTTAGGAGAGGGGGGTGGGGTTATGGACACTGGGGAGGGTATGTGCTATGGTGAGTGCTGTGAAGTGTGTAAACCTGGCGAATACACAAACCTGTACCCCTGGGGATAAAAATACATTATATGTTTATAAAAAATAAAATAAAAAAAAAAGAAGGTAGAAGGAGAAGAACAAAGTAAACCCCAATGAATGGAAGGAAGGAAATAATAAGGATAAGAGCAGAAATTGCTGAAATTGAAAATAAAAACAATAGAGAAAAATCAAGGAAACAAAGAGTTGGTTCTTTGAAAAGATGAGTAAAATTTAAAAACCACTAGCAAAATTGATCAAGGAAAAAAAAGAGAAGAGACAAATCACCAACATCAGGAATGAAACAAACACTACAGACCCCACAGTCATCAAAAAGCTAATAAGGGAATTCTATAAACAAGGCAAAACACATAAATTTGACAACTTAGATAAAATGGACAAATTCCTCAAAAGACAAAAACTACTACAACTCACCCAACATGAAGCAGATAATTTGAACAGCCTTTTAAAGACAAAGGAAAGGGGCGCCTGGGTGGCTCAGTGGGTTAAGCCGCTGCCTTAGGCTCAGGTCATGATCTCAGGGTCCTAGGATCAAGTCCCGCATCGGGCTCTCTGCTCAGCAGGGAGCCTGCTTCCCTCTCTCTCTCTGCCTCCCTCTGCCTCCCTCTCCATCTACTTGTGATTTCTCTCTGTCAAATAAATAAATAAAATCTTTAAAAATAAATAAATAAATAAATAAAGACAAAGGAAAGTGAGGTGCCTGGGTGGCTCAGTGGGTTAAAGCCTCTGCCTTCGGCTCAGGTCATGATCTCAGGGTCCTGGGATCAAGCCCCACATTGGGCTCTTTGCTCAGCAGGGAGTCTGCTTCCTCCTCCTCTCTCTCTGCCTGCCTTTCTGCCTACTTGTGATCTCTGTCTGTCAAATAAATAAATTAAATAAAAAAAAAAATAAAGAGAAAGGAAACTGAATTTGTAATATTTTAAAACTTCCAAAAAAGAGGCGTGCCTGGGTAGCTCAGGGTAGGTTAAGCCTCAGCCTTCAGCTCAGGTAATGATCTCAGGGTCCTGGGATTGAACCCCGCATCGGGCTCTCTGCTCAGCGGGGAGCCTGCTTCCCCACCCCTCATCTGCCTGCCTCTCTACCTACTTGTGATCTCTCTCTCTCTCTCTGTCAAATAAATAAATAAAATCTTAAAAAAAAAAAAAACTTCCAAAAAGGAGATTTCCATGCCCAGATAATTTCACTGAAGAATTCAACCAAATTTTTAAAGAATTAATACAATTACATAATCTCTTTCAAGAAGAGAAAGAAATATGTCCCAATTCAATTTAGGAAGCTGGTATTACCCTGATACCAAAATCAGATAAATGTTGTGTCAAATATACACATATATTTATACATATATATATAAACTATATACATACATATATAAATTATAGACTATTCCTCATAAATATAGACAAATAACTCTTTCTTCTTCTTCTTCTTTCTTTTTTTTTTTTAAAGATTTTATTTATTTGACAGACCGAGATCACAAGTAGGCAGAGAGGCAGGTAGGGGTGGGCGGGGGAAGCAGGCTCCCCACTGAGCAGAGAGCCTGATGCAGGGCTTGATCCCAGGACTCTGAGATCATGACCTGAGTCAAAGGCAGAGGCCCAACCCACTGAGCCACCCAGGCACCCTAGAAAACTCCTTTATAAAATATTGGCAAATAGAATTCAGCAATATGAAAAGAATTACACACATGACCAGAGTTTATTTCAGAGATGCAAAGCTAGTTCAACAGTCAAAAATCAATCATTGTAGCCCACCATACTGACAGGCTAAAGAAGAAAAAAAGTCACATAATCATATCATTCAATGCAGAAAAGGCATTTGATAAAATTAACATTTATGATAAAAACGTTCAGAAAAATAGGAAGAAAGGGGAACCTCCTCAACTTAAATAAAGAATGTCTACCAAAACCCTACAGCTAACATTATACTTAATGGTGAAAGACCTGGAGATCAAGATCACAGCAAAGATGCCCAGTCTCATAGCTCTTGTTCAACATAGTACTAGAAGTTCTAGCCAATGCAAAAAGAAAATGAAATAAGAGGCATGAAGATTGGAAAAGAAAAAATATAAAACTGCTCCTATATTCAGATGACAAGATCATCTACTTTGAACAACCCAAAGACTCCACAAAAAGGAAAATGAAAAGAAAACAAAAACAAAAACAAGATGGAAGGAAGCAAGCAAGCAAGAAAAGCTCTTAGAACTAATAAGTGAGTCCAGCAAGGTCACAGGATACAATGTAAACATACCCCCCCAAAATTGATTTCTATGTACTAGCAATGAAAAGGTGAACATTACAATTAAAAACACAATTGCACAAAAAATTTGTATGTAAATCTAACAAAAGTTGTACAGAACGTGTATGCTGAAAACTCTAAAATTCTGATGAAAATAATCAAAGAAAATCTAAATAAATGGAGAGACCTATCATGTTCATGGGTGGAAAACTCACTATAGGAAGCTATAAATTCTTCCCAAATTCATTCACAGATTTACTGTAATTCCTATCGAAATCCCAGTAAGAGGGATGCCTGGGTGCTCAGTCAGTTAAGTGTCTGCCTTGGGCTCAGGTTATGATCTCAGGATCCTGGGATTGAGACCCCGTATCAGGCTCTCTGCTCAGCGGGGAGTCTGCTTCTCCCTCTTCCCTCTGCCCTCCTCATCCCCACTTGTGTGCTCTCTCTCTCTCTCTCTCTCAAATAAATAAATAAAATCTTTTTTTAAAATCCCAGCCAGAGCTTTTATTGATACAGACAAAATTCTTCTAAAATGTATGTAAAGGCACTAGAATAGTTCAAACGATTTTTAAAAAATTAAGTATATTCTGGGGCACCTGGGTGGCTCAGTGGGTTAAGCCGCTGCCTTCGGCTCAGGTCATGATCTCAGGGTCCTGGGATCGAGTCCCACATCGGGCTCTCTGCTCAGCGGGGAGCCTGCTTCCCTCTCTCTCTCTCTCTCTCTCTGCCTGCCTGTCTACTTGTGATCTCTGTCAAATAAACAAATAAAATCTTTTAAAAATAAATAAATAAATAGATAAATAAATAAGTCTATTCTATCAGTTTGGGTGACTATAACAAAATACTATAGAATGGGTGGCTTATGAACCATAAGAATTTATTTCCAACAGTTCTGGAAGCTGGAAGTCTGAGATCAGGGCATCAGCATGGTTGGGTTCTAGTGAGAGCCCTCTTCCAGACAGCAGAATGTTAACGTCCCATTGTATCCTCATGTGGTGTTAAAAAGGATGAGAGGGCTCTTTGTGGTTTTCTTATAAGAGCACTAATTTCATTCATGAGGGCTTCACCCTCATGCCCTAATTACCTTCCAAAGCCCCTGCCTCCTAATACCCTCATATTCAGGGAGAGAACCTCAACAAAAGAATTTTAAGAAGACTAAACATTTAGTCCCTTGCAAAGTGAGAGGAATCATTTACCCAATTTCAAGACTTCTTTACTACAGTAATCAAGAGTGTATGGTATTAATAGAGGGAAAAACACATATCAATAAAAAAAAAAGATAACCCCAAAATATACTCACACAAATAGCACCAAGTTATTTTTGACAGTGGAGGAAAGATGGCCTTTACAGCAAATGGTCTTGGGACAAATGGACACCCACAGGCAAAAAACCCCAAAACAACAACTCCAGCACCTCACTCTAACTCCCATATGTCATACAATAATTAACTTGAAATGGGTAACAGACTTAAGCAGAAAATGTGAAACTCTAAAACTTTTTGAAAAAAGGTGGCAGAAAATCTTTGGGATGTAGGACTAGGCAGACAAATAGTTCTTAAACTTGGCAGCAAAAGCACAATACATAACAGAAAAAAAAATGCTAAATAGGACTTTATTAAAACAAAAAACAGGGGCGCCTGTGTGGCTCAGTCATTAAGCGTCTGCTTTCGGCTTGGGTCATGATCTCAGGGTCCTGGGATTGAGCCCTGCATCGGGCGCTCTGCTCAACAGGGAGCCTGCTTCCCCCTCTCTTTCTGCCTGCCTCTCTGACTACTTGTGGTCTCTCTCTGTATCAATTAAATACATAAAATCTTTTTTTTAAGATTACTTATTTATTTGTTGACAGAGAGAGATATCACAAGCAGGCAGAGAGAGAGGGGGAAGCAGGCTCCCCGTTGAGCAGAGCGCCCGATGCAGGGCTTGATCCCAGGACCCTAAGATCATGACCTGAGCCGAGGGCTTAACCCACTGAGCCACCCAGGTGCCCCAATAAATAAAATCTTTAAAAAAAAGAAAAGAAAAGAAAAGAAAAGAAAAGAAAAACATTTGAAAGATGCTGTTAAAAGGAAGAAAAGACAAACTACAAACTAAAAGAAAATATTTTCAAACCACATATTTGACATATGGCTTAGATCTAGAATATATAGACAACTCTCAAAACTCAACAGTAAGAAAAAAAAAAATACAGCTAGAAAATGGGTAAAAGAAATATTGCACCAAAGACGGTATACAGATGGCAAACATGCACATGAAAAGATGTTCAACATCATTAGCCATTAGGGAAATGCAAATTAAAACCACAATGACATATCACTCCATACTTACCACGATGACTAAAAACAAACAGTGACAACACCAAATCCTGGCCAGGACTCAAAGAAACTGGATCACTAATGGTAATGCTGCTCTGGAAAAACAATTTGGCAGCTTAGTATATAAAGCTGAACATGAAACCACCATACACTCAGCAGTTGCACTCTTGGGCATTTATCCCACAGAAATAAAGACTTACGTTCACACTAAAACCTCTACAGGAATGTTTATAGCAGTTTATTCATAATAGCAAAAAACCCCCAAAACCTAGGAAAAAACCCAGATGTCTTGCAATGGGTAAACAGTTCCATGGTACATCCATACCATGGAATATTACTTAGCAATAAAGGAATAAAAAGGAATGAATTATCAATATACACAATAACTTGGATGAGCCACTAGAGAATTATGCCAAGTGAGGGAAAAACCAATCCCAATAGGTTACATGCTGTATAATTCCATTTATAATATCATTTTTGAAATGAAAAAATTACAGTAGTGGAGAACAGCTTAGTGACAAGCTGTACAAGGATCTCACTATATTATTTCTTACAACTGCATATAAAGCCATAATTATCTAAAAGTATTAAGTTTTAATGTAAAAATATGTCACATTAATAAAATTAGCCTAACAATATCAGTGATAATATCAGATAAAATATATTTCATGGCAAAAAAAGAAAAAACCCTCACAAGAAATAAGGTGGGTCACCTTATTTCTGTTTTGTAATAATAACACTTTCAAATCACCAGGAAGATAATAACTCTAAACTTGTATGCATTTAACAATACAACTTTAAAATACAGAGCAAAAGTTGGTAGAACTAAAGGAGATTTTTAACAAAGACACCATCACAGAGAATACATCTCTCTCAGTAATAAAAGAGAAAGAGATTGAGAGAGAGGAGAGAAGGCTCAAATAAATACAATTAGTTGACGAAAAGAGGACATAAACACAGATGTAGCACATCTTGCAAATGTACGCCAAAAGACGTGTGCAAGAATATCCACAGCAATCTATTCCTGGTGCTGGGGCGCCTGGGTGGCTCAGTGGTTTGGGCTGCTGCCTTTGGCTCGGGTCATGATCTCAGGGTCCTGGGATCGAACCCCGCATCGGGCTCTCTGCTCCGCGGGAAGCCTGCTTCTCTCTCTCTCTCTCTCTCTGCCTGCCTCTCTGCCTGCTTGTGATCTCTGTCTGTCAAAAAAATAAATAAAATCTAAAAAAAAAAAAAAAAATCTATTCCTGGTGCTAAATAACTGAGAAAAATCCACAAATGTCTATCAAATCAGAGTGCATAAATAAATTGTGGTATATTCATACAATGCAATACGACTTGGAAATGAACGTGAATGAACTACACCTACAAGCATCAAAATGGATGAATCTTAAAAACAAAATGTGGAGCATGATAAAGAAAAGGCACAGATGAATACATGCTTTTATGATTCCATTCACAAAAATGCTAAATGGATGAAACAGAAGAATACCTTTCTTGTCTAGAGGTTCACACATATAGGAGTGATACTAGAAATTCGCTATTCGGCACAGGCACCAACCAATCAGAGTGGACACCCAGCCAACCGAAACATACGCCAGCTGTAAACAATGGAAAATGCTGTACCTGAGCAACGGGCTGAATGTCAGTCCTCTGTACCATCATGGTACAACTACTACAAAGAAATACATGAGAGTAATTAGCACAAAAATCTTGTTAGTAGTTACCTTGGCCTGGGACGAATTAGGAAGACATAGGGGAGAGGAATCACAGGGGGTCTGTGATAATTGTTCTGATGTCTTAACATCAGGTGGCTGGCTCAGGGATGCTCCTTTGATATGATGATAATGATGATGATGGAGGGGGAGGAGAAGGAAAAGGAGGAGGAGGAGAATACTGTACCAACTTCCTCTTCTATATGGATGATATATTTCACACAAAAAAAATTTTTTAAGAACATTGGATTTAGATTAAAAAATCTTGGGTTCCACATTCTGTATAAAATTCTTACTAACTAAAGCTCAAAAGGTGTGACCTAACCAGCTATGATAATGGCCTCAAAACCAGCCTCCTGGGTCCAGAGCTCACTCTTCTACACGTGACTCCACCGCAGAGCTTTCCTTAAGTTCCATTCTCATGAACATGAAGGGTTTGTCAAATGTGAAAGTTTCTGAACCACCCAGGGCTGCCAGGGTGTGTGACTCCAGGGTCACCATTCACACAACTGTCTACGGAATTGGTCTTCCAAGCAATGCAAGTAGTGCTCCTTCGGTTTGTGTAACCTGGTGCTGCGAGCTCACTGGAGGAGAACTTCTGGAAAAATAAATTAGCCACTGGGTTCAGGACAAAGAATTCTGTCTATGGCAACAAAATCATTATACAGGAGTTTAAAAGGTTAAAACTTCTAAATCCAAACCAACCTCCAACATCTATAGTCCATTTCTTTCTTTTTTTTTTTTTTTAGATTTTATTTATTTATTTATTTATTTGACAGACAGAGATCACAAGTAGGCGGAGAGGTAGGCAGAGGGGGTGGGGAGCAGGCTCCCTGCTGAGCAGAGAGCCCGATGTGGGGCTCGATCCCAGTACTCTAAGATCATGACCTGAGCCGAAGGCAGCGGTTTAATCCACTGAGCCACCTAGGTGCCCCTATGTCCATTTCTTTATAATAACTATGGTCATGACCCAAATTTTGCCCTTTACAAAGCATCTTCATCACACTCATTATCCCAGTCTCAACCAATCAGTGTTTCCCCTGACATAATTCACAATTGGAATTGGGGCTCATCACTTTCAGTTATGACAAGTTGCTCAGTGCCATTCCCTGGGGTGCCCCCCCTTCTGTATGTCCCTTGGGATAGTCCAATCTGCAGCCCACTCACATTCAACATCCTTCAAGGCCCTTACAGAATCTCACCAGTAGAAATGGATCTTTGTTACACCATAAAAGCACTACATTGGGTGTTTGTCTCTCTACATTTGAAGCATCTAGTAGATTTATCTCTTTACCCCTCTGTTCTTAGGACCCTACTAATCAGTTTTTCAACCTCAGCGCTATTGAGACTTGAGTCCAGATAATATTTTGTTACAGGGGACTGTCTTATGCATTGTAGGACATTTGGCAGTATCTCTGACCTCTACCCACGAAATGCCAATACCTGCCCCCTTCTTCCCTACCCGTATCCCACTGTGACAGCCAGAAGTATCTCCAGACATTACTGATGTCCACAAAGGGTTAAAATCATCCCTTCTTGAGAACCAGGCCCTAGGCATGAGTACCTCGACGACAGAGCAGTGACTTATTTACCCTGTATCCCAACGGTCTAAAATTGTCCTGGCACAGAGGAATTTACCAATATAGTAAAATCACCTACTGTGTGCCAGATACAGTCTGATATAGGTCAGTGTTGACCCTCCAGTCATTGAAGGCCACCTTCTTTTTTCTGCCATATCTGCATGCCACCAAAACTAGTATTCACTTGATATTTTCCTTCACATTGATTCATTTGATCCCAAATCAGCCACTCAACACGGTACCTACACACAGTAGGTACAGAATCTGACACAGAGGATTCTTAGTAAATATTTGTGGACTCTTAAGTGAATTTCCCTTTCCAGCTATCAGTATCAGCTTTTCATGGGGGAAAAACCTGATTCCCTAATTAACTACCAAGTCAGTTAGGGACCTCTCACTTTATGTAATAAATAAATCCCCAGAATTTTGAAATTTTGACACTATGGGATTTTATTTCCCACTTGTGAACAGTCCATCTACGCTTTTCCCGATCACCAGGTGACTCTCCATGTGGCAACTGAGCACCCTCTTCTCCAGAGCTAGGCCCTGAAGCGACACGCATCACTTACATTCACCTTCCAGTAGTGAGAACCACTCCCAAGTCCCCAGCTCAGGGCAAAGGGGCCTGGAAAAGAGAGTCCCTAGCTAGCCAGCTTCATTCAGTGATGCTTCAATACTGTGGAACTAGGTGCACTGTCTTGGTGGACAGCTAGCTGGCCCTGCCTCAGCCCATGTAAGGTACTGTCAGCTTACATCTCAGACACTTCTTTCTTCCCCAGAATGTCCCCTCCAAAGCATCCTATCATCCAGACCAGCTAACTGTGCCTCTGATATAACCTAGAAGGAACAGAGGAGGGGAATTCTTGTCTACAATGGGTTCCCAAAGCAACATGCCCATCCTATCCTTTCCACCTACTGTCATTAGATAAATGGTAAAACCAAGAGAGGAGGAAAAACAAATTCTACTCAGGATTACCCACCAAGTCAGGGACAGTAGAGGACTCTGAGCTATCTGGGATGGCAACAATGAGGCCCATCCACCCACCTTCCGTGAAAGCAGCCTGGGAATTAGTGTGGATGCCTACACCCTGCTCTGGAGTTCCTGACACCTCTTCTTGGATCTAGGCCCTTTCAAAAGGAGCATTTCGAATAGGAGCCATCAACACGTACAGAGGGTGGAACTTAATCCACAGAGGATCATTAGCTTCACCCAAGTGATGGGACATCCATCAGCACCTCCCATTCTTCCACCAATTATCTATCTGCTAATTATCTGGGATTAAGAATTGACACAGAGCGACATGGTCATTAACCACATATTTGCACAGCTTATTCATGTTAGTGGGGCTGCTCGGTCTCACCAGGTCTAATTGGACACGCCCACAATGCTACACAACATATTTACATCTACTTGGCTGTCAGCAGCCAATAAAGGATGGCAGGATGTGTTTACTTCCAAAGCGACTTGGCTCTTGGCAAGACCTTTTTTGCAGGCATGCTGGGTGTCTTGGCTTTCTGGCAGTATGAACTGCGGCTTAACTTAGAGCACATAATTATTTGTCAAACATTTGTTAGCTCAAGCACTGTAGCACAGCACTGGCCCTAGGAGGTTTCACAAAGATGAATGAGACACTGTTCCTACCGCCTTCAAGGTTGATCTCCAGTCAAGGAAACACATGCAAGCAGATGTTTCTAAGAGCTGTGAGAGAAGGACAGCAGAATGCCACGGGAATGCAACATTGGGAAAGATCTGTTTGATCTGAGAAATCAGGGGAGGCCTCCCAGAAGAGGTGGCATTTTCAGCAAAAATCCACACAGAGAAAGGAATTCTAGGCAGAAGGAATGGCGGAAGCACGGGCACAGAGATGTGTGAGAATATCAAGGAGTGACCTAGTGTGGATGACACACATCACAGGTGGGAAGGAGGTGCCTGGGAGACTGGGTCATACCATTGAGAACACTGAATGTTCTGCTAGGGTTTGGAAATGTTTCATCTGGGTATCAGGAACATGAAAGGAACACTGTTTTGGTGTGTATGTGTGGGTGGACGTATTTTAATAAACTTTTTTTGAAATATAGCATACATACAGAAAATTGTAAACATTTTCACAATCTGGCCACACCTATGTAAATATCACCTGGCTAAAGAAACAAATCATTACTAAAACTCCTGAAATCCCTGTTAGTCCCCTTTCAGGAACTACCCAATCACGAGACAAACCACTATCCTGACTTTAATACCATACATTAGTTTTCCCTATTTTCTTGCATGTGGCTTCTTTCAAGCAACATGTTTTCAAGACTCATCATGTGGCTTTACATAAATGTAGTTTGTTCTTTATCATTGTTAATATTCCATTGTACAACTATACCATAGTTATTAACAAGCATTGGGTAGTTTTCAGACAGGGGCTATAAATCTTGTTGCACATGTCTTTTGGTGCTGCTGTGGACGTGTCTGTTGGGTACCTACCAAGCAGTCGAGCTATAGGGCACAGGGTATGCAGATATCTATGTGAATAGACACGGGGGTTAGTTTTCCAAAGGCGTTCTGTCCATTTACACTCTTACCGGCAATGCATGGGAGTTCTGGGAGTTCTATATCCTTGCCAACACTTGATATTGTCAGTCTTTTTATGTTTATCCTTGTTTGTTTGGAGGGGAGTGATATGATCCCACCCAAGTGGAAGGGTAGTCCCTCTGGCAGCAGCACATAGTGTGGTGGTTAGAAAAGAGGGAGCTGGCACAAAAGGACCCGTCGTGATGTCGACAGTAAGGCCCAGGAGAGGGGTAATGAAATCAGTGGCGATAGAACTAGAATAAAATAGGCTGATAAAAAGAGGCACTGCAGGGGGGAATACATGGAACATGAATGCAACGTAGAAGTGGACTGAAGAGGGAGATGGAGGAAGGTTTCTGTGTGGGGTGGCTGACTGGGTGAATGGTGTCAGGTCGGAATGCAGGAGAAAACAGCCTAATTTGGGACACACTGTGTTTGCGATATAGGATGACAAGATGGAGACGTTCAATAAACTGTTGGTTAGATGGGTCTGCTGCTAAGGGATGAGGTCAAGGCTGGAGACACAGCGTGAGGATTTGTCATCACAGAGGTAAGGGTTGAAGCCAGGGGTGTGGATGAGATTTCCCAGGGGGGTTGTGCGGGATGAAGAGAGGAAGGCTGAAGACCAGTCACTTAAATTCAGGGAATGAGTTCGGGAAGAACAAGAGACAACATCGCTTCCCTGTGAAATGCTGGCAGGGGCTGTGAAGCGTGAGTCAGGCCCTTTGAGCCCCAAGCAGCAGCCTGGGGTCGGTCTCACCAGCCACAATTTTCTCCTGAATGAACTTGCATCACTAACCTCAAAACTGCGTTGTGAAATCCGCATCAGATTGCGTACCGCTGGCAGCCTCCTGGGGACAATGGGACTCATAGCATCTTGGGGCTGGGAGTCCTCTCCACCTCCACCACATCTATGCCAATTAGTTAGTTATCCAGCACCCCAGGCAGGGAACTCATAACTTCCCACGGCAGCCATTCTCCCCTTGAGCAAGTGAGGCTATCAGAAAATGTTTTCTTACAAATGAGATCCACCAGGTTTAAGTCAATGGAAAACAATAAAGCTACACTCCAGTGGTGATGACCCTGGATAGAGTAAGATTCAAGGACTCTGCATTCTGGAAAAAATCTGTTTCTGTTCACGTATCCACCACCATTTTCCTGCTGGTGTTGGGGTCATGGTGTTTGACTCCCCCCAGGAAGCTACAGTGATTTCACTACCATTTGCACACTGGATGGGAATGTGCTCATCCGCTTCAGGCATTCTTCTGGCTTCATCAAGCAGTGAGTACTGCCCTGGAATCTGGCCAGTCTCTCAGGACTCAAGCAGTGCATGCCACAGCACAGATCCACCAGGCTGGACACGCGGGAAGAATGAGAGGCTGCTAGCTGAGAGTGAGCCCACTGCAAGCAAGGTGGGCACAATGCCATACTGTTCAACATTTTTTTTCTAAATATTTATCTGCACCTGGCCCTGTGTGGGTCTTTGGAGAAAATGAAGGAAGACAGATAAGAAATGGCTCTCATCCTTGGGGAAGGTGGTGGGAGAAACAGACAATGCAAGAGGGAAAGGTGGGTGAAACTTTTTTTTCATTTGCTTTATTTTTATAGACTGCCAAACACCCATCTAAGCAGCCTCTGTATGATCTGAAATATGGAGATTTGTATTCTGGAAAAGACATTGAGGAAAACTGCCCCTGGCCTCAATGGAAAGAGTGTTTTAAAACAACTGACATAGCATAAAACTCCAACATAGGCCGGCCAACTGAAAAAACAGACACCATTTTCTCCTGACTACAAGACATCCATTCCACTAGAAGACCTCAGAATGAAGATTCTTAGGAATTTTCCAGAACGTACAGACTTTGGAAGTAGATAGCTTGTACCCAAGAAGACAGGGTAAGATTAACTTTCTGATTCTACAAAATCCTTTTTCTTTCCCTTTGCCTATTATCGTACATTGATGCTCTCTCTTTTCTCTCTCTGATTTCCATTATCTTCATCCTGTTACTTTTGACCCCCTATGATCACCCTGACTGCCTGACTCACAGGCATGGAGTCCGACTGAGCATAGACCAGGAGATTCACTTCATAGTAAACAGCGTCTGGGAATAAGCCCATGGTCATGGGATGCACTGCTTGATATCACATATTGCACCCAGGGAAACTAGCCTCATAGAACACTGAAATGCCCTTCTAAAGGCACAAGGTACCATCTCTAAGGCAACACCCTGAAAGGGAGAGTGTCATCCTCCAGGACATACTGTATTCATTAAATAAGAGACCCCTATATGGTGGTGTGCCCCCAGTAAGAAGGATAGATGGCCTGGGAACCAAGGGACAGAGCAGAAGTGGCCCCACTAACCATCAGTTTCAATGACCTACTGGAAGATTCTGTGCATCCCATCCCCACACCTTTGGGGTCTGCAGGGTCACACTTCCTCAATCTCATATGAATCTGGTCAGCTTATTATGAGTCTTCAGTTGGATTTTTTTTTCCAGTTGGACTTGACTGGAACTTATTGTTTTATTAGGAAATTAGTTGAGGGGCACCTGGCTGGCTCAGTCAGAAGAGAATGTGGCTCTTGGTCTTTGGTGTGTGACTCTGAACCCCATATGGGATGTAGAAATTACTTCAAAATAAAATCTAAGGGACACCTGGGACACTCAGTCAGTTAAATGTCTGCCATAGGCTCAGGTCATGATCCCAGAGCCCTGGGATCAAGCCCCACATCAGGCTCCCTGCTGCCTGTTTCTGCCTCAGCTTGCTGCTCCCCCTGCTTGTGCTCTCTCTTTTTCTCTCGATCTGACAAATAAACAAATAAAATCATTTTAAAAAATAAAATAAAATCTTAAAAAAACATAAAATAGGGGTGCCTGGGTGGCTCAGTCAGTTAAGCCTCTTAAGGCTCTGGTCATGATCTCAGGGTCCTGGGATCAAGCCCTATTCAGGCTCCCACTCAGTGGGGAGTCTGCTTTTCCCTCTGCCCCTCTTCCTGCTCATGCTTTCTCTCAAAGAAGTAAATAAAATCTTTAAAAATAATTTAAAAAAATAAAATATCACTTAAAAGAAGAAAAGAAAATTTGTTGGATTTGCTCATCTTCTTGACTGTGGTGATGGTTTCACGGGTATATGTATATGTCATAACTCATCAAATCAACGTTTTAAATAGTTTACCCAAAAAGATGGTCAAAAAGAAAAAATGGGACAGTGATGTTAAAAATACATCATCTCAAAAATATTAAGACTTCAATAGGGATTTGGGTAAAAATATAGAAACTAAATAAGAAAAATCAATAAACCCTTCAAAGAAGTAAGTATAGGCATGATTCAAAATTAACCAAATATATTTTCATAATAACTCTAACAGCTTTCTTTAAAGGTTGGAGTATCTTAAAGATAGTCCTCACCTACTGAAGTCAGGATGCGCTTGGGTGTGCAGGCTGGAGCAGGGCCTAGGGAGAGGGATTGCTCTATAAAACCAGAGAGAAGAATGACCATGCTGGGCAAAGTGGAGGCAGGTGGGGCCTGGGAGAGAGGGAAAAGGGATAGCAGGGCAGGATGCTGCGTGGGTAGAGGAGGAAGAGTTGAGAGCCCTTAGGAGCAGAGCAGCACAAAAGGGGCTTTGGGAAGAAAAGAATTAATCAGAGAGGATCCTGAAGGTGATTTCCATTGTGTGTGTCATGGGCCTCTTTCTCTCGGGTCTCTCCTGCACTACCTTTAGCAAAAGCTGCATTGCTCACTAGTTTTTTTTTTGTTTTTTTTTTTTAATATGAAAGTGGATTCTTCTGGAATCCTGAAGAGGGTGGGATAAGGTGTACGCCTGTGTTGATGCAAGACAAAAACAGATTATGCAGAGAATGAGAGATTTTGTGCCCTTCCTCAGAAGAGATCTCCTAATTGAAGAAAATGAACTGAGGACTCTACACAGAAAAGCCTTCTCTGAGATTTTCTAAAAAAAAAAAAAATAAAGAAAGAAAATAGAAAGTAGAGAATATTTTTATCCACTTTACAAATGAATAAAAGGGGAGGAACGTAGAACTCCATTAATGCATTATAGAAAAATTATCCATGAATTATGATCTATCCATGAATAATGTCTAGCAAGGAAAGAGTAAGAATTGTCATTCATTGACAACTGACAATTCAGATGTCTCTCCGCATCAATGCAGAAGGAAGAAGAGGAGCAAAGAGGGGGCATTTGCCTGTTCAGTCCAGAGCTCTCAAGAAGTAAGCTTATCATCATAGGGGAAGAGAGGAAAAAATAAAACAAGATGAAATCAGAGAGGGAGAAAAACCATAAGAGACTCCTAATAATTAAAAAAAAAAAAAAAAAAACCTCAGGGTTGCTGGAGAGGAGAGGGGCGGGGGAATGGGGTAACAGGGTGATGGACACTATGATGTGATGGACATGACATAATAAGGACTGGGTATTATACAAGACGGATAAATCACTGACCTCTACCTCTGAAACCACTAATACATTATGTTAATTAATTGAATTTAAATAATTTTTAAACATTTTTAAAGAGTTAAGCTTTGTCTCTCCTTTCCATGAGACCCAGGTCTACAGTCTCCTGCTAGAATCCACCCCTCTCTGAAAACAAAGTTCTCAGCAAAGAGACTCATAGGAAGGAATCAGACCTAGAATGTTTTTGAGTTCCCTGCCAGGTCCATCAGTGGAAATGAAAAATGATGGAGCTGGGCAGTGGGTCTTGCCCACTAGATGGTGGTGGTGTGAGGTACAATGGTTTAGGACTCTAGGTCCTGATTGGGTACAAATTGTCTAACTTTCCTAAGGCTCATATTCCTTGTTGAGATATCCTTGGCCTGCATCCCTCACAGCATGGTTATGAGGATCTGATGGGATAAAGTAAAAAGCGCTATTCCATACCTGAGCCTGTCGGTTGCTGTCACTGACTGATCTGATACACGAATGCTTGGGAATTTCAGAGTCTCATGTCCCAAAGGACCATTTTACTCAGCCTCCTAGATCCTTTTGCTGTTCTCTTCACCACATGTGACCAAGTCTCCTGGTGTCCCAGGTTGGACAGCTTGCCAGAAAGGAGCTCATGTGACATGGGACCTGCTTGCTCTTTGGAAAAGCATCGATCAGTCTCTTTCTTCTTGTACTTCTATTCCTAGCATGGCCTATGTGATTCCAGGGCCCTGCTGCTGCCAAACTTGAAATGGGAAGGTAAACTTAAAGGAAGGGAATGTGAAAGAAAGCTCCTGCGAGAGAAATTATAGAAGTGTCATGAGGTCATTGATGTAGGGGAACAAGACTCCTGCCAGGCCGCTGGGTCCCCCATCCCCACCTTGTTCCTGGCTGCAGCCTGTACTTCTTGTCTTGTGCGGCCACCTGGGCTAACTTCTTCATGAGGGCAGCAAGATCCCTGCTGGAAAAGCTTCCCCTTACCCTGAGGCCTGGCTCTGGGGCACTTGCAAGCAGGTGCATTGACATGGTAACCTCTCTCCCTCAGTCCTGATACCTGAAAGCTTCTGAATATACAAGTCAGGAAAGGAGTGCATTTCTGGATTATGGAGAAGAAAGAATAGGAGGAGGAGTACTTCCCAAACAATTGAAGCACATTAGTAAAATCTTCTGGGACTACATTAGTTTCTTGCTGACACAAGGGACACTGAAGGTTCTCAACCCTTGTGGAGTAACATAGATAAACCAGAGCAAGTGCACCGTCCTCAGTTCCCAAGCCCTAAACACTAGAGGGAGACGGAAGGCTCTTTGCACAGAAATGGAACCAGCTCTCCCAGAGTCTCCCCTCTCTGCAGTCCTTGGGGCTACTGTCCTGGTCTCTGGACAGGGTTGATCCCCACTAGTGTCTTCCTTTATCTTATTTAGTGGATTCCCTAATGGGCCCAGTTCATACCCAGGCTGAAGAATCCCCACTGGCCTCAGTCCCTACCCCAGGACCCACCTCCAATTTCTTTCCCACTATGTCAGCCGCAGTTAGGGCCTGTGGAATGTCCTTTCCTAGACTCCAGGATGAAGTATAGTCTCTTACCTAAGGGAAATTCAATCCCTGGATTGGCACCTGTAGAAGCAGCTAGAACATTTGTGATGTTTGTCCTCTTTTATTTCAAAGATCTCAGGAAATCTTTAATCCTTTGGCTCCCAACAGTCTTCAGTATAATAGTACAGGAGGCTCTGTCTCAAGTACCAGGCTCCATCCTTGGTGGAGAATTACCTAGCAAGGAGATCGGGGGCAGCTGGAGCATCACCTTTGAAAGCCTCATCCAGCACTCAGCCCATCTAGCACAGATACAGCCTCAGGGCAAACTAGCAGGGACTTCTCACCCAAAGGGCAAATGTGGACCTTCACAATCCTCTGCCTTAGGTGCCAGAGGAGCAGGGAAGGATCTAGGCCAGATGACACAGAGGCATCCAGGAAGTTTCCATGTGAGGGGCTTGGCAAAGTGCCAGGTAGGGAATGGTCTCCAAAGAGTATAGAGCATAGCCCACTCCCCAGTGATAATCTAGTATTTAGAAAGCTACCCCATGAGGAGCTTAGGGTCTGATTCTGAAGAGATTGACTTGGTAGGCCACTAGGGAATAACTCATCAAAGGAGAACCTAGACGAGAAGCAACTGGAAAACACCCTAAAGATTCACATGGACAAAAGTTTGGGTAGGTACCTCCAGCAGGAGCCCTTGTAGGTGTGTGTAATTCATGGCTTGTTGCCAACTGCTCCCTCATTGAAGTACTATAGCTCATAGGAAACTGGAAATTTGGCACCTTCATGAATCAGGAACACTGCCTAAATACCTCTTGGAAGCTTTCCTTCCTTAATCCAGGCATTAGATAAGCACTAAAAGCCCAGGTTTTATAGTTTGGGGTATAGACGAGATAGAACTTACCTCTCAAGGTCATCGAATCCATACAGTTGTTATGTTGATAGAGACTCAATCATGATTTCTTCCTGGTCCGCATTTCTCTCCCAGCCACCCATGTTTCAGGGATGGCTAAGCCAAGGTTCCTTATTAGCTCTTTGAAAGAAACCATTCATTGCACAGGTCCAGAGACAAGCTGATCACAAAAAATGCAGTTCCTACCCTGGACAGTCCTCTCCTTGCCTTTTCAGTGTGAGCAAGGAAACCAGAGGGCCCTGAGATGTTGGTCATGGCTCACACAGGACCGTCAGTCTAAGAAGAGGAGGAGACAAACTTTTGCCCATTATGATGGACAAGTCATGGACAAAATGTCACTGTATGGGGGACAAGAGAGGCAGTCCAGAGTCACTCCAGACAAATGATGACAAGACATGTCCCAAGGGATAAGAGTAGTGTTGTGTACCCAGACTGCAGCCATGAAGGAGTAGTGCCCCACAGGCAGAGAACAGAGAGAAGAGTGTCTAGACGGGATCCCCACAGAGAGATCTTCTTGGAGTTTCCACTTTAGAAAGATATTGGAGGTAAGTTCACAGATTCTCTCAAGGATCAAATGATGCAGGGAGACAATGAAGTCCAAGAAGACTTCAGCTGCTAAATTATAACTGGAAGATGTTCTGAGAATCAGTGAACTAAGAGATCCTCAGAAACTAAATGTCTGAGTGGCCAACGGGCTCCAGTGGCCAAGTATTGTCCCCATCCCAAGCGTCAGTTACCCAAGATCTGGAATAGCCAAGCCTTAAAGAACAGCTTAGTGATGGATTGGAAGTTGAGATGCAGAGCAAACATCAGGGTTTTCCCACCGATGTGCCCCTTGCCTTAGAGAGCCTGCCTACTTAATTTCCTTGAAACTATAAATCTTGAGAGTTGATATCTTTATACTACGTCCTCTGATTCACATTGTAGGTATTTCTATTTCTGCAATTTCTCTCAGCAATGTCCTGTAATTTTGTGTACAGACACCACATATCTTGATAAATTTTTTGCTATGTATTTCGTAATTTTATGCAAATGGCATTTTCATTTAAACTTCCAATTGCTCATTACTTATAGAGACAAATTTTATTGTTTTTTGACCTTATATTCCATACTTTGTTAAATTCATTTATTAGTTCTAGTGGCTTTTGTTGATTTAGGATTTCTTCATAGATATGTGATCTGTAAATAGGGAAACTATTTCTTTCATTCTAATCTATATGCTTTTTCTTTCTTTTTCTTGCCTTACTGCTAGTACCTCCAGTACAATACTGAAGTAGTGTGTGTAGACATCCATGTCTTGTTCTTGATCTCAGGGTGGAAAGCGTTCGTTCAGTCTTTCACCACTAAATACGTTGGCTGTAGGTGTTTTGTAAATTGTCCTTATCAGACTGAGGAAGTTCCCTTCCATTCCTAGTTTTGATGGTTCTTTTCAAAAAATTATTTATTTATATATTTATTTGACAGAGATCACAAGTAGGCAGGCAGGGGAGGGGGAAGCAGGCTCCCTGCTGAGCAGAGAGTCTGATGTGGGGCTCAATCCCAGGACCCTGGGATCATGGCCTGAGCTGAAGGCAGAGGCTTAACCCACTGAGTCACCCAGGCACCCCTTGAGGGTTCTTTTAAACCAGGAATGGATATTAGATTTGGTCAAGCACCTTTTCTGCGTCTACTGAAATAATGTGTGTGTGTGTTTTAAGATTTTATTTATTTGTGAGGAAGAGAGAGTGTACACAAGTGAGGGGGAGGGATAAAGCACTACCACTAAGCAGGGTAGCCAAAGAGGGGCTGGATGCCAGGACTCTGAGATCATGACCTGAGCCGAAGGCAGATGCTTACCCCAACTAAGACACCCAGGTGCCCCAGTTTTTTCTTTCTTAGTTTGTAAATATGATGACTTACATTGATTGATTTTTTTTTTAAATGTTAAACCATCACATATTCCTTGGATAAATCTTACTCAGTCATGATGTATTATCCCTTAATATATTGTTGGATTACATTTCCTAAAATTCTGTTTTAAAACTTTTGCAACTGGGCGCCTGGGTGGCTCAGTGGGGTGAGCCGCTGCCTTCGGCTCAGGTCATGATCTCAGGGTCCTGGGATCGAGTCCCGCATCGGGCTCTCTGCTCAGCAGGGAGCCTGTTTCCTCCTCTCTCTCTCTCTGCCTACTTGTGATCTCTCTGTGTCAAATAAATAAATAAAATCTTTAAAAAAAAACTTTTGCAACTATATTCACAAGAGATAGCAGTATGTAGTTTTCTTTCTTGTAATATTTTTGTTTGGTTTAGGTATCAAGGTAAATGAGTTGAAAAGTATTTTTCATATTTTGAAAGTTTTTTTAGATTTTTTTTTTCTTCCTATGAAAAACAATCCTTGATAGACTTCCCCAGGGAAGCCACCTGCATCTGAAGCTTTCTGTGTTGAGAAGGTTTTTAAACACAATCTGAATTTGATACATGGGCTATTCGGGTTATTCATTTCTTCTTAAGTAGATTTTGATAATTGGTATCGTTAATATTTTTTATTCATTTCATCTAAGTTGTAAAATTTATTGGCATAAAGTTGTTCATCGTAATTCCCTTAAACTATCTGTAGAGTCTAGAGAGGTGTCACATCTCGTTCCTGACATTATTAATTGGTGTCTTCTCTTTCTCTAATCAGTCGGGCCAGAAGTATATCAGTTTTATTGATATGAAAGAACCAGCTTTTAGTTTTAGTGATTTCCTCTCTTTTTTGTTTTCTATTTCATTGATTTCTGCTTTGATCTTTACTATTTTCCTCCTTCTGCTTACTTTGGGTTTCATTTGCTCTTTTGTGCTCTCATTTATTGGGATTTTAGCAGGCAGCAGAAACAAATGCTTGGATTCACACTATGTTTATCCAAAATTCAGAGATGTGATTTGAGAGAGTTGATGAACTCGGTTTTAGTTTTCTTTTCTTCTTTCTTTTTCTCTTTCTCCTTCTTCTTTTTTTTTTTAATGGAACTGCCATTTGTAGATTCTCCTGGCTGGAAACTTTTAAGTTAGTATTTAAGAATGCTGGTTCTGCAGTTTGACAAGACTCTGGATTTATATCCTAAGGGACTTATATCCCTTCCTAGCTATAAAGTAATTAAATGTCCCTGAGCCTCAGTTTGCTCATATGTACAATGGAAACATCATCATCTTTCCTTATAATGAGTTAACCATGTAAAGCTCCACCTGATCCATAGAGCTTGAAAACTATTAGCTATTATTAACTCTTTTATTACCTTTATCACAAAAATCTATGCTACCCGAGAGACCCCTTCCTATTCAAGGACCTTTTTTCATGTTAACCTCTGTTAGATAAACCAGATTTCTACTGCTCCCTTCAAGAGTGTGGTAGCTAGGGGCACCTGGGCGGCTCAGTGGGTTAAAGCCTCTGCCTTCAGTTCAGGTCATGATCCCAGGGTTCTGGGATCAAGCCCCGCATCGGGCTCTCTACTCAGCAGGGAGCCTGCTTCCCCCCCTCTCTCTACCTGCCTCTCTGCCTACTTGTGATCTGTCAAATAAATAAATAAAATCTTAAAAAAACAAGTGTGGTAGCTAAATATTATAAATAATATAAAAAGTTAGCTTTTGTAACAAACCCTAAAATTAGTGCTTGAAATAACATTATTTTCCTCTCATGTTTCTTTGTATTGGCTGGGCCATTTTTCTGGTCTAGAACAACTCAGACCTAGATGATGTAGGATATCTTTATTTACATGCATGGTGACTGGTTCAGTGTCAGCTGAGATGCAACCATTTATTTCTAATTATCCAGTAGCCTAACCTAGGCTTGTTCATGTGGTAGTAGAAGGATTCCCAAGAAGAGGAAGAGGTAAGCTCTGATGACCAAGTTTCTCCCACCTTATGAACCAGTGAACATTTTGTGCTTGGCTTCCCTAATTTTATGTCAATTGTTTTCCCCTTATAGTCATTTGCTAACACTCTATATACTCATGTCTGACTATCTATTAAAGGTATCTTTGAATGTGACCTTTTATCTTGGCAAAGATAGGAAATTAGGCAAGGAACTAAAAAAGAAACATTTCCAGTTCTAATATGAGAGGGTACCTGGATAACCTGCCTAACCCCTCTGGGATTCGGTCCTGCCTTGGCTCTGCCAGTTCTCTCAGACCTCAACTCCTCTCCCAATCCAGGCAAGAGCCTGAGCCTCTAAATCAGTTGAATAGCCCCACTCCACCCACAATTCATGGGCTCTGCTCTGCCACCTGCCAATATGCCAGCCTGTCCTTCCTCCAAGTCGGCCCCACCTCCACCTCAGCACAGCCCCCTTACCCAGGGACACAGCTGATCTCCAGCTCCAAGCTTCTCCTTTCTTGCTGACCGAGTTTCCATTCCAACAGTGGGTAAGGGCCAGCTCTGGGGATGCAGGAACAGCAAACTCCACCAGTCACATGGTCTGTGAGCTTACTAAATAATGCTCCAGTGGGTGGAACTGACGAGTGAATGGATCCTACAAGCAGAGACCCATCCCTTAGTCCAGATTGGATGGACTGCATAGGCTTGGTGAATACAGAGCTAAGGCGTTCTCCATGGCTCAGCCCCGTGCCAGCAGCGCCATTCGCACAGTGCCTGTTTTTTGCCTGGAGGCACTTTGTCTTATCCAAAACCCTCTCTCTGGAAGAACAGAAAAAGTTAGTGCACCCTCGTCTAGGCTCAGCCAGTTTATCTGCCTCAAACTGGCTCAGCTCCACAGCTGATATGTGAAACCTGGTCTGTTTCTGGTTTTATGATCCACATGTGATGCTCCAGAAAAAAAACAAAAATGTCTCTAACTCTATTTACCAGACTGGGGGTGGGGGGGGAGGTACATATAGTTATGTATTTCAATACATAAATCTAACTTATTTAAGATAGGACCTTTTGCTCTCCTTATGCTTCACATACAAAAATGTGTGTTCATCACTTTAAAAATCCACAGCATACTGAAGAGAATAAAGTTCCCTTCCTCAATGAGCCCCCAGAGACCAACCTCCAGAATCAACTGTTAACAATATTTTTATTTATCATTCCAGAAATTTTCTACATGTGTGTATACATGGGTTTCTATAACTTCATTTTATACAAATGAATAGGATGTTTTAATACATACTTATTATTTAGGTCATTTCTAAGTTTTTTCACATGGCCCTATGACTAGATACTTTCAAAAACACAGATAGTCCTTGATTTAGAAGCACATGATAACCTAAAAACTCAATTTGTAAATAACCTTTCTGAAACTCAAAACACCTTTTCAGAGGAATAATGTTTTAAATCTGGATCAACAAACTTTTTCTGCAAAGGGCCAGGTAATAAGTATTTTCAGCTCTACAGGCCACAGTGTGTCACGCGTTCTTCTCGTTTTTTTGTTTTGTTTTGTTTTTATTTACAATCTTTTTAGAATGTAAAAACCAATCTTAACTCTTAGGCTATAAAAAAATGGGGTGTGGGCCAAACTTGGCCTTCGGATTATAGCTTGCTGACCCCTGTTCTAAATAGCAGTTAGGTGCCAAGCTTAGCTCTCAGAAGCAATGGGTTGCTAAGATATGAAAAGAGATACTGTCTTTTGTTTTATTATTATTTTTTAAAAGATTTTATCCATTAACTTGTCAGAGAGAGAGCACACAGGGGTGTGCAGCAAGGCAGAGGTTGAAGCAGGCTCCCTGTTGAGCAAGGAGCCCCATGCGAGACTCCATCCCCAGACCCTGGGATCGTAACCTGAGCCAAAGGCGGATGCTTAACAGAATGAACCACCCAGGCTTTCCAAGATAATATACTTTAAACTGCTCTATAAACCATAACATCTCTACCAATGTGAAGAACTATTAGACAGTTCTTCAGTACTTAGCATGTGGGTAACTTTAAAACTGTTAATACTGAATAAAAAAGTTTTATGTATCTCAAATTGCATGAATTAGTGAAGAATCTGAATAGAATTCTCAAGTGAGAATCTACAAGGCAGCAGAGATAGATAACATCATGTTACATCCGATCCTACCTTTTTTGTCAACACAAAATAAACACACCAGGATTCAAATTTGATTGGTTAGTGTGGTGTGAGTTGACTGGATAAGTAAGTGGCTCCTTCCATCAACAAAAGAGTGGACCACTGAATTTCTGCCTCCTGTGGACACTGAAAAGACTTTTCTTCTACCTTTTCACAGACACATGCACTGACCTAGCCTTGAATCCTCTGTCAGCTGTACCTGCTGTAACCTACAAAGGTGGAGAAGAGGCAGAGAGTAGAATAGAGAGGATGCTGGAGAGTCATCTGGTGACTACCTGTATTAAGAGCCTTATTTTAACAATAACAGAAAATACTGGTCTCATTTCATTGAGCTTTAACCCTTATGACTTGCCTCTTCTCTGTCACAGAGAATAACTTCATAACATGACTACACTTTTATCTTCTTATAAAAGAAATGCAGAGTTATTTCTGAAGCATCTGGGCTGAAACAGGAAAGAAGGTCAAAAAGAAAGGCACTAAAGAGAATCACGTGTGAGAAAGGGGTTGATGGGCTGATTGTATACACAGGCAAAGAAGGCAGTTCATGTCATACATGCAATCTGAGAAGGGAAGGCCGGGTGGAGGGAAGATGCTGCCCTGGGCATGTGGCTTCATGTCAACAGGGTCCTTAATGCAGCGGCATTCTGTGATATTTCCTTTAGCAAAGCATCCTATAACTTGCTAAAAGGGATCCTTTCAAAAAAAAAATTCTGTAATAAAAAAAGAAAACAGAGACTATCCATACCTTGTATTTTAAGGACCCGTTGGTTCCTCTGAGTCTTCTTGACTTCTTGTCCAGGCAGGTGAGCCAGAGCACAGTGGCAAAAAAAGGGTGTCAATGATGACAGGCATAGTAAAAATATTACCTACATTTGTACACCACTGAAGAGTTTAGAAAATACTTTCCCAAGTATTATCCTCGTAACAACTCTGTAAAGTCAGGGATTTGGAGATGGGTGCGGTAACTTGCCCAGGGTCACACAGCTAGCAAAGGGCAGAGCAGAAAACAGCACTTGAAGTTTCTGAGGCCAAATTCAGTACTCTCCACATCTCCCACACTGCTTTGCAGGAGGTTCCACAGAGACCTGGTAGGAATAGGCATTTCTACTTGTATTCCTCCCCCTGTTTTGTATTTAGTGCTTAGACTCCCATGAACATCACTCTAAGTGTCCTGCACTTATTAAACACATGACACTGCTGACCTTCAAATAAACCAGCATGGTTTGCTGAGCATCTGCATCTGCACGGGGGAGACCGCAGAGCCACGATGGGATGGGAGCCAACTCTGGGACCAGACTCAGTGGGCTGAAATCCTCAGTGCACAGCTGACCAGCTATGTGAGCTTCAGCATGTTACCTAACCTGTGATCAATGTATGAAAAGCATATAGCCCGGTGCCAAGGACGTAACAGAAGTTCAGTAACTGATACAGATTTCACTCTTACTGAGTCTTCACCTACCTTCTTTGGGACCAAAAGAAAAACTACCAACAAGAGGTTGATTGGTATCTTCAACTCTATCTTCTTTCTAAAGAAAATAGTCGCAAATACATGAACAGAGGGAATGCCTTGTATATACATGCTCACGGGTTTGGCTAATGAGTCTATCTGGTTGTGCACAGCCTCCACATGCTAAAATAATCCATCCTAGCCCTTAAGCCAAGCTACAATTTAAAAATTTAATAAATGGCACTCATCCTCTAATCTCTCCCTATACATGATTGACAAGCATCAGTGGAAGCATCTTGTGGAAGTTACTGTTCTGGAAAGCTGGGGTAAGTGGGCTGAAAGCCAAAATTACCCAAATAGCTGGAACTGGAATTTATTTCCCAGCTAGTGAAAATAATCAGTTGTCAAGGGCTCCCCCTACTGGCACCAAAAAGCAAAGGCTAAAATTCAGATAACATTTATGCAGGGTACAGAGTATTTTGTCTCTTTCTTCTTCTGGACAAGTTCCCGCAACAAAAAGGAATATAAGACTTACTTCAAACTATTTATCTTTCTGAGGGATGGAAGTTCATGACTTAAAGATCCAAATTTCATCATAACTAAAAATACATGCATAGAGGGCCCCTGGGTGGCTCAGTGGGTTAAGCCGCTGCCTTCGGCTCTGGTCATGATCTCAGGGTCCTGGGATCGAGTCCTGCATCGGGCTCCCTGCTCAGCAGGGAGCCTGCTTCCCTCTTTCTCTCTCTGCCTGCCTCTCTGTCTACTGTGATCTCTCTCTGTCAAATAAATAAATAAAATCTTTAAAAAAAATAAAATAAAAATAAAAATACATGCATAGAGAGAAAAGCTCACACAGGAGATTCAAAAACTGGGGATGGGAGAGACTTAACATCATGCTGAATGGGAAAGAGATGAAGGAAATGGGGGTGGCTCACCGGAGAGAAAGGACCGAAGGGTATGGAGCAGGAATGATATCTGACAGACTAGCATGGAAGCAAGATAAGCCTTATGTTATGCAGCCCCACTAGAGGGTGGAGTCATCAGAGAACAGATTTTACCTTATAGAAAGGAAGAACAATTAATAATGAGCACGATCATACATAAGGAACTACAAAGGGCAGGTGTGAAGGATCATCACTGACTGGTGAGCGGGCAGAGAACTAAATACTTAGGATTTTAGTTCTAGAATCCTGAGAATGTATGTTAAAATTCCAAACAACTGAACAGTCCTGTTAAGGCTAGTTGGTGTTATCCTCGGACTTTTTTTCAATAATAAGTTGAAATTGAAATTTTTCAATATTAAAGTGAAACATACTGTGCTTCAAGCCCTGATTTAATCTCAAAATAATTTTAAGAGAAAAGACGTCAAAATCAAAATTAAGGGTAGATCATGCCAATGTCAACTTCCTAGTTCTAACGTTCTACTACAGTTTATGTAAGTTACCATAGGAAGAAGCTAGGTGAAGTGTACCCATGGCCTCTACATTATTTTTGCAATTTCCTGTGAATCTATAATTACCTCAAAATAAAGAGCTTTTAAAAATCAAATTAAAGATATTTCCCTACAGAGCTCCTGGGTGACTCAGTTGGTTAAGTGTCTGCCTTCGGCTCAGGTCATGATCCTGGGGTTCTGGGATCCAGCCCCACACTGGGCTCCCTGCTCAGTGGGGAGCCTACTTCTCCCTCTCCCTCTGCCTCTGCCACTCCCACTGTGTGTGCTTTCTTGCTCTCTCTGTCAAATAAATAAATAAATATTTTTTAAAAAAGATATTTCCCTAAGAGGTTCTAAGTAACCTCAAAGACAATCCAGTTCGGTTCAAGAGTGCAGTGTCCTCAGCCACAAATGACTCCGTGCAAGTATCTACAGGCAGCAGGGCTCATTTCAAAACCATGATCAATCAGCTATTAAGATTTACAGTTGTGATTAGGAAAGCCTGTCATGCTGACAGGTGTCTAATTTGGTTAGGATGATCATAAATCTTCAGCTATCTCAGATCACATCATCAAAATCACCTATAGGCAATACATTCTTACAACTGCTGACTACATTGTACTACAAAGGAACCACATACAGACTTAATTACTATATTTATCTAACTGTAACACAGTAACATGCTCATTCTTCCTCCTCCCCTAACTATGACTTACAACAAGAACTACAACCTGTTTTTATCTGACTTTATCACCAAAACCTAACCCATTAATAGTTTTTTAGTAAATACTCATAAAACAAGTAAGAAATAAACCAGTAATTAAGTTATTTTCTTCGACTTCTGGGACTTTGACTTTCTTTTCTGATACAAAGACATCCAAAGAAACATCAGAGTCCCTACTTTGGAATCAGGATTAAGTATATGTATACATATACATACAAATGTGTTTATGACAAAGTCTACAAAACACAGGTGTTTAATTTCTAAAGACCTTTAATAACCACTTGCTTTTGATCTGCTATTTTCCTAAGACACTGTTAACTCAGCTTGATTTTTTTTTAAGATTTTATTTATTTGACAGAGAGAGAGAGAGAGAGAGAGAGAGAACAGGCAGGGGGACCGGCAGGTGGAGGAAGAGAGAGAACAGGTTCCTTGCTGAGCAGGGAGCCCAAAATGGGGCTCAATCCCAGGACTCTGGGATCATGACCTGGGCTGAAAGCAGATGCTTAACCTACTGAGCCACCCAGGCACCCCAATTCAGTTATGATTTATAATGAAAGAGAGAGGTCAAGCTTTTCCAGACAGGAAAACCAATATGAACTGTTGAACAGATCCCCTGAGCTTATAAGTTCCTGCTAGAATGATCTCTGCCTAGTTTCACCAAGTGCCAAAAATATTCAGCCTCTTTCAGAAATTACTGCAATATTATCACCTTTGGATTCTTCGATATTAACCAAATGAAAAGCATATGGAAATTTCTCTTTTATCTGTTTATTAAAAATGTTTTTGAAATAAATACTTTGAACAACCATTAACAATCAAAGCAGTGAGATCACTAAGTGTTGCTTCTTTCTGCAAAGAAGGCACACCATTAGCTTGTATAGTTAATGCAACAGCCACATCCAAAGTCAATTAGGCTGTTTTAAACACATGACGGACACTACTTACGATCCCAGAGATACCAAGGACTCCTCAGGGTCAGTCATCTGAATAGGCTCTGAAGCTGGCTTGATCCTT
Organism: Mustela nivalis; assembly: GCF_964662115.1. Lineage (NCBI taxonomy): Eukaryota > Metazoa > Chordata > Mammalia > Carnivora > Mustelidae > Mustela > Mustela nivalis. The sequence goes on from NC_139032.1 coordinate 61,359,288, forward strand.
AGAACCTCTGCAAAGCCATCACCAAACCAGCAAGTAATATGTGCTATGTCTACAGTAAAGTAGAAAAGGCGGTCCTGGCAGAGCTTCCGTCGATACACAGACCGAGGGTCGGCTGACAGCACAGCCTCAATGGCATGCCTTGCTTCCTCTGCTGATTGGAAATACTTAAATGAAGGCTGACTGCCATCTGCAATGAGAAGAATACAACTTAATGCTGGTCAACTTTCAGTACAGTCAACTTCAATGTGGAGTATCACATTGAATACACTATCACTTGAAATGAACTGGGTTTGGCAATCTACTCAGTTGTTACAGAGAATGTTGCTTTCAGGTGGTTTCATTAGATTAAATTTACGCGTGCCCCAAATTTTCATTCACTGAACAAAACCTTCTATGTTCAATGTCGACTCTGATTTGATTCCTTGTCATTCCATTTCTTCTCAGAATGGAGGCATGGTCAGGGAAATGCATGACAGTCCCAGCACTCTCAGAAAGCCACAAGAAAGAAGACTAAACCCACCTATACCCAGAGCACCAGCCATAAGCAAGGGATGGTGTCTCAGAGAGCTGGTGTCACAGCCCTAGTTAAAGTAACACCACACTCCCTAAGGAACGAGGACTTGGGAGAGTCCTGAAAAATAGTAGTATAGATACTCTGAGAAAGTTAAATACCATCACTAGAGAACAAGCCACCCCAAACCACCAAGGTGAGGATGTACAGGTAAACAGACGTACACCCTATTAAGTGGCAAAACTTCCTACATCTTGTCATCACGGATGTATTTTAATTTTTAAAAATACAGTATGAACAAAACTTAAATAAAAAATTAACTGTGGCTTAATTTTTAATAGCTACAATATAACATACATCCAAATAAAGGCCAGGCCTTCCCAGGAAGGCATGTGCTTTAAACAATGTTGTTCCCATTCAAAATACCATGTGGAGTGGTGGTGGATCTTTATTCTTTTGAAAGTAAATTCAGTTTTTAGAAAACAGCCAAAATCACTTGGGTAGTAAGTTCAAAAATAAAGTCATGAAGTTCGATCTTTGTTCAAAAACCAAGGACCAATTCAACTGCTGATCATGTGGAATCCTTATTAAAAAAAAAAAAAAAAAAAAATCCCATCAAGGACCAATTATGCAGTGCTAAGATTCCTTTACTGCATGGCTCATGAAATGACTCCAAGGCCACTCAAAAAAGAGTAATTCCAGAAACATCACGCTCTTCACTAACAGTATACCTGGTAAAAGCTTCAGGACTTTGCACAGTTGTTCATTTGGCACAGGTGCCCTTCCATCACTTCTCTGCCTACTTATTCTTCCAGGCTCAGCTCAAATACTTTTTCCTCCAGGTAGTACTCCCAAATTTTCTCCCTGCTCCCCAAGTCATAATCTTTTTCCCTGTCATGTGCCCATAAGCACTCCATTCCAGTGCCAATCCCCCCACTCCTACCACCAACACAGTCACCATTTCAGTGTCTTTTATCTTTTTTAGACTCTAAAGCTTCTGGCAGGGTCATTTCTTATTTCTGTATTAACTCCAAATTCTGCTGGTCCAAATCAGTCCCTGTTTTATAGTTACATTTAATTTCTCTTTTTAGTGCTTTTTCAAATCAACAAGGCACATTATAACCTCTCAGACACCCAGCACTATAGTTTGAAAAAGATAAAACTTTCCAAAGTAAGAAGCAATCACTGCTAACTGCAGGTGAAAGGGTAAGTAGAAATATAAAGTATATTCTGAGCAACACTGCTTTCTTTGTTCTTTCACAAAATCCCTTTAAAACTGACCTTCCTCTGTATACAATGAGGAAACAACTTTCATAAACAAAACTTTTAAAATAAAGAGCTCAATTTAAAAATCAGACGCTTTGTTTAAACATAAAGCCTTCAGAAAGAATAAGAAACACACCGTGGAGTGGCACATGAAATCAGACATGTCCTTGGCAACCAACTGGCTGTTCTTATGGGCTTGTTGCAGCCACCTTCCTTCTAGACTGCTGCCTCACATCTGCTACGGGCTGGGGAACCAGGGGAGGGCATCTATTACAAGCTGTGTGTTAAAGTAAACGAGTCCAAGTAAAAGCCCTTTGGCCTCTCTTCTACAGTAAAGGGCACGTCTCCAGTGCTGGGACTTTTTACAGGGACAATTACTGTGCTAAGAGACTTCCCTTCTACTCCTAGGCTCCGTGCCACAGGGAGAGCTATCAGCCGTCTGACAGAATAAGGTGTGATATTTCTCTAGTCAGAGAGTAAAACATGAAAAAACTTAATCCAAGTATAGAATGAGCACAATTTAGCTTCTGAACGCTGTTTGAAAACTCCAGGAACTACTGTAACAGACTGACAAGAGGCCCTAAATCATGCGCCACCTCACGAGGCAGGAGCCATTCTCAGCAAACACTTCACTGAGTGTCTGGGACTCACTGTGCTGAAGAAGGCTTGTCGTCAGATGGTGCTGTTGCCCAAACAGAATTTTATACTCCTACAGTTCGTATAACCAGTCATACTGACAAATCCTCTATATAATTGCCCTCAGAAATACCAAATTTGGCTAAAGCTCTCATTCCAAACTAAAAGACAGAGGGTACCTGGCTCACCTTCTGAACTGAGGTGCTCGAGGTCCGTCTCTGCGTGAGGAGTGAAGCGGACTTCCAAGGGGGCCACAGGGGCCTCTCTAACCCAGTCAGGGACCGCGCTGCAGTGGGCTGCACCAGCCATCCTGGAAGGACACTGACGAACCACCGGCTGCATCTCCGCACTGTTTCCTTGTGCAACCACTGCTTCCTTCCCTCTCTTTAGCCTCTTTTCTGTACCTTCCTCTGAAAAGCTCTTCCCCGGACAATTTGAGCCAATTTGTTCTTCTGCCACACTCAGACTCTGATCACTTCTTGATTCTACACCCAAATCTGCTGCTATTTCCCTGGGCTGAGGGGAGTTTTGCTGGATTTTTGTTGAGTTATCATGTTTCATGTAGTTTGTTCCTGAAGTTCCATCTTCACATTTAGGTTTTTCCTTAGTGTGACTACAGGCTTGTGGTTTGTCACACCTTGAGAGCTGTCGCTGGTCACAGTGGTCAGTCTTGCCATCAGACTGGAATGTGTTTTGGGATTTATATTGGTTATTCTGTAAATTAAAGTCCTGTAGAGGCTGAATCAAATTTTGTGGGGAGTCATACTCAGCTATATAGGGCTTTATGTCTAGGACAGGTGTGCCATGAATCATGTCAATTCCAGAAAGATATATAGCTCCACCTATAATATGAAAAACACATCCTCTTAGAAATCATAACAATGAAGAACGGTACAAACAATTAAGAACCAACATCATCTGCTTATGCCTCACCAAGCTTACTCACAATTCTCTTACACACCAGGTTTTCTTATACCTGGTGCCACCACACCCTTTTCATTCTGCCTGGAAACCCATCCTCTTCTTCACCTGTGAAACTCCTACATGCTCTTTAGGGCTCCTCTATGAAACCTCGCCTACAGAGCCTTTCTGGCTCTTCCACACATAAGCACTATTTCCTCTGTGTTCCACAGAGAAACCCATGTAAAAACCTCTACTACACCCCTTTTCATATGGTCTGGCAATGACCTAGTCAGTCTCTCTCCCGAGACAGTGTGGGTAGGCCCTTGAGCACTGACTCATTTTTCCATCACTGGGGCTTCTAACTCTGTTTCAGGCATAGCAGAGTCTTCAGTATGTCTCTGTGGGTTCAATGAAGATTTCCACTGTGGCAAATATACACGAAAGTGGCCCCCAGAATGCACACCTCCTGGTGTTCACACCCTTGGATAATCCCCATCTTTTGAGTGTGACTTGATTTCACTCCAATGACTGTGTTACATTATCTAAGACTCCTGTGCCTGCAGGCAGATTCACTCGAGATATTCTCCTGGTGGGCTTGATGAAGTAAGCAACCACCCTGAGAAAGCCCAAAAGGCAAGGCACTGCAGAAGCCTTTAGGAGCTGAGGGCAGCCACCAGCCAACAACCAGCAAGCAACTGTGGCTCTCAGTTCCACAACTACAAGGAAGTGAATTCTGCCAACAACATGAGTGAGCCTGGAAGCAAATTATTCCCCAGTTGAGCCTCCACATAAGAACTCACCTAGATCACACCTTATTTGCAGCCTGGTAAGATCCTAAGCAGAGGACTGGCTTAGCTGTTCCCATATTTCTAAACTAATTATTATGAAACATAGTAATATTTCAAAGAGATAATAAATGTGTGTTGTTTAAACTGACTAAGTAGGGGCGTCTGGGTGGCTCAGTCGGATAAGTGTCTGCCTTTGGGCTCAGGTCATGATCCCAAGATCCCGGGATCAAGCCTGGTATCAAGCCCCTGCTCAGTGGGGAGTCTGCTTCTCCCACTCCTTTTGCCCCTCCCCTCCCCTCGTGCTCTCTTTCTCTCTCTCTCAAATAAAGAAAATCTTTAAAGAAATAAAAAAAAAAAACAATAAAGTGTATGGTAATTTGTTACACAGCAATGGAAATCAACACATCCATCAAGACTCAAACACTTAAACAGAACATAAGTCACCACTGCCAAATATTAACAGGTCTTTTGTCTCACTTATACAGCTGCATGTCCAGTGCCTGCTACTGGTGCAGATTCTACTAACTTGATTCTTGGGAAATTGGCCAAATGAGAATCAAAAAATTGCATATGATCACATTCCATTCTGTCTCCATTTAAGAAAAAAAAGACTAACAGAGGACTGATTTCTAAAACATGCTCACTACGAATGAGCCTGGAACTTTGGAATAATGACTTTGGACTTCCTAACTAACAGATATGCCCAACAATGTCTGCAGAAGGAAGAAAGCATTGTAGTATACATAAACGTTATTGGGATTTAGACTTACACAACCCCCTGGTTGGATGCTATTAGGTGTATTATCAAACATTAAAGAGCCTCAGCTTCCTCATCCATAGGAGGAGGACTGCTACCCTATCAAATCCAAACAGCCACAGAGCGATAACGCACCTCAACACGCTTTATAAACTGTAAAGCACCATGCAACCACTAGTAGTCATCATAACACTTACTTGTAAGAATGTCTATAGTGTTATTGTGTTTGCCTTTTACATTTCTAATTTGAGCTCCCCCATGAGAATTTTAAGTTCTTCTTCAATGCAGGGATTGTGTGTGTGTGTGTGTCTGTAAATTTTTATCTACTGTTTTTGGTGACACACAATAGTTTAATAATGAGAACTGCAAGTGATGACATCATAACAGGATATATTAAAACCTGAAAAAATACAGAGCGCTTCATGAATTTGTGTGTCATCCTTGTGCAGGGGCCATGCTAATCGTCTCTGCATGGTTCCAATTTTAGCATATGTGCTGCTGAAGCGAGCACAATGCATGGATTTTTATCTAATTTGTTTACCACTATACCCTCAGCACCTAGAACAATGCCTGGCATATACACAGTGCTCAGAAAATATGTGTGGGATGCACAAATGATAATAAAATGTTCAGTAGTAGGGCACCTGGGTGGCTCAGTGGGTTAAAGCCTCTGCCTTCGGCTCAGGTCATGATCCCAGGGTCCTGGGATCGAGCCCCGCATCAGGCTCTCGAGAGCTGGCTTCCCTTCCTCTCTCTCTGCCTGCCTCTCTGCCTAATTGTGATCTCTGTCTGTCAAATAAATAAATAAAATCTTAAAAAAAAAAATGTTCAGTACTATTACTCAAGCTGGTTGGCTATCACAAATTGACAAAGCTCAAGTTGGACTGCCGTCAGAATTTTCTTGGAAAACCTATCCAAGGCTGGGCTGAATACATCCCAGGGGACGGAGTTCAAGTTCTGGCAAAAAACAAACAAAATAACTGATCTTACCTATTTAGCACTAAGTAGCCTGAAAAGTACTCACAGCTTTTGTCTCATAAGATCCTAAAAAAATTTAAAAAATTAAAAAAAAAAAATACTATGTAGTCCCAGAGAGGGCAGGTCCTACTCCTTCACCCACTTTACAAACCAGGAAGCTAAAGCCTAGAATGGACTCCTGACCTCCAGTCTTCTGCCTCTCCAACAAATGTGCTTATTGTTAGTCAGAGTGATCCAAGAACGAGATGCTTTACTAACAAACAAAACAAACCAAAACTCAAAGATACAGAGAACAGATCACTGGTGGCCAGAGGGAACAGAGTAAGGAGATAAATGAAATGGGTCAAAGGGATCAGGAGATACAAACTCCCAATGATACAATAAGTCTTAGGGATGTCATGTACAGCACAGTCAGTAATATTGTATCATATATTTGAAAGTTGTTCAGAGTAGATCCTCAAAGTTCACACTTTGAAAAAATATTTTAAACTATATGGTGACAAATAATATCTAGACTTATTGCGGTGATGATTTCACAACGTATATAAATATTGAACCATACTGTACGCTTGAAACTAATACGTCAATTATACTTCAAAAAAAAAAAAAAAAAATGGATGCTTCCCAAAAATGTATGGCCCAGTAACTAGGCTATATCTGAATACACAGTTAAAATGAACCTGGTATTCTACACAGGTACTTCCACAATCTGACAGGTGTTTAAATGTTATTATACTGCAATTCATAGCAGACCCTCTGCCACACATCAGAGTTAACAGGTGTACTACAACCACAGCATATGTTCATCTCCTCAAAGTGCAAGGAAGAAATAATACACCATCACCCTACATGTTTACCATATCTACACATACAAGCAGTTATTCTCTGTTAATTCTGAATGTGTCCAATTATTGTTGAATAATTTTGTATTTACTATATTCTAAGTCAGAGAAAATTTGGTTACTAATTTAATTATTTTTTAATAATGTAATAGTTTCTAATATATGGGATGATATAATTAAACTCTGAGCATCCTATGAGAGCTGATTTCAAAGGGTGACATTCTTTTTTAGTCATTTCTTCTTCCATGCCTGGTAATCCCCAGGGGTTAACACCACTGGTACTCCTCCGAATAACAGCCAGTTAATACTATGTTTGTTTTATAAGACTTCTTTTAGCGAAGGAAAAAACATAAAAGTAGAAATGAAATTTGTTACCTTCTACCTTTTCCAGTTTGGCCAGGGTCAGTCCTATCGCATTGGGACGATGTGGGCTCCTTGTGGAGAAAACTCCAGTCTTGATGCCATTCAGCCTAGGAGGCTGCACTTTTGCCTTACAGCTCAAATGACCATTTTTGTGAAAAACAAACAAAATCCTATTGAAAATAAACCAAACCACCAAGTAAGGAAAGAATACTAAATTAATTTATCATAATAATTTTATGGGGAAAAAAACTTTAATCTTTTATCCCACAAGTTAAAGCTGAAGGAATGCTTTTTAACGATACTAAAATGTAATCAGTGGGGAAAAAAATAATGCCATTCTCATTCCTTGAAGGAAGGCAGCGTCTTATCTCTATATCCTAACACAATTACCGGTATGTTGCAGGAACTTTTACAAATATTTGTCAAGTGCCTGAATAAGCATTATTTACGAAGTAAGAGCCTGCTATTTGCCAGGAAGTCTGCTACACATTTTTATACTTATTTAACTCTCTTAACAAGCCCAGGACTTGTAATTTAACCTCCATTTTAAGAATGAGCCATTTAACATTTAAGAAATGTTAAATAACTTCACTGGGTCTTCCTAAATAAAACAGAAAAGCAGGAAACCATAAAGAGAAACAATAACAGATTCAAACTCATTAAATCATTAAATTTATGACTCTAAAATGTTATCCCAGGAGAAAACGTTTGCTACATGTACAATAGATAATGGGTTAATATCTGTGGTATATAAACTGTTCCTACAAATCACAAAGGGGAACTCATTATAAGAAATTAAGCAAAGATGGGGCGCCTGGGTGGCTCAGTTGTTAGGCATCTACCTTCGGTTCAGGTTATGATCCCAGAGTCCTGGGATTGAGTCCCACATTGGGCTCCCTTCTTGGTGCAGAGCCTGCTTCTCCTTCTCCCACTCTCCCTGCTTGTGTTCCTTCTCTCACTACGTCACTCTCTGTCAAATAAATAAATAAAATCTTTTAAAAAAAGAAAGAGGGGCGCCTGGGTGGCTCAGTGGGTTAAGCCTCTGCCTTCAGCTCAGGTCATGATCTCAGGGTCCTGGGATCGAGTCCCGAATTGGGCTCTCTGCTCAGCAGGGAGCCTGCTTCCCCCTCTCTCTCTGCCTGCCTCTCTGCCTACTTGTGATCTCTGTTGGTCAAACAAATAAATAAAATATTTTAAAAAGAAAAAGGAAAGAAACTAAGCAAAGAATATGAATTGACAAAAAAGAGTAAGAAATAACAGCAATCAAATGAAAAGATGTTGAACCTCACTAATAATTAAGAAATTTAACTGAAAAATAAAATACTGTTTTTCTCAGGTCACCTGGATGGCTCAGTCGGTTGAGCATCTGACTCTTGATTTCAGCTCAGGTCATGATCTCAAGGTGGTGAGATCAATCCCCGCTTAGGATTCTCTCCCTCTGCCCCTCTATCCATGCGTGTGCATGCTCACTCTCTCTCTCAAATAATAAACAAAATCTTTTAAAAATATCTTGTTTTGGGGGCACGTGGGTGGCTCAGTGGGTTGGGCCTCTGCCTTCGCTTCCGGTCATGATCTCAGGGTCCTGGGATCGAGCCCCGCATCAGGCTCTCTGCTCAGCGGGGAACCTGCTTTCCCCTCTCTCTTTGCCTGTCTCTCTGCCTACTTGTGATCTCTCTCTCTCTCTCTCTCTCCCTCTCTGTGTCAAGTAAATAAATAAAATCTTTGAAAAAAAAAATCTTGTTTTTCCCTGTCTGACAAAATGCAGAAAAACTGGAACATAGACAGTGTTAGCAAGAATGTAAGAAAAGGTCATTTTCATACACTGTTTTCATTTACAATACACAAATTAAGCTTTTTAGAGCAGTTTGGCAGTAGCCCTCCAAAATTATAAATATGCACACCCTCTAGCTCAATATAACCATTTCTGATACTTATTTGTGAAAATGTACATGTGCCAAGATCTGTGTCTAAGAAGGTTTGCTACAGCATAACTATAATAGTAAAATAACTATCCATTAACAAAAGAGTGGTTGGGGCGCGTGGGTGGCTCAGTGGGTTGGGCCTCTGCCTTCAGCTCAGGTCATGATCCCAGGGGCCTGGGATCGAGTCCCGCATTGGGCTCTCTGCTCAGCAGGGAGCCTGCTTCTCCTCATCTCTCTCTGCCTATTTGTGATCTCTCTCTCTGTCAAATAAATAAATAAAATCTTAAAAAAAAGTATACCATAATGATAAAAAAAAAAAAAAAAAGAGAGTGGTCAAATCATGTCATATCTCTATTTTGCAGTAAGAGACAGCCATTAAAGCAAAAAGAAGAAACCTGTATGCATTGTCATGATATACACTGTTAAATGAAGAAAACATAATCCATTGTTTAAAACAAACACCTACCCCGGTATGTATGTTTATGCTTCTATACCTATTAAAAAAGAAAAAGAAAAAGAAAAGGCCTGGTAGCATGTAACCAAGCTATTAACAATAAAAATCTCTGAAGAGTGCTGGGGCTAAGGATGAGAGAGAAGACAAATAGGAGGGATACAAAAAATCTCTTTATATAGATTTGGACCCATTTTTTTATATATCAGCAATGTTCTTAATTTAATTAATTTAACCAAGATCATACAAACTATGTCAGACACATGCTGCTTTTACTCTACCCACATCTCCAAATTAACAAAAACATAAGCTATCTCAGAATAAATACTTCATTTTAGGTCTTCCCCAGTAAAATCAGACCAAGTCATACTGGTGATGCTGGAGTGGGTAAAAATGGATAGAGACAGAATTCCAAGTGACAGTAACACTACTATAACACAGGTGCTAATATATGTAACACTTCATTTAGAGTATCCAGATTTCTGAAGTCTCTTTTGTCTCTTAGCAAGAACAAACTTAATTGTTAATGGTCTAGAGCAGAGTCTGCAAACTTTTCCTGTAAAGGGTCATACGCTAAGTATTTGAGTTTACATGCCAACAAGTCTGTTGTAACCATTCAACTCTGTCACTGTACCACAAAAGCAGCCACACACAATATATAAATGAACGGGAATGGCTATGTTCCCATAAACTTATTTAGAAAGATGGGGAAAAAACAAAGATGGAGGGGTAGATGGATTTGGTCCATGGCCTGTAGCTTGCTGACCCCTGGTCCAGAGGACAGAATAATGACTTACAGGCAGAATTACGAAGGTCCATAGAGTACAACTCAACAGAAGGCATTCATCACAATCAGGACCAACTGCAAATGGAACGAGTCCCCTCAGTGGATCCCAAGCTTCCGTGAGAATGCCCAAGTTATGCCTACAGTCACGTGTGTGAATATGCAACAGGAATTCCATGCAACAGCTAAGTGTGGTCTGGAGGGCAGACTCTAAGGTTGCCTTCGATGGGAGTACTTTACTCAAGAGCAGGTTCTTACCCGAAGACCCACTTCTAACCATAAAACAACTTACCACACATGAGAAAACTGTTCTAAACCCATCAAAGAATGTTCAGGATTATTAAAGATGCTCTTTCTAATTCTCAAACAAGCCCGTGAATGGCTACAAATAGACGGCTGCCTTGGAGTACCATTCTTGGCTGAGAAACAGGATTCCAAGTAGCCAATTGGCTCAGTTAAAAGATTCCCTACAGAAGAAAAGTAGGTAAGAAATCATTAGTCAAAATGTCAAATAGAAATGTAGGAAAACATGTTTTCTTTAATGCACTGATTTCATAATTTTAGCATCTACCAAGTGTTACACAACTATTAAAAATGATTCATATGTCATGAATACATATAAATAAATATATCATCACCACACACATATTATTATATCCCTTTTGACAGCCAGAGAGAGTAAAGGTCTAAGAAAGACAGGGGGCTCGAGGCACCTGGGTGGCTCAGTGGACTAAGCCTCTGCCTTTGGCTCAGGTCATGATCTTAGGGTCCTGGGAGGGAGTCCTCTGCATCAGGCTCTCTGCTCAGCAGGGAACCTGCTTCCCTCTCTTTCTCTGCCTGCCTCTCTGCCTACTTGTGATCTCTGTCAAATAAATAAATAAAATCATTTAAAAAAAAAAAAAGACAAGAGAAATTCTCAGAAGTTCTACTATGACCATAACTCAAATTCAATGTTACCATTACTAAGGTATGTGACTTTGGTCAGAACTAAGAGTATTTAGGGGCGCTTGGGTGGCTCAGTGGGTTGGCCTCTGCCTTCAGCTCAGGTCATGGTCTCAGGGTCCTGGGATTGAGCCCTGCATTGGGCTCTCTGCTCAGCGGGCAGCCTGCTTCTCCCTCTCTCTCTGCCTCCTCTCTGCCTACGTGTGACCTCTCTCTGTGTGTCAAATAAATAAATAAAAATAAAAGAGCATTTAAAATAGAGGGAATTGGGGCACCTGCGTGACTCAGTCAGTTAAGCATCTCAACTCTTGCTTTCTGCTCAGGTCATGATCTCAGGATTGTGAGATCGAGCTGCAAGTTGGGCTCTCTGCCAAGCATGGAGTCTTCTCCACATTCTCTCCCTCTCCCTCCCCCTCCCCTGTCCCTTCCTCTGCTCACGCTTGTGTGCACACTCTAAAGAATAAATGAACTTTTTGTTTTTAAACAAAACAAAAATGAAGTTTTTGTTTTTTTGTTTTTAAAGGTTTTATTTGACAAAGAGAAACACAGCAAGAAAGGGATCACAAGAAAGGGGAGTTGGAAAGGGAGAAGCAGGCTTCCTGCTGAGCAGAAAGCCCAATGTGGGGCTGGATTCCAGCATCCTGGGATCACGGCCGGAGCCGAAGGCAGACCCTTAATGACTGAGCCACTCACAGACCCCAAGAATAAATGAATTCTTTAAAAATATTTTTTAAATAAAATAGAGGGAATAATATGCACAAAGTTTAAGGACAAGTGCGACAGCACATGCAGAGAACAAGTTATTTTGATTGGCTGAAGTGTGAAAGATCAGGCAAAGAATAACAAAAGATAAGGAGACAGAGATTGTATACAGACATCCTCATGCTTTTCACAAGCTTCATGTAAGCCACTGTGTGTTTGTGAAAGACCTACCTCAGTTCCTGTTTTTGCTAATCAAAAGAAATCCAAAGAGAATGTTTGATTTTACAAAAAAAAAAAAAAAAAAAAGGCTAAAGTGGAAAGTGCTCAGCATTTGTTTTGCAGCAAGCTGTTATAGATGCAGGGTGCACCCCAAGCAGTGAGATCAGCCCCACCCAGGTCCTTCCCCAGGAACTACACTCAGCATCTGAGCATCAAGCCACCAGAGCTTTGAACTGTGTCTGTGAGCATCTGTGCTTTATCTTAATTTATTTTGTGCATCAACTAACAATATGTGTCCTGAAGTAACAGAAAAGTCTAAGAGAGGTAATTTTTGGGGTCTGGGAACATTCAACAATTTTTCCACATAAATTAATGGTAATTGCTTCTTCGCATTACGCCATTTCAGGTTACGAAAAATTTCATAGGAATGACCTACTTTCAGATAGTGGGGGAAACATGTTCCAAATAAGCATACATTCAACTAAAAAGAACAGAACTGGGTGGTTCAGTCAGTTAAGCATTTGCCTTCAGTTCAGGTCAGGATCCCTGGGATCAAGCCCCGCTTCGGGCCCCCTGCTTAATGGGAAGCTTGCTTCTTTTCCCTCTGCCTGCTGCTCCCCCTGCTTATACTCTCTGTCAAGTAAATAAATAAAAATCTTAAAAAAAAAAAAAAAAAAAGAACAGAATATATGAAACAAAGTAGTTTAAGCAATAAAGGGAGTGCATGGGATCATAATCATACTACTAAAATATCTACAGACAGATAAGATTTTAGGTTAGGCTTGGTCTAGTAGCTCTCTGCCCCTAGAATGTAAGCTCCATTTGGGCAGCAGTATTTCTACCTTGTTCACTGCTACATTCTCGGCCTAGTACATTGCATGTAAGGGGGTAGGTACTCAAAAAATTCATGTTACTTGGAAAAAAAAGGATTGTTTAAGTCTAAACTGGTTAAAATGGAAAGTGAGGGGCACCTGGGTGGCTCAGTTGGTTTGGCCTCTGCCTTCAGCTCAGGTCATGATCTCAGGGTCCTGGCATTGAGACCCACATTGGGCTCTCTGCTCAGCGGGAAGCCTGCTTTCCCCTCTCTCTCTGTCTGCCTCTCTGCCTACTTATGATCTGTCAAATAAATAAATAAAATCTTAAAAAAAAAAAAAAAGTGGGCGCCTCGGTGGCTCAGTTGTTTAAGTGACTGCCTTCGGCTCAGGTCATGATCCTGGAGTCCAGGGATCGAGTCCCACAGTACCATATTGGGCTCCGTGCTCAGCAGGGAGTCTGCTTCTCCCTCTGACCCTCTCCCCTCTCATGCTCTCTTTCTCAAGTAAATAAATAAAATCTTAAAAAAAAAAAAGTGAAAAATTGAAAGAATATCTCATTTAAGAACATTTATTTATACATTTACCTATTTAAATATGTACCTGTATATGCTTAGAAAGCTATCTGAAAGGATATTTCACCAAAATGTTAACATTTTGGTAAAATGGACATGGTAATATAGTAAAAATGGATAGTGAGATTTCTGGACTATTTTTATACTTTGTAATTTGTATAATATTCAAAATTTTTTAAATCATCAGAAATCCTCTTTTTTCTTCCTAAGTAGTAACTCCTTTCAAAAGACAGAAACTTGGCAAGGCAGCACCAATATAGGTTTAAAGTCCAAGGTATCCACAACTAGCATTTTTAATTTACAAGTAACTTTCTTTTCCACATTTCATGAAATTTACTAACTTCTTTTAAGAGATGACATACAGACACTCTAGACCATCATTTTATTTTCAGCTTCCATTAATTAAATCTATCTACCAGCACAAGTGGTAAGATTATAGGCCTGGTGTTATCCCTCACAGTACCTTTCATTACTTTTCACTTATAAAAACTGTTTTATTGGCTACATATAAAGTATTACATGCAATAAATGTATAACAGAGCATAATACTCTGAAATCCTGTGTACCCACCCACCCATTACAAGAACAAGAGCTTTACCAACAAAATGTTATCTTTTTATGTTGCTTCTCTCCTATGGCAACCCATCCTTTCTCCCTGAGATAAACAGGTGCCTGAATGGGATCTTTATCACTCACTACCTTTAATATAATTTTATCACATGCATATGCCTAGATAATATTTATTTTGTTTTGAATTCCATAAAAACTGGGATTAAACTGCACGTTATCTTCTCAGAATTGCTTTTTCTTTCTCAGTATTACAATTCTAAGACCCTTCCATATTGTGTATGTTTTTGATGACTTTAAAATATTTTCCCAAATATGTTTACAGGCATTCTTCTGTTTATCCTCATCCATGTTTCTGTGGAATAAAGATGGTAAACAACTTAGAGATGAAGAAACTAAGGCCAAACAATTCTCTGGTCTTCATTAAAATGCCATAAAGAAAAATGGCCCAAAAAAGACCCCTCACCTAATAAGACGGGATCCCTGTGTCTTGTTTTCATTTGTTTAGCAAACTTTATAATATTCTACAACTGCCAGACATTGAGCTAAGCTTGGGTTAAAGAAACAAGAATTCTTATCACAGCAGAATTAACAGTTGGTTGGGAAGAACCTCACAATATGTTTCAACATCATGGGAAAAATATGGAAAGTACCTAGTGCCATGCAAAGTGCTCAGCAAAACTTGGTTTTCTAAGCTCTTACTTAGGCATTTCTCTTGTTTTAACAATACTGCAATTGTACTAACTGTGTAATACGAGAAAAACCAACAAGTTATTAATGCAGAGTTTTTGTACACAAAGTTTATCTGTATGTTTTAGTGCTCACAGAAAGTTCAGGTCCTAATGACCCTCCTGCCCAGACCCTAAAATTACCCCTGCTATAATTCACAGGTCCCTCCCCTTCTTAAAATACACTACACCAGTACTCCAGACCCTGAGTTCCTTAATTATATGCTATCTCTAACTAAAATTTTCACTTTTCTGTTAACAGACATTGTATTTCTTAACCTGGTATTCAAGGTTCTCTACAATCTGAATCCAATCAACCTCCTTGCTCCATCCACTATTTCAAATTTATAGTTCCCCAGTCTGGTGTTATGTAGACCTCTAAGCCCTGCTCCTTCCTGCCTATGAAAATATTAGGCCTGTAATCTGGCACTGTGCAACAATTATTTTTAAAGAGCTCACCCTTCTACAAGTAACAGTGCTTTTAGTAAATTCAATCTAAGTTAAACTTTTATAACATGCACAAACATTTCAGTCTTAATAATTTTCTTCACAATGAAAACTGGCAGTAACCTAGAAGTCCAACAGTAAGAAATTGATTAGAACACATCTCTAAAGCAAAGTACTATGCAATCCCTTAAAACTATTAATGGCCACCCATTTATATGAAATTTAAGTTTTAGAAAGACGTTATAAGACAGTGGGGTCACATAATTCATTTACTAGTTATTTCTTAATTCATAATTCTTAATTCATAATTCATTTTCTAGTTGTTTCTGCATGCGCAGAAACAAGTATGTAAGGTAGGCACCAGGATATTAACAGCGGTTTTCTCTGGGTGATGGCAGACTTTTTCTTCCATTTGCGTCTTCTAATTTCTAATGTTAATACTCGGCTCTATGTAATGAGGTAAAAATAAACTCATGCCCAACTTTCCAGGCCCAGTTTAAAAAGATTTCCTGTCTCTCCTCTCCGCCCCAGAACTTTTCCACATCTCCCGTCTCACTTCCTACAGCACAGGATGCCTCTCTCGGGGGTATTTATTAATTCCTAACCCGCGTAACACCAGCGTTCAGATCCTGTCTCTCCTACGTGAGCAAAAACTCTGTGAGAAAGGCTATTACACTGCACGTGCCTGTTCCAGCTACGGTGCCAAGCCCAACTCAACCGCAGCTACCAGGAACGGAACAGATGACATCATGCCGCTCGCCTCAGTAAAATCACGTGGTCGCTAGTGCACGTGATCCGTGGCTTCCCAAGAACTGCAACGACCCACTTGGGTTCAAGTTGTCGCATTTTACATCCCGTTCCGAAGTCGGGTCAGGGGCCTGCGCCCGGGCCTCTTTTGGGTGCGGAACCGCTGATCTCTCAGAAGTTACCTGTTTCCAGAGCCGGCTTCACGCACCCACACCCGGTCGCTGTGGGCTGAGGCCCCGGCTCTTCCAACACACGCATGGCGACTGCTCACTGAGGTACCGACTCGCCGCGACAGGCCTTCCGCTTCCGGTCTCCGAGCGGGGTGCCTGCGCAGTAGCCGTCCTGGCGGGGTGGCGCGAGCCCAGCGCCTGGCGCGTGCGCGGGTAGTGGGACGCACGCTAGGCGGGCGCTGCATGTGGCAATGGTGGGGTTTCGTTTTCTATTTCCTGGCTTCGGTATCTCTGCCGGACCTGATTCTGATCCTTCGCGCTGACCCGCTGCGATTCCCTGCCAGTCAGCGACTCCGAATTCCCGCGCTTGTGAAGGGGGACACTGCGATATATAGATTTATGCACTCAGACGTCTCTCTCATTGATATAAACAATCTACGTGACCAATGAATGACACTGGTTTTTAAAGACAAAGGATGTGTTTATGCAGTTAACCACTTAGCATAACGATGGGATGTTAGGAAATTAGAATTTTTTTTTTTTTTAAGAAGATCCTTGTAGCTTATGGGTGCCCACAAGGCATTTATTTTAAAAAAATATTTTATTTATTTACTTGACACACAGAGAGTGAGATCACAAGTAGGCAGAGAGGCAGGAGGAGGGCAGCCCCGCTGAGCGGAGAGCACGACTGAGGGGCTCGATCCCGGGACCCTGGGATCATGACCTGAGCCAAAGGCAGGGGCTTAACCCACTGAGCCACGCAGGCGCCCTGGGAAATTAGAAATTCTTGAGTGGTGGGAATAAACATGATTTTACTTCTGTATACGCCCAACTTTTCCGCAATAAAAACGATGTTTTGTCAGCAAGGAGCCCTAACTAAACTACTTCACATCTAATGGATGGGGAGCGTCACACTGGAGTAGGAGTTAAGGAGTCCGGACTTTTCTGTGCTCCAGACCCTATGGGAACTGAAGCAAGAATGAAATTCAGAGTTAATATGCCATGTACATGGGAGAGATTGTGATCGATGTTTCTGGGCAAGCTGTGAAAGGTTGAGAGCCAACAAGAATCCTGATTTCATCCCATGAGAAGACCAGCTATCCTTGCAGCGATACTACCCTTTCACCTACTTATTTGTAAAGTCATCTCTCCCCTATATCAAGTTTCTCTGTACATAAAATTCTGTTTCTGGGTTTTTTATCCTGCTTGGGGTCGGGGAACATAGGGCTTGCAATATAAAATATCCAGAAGCATGCAAGTCCACAGACTTTAAAAGCTCAACCATGAAAATCTGTTGCTAAACCTTCTCATTTCTCATGGCGTTATATAAGATCACTAGTAGAAAATAACCGGCAACACCCAAAGATTTAAGGAAAAGGTTGTGTAAAATACACACTTTGGGGCACCTAGGTGTCAGTCAGTTAAGCATCTGCCTGCAGCTCAGGTCATGATCCCAGGGTCTTGGGATCTAATTCCGTGTAAGGGTTCTGCACTCAGCGGGAAGCCTGCTTCTCCCTCTCCTCCCTGCTCTGGCTCTATCTCTGTCCCTCTCTCCAATAAATAAAATCTTAAGAAAATGATAAAAATAAAACATGCACTTTAAAATTTATCAACTCCATATATGAATCCTATGTCCATGAAAATTTGGAAAAGAATATTGTTAATCTGTTTCCAGGAGAAATGCCATTAATATGTGCACTTGCAGAAACAAGTAGGAAAACAATTGAGCTATACACACTTTATAAAACTGGGGCTGTAATAGCTGTGTTTGCCACTAGATGGTGGTATTAAAAGTGATGTCTCGCTTAATTTATTGACAGAGGAGTGTGGGGAAGACAGAGGTAATTGCCCTCTTGACACTAGATATCATTATCTAAAGGTAATCATGAAAAATAATGCATTACCGAGTGTGACAAGTACTGCGATGCAAAGCAGATTTGGAGACACTGATGAAGTAGCTTGCTACTTCAAATTTCAAAGGTAAATTTTCTTTTTATGGAAAACAGGAACTTAAATATATAGCAACTTTATTATGCGATCTGAGGCTTTTTATTACCCTTTCTAGAGTTATATCTGATTATTTATAGTTTATAAGGCAACTGTTTCTTTGGAGGTGAGACCTAGGAATCTGCCTTTAAAAAAGCCTAAATGATTCTAATACAGGTGATCATCAGCCTACACTTGGAGAGACACCAATTCTTATAATGGTTCTTAACCTTCCATTTGGATGAAGGATCCCTTTGAAAAGCAATTAAACCTTTGGGACTTCTCATGCATCATTTTAGATTTAAAAGCATAGGATTCATGGACTTTTTAAGAACCACTATTGTACCTACCACAAGAGGAAAATAGCACAAAGTAGAGGTAGATGTTTACCAAACTTTTGATTCTGTGACCTCAAGGTTCAAACCCAAGGAAGAAAACTGGAAAATGTTTAGATGCACACTGGTGTTTGAATGAGAATAGTGAGAAAGCAGAGTTTGTATGTATACAGGGAGCAAGGTAAGAGAACGAGCAGAAAGGATCCTAAGAGGTAAAAAGAGAATATTCCCTCTCCTTCTAATGTACTATAGTCCTCGTTCCATCTACTTCCCCATCTCTTTCATCGTTATGCCCCCTGTGAGTTGTACCTATGCAAGTATCTTATGATTCATTTTAATGCAACTCTCTTAGAACATGAAACTTCCATTTAGTCTTTTTCCTCTAAGGTTGACCCACCCTGGCAGGTGGATTGAGATAAAATTTCTTAAGATTAGACCTAGCGTGAAAAGCACTGAAGAAGTTAGATGTGACTTTAGGTGAGTACCCAGCATCTTTGAGGCTCTTCCCTCATCTATAAAACTGGAACTATAATCATTGCCCCTCCCATTTCACACTCATATGCAAATAAAAAAAGTGTTTATGAAAACATAAATTCTGAAATGTCATCCAGTTGTAAATGACTATTATACAGTTATGCTGCCCTCAATATGTCACTGGAGTAATATGATGGGGTATGAGTAAATCCCTATACAACGAACATATCTCGAGGAGAAATAAATGTAATGTTCATGGGGGAGTGTGTGCAAACAGAAGGGAAACAGCATTGTGACTGCCCACTATATCAGTGGCCATTAACTGTAGCTGCACTTTAGGATCACCAGGGGAGCTTTTCAAATACCCTAAATGCAATGTTGTATCCCATTTTGGATCCTGAAGCCAGAAAAAAGGGCATTAGTAGAAAAACAAATGAAATCCAGATAACGGTAACATCACTGCCTTAATTTCTTAAGGTTTGATGAATGGACCATGGTTACAGAGCTTGTTAACATTAGGATAAACTGGTGAGAGGTATACAGGAACTTCTGTACTATCATGTATTCTATAATTTTTCTTTTAAAGATTTTATTCATTAGACAGAGATCACAAGTAGGCAGAGAGGCAGGCAGAGATAGAGGGCAGGGGAAACGGGCTCCCTGCTGAGCAGAGAGCCCAATGTGGGGCTCGATCCCAGGATCCTGAAATCATGACCTGAGCCGAAGGCAGAGGCTTAACCCACTAAGCTACCCAGGCACCCTGAGTCTTCTGTAATTTCTAAAATTATTTCTCAAACAATATTTAAAACAAAAAAAAAACTACTTAACAATTAATGTATCTATGCCTGGATCCCATCCTAGACAGGTAAATCAGAATCCTTGGGGAGGTGTCTTGACAGCTGTGATTTGGAAATCTTCCCCAGTGTTTCTGATGGACCCTGAGGGTTGAGAAGCTCTTTCTACACTGTGATGCTTATGAGACTGAGATTCTGTCTTGTTCTTAGCTGTCTAGCTTAGCACTTAGCACAGTGCCTCTATACATATATGGGGAGCTTATATAATCACATCCTTGCTGAACTAAACCCTTACCTGCAAAAATCCCCTTCCTTTGAGTCTTCTGTAATAACAGATGGAAAACTGCAAACAGTGCCCCCGCCAAAATACTGGGGGGGGGGGTTCAGATATCTTCCCCCACAAAATAATTCCTATTCATGCCCCCAGTCTCTTATAATTTTCAGCTAACCCTGACCATTACAAGATAGAAAGTCTTAAAATACTAAAACCGCATTGTTCAAGTCTTACTTCGTTCCACGTTACCTAACACATACTTCTTAGGTGTGCAAAATTCTGTCCACTCTGATATGAGACTTTCAGCCTATTAGCCTGCTGTTCCACACAGACCGTGCATTAAGTGTAGTTTGTATGCAGTTCCCTTGAATATATGCTGAATTCATCCTTCTCTGTGTCACATACAGTGAGGCCACAATCCTCGCCTACAGTACAAATCTTTTCCACCTTTCAAGACTCCTCGAAGATGTGATTTTTTTCAGGTCACTCCAGCAAAAAAAGAAAAAGTGAGTGTTTCCTCTATTGTGTCTACTCTTCAAACGACACTAGCATTACTGTTATTTGTGTTCTGTTTTATTCCCCCCACGAGACAAGATTAAACCCCCGGAGGGTAAGGACTATGTGTTATAGGTGTTCTAATCCTCGCGGCGCTTATCAGGATGCTGTCCAAACGGTGAAACATGTAATAAAGATTTAATGTACATTTTGCACAAATACAATATTTAAAAAGGAAAAAGAAAATCAAAATTCAAACACTCCAGGAAACTGCGTTGATCACTCATCTCCTCAAAATATCTTGAAAGGAGTCCCAGAATAATTGTTAAAATTAACTTAAAAAGACTACCAAAGTCTGAATAAAATGTTGATGCTATTGTTACATGGATAAGTGAACAAAGTTTACAAGAAAACTATTACTCCCCCAGATTTTAAGTGTTCAAACAATAGTTTCTCTACTTTTAAGAATTAACCAAGGAAAAAATAAATAAAATATAGAATTAAAGATTCTTGATGGGTGATCAATTACTCAGCCATTCCTTTCGCGTTTCTCTCTCTCCCCCACCACTATCCTCACCCCAATATGCATATATGTATATACACACACACACATGCACACACACACACGCAAACACTAGCAGGATATCATCTATATAACAGGGCCTGAAAAAAATACCTTCATTCTCTCAGAGTCTATACATGAGAAAAAGAAAACGTAAAAATATTAATGAGTATTGTAGAGATCTACAGTGTTTTGAAAAAATCACACACGTAATATATTAAGATGTGTATTTTGTTGGACAACTATTGACAGTTGAGCATTGTTAAAACAAAACATAACTAAAGACGTCATTTTCTGGATGAATTTCTTGAGGAACATTTGCAATTGCTGGTATCTCTGGTTCTTCTGCTTTGGGTTTTTCTCTCATTTCTGTAAAATAAAATATGGAAATAGGTCCAATAAATGGTATTGAAACAATTAAGTATCTCGGGGGAAAAAACTCTGCCTCACACCTTGCACAAAAGCAAATTTCAAATAAATAAAAGTTTTAAATATTAAAATACCATAAGTTTTGTAGAAACAATAAAGTGTTTTTTATACTCTTAGTGTTGGAAAGGCCTTTCTAAGCAGAATAGAGGCCAGAAAACATAAAGGAAAAGAATGACTGGTTTGAAAAACTTAATATTAAAATCATGACAGTTTTGAATAACTAAAAATTAAAATTTTATCATGTAGATGACAAAAACCACTATAAATAAAGTTAAGCCAAAAACAACAGGGGAAATATTTATAACTTTTATGTAGGTGAAAGCTTAATAAATAAGATATAAGGATCTTTAAAATCAATCCAAAAGATCAAATTTAAAATAGAACAGGAAACGGGCGCCTGGGTGGCTCAGTGGGTTAGGCCTCTGCCTTTGGCTCAGGTCATGATCTCCGGGTGCTGGGATCGAGCCCCGCATCAGGCTCTCTGCTCAGCGGGGAGCCTGCTTCCTCCTATTTCTGCCTGTTTTCTGCCTACTTGTGATCTCTGTCAAGTAAATAAATAAAATCTTTATAAAAAAATAGAACAGAGGGACGCCTGGGTGGCTCAGTTGGTTAAGCAGCTGCCTTCGGCTCAGGTCATGATCCCAGCGTCCTGGGATCAAGTCCCACATCGGGCTCCTTGCTCAGCAGGGAGCCTGCTTCTCCCTCTGCCTGCCATTCTGTCTGCCTGTGCTTGCCTGCCATTCTGTCTGCCTGTGCTCGCTCTCTCCCCCTCTCTCTCTGATAAATAAATAAAATCTTAAAAAAAAAATAGAACAGGAATTCAAACGCAATTCTCAAAAGAAAAAAATTCAAATTTATTATAGTCATGAAATTCAAATTCATGATAATATTAATGCCTAGTAGCAGTAGTCATCATTTTAAAAAGTAGAAATTAAAACAATTGGGTTTTTTAGTTTTATTTTTTTAAGCCTAACACATAGGAAAAGGTTGTTTGTTTTTTATTAAAGATTTACTTATTTATTTTAGAGAAGTGGGGACAAAAGCAGGGGAAGCGGCAGAGGGAAAGGGAGAGAGAGAATCCTCAAGCAGGCTCCTTGCTGAATGCAGAAACTGACACGGGGTTCAATCCCGGGACCCTGACCTGAGCCAAAATCAAAAGTCAGACATTCAACAAACCGAGGCACCCAGGTGCCCCAGAAAAGTTTTTTAAAGGTAATAATATGCAGTATGGGGGCACCTGGGTGGCTCAGTGGGTTGGGCCTCTGCCTTTGGCTGGGGTCATGATCTCGGGGTCCTGGGATCGAGCCCGCGTCGGGCTCCCTGCCCAGCGGGGAGCCTGCTTTCCCTCTCTCTCTGCCTGCCTCTCTGCCTAATTGTGATCCCTCTCTCTGTCAAATAAATAAATATACATGTAAAAAAAATATGCAGTATGGTCAAGGGCCTAGTGGAAAGGCATTATATAAACTCTTGGTTTGTGTGGATTGCTACAATATTTTGGGATGCTGGTCTGAGAGAATGTATCCAAACATTAAATGTGGGTACCTTTTGGCCCAGCATTTCAATTTCTAGAGATTTATCCAAAGAATATAATTGGACAGACAAACTTCCTGTGCCTCAGTTTTCTAATCTATGAAATGGGGATAATATTGTTTTTCTGTTAGGGCTTTAACATTGAATAAAATAATTCACCCAAAATGTTTAATAGTTTCTGGCACATAGAAAGTGCCCCATAAATGTTACTTCCAATGATGTCCATTGAACTCTGTTTTAATAGTAAAAGTTGGCAGTAATGTAAGTGTTCGTCATTTCAGAGATTGGCTGAATAAATTATTGTACATATAATACCATATAACTGCTACAAAAGATTTCATCAAGATGGCCATGATATATATTGTATGTGAAAAAACGCAGGTTACAGAATGTATTCTACTATCTCATTTGTTTTTTTTAAGATTTTATTTATTTATTTATTTGATAGAGAGAGATCACAAGTAGGCAGAGAGGCAGGTGGGTGCAGGGGGTGAGGAGCAGGTGGCTCCCTGATGAGCAGAGAGCCCAATGCAGGACTTGATCCCAGGACCCTAGGGATCATGACCTAAGCCGAAGGCAGAGGCCTTAACCCACTGAGCCACCCAGGCCCCCCTACTATCTCATTTGTTAAAATGAAGGAAAACGACCTTCAGGATGAGGATCAAAGATAGGAGATGGTGTTAGAGTGGACTTACTCTACATTCACTTACATATTGCCCTCCTTTATCATGATGAACATTCATAATTCATTATTATGAACATTTTCTACTCAGTAAAAAAGGTAGATACTTCCACTTGTTTGGCCAGACAAAACCCCCAAAAAAGAAATCACGAATTAATTTCCCACATTCACCTTGGCAAGAATGAACTTTCTAGAACAGAGCCCTGTGTGGATGAGAGCTGCTTCTCCAGCAGGGGCTCCTGTCAGCACAGGCCCATGCTTCACCCTATCTGCTTTTTACTCTAATTTTTTCTTTTCTTTACTCCAATTTTTTCAGGGTATTTCCAACTAACCCCATGCTTTTGTTGCACTCATCTTTTAGGAAAGAGAATAAATAAGCTACCAGAAGGATTTCTTTAGGAAACAATCGCCTGGAGAGAACTCTAGTCTGGGAGACTCAGCCCTTTGCTAACATTGTCTATGGTATTGTACGAAGAGTAAGTGAAACAGAAGAACGGTCACATTATTTAAAAAGTGTTATGCTTAAGAGAAAGCTTTTCAGGAATAGGCATTGAAATAGAAAGGGGTTTTAGAAAACTTGATAAATCCTACAAAAATGAGCTCCCCAGTAACAGGATCACATTTTATATCTTTATAATTTCCTCATACCTTGTACCCTGAGAATTTACTTGCTTTAAGTTTGCTGGGAAATTTTTATTCTCAAGAAATACTATATTCCTGAAATTTTCCTATTAATTTAGATTTGACTGTTCTTTAAAATATTTTGTACATAATTCATCTTATATTGGGTTCATTTCACTTTACTGGCTAATGCTTCCCAGGTATATCAAACACCTACTATAAACAATTATATTTTCTTTTTTTATTATTAAGAGATTTTATTTATTTATTTGAGAGAGAGTGAGAGTGAGAAATCATGAGAAGGGAGAAGGTCAGAGGGAGAAGCAGACTCCCCACGATGCTGGGAGCCCCATGTGGGACTTGATCCCTGGACTCCAGGATCATGACCTGAGCCGAAGGCAGTCGCTTAACCAACTGAGCCATCAGGCGCCCCACACTTATATTTTCAATGATTTTCTTTTAATTCTTTGTAAATGTGCCAAACAGACATTGGTTGGATGAAAAACATTTTTTACTGGAAACTAGCTAATGACATTAATCGTATCCTTTGCAATAATGGGAGATACCCTACGATTGTTAAGGCAGGCTATAAAATCACCACTCCAAGGGAGACATACCTATGTTGGTGCTCTAATTATAAATGGGGAACCCCACTAAGTGGCAGTATCACTGACTTATCCCGATAAAACACCCTACCTCGAGGAAAAGTATAAACATCCTTAGCATCCTCCTGGTGTGCTTTAGGATCCTGGCCTTGGGGCCCACCTGTTTCTTGATGTGGTTCTGGAAAGCATTCTTTGGGCAGATCCTTATTTTTATATGCCTTAGTAGAAAGATCTTCAGGCCCAGGTGTTTCTTGGTATATTTCAGGTGAATAGTCTTCAGGCCCAGGTGTTTCTTGGCATATTTCAGGTGAGCCTTCCTCAGGCCTAGGTGTTTCTTGGTATATTTCAGGTGAACCTTCCTCAGGCGCAGGTGTTTCTTGGTATATTTCAGGTGAGCCATCCTCAGGCCCAGGTGTTTTTTGGTATATTTCAGGTGAACCTTCCTCAGGCACAGGTGTTTCATGGTATATTTCAGGAGGATATTCCTCAAGAGCAGGCACTTTTTGGGTTGTGTTATGAGAGAATGCTTTAGGCACAGCAATTTCTTTATATGTTTCATGAGAGAAGTGTTCAGGTTCAACTGTTTCTTGGTGTGTCTTTGTAGAAAGGTCTTTAGGCACAGCTATTTCTTGTGTCTTAGGAAAGAAGCTTTCAATCTCAGCCATTCCTTGTTCTGGTTCAGAATTGTATTCCTCAGGTTCACCTCTCTTTTGGTATGTCTCAAGAGCATACCCTTTAGGCATATCTGGTTTGGAGAATGCTTCAGGGGAGCATGCTTCCAAGTCAGCTATGTCTTCAGATGTTTTAGAAGGAAGGACTTTGACTACAGTTGTTTCTTGGCACATTGTAGAGGAGAGGGCTTTAGGTTCAGCCGTATCAGGGCACATTCTGGAAGGATGGTTTTGAAGTATGGCGGTTTCCTGGCACATTGTAGAAGTGAAATCTTCAGGTTCAGCTGTATCAGGGCACATTATGGAAGAATGGCCTTGAATCACGGCCATTTCTTGGCACGTTGTAGGAGAGAGGTCTTCAGGTTCAGCTGTATCAGGGCACATTATGGAAGAATGGCCTTGAATCATGGCCATTTCCTGGTACATTGTAGGAGAGAGGGCTTCAGGTTCAGCCACATCTTGGCATGTTTCAGAAGGGTGGTTTTGTACAACTGTTTCTTGTAACTCAGAAGAATGATCCTGATGTATGTTTTCTTGATCCACTGCAGAAAATTGTGTCTCAGGCATAACTTTTTTGGGAGAGGCTAGCAGAGACAACACTTCAGTTATACTCTTAGGTGGTTCAGTTTCTTTCTCCGTAGGTACCAGTGCTTTCTCCATTGTGTCTTTTTTAAATTGTGACTGAGGTTCCTCCTTTAGTTCTGTACTTTGTCGTCTCTTTCTTCCTCTTTTGTTTCCTTTTCCTGTCCTTGGCCGCTTGCATTTTTTCTCTCTGGGGAAGATAAGAATTAGTGTCAGCAATGGGATTACAGGATTAGAAGAAATCCTTAGTGATAACAGTACCAGGTCTCCCGCATCCTACTGTGTTGTATGACCATGAACAAATATTAATCTCTGTAGACCTCAACCTTCTTGTTTGTAAAATGAAGGAGAAGTGCTAGATGTTCTCAGTTGGCAAGAGAAGAAATGTCCCTCGGGGAATTTTTGTCTCTGACACCTGGCTCACACAGAATCTTCCTGGTGAGTGGAGAGAGAGAGAGAGTGTGTGTGTGTGTGTGTGTATGTGTGTGTGTGTGTTTGAAACCCTATACTTAACGATTGGTCCTGGTAAGTGTATTACTCATGTTGTACAGGAATAGACTGGCATGCTGGTTTACACAGATGTCTCTTTGGGTCGAGTCTATGTGAGTTAGTCCCACTATGCCCTGCGCAAACGGATACAACTGTGTTTCTAGATCTGCAATCTAGGCACAGCTCCTTGCCTGTGCAGCCCGCAGACAGAAGATATATGTATAATTGCTTATCTAATTCAGCGTCTTGTGTACAGAATGTTAATCGCTGTGATACATGTCAAATGAGATGTACTGTAAGCTGGGCCAAAAGCTGCAAAAACATTTCTGGAAATAAAGAAGTCTAGTAGAAAGGCATGAGTGGCCATATTATACCTACTCCAAATTAATAGCTAGAGGAGGGATCTAAAAGATAAAAGGATATGCATGGAAATTGCAGTTAATGACAAATTGTTAGTTATTGCCACTACAAGCAAATACAGATGGCTAATGCAGATGGGCTGGGGGGTTGGGGGAGGAAAAGGTGCTATAAATAAACATTTCATCATTTTTCTAAACCTATTGAAATTCTGTTCTATGCTACCTGCTCTGCGGAGCCTTCTCTTAGAGATCACAGGCTGAAATGTTCTCCTTGCTCAGGATTTATGACGAGGGTCATGCTTTTAGGGGAGGGACATGGACTGCCTCATACTTTCATTTTTTCTGGGGAGATATTCTGAGAGTAAATATTCTTATTTCTTTTAGCAAACAAGGTAAAACCAGCGCTTTTATATCTCTGCAGTGTTCATAATTCCTTGCATACTTAAATGGGTACCCTATTCTACCTTTATTTATGTTTGGTGATTTCCATAGTTAAAAATTTTTTTAAAGGTGGCCTCACAAGAACTAGTTTGAAATCAATGTTTTGAAAGTTATATATGTGGGGCACCTGGGTGGCTCAGTGGGATAAGCCTCTGCCTTCAGCTCAGGTCATGATCTCAGGGTCCTGGGATTTAGCCCCGCATCCGGCTCTCTGCTCGGTGGGGAGTCTGCTTCCCCCTCTCTCTCTGCCTGCCTCTCTGCCTACTTGTGATCTCTCTCTCACTGTCAAATAAAATCTTTTTAAAAAATAAAAAAAAGTTATCTATGTAATAAGACAGTCAAAAATAAGTATTAAAAGTAATATACAAGAGGGGTGCCTGGGTGTCAATGGGTTAAAGCCTCTGCCTTCAGCTCAGGTCATGATCTCAGGGTCCTGGGATTGAGCCCCACATGGGGCTCTCTGCTCAGCAGGGAGCCTGCTTCCCCTCTCTCTCTCTCTGCCTGCCTCTCTGCCTATTTGTGATCTCTTCTGTCAAATAAATAAATAAAATCTTTTTTTAAAAAAAGTAATAAAGAAGAAGATGTGCAAAAACGATGGGATGAGACCTCAGCATTATAGAGTTTAATTCCAAGTGACAGAGGACACAAGATAATTTTTGAAGTCCTCATTGTCAGATTTTTAAAAGATGCTGTATGTGACTTTTTCAGGAAACACATTTCATCCTAGATATTAAATCCTAAATAATTTGTTAGGTACAACTCTGAGGGATACTGAGTTATGTTCCATATTCTTCCTGGTTGTTTTTCAAAAGCCACAAATACATCTATGTGGCCTAAAGTTTAATCCAGACTCCGTCACTGGTCAGCTATGTGATCACGGACAAGTCACTTAAGCTCTCTATTCCTTGGTTTCTTCATAGGTAAAATGGAGTAAATGGTATCTGTCCAACTTCATGTGGTAGTTGTAAGAATTGCATATAATAGGGGTTCCTGGGTAGCTCAGTTGGCTAAGCATCCAATGCTTGGTTTTTGGCTCAGGTCATGATCTCAGGGTCCTGAGAGTGAGCCCCATGTTGAGCTCCCTGCTCAGCAGGGAATCTGCTTCCCCTCCCCCCTCCCCCCGCTCATGCACACTCTCTCTCTCTAAAAATAAATAAATCTTTTTTAAAAAGAACTGCATATAATAACTTGGATGAGTGAATTATTCAGGTATAAATTAGTACTCATATTAATACGGGAAGCCCAGTCCTTCTTATGTGCCAGGCACGGTTTTGAGTAATTTACTTATTCTATTATCTCATATAATTTTCACATCATCCACTTATGAGACAGATACTATTATTACCTCCATTTTGCAGATGACAAAACCAAGGCACTTTCTTGTCCAAGGTCAAATGGCTAGAAGTGGGGGAGTCACACCTCAGATCTAGCCATTCTGGCTGTAACAGCCAGGGCTCTTAACCATGACCCTCTGCTGCTTCTTTCTGGAACCACCAAGGTTTCACTGTGTGGTGTGTTATGGTAAAAACAGCCCTCAGCAGTAAAGAGATGTGTCACAAGAGCATGGCCAGCCAGCTGCCAAGAGACTTACCAAGGTGTCATCTACGTCAGTGGCTTTTTCAGCCTTGCCCCACCGCCCCCAACCCAGCAAGCCCAGAAACCCAATTCTATCAGCACACGGAGAAGAGCTCTTTTTATCTGGAATAGAACTCATCAACCAGCTCAGAGAGACTGATAGATAAGCCTAAAGACCAGTTTTTAAGGAAACAGTGAGAAAAGCAAAGTCACCTAGCAGAGGATGCTTGGACTAACAGACGAATGTATTCTTTCTCTGTACCAAGTATTTGAGAAGCCAAGTAACAATCAGAAGTTTGCTTGGCAAGTATGGAATTAGGGGAGCTAATAGGATATTCTTCAACTGAGTCACCTGCCACAGGACTCGAGTACAAAAGTTTCTGCTGTAATTCCTGGAAAATCATAACTCCTGGAAAACCTTTCTACAAATCAAAGTGCAGTGCTTTGCGGGGGGCGGGGGGGGAATGAGTTAAGGCAAATAACTCAAATTCTGTGCAAATTTTTGTTTGTTTTTATTAAGTAGGTCTAACACGGGACTTGAACACTCAACCCTGAGATCAAGACCTGAGCCAGATCAAGAGTCAGGGGGCTTAACTGACTGAGCCACAGAGGCACCCCTTGTGCAACACCAACGAAAATAATGGGTACCCAGGAGATGACTTGAGTAGTCCAGACAGGCCGCTTACCCCTGCTGGAGGCTGCCTGAGACAGAGTGAAAATACTCAAAAGCAACAGTGTAAATGCAGGCTTTCAGCTGCTGAGATCATGCAAATGATGGGGGTACTCTGAGCCAGCAGGCTGGGCAAGGAGATTGTGCAAGCTACATGTGGGGAGCAGTGCAGGGCTAATCCTATCCTCTGGGGAAGGATGCCTGAATGCACCCTGCTTTTGCAGCAGCCAAGCTGAAGATTTTCCCTTTTCGAAGGTTTTAATTGTATTCCCTTTTGACCAGGCAAAATCTCAAACCAATACAACTTCTACATTATACTGACATCATTCTCCTATTTACCAATCATATGTGAGCTGACTGGTGCTGTAGAAACTCGCCTTGTAGCAAACTAGCTGGTAACTCAGTCCACAGGGGGATAGGTGCTTTTTCTCCAGAAAAGTGCTAAAACATCTACATTGTACTTTTTTTTAAATGATGCCTACAAATATGTAACCTATTTTATCTTTGCCATCAAAAGAAACATTTTTGCAGCAATGAAGAAATGCAAATCTAACTGCTAATCTAATAATAATAAGAATGATGATAATAAGTGTTTAGATCAGTGGTTTTCAACTGGGGGCGATTTTGCCCCTTCGTTTCCCCCCTACGCCCCACCCCCTGTCCTATGTCAGCAGACATTTGACAATGTCTGGAAACACTTTTGGTTGTCACAACATGGGTGAGGAGTGCTACTACTTTCTAGATGCCAGAGAAGCTACAAACCATCTACAATGCACAGAACAGCCTCCCACACAAAGACTTACCCTGCCCACAGCCTCAATAGTGCCCAGATTGAGATACTCTGGCTTAGATGGGCTAAACTCAAACTCTGGCTCCTTGGGCTCCCCGTTTCTATCTCTAAGCATGTCCAAGTACCTCTGTTTTCAGAGTCCTATTTTAAATGAGTGTAGTTAGAAGCTGCCTCGTTTATAATCATGGTTTCAGACTCCCTCCCTAAGGGAGGCAGGTGACTTTGCTTGGAGATTTAAGAACTCCTACACTCTTCCATCACTTGTTTCCATGGTTTACTCCATAGAGAGTTAGCACTCTTATTCAATTAGGATTTTACTAATTGAAAGCTTGGAAAAACTAGCTCAACATTCTCCTCCAAGATATCTACTGCTCCCAAAAGATGCTTCTATGGTTGTATTACCAGGGTAGTAGAACACCAGGCCCCTCTATAATATGATTCAGCTGCCTGGGGCTTTAATTTAAGAAGAACAGGAATAAAATTCTTTTCTCAACCCTTCACTAGCTATGCGATTTTAGTCAAGAGATTTAACCTTTGGAGACTTGGGGTTTTTTTGTTTTTGGGGTTTGTTTGTTTTGTAAAATAAGAATAGTCCCCCACCCCCTCCAATTTCTGGGGTTGTTGGAAAGATACAGTGTGTAAAAGCATGTCAGCACTACTTGACCCAAAGCATATACTGGACAAATATAAGTTCTTTTCCCTCGCAATGATACTGTACCCAAAATGCCACTGCAAATTTTGCTTCTCTTGTGCTTCAGCTTTCCTTTTTCTGAGTTGCTCTCTGTTTCGCAAATTCCAAGTTCCAGTGACTTCTGTAGGATCAAAATGGAAGTTAGAGGATGTAGTGATAAATTGTGGCATTTATCAGCAAGAGTCCTAGGGCACAGTGGTAGAACCTCTACACAAGGTGTCTGTTTTGCTCCCAGCTTTTGGAGAACAAAGACCATATCTTATTTATCTCTGTACTGACCTCCAAAGAGTGCCTAGGAGCAAATATTCAGTAAACACTTTTTAAACGAAAGAGTCAGTACATAAGTGTGCTATTAACCCATTAATTTCTTCAAAATAATTTTACATATTGTAGAAACATTAAAAAAAATCAACCATGTTCTGCTATCCTTAATGTTAGAACCTGTTTTCATTTTATTTCTCATACCCATCTAGTCCTTATATTACATAAATCTGTAATGATTGCATACTATAATTTTATCATTATTAACCTAACATTATGTCAGATATATTTTCTATGAGATAGTCCTCATAATTGTAACTTCAATCAAGTTGATGTATTTCTGTTTGTTCAGTCATTCTACTAGCATTGGTTGTTGCCAATTTTATGGGAATTTTATGGCAAATTTTTTTCCATTGTAGATCAAATTATAATAAGAACATTCATGCATACAGCTTCTTTCCTTTTGAATTTTTTCCTTAGGATGATGTTTCTCCAAGTTCTTTGGAAAGTTATCAAAAAAGGGTTCTGTTGCCATCTAAGTTGTGAAAAGTTAGTGGGTCTTCTTAGAACTGTAAAGTGATTATAAACTTCCACTGAGATTCCAAAGAGACAGATCATGCCCCTTGGACCACAGCACCTTTTGTTCTTAGGATAGAAATTCTTAGTGAACTTTGATGGGGGAATAATATACCTTCATTTTTATCAATGTTTAAGTAAATCTCCTTCAATTATGAATGTAGGTGACAAACCACAGCAATTTTTGTTCAGTAACTGACTTTGTCACCAAAAGAAATCACAGTTTTTTCCTATCACAATACAGTTGTTACAGATACCTAAAAATACAATTTATTTGAGATGATATATTCAATCTGATACAGTGGTTTTAGACTCACCTTAATATGATCTTGTTATTTAATACATTTACAAATAAGCATATATATTACTATATCACAATTTTAAAATTTTGATTATTGGATCTTATAATTGTTCCCTCTGGAATCCTATCAATTTTATGTATTTAAAATATTTACTTTATAAAGGGGTCTATAGGTTTATCAGAATGTGGAAGAGATCCATGGCACAAAAAAAAATTTTTTTTAAACTATCTCAAGGCCTAGGGTTCTGCAAAATGTTTTGAGACATGTCACTTTAGAACAGACTCAAGACTAAGATTAGTGAGTCAAAAGAATTAGCTCTATTACAGATCGGCCATTAGGTAGACCAGATCTCTTTCCCAAAAATCATAGCAAATTTACACTACCATAGAAGTATAAGCATGTACTTGTCTTACCTCAGCCATCCAGTATTGGGTATTTTCATTATCTTTCACTTGAATATATTATTAATAACTTACTTGTTATCTCCTTATGTTTCTCTGACTTATTAGAATCAACACACTGTAAGTCACCTCAGAAGGTATATAACCCCAATACTTCCCATCTAACGTTATATGAACATAATCATGTCCTTTTTGGGGGACAGATCCATAAAATTTAGGAAAATAATCACAGCCCCAGTTCTTCCCAACAGTCACCAAGTCATCTGAGTGGCCACTAGAGACCTCTGAAGATCTCTCTCATTACCTGGAACATGGTTCTCTTCTTGACGAGGATTAGGTGTCTGACGGCGTTTTAAGCGAGATTGGTCCTTTCCCAAATCCATTTTGCTGTAATACCTTCCTGCTATTTGGTCTAACTTCCACAAGCAACCTTTTTAAAAATATCAAAAGCACCTAACAGTTAGACAGACGCAGGCACACAAGTTTACTTTTCACTTAACTTCCCGCCTAAAAGTTTTATCTGGTGGGACCACAGCTGTTGGGCACTTCTACTTTCTTTATCACACTGCACAGGTATGAGTGAGTAGGGGACATGGTTCCTACTGTCCTCATCCTGTAGCGTAGTTACTGGTTAGAGAGGGAACTACATGGCCACAGCCTGGCATGGCGCAACCATTTATTTCTGTTGCCTGAAAAGTGCCTGAGTCTGATGGTCCTTTTTGGAAGGACCTTTATACACTATGGAAGTAACATAGTGTAGAAAGAACCCTAGGTCTAGGACCTAACCAGTCCATGTCCTAGAATAAGTCACCCCTCCTTTCTGCGACTCTATGCAAGGTGGGTAAATACTTCCTGACTTGCCCACCCCGCACAGTTCTTGTAAAAAACTGAAGATAAGAATGTGAACACTATGAAGGGGTGAAATTAGACTTACAAGCTCTTCCTGCAAATGGCATTCTTTCTACCTTAATCCTTTGCAAAATAATGTAAAGTCTTAGAAATAAATTGAAAAAATTAAAAAAAAATAATGTAAAGTCTTGCTGTAGATGCTGTGAAATTTAGATGATAGCGCCAAAGAATAAAATTAGGAAACTGAAGCAAATCTGAACTCTTTTCTGTTCACCTGATCATTCTGCAGTGACTCAAGGTAACTAGTGAAATCCACTGTTACTTGTCCAGGAAATGTCAAAAAGAATTTCTTAATGAAAATATGACCATGTGATGCCACAGAAATTAAGTTGGAACCAGAGGAATTACTCCATCCCCGGTCGGTTACCCCATTTGAGAAGGCAAGGAGGCTGTTCAAGTAGGGAAGGACGACGGAACACACCTGGATGTGAGCAGCCCGTCTGAGAAATGCAGGATTAACAGTATTTGAGAGTCACAGATTGCACTGAAGCGAGTTTGAACGCCAGTGATGCTCAGTCCAGTTAAATAGTCTGGGGGCCAACAGACCTAGCTACACACGGGGACAATATCGGTACCTATCTCATGGTGTTATTGGGAAGATTAAATCAAATACTCTGTATAAGACATTTTCTATGTGCCCAGCATATTGAACTTGCTAACAAGTATTAGCTGCTTTTATTAATATTAAAAATATACTAACCAGATTTTGGTAAACCAAGTCATTGTTGGTGTTGTTTTTCAACGACTTATTTATTTATTTATTTGAGAGAGAGAGAGAGAGAGAGAGAGAGTACAAGTGGAGAGTCAGAGGGAGAAGCAGACTCCCTGCTGAGCAGGGAGCCAGATACAGGACTCAATCCCAGGGCCCCAAGATCATGACCTGAGCCGAAGTCAGACACTTAACTGACTGAACCACCCAGGTACCTCCCAAGACATAGTTTTAAATGCACTAAAGAAATGCAGGAAATCTGGAAAGAATCCTTTATAAACAGAAAACTTTTAAAATGTGAAGAGGTGCCCCGTGCTTTTCTAAACTCTTATGGCATTGGAAGTAGAAGGGCCCGCAAAACCATCTAGTTCCCTTCCCCATTTTATATATGGATAAACTAAGAGCCAAGGAAGGAATGATTTACCTGCCCCAAATTTTCTTACTTATTGCCAATAGCACCTCTTACTGATTATAAAACAGCTTATCTTTTTCAGGCTTGATCTTGTCTGGGTATGAAAATGTATGAACAGATGAGAGAAGCAAGTTTTTCAAACACACTGGAAAATATTGAGAATCACATAACACCCATATATACCCAGCACCCAGAATTAATGTGGTTTTCAGTCATCAGATCCTAATGCTTTAGCTTTACATTCCTAAATTTTCCAGTCTTTCTCTTCAGAAAACATCTAAAAACTCATAACCTCAGAGACTGTCTCTACAAAGGAGTCCTGGAAGGAATGGAAGGTGTAATTTGCAATTTGCTTCTTGATCATTTTTGGATTTTCAGATATAGGGCTTAAAGAAATCAAATAAAATTGGAGTAACTTTAAAAATTTTAAAGTAATATGTTGGTTAACTGAACATAATAAAAAAATAAAAAATTTTGGAGCGCCTGGGTAGCTCAGTGGGTTAAAGCCTCTGCCTTTGTCTTGGGTCATGATCCCAGGGTCCTGGGATTGAGCCCCACATCGAGCTCTCTGCTCCGCAGGGAGCCTTCTTCCTTCCCCCTCTCTCTCTGCCTGCCTCTCTGCCTACTTGTGATCTCTCTCTCTGTCAAATAAATAAAATCTTTTAAAAAATTAATTAATTAAAATAAATTTATATCTATTTAAATAAAATTAAAATATTTTAATAAATATTTTATACTTATTTTATATTTATATTAAAATTTTATAAAGAAATAAAAAATTTAAAAATAAAATTTTAAAGTAGTATAAAGTAAATGATAAAGTTTATCATTTAAAACTGGCATCTTAAATATTGATCCCTTTATTTGAAATGCTTTAATTCTTACTAGTTGTTTCTTATGATAGCTCAGTTAAATAACCTTATCAGATATCTCTGGGGTACCTTACAGAAGATGCAGAAGTACTTCTTAATGAGAATGATCTTTACTCAGGGCTTATTATGTTCAGTTCAGTGATTTGGTAAACCTTAGGGAATGCCACGTACTGTGTGCCAAAAGTTGACCAAGACTGTCAGGATGCAAAGACCGATGGATGTAGTCCCTGAATTCTGGGCACCGTATGCTCAAGAAAGTCATACACATCCTTATTGTAAGGAAATAATAGATTCTTTGGTCTGCTGCAGCCTTCCTAAGTTAATTCCACTCCTGCCTCATGTTCCTGTATCTAGAAGCAGACTGCGGAGGGACCATAAAAGGGTGGGGTCTCAAGTTAACAGTAGTAGGGCCAGTACTGGGTGGAGGGGGCCAGTGAAGGGACCTTGGAGTAAATTAGATTGGAAGTCAGGCAAGCTGTCTTTGATGTGATAAGCAGGCCAGAGCAGGAACTTGTCTGGGACAGCAAAGGAACAGCCACCGAAACAGAGGAAAACCAGAAAAGTATAGTGTCCCAGAAGTCACTTGAAAAAGATGTTTCGAGGAGGAGGGAGTGGGGGCGCCTGGGTGGCTCAGTGGGTTAAGCCGCTGTCTTCGGCTCGGGTCATGTTCTCAGGGTTCTAGGGTGTTCTCAGGGTCCTAGGATCAAGCCCCATGTCAGGCTCTCTGCTCAGCGGGGAGCCTGCTTCCCCCCCACCTCTCTCTGCCTGCCTCTCTGCCTACTTGTGTTCTCTCTCTCTATCAAATACATTTTTTAAAAAATCTTTTAAAAAAATTTTTTTAAAGAAAGAGGAGGAGGGGGTGTGATCAATTGTGTCAAATTTAGCTAATAGGTAGAGTAGAAGAAAGATTGAGGGTTGTCTATTTCCTAACAATTCAATTCATTATAGACTGCAGCCCAGAGGGGCCCTATAGACAGGACAAAGTTACATGATTTGCACTTCCTAGTGCACAACGAAGAGGCATTGCTCCTCCTACAAAAATTAAGAATTTCCCGTCAAGGGGCTCCAGGGTGGCTCAGTCAGTTAAGTATCTGACTTTGGCTCAGATCATGATCTGAGGGTCCTGGGATCAAGCCCCATGTCAGGCTCCAGGCTCAGTGGGGAGTCTGCTTGTCCCTTTGCCCCTCCCCCTGCTTATGCACACACACACACACACACACACACACACACACACACACACACACACACTCTTTCTCTCTCTCTCTCAAAAAATAAAAATAAAATCTTAAAAAAAAAAAAAAAGAATTTCAAGCCAACCACAGCAGAAAATTAAACCCAGCACAGGGCCTTTCCTACTTTCACAAGTGTTTCACGGGATCCTTGCAGTAGACATAAAATAATTATGGTCATTTTTTCAGATTTTTCAGACCAGTGTATGGTCATTTTTATACTGGTGCTAAGTATTGAGTGATTTCAGGTCACAGAGCTAGAGTAAATCTAGAACTTGGGCCTTCAGCCTCTGAGCCTGGTCTTCTTCCTACAAGACCAAACCAGTTATTGAGGGAGAGAATGGCTTTTCCACCTCCTGACCCATCTGGAGCAAGTTTAAATATTGACGTCCTGTTCATGCTTTTCAGAAGGCTGATTGAACCGTGCAGGTGTGGGGAGGAAGGAAACATGGCTAAGAACTTCTGCCCCAGGGCTCTTATGATGGGGGTGAGAAGGGAGAAGGGCACATGAGGTACTATCCCATCAAAAACATGGTCTGAGCTTGTCTGCTTATGGATGCCGCCGAGTACACATCGTTAAAGTTCCACTCCCACCGCCATCAGGTCTAAGTCAGAGTCTCCCAAGGGGCCTGAAGAGCTGTGGAAGCTCTTCATCAGAGGTCTGGGCTTTGAAACAACCAATGAGAGTCTGAGGAGCCATTTTGAACAATGGGGAGCACTTAAAGACTGTGTGGTAATGAAAGATCCAAACACCAAGTGCTCGAGAGGCTTTGGGTTTGTCACATACGCACCTGTGGAGGAGGTGGGGGCCGCCATGAACACAAGGCCACACAAGATGGATGGAAGAGTTGTGGAACCAAAGAGGGCTGTCTCAAGAGAAGATTCTCAAAGACCTGGTGCTCACTTAACTGTGAAAAAGACTTCTGTTGGTGACATTAAAGAAGACACTGAAGCACATCATCTAAGAGATTATTTTGAAAGGTACAGAAAAATTGAAGTGATTGAGATCATGACTGACCAAGGCAGTGGCAAAAAGAGGGGTTTAGCTTTTGTAACCTTTGACGGCCATAACTGTAGATAAGACTGTCATTCAAAAATCCCATACTGTGAATGGCCACAACTGTAAAGTAAGGAAAGCCCTATCTCAGCAAGAAATGGCTAGTGTGCTTCATCTCGCCAAAGAGGTCGAAGTGGTTCTGGAAACTTTGGTGGTGGTCGTGGAGGTGGTTTTGGTGGGAATGACAACTTTGGTCGTGGAGGGAACTTCAGTGGTCGAGGTGGCTCTGGTGGCAGTCAAGATGGTGGTGGATATGGTGCCAGTGGGGATGGCTATAGCAGTGCAACTTTGGAGGTAGCGGAAGCTATAATGATTTTGGCAATTAGAACAATCAATCCTCAAATTTTGGACCCATGAAAGGAGGAAATTTTGGAGGCAGAAGCTCTGGCCCCTCTGGTGGTGCAGGTCAGTCCTTTGCCAAACCACGAAAACATGGTGGCTATGATGGTTCCAGCAGGAGCAGTATAGCTACAGCAGTGGCAGAAGGTTTTAATTACTGCCAGGAAACAAAGCTTAGCAGGACCGGAGAGCCAGAGAAGTGACAGGGAAGCTACAGGTTACAACAAATTTGTGAACGCAGCCAAGCACAGTGGTGGCAAAGCCTATCTGCTACAAAGAAGACATGTTTTAGACAATACCCATGTGTATGGGCAAAAACCTCTAGGACTGTGGGCGCCTGGGTGGCTCAGTGGGTTAAGTCTCTGCCTTCAGCTCAGGTCTGGGATCGAGGGTCTGGGATCGAGGCCCACATCGGGCTCTCTGCTCAGCGGGGAGCCTGCTTCCCTCTCTCTCTCTCTGCCTGCCTCTCTGCCTACTTGTGACCTCTCTCTCTCAAATAAATAAATAAAATCTTAAAAAAAAAAAAACAACCTCTAGGACTGCATTCAAGACTATTTGTATAACAGGTTATTTCAGTTTCTGTTCTGTGGAAAGTGTAAAGCATTCCAACAAAGGGTTTTAATGTAGATTTTTTTTTGCTCCCATGCTGTTGATTGCTAAATGTAATAGTCTGATCCTGACGCTGAATAAATGTGTCTTTAAAAAAAAAAAAAACACACATGATCTGGTACAAGTGCACCAAAGCTAATGTGGTTATGTGTTTTCAGGCTATACTGATAATTATAGAGCCCCCAAACCAGGGGAGATCAGAGTCCTGCTACACTGTGGTTTGTCATGCTGTATCCGGAGCATCATACTGTGAGGACCATGGGCGTGATATTTGAGAATGTTCAGGAAAAAGAGGTAGGGTATGTAGCAGTACCCGGTGGTGTAATTTGGGGGGAAACTGCAGCGTTCTTGCTAATCCTTGACTTTTTCCCTTGTAAAACAGGAAAAGTAAAACTTCACCTGGATTCTGTGGTGGACAAAACCAATCTTGAGAGCTTTTTGTAGAATGAAAAGCACTGTGCGGATAGGAGTGTCCTAAACATGGGGGGTGTTCGTGGTATTGTTGGAGTGGTCTCATGACGCACCTAGGCATTCTCCTAGAGTGCATTTGCGTACACAAGTCAAGAAAGGGAAGATATCATACACTTACTTTTCTTAGTGTTCCTTCCTTGCTAAGATACTTTTCCAAAGCTTTCAAATTCTTTTCAAAGAGTGGATCAAACTTTGTTTTCCTAAGTGGAGAGGGAGAGTTTCTGGTTTCCCTCTCTCATGGTCTGTGGATACATGATAAATGAGTTCTGTCTCTGCTTAACCAGATGCTTCAGGACTCCTAGTGATAACATGGTCTACGGTTCTAGAACGGCGGCAACCTGCCTTTCAACCTAGTTTGTGGCAAAGGTCGTCCTTTGGCCTCCTCCACCAATGTTTATTTCTACTTCTTACTGTATAGACAAATAAGCACCTCCTGATGAACCATGAGTGGTCATTTGTCTGGGGAAGAACAATTCTGCTCCCACCTTGAGCCGCCATCACATCTTTCTTTCCCCAACTTCTTGAACTCCTACCATACTCAGTTGACCTTCTTTTCCCCACACCCCTTCTTCCTTCCTTCACACCTGCAGTCTAGTTTTTCTTTCCACATTTCGTTCTCTCATCAGTGATGCCTAGCGGCCAAGTCCCGTGGCCCCTCCGCAGTTCTACCTCTGAGAGGGAGAGACTTGCTCACGACCCCTCCCAGCACTTCCACCCTCCTTGAAACCTGCTCTGGCTCTTGGCATCTGTGAGGATCTATTTTTCACCTCTCTTCCACTTCCTCATCCTTCCGCACGGCTTCTCTTTCACTCCCCCGCAATGTGGGAGGTATTTCCCAAGGATGACTCCCTGATCTTTTCTCTGTATACTTCCACCCTTCTTAGGTGGTTGATCCAACTGTAGACCTTCTGTTATTACCTCTGTGCATATATCTTCTAAATAAATATCAGTCTGAGTTCTAAGTTCAAGTTTTCAAGTGTCTCTTGTATGTCATTCATTACAGAATATCCCACTGCACCTCCAACTTAGCATAACAAAAACCAATTCTATCTGCCCCCTCAGGCCACTTTCCTCTTTGGTTTCTTTCTGTCAGAACAATAGCACCATGCTCCTGGTCATCTAGTTGTAAATCTTCACCACTGTCTTCCCCTCTGTCTCCTCACTCCTTCTCACATCTGGGGGACACGGTTCCATCAGTTTCTTCTTCCCAGTGTCCCACATGTTCATTCCCACTTATCCTTCCCCATGCCACCATCCCAGAGAGGGACCTCACCTTCTCACTCAAGTACTGGAAAAGCTTCCTAGGTGGATTATCTGTTTCCATTTTCCCTCACTATCCCCAGACTGTCCTGCAGAAACAGCCAGAACATTCCCCTTATGGCTCACTCTGAACTGGTTACTACCTTGTATACAATACTGTCAAGTATCAGTAACACTTTCAGGATAAAGACTTAATTTCTCATCCTGGCCCTTACAGCCAACTTCCTGATCTTCTTTCCCATTCCTTTCCCCAAAATACCCAATATTCTAAGTAAACAGTGCCATTGGTCCTCTCTGTTTGCCCTTGGCTCTTTCTAACACCCACAGTACCTTTATTCACACCTCCTGGCTGTTCAGTGTTCTTTCCTTGTGTCTGCCCTTCCAGGTAGTGAGCGCCTCCATCACAAAGCCTTTGATGATGGTGATGATGATGGCGAGGAGGAGGAGGAGGAGGAGGAGGAGGAGGAGGAGGAGGAGATGTTAGCCACTTTACAAACACATAATAGGTACCTAATGTTTTATATACATTATCTCATTCAGCTAATATTATCTCTGTTTCACTGATAAGGACATTACTGGTTTAAAGAGATTAGGTTATATCCCAAGATCATCTAAGCGCATTAGTGCTAGATTTAGGGCTTAAAACCAAGGCAGTCTGTCTTTAAGTTCAGATTGACCATTCTGTTCTACTAACTCTTCGTACATAGAAGTGATCTCTCTTTCCAAACTGTAATCACACTTAAGGTGAGCTTCTTGTATAGTAAATACCACATAATAGTTTTAATTTTATTGTTCACATGTATACATCTTTTCTACAATATTCATTTGGCAAACACGTAACAAACATTTACTGCCAGGCTCTTCACGGAGAATTGGTGACATGGAGAAGAATCAAATAAGAGTCCTTTTCCCCCAAGAAACTCAGTCTGATTGAGGGTGAGAGATAACAAGCAAATCTGAATTCGAATATAACACAGTGTGGTCATTTTAATATTGATATTTCCAAATGCTCTGAGAGTAGATATGGAGTACTAATTCTATTGTCATAGAAGTGGAAAGATACGGATATTACACTGTGCACCACGGCTATAATTCTTATTTGTAACTGCCATGGAATGAATCTGCATTGGTCAACAAGCAGATTTGGGAAAATGAAGAGGTTTTATATGTATGTAATAGTGTCATGGTTTTTTTTTTTTCCACTTTATACTAGTGAGTTTTCCCCCTTTTAGTAATTTCACACACAAAAATAATAATAATAACCAATGTTTATTGAGCACCTGCTTACCATATACCAGGCACTATTCTAAGCACTTTATATAGAATTCATTTGGTCTCTGCAACTTCCTTTAAGGTAAGTAAGTATTGATATCCTTGCTTTACAGATGAAGAAACTGAAGAAGAGGCATGACCTTGCGCCGTAAATCACCCACCTAGTAAGTGGCCCAGCTGGGTGGTTTGGATCTAGAGATTTTTTTTTTTTTAAGATTTTTTTTAAAGAGAGAGTGAGCGCACAAGCAGGGGAAAAGGCAGAGGGAGAGGGAGAAGCAGACTCCCTGCTGAGCAGGGAGCCCGATGTGGGACTCGATCCCAGGACCCTGAGACCATGACCCGAGCTGAAAGCAGACACTTAACCAATTGAGCCACCCAGGTGTCCCAGCTGGATCTAGAAGACCATAGGTTTAATTACCTTGTTCTCTTACCTCTCAAGTCTACTTCTTTCATATTGAATAAAATAAGATAGCAATATATTTTCTTTTCCAATCCCCTCCCTCTCCTGGTTTCTCTTTTTCCCTCTCCCTTATACTTTGTTGACTCTTTATTCTGCCCAAAACAATGCAGGGTGTTGGAGATACAAAGGCAAATTAACAAAAAACAGCATACATAGAATAGTAAGAAAACATGGATGAGGGACACTAGCCAAGGTGGAAAGAGAAGGACTTCTTGGAATAGATGATCTTGAGCTTAGTTTTGAAGGGTGAATGGGAACTAACTATTGCAACACAGCAAGGCTAAGAGCAGAAAACACAGGCTCTGGAGTCTGATCTAAGGTTATTCACATCAGGTTGTGTACAACCTAGGGAAAGTTCCTTAAAACCTCCCACCCTTGATCCCCTTGTATATGGAATAGGTATCATAACACCCACCTCTCGTGACTATTACGAAAATTTAAAATGAAAAATTATGGAAAACATTCAGCTCACAGATGACCTTAATACGCTGGCTGTTATTATGATTGCTCATAATCTAATAGAACCACTAAATAGTAAAGCTGAGCAAGGCGTTAGAGTTATTTTCAAGGTAAGAAAGTGGAGATCCAGAGGGAGGCCAGTGTCACACAGGCATAGTGGCAGTTAGAACTGGAACCTGGATCCTTTAAGAGTTCTACCATTTTCCTTTTACTTGTCTGGTGTTCTGAACTCTCCTGTCTACAGGTCAATCTATTTCATTCCCTTGTTTAATATGTATTTCCCAAACTTTCCAATTGTTTACATTCCCTACTTGTGACTTTTGCCAGATTCTTGTAATAACATCTTCTATATTATTATTTGCTTAATATTTTTTCTTCAGATAAACCCATTTTTAATGAAAGCATTTCAAACATTTTTTTTTTTTAAAGTAGGCTCCAGGCCCCATGTGGAGCCCAAGGTGGGCCTTAAACTCACCACCCTGAGATCAAAACCTGAATTGTTTCAAATGGAAATTTTATATCACCATTGTATGCAGAAAACCAGTCACAGGTTTGTGCTGTAATAAATTCTATTTCATCCAAGGCACATTAAAGTAGATACCAAGCTATGAAAATAAAAAACATTTCATCTAATTATCTGCACTTCCCCAAGTGGAATGCATACCACATCTGGGAAATGCTGGCCTATGTAATTAATCAATGAACCTTCTCATTTTACAGAAGTTCTAGATCATGTCCAAATCCATCTGTAAACCAAACTGCCCTTTGCGGTGGCTGATTTATAACTCAGAAGAAACAGAGCAAAAGACTCACCTCACTCCTGGCCTGCTACTGACTCACTATTATTCAATCAGCAACTCTCATTAACATCTCTAGTTGAACACTAGCCTCTCCTATTTTTGCTATTTCTTCATCCCGTGGAGTTTTAGCAATTCTGGCAATGAACATACTCTAGAAACTAACATAATGGGGCGCATGGGTGGCTCAGTGGGTTAAGCCTCTGCCTTGGGTTCAGTCATGATTTCAGGGTCCTGGGTCGAGCCTCACGTTGGGCGCTCTGCTCAGCGGGGAGCCTGCTTCCCTCTCTCTCTCTCTGCCTGCCTCTCTGCCTACTTGTGATCTCTCTCTCTGCCAAATAAATAAATAAAATCTTAAAAAAAAAAAAAAAAGAAAGAAAGAAAGAAAGAAACTAACATGATGCTTTTGTTCCATTTATGAAGTTTCAAATCCCTGCTTCCAGCAGATTCTATCCCCCGACTTGGAATTTATAGTTAAATTAACCTAGATCTGTCCCTGCCCCAAAAGGGACCCCTGTGACGAACTGCAGCCTTCTGAATGGTTCTGCACACCATGCACCTGCTGCCCACCCCAACTCAGAGGGTCCTGCGCAGGTGTGTTTTCAGTAAATAGTCATCGCCTGAACCAATTGGGGTAAAGGGGCTCTGGCTAGAACTGCTGCCACTAGGTGGACATCTACGGCAATTGCACCATTCTCACCTGCCAATGAAGTCAGAGCTTTGGCTCCAGCACTTTCTTTTGGAGGCAGCCAGCCTTCCTCCCTCATTTACTGACACTCTCTGTTCCTCCTCCCTGCAAGCCCTCCTACGGTGAGTTAGCACTGGGGACGTTTGCATACCAAACACTTAGCTAATTGATATTCTGTCACAATCTGCTCAACAAATGGTAGGCTTTTTTGTTTTGTGTGTGCCCCCCATCCCCGTGTGTGTGTGTGTGTGTGTGTGTGTGTGTGTGTGTGTGTGTGTGTGTAGTGACATGTTGGTTGTATTTTTAGCCAGGTTGGGAAAGGAAGAGCAGGAATTACTCTGGCAGGCAGAAAATGTCTTGCCAGGGTCTTTCTTGCCTGGCGTTCTCTTAAGTGGCTGTGAGCGCCTTTAACAGATGGAGTTCAGTTATATGCTCCAATCTGATTTTATCAGCACATATCCTGGGCAAGTTCAACTCGAGGATGAAGACTTCCTTTGTGCTTCTATATGTGTTGTCTTGTCACCCTTTCTTGTTAGTACTCTCTCCTCATTTTAAG
This sequence comes from Mustela nivalis, assembly GCF_964662115.1. Classification (NCBI taxonomy): domain Eukaryota; kingdom Metazoa; phylum Chordata; class Mammalia; order Carnivora; family Mustelidae; genus Mustela; species Mustela nivalis. The sequence continues at coordinate 61,404,092 of NC_139032.1, forward strand.
GAAACCAGCCTTGGTCAGCCATGAGAGACACCCGTGTGGGAGTCACGTAACAATGTCTGACACTCCATGGGGATAGAAGATGGTGGCAGTCCTGGCCCAGCCTTTGTAGTGAACCTTCCAACCTCCCCCATCAGCAAGAAGCACTTTTTATTCTTAAAGTAAGTGGCACAACGTTCTTGGTAATCAAGAGACACTAAAACAAACCCAGACAGAAGAGCCATCCTCTAAGACCACCAGCAGCACCCAGAATGGCCCATAATTCTTCTATCTGAAATAGGAGGTCATGTGTTACTATTGATATAGCCTTTATCATTAAAGTTGGACATTGCACTTCACCTCTCAGGAAACATTAACTCAAAGGAACCACTACCACCCTGAACAGCATGTGGTACAGCGGGTAGAGCCTGGGCCCTTGGATCAGAAGATAAATAGGGTATCTATTTGCACAGAACTGCTATTAGCTGATGTTTTTACCCAGTCCAGATGGGTGTATAATACTTCTTTCTCATACAGGGAGACTGGGGAGAACCTTGTCAGACAGAACATAAATAACTTCATTGGTCCATCCCATGAAGGCAGACGTTACTTTCTAGAAAACCACACACCTACTCTGACTTATGGAAACCTCCATTCCCATATCCCACTACCAAATATGACACCGAAATGGATTTAGTCATCTCTCTGAGAGGAAAGAATAGAGTGGAACTGCACTAATCCAGTCAGTTTAATTCCCCTTTAATGGGAACTAAATTAAGATCTCAATAATACATGATGACAGTTCTGCTTTCTAGTCTTATATAGAAACTACGCCTCTAGCTCTAAATCCTAGTTATCTCTGACAGAGGAAGTGAAGCATTGATCAAGTAATAGAGTTGTTATGTTGTAGGGAGTAAAAGGAGTGGAAAGAAGAGATTGATGGCGGGGGGGGGTGGAATAAATAAGTACCAGGGGGAGACGTCTGGGTAAGTCAGACAGGGATGCCAGGCTGGGAGGGCGAGCTATTTATTTTGGGATTTACGAGGGAGCTCAGAATTGTGCTTAACGAAGTTACATGAACCTGGGACACAGTAAACACTAAATTTCACAGAATCTCATAGCTGGAAGAAATCTTTAAAGTCATCTGGTCCCAAGAAATGCCTGGAAACCCTCTATAGACTCAGTTTACTAGAATATGTTTCTGTTTTTAAGCACTTTGTTAAGGAAACCAGCAGGTACTTTTTAAGTAACCCCCATTTGTTATAGTTCTGATTGTTACTTCACAACCCTGGGAAAGTCATTTCCTATTTAGGGGCCTCTGCTCAAAAGTGTGACCTCTCTGGCTATGAGTTTCCGTTTCTATAAATAACCACCCCAGATCTCTCCTACCTGCCCCTCTTCATGGAGAACAGGCAAAAGAAAAAGGGAGAAGTGGGAGTGTCTTGGTAACCCTGAGGTATGGTGCACTTTCAAAAACATGACGAGTGTTGCTTTCCCTCCTATATTCCTCACCAGTAACATCCCCCCATGCTGTGCAAGAAGGGCAGTGTTCCATCCCTCTCTGTTCTACCAAGAAGCTTCTCACCCTTGCTCTTCATTCTTTTCATAGAGTGACCCACAGACGCTATAAGAGCATTCACCCAGGGATCCTGAGCTTTTGCACAAAAAACAAGGAACAGGCTTGTGCTGGTCACAGTGCTGGCTGCCTGGGGTGGGGATAGGGGAGGGCTAGTGTGCAGGGAGGCTTAGCAGTGGTCTTCTGGCTCCTCCCCACATCCTCGACTACCAGGGCCACCTGTCCACAGGCCTCTATGGACCCCTGAAGAACCCAGCGTAGCAGCCCACACAGAGGAGCCTCGTAGTCCTGGGTTTTCAGTCACAGTGGAGCCTCCTAATGGCCCAGACTGTTGTTCCCTTTAAGAGGCATTTAGTAAGTGTTTGTGATGCGTCAGGCCCCGTGCTTGCCACTGGGGATAAGAGATGAGTCAGATGCACTGCCTTCCCCAGAGACCTCACAGATTAGTGGGAGAAATAGACTCATGAGTGTCATACACAAGACAGGTTATGACCAAAGCCTGAATGGTGTTTGGGCTTAGCCGATGGATCACTTCAGTCTGTCTGAGGCTCTGGTTCAACTTCTCAGAGGAGATGAGGTTCAAACAGAACCTTAACAGGGGTGTAGAAATTCCCCAGGGGAAAAGAAGAGGCATTGCAGGCAGGGGAATCTCCTAGTACAAAGGCACAGAGCTGTAGGAGGACACCTGGGTTCTGGGTAATGGGAAGGCCGGAGTGTGTGCTCCCGTCAGGGAGTGGGAAGACCTGAAAACAGAAGGCTTGTGAGGATCCAAGGAGCAGGCCTTTATGATGTCATGGCAGCCACTGAAGGATTTTAGGGAGGAAATGTCATGGTCAGGTAAGGTTCTTAGAGCATTTAGGTGACAGTGTGGGGGCTGGGTGGGAAAGGAGAGAGAAGATAAATTAACTGAGGGTACTGAAAGGAAGGGACAGATCCTAGAGAGATTGAGGAGGTAGGATTGATAGACCTTATTATGAAAAAGTCTAAGAGCTTCTGGCACAGGAAATTAAAAAAGAAAGAAGGCACACTGAAAATTTAGTGAGGGCCCACAGGTAAGATGACAAGATATCTTACATCAACTTGACTTCAACTTCTTGACTGCCTGGCCAAGATGGCCTGGGTAATGTTTGCGGAAAGGAGGTCAAAAGCTTTTTTACAAATGATTTTTCCTAGCTGCAGAGAAGGATTCGGCAGATCTGGCTGACTGAGCCAGTCTTCCCTTCCTTCTTCTCTCCTGCTCCACGTATCTCAGTCCTGAAACTGATTGCTGTGTCAAGGAGGTTGCCTTCCCCAAATAGAAAAAGAGCCTCATTTGAGTTAAGGATTGGCAAATAACCGTGTAGGATCTCCATGCATCTAGATCTATGCATAATCACCAAGAACCGCATAGCTCAAAATGCTCTACTATCTCTAGCATACAGTTACAGACCAAGCAGGGGGGAAATTTCCAGAAGAATCGATATTTGGGCTGGGTCTGGAAGGAAAGCAAAGGAAACACAAATGTGCTAAAATCATATCTTTCTTGGTTTGGCACCTAGAGTGCTCTAGGGATGAACTGTCCAATATGGTAACATGTGGCTATTGAACCCTTGAAATGTGACTAATGTGATTGAGGAACTGAATTTTTTACTTAATTTGTATTACATTAAATGTAAACCATTCCTTGTAGCTAGTGGCTACCATCCTGGATAGCACAGCTCTGGAGTGCATTTAACAAGCCCGGATTCTGTTTGAGATGTTCATTCTTTGCTTCATTCTCCTTGTGACCCTCCTCTGTCCCTGCTCTCTTCTGCCTAGTCCTTCCATTTTGATTACCAACTGGCTATCTTCCAGCTTCGAACACTGGTTCTACTTCCTGGTTATTGATTTCCTCTCTCTCTCACCATAACGGAACCCTGGACTATCTTCCATTTGACTCATGCCTTAATACCTCCCCGGTTTGTCCCACCACATGTGTGGACCTGGCTAAAGTAGGATTCAGAGAATCCTCTCCTGCCACATTGGGCCCTTCAACAGGTCTCATTTCCTCCTTTTCCGTGGTTTCTTTTCTAGGTCCCTTGAACCAGCCAGTTAGTGATGTGGAATATTCTTTGATGTTCTCCCTCCCTGACAAGCTGAGTTAGAGGATGGGACAGTTGAAAGAAAAGGAAGGTGGGAGGGAGAGTTCTAATAGATTGAATGACTACTTTGATCTGAGGTCTCTGGTAATAGGTCAAGAGCTCCATCCGGAGGCCTTCTCTGTTGTTTTTAACTTTGATTTGGGTAAAGATTGCAATATTGATAGATTGTTTACCTTTGTGGATGAAAGGGATAGACTCAGGATAGATTCAAAAAACGGGTCGGGGTGCCTGGGTGGCTCTTTGGTTAAAGCCTGTACCTTTGGCTCAGGTCATGATCCCAGAGTCCTGGAATCAAGTCCCCTATTAGGTTCATTGCTCGGTGGAGAGTCTGCTTCTCCCTCTCCCTCTGCCAGCTGCTCCCCCTGCTTGTGCTCTCTCTCTCTCTCTCTTGTATCTTTCTCTCTCTGTCAAATAAATAAAGTCTTTTAAATTTTTCAAAAAAAAGCTTTTGATAGGCCAAATTTAACACGACAAAATGGAATGATGACAAGTCTCAGATCCTGTATTTAATGGATTTAAATGGCTAATTGCTTATATGTCAATACATGGCTCAGAAGGCTTGGTGGGTTTTGCTGATTCTGAATCAGTGGTGGATAATAAGAAAGGTAATATACTCCGGGAAAGCACTACAGAATCATATCTATGAGAGATCTGTACATTTCCACAGCAATCAGAACATACCTGGATCACTGTTTCAGGTTCTGAGCATCTCACTTAAAAAAAAAAAAAATGGTGGGGGGAACATTGATTAACCAGCCACAGGGGTAAAGGGACTGGTAACCCATCATATGAGAACTGAGCCACCTGAGGCTTGGAAGAACAGACCATGAGGATGGGATTACCATCCTCAGTCTCTGCAGGGCGTTCACAGGACAGAGAGCAGACATTCTCAGGGGCTCCCGACGGCAGAGCAAAAAAAACAGAGTGAAAATTCAAGCCGACTTCAGCTCAGTGTGATGAAAATGTTCCCAACTGAACTGTGATTTTTGGCATTGTAACCTGCAGAGGCAGAATTTGGTAGAGCCTCCGGAGGAACGATGTTAAACATGCCCCAGAGCTAGTCTGCTCAAATATTGATTGTCTCTCCAGTGACGATGGCTCATTCAAATCTGTAAGCCCCATCCTTGCTGACCCCGTGGAGCTGGCAGGTTCTATATTAAGTGTCAGACTCTTCTCATTCTAGCTCAGCATTCTAATTAAATAACCGTGGCTCCTTGCATGTGGCAAACAGGTTTCAGGCACAGAACCTCTAGCACCAAGCAGAATGGCAACATAATTTTAGCTCCGAAGCAAAATGGGTCTCACAATAGCAACAGTGGGGCGTGTGCATTAACATTTGAATATGCTGTATAATAAGCCTGTTAATTACTCTGAGAAGAATACTTGAAGAATAAAATAAGCTGTGACCATTGGAGGAGAAAGTGGCTAGCCACGGATAGGATGGCTGCTGCTTGATATTCAAAAATACATGACAGCTCTCATCACAGGTAAAAAATAAAATTACTGGGATTATACACCGTGATGAGAGCGGCAGGAAGTGATTGGAATTTTATTGGAAGGAAGTCTGTGGTATAGCTGTTGTCGTCGTCGTCGTTTGCCACACTCAGATTTATTACTAATAAAAATGTGTTTCTGTCTGGTGGTTTCGTTCCTTTGAGCAGTTTAGGTGTGAACCTGTTACTGTATTGCTCATCTCAACTGTGCAGAAAACGGCTGGCAGTTTACAAGGGAGATGAGGACCTGGGAGGGGAAGGTCTCCGGTTGGACATGGGGCCATGATAACCACCTTGTGCTAGAAGAGAAGCTGTAGGGACACTCGGGCGCCTCAGTCAGTTAAGCGGCTGCCTTCCGCTCATGTCATGATCCCAGGGTTCTGGGATCGAGTCCTGAATGGAGCTCCTTGCTCAGCAGGGAGCTGGTTCTCTCTCGGCCTGCCACTCCCTCTGCCTGGGCTCGCACTCGCTCGCTCTCTCTCTGACAAATAAATAAATAAAATCTTTAAAAAAAAATACAATAGAAGCTGTAATGATGACCCAGTACCCCATGCCTTGGACAACCTAAGAGGGCAGTTCTTAAAGTCTGGTCTGCAGACCTCGCTGCGATCCTGCTACTCTTTCAAGGGGTCCATAAGACCAAATTATTTGTATAATAATAATAAGATATGATTTGTCTTTTCCACAGTATGGAACAACTATATACTATATGATTCATTTCTATGAAATGTCCCAAACAGGAAAATCTGTGGAGACAGAACGCAGATAAGCAGTTGCCAGGGACCAGGAGAGGTCAAAAGGGAGAGCCTAATGGGTACAGGGTTTCCTTTTGGGGTGAGGAAAATGTTCTGGAACTAGGTAGCAGTACTGATGATGAATGTCCTAAATGTCACTGAAAATAAAATAGTGAACTTTATGTTATGTGAGTTTTACCACAATTTTTTTTAAAAGACCAAAAAGAGAGATATAGAGAAAGAGAGAGTAAAGTTTGCACATTGTACCACATGAGAAATTTTTCCTCTCCAGAATTTTGAAACTTGAGGGGTTTCTAGTCCTGAAAGCTTTCCTCTTTGCAAGGCCTCAATAGCTACAATTCTTTTTTTTTTTTTTTTTAAGATTTACTTATGTAGGGGCTGCTGGGTGGCTCAGTAGGTTAAAGCCTCTACCTTCAGCTCAAGTCATGATCTCAGGGTCCTGGGATCAAGCCCCACATCGGGCTCTCTGCTCAGCGGGGATCCTGCTTCTCCCTCTCCCTCTGTCTGCCTCTGCCTACTCTCTGTCAAATAAATAAATAAAATCTTTTAAAAATCTTAAAAAAAAGATTTACTTATGTATTTATTCTCACAACCTGTGAGATCATGACCCATAAAATCATGACCTGGGCTGAAATCAAGAGTCAGATGCTGGGGTGCCTGGGTGGCTCAGTGGGTTAAGCCGCTGCCTTCGGCTCGGGTCATGATCTCAGGGTCTTGGTATCGAGGCCCGCATCGGGCTCTCTGCTCAGCGGGGAGCCTGCTTCCTCCTCTCTCTCTCTGCCTGCCTCTCTGCCTGCTTGTGATCTCTCTCTGTCAAATAAATAAATAAAATCTTAAAAAAAAAAAAAAAAAGAGTCAGATGCTTAATTGACCAGGTGCCCCAATAGCTACAATTCTTAAAGTAAAGAAACATTTTTCTTATTCCCTGAACATGCTAGCCTCTTTTAAACCATCTCTTTGGACTTTACCCAATGCTTTATCCTTTTGCCTTATCTTTTCTGTTGACCTGGAAAGTTAGTACTTGTTCTTTAAAGTCCATCTAAAATGAGGGGTGCCTGGGTGGCTCAGTGGATTAAAGTCTCTGCCTTCGGCTCAGGTCATGATCTTGGGGTCCTGGGATCGAGCCCCTCATCAGGCTCTCTGCTCAGCAGGGAGCCTGCTTCCCCCTCTCTCTCTCTGCCTGCGTCTCTGCCTACTTGTAATCTCTGTCTGTCAAATAAATAAAATCTTTTAAAAAAGTTTTTTTTTAATTATTTAAAATGACATTCCCTTGGTGAAATCTTCCTGGACGTGCACCCCAACCCCAGGAAGAAATGGCCAGTCTGGGTTCTTATAGTACTTTAGTCATATTCCTGATATAAAGAATTGTATCACAGTTACTCACAATACATCACTTTTTGTTAATATGTCTGTCTCTCTTAAAAGGTGAGTCTTAAGAGTGGGAGTAATTCTCATTACCCGAAAAGCCCAGTACATCCACATACCCCTCACCCCACACCCCTGTAGCTCTCCAAATGCTGTGCCGATTAACAACTTTATAGTAAGTAGTTTTTAAAAGGCTTTACAAACATAGACTCATTTAATCCTTCTAGCTTTATATACATTTTATAGATGGTTCACCTGAGGTAACAAAAACTTTAGGGCATGAAGAGGTGTTAAAACAGCAAAGTCATGGGCACCTGGCTGGTTCAGTCGGTTAAGCACCTGCCTTCATCTCAGGTCATGATCCCAGGGTCCTGGGATTGAGCCACATATGAGGCTCCCTGTTGACCAGGGAGCGTGCTTCTCCTCCTCCTTTTCCTTCTCCCTCTGCCTGCCACACCCCTTGTTTGTGCTTTCTTTCTCTGTCAAATAAATAAATAAAATCTTAAACACACCCACACACACACACATCAAAGCCATGTGACAGTAAAACCACAGGACAGCATCTGCTCTCAAACTTGGCACATGGTTGATCATCAGTAAATGCCTGTTCTGACAAGAGAAGGAAAAGCTAATAGTATTAGGTAAAGAAAAGGTTCCCATATCTCTTTTAGACTTCACAGTGTTAGAGCTGGGAGGGGACCTTGGCTATCTCCCCGTGCAAGTTAGGGATAGAACAGGGGAGGTGCCAGGCAGTCCTGTGGAGCCTGGAGCTGGAGCCGAATGGGAGAGATCAGGAGCAGGGAAAGAGATCTCCCAGAAGGCGAGAGAGTGAATAAGCTGAGAAAGAGTGGGGAGGGGAGCTCAAGATGATTATTCGACCAGCACTAAGGAAACCCCCACACCCAGGAGAAAGGCGGCAGAAGGCCGGAGAACTAAGACATGGGGAAAGCCATGGAGTAATGCAAGATGGCCCAGAGCATGCATGCCCCCCAGGGGATAAAGTCTCAAATCAAAGAGCAAGTCAAGGCTTCCTCCAAAAACCAGCTGTAGCTCTTGTCCCACACCGCCCTGATAGATCTGCCCAGAGGCAGCTACTGCCAACTCTTCCAGCTTCTGAGGTGTACCCCGTATTTATAAACAGTTTCCCTTGCTATTTCTTCATCTCTCCACGTTTGCTGTTACATATTGACCTCCTACCATTCAAAGATGAGGATTTAGCTCTCCGCTACCTCCACGAAGCACTGGGTGTGCATCAGCCAACTGGAAACCAAGTGACCCAGCTGAGGGGGAGACAATTGCTACTTAGCAGGTTACCGCCAGGGACTCAGCTCCAGGTTGGCGGGTTGTGTTTTTGTTTCTATAGGCCGGGAAAAAAAAAAAAAAAAAGTATGTTTTTTTGCAAGTCACCCAAACACAGCTGAAAAACGGGGACTTAACCATGAAGCTCACACTAAGGGTCCCGGGTCATTCAAGCTTCAAGGTTGGTTTGATTTAGCAGAACACCTGTGTCATCGATGCTGATTTCCGTGTGAGATGGCCACCGACAGTCCCCGGGGTCCTCACCCACATCCAGACAGAGAAAGGTCATTTCTGGAAGCCTCTTTCTCAAAGACCTCAGCAAACCTCCGTTAGTCTAGATTGGGTCATGAGCCTGTAGTGGGTACCGTGAAGCTCTGCTCAGTTTCCCTCGTCAGGCTGGACATAGTGGTGTCTCAGATGCTGAGAATATTCTTGCAGTCAGTCTCAGGTCTCAGGAAATCACTTCCCCCAAGGTTTTATACCTCCCCCCAACCAAACCAAGGTGCTGTCTGAGGCTAGCCACTGGCTGATGAGCCTGGGCCCTACGCTTCAATTTGGAACGATTCTGAAGGGTCCTCCCCATTCTCAAGTCCTTGGTGGGATCATCTGAGGCCTTGGTTGTAACTACATTGCAGTTAGCTGATCAGCTCTGTCCACATCTGCCCTGGTGTGTTCACGTCCCCACAGATGTATGCCCTAAGAACACCCCTTAACAGACCTTGTGCATGTTACTCTCCATCTCAAATCCATTTCCAGGGAACCCAATCTAAGACAGTCCTCACTTCTGGATCAACAAAGGTAACAAGAGGTGAGACTATGCTGATGAATTAGGACTAATTTACATGCCCTATTATAGAACCAGGGTGGGATCAGCTTCTCCCAAAGCATATAGGCTGAGGCAGGGAAGATGGGGACTGGAACAAAACTTTGAATTGTTGATAAAAAAGGGAAGAATCGGGGTGCCTGGGTGGCTCAGTGGGTTAAGCCGCTGCCTTTGGCTCAGGTCATGATCTCAGGATCCTGGAATCGAGTCCCGCATCGGGCTCTCTGCTCAGCAGGGAGCCTGCTTCCTCCTCTCTCTCTCTGCCTGCCTCTCTGCCTACTTGTAACCTCTCTCTGCAAAATAAATAAATAAAAATAAAAATAAAAAAGGGAAAAATCATCCTGAGAAGGAAATGCTACAGATATTTTGATCCTTCAAGAGAGCCAGAAGCAGTTTATGTTAAAAAAAAAAAAAATCTCGTGATGTTTCCACATTGGAAACGAATTGAGGTATTTTTAAATGCCATGAAGAGCCCACAAGACATAGTCCAATACTGGCCCACATTTCAGCAGTTGGCAACCTTAGCCAGAAAAAAGCAAGTGTAGTTTGTAGCTCCAGAGACCAAAGTTAGGACTGATAGCTACGTGAAATCAAGATTTCAGCTCCTCTAAAGAATAGTTTCCTAATGATCTGAGTGATATAAAAATGGAATGAAGCATCTAAGGAGGAGGTGAGTTCCTTAGCACCAAAGTTCATGTTTGAGTCACCCTAGAATTTGAACGCTATGATCTTTGAGATCCTGTTCATTGATACCCATAGAAAGTGCCCTACCTTTACAAAATATCATTGATACACCCTTATCCTGATCTTAACAACAAACAGCATTGGGATTCCACCAGTAGTACTGCTGAAACACGACTCAGTTTCCTTTTCCTGGAATACACCCCACTTGACTCATCACTTCTGGATATCTACTTAAGTTTATCAAGGGAAAAAGGTTTCTTGTCTTAGATATAAAGATGCCCCTAGCAAACCCTTTATAAATATCTTGATAACCTCTGTTGCTTAGAAATTAGCATTATATTCTAGCATGTCAGAGCTGGAAGCATCTCAAAGATCATGTAGTCCTGTTCCTTCATTCAATAGAAGACCCAGAGAGGGGAAAGAACTTAACTTACACAGTAAAGACAAGATCGGGGTCCAGAATTCTTTACTCTTGGAGAAGAGTTCTTCCCACTGCAACCCAAGTGATTTTTTTTTTTTTTGTCATTAGGCTGAAATAGTTTCCTATCATCCAGCTATCCCAGAGTGACAGGATTAATGGGCTAATGGACTTCAGGGTTCTAGGAGCAAGCCAGTCTCAGCACCCATTCCCTTTCAGGAGCTTAGAGTACGAAACCATTTATAGAGATAGTTTCTTTGATTACATTTAGAAGTTATTTGTTTTAAAAGTATTATGTTCACATGGTTCCAAATTCGGTGTTCTTTTCTCAATCTCACTATGCCATGAAAAAAAAAAATGCCACGGTACGTGGTAAGAACTTAGTCATCCTGCGAGAAGCAGGATGAAAGGTATGGTGGGTCTGGAGGGCGAAGAGCCACTGAACCAGGGCTCCTTAAATTCCCTAATAGGACGAGCCTGCAGAAGGAACAATCAGCCCAACCTGTAAAGAAAAGAGGGACTCAACGGGCAGATAAATGATCACCTTGAAATACGACTTGTTTCATCCCGCTCCTTCATCCCATACATCTAATCTGACATAAAGCCTGGTCGAATCTTCCTGTGAAATATGTAGCTTGCCTGTCCCTCCTTCTCTCCCCTCACAGCAAAAAACTTGATCTGGACTTGAGTTACCTCACACGGAGATTATTGTCACAGGCTTTTAACTGACCTCCTCCAGGTACAGAAATAGCCTTAACCTAAATGAACATGTCTTTCACCTGGTTTCATTAATAGCATGTGTGTACATTATGCCGGTCTTTAAAAAAGGCTAGCTGTTTACCCTTCAACTCCACGTAGTGGAAAAAACACTGTTAAGTGCCATAAAAAGACGTGCTCCAGGTCAGGAACAAGGCTGGTCACCAGAGAGAAGAAACTTCTCAGAAAATGGGTAAACAAGTTGCATTATTATTTTTATACATTAATATAGGACTCATGAATTAGAAGAAGTGAACACCCAGCAACCCAGATAAATCTAAAAAATACCACGTTGAGTGAAAGAAGTCAGACACGAGAGATGATTTCATTCATACGAAGTTCAAGAACAGGCAAAACCATCTTTTGGCAATGTAATTTGGGATGAGGGTTGCCTCTGAGCAGGGCACTGGAAGGGTTACAGGGGAATGGGATAGCCATACTTTCTAACTTCTTTGGGGTATCGGTTTTATACATATATACCTTTGTTAAAACTCACCAACTGTACGCTTAACATCTGCCCATTTTACCCTATGGAACTATTCCTCAATGTAAGTGAGCAAGTGAGAGAAACCTACCTGCTCAGGCTGTTGTGGCAAGAAGAACCAGGATGTCCGGTGAAAAACAGTGGCTTCCTAGGAGGCCCCAGCCCTCTCTCAGCTTCTCAGTAAAGAACATCTGAAGAATTGGAGAAATTAGAATCTCCCGACACCATGCAAAACCGGACAGAAAAGCGATGCTATGGTCTCAGCATCATCCCCCCCCCCCTTTTTTTTAAAGATTGTATTTATTTATTTGACAGAGAGAGAGATCACAAGTAGGCAGAGACAGGCAGAGAGAGAGGGGGGAAGCAGGCTCCCTGTCTAGCAGAGACCCCGATGTGGGACTCAATTCCAGGACCCTGAGATCATGACCTAAGCCGAAGGCAGAGGCTTAACCCACTGAGCCATCCAGGTGCCTATTTCTTTTCTTTTAAAGTCCATGTTGCAGGCTCCTGGGTGGCTCAGTTGTTAGGCGTCTGCCTTCGGCTTGGGTCATGATCCTGGTGTCCTGGGATCAAGCCCCACATTGGGTTCCCTGCTCAGCGGGGAGCCTGCTTCTCCCTCTCCCACCCTCCCTTCTGTTCTCTGTCTTGCTGTCTATCTGTCAAATAAATAAAATAATAAAGTATTGGGGCACCTGGGTGGTTCAGTGGGTTAAAGCCTCTGCCCTCAACTCAGGCCACGATCCCAGGGTCCTGGAATCGAGCCCCGCATTGGGCTCTCTGAACAGCGGGGACCCTTCTTCCTCCTCTTTCTCTCTGCCTGCCTTTCCCCCTACTTGAGATCTCTATCAAATAAATAAAATATTTTTTAAAAAGTTAAAAAAATATAAAGTGCATGTTGCCGCTGGATTAAGAAAATCTGACCCAAACTGAGCTCATATCCTACCACTTTCATTCCCTGAACAGACACTTGGGAAAAGGTATGAAGTCCCTTAGCCCCTCAGCGCCTCCCACACCGTCTGTCCTCTTGGCCACTCTGGGGACATCCAGCCCTTTGGGAACAGATCTGAGGCAGCCAGAACACCTTTTCTCAGCATCCACAGCTACTGCCAGGAGCTATCTCTGCCAGCTTGCTTGCTGTTTAAATTTCATTTGTTTCAGAGTTAAAACATGGACAGAGATTTTTAACTCCAGATAGGACTACAGAGCTCTTACCCAAACAGGGGCTCCTGTCCCACACTTCCCACCTCACTTCCCATTCTTCCCAGAGAGTTGTTCCAGTTCTTTTCAGCTGTTGCCTCTGGGGTTGGCCTCCTTTTACGTAAATAATATGGTTATAGTACTCTTTAGGTTATTATTTTTTTTAATTTGAGACATTAACTGTTACCATTAACTATTTTTTATTAAACTTTTTTTTTTGGTAAGGATCTTTATTTATTTGAGAGAGGGAGAGAGAGCAGGAGCAGCGGGGAGAGACAGAGGGAGAGGCAGAGGGAGAAGTGGGTTCCCCCCTGAGCAGGGAGCCTGACTGGGAGGTGACGGGTGGGGAGCTGGTTCCCAAGACCCTGGGCTCATGACCTGAGCTGAAGACAGATCCTTAATCAGCTGACCCATCCAGGTGCCCCGACCATTAACTATTGACTTCCTACCATGAGAAAGAGGAATTTCCTTCTCTTCCACCGTCACTCTCGCCCGGTTTTGACTACCCCTCCTTTCAGTCCTGGTTATTTATGTTAGCGTGGCTTCCAACGAGCCACGTACCGGTATTTGTCGTACAATTTTTTCTTTTTCCCGGGGTTAAGAATGACCCCTTTTTGTTGTTTCCCTTTCTCAGTGAAACCTGTAAAATGACCTCTCAGTGTGGTTACATGGGAGGTAATCCTCACTTTTATTTTCCAGCATCCCTTCTGGAACCCTCTGACCTCTTGCTCCATCCATCCTGGGTTGCTCTCCAGACGTGCTGTCCAGCTACCCCAGTGCGGGGGATTCTCCAGTAGTTTCCTAAGAAAGGGTGCCTGAAGGGTTACGATTTTGAGATCTTGAATGTCTGAAAACATTTGTAGTCTTCTCTCATCTTGAGGGATCGTTTGGCTGTGTGTTACCTTCTCAGCAGAGGATACTTTTCCTCAGAAGGGATCAATTGCTCCACTGTCTTCTGGTTTCCCATGTTCTCTTGAGAAGTCTCATGCCATTTGACTTTTGATCCTTTCATTATGACTTTTTTTTTTTCCTCCTAGGACACATTTAGGATTTCTGGTTTTCTGAAATCTCGTTACAGTGTGACTTCACGGGCTATTTCAGTCTGGAAATCCAAAGAAACTGTGTTGTATTATTGCTCAATAAGTTCATCCTTTATAGCTGTAGATAATGAAAATACTGACATTTGAGGGTCTTGCAGTGGAAGTGCCAGCTTGCTTCCTGAGCACCATGGCGTGATGCCCATTAGTCTTTAAGACCTACTGGTACACACAGTTTCCACTCACCCTTTTATTTATTTTATTTTATTATTATTATTTTTTAGATTTTTATTTATTTATTTATTTGATACAGAGAGAGATAAAGAGAGAGAGAGCACAAGCAGGGGGAGAGGCAGACAGGCAGGCAGGCGAAGGGAGAGAGAGAAGCAGACTCCCCACGGAGCAAGGAGCCCGATGTGGGACTCAATTCCAGGACCCTGGGATTACTACAGGAGCTGAAGTCAGCCGCCCAAATGACTGAGCTATGCAGGAGCCCCTCCACTCAACTTTTTAGTGCCTCTCTTGTAAATATGAATGAATAGTCAAGAATGATCGGGTACTCAGGAAAGACTCTTAACACAGGAGCCAAAAATCTGAGTTAGTGAAAAGGAACTTGGAGAAAATGAACCCATTTCAGATATGAGAATGGAACTTTATCTCTTCAAAGATAGAAAGATGTTACAATAGAGGGACTGGCTGACTCAGTGATGGAACGTTCGACTCTTGATCTTGGGCTTGTGAGCTCCAGTCCTGTTGGGTGTAGAGATTATTTAAAAATAAAAATCTTCAGGGCACCTGGGTGTCTCGGTTGGTTGAGCATCGGACTCTTGATTTTGGCTCAGGTCATAGTCTCAGGGTTATGGGATTGAACCCCAGGAGAGCTCTGCGCTCAGCCGGAGTCTGCCCGAGATTTTTCTCCTTCTCCCTCTGCTGTTCCCCCCCCCCCAGCACTCCCCACTCTCTCTCTCTCAAGTGAAATAATCTTTAAATTAAAAAAAAATCTTAAAGAAGAAAAAGATGTTACAATGAAATAAAAACAAGGTGCTATGAAAAATGAACAAGAAAAAGCCCTTGGAAATTAGAAATATAGCCAAGGAAAAATAAATCTGCTTATTTTAAATATTTTCTCTTAAATCAGTCACTTCATCTGAAAAGAATTCTCCAATCTCCTGCCTTTGGAGATTAGCTGGTAGCCTTCTGGAAGGGGAATTGGAATGGTATCTCACCATTTGGGATGTAGACTTCCACTAATTCCCTTCATTTTAGTCTTCTCTCTTTCTTGAATTCTGATTAATTTAATATGGGACTGCCTGGGTTGCCCTTTAATTTTAGTTTTCCTTCTTTCCTATTTATCTTTTTGTTCTGCTTTCTGGGAAAATTTCCTCACCTTTGTCTTTTTAAAGATTTTATTTATTTATTTCAGAGCGAGCAAGAGCACAAGTTGGGGGAGAGGCAGACTCCCCACCAAGCAGGGAGCCCAGTGTGTGGCTGGATCCCAGGACTTTGGGATCTTGACCTGGGATCTTGACCCAAGCCTAAGGCAGATGCTTAACTGGCTGAGCCACCCAGGTGCCCCTCCCCATCCTTAGTTTAAAATCCTTTTAAGGATTTGGGAGGGGATGGAGAGGAGCATATGAATTAAATCCATCACCATTATCAAATTACAGAGCATTTCTGTTACTTCAAAAGAAACCTCATACTCATTAGCCCTCACTCCCCATTACTCCCAGCCCTTGGCAACCACTAATCTACTTTTGGCCTCTGTGGAGTTGTCTGTTTTGTTTATTTCACATAAACAGAATCATACGTGGCCTTTGCATTTGGCTTTTATCATTTAGCATAATTTTTTTAAGGTTCATCCATGTTGTAGCATCTAGCAGTACCACATTCCTTCCCATGGCTGAAAAAAAGTTCATTGTATGGCTATGCCATGTTTCGTTTACCCAGTCATCAGTTTATGGACATCTGCATTGTTTACAATTTATAGCTATTATGAATAACGCTACCATAAACATTCATGTGCACATTTTGTGTACACATATATTTTCATTATCCTGGGTATATGCTAGGAATGAAATTGTTGGCTTTGTTTCGCTTTTTGAGGAACTGCCGAGCTGTTTTCCAGAGCCGCCCTACCATTTTACATTCCCACCAGCAATGTACAAGGTTCCAGTTCCCCTACATCCTCCTCACCGACACTTGTCCATCATTTTTATCATGGCCATCCTAGTGGGGGTGAAGTGGTATCTCACTGCAGTTTTGCTTTGTGTTTCCCAAAGCCTAATGATACTGAGCTCCTTTCATGTGCTTGTTGGCCATTTGCATACCTTCTTTGGTGAAATGTCATTCAAATATTTTGTTCATTTGTAATTACTTATTTGTCTTTCTGTTGTTGAGTTCTAGTTCTGTATATATTCTGAACTAAGTCCCTTATTAGATATACGACTGCCAGATAATTCTTCCCCTCCCACGCATTGTCTTTGGACCTTCTGCACGGCGTCATTTGAAACACAAAGTTTTAAAATTTTGATTAGCGAAATGTATCTTTCATTTTCCTTTGGTGGGTTGGGCTTTTGGTGTCACACCTAAGAAAGCTTTACCTAATCCAAGGTCATGCAGGTTAACTCCTTTCTTTTCTTCAGCGTCTTCTGGTTTTAGCTCTAATATTGAAGTCTGTGATCCACTGTTAATTTTTGTATATCCTTTGAGGTACAGGTTAATTTCCTGTAAGGTTAATATCCTTTGAGGTACAAGTTAATTTTTGTATATCCTTTGAGGTACAGGTTCAGCTTCATTCTTTTGCCTGTGGATGTGTAATATTCCTTGCACCATTTGTGTAAAACACTACTCTTTTCACATTGAATTGTCTTGACACCCCTAGGTTTTCAACCTTGTCATTACTTGAAAACTGACTGACTGAAGTTTTTCTGAAAGATGGTACCTAATTTAGGAAAGGGTGAGGGGAAATTTTACGTGGTGCTAACGGGAAAGTAAAAGAAGTCCAGCCTCTGAAGGGCAACTTGGTGCACATCCAAATTTGAAATGTATATTCTTTGCTTCAGGAATTGTACTTCTAGGAATTTATTTTCCGGACCTAATTGTACAAAGCTGTTATACGTAGTGGGGAACAACTGAAAGTAAATGTCTATGAGTAGGAGATCAGGTGAATAAATTATGCTACATCCATACAACGAAATATGATGCAGACTTTAAAAATGAAGGAGGCCAATAAACAGATAGATACATAGATAAAATAATGGAGACGTATATTTATTGACAAGGAGCAATCTCTTGCTAAGGGAAAAAGGAAAGCATGTCACAAAGCACAATTTATAGTAGGACTGCATTTCTATATTTTACATATGCAACTACATTCATAGAGATAACTCAGAAAATATTCACAAAAATGTTAACAGTGGTTGGCGCTAGGTGATGGGATTTTGGCTGGCTTTTATTTTCTTCTTTATACTTTTTTGCATTGCATGAATTTGCTACATGCATATGTATTGTCTTTATATTGAGAAAAAGAAAAGCTATTTTCATTTTGCAGAAGAATGTCCTCAAGGAATATATATTGTAAACGACTATTCAATGACAGGGAAAGATGTTCATAATATATTGTTAGCCCAAAAAAGCAGTATCATCCCACTTATGAAAAAATAATTTGAATGTAATATACACAGTATTTCCTAGGTACTATACTTTTTTTCACTACTTACTATTTCTGAAATAAGGATGTCTCTTATAATTTATATGAATATTTAATGTAGTGGGCTCTCCCTTCCCTGCCCCTCTGAAAAGCTGTTATTAATGAGACGATGCTTCTGGCAACCTGAGACTGAGAAAGTGCCATATGTGGGTAGCGAAAAGACTGGAGGAACAGACACCAAAACATGAGCAGTGCTTTGCCCTGAATTGAAATTTTTATTTTCCTCTTTTTGTTGAGTACATTTTCCACGTTTTCTATAGTGCATGCATAGATAAACATTAAAAACAAAACAAAACAAAACCACCCGGAACCTGCTTTTCAAGGAAGTAGAACGTGAGGGTACCTGGGGCTTATGGTCTTTACCAAAATAAGAGCCTAACAAATTTGGGAACACAACAATTCCCTGAGTAATGTCAGAGTGTAGAGTGAGGGAGGAGTACCTTGCATGCCCACTGAGGGGCCCATGGCCAGGCAGGAGCTGGCAAAGCAAGCTTGAGAACAGATGGAAGGTTCAGTCATCAGGAGCAGGACTCTGAGATCAGTCTTAGTCCTGTGTGGACAAGGAAATCCTTGTGATGTAGGAGAGAGTCCAGATGGTGGGATGCTGGCTAATTGTGGAGGAGAGGGATGCTCAGCACTGTGGGGTCACTCAGGCTAGCTCAGGAACACATTCCCAGTTCCACAAGAGACCAAGAACTGAATGAAACTGAAAAGGGGCCTGCCCCTTTTAAGAGTGAAAATGTATATTGGTTTGGGTGAGCCCTTCTCTCAGCCAGAGGGGCAGGGTCCCTATAAGAGGTGAAGAACACAGACTGGAGGTGAGGACACGGACTGGAGGTAAAGGACTGAAGGCCACAGCAGAACTTCAACGGCCTCTGCTTAGGGAAAGGGAGAGACTTGGGCTTGTGGTGACTGTGCCTAAGGCACAGAGGAGAAAGCCAGGTACTGTGCCAGGTAGAAGCTTCACCCACATGACCATGTCTAATCTTTGCAACAGTCCCCGGATGAGCCTGAGCCTCAGAGAGGTTATGTGGTTTGTCCAAAAGCACAGCCAATAAGCCAATGGAACAGAATTCCTAACTCAAGAGTCCCTCTCTGAAAAGCAAAAAACATTGAGCAGAATTAATACTCATGATAAATAATAGTTTTTTTTTTTAATATGAAATTTTTTAAACAAATACACAGGTGGACAAAACCTGCAAGGATATACGCCTTAATGGTGGATAGGTCTCACTGGTAGGAATTTAATTTCTAAATTTTATTTTATTTTCTCAGTTTTGGTGTTTTGCTTTGGCTTTTTATTTTATTTTTTTTTTTTTTACTTTCCACCTCCTCCATGATGAGCACGTAAATCTTCTTAAAGCAGAGAAAACAAAAAAATTTTTCAGAAGCAGTTGTGAGGACTAGTGGATCAAAGTAATGGGAATGAATTACAGTGAGACCTTAATGACAGAGAAATCCAGGTTCTTTACTGGTTATGTGAGTTCCACTTGGCTTCACTGAACCTGTTTCCTAAACAATAAAAGGGGATTATAATCTTGTCCCAGTGAGCTGTTGCCAGGATTAACTGAGATGCAGTGTACATGAAAAGTCCCAAACACAGTACTTGGCATAAGGATGATGTTTAATAAATATTAAACTTGACTAGTCATAGCTCCTCACGCTGCACCAGGAAGGCCGGGCACCTACAGCTGTTTCAGAGAGCAGAAAGGAATCTGGTTTCCTTGGCAGGGGCTCCTGACCAGACCTGTAGCTGCCTATACATCAGACACTCTCTCCTCCCGTTTTTACCATCTGGGAGACTAATAGGATCTCATTCCTTACCCCATTTTCACCCATTTGCTCTTCTTTTCTCCCTTTGTCTCAACAATCTCAGCTGCTTAGATAGTATTTTTGAATACATATGACATTATTTTCAACATAACACACATTTGCAGAGCACCCGCATCCTAAAGATGGCCCCAGGTTTCTACTCTCCATTCATATCATCAGTAATATTTGTACAAGCTTACAGTCTAGTTGAGAATTTTAGATCCTTCAACTCCCATTTGTTGTCTAACTGCTGTCACTGGTACACATGCCCTGTTGTGGAAACCCCAAAGGCAGATCTTACCAGTATGCACATAGGCTTGGGAGAGGAGGGGAAGAATGGAAGTATTTAGTATTTAAAGAACAATGATCAGGGTGCCTGGGTGGCTCAGTGGGTTAAAGCCTCTGCTTTCGGCTCAGGTCATGGTCTCAGGGTCCTGGGATCGAGCCCCACATCGAGCCCTGCATCGGGCTCTCTGCTCAGCAGGAGCCTGCTTCTCCCTCTCTCTCTGCCTGCCTCTCTGCCTACTTGTGATCTCTGTCTGTCAAATAAATAAATAAAATCCTTTAAAAAAATAAAGAACAATGATCTTCTCACCCTAGATTTTGCACCAACTTCATATACTGCCTTTATTAGACAGAAAATGTGCCCATTCTGCTAAACCAGTTTCAAACTCAGTTAAACCAATGCCTGAGTGGTGCTGTTTCCTCTCACTTTCAAATTTATTAAATTCTGTTCACAACCACAGGGTTTGTGGAAGGCTCAGGTCATCTGATGTTGCTGCTGAGGCAGTGAAGTGGAGAGCAGGCCCAAGGAGTTATAAACTAGTTCAGAGTGTTGTCAGACATATTCTGCAGTAAGATATATATATATTAACATTAATGGGAGTAAAAAGAGATTCACCCATAGTTCAGACTCCCTAAGAAACAAAGTTGTTTTCAGTTTTCCTTAATCTCTTTCAGCCCTTGTTCAAATCCACAAATCTCTGGACATGAAAATAATTGTGGATTAGATACAATTATATATTCTACTTCTTTTTCGCACCCAGATGCATACTCAGAATGATCTTAAGTACAACAACACTCAAAACCAGGGCACTGTGACAACAGCCCCTTCAGGCCTGCGGACTGACAGTCCAGTGGAAGACGTTGGCAGGGTGCTGAGACACACCCTGTTCCGCCTGTGTTATTTATGCCTCTGGCAGTGAAGCCCCTGACAAAGAAGCATGTCACTGGAACACATGCTCTTTGTTCACAGAGGTGCATGCCAGCACCGGCTGTGTCAGAAGGGACAGTACCGGGTTTGTAGTCTCTCCTCCTTTGGCTCTTTTGCTTTCTTTTTATTTGCGTGCACATTGTGGCTATGTTTATTAATTACTTGGTAGCTTAATCTTATAAAACAGACATTTATCCTGTGAGCTATGTATCACGGGGAAAGAGTCCTTCATACCCTTGGTTTGATTCTAAAAGGGCAGGATCCCAAGATTTGCCCCTTTTCTTCCTAATGATCAATACCACCTTCCCCACCAGCCACCAGGCTACCACTCTCCTTAGCACAGAGCTACCCTGCTCTAGGCTCCTTCAGCATCTCTCCTTTACCGGCAAGATAGCTTTGCCCGCGCGCTCTGTTTGGTACTGAAGGCCTTCTACAACTGCTCTCAATCTACTGTGCTAAAGCAGGCGTCATGCTATGACTTCATTCCTGTTAGACTGATGGTGTAGCTGAAAAGATGGCAGGCAGGCTTTGGAGTCAGACCCATTTGAGTTAAAACTTTAGCTCCACCTCTTGTTGGAGCTGCAGCTTAGGGACCCCGCGCTTCAGTTCCTCATCTGTAAAATGAGTAAAATACAATCTACTTCACAGGTTGTCTGAAGATTACATGAGAAAACATATTCAAACCCTAGAAGAGGATGTTTCCTAATTGCTCCTTCGCTCATGTAACCGATTTGCTAGTTTCTCATAAAAGCCTTTATCTCATGGCCTTGTGGATCTCATAACCTTATAGTTACAGACCTCCAGGGACAATCCTGAAGACCACTCTCCTCATCATTTTCCCATCACAGAGATGTCTGCTAGAACTGACATTTTAAATACAAGACTCAAGAAACAATGTACTATAAAGTGTTTGTCTTTTCCCAAAATGCTTCTAAAACTTTTTTTTTTGCTTTTAATTTTTAATTGGATGTTTTAAAAATTGATATAGACGGTTTTGTTTGGCATTAAAGGAACTCGGGTAAAACGGGAGGAGTCTTTCTTCACTTCCAAAAAAAAAAAAAAAAAAAAACCACCCCAAAAAACCACCTTAGGTTATTGCATAGAATTGTGCACTTTTCTCTATTCATAAGTTGTTCTCAATCTTTGGATCCTCTATGTAGATGGCATCTGATCTGACACATGACATATTTACTTATTTTAAGCTTAATATACCCTTACGTGACTCCCCGGAGGTCTGCAAAGCAAACTTAGGGCTCTAACCCTGGCTCTCAGAGTGGTTGCTCCCTGAGCCAGACCATTACAAAGGCTACCTGCCAAGCTTCACCGACACAGAACCCACCGAGTATTTACAGATCTCACTGGGGTGCCCCGAGGAATAAATGAGATAAAAGTCTGGGGGGAAACTCTGTAAAACTCCGAGACCCCATTGGAAATGCTAATTGCTGACTTGCTAGCCTATATTTAACTGTTAGGGGGAAAAAAAAAACCCAAAACCAAAAACCAAAACAAACTTAGGGAGATTCTCTTAAACTCGGGGACACTTGGCCTCTCTGTGGCTCCGGCGGACGCCGGGGGCTGGGGTGCCCACTGCCCGCAGGCCGCGAAGGCCGACTCCGCCCGGTGCCACGCGGTACGACGCGGGCCGGCAGCGATTCCTCCCCGAGACTGGGGGTCCTCACAGCACTGCCCTCCCCCGCCCGGCCAAAGAGAGCGGAGTTCGGGTTGTTGGCCTCGTACAGCGTGAGGGAGGGGAAGGCGAAGGCGGGTCCAGCGCTCTCTCGTCTGCCCACTTAGCGGGCGTCGGGCTGGCTTGGTCGAGCCTCCCAGGACGGACTTGGCCTCCCGGTTCCCCGCAGCCCTCCGGGCAAACGTCCAAGCGCGAGCCTCAGACCCGCCTCCAAGATCGGCGAGGTGGGGCCCGGGGGTCTCGGCTTCGCGGCGGACGGGGAAGCCCCCCGAGCAAGGTCTTACATCAGCCACCCCACGTGCGGTCGGAGGGAGGAAGTCGCTCCAGTCCCCGGGGCTGCGCCTCCCCCCACCCACCCCCGGCCTCCGCCCCTCCCGCCGCGCGTCTCCCCGCCCCGTCCTTGGTGCAGCGGCCACCGAGCCGAGCAGCGCCGCGCGGGGCCGAGTGGAGCCGAGCAGCCGCCCGCGCCGCGTCGCCGGTTTAAGCGCAGTGCGGGGCCGCGGCCGGGGGCGGCGGTAGTGAGACCTGCGCTGCGCTCCAGCCCCCTTTTCCCTCCATGGTTTCTCTCAGCTCCCGTGAGTAACTTGGCTCCGGGGGCTCCGTTCGCCAGCCCGCACGCCGCCCACCGCCTGGGACCGCGCCGCCGGGCTCTACCGCCAGCAGACCCCTTCCGACGGCCCTCGCTGCGCAGGCCGGGACGCCTCTCCCCCCTCCGCCCCCGCCGCGGAAAGTTAAGTTTGAAGAGGGGGGAAGAGGGAAACATGGACATGAAGAGGAGGATCCACCTGGAGCTGAGGAACCGGACCCCGGCAGCTGTAAGCAGAACCTCCGTTGGGCGTCCTCTCCCCCCCGATGACTTGCATGTAATGGTGGCCACCTGCGGGGCCCGGGCCGCGGGTTCGCCGGCTCCGGCTCGGAGAAGGGCGCAGCTCGCGGGCTCGGACGGGGAAGGCGGGCAGGCGGGCGGGCGTGGAGGGGGGGAGCGAGCGCGCGGGGATTAACTCTTTGGCGCCCGCGGGCCCCCGCGGCCGTCTGGGGAAGGCGGTGGGGTGGGGGAAAGGAAACTTTGAGGTCCTCGCCCGCCGGGGTCCTTTCCCGGAGAAGCGCGTGTGCGTGTGGCCGGCGGCGAGGGAGGGAGGAGGGGGTTGTGTAACGCTGGGAGCCATGTTTGCAGCCTCTCGGGATGCGCGGCCGGGCGGAGGCCGGGCCTGCCGAGGAGCCGCGCGGCCAGCCGGGGCTGGGCCCGCCGGGGCTCCGCGCGCCCCCGGGCCGGCCGCGGAAGGGGCTCGGGCGGGGCGGGGACTCCTCCGCTCGGGCCTCGCGGTTGGCACCGGCCGGGCCGAGGGTGGGGGGCCGTGGGGTGAGGAGGGGACTGTCGGCCTCTGAGGGGGGCTAGGAGCCCCCTCGCGGGCTCGGGGGCTTGGGCGGGCGCGGCCTGGCGCGCGCGGAGCGGGGGAGGGGCGAGCCGGACGGCGGAGGTGGCGCAACCGCCGTCCCTCCCGAGGCCAAGTTTGAAAAAAGGACGCGGTTCCCGCCATTTTTCAAGCCTAAAAATAAAACTTTCTCCCCTGTTTCTCTCCCTCCCCTTTCGTCCTCTGGGCCTTCCCCATTCCCGGTCTCCTAGGGCGCGTCCCGGTCGGCCCAGGCCAGCCGTTTTGGCGGCGGCGGCGTTTTCGCCTTTTCTCTGTGCCGTGGTGGCGGAGCCCGGGGCCCCTGCCGGGAGTCTGGCCCCTCGGTGTGGGCGGGCTGTGGCTCCTCGCGCCAGCCGGGGCGCGCCACGGTCCGACAGAGCGCCATGTTGGCGGGCGCCTGTCTCCCTCCGCCGCGTAAGCCGGCCTGTGTGTTCGGGCCGCCGCTGCCGGGCTCAGCCGGTGGCTTTTCCGTCCGCCTCGCCGGGGCTCTGCTCGCACTGGCGGGAGCTGCGCGCTGCGGCCGCCACTGACTCCTCCGGCTCGACTCCTGTGGGGCGCGCTGCTGTCCCCCCTCCCCCCTTCTTAAAAGGGCAACGCCAGGCGGCCGCCTCCGCCCGGGCCAGGCGCGGGGGGTACCGGCGGGCCTCGGCTGGGCTCGCGGGCCGCTTGGTCTCCGCGGCCTCTGCCCCCGCACGTGCTCCAGGGAGGCCGGCACTCGCCGCGGCGGCTGCGTGAGCTGCGGGCGGGCCTTTGAGAATCGCCTCTTTATTCTCCACCCCTGCCCTCCCGGCGGCAGGGCGCGGGGCCATGTTCCCCGTTGCCCGCGCGGGGCGGCCGCGCCTCCGCCAGACCCGGGGCTAGGGTGAGTGGCGTTCCGTGGCGGTGGGGAAGCCTAGGGGAAGTTCTCCCACCCTGTCCCAGTCGAGCGATGGGCGCGCTTCGTGCAGTCAGGCAGCTGTGGTAACAAGTTGCCAACTTGTGGAAATTTGTCAACCAGCGTTCGCTTGGTGTGTCCCCACAAATGGGGTACGCGGCGAGCCTCCCCGCGCGTCCTTGGAGGACCTGAGGGGTGGGCGTTGCCAGTTGGTCCCCTGGGTTTTCTGGTTGGGGTTCGACCACGGCCGTCCCCTCCGTCCACAGTCAGACATTTTGTGTCGGCCACGTGCTAGTGTATTGAACGGTTAAGCCTTTTCGCACTCTAAGACTTAAAAGAGTTCTGTTCTCATTTTAAGTTGTTAATTTCAGACCCTTGCATTATTGCTGCGAGCTGCAAGTTAGTAGAATGTGGAGTAAATTTAGCCAAAATTTCCAAAAGTGTGCACGTGGATCTTCAAAGGGCTTTAAAACTAGGATTTCAACTCTTTGTGCGAGAACTAAAAGTTTGATAAGAGAATTTTTACGCTTTCTGGGAGACACAACTGGGCTGAAGTTCCCACTATATGGAGTTTTTTTCACATATGCAGTAACCAGTGTATTACTTTTTAGAAGTACTTAAGTAGGAGCAGGTGTAAACTTTTCAAGTAATCAACTTGGGCCTTATACTCTTGCCAAAGACAGGTTAGTCATGTGATTGTTTCATTAACGGTAAAAGTCAGTTTGTCGGTTGCACTATTCACATTTTAGGTGCTCAAAAGCAGCAGGTGACTAGTGGCTACTGTTATTGGATAGCACTAGGCTACAGCAGTCCACTACTGGTTTATTAAATATTTGAGTACCGGCAGTATGGCAGGGCCTGGAAAAGCAGGGTGAACTAGACAGCAGTGCCTTCCATCTTGGAGCCTCAGAACCCCGAGGTATCCAAATTGCACTGCTGCAGTTTAGGGGCTTTGGGAGCCCTTCTGGAAGCCTGCTAAGGTTGGGGGACACATGAAGGCTCCCCTGGGAACCCTGAGGAGGAGACTCAGCAAGAGTTCGGCTCTTAAGACAGGAAAGCTTTGATCTTAAATTGAAGGCTTTTTCAGGGGAAAGAATGCTGTAGATTTTGAAGGAAATTCTAAAAGAGTTAAATAGCGCTTTGCACGAAAGAATCATCATTGAGGCAAATGAAAAGTTGGAAGAGGACTTCTTTAAAATCAAACTCAGTCACATGGCTCCTTATGTTTGTTGTGGGGCCATCTGTTAGAGTAGGCTTGGCCTCTGGGATCCTGCAGACTCTTGTCATTTGGGGGGAAAGAAAAGAACCATCATTGGATGTACAGTTAAAATACG
The DNA here is from genome assembly GCF_964662115.1 of Mustela nivalis. NCBI lineage: Eukaryota > Metazoa > Chordata > Mammalia > Carnivora > Mustelidae > Mustela > Mustela nivalis. Next base: position 61,430,116 of record NC_139032.1, read on the forward strand.
GACAGGAGGCTTTTAAACGCATATATGCATCCCGTGGTTGAACTTAATGCCGTCAAATGAGAACTAAGTGTTTGAGGAGGGTAGAGGTTTGATCACACATGATTTTTGTAATTTTTTTTTTCTTAAGGCCAGATAGGCTTTTATTGTGTATGTGACTTTTTGATTTTTACTTTGAGGTTTGAAGATGACTCTGGTAACCCTTACCTTCTTGTGTTGGCTCCAGTGTGTGAGACCAAGATAGTAGGTTCAGTTCACCAATTACTATGGTCTTACTCCTTATAAATACAAGTACGCACATTTAAGAGGGGACTTGTGAAGAAATATGTAATTCAGGTTTTTTCCTACGACCAAAACAGCTCTTCTTATCAGGTGTGTTCTCATAGTGGGAAAATGCCGCAGATGGCATTTAAAAATCTAAGTAAAGAATGAAGATCATCATTTCAAAATATAGGCAAGGATAAGAAATATTTTATACAAAATATTTGTATCGTCAGTTACTTCACTGAGAAGAAATTGTGCAGTGCTAGTAATACCATATACACCACGGAAATTGATGGTATTTTCAGATGTGAACTAAAACACTGATGGGGCTAGTGAAACACTATTTAGTTATATTCCAGAATGGAAAGAACACCTGTTCTTTATGTGAGGCTCTCATCCTTCCCTTGCATGAAACGTGGCCCTCTGTTATGAGCACTTTATTAACTCTGCGTCCAGGGACACCAGCCTTGATGTTAGCTGTTGGGAGTTTTCCATTCAAAGTTAGAAAGGCAGGCAATTCCTGTGGTTCACTGGATGCCACCGTGGGACTTAGGTGGGCTGTGTGCAAAGACGAGGCATTCCTCTTATAAATAAGAGTAACCTTAGGAGACAGACACTTCTGTTTCTCCTACTTTACACTTTTACATTTTTTCCCCAACTTTTTCTGTCTTAAGTCTCTTAATGTAATTTTCAGCACAGTGGGATATTCTAATTGGTTACATAGCAACTTGCTTGCCTTCCCCCCATTTTTAAAGTATTATATCTAAATTGAAGAAAAAAATAGTAGATGTAGATAAAAATAAAATAGGATGGGGGGGTGTGAGATTTCTACCATCTAGACATTTGGGTATATAGTCTACCAAATATTTAATATTTTCCAAATTCAAATTCTTTTAATGTGTATATATATAAATACAGTAAACTTCTCTATCTCTGTGTGTTACTATTATTTTGCAGTTTCATTGTTAATGTCTGCATAGATCATAATTTATGGGGGTAGTTAGAAGTTTTTTTGCCATTTTAAGTAGTACTGAAAGGAACCTCTTGCAATGTGAATCTGTCTTCTGTCAAATTGTTGTTCAGAATGGTTCCTTTCTTTACCTATACAACCAATAGGATATGGGTGTTTCCTTCTTTCATGCTGACAGTCCTGTCACCTAAATACAATTGAGAACCATTAATATATATTCTGTCATTTTGAAAACATTTAAAAATTTTTTATTTTTATTTTTTATTAACATATAATGTATTATTTGTTTCAGGGATACAGATCTGTAATTCATCAGTCTTAATTCACAGCACTCAACCGTAGCACATACCCTCCCCAGTGCCCATGACCCAGCTGCCCCATCCCTCCCACCCCCTCCCCTCTAGCAACTTCAGTTTGTTTCCTGAGATTAAGAGTCTCGTATGGTTTGTCTCCCTCTCTGGTTTCATCTTGTTTCATTTTTCCCTCCCTTCCCCTATGATCCTCTGTCTTGTTTCCCAAATTCCTCATATCAGGGAAATCATGTAAGTGTCTGAAAACATCATTTTAAAATAATGGTAAAGTAGAAGGTTTGGAACATTGGTTGACTCAGAAGAATGAAAGTTGGCAAGGATGCCAGGAGTTACTTTTTCTACATTTTCAGATTATTTCATTTACTGCAATAACCATGTATTAACCTTCTAATTAAAGGAATTGATCACTCAAAATGATCTATAATTCCTCCATACCTTTACCTCCCCCCTCCTTGTAACGGTTATAACCGTTCTAATTGGGGAAGATCACCCAACCAGTTCCAAACCAGTTAGGTAAAATTGATATCAATAGCCAGGGGGAAAAAAAAAAATAGCCAGAGGAGTGGAAAGAGAGCAGGTTCGAGAGGATGAAAGGAAAATTGCTTGATTTTTTTTCTCTGCTAGCACCAATCCCCATAACTTGACTATAGTATATTTCAGATTTTTCGGTTAAAAAGTAGTAGAAAATAATGGTTTTTCTGATAGTCACAGAAAACAAAAACAAGAGTTAAATAGGAAATAATATGGATTATTTATAGTTTTTAAGTATTTATCTTGAATTTATATTTTTAGAAAGATCTAATTTAATTGGAAATTAAAGGATGAAGAGTAAATTTGGTCTCTAAAGTTTATCGGTCTTCAAACAGAAAGCCAGCTAACTTTATCTTGGATCAAATAGCTCCCTGAGTTGTACACCCAAATGTACAAATTCCTGCCCAGCCTTACCTCCTTAGATAGTAGCTCGGAGAGCATTTGGAACAGGAGGAGAAACTAGGGCCATTTTTTCTTGATTAGAATCCCTCATTTATTCTGGGTCTGTATTGGGAGGCCATGGGGTTATCTATCCCCAACTCCCTGCTCACTGTCCCCTTTCCCACAGTTCTGCCGGGCTTGCAAGCAAGTCAGGGTCCCTCCATAGCAAGGAACAGGGCAGGGGGAAGACTTCCTCAAATGCTGCTGATGCAGTGCCTGAGAGCAGACACATTTCACCATGCTCCTCTGTAGAACTTCAGATGAGCTAGAAGGCAGCTGCTGACAGTTGGCTTTCCAGACTTCTTGTCCTCAGGCAGAGCCCCAAGTGGAACCCTGTGGTCTCTGCTTTCTTCAGTAATTCCCACTTTGTACATTTTTCCCAGGGGCTTGTCCTCTTACTGTGCCTCTGGTACTCCCGTCCAGGGGTGTCAGGTTTCTTTACTACTACTTCAGCCTTCCTGGAAAAGTCAAGGGGTATGCCTTCTCTGCTGAGCCGTACAATCCTCTGCCTGACTCAGCCCAGTAAATTCTGTTACCTTCTACTTGTGGAGAAAATTTAACAACTGAGCTACTCAGGTGCCCTACTTGTAGAGAAAATTTAAAAGTCTCAGGTGTGCATTCCCTGAACTTCTTGCTCTCCCACTTATACACCTGTATACACCAGGATGGATACACCTGTATCCATCCTGGCTTTTTCCATAGGAGGAGCGCCCTACCTTCCAACAAGAGTAGAATGATCTATCTCATTTTTAATACACAGTTTTTATTGTAGTTGCACATCAACTTTTTTAATGTGATGTTTTGTAGTTTTTTGGCTGGTCTGTTTTTTGTCCACGTTTCTTTGTTTTTGTTTTTGTTTTTTCTTAAGGTAAAAACGATATCCTTGAGAAAAAGACAACGCAAATATCTAAAATTTCCGTATATCAAGAAAGGTCACAAAAAATAATAGGGGTTGGTTGCCATTTTATATAAAAAGAACTTGGAACTCAATAACAGACTCAGATGTCTCTATTCTTTCACCTAGCAATAGATTGTGAGGAAAGAATCCTGATTACAGAAGTTTTATGTAAAAAGGTATCATGCCATTATTTATAAATGGGAAAATTAGAAATATACAAGAGGATTGTAATTTGTGGTATATCCTATATACTCTAATTTCTTTAGCCATTAAAAATATTCAGTGTTGTTAAAAGTATGCTTAGTAACAGACTTTTATCTCACCTATATTTGAAATACACAAAGAGTAAGTTAATACCAAAATATTAACAGTGACAGAGATTTCTTGCATTGATATGATAATGTTCATGATCAGGAAGAGTTTCTCTTTTATATCCAGGTTTTCTATTGCTGCATCTGCTCAACCCCCTACAGTCCTGACACAAACCTCTATCAGTACTCTGATAAGCCTGTGACTAGTTTTCATCATCTAACAGTTGTGAAAGCTCTTTCTCATACCTAGGGTATAGTGGTGACTGAAACAGACAAGACCCTGCCCATAATGAAGCTTGAAATCTAGTGGTGACTTTTTAAGTCTTTATTCTCCTAATAGATTCATATTATCATCATTGAAATGCTAAATAAGATTTTTTTTTTTTTAAGATTTTATTTATTTGAGAGAGCTCATGAGTTGGGAGGACAGAGGGAGAAGCAGACTCCCTGCTGAGCAGGAAGCCTGACACAGGGCTTGATCCCAGGACACTGAGATCAACAGTCTGAGCCAAAGGCAGATGCTTAACTGTCTGAGCCACCCAGGTGCCCGCTAAATAAGGTTATAAAGGAAGGTCTCCCTTTCTCTTCTTGAGAGATTTTCTGTATATAAAAGTGAATCCATTCTTCACATTGCATCCCACCATGTATCCTGGAAAGGAGTCCCTTTTTGATGAGCATTGAAGTTTTCTAATTTTTTCAGTCCTTTCCTCAGTAACTTCTTGTGCCTTGTTTCAGAAGCCTTTAACAAGTGTTTGAAACCAGTACTCCACCATTGGTACCATTCCTGATTCTTCTCATCTTTTTTGCAATCTGTCCTTTGTCCTCTTCCTAGGGATTCCACCCTTTCACTCTTACTTCTACCCTGATGACTCCAAAAACAGAACTGACAACCCTTCTCTGCACCCCAAACCACATGTCCTGTTGTCTGGGGAAACTTGTACCCACACATCCAAAGGGAACCTTAAACTCAGTATCCTTCATGATATTCATTACATCTGCCCCTCCCAATCTGCTCCCTACTTATTTGCATCTAGCTACATGGCTCCCATTTCTCTAAGCCAGACTTCAGCTTCCCCTCCATCATTTTCCACACCCAGCAACTGAACCCGCAGATCTGAATCATTTAACATCTTTTTTTCCCCCTCCCGGTTTCCTCCTCTTGATTCCTATTCTGTTGGTTCAGCAGACCTGTTTTAGCTTACATTTGAATCTTTATGGTAGTTTTTGATGACCCTAGTTACAGTGGAATTTTATCAGTTGAAAGAAATAGCCAAGAGGTGATTTCACCCAGTGAGCTGGGAGGCAATATGGCTAACTCTAGTCCCTCTTCACTTGGCTTTGGCATATTAGTGTCATTCTGTGTAATATTTTGGATTCTCTGTGAGATGCAGTCATAGAAAATCCCCCAAACCAAATGAGGACTTTTAGTAGTATTGCTGTTCTAGATGTGTGAGCAATTATAGTTGACTTTATTTTTATGGTTTGCTGGTTTTCTTTTTTTTTTTTAATACAAAAGAAATACATGCTTATAAAAAGCCCAGTACAGATATGAATAAAAGCAGAGGTCCCTGTCGTTCCCCTCATCCCTTTCCCCAGAGGTTACTTTTTTAGCATTTAGTGTGTTCCAGGTGCTACTCCTCTGCAGCTCCATGCCATGAATACTATTCTCTTCCTTCACAGATGAGGAACTGAGGCGCAGAGAGGCTAAGTGACTTTTCTGAGGTCACACAGGTCCTAAATGGAAGAGCCAGGATATGACCTCGGTCATCTCTTCCTATAGCCCATCCCACCTCACTTGACACTTTAAGTTTTCAGATGTGATTTTTCCCCAGAAAAGGAGAAAATGGCAGAGGTGTGTAAAGAAGTGTGGAATGAAGGAAGGAAAGAAGTAAAAGGTGTAACTGGCCTGCATGTGTCCTCACTGTAACCAGGGCTTAGGAGGAGGAAGTAAACAGGGTAGTGAGAAGTAGTAAAGAAGCAAGTGAGAAGTTGTGGTGTTGTGGGTATCACAGACTCTAAATCTGTGTCCTTCTCTGTAAATGGGGGGAGACGGGAAGGTGTAGTGGTGCAAAAAAAAAAACAAAAGAGTAAGTGCTTCGTAAATGATAGCAATTACTAGAGTAGTATCCTTGGATTTTGTATGGGAGGATGAAGACATTATTAGCTCATATTCTCATTGTAGAACTGTGAGCATCTCCTTTCCACATGCATGCTTGATTAATGCTATTTAAAATGGTAGATTCACCACAAGAGTGCCTTTGGCTGTTAAGTCTAATTTGCATCAGTGTAAATTGACTAAAATGTGTTAAAAAGTTGCAAGTTTCAGTGTCCACCACAGAGCAAGAATGGAAGTAGGGATTAGCCTGATAGATACATAGTAGACTTTTATTAATTAATCAGTATTTAGAATTGTGGGGCACCTGGCTGGCTCAGTCGGTAGAGCACTCAACTCCTGATCTTGGGGTCAGGAGTTCAAGCCCCATCCTGTGTGTAGAGCTCACTTTAAAGTAATAAATATATATAACGGGGCGCCTGGCTGGCTCAGTTGGTTAAGCGGCTGCCTTTGGCTCAGGTCATGATCCCAGGGTCCTGGGATTGAACCCTGCCTCAGGCTCCCTGCTCAGAGGAGAGCCTGTTTCTCCTTCTCCTTCCGCCTGCCTCTCTGCCTACTTGTGTTCTGTCTGTCAAATAAATACAATTTTAAAAAATGAATACGAATAAATAAAATCTTCAGATACAGTACACTTGGATGGATTGGAATTCTGAATTACAGGACCCACAAAGAAGATTTTGTGGCCTGAAAAAGGAACCTAATTTAATGTCTTAACAGTTTTCTTCTGTAGAAATAGCTTTCTCACATGTAACCCAAATTGATCTTTGTTTTGAATTAAGTCCTCTTGCATCTTGACCCCTTCTATATTATCAAGAAAATCTTAGTAAAGATTAATAAAACCAAAGTGAAAATGTGTAGTGCAGAAACCTCTTGCCAAAATTGGTTAGGGATTTGATAGGAAAAATAAAGTTTTCCTCTTTTCCTTGTGTCAGTCCCCTGGGCCTTGAGGGAGACTCAGCTGGTGGGGTTAGGGTAGGGGTGGGGCGGTGTCTTCTCTGCTTTCATAGTTAAAGTCCCCTCTTGGGGAACAGACCTGGGAAAAGGAATAAGGAAGATATAGTTTCTTCACTTATATTTTAAGAACTGCAGTTCTGTCTGTGGAAAGTAAAGAGTTTAAATCTTTATTTATACTGTGGTGTAACATTCCATCCCTGCTATCTATTAGTATATTGTTACTAAGTGCTTAATCATTTTTCATTTATTTATAACTGTGATCTAGGTCTAAGGCTGCCCCTGTATGTGGATGTTTTTGCTGGGTGTTTATGGTTGTAGGTTTTGCTTCGTTCTTTGTTTTATGTGTTTCTGAAAGCTTTTTTTTTTTTTTCCCCTTCTTTCCCCTTTGTCATCCACAGGTTCGGGAACTTGTCCTGGATAATTGCAAATCAAATGATGGGAAAATTGAGGGCTTAACAGCTGAATTTGTGAACTTAGAGTTCCTCAGTTTAATAAATGTAGGCTTGATTTCAGTTTCAAATCTCCCCAAACTACCTAAATTGAAAAAGGTAAGTACTTTAACTTTAGCAGTAAAAGAGAGAACATCTTGAGAAAGGGAAACATGTATGATTTTACCTGTAAGGAAGCAGTTAGTTTAGCAGAAAGCACGTGGCCTTTGGACCTGGGCATATCTGGGATTGAATTCTAGCTCTACCAGTTCCCTGATGATCTTCTGCAGGGTACTTAATCTCTCTAAGGCTCAGTTTCCCTCACCTATAAACTGGTGATACCACCCAGCCTCACAGAACTGCTGTGATGTTTAGGAATAAGACGTGTTGGATGCTCAATAAGTAGTAGTTATGAAAAATAATTATTTTGTGAATAAGCTATTACTGGTTAATTGCTCTATGTTAAAATGTTAGCTGTGTTTTTTTCTTAGTATGCTCTGGTTTAAGAACCAAAGGTGCCTCTCACTCTTCATGTTTTATGTTTGTTGATTAAGGGTGAGTTTCAGTAAAAACTTTTCAGATGTGTAGTCTGATCATTCAAACCTATTGTGTAATTCTTAATGACCAGAAAGCTTAAAATGTCTTGTGACTGCAAGAATTCATTGTAACAAAGCTACAGTATTTCTCATCCTAGCCTATGGCTTGTTGTTAGTACTTCATTGGTCTAATTGTAAATCAGTCATGCCACCAATTTAAAAAAAAAAAAAAAAAAAGCCCTCTAGAAAAATATTTTCTCATGTCCTCGCACATGTAACGGTCTTGGGGCTCCAGAAAGTCAAAACTGGAAGAAACTTTGCTTGATTCTAGCCTAGTCCCTCGCTTTATAGGCATTAGCAATAGACTCAGAAAGGTATTTGCCTAAAGCCACCTACAAAAGAGGTTAGCACTTGAGCCAAAACAACCCATATCTCCTATTTCCTAAACCAGTACTTTCTCTATTACATAATGAAAAGTATGTGTAAGTATTGCAGGCTTTTCCACTGTTTGGTATTCACTTTATTAGGGAATTTAAGCAGAACTTTTATCCAAAGGTACACAGAGAAATCTGTAATGAGATTTGGGCAAAATGCAGGTAGGCTGTTCAGTAGCTTGCTTTGAGTCCTGAGAGGAGATTGTTATGGGTAAAGTACATTAATTAAAAACCAAAACCCCGCAACACCTGGGTGGCTCAGTCGGTTACCAGTCTGTCTTCAGCTCAGGTCATGATCCCAGGGTCTTGGGATCGAGTCCCACATCGGGCTTCCTGCTCAGCAGAAAGTCTGCTTCTTTCTCTGCCTGCTGTTCCCCCTGCTTGTGCTCACGCTCTCTCTGTCTCTCTCAATCTAGTAAATATTTAAAAAAGAAAACCAACCCGGAAACTTTTTAAATTTATTGCCTTAGGTAATAAATGCTTAGACATTACCTGAAACTCAGGAGTTTCAGGTAACTTAGCTTCCTATCAGAAAGAATAATCCTGTTATATTTAAATTTGTATATTGTTCCTTTCGTCTAAGCATCTATTTTAGAGGTTCAGGTGTAATCCTTTTGTATTTACATGAGTTATTGGTGACACTGGGAGCTCTGATTAACCCATTAAACAAATGATGGCTTTCTAAGCATGTATCTGCATAGACTTATTGCTCGTGTGATCCTAGTGTGTATTTCAAGTTCTGTTTTCCTAGCATCCTAATACATTTTCCTCTTTACTGTGGTGTGTGTGTGTACTCTGTCAGACTCAGAAGAGAAGTGAACCAGTGACTATCTATAAAGAGGGCTTTATCAAATCCTTCTGAAGCCTTGTTAATCACTTACTTGCAGAGTTAGGAAGGAGTGGAGAGATCTACATATCAAACATACAGGCAGACAAGAGGTTCTCACAACAGATAACAAACTTCCTTTTCTTCCTACCCTGGAGCACAGATTGTTTTTTAAAAAGAAACTGGTTCTGAAAGAAATTTTAGTGTGTAAATATCCCAGGTTTCCCAACTTTACACATTGATTTCATTTCAAAATAAACATGCCACTAAATGTGTTGGCAGATTGCCTTGCTGTCTCTATTCCTTAAGCTAATTCATGTTGAAAGGATAGGAATATTACATATGTGTGACATTCTAACCAATCAAAGAAAGTAGTCTCTGTTTTTGTTTTGATTTACTGGAATCTCAGTAAAGCAAACACTTGTCTTTGTTGATAAGACTTATATTTTTTTGTTTTTTGTTTTTTGTTTTAAGGATTTTTTATTTTAGAGAAGAGTTGAGAGAGCATGGGGGAGAGGGCAGAGGGAGAGTGAGAAGCAGATTCCCTCCTTGAGCAGGGGCCCCACTAGGGGCTCTATCCTAGGACCCTGAGATTACCTAAGCAAAAGGCAGACGCTAAAACCAACTGAGTCACCCAGATGCCCATAGATTTGTATTTACAAATCTAGAGCATGACTAGATAATTTGGAATATCCCATGGGAAGGAAAAAAATGTTTAGAAGTGTTGTGTTTCCTTTTCTGAAATATTTAGTAACACCTAAGTCGAGGACTTGAGTTGTTTTTTAAATTCATTCTTTCAACAAGTATTTAAGTTTTTAAAAGTTCCTCTCTTCTGTATCATGTAGTTCATTTCATTGCATGCCAAAGACTAAATTACATGAAGTTTACGTGCTATTCTGAGTACATAGCATAGTGAGAAGGACGAATTCTTCAGAAGCTAGCCTGCCTGGCTTTAGGTCTTTGGTTACCCCTGGAACTGTAGTGTGATCTAGGGCAAGTCACAGAATTATAGTTCATTTTCTTCATTTTTAAATCCAGATAATAATTCTTCCTACCCTATAGGGTTATCATAAGAGCAGATAAGCTTGGGGCACCTGGGTGGCTCAGTGGGTTAAAGCCTCTGCCCTTGGTTCAGGTCATGATGCCAGTGTCCTGGGATCGAGTCCCGCATCAGGCTCTCTACTCAGTAGGGAGCCTGCCTCCCCGCTCAGCTCTGCCTACTTGTGATCTCTGTCTGTGAAATCCTTAAAAAAAAAAAAAAAAAAGTAGATAAGCTCATATTTCTAGTGTTTCAAACAGTGCCTGGCTCTACCTAAGTACACGTAAGTACTGTGTAAGAGTTAGATGTGGTTGGCTGCTGTTGTTGGCACCTAAACTAGAGAATTGAAACCAGTTCTGTGGTCCGAGTTTTCTCATCTGCAAAATGAAGAGTTTGAATTATATGCCCTCGACTGTCTTAATACTTCTGGCTCTAATTTCTTTCACTTCGGGTTCTGATTGCTCAGTGAAGGCTCATTCCTTCATTGGCACACGACTTGCTGTGCTGCTTGACCTGCCACTAAGAAATTAGAGTAGGTTCTCATAAAGGCTAGTGCTGGGTTTATGCAAGAAGTGGCCTCTGGGGAGTTGGTTTCAGCAGCCCTGAAGCTGTTGGCCCACTCACTTTCCTGAGGTCTTGGTGCTTCTTTAAGGGCTTGCTTTGGGACCTGTGCCACTCCTGTAGTCTTCGGAACAACACTCTCTGGTGGCTTCCAGGTAGAGAACCTTCCAGTGTGTCAGAACTATATAGGACCAGATCAGCTTTCAAGTGGGGCATAGTGAGCTTTGTTTGGCACATGGAATAAGCTGCTTAGAATGCACAGACCATTTACCCTTCCTGGCAGGTATAGACTGTTGCAACTTCTCAAAGAATTCTAATTTGTTTTGACCCACTTTTTAGGTTAGAAAATGGATTCACCGATGTCCGGGCCAGATCTTGAGCAAACTAATTAGCAGCTGGTTAGGAAAATGCAGCTCTTATCCATTCTGTTTCTCCTCCTTTCCTCAAGTGTTCTTGGGATCTGTAAACTACATAATCTGGTTTTAATCAAACAAAATGAATAAACATGCCCTAACAGGAGCAGAGATTATTTGATCTTGATAAGTATTTAAGAATTGTATTAGCTACTTATGACACCTTAATGATAGGTGTTTCTCTGTGTGTATCTGTATGTGTGTGGTATATTCTCTTGCAGCTTGAGCTCAGTGACAATAGAATCTTTGGAGGTCTGGACATGTTAGCAGAAAAACTTCCAAATCTTACACATCTAAACTTAAGTGGAAATAAACTGAAAGATATCAGCACCTTGGAACCTTTGGTAAGTAAGTGAGGACTTGGAAACCAGGACTTACTGGTCATTTTCATTTTCATATTTATTTATAGTGAGGGAAATGCTTGGAAATGATAATAATTGATCAAGAAGGTGGTGGTTTTTATTACAACACTTTCTGTAGAAGTTTTAAAGATCAGGGTATCTCTGGTTATGTGTTCCTGTGGCTTTGCTCTCCCTGCCTGATACTGTGGTGGTTTCCTTCCAAGGGGATTTTTTTTTTTCCTTTTTTTTGTCCTTTTTAACTTTCCTATATTGACCATAGACTTAAACATTTATCTTAAAATTTTTTTTCCTCACATTGGCCGGGCTAGTCTATACTTTTATACTATTACAGAAAAAGCTGTTCATACTGGATGGCATATCTGAATTGTAGATGGAACAGTCCAAGGACAGCTCCAGTTAGTTTAAGGTCTTCTAATTGATCTTGTGCCCCGCTGGATCACTGTCGCCTTAAGTTTTGCATGGGAACCCCCCGAATCCTCGGTTTTCATACTGGGATAAGCTGTAAAATGTTAAGTGCTAATTGGGTTATAGGCTTACTGTGTGACCTTGGGCAAATTGCTTCTTCTCTCTGGGCCTCAGTTTCCTCACTTAGGAAGCAGGGAGGATAATAAGCTCTGCCTTACTTTATACTTAGGAGTTCTGAGAATAAAATACGGTAATGTGCTTAACTTTGCTTTGTAAGTTGGGAAGCTGTGCTAATGGGGTCCAGGCCACATGGAAGTTGTAGGGCAGAAAAGAGGGCAGGGAGAGGTTAATGTAAGGTGTGGGGCAGCCTCCCAGGCTGTTCTGTGTGGCTGCCACTGGGAAAGTGCTATGAATTCAAGATTGTTAAGTGACTGATTTGTCTAAATATTGCATTCTGTAAATTTGTCATTGAGCCTGAATTCCATTTTAATAAGGCTAATGGAACTCCCAACTTGTTTTACATGTGTTTCATACATTAAGTCAGTCTTCCCATTTGACTTATCTAGCAAACATTAATTGGGAGAGGGTTTTGCAAGCAGGTAGGAGCTGTCTCAGGATCCAGAAGAGCAAAACCCAAGAGGACAAGACATCTTATCACTATCAATTCTGATGTCGCAGCACATTAAAATATTTGACTTTCACCTAACTTGTACAGAATGCTCTGTCGATTTTTCAAGGGAAGATGGAGTTAAATTGTGACTTTATTTAACAGAGAGGATTTCCTGCCAGAATTATAGCATCTTTTTTCTCCTAATCAATAATTAAGGCTCTGCACTAACATAGGTTAAATCACCTTTTATTGAGTCCCTTTATTTTTATGTTTCATTCAGTGCACCATGGTTAGCTCCTGTTTCTCAAATGCTAGGAGCCTGTTTCTCACCTTTGCTTCGTGAATTTGCCCCTTTGTTCTGTTGTAGGTACACCCAGGTACTTGGGCTCCTTCCTTTTTACTAGTCTGTTCTTTTCCTCTAACCCAATCCCCATTTCCAGTGTTTCAGCAAACATTAGTGAGTTTTGCTGTATTCAAGGACATTAACATTGGCCCATTGTATCCTCCTGTGACCCAGAGAAAAGAGAACGACTGTCCCCCTTTTAGAGATGAGGGAACTAACTTCAGAGAGCTTAAATAATTACTCAGTGGCCACATGATAAATGGCAAAGTAGAGGTTTAAATTCAACTCTGGCATTCTTTCCACTGCCCTTGGGACCTGTTCTTTATGCCTTCATATTTATTCCATACCCAAATTAACATTAAACTGAGAATTCCAAGAGGAGCACTAAATTAAGTGCTGGAGTCTCTCCTGAACCTTCCTTCATTGTGTATGTGTCTATGATAGGCCTATTGATTCAGGGTTACTGTCAATCTAAGAACCCCTTTTTTCTAGAACAGAATGCCACGCAGTGCCTCCCATGGTGGGTCATTGGCTGTTGCCCAATTCTTGTGCCAACCCGAGTCCTCTTTGATAACCAGAAGTTTTTGTCCATGGTCTAGCACACAGAGGCAGAGCAGAAGCAAACATTTTGTGGGAGTTGTTTTCTTGGGCGTTCCTGACCTGGTCAGTGATGTATGAGCGCCCTTTGGTGGCTGTGAACATCTAGGTCCCCCAGGACAATGAAGAGTGGTAAATAATTGTATTTACCATTTTTAGAGGATCTGCTATGTACCATGCACTGCAGTAGATGCTTCATGTATGCGATTTCGTTAGCAATCCTCACATTTCTGCAAAGAGAATAAGAAATAACACGGCCCTCTTTTATGCATGAGGAAGCTGAGGCTTGGGAGAGTCCGAATCCCTTGTCCAGAGTCACACACCAGGCTAGCCAGTGACAGAGCCACAGTGCTTCACAGCCAGGGCCATCTGGAAAAGCTTGACCTCCCACCATACTCCTAAACTTGTCTTCAGGTGCCTGGGGGTGCTAGGTAGGTCTCCTAAAGTTATATCTTGGAATAAAATAAAACTGCAGGAGAAGATGAAGGGGGGAATGTTGGGTCCGTTTTGTCTTCTGAAAGTATTCTTCAGTGGGAACAACACCATTCTCATCCTCATTAACCACGTACATTTTGAACACCGTCTACTTTGAGCCCAGTTCTTACAGTCATTGCAATGATTGTGAATGCCTCTGCTTGCTACAGGGACATTAATCGAGAGACAAAGAAGGCATCAATTCAAACTTCCTTGGACACCTTTTTTAAGAGACCTGGGCCATCCAAACCATCCCCCAAAGCCCTTCTAAATTCTAAGAAGGCAAGCAAAATTATTGTTAATAAAATGTTTAATGTTTATTATGGCTAGCCTATTAGTTTTAGGCCACATTTCTGGTGTGGTAGCATTCTGATTTTTGAGCGGTTTTTTTTGTTTGTTTGTTTGTTTGTTTGTTTGTTTTAAGCACTATTTACACATTTCATTGGGTTCCTGACTAAATCTGTGGGTAGTATATTTGGGGCCTTAAAGCACAATTATATTACTTTAAACAGTTCTAGAGTACTACAGTTACTTGGAATTTTGTTGTTGTTTATTTACTTTCACTTTGTTTTCTAGCATACTGTTTGGCATGTTTGAGTTATTCATAATGGGTTCTTAAGAAGTAGCCAAAAATTTCACAGATTCATTGGAGTTTCAGAAATAGGTGGAGGCCCTGTGTACTGTGACAGGAGGTGGAACTAGAGAAGGGGCTTGAGGCACCATAGAGTGTGAAAGATCAGGGGTTGTATGCATTTTTGTGCATCCATTCCTAGGGAATAATTTTGAAAAGCAAATGGCTCATTCCCTTGAGTGAAGAATTTTTAGACTTTGGGAAAGCTGCCTAAATTTACTTGTGGTCGTATCTTAGCTGTACAGAGACAACCTTTTTGTGAAGAGAAAAGAGTTCCCAGTGTGTCAGCTAGTTGTCTGGGGTGGTATTTCAACATTTTTTCCCCTCTTTGGCAGGAAGCCCTACCTGGGCTTCGGGAGGTCAGGACCTGCCCAGTAGGGAACCTAATCTGAAAGCCACACAACATAAAAGCAGCTCTCCCTATGATTAGAAGGGCTGGGGACCGCTTTCTTAAGACCTCAGGGGACTGACTTACATAAGCACATTATTTGATCCACAAAGTCTCGGATCACTGTACATTGGTGTTTGGAGGAGTGCATTTGCCTGTTGCCGTAACCCTGCTCTGTGTCCCTGCCTGGCTCTCAGTTCCCAAGGGCTGCTCAGTGAAAATAAAACAAGTGTGGGAACCTCTTCTTTGACCAGGAAGATGAAGATCCTGTAAGTGCAGGGGTCAGCAGCCCTTCCTCTACGGGGCCAGATAGATGTTTCAGGCTTTGTAGGCCATAGGGTCTGTCGCAGCTACTCAGCTTTGCTGTTATTCTAATACGAAAAAAGCTGTACATAGTACATAAACAAATGAAGTGGCTGTGTTAGAATAAAACTTATTTTACAGAAACAGGCAGTGGGCCAGGATGAGCCGGTCATCTTTTGCCAAGCCCTGCTTTAGGGTAAAGATTTTAGATTATTTTCTAACTCCCAGATCACTAAGATACCTCAAGTCCTGAAGACAAGGTTTTTTTCCATCTGCATTTCTTCCTGGGGCTTGTGAATGTTGAAATAGTTTTCCCAATAAAGCATCAAAGCCTTTGAACAGTGTTTTTTTTTTTTTTTTTTTTTTGCAGCTTACTTCATGCAGAGATCCTCTTAGTTTTGTTTTTGTTTTGTTATAGTACTACTTTCTCAGAGAATACCAAGCTTTTTCTCCTGATTCAGACCCTTAAAAGTGACATTTATGAAGGTACATGTCCTGTGCCCTCTGTGCTTATTGGCCCTATTCTAGAGGGCACTAGGCTACATACTACTTGATGTTTTATGTTTGCTTTTTAAGCACTTGGCCCTCTTCTCCTTCCTAAGAGGTTCTGCTGTTACTTCCTGCTGTTCTCTTCTGTTTGCCTGTAATATACTCCCTCTGCCCTCCCAGAGTCTCCCTTCACCTTTAGTCACAATTTGCAAAAGCTGGGATTGAAATACTGTTACACAGTTGTAATAGCAAATGAGTCCCTGAGTAAAATACATGGACATTTTCTTATCTACTTTGGCTACTCAGAAAACTTTCCTCGACCCAAGCTTTCAGATACCAACTATTTTATGTTTTGTACATTAGATAGATTGAACCAAAGTTCTAAACAAATGAGGTATTGCAACAAAATTTCAGGGTATGGTAGAATCAGAAGAAATTTATATCAGGAAGGTCTGGTAATGGTGTTGATCCTTTCCCCCCAAATTAAAAAAAGAGCATTGTTCTCTCCTTCAGAAGTTTCAACTCTTGAGTGCCCCTTCCCTTTCCCCAGCCTGTACTGACTCCTCTCTTTCTGGAGAATAACCATTACCAATAATTGTTATCATTTGCTTTATTATATGCTATTCTCTTGTGTTTCACATCTGTGTCTCTGAATAGAAATCACAAGTACTTCAAAATTGATGCATTGATTAATTGAATGGATTTGTTTTCCCCCATCCTGCCACCCCAGAGCATTGAAGACTGGACTTGATATCCAACAAGTTCTTTTGGCCATCTGATTACTTGAATGTTAAAACTTAGTTTTGAACCAAATTTATTAAAACTCTGATTTGTCTCATACTGTGAAAAGATCCGGTTTTAATGAATAGTTTTTCAAATTCGTTTTTCTTAAAATTACTAATGCTGCCAGAAAAAGACAGTTCTCTGAGAAGGTAGAGAAGGTAGATTGTAGAATCTAAAATCTAGTGGCGCATTATAAAGGTTGTGAAGGACTTGGGATGTTTTCCTGTGTATAAAGCTGAGTCAGTAGCAGCTAAATGAATACAGAGCCTAGAATCTTACCTCTTCGGGAGATGGGTTTTGTTGCTTATATTCCTTTGGTTTAGAAATTTTGTTTCTTAATCCTTTTCTTCAGAAAAAGTTGGAATATCTGAAAAGCCTGGATCTGTTTAACTGTGAGGTTACTAACCTGAATGACTACCGAGAGAGTGTCTTCAAGCTCCTGCCCCAGCTGACCTATCTGGATGGCTATGATCGAGAGGATCGGGAAGCCCCTGACTCAGATGCTGAGGTGGATGGTGTGGATGAAGAAGAGGAGGATGAAGGTAGGTGGGGGTAACATCCAGTGAACCTAATTTCTGCCCGCCAAAGGTCGTGATTAGCGGTTGAATGTTCTTGGTGTTGAGAACAATAATTACTTTCCATGTGTATAGGGAATTTATTTCCATTAAATTTGGAACTAGGACCTCTAATTTTAATAAGTTCTTGGGACATTGAAGCCTTCAAATGATTCAAAATAAAAATGATTTGTTAGCCTCGAATTTGGAGCCCTAACACATTGAAGTATTTGTGGTTTACAGTTTACTGAAAGGACCATCGTCTCCTGTCTTCCCTGCCTTGTTCGTTTCTTTTCTGGGTTACTGTCTGACTTACCCTTATAAACTCAGCTTTGTCAGCACTTCCAGACTGCATTTCCTGATGCTCATGAGCTAGGTTAGGTTCCTTGCGCATGCTAAAGCTCTTCCTTGCTTACCTCTTTCATAACCTGTCACTCTCTGCTACTCTTGTCCCTTTCAACTATGCTGTGATGATCTTGGGTAGAAACTATTTTTGTCCTCTTTATTCACAAGGCCTACCACTTCACAGATAGTAGGTACGTGTCCGTTGTATCCAAATGTAAATAAAATCGCTTTCCTGATGGTCTTGTGCTCTCCTTGCACCGTGACTCACTGACTCTGAGCCACTCAGGGTAAATAGTTTCTCACCTCCAGTGGCTTAGAGGAAGCAGAATGATCAGTTTTCACATAAGTCAGCATGAAGAAAAGTTACTGTCCTAGAATTCCTAATGTTGCTGCAATTGGTGGTATTACTGTATTTGAAGCATTATTTTAAATATCTTCTCTTTAAAGAGAAAAATACATAAAACAAATGGTCAAGAAAAATAAAGGAGAAAAACATCAGGCAGCTTGGGTGCAATTAATGGTGTAATATTCTGGTAGCATCTTTGCAGATTGACCGCAGATTGGAGACAAGGCAAACAAGGAGTGGATGTAGGATGGTAAAGCGGACACAGAATAGGACTTCTCACTTTGTTTATAACATCACTTGCTCCCTTCACTGAAGGTTCTCAGGTAGTCATGAAAACCCTCGTCATGCCTCTTGTCATCTAAGTTCACCTTAAAGTCGAGTGGCCACATGTGCAAGAGCCTGTAAGGAAGTTCCTTGGACGGTGGAGAGCAGCTCCTGAGAGCGAGTATCAGTCAAGCAACAAGTTTGAGCTTTTATGTGCCAGGGACTGTGGAATATAGTTTCGAAAGTAGAAAGGAGACATGGTTCCTGGCCTTGGTCTTTACAGTCTGCTGAGAAACGTTAAGTAATCCCAAGTGAGTAAAGCATGTGATAATGGAGGAGTATCAGGTGCTCGTGTGAGAGCGTATGAGCCAGGATTAGGAGGTCTGGCGAGTTTGTCTTAGGAAGTGATGTTTAACTGAGACCCAAAGGTTTGAATCGTGTTAGCCAAGCGGAGAAGAAAGGGAAGAGCCTGCAGAGACTAGGAAGCTGGCCAGCGCAGCAGGCTCTAGAACCAGGAGCGGTAAGAACTGCTAGCCTCCAGGCCTGCACCAGCTGGAGTAGAGACACAGGTTGCAGGTGCCTCTCAGCCTGCCTCTTGTTCCCCACCCATGCTGACCCTCCCATTATAGGCTTATGAGCGTTTCTCAGGTTCCTCATCTGCCTCTGGTTTTGTGGTGGTACCCTTACCACAGAGAAGGAGCTCAGTGTTAATTATTTGGGGAAGGTGTGTGATAACTTTTTGCTGTGGAAAATTCTAGACATAGACAAAGATAGAAATAACAGTAAAACTAACTTTCACGTTCCCATCACTGAGCTTCAACAATTACTGGTTCATGGCTGATCTTATGTTATACGTTTACATCCCAAACTACTTCCCTCTCCCTTATTTTGAAGCAGATCATAGGAATTCTGTCCTTTCATCAGTAGCTGTTGTAGTATACAGCTAGTCCATCAGGACTCCTGGCCTCCAGATGTGAGGGGACTGATGGATAAAGGTTACAGCTCCCTGGGAGAAAGGGGGCAAGTGTGGTACGTGGGTTTCCCAGACACTGGTGTAGCCCAGTGTTTGTCTCATAGACCGACCTAAAGTGCCCTAGCACCTTAGTACGCGTGCCTGGTGGGCCATCGAGGGGATTTAATGAACTCCTTTGGACTGTTTCAGAAGGAGAAGATGAAGAAGATGAGGAGGATGAGGATGGTGAGGAGGAAGAGTTTGATGATGAAGAGGATGAAGATGAAGACGAAGATGTAGAAGGAGAAGAAGATGAAGACGAAGTCAGTGGGGAGGTTGGTGTAACTGTTTGCTGCTCTGTTTCCTATTTGTAGCTAAAAATGAGGTCTTTTTTGCTGCTGTTGTTAAGAAAAGAAAGAAAATGGGCTTCTGATGAAAGTAGTAAACTTGTAAATAGACCAATAATGACATGATTGATAGAATTCTTTTCCTCCCCTTTTTAGTAAATACTAAGCAGAATGCTTACAGAATGCAAATTAGACACAGTGCTTGGCTGTGTGGGATAAGTTTTGACCCTTTAACTTAGGAAGTAATGAATGTCCTTTCCATAGGGTGAGAAAGCGAAGTGTTGTGAGCTGATAGTATGTCCATCCCTTGGTTGTGTTGAAGGGAAGGATATGTTTACCAAGTCTGAACTTGTTCTTGTATGTTCAGCTTAATTCAGTAAATACATGTAATGCCTGTTGTTTTAAAGACGTGGGGATGCAAAGTTAAGCAAGAATGTGTTCCTGTCTTGAAAGGTCCTGTCTTGAAAGTTGTCTAGTTTATGGGACACCCAGTAATAGAACACCTCTGAGGAGCTGAATGCCACAGAAGGACAGGAGAAAGGAGTGACTTGACTTTGATAGACCTCAAGGAAGTTATGAAAACAGAGAAAATGGGATGTCATCAGAATGCACGTTGCTTTGTAGTACAAAAAAAAGAAAGGCTGGGCAATTTGTGTAATCTCATAGGTATTTAATGAAATTAAATTCCTAAAAGAAGCTTTTTATGGGGATGAGCATATAAAAATTCTCTTCTGAAATTCAGGGTTCTAAAATCATTTTTTGAATTATTCATTATAAATTGTATACTAATTAAACACATCTGGCAAATTAAATGCTTCTGAGAAGCAGTTTTATTTATTATTTTTATTTTTTAAAGATTTTATTTATTTGGCAGGGAGAGACACAGTGAGAGTGAACACAGCAAGGGGAGTGGGAGAGGGAGAAGCAGGCTTCCAGCAGGGAGCCGGATGTGGGGCTTGATCCCAGGACCCTGGGATCATGACTAGAGCTGAAGGCAGATGCTTAATGACTGAGCCACACAGGTGCCCCTAAAAAGCAGTTTGTTTTTTTTGTTTGTTTGTTTTTCTATTTTATATAACTAGGGTAAATCCTTCTAATATAAATGAAAAGGGGGTTATACTTAATACAAATGAAAATAAAGCAAATTCTCAAAAGACAAAGTCTTTCAGCTAATATTTGAAACCTTAAGACTGAATTAGCTCTTCAGGGGAATGAATATAGAAAGGAATGTAGAATCAAAACAGCCATAGGAATACTTGTAGGAAAAAGTGGATTGCTGGGTTTCCTTAGCAGAGATTTAGCAATGCTGTGCAGATTAGGAAAAAGTGGATCCACTAAATATGATCATACACTATTTATCAGACCTGTAGAATGGAAATCCAGGAAAATGAACCAATGCTTGGATCACAGACAGTTCTTTTTCTCTCTATATATTTATTTATATCTACTTATATGGTGTGTATGTATATCTATACATAATTTATGTGGGCATGTGTGTGTGCGTGTTCATATGTGTATATATGCTTGTTTATATATGTATGAAATTAGAGTCAACAAATAGGAAAGTAATGAAGAAAAGATGTAAGACCCCTGTAAGAATAAGTGACTTTAGGGGGCGCCTGGGTGGCTCAGTGGGGTAAAGCCTCTGCCTTCGGCTCAGGTCATGATCCCAGGGTCCTGGGATCGAGCCCCGCATCGGGCTCTCTGCTCGGCAGGAAGCCTGCATTCCCCCCTCTCTCTCTGCCTGCCTCTCTGCCTACTTGTGATCTCTGTCTGTCAAATAAATAAATAAAATCTAAAAAATTAAAAAAAAAAAAAAAAGAATAGGTGACTTTAGAAGGACAGGAAGCTCAGTATTACACCAGAAGTCAGATTAAAGAAGGTTAATATAGAAAAAGAAAGCAGCAAGTCTGACACCACAAATTCTCTTAGTTCCATTTTGCTTTCTTATGCAGTGGGGAGGACAAATGGAATTATATTTGAAAAAGGCAACAAAGTAAAAAGTTAAGATCCTAAAAAGCAGTTTATAAAGAAAATTTTAGTTTAAGCTTATTCACAAAAATGAACAGATTTCAGGACATTCAAGTAGATAAAGATAATATTAAAAGGTTTTCTCCTTGATGAATTATTACATTTATTGGCAAATTATCTTTCTGTACTTCTAAGTTTGCAGATTAATCCAATAGCATTCGCTATTTACTCGTCTTTAGGAAGAAGAATTTGGACATGATGGAGAAGTTGATGAAGATGAAGACGACGAGGATGAAGATGAAGATGAAGGTGGGTGTTACGCGTGCACGTAGGTCCTCCTCAGTTAAAAATTCACGGGGAAATGGCCATTAATTTTGAATTTGAAACTAAAGAGAGAACAAAATAAGACTCCCTCGGCCTGGGTAGCCTTCACAGGTGCTTGTACAGCGCTGTCGGGGCGCCTGGGCTCAGGCGGTAGCGGGTGTGTGCAGACAGGAGGCTGCCCTTGGCTGGTGCCTGGAGTGTGTCCTACCCACCCCAGTGCTGGGATTACTGCCACACCTGACACTGCTGGTTTGGGAAGTCTTTCACTAGTTTTAATAACTGGATCGTAACTTTTGCAAAATATAAATATAGCATCTTTCCAACTTTATTACTATTACTTCTTTTCCTTACCACAACCAAAACCAATGAAACAGCTATTTATTTGTTAATTGTTGGAAATACAGATTCTCACACCTGTGTGAGTTTCAGAGTACCAGATTGTTTGCTCTGCTTTCCATTGGTTTGTGCTTTCTCAGCATCTGCTGTCTGTGCCAGCCACTGTACTAAACTTAACCCTGAGTGCAACGGTAGGTAGGGCTCAGTACCGCCCTTAGGGAGCTTTTCGGAACAGCATGCGTGTTTAGGTAATTTCGTTGATACAGCCTCGAATTTTTACTGGTTGGAAAAAAACAGGATGATGTGTAGGTATTCTTAGATCCTCAAGAATGAATACCAGATACCCGAGGATTCTAAGAAATACCTTTTGAGTTAAACACTCGGTTGCTACAATGTGAGTCAACTTAAAGACAGCACATTAAAATGGAGAAAACTGGGTTAACTTCGCTGTCATTTGATGTTGCTGGGCATGTTGCCCTTCTTAATTCAGTATTTGCTAGTTGCGCTTTTTCGTTAATACCCTTAAAATCAGCAACCTACCAGTCCGTTCAAGCTTACAGGTTTTAAATCTCCCAACTGTCAAAAGTTCATTGTTAACCTCCATTAGCAATAACATAGGCAAATACTTTTCCGATTGTCTCAAAGTGAATTTTTGTTATTGTGCAGAAGAGGAAGAAAGTGGGAAAGGTGAAAAGAGGAAGAGAGAAACAGACGATGAAGGAGAAGATGATTAAGACCCCAAAAAACTTGCAAAGAAAGAACTGTTCAGTATTGGTTGGACTGCTCATATGGATTTGGTAGCTGTTTAAAAAAAAAAAAAAAAAAAAAAAAAGGTAGCTGTGATACAAACCCCAGGACACCCACCCACCCAAAGAGCCAAAGAATAGTTCCTGTGACATTCCACCTTCTTCATTTAGCCCCTCTTGGAAATTCACCATCAAGCTTGGGGTCTTCACCCCAACAAAATTGTAAGCGTTGTTAGGTTTTCATGTCAGACTTGCTGTAGCGCGGGGAGCTGTGATTGGTGAGCCGGCCGTCTGTGGCTACCAGTTGCACCAAGACTGTAACAGCATTTTTACTTTCTGTACAACAAAGAAGCTTTGTAAATAAAATCTTAACATTTTGGGTCTGTTTTTTCATGCTTTTCTTTTCAATGAAATTTTTTTACATTAGGACATTTTATGTGTCAACTGCCAAAAAAGTATTTTTAAGAATTTAAGTGAAATAAACACGTTCCTCTTTGGTAAAGTCTAGTTGTATGCTTACATTTTTAAATTAGACTAATTGTAAGCACATGTTAAAACACTAAAGAACTGGTGTCTCTGGGATTTTTATGTTAATGGTTGTTGAGAGGAAATGCATACAGGGGTCTTTGGACACTTAAATCTGATTCTCCTCATTCCTCTACTGTGGGAGTAGGCCCCCCCACCACCTTAAACAATGTTTGAAATTCAGTGCTCTGGAGCCCTTGAAAGCCAATAAAAACTGTTAGATTCAAGTAATAGGTGAATTAAGAAGAAAAGGATAATATGAAGGAAAAGCCTTACCCTGGGTTATGGGAGATCCTAATTCTAATTCTGCCTCTGTTTCTGATTTCCTGTGTGACCTTGCGTTGACCTCTAGATCACCTCCTGGTCTGTAAAATTGAGGGGGTGTGACCAAATGGCTTCTGAAGTCTCTTGTAGCACTGATGGTCTGTGACCCTCACTGACAGGAAGGTCTGAAAAAAAAAATGGGCTTTGCATCAAGGCTGAAACATGTAGGGTTTGACTGACAAGTGAACAGAGTATGTTCACTTTGTTATCAAGACAGGCGTGCTAAGGAGGAATGACATGTGAAAAGCCTTGCCAAGGAAGAGGGTGGGCACTGCCCAAGGTCAGCTCGGCTTTTCCAGAAGATGGAAATTTTCTCTATTAAAGGGATTTGGGGGAGGGGTAAAATGTTCTGCAGTCTGTGTTCAGTGGCTCAGCTGCTTAAAAGATGCATGACTTTATTGTCAATATTTTTTGTGGTAGGAGATTGAGGATTGTTTTAGTAAATCTTAGTCTATAAGCCACCGGAATGAGAAGGGTTTTTATGCATAAAATTAGTGCTAAAGATTGGGATCTAATTTGAATTCATATCTAGAAAAAGTTATGTAGTGTTAATGGCACCCCCAGATCATGTACTTAAAAATTGAAGTCTTGAGACTTTAAAGTGGAATTTGCTTTTTGCAAAGGAAATTCCAAAAAAATGAGGTTTCTGGTTTAATGGGTACTGTGTTTTCCTCGGGCATAATGCCTTTGCCATTGCAAATCTTCAATACGTTATGAAGCAGTTTTCTTCTGTAACTGGCTTTTGCATATATTTCCAAATACCAAACAGTGACTTTGGATGATTGCTTTCCTGCTTTTTCATGTTTACAGAACTTTCCAGTAGCGACCATGCACGTAGGCTGGGCCAGGCTCCTTGGCTGGACAAGAAGGAGAGGGCTGGGATGGAGATAAGCCATCTGTTAGGTGCTCACAGTTAGTTAACTAGTGGGAAAGAGAAGACAGGCCGGAATGCTATCTTACTAGGACCTGGAACTAGAGGTCCAGTAAGTGTTAGGGGAATTCAGAGTTTGCGGATTGGGGATGACTCCTAGAAAGTAGATGCTGCCAGTGCAGGTTTAGAAATGAAATAGGGTTTAGAATAGGAATAGGAGGGAAGAGCACGACTGATCTGGGGTCTGAGGTGGGCAACTGCTTGAATACATGTAGATTCAAAAAGGCAAGTTTGCCTGGAGGATGGGAATTGTGGGAATGGCCCCTGAGACTGGTGCAGTAATTTGGGGACCTTCTAGAGAGACTTTGAAGGTCAAACCTTTCTTGGGCAGTCATTTTGTAAAATGTCACTTTAACCTACTACATGTAGCCCATGAGGATGTCTAGGAAATTATCAAGCCAGGTTTTCATTTCTATCCTGTTTTTCTTTTCCTTTTTTTTCTTGTTTTTCTTTTTTAATGGGGCTTTCCGAAAGTCTCATGTGCTGACCTCTAGTAGGGCCTTGAGGCTCTGCCGCTCTTGACTAAAGACTATTTTTAAATTCATGAGAAGCAAGATTTTTGGTGATGAGGTCACAGAGTGGACCATATTTCTGGAGTTGTCTCCCGTCTGAAGGAGACCCTCATTGAGTGGGTTTGCTTCCAGCTTTTGTATCGAATATCTGAGTTACAAAGGTACCATCTAAGCTGGGTGGGAGGCATGTTGGGCTGGATGGCTGGTGTCTGAGGGGGTGTCTCTTCCACACATAGGCCCTCCAGCCAGAGCAGCTGCTCTCTTTGTGTGATAATGGTGGAATGTCATGATTGCATCTGAAGCACTTATCCTTTAAAATAGTTAATATTTGGGGGGCACCTGGGTGGCCCAGTGGGTTGGGCCGCTGCCTTCGGCTCGGGTCGTGATCTCGGGGTCCTGGGATCCAGTCCCGCATCAGGCTCTCTGCTCAGCGGGGAGCCTGCTTCCCTCTCTCTCCGTCTACTTGTGATTTCTCTCTGTCAAATAAATTTAAAAAAAAAAATTTTTTTTAATAGTTAATATTTGGGGTGTCTGGGTGGCTCAGTGGATTAAGCCTCAGCCTTTGGCTCCGGTCATGATCTCAGGGTCCTGGGATCGAGCCCCACATTGGGCTCTCTGCTCAGCGGGGAGCCTGCTTCCCCACTCTCTCTGCCTGTCTCTCTGCCTACTTGTGATCTCTGTCAAATAAATCTTTTTAAAAAAGTTAATATTTATTATTTATATATAATACATATATATAATTAATATATCACATATAATATATAATATAATTTATATATTTATACACAAATATATTACTTAAATATTTAACTATTAATATTTAATATTTGAAAATACAAGAGAACCAGTACTTATTGCAAAGATGGGTAAACTGAGGCACAGGAGAGGGTGAGTTGGGGACTGGCCCAAGGTTTCCTGGTGAGGTGAAAGAACCTGGCCTAGGAATCACATGGCCGTGTTTTCAACTTGGTGCCCTTACCTTCATTTACACATTCTGCTCTAGTAACCCAAGCCCAGTAATGCTGGCCATTTCTTTTTCTTTTTTTTTTTTTTTTTAAAGATTTTATTTATTTACTTGGCAGAGAGATGACAAGCAGGCAGAGAGGCAGGCAGAGAGAGAGGAGGAAGCAGGCTCCCTGCTGAGCAGAGAGCCCGATGTGGGGCTCGATCCCAGGACCCTGAGATCATGACCTGAGCCGAAGGCGGTGGCTTAACCCACTGAGCCACCCAGGCGCCCCAATGCTGGCCATTTCTGATGGGAATGCAGACCATCTTGTGTGGGATGCTAGCCTCCGCCCCCATCACCACCCTGGGACTCCTGACTAGTGCTTGCATGAAGGTAGTGACAGCAGACTCCATGTTTCTATTCTGGCATTCCTACTTGGGTTCTACTGCCCTACCCCCAGAGAAAGGTGAGACAGAACCACGAAAGTAGTTCCACCCTTAGGCTATGACCTTCCCATTTCTCCAGCCCTGTCAAGTGGTGCTGACATCAATTTTAATGAGGCGGATGATACGCTGTGTTGACAGTTTAAGAAGGGGTCAAGTTACCAGCTGACTTAGACTTAAGCTGAGGTCGGCCAGACAGTTGCTCTGCAGGAAAACCACCAAGATTGCAGCAAGTGTAGAAATTGTTCCCAGAGCCAATTAGGTCAGTCTCATAATCTCTGACCAAGTATCTTATAACTTGTTCCAGAGGTGTTAGGGCATATAGAGGAAAAGTTACCCTTGGAGTTACTCTGTCTGATGAAAGGAACTTCACCCCAGTCAGGAGGGGCTTGTGAGGGGGCTGGGTGTTCATTATGGCCCAGCTCTGCCTCAGCCCTGGGGAGACAGGAGTGGAGTGTAGTGAGGAAGGCCTTGGAATCCAGAGATCTGTTTCAGCCCCAGCCTGGCCACTGACTGGTATTTGACTCCCCCTCCCCTCACACTTCCCTTTAGTGAGTGTCCAGTTCCTCAACGGAAAAGATGGGGCCCGAGCTTACAGCTCTGTTCCGGCTCTACAGTTCTGATTGGGGTACACTCCACATTCTATTCAGCAGTGCGGATGCTAGTCAGTAACTTGTGCTTTACTCCCAGTTACCCTAGAGCCCTTGCGCGGAGTAGGTAAGGGTTTGTTTGGGCTGATGGAAAAGGTCAGCTATGTTTTAGGCTGATGAGGTAACAGGGATATGCCAGCAGCAGGACACCAGTGAGGAGACTGTTAACAGTTACCCAGGCAAGGCCGGATGAGGACTGCCAACCCCAGGACTGTCTGTGAGTGAGGTGTCTTCCAAAAACTGCTATAGGAGTATGAGTAAACTGTCCTGTTAGACCAGCGCGGGTTCTGTGTATCTGCCACTAGAGGGCACTACAGCTTCCGGTCAGAGAGAGCAAATAGATGGCCATTTTTTGAGAAAGGTTCTTTCTAGCCCCTGTGAAAAAATACACTGTAACCCCCATTTTACAGATGTGGAAACTGAAAGGATTTGAGGTGAAGTGCCCTACCCAAAGTCACGTGGCCTGTAAATAGCCAGCCCTGCTGGGATTCTAATTCCAGCTCTTCCAAATCCAAAGCTTGTACTCTTGTGAATGCACCTCTTCAGGGCCGTCTGATGAGCAGGTGGGCATGTTTCTTCCCAGGCTGGGAGCAAAGTAAAGGCTGGATGACCAGACCCTGTTGGTTTGGAGGTTCAGGACAAAAAAGCTGAAGTTTTCAGAGTTGAAACCATGAAATGCTTTGAGGGACTGGCAAACAGCCTGCTGTAAATGCGGACAGTCACCGTTACTAATGATTTCACATTGTGGCACGCAGCCCTGACATACACCTCCTTGGCAAACTTGGAAAAGAGCCTTTGCTTTTTGGAATTCTGATTTCCCATTTGTAAATTGGAAGTGCCTTGCTCCTTCCCTCTGCTGAGTGTGAAAGTGCTGGACGCCCATGAGGGAAAATCCTGAGAAGAGCTGGGGACAGACTATGCCGATGGCCTCTTTTGGTGGCAGACTAAGCTAAGCACTCATGAGCCCAGGGTTTTACACAGCTGTGCACCCGCAAGTGATGTAGGTGAGAAGCGGGCATCTTATCAGTGCAGTTGGACTGGCACCGGGGGACTCTGGGAGTGGCTGGCAGGACCTTGAAGAAACTTGAGAAGTCCACAGGACCCCAGCCAGCCCCTGGGGTTGGGAACTCCTGTCAGGCCCTTGCCTTTGTCCATTCCAGTGACTGGGGCTCTTCTGCCTTCTGTCTGGTTGGCCCTTGGGTTCCCCTCCTTCTGGGACATCAGCCAGTTGTTTCCCCGCTTCTGTAGCCACCCCGAGCCCTCCACAGCTACCGGCCCAAATCCTACCTACGGCCACCCTGCCAAGCTCAGGCCTGAGCACCTCCAGCCTGACCCGTTTTGAGCCCCACTTGTGACAAAAGAAATGCTGGACCCAGTGTGTCCCTGGCACACTACAATTTGGCTCTTTACATCTGTTTTCTTGCTCAAGGGAGGCAGTGTAAAGATTCTGACCCCATCTTTCATATGAGGGGATTGAGGCTCAGGTGGATTATTGGAAGAGCCCAGAGTACAGAGCAAGGCCAACTTCACTGCCCACTTTGTGCTATTCCCAGAGACAAGACGAGGGTGAGAGCTGACTGAGGGTGATGGGTCTACTGGACTTGGGAGAAGCTCGTCTCTGAGAGTCCCTCATGTTGGATGGGAATTCCTGAAACCCAGAGCTCTCCACAGTACAGGTGTTTCAGTAGGTGGCAGGTAGAAAAAGAAGACGTAAAGCTGAGGAAATCCAAGTTCCCACACATGGGCCATCTGAGACTGACCCTTCAGTGTCCCACCTGAGATCTGTCATCTCTACGCTTGCTCATGGGATGTCCCCACAGCCTGGCCCTCCTCATGCAACTCAGGAACTTCCAATGACCTTCCTGACCTGCAGATACACACACAAAACCTCTTCACCTTCCTAGCCTTTCTCCCTGCCCCTTAACCCCCACTTAGCCAACTGGCCCAGCCATCCACACATTCCTGCATGTTTCACTTTGACTTTGTTCATTCTCACTTGACTTTGTTCACCTATCTGTATGATCAAAACCATCTTCAAGAACCAACATAGAGGGCGCCTGGATGGCTCAGTGGGTTAAGCCGCTGCCTTTGGCTCGGGTCATGATCTCAGGGTCCTGGGATCGAGTCCTGCATCGGGCTCTCTGCTCAGCAGGGAGCCTGCTTCCCTGTCTCTCTCTCTGCCTGCCTCTCCGTCTACTTGTGATTTCTCTCTGTCAAATAAATAAATAAAAAATCTTAAAAAAAAAAAAAAAAGAACCAACATAGAGCTATTAGCTTCCCAAATGGCCTGGCAGGCAGTCCTCCCTCCCTGGGGTCCTCTTTGATGACCTCGATGACTTGCTCTCACCCTCTCAGCCCTGGCTGCTCTGCTCCCTGTCTCACCTGCCCTGTGAACAGTGGGCGCTCGGGCCAGGTATCTGCTTCCCTCTGCTATGCCTCACACGCTAGCAGTCTGTGCACACTGCCTCAGTGACCAAGTGTATGAGTGTCCTGGCATTGCCATGACAAAATACCCACAAACTGGATGGCCCAAACAAATTTCTCGTCTCACGGTTCTGGGGGCTAGAAATCCCAAATCAGAGTGTCAGGGTTGGTTCCTCCGAGGGCTGTGAGGGAAGGATTGGGTGTAGGCCTCTCTACTTGGCCTGTAGATGCCATCTCAGATCATGATCATGATTGGGTCATGATCCCAGGACCGATCCAGCCCCGCAGTGTGTTCTCTGCTCAGCAGGGAGCCTGCTTCCTCCTCTCTCTCTGCCTGCCTCTCTGCCTACTTGTGATCTCTGTCTGTCAAATAAATAAATAAAATCTTAAAAAAAAAAAAAGGATGCTAGTCACCTTGGATTAGGGCCCACCCTAATGGCTTCATCTTAACTCATTGCATTTGCAGAGACCCCTATTTCCAAACAAGGTTGTGTTCTGAGGTGCTGGATGTTAGGACTTCAACACGCATTTGGTGGTGGTGGTGGGGCACAATTCAACTCATATACCAAGTGAGTGATTTGTGAAAACCTCTGGGCAGAGAATGGCTGTCAGGTGCTTTTTCACCCCCCAAGCCCCCTGGCTGGGTGTTTGGACAGACAGCAATGTGATTAAAAGGAGGACCTGGGTATTCTGTTTTTGAGAGCAGAGTCAAATCCTGATTTGCCTCCCATCCACTTTGTGTTCCTGAGTAAGTTACCTCAAACTACATTTCTCTCTCAGACTATTAATTCACATTAATTGCCTTACTCCCCTTCAAACCCTACCACAAAAATGAGTATAATTTGAGGACCAAAGAGCCAGAGAGTTGGCAGAGAAATACAAATCAATACAAGGAAGTCTGGAAACCCCAAAATCAGAACCCACCAATCTAGAGCTGACAAAAGTTCTGTATCTCCAGACAGCCAGGAAATCTCCAAACTGCAGGGAAATCCAGACTCCCTAAACTAGAAGAAACCAGATCTCTTCCAGTTGAATCCCTTTACTAATCCTGGAGCCCCACCAGCAACATGCCTCCCTGACTTCCCTTGGATACCTCAGTGATGGGGAGCTCACTCTTTATAAGGTAGTGTATTCCAACTTAGAAAAACAAAGTTCTTTAGAATAGTAAGGCAGCTTTATCTTCTATGATTATTGCTAGTTAGGTAAATAATCTTTTTAAAAAGCTCTTATCCAATTTTCTATAACATTCTTGGGTCTAATTTTGCCCCACAGAGCAACAGAGGGGGGAAAAAACCCCAATTCAGCTTTTTAAATGGAGTCCTCTGGATATTTGACGATAATCCATCATTCTCCCCAAATCCCAGCCTGTCTTCGTCAAAATTTATCTCAATTGAATGTTTTATTTTTTAAGATTTATCTACTTGAGAGAGTACATGCACAAGTGTGGGAGCAAGAGAAATGTGGACGAGAGGGAGAGTCAAGCAGACTCCATGCTGAGTGCAGGGCTTGATCTCATGACCCCAAGATCATGATCAGCCAAAATCAGACCAGACACTCAACTGATTGAGCTACCCAGGTGCCTCTCTCAGTTGAATGTCCTTGAAAGATATAGTGAATAAATACTCATGAGGAGATTCCAATGTCAGGTTCATTCACGTTGTAGTATGCATTAGTACTTCATTCCTTTTTATTGCCATACTATTCTGTTGTATGGCTGTAATACATTTTCTTCATGTAGACATGCTTTCATCTCTCTCGGGTATATACGGGGAGTGGAATTGCTGGTGCAATTGTTTATGTTTAACCTTTTGATGTTTTGTTTTTAAGATTTTATTTATTTGACAGAGATCACAAGTAGGCAGAGAGACAGGCAGATAGAGAGGTTGGAAGCAGGCTCCCTGCTGAGCAGAGAGCCCGATGTGGGGCTCAATCCCAGGACCCTGAGACCATGACCTGAGCCGAAGGCAGAGGCTTAACCCACCCGAGCCACCCATGTGCCCCTATGTTTAGCCTTTTGAGAAACTGTTTTCCAAAGCAGCTGCACGATTTTACAGTGTATGAGGGTACCAATGTCGACACGTCCTTGTTTTTACCTCTCTGATTCTAGATATCCTCATGAATGTGAGGTGGAATCTCATTGTGGTTTTGATTTGCATTTTCCTGATGGCTAAGGATGTTGAGCATCTTTCCATGTGCTTATTGGCTGGAATATTATAGTTCAACCATGTCCAGATTAGTTTGGTTGGCAGTATCACATGGTTGAGACAGGGGTTGCTGTGGGGTGTTCTGAGCCACTGAGGCTGTGTTTAGAAATGGTGGGGGAACTGAGCAGACAACCAGGGAGAGAACTCAGTCTGGGCTGGTGATGAATGTCTGGGAGCTGCCCATGAGGGCAGAGGAGATCTTGACGCCCTGCGAATAGATGAGATTGCCAGCATTTCTAAGTGTGAGAGGAGAAGAAGTTAAGTTCTGAAAGCTTTGGGGACTCTTGGAAGTTAAAGGTGAGAAGGTGAGAAGAGCAGGTAAAGATACATCATAGAGGCCCACTCTCCTGATTGGGGTGTGGGGTGGGGCACAACTTGTCAAAGTGGGAAGGAGGTGCGGCAGACGAGAGCCATGGAGCATCAGGATGGGGTCTGAGGGTAGGCAATGTCCCAGCAGGCCACAGGCAGTGGGAAACAGACCTGCCAGGGTTTAGGAATGAGACCTGTCCCTAAGTCACCAGGCAGGACAAGAATCCAGAAAGGTCTCACACGCGTTTCTTGTGCAGTCCTCACTACTGCCCTCTGGTGGTGGCTGCCAGTCTGCCACAGGAAGTTGAGAAGTTCCTCCCCAGGGACAGAGCTGGTAGTGAAACCCAGGCCTGACTTATTCCAAACCCTGTGCTTTTTCAAGGACGCTGTGCTGTCTCAGCATCATGTGGTGACCCCACACGAGAAGAGATTATTTCATTTGGAAGGATTTTGGGGTGGGGGGGGGCGATTCAGCTTAAATGTCCACTCTTCAGAAAGATTCTTCCCGACTACCCATGAAAAGGAGCTCCTCTTATTAGTCTCAACACAGCACTCAATTTGCTTTCTATCATTCCCCTTATTATTATAATTCATGATTTTATATTGTGAAATAAAGAAAACCTCAGGCCCCAAATGGTATCACTTAGACCCAGTTCCCAAACTGGGGCTTAATATCCAATCTAATTGCAGTTGCCACCTCCCCCAGAAATGTGGCCTGAACAGGTCACTCAGGAAATTTTTCTTTCCATTAGAGCCGGTGACTCTCATCTGGGTCCTCTCCATCTCTCAAGGAAAGACGACGGAATCTGCAGGATAGGATACCTCATCTTTTTCGCTAGCAAACAGCCTCATCTGGAACAATCCTTTTCTTTTGCTAATAGCTTTTTTGTCCTCACCCCCTGTATATAAAAACCTTCCATTTTGTACAGTTCTTCCGAGTGCCTCTCTTCTTGCTAGATGGGGTGCTGCTCAATTCATAAGTCATTTAATAAAAGCCACTTAGATTTTCCCACTTACTTGGTTGAACCATGTTATTTAACAATATTAGCGTGTGGGGCACCTGGATGACTCAGTGGGTTAAGCCTCTGCCTTCAGCTCAGGTCATGGTCTCAGGGTCCTGGGATCGAGCCCCGCATCTGGCTCTCTGCTCAGCAGGAAGCCTGCTTCCCTCTTTCTCTCTGCCTGCCTCTCTGCCTACTTGTGATCTCTCTATCAAATAAATAAATAAAATCTTAAAAAAAATATTAGTGTGGGGCTTATAGTTTATTGTAAACTACAGGTTACAGAGAAAGACCATACTCTTTCATTCCCCATTTTATTCCTGGTGCCTGGTGAGGTGCCTGGCACACAGTAGGCACTCGGGAATTATTTGTTGGATTATTTGTTGGATGAGTGAAGTCGCATTTAAAAAACGGAGGCTGGCATGTTGTGCGCAGAGGTCAAAATCCTCTGAGGGAGTCCGTGGGAGTTGCCTTTCACCTTCCAGAGCACCCCGGGTGTGCTGGTGGGCTTACGTTCTCAGGGACAGTATAAAAATGATGTTCACG
This sequence comes from Mustela nivalis, assembly GCF_964662115.1. Taxonomy (NCBI): domain Eukaryota; kingdom Metazoa; phylum Chordata; class Mammalia; order Carnivora; family Mustelidae; genus Mustela; species Mustela nivalis. Next base: position 61,463,528 of record NC_139032.1, read on the forward strand.
TTACAGGGACGAGGCCCAAGGTTGAGGAAGCAGGAAGTAGGTGTGGGTGAGGGTGTTGACTAGTAAGGGTGCCTATAAATGGAACAACTGAGAAACTCGGGAGAATCAGACAGCTTGGCCCCTTAACCCTAGGGCAGGTCCTTGGCAGTTTGGGTTGGGAAACTTGGGTGGATCAACAATTCACTTCTTCCTCAGAGGAACTTTCCAGAAAGCTGACTTTAAGAGCAACTCAGGCAACAGTCATGTTTGCCTAAGGGACTGAATGTGGCCTGAGTAAACACATGAAGTCAATTATGTCTCAGTATTCAGTCATCTTTCCTATTCTGCACTTGTACATTGAGCAAATATTTACTGGCCCCTATTAAGTGCTAAGTTCAGTGCTTGGTGCTAGGGATACAGTAGGAAACAGTCCAGGTCTGTTCTCAAGGAGCTCCTGGCCCTGAAGGACACTTACAGTACATGTGGTATGGTCTGTCTGGTTCACCATGGTATCCCTAAAGCTTTGCCCTGGGTTTAGTGATGAGTAGGTGATCTAGATGGTTCCTGACCCAAAGAAGTTCACAGCCTAGAGGGAAGACGGAGGAGACAAGGGTCAGTTACCATAAAAGGTAATACATGGGCAAGTAAGAATCTTAAGGGAGCCCAGAGAAGATCCTTGGGGAGATCAGAGAAGGTTCTGAGAGGAAGTGACTTCTATACTGATGGGCCAGAAGGTGGTCAGACATGGCTCTGTATGGTGGAGGTGGAGGAGTGGGAAGCCTACAGACTCGGGCAACAGCTTATATGTCAAGTTCTGGAGGTGAAAGACCATGATCCCTCAGGACAACTCAGAATAGTTCAGTGAAACTAGAGCCCAGAATAGCAAAAGATTAGGTAGGAGTCCCAGGTCATAGGAAGCTTTCTAGGAACCAACTTAAGGAAGGGCTTAGCATAGTAGGTCTGACCGCAGGGGCCTCAGACTTGAGGGGTTTCAGGTCCGAGAACTGGGTCTCCATCCTCTCTCCACCTAGGTCCCCATGACCCAGCACTCTGGGTTACCCTAGTTTCTCCAAAACTAAGTTCTTCCAATAACAGGGGGAAAGAAAAGAAAAGAAAAGAAAAAATCCCAGTTGGTTTTGTTTTTAAGACCTTCCCACGTTCTGTCATCCATTTCTACATACTGAGCACGGCTTCATTATCCAAGCAGAAAAAGCAACAGAAAGCACTGGAAACTGGCTTTTAAAAAAGGAACGAGCATGAAATGAAAATAGTGTCTTTTCCTCCTTTCTGTAGTAATATACAGCATTACCTTAATTTACTGAAAGCTTTTATTTTATTTTTATTTTTTTTTTAAAGATTTTATTTATTTACTTGAGAGAGAGACAGTGAGAGCATGAACGAGGAGAAGGTCAGAGAGAGAAGCAGACTCCCCATGGAGCTGGGAGTCCGATGCGGGACTCAATCCCGGGACTCCAGGATCATGACCTGAGCCGAAGGCAGTCGTCCAACCAACTGAGCCACCCAGGCGTCCCCTGAAAGCTTTTATTTAATCACAAATAACATCAGCATAACTTGCTTTTGTGGGATGGTTTTATTTTAATTTATTTTATTTTAATTAATTAGTAAGATTTTATTTATTTAATTTAGAGAGAGTGAATGCAAGCAAGGGGGTAGGGATGGTTTAGGGGGCAGAAGGAGAATCTCAAGCAGACTGTGCACTGAGCCTGACAGGGCTCAGTTTGGCAACCTCAAGATCATGACCTGAGCCGAAATCAACCAACTTGAGCCAGCCAGGTGATTGTATTTTTCCAAGATCATGACCTCAGCTGAAATCAAGAGTCGGATGCTTAACCAGCTGAGCCAGCCAGGTGATTGTATTTTTAAATGTGATTTCTCCTTTTTTGCTTTTAAACTTAATTTTCCCTCAGTCACAAATTACTCAAAACCATAATGGTTTTCTTTAGCACAAGTAGTACTGAGCTACTTTATTGCTGGGTTTGATTTTCTCTGGACTCAGGGTCTTTTGCTGAGCCTCTTGGCCTCCCAAGGTGCCCTTCTTCACAACCCCTCAACTCTGGTTCCCTGTCTAGGCCATGGTGCATTTTCCATCTGCTTTTAACACTAAATGTTCCCCAGAAAAGGTCTATTTTAGTCCCTTCTGTTTCATCTTCCTTGGCCAGCAGCTTCCTGATCCCCAAATCTGCTGGTGTCTTTGTTGTTATTCTCCTGGACTACTTTAGGCTTTTGATCCTGTGGGTCTCCCTGCCTTAGGACCACCCTGGTTCTGTCACCTGCTCTAGTCTCTTTTCCATTCCTGCTGAGGCAGCGGCCCAAGCTCATTCCTCGCTGCTCATCCACGCTGTTCATCCGCTTACTGTGAAACCTTACTACAGGCCAAGCACCGTGATCAGGGTTTTCCATACATCATCTCACGAACCTATATAATTCCCCCATTTCGGAGAAAAGGAAAATAACGTTCAGGAAGACTAAAGACTAACGTATTCACGATCAAGAACCGGTTAGTGGCAGCACCTGTGCTCAAAGCAGCTCTAATTCCAACTCCCAAATTCATTTTTTCCATTACACCGCAGGGCGCGCTCTCCCCGAGCCCAAGGCAGCCGTCTTCCCCGCTCCATTCCTCTTAGGAGAATGTTGGCTCACAGGTGAAGCAGAGAGGCCGCGACCCCCCGGGCCTCGCTACCAGCCCGGGAACCTGGAGCCCCGCCGAAGAGAACCGAGCTTGATTTCCTCGTCCCGCCGCACCGCCCCGCTCGCGGGAGGCTCCGCCCCTTCCCTCGATTGGCTGGCGGCAGCGAGTTGGGGCCCGCGGATTGGCTGCGCGGCCGCTGACTAACGTGGCGGAGCTGACGTGGCCGGGACGGCGCGTGGTTCCCCACTGGGCCGCGGACGGGACTCGAGGTGGGCGGTGGAGCGCCGAAACGCGACCCGCAGCGATGCCGCTGGAGCTGGAGCTGTGTCCCGGGCGCTGGGTGGGCGGGCAGCACCCGTGCTTCATCATTGCCGAGATCGGCCAGAACCACCAGGGCGACCTAGAAGTGGCCAAGCGCATGATCCGCACGGCCAAGGTGAGGGCAGAGCCCGGGAGGGAAAGGGCGCCGGCCGGGGGCGGGGCGGGGACCGGGGGCGGGGCCGGGGGCGGGGCGGCGGGGAGCCGGGACTGCTGGGCTCTGCTTCTGTCCGTAGCCCGCGTGCGGCCCGACGTCCCGCTCGCCAGTTCCGTTTCTAAATCTCTGGAATCCTGCTCATCCCTCCCCACCCTCCTCACTGGTCCGCGTTCCTGCGGTTGCCGCCCAACCCGACCTTTGCCCCCTCCTGGTGGCAGAATAATCTTCCTTAAACCGAGGTTTGGTCAGGTCGTACCCCTGCCTCACACCTTCACTGGCTCCCCGTTGTCCACGGGTGGAGTTGAAACCCTTGAACATAGCCTTCAGGACCTTAATGACCTGGTTCCTTCCTGCCTGCCATTTTTCGTTTCTGACCTCTTTCAGCGACACTGAGTTACTTCCAGCGAGTTCTGAAGCACCTGGAAGTTGCTTTTCATTTGGCATTGCTTGTGTTTGGAAAGTGAGACAGTTAAAATGCCAGGGCTCTGGGTTCAAATTCAGCGGCCACCACTTACCAGCTGTGTGAACGTGGGCCGGCTGCTAAACCTCTGCGAGCCTCAGTTTCATCATTTGAAGGTCGGGTTGATAATAGTACTTACCTCAGAGTTGTAAGGCTCAAATGGGATGATTTATTTAAAGCTCTAAGCACAGTACTTGCTGAGGACTCAATAAATGTTAGCTATTAGCAGTAGGAGGTTTAGGAATATTCAGTGCTCCGTCTTGGCAAATTTCTATTCCTGTACAGGTCTACTTGGATGCTTTTTCCAATCCTTCCCCACAAGGCTGGCTCTCATCTATCTCTCCTCAAGTTGCATTGTCACTGTCCACGCTTCTTGCTCTCTCTCTTCTGGTTCACTCCGTCCTTTTTCCCCCGCTTCCCTTTCCTGAAAGCTGTTCCCCTGTCATCAGTGTGATTAGGTATTTATCTTGTTCTTCTTTCAGGACTAACTTGCTTTTTTGGAAGCCTACTGAATCATAAAAAAATACTTTTAAAGAGTGACAGCTGCACTAAATGGACCAAATGTTTTATTTATTTATGAAAAGATTTTATTTATTTATTTGGCAGACAGAGATCACAAGTAGGCAGAGAAGCAGGCAGAGGGAGAGGGAGAAGCAGGCTCTCTGCTGAGCAGAGAGCCTGATGCAGGGCTCCATCCCAGGACTCTGGGATCATGACCCAAGCTGAAAGCAGAGGCTTTAACCCACTGAGCCACCCAGGTGCCCCGGACCAAATGTTTTAAATGCACCATCTCACTTCATTCCTACAACACAACATGGTGGATTCTATTGGTTTCATTTTAAAGGCTCAGAGAAGTGACTTGTCCAAGGGCACATAGTAAATACTGGAATTCATAGCTTTGCTCCTAACCAGAGGGTGCTAGCCTTTGTGCTGTAACATTGTTTCTAGGGGGGAAATTCCTGCTCATAATTTAGGGAACAACCTGTTCGCGGAGGTGTGACCTCTGAATGCTGAGGTTGTAAAAACACCCAGAGATTTTGAAGCCATAGAAACAAAGCTTTTTTTTTTCTTTTTCTCTTAATTTTGGAGGTTGCTTCTGGGGCGAGGAGAGGAGAATGAAGAGGTTGAGCCTGTGGTAGAGTGGAAGGAACAGTGGACTGGTGTGAAGATGCCATTTGTCGGCTGAATAATCTTGGGCAGGTGACTTTTCCTCACTAGGCTTCAGTTTCATTTATTTTAAAATGTGTGTGTTTGTTTTTTAAACTTAAAGTAGTGGAATCTTGTGAAATCCTTGTATTTTAGGATTTTTAAAAAAGTCTTTGTTGCCAGATAAAGTCATATTCGTACGTTTAGTTACCCAGAGTAACTCATGCAATGAAATCAATCTATTTGCAGTGTTAAAAGTTGAGCTCTTTCAATTATTTTTATTTTCTTACAACAAAATATATTAATATATATAAGTTATAAATTTACAATTTATATATATACATACATATATATATACAATTTATAAATATACAATTAAAGATTTACTAGCTGAATATAACTTTTAATTTCCAAATTTTGCAGCAAAGGGAGCATCACAGCTTGGCCCATCCTGGAGTTTTGCTGCTTTTGTTTTGTTTTGGGTTTTTTGGCCAGGAGAGAATCAATAAAAACTTGACCACAATCATCGTTGTAGTAAAACAGAGACAGTGGGGGCGCCTGGGTGGCTCAGTGGGTTAGGCCGCTGCCTTCGGCTCAGGTCATGATCTCAGGGTCCTGGGATCGAGTCCCGCATCGGGCTCTCTGCTCAGCAGGGAGCCTGCTTCCTTCTCTCTCTCTCTCTGCCTGCCTCTCCGTCTACTTGTGATTTCTCTCTGTCAAATAAATAAATAAAATCTTAAAAAAAAAAAAAACAACACAGAGACAGTGATTGTGTTTTCTGAACCATAGAATTAAACAGAGAGATCACTCAGTTTTAGGAAAGAAGAGGACGAACCCGTTCTTCTCTCCGAACAACTGCTATCAGGTGGAATATAGTTGAAATTTATCTGACCTCTTGTCTTTACTAGTTTCTGCTGCTTCACTTTTATCTTCTTCCTGTAAATGAAAGGTTCACCCAGAGCGGACAGTCTCTTTCACTCCTTGAGATGGAGCTCAGAAGTAAAGGGAGTGGGAAGCAACGCCCCGAGACACACTTCCTTAAACACCCCCCCTCCCCACCCCCTCCTTGGTTTGCTGGAGGCCTGGCTGTAGCAGCGTCTGGGTGGCAGTCATGGGCCAGGAGACACGTGCTCTGCAGCCTTAGCAAAGTGATCTGTCCAGCTCTGCCAGAGACTGTGCAATGTTGCTCGGGTTACTCCGGGCCTGGGGATCTTCCTCTAAACAATGAGAACTCTGTTGCCCAAGGTCACTTCCCGTTCTCATGTTTTTCAGACTTTCTTGACCATGCCATATTGTGGCCTTTCCAGGAGAGGGGGCAGCACTGTTAGCACAGGTATTTCTGGAAGTGAGGCGCTAAAAAAGCATGCTAAAAAGCAGCATGAATCACTCTGTCTACAGAAATGTCAGTGAACTGGAGACTTTTCCTTCGTATTTCTTTTTTTCTTTTTTTTTAAAGATTTTATTTATTTATTTGACAGATCACAAGTAGGCAGAGAGGCAGGCAGAGAGCGAGAGGAGAAAGCAGGCTCCCTGCTGAGCAGAGAGCTCGATGTGGGGCTCGATCCCAGGACCCTGGGATCATGACCTGAGCTGAAGGCAGAGGCTTTAACCTACTGGGCCACCCAGGTGCCCCTTCTCCGTATTTCTATTGACTGGTTTTTATTTTTATTTTTTTTTAAATATTTTATTTATTTATTTGACAGAGAGAGATCACAAGTAGGCAGAGAGGCAGGCAGAGAGAGAGGAAGGGAAGCAGTCTCCCCACTGAGCAGAGAGCCCAATGTGGGACTCGATCCCAGGACCCTGAGATCATGACCTGAGCCGAAGGCAGCGGCTTAACCCACTGAGCCACCCAGGCACCCCTATTGACTGGTTTTTAAAAGCAGTTGTGAGAGATCGGGGGCTGACTGGCAATAGAATTAGAGCTTTTATAGCTGGAAAATCCAACTTTCATGTTATAGTTTCTGTTCAGTAAGGCCTGGGCCTATCTAAGTCCTTGTTTTTGTCCTTTTTGCCCCAGAATCTCTTGTTCAACTAAGATGCCATGCAGAAAAGCACTAGTGTGGAACAGCTAAAGCAGAGTTGTTTGTTTCCTGGCCCATGAGGGGCTCCTCTGAGCTGCTCCAGGTCCTGGAGTGAGCCCAGAGCAGCTGTTGATGGAGATGGAAATGCTGAGTCCTGAAAGCGGGACTGACTTATCCAGGCAGGAGTGAGAGTCACATCCTGACTTCCCCTCAGTTCTGGTCCAGTGCTCATTTTGTTGTCCTCTGCGGAGTTACCCAACTTAAAAGTCTTCCTTAGCTGTTTAATTATTTTTAATATAAAATAAACTGAAAAAAAAATCACTTTTTTTTTTCCCTCTTTGCATTTTAAGGGGGGACAGGAGGGGAAGGCCCCATTCCCAGCCTTCTCTTCCTTTGAGACTTTGCTTCTCCTTTTCCTCTGTCAGTCAACCTTATTTTTTTTTTTTTAAGATTTTATTTATTTATTTGACAGAGAGAAATCACAAGTACACTGAGAGGCAGGCAGAGAGAGAGAGAGAAGGAAGCAGGCTCCCTGCTGAGCAGAGAGCCCGATGCGGGACTCGATCCCAGGACCCTGAGATCATGACCTGAGCCGAAGGCAGCGGCTTAACCCACTGAGCCACCCAGGCGCCCCAGTCAACCTTATGTTTAAAGATACTGATGTCAGAGCTGTTGCCCTAGCATTTCCCTTTTCTCTGAGAATCCACGACAGGCCACTGAAAGGAGCCTGTTGTGTGTTGCAGGAGTGTGGGGCCGATTGTGCCAAGTTCCAGAAGAGTGAGTTGGAGTACAAGTTTAATCGGAAAGCCTTGGAGAGGCCCTATACGTCCAAGCATTCCTGGGGGAAGACGTATGGGGAGCACAAGCGCCACCTGGAGTTCAGCCATGCCCAGTACAAGGAGCTGCAGAGATATGCCCAGGAGATCGGCATCTTCTTCACCGCCTCAGGCATGGATGAGGTGAGCCCTTGGTGTTGCTCTGTCCTTTGCTAGGCCTGGAGTCAACTCCAGCCATTGCTTATTTGAGCCTTTTTTGTGCTTTCTAGATTTAGCGTTCCCGATCACATAAACCGTATCAATTCCCAACTGAATGGGAGGCCAGGAGAGGCAGAGGCCCAGTGGGATTTTGTGGGCGGAGTACCAGAAGTTTCTAAACAAGTTGTCTTTGGGAGTAGGGGGCAGCCACACTGGCATCCCCGAGTCCCTCAAGCTTCTGGGAGACCCCTGCCGGAGCAGTTTTCTCCCAGTGGAAAGTGGCCTGGACTAGGTATCAGGAATCCTCCCTTCTGACAGGGTTCAACCTATTGCTGCGTGGCCTTGGCAGATTTGGGTGGGGGGCACTGGTAGGCATCCTGAGTGGTTCACAGAATGGTCATGCTGGCATTCTGGAAGGGTCCAGCAGGTACCACGTCTCAGGTCCTGTCTGCTCTGTGACCTGCCCCTTTGAGATTTCCTTTGTGTACTCTTTTTCAAATGCAAAAAGTTTAATTGTAAAAATAATAAACATCTTAGAAAGTTTAGAAACAGGAAAAACTAACCCGTAATTGCTATATGGTAGCTCTTTTTATAGATTTAAGTCTTATGTGCATTGCATGATTGCTACATTTGTGAATATTTGGTTCTGTGCACAGAATTTGGTTCTGTGCATGCTTTTCCCATTTAACATTATGCAAGAAGTTTTTACCCATATCTGGGTTTTTCTTTCCAGCTTTACTGAGATATAAGTGACATAAGTCCTCACATCTTTTGCTTTAAGTTCCTTTTTTTCCCCAAAAACTATTATTAATTTTTGAGAGAGATGTACATGGGCTTGAGTGAGTGGGGCCAGCGGCAGAGGGAGAGGAAAGAGAATTGTAAGCAGGCTCCATGGTCAGCTCAGTGCAAAGCCTGATGTGGGGCTTGATCTCAACGAACCTGAGGTCATGACCTGAGCTGAATGCAAGAGTCCATTGCCCAACTCACTGAGCCACCCAGACGCCCTGTTCTTAAAGTTTTTCATAACAGTGTGATACTTTTTTTAAAAAAAATTTTAAAATGTATTTATTTATTTGAGAGAGAGAATATGTTTGAGGATGAGGGAATCTGGGGGGGGGGGGGGAGCAGAGAGAGAGAAACTTATGGAGACTCTGTGTTGAATGCAGACCTGACTTGGGGCTTGGTCTCACTAGCCAAGATCATGAGTCAAAACCCAGAGTCAGATGCTTAACTGACTGCAGCACCCAGGTGCCCCAGCAATGTAATTAATCTTTTGAGGATTTATAATGTAACTATTTCTCTACTTGTGTACATTGCAGGTTACTCTGGGGTTTTTTTGTGCTTCTAACTTATGCTGAGATGAACATCATTTTTCTTTGTTCTGTGTTGTTTCTTTAGAGTGGCTTTGCAGAAATTGATCATTAGATGAAACCTAGGAGCATTTATATGGCTCTTGAAACTTTTGGAATACTTTTGGTCAGTCAGAGTAGTTGAATCGATTCCAGTTCATTCTGTAGGCCTCCCTGACCATTTGTGTCCCTGTTCCAATCCCAGAATATGTTATAAACAGTTGAAAGGAAACATAAATCGAGTCTGGGCTGTTGGTCACCTAGGCTGTTGGTGGTTTTAACAGGGGCAGGGAGGCAGAGAACCTAGGCATCTTGGGGAAATGACAAGTCCAGGCCTCAGTTCTGTGGACAGATTCATCCCTTAATTTACAGCTTTCATAAGCCTGGCAGTCTTCAGACCCAGTTGTGCATTTGATGATCATAATTTCCTACTTTTGAATTATGACTTACAGAGCATCTTTCCTTACAGGAAATATATTTTATCCCTACTGTGCCCCACTTTGCAGATGAAGATATGGAGGCTCAGAGGGGTTGGGAAATTTGTACAAAGTCACACGTGCAGGAAATGGGTCTCGAAGGTGCAGTGTGCTTTCCCTGGTCCTTCAGCTCTGCCTGGGCATCAGTCCAGGTGTGTGTGGCTTCGTGGAGCTTAGTGGAGCCTTGGGCTTCCACCTTGCTCTTTATTGCCTTGAAGTGGGTGGAGAGCCTCTGGGCCTAAGAGCTGCTCTGGGGACCAGGAGACAGATTTTTTGAGGAAAGTGTTCCTGAAGAGGTGGCTGGGCTTTTTTCTGATCCCAGCTTAACACTTCCTCAGGGAATTCCTCCTGTTCCCCAGCTTGGTTCAGACCCCTCCTGTTTTGGTCTCTCGTTACTTGAGTAATGGTGTGTTAACCCTCCCATTTCCATCCCAGACTGCTAGCTGAATGGAGGCATCTCTGGGGCCTGGCCTGTAGTTGGTGGTTGGGAGACATTTGTTGGAGGAATAAACGAAGGAGCCAAACAAAAGAGAGGGTTAGTGGTTTTTATCAGATTCTTATAGGATCTGAAAATCAAAAAAGTTTAAGCAGGAAAGAGCATGTGCTTTAAGATCTGAAAGACTTGGGTGTTGTTTTTGGTTCTACTATTAACTGACATTTTTTGCGTATTTATGATGTACCATGTTCTCTGCTAGATATTTTATGACTTTTTTTTTTTTTTTTTAGATTTTATTTATTTATTTGACAGAGAGAGATCGTAAGTAGACAGAGAGGCAGGCAGAGAGAGAGAGGAGGAAGCAGGCTCCCTGCTGAGCAGAGAGCCCGATGCGGGGCTCGATCCCAGGGTCCTGGGATCATGACCTGAGCCGAAGGCAGCGGCTTAACCACTGAGCCACACAGGTGCCCCTGTTCTCTGCTAGATATTTTAAACATCACAACTCATTCACTCTTCTTAACAACCTCTTCAAATAGCACAGTTCTCCCCATTTCACAGGGAGAGTGTCCGTAGTCACTAATTAGCTAACCGCCCCCCCACCCCCCACCTGAACACACTCTTCTTTCATCTCCCTGGGCCTGTTTCCTCTTAGGGAAATGGCAAGGCATTGATTAAGAGACCTCACCCGCAGGCTTGTCTTCTGAAGCGGATGAGACCGTATACATGAAGCACATGTCTCAAGATGGGACCCTGTCTGTGTGTTCCCTGTGGACCCAGATCCTGGCCCTTAGTACCTCCTGATCTTAGTACTTCCTGATCTTGGTACATGCTTAGTGCCTCGGAAGGAAGGTCACACCTAGAAAGTGGCATTTGTTTTCATTTTGTACTTGTGTCATATACTGTGGGTTCACAGCAATTTGGGATTGCTCCCTGGCAATCCTCTAGAACTCAAGCACTCAGACAGCCAAACCTTCATCCTCAGAGGGCAGATTTGGGTTAAGGAAACTACCAATCCTTCTTGTGCTGAGTGTGAAACTTTGGGTCCCATTGGCTTAGTAATGAGTCAGTAACAAGACATTCCTTTCTTTCAAAAGAAATGAAATCTTAAAAAGAAAAAAGAAAGAAAGAAATGAAATACTGCCATTTGCGACGCCGTGGATGGAACTAGAAGTATTATGCTTAGTGAAATAAGTCAATAAGAGAAAGACAATTATCATACACTCTCCCTGATATGAGGAGGTTGAGAGGCAATATAGAGGGTTTGGGGGATAGGAAAGGAATAAATGGAACAAGATGGGATGGAAAGGCAAACAAACCATAAAAGAGACTCCTAATCTCACAAAACAAACTGAGGGTTGCCAAGGAGAGAGGGGTAGGGAGAGGGTGGTTGGGTTATGGACATGGGGGAAGGTATGTGCTATGGTGAGTGCTGTGAATTGTAAACCTGGGGCTAATAATACATCATATGTTAATAAAAAAAGTTAAAAAAAAAAAAAAGACAGGACTGCAAAGCTCTGGAATGAATTTCCAAAGATTATGGCAGTGTTCTGGGTCTCTAGTGTTGTCTTTGCATACAGCCTTTCCCAGAGGAATGAATTTGAGAAGCACTCTCATTTAGAGGACTAAGTCCTAACCTGTTTGTTAAAAATAGTCTCGAATGGGGCGCCTGGGCGGCTCAGTGTGTTCTTTTAAAAAAATTAGTCTTAGGGCACCTGGGTGGCTCAGTCAGTTAAGCATCTGACTCTTGATTTTGGCTCAGGTCATGATCTCAGGGTTGTGAGATTGAGCCCTCCATCGGGCTCCACATTTATAGGGAGTCTGCTTGAGATTCTCTCCCTCTTCCTCTCCCCAGCTTGCATGTGATGCACTTTCTCTCTTTATTAGAGAGAGCACACGCTCTCATTCTTTATTTGAGAGAGAGAAAGGGAGAGCAGAGTGAGCGAGCGAGAACATGAGTGGGGCAGAGGCAGAAGGAGCAGGCTCCCCACTGAGCAGGGAGCCCATTGCAGGGCTCTGTCCTGTAACCCCAGGAGCATGACCTGAGCCAAAGGCAAATGCTTAACCGACTGAGCCACCCAGGTGCCCCAAATAAGTAAATCCTTAAAAAATAAAAAAAATAATAAAAATCATCAACCTTGGTGGTGTTACTCCCTGACCCTCCACCGCATTGTCGCTTCCCCAGGGCAGTTTTACTAAAACCTGACCAAAGGGGAAGTGGAAGAATGGTCACGTGGGAATTCTATGGCAGTGACACCTGAAAGCAACAATAACAAATGAGAGTAATGGGAAGAGTATGACAGTGGTTCTCAAAGTGTGGTCCAGGAACCCCGGGGGGGTCAGGATGCCTTTCAGAAGGTCTACCAGGTCCACACTGTTTTCACAGTGATATTCAAATGTGATTTACCTTCTTCACTGTCATTCTCTCCCAAGTGTATAGTGTTGTTTTCCAGAGGGTGTGTGGTGTGTGATGATGTCATTCCCCTGGCAGTGGCTACAGAAAGGTGTGCTTCATGCTCTTTTATTTTAGTAACAACTCCTTTCACAGACCACACAATTCACCAATTACAGTTTACCATTTAGTTGATTTTAGTATTTTCAGAGTTGTGGTGGCCTTCACCAGGGCGGACTTCTGCGCATTTTTATTGTGTACCCATTTACAGTCCTTTCTCAGTCCCCTTGTTTCCCTCTGCCCAGGGCAGCCTCTCACTGCTTCCTGTCTCAGCACATTTGCCCTTTCCGGACGTTACCGGTAAACAGAATGAGACAGCCTGTGGTCCTGTGTTTCTGGCCTCTTCCACGCAGTGATGTGTTCGGGGTCTGTCTGTGTTGCTCATGTGCCTCGCTCCTGGCTATGGCTGAGTAACGGTCTCGAGCACAGAGAGACTGGGTGTTACTTACCCGCTTATCAGTCGGTAGACATTGGGATCGTTTCCACTTTTTGCCTAGCAGGAATAATGCTTCTATGAACGTTCAGGTACAGGTTTTGCACGGGCATGTTTTTACTCTCTTGGGCATACGTGGTAACTCTGTGTTTAACTTTGGAGCAGTTGCCAGACTGTTTTCTAAAATGGCTGCACCTAGTTTCTAATCCTTCCAGCAGTGTAGGAGCATCTGGGTTTCTCCACGTCCTCACCAACCATTTGTGAAGAATCTGACTTTCTGATCCTAGATGTCCTAGCAAGTGCGAAATGGCATCTCATCGTGGTTTTGACTCCTATTCCCTGACGTTGAGCACCTTTGCATGTGCTTATTGGCCATTTGTATACCTTCTTTGGAAGAATGTCTGTCACATCCTTTGTCAATTTTTTTTTTAAAGATTTTATTTCTTTGACAGAGATCACAATTAGGCAGAGAGGCAGGCAGAGAGAGAGGAGGAAGCAGGCTCCCCACCGAGTGGGGAACCCAGTACGGAACTCGATCCCAGGACCCTGGGATCATGACCTGAGCCGAAGGCAGAGGCTTTAACCCACTGAGCCACCCGGGCACCCACATCCTTTGGCAATTTTTAATTGGGTTATCTATCTTTATATATTCTGGATATGATTCCCTAGTCAGGCATTGGTTTGCAGAAATGGTTCCCATTCTTCTGGGTTGTCTTTTCATGTTTTGATGGTATTCTTGCAAGCACAAACATCTTCAGTTTTAATGATGTCCAATTTATGTTTTTTCTTTTGTGCTTGTCTATTCTAAAATTTCTCAGTTTTAGGGGCGCCTGAGTGGCACAGTTAAGTGTCCGACTTGGTTTTGGCTCACGTCGTGACCTCAGGGTTGTGAGATTGAGCCCTGCATTGGGTTCCTTGCTCAGCTCTGAGTCTGCTTGAGATTCTCTCTCCCTCTCCCTCTGCCCTCCTGCTCATGCTTTCTCTCTCTCTCTCTCAAATAAATAAATAAATAAATAAAATATTTTTAAAAATTTCTCCATTTTAAACCACAATGTGGTATTGCTACAGAGCTATCAGTCTGGTAAAACAAAGTGACAATCACACCAAAAGGTTGTAAGGATGTGGAGAAAATGGAGCATTCCTAGGCTGCTGGTGGGACTGCAGAAAGGTGTAATCACTCTGGAATATATAGTACTCTCCTTTTTATAAACATACCTTATTTTAATATAGTTCACATGTGGTGTTCTATCACAATTTACTCAGTGTCCTGGTAGTTTCTTGTAAGCTGGACAACACATGAAAATATTTTGCATCTGTGTGTGGGGATGGATGTTAACTGAACTTTTTTTGGTAGTCATTTCACAGCGTGTGTATATCAAATCATTTTGTACACCCAAAACTAATACACTGTTATGTGTCAATTATAGCTCCGTAAAAAATAACCATTTATTGCATACCTAAAAAAACACAAACTAGACATGCTTAACGCGTAGCCCACCAGGTGTCATTTGATAATTTAAAATTCATACAAAACCTTATCCACACATGTCCACGACAACTTCACCTGTAATAGCTCCCAGACTAGAACAACCCAGAGAGTTCTCTAGCAGGGGAGCAGTTCCAGCCATAAAAAGCAATGAACTGCTGATAAGTGCTGCAGCTTGGATGGCTCTCCAGGGTATTACATGGAGTGAAAAAGCCAGTCTCAAAAGGTTACATACTATATCGTTGAGTGTATGTAGCAAATGGCAAAGTTACAGAGTTGGAGAACAGATGAGCAGTTGTCAGTGGTTAGGGAGGGGAAAGGAGGCGAGTGGATGTGGCCAGAAAGCCTTGGAATGATGGCACAGTTTTGAATGTGACTCTGGTGGTTGAGTCTGTGCACACGGTCAGGCTGCATAGAATTAGATGCACGCCCGCACAGATGAATACTTGTAGAAATCGTGACATCTAATCCGATCAGTAGACCCCGTCAATGTCACTTTTCCAGTTGTGATTTTGTACTCTGGTTTTGTAAGGTGTCACTATAGGGGGACCTCTGTGAAGGGTTCAGAGGATCTTCTCTGTATTATTTCTTACAGCTTCATGTCAAGCTATCATTATTTCAAAATAAAAAATTTAAAAAGCCCCAAATACCTTAGTTTTAATTCTGTAAATGGATAGAACCTACATGAGCAAAAACCCTGTAGAGTCCGTAGTCATTTTTTTTTTGAATAAACAAATCTTTAGATACATTTATTTACAGGAAATTCTTACACTGAAATGAAATCATTTATTTGTAATATATTCTCAGTGGTTTTAGAATTTATAAAATATTTTCCAAAATGAAAGCCACTTAAAAATTTATCACTCTTACCAATGTTCTCATGGTATATATATTCATAATTTTTCTTCATCATATGATTTACCAGGAAGATACAAAGTAGATGTCTACAAAGTAACATCCCAACTTTGTATGTGCCTGTGTCAATTTAAGCACTTGTTACTATACATGTAGTCAGGCTATTTTTTTTTTTTAATTTCTTTTCAGTGTAACAGTATTCATTGTTTTTGTACCACACCCAGTGTTCCAAGCGTCCTTAAGTCATTTTTAAGAGTGCCAAATCTTGGGGAGCCCCATGCTGAAAGGTGCACACCCAGGTTTCACAGTTGAGCCTGCAGACTCCCGGGGTCTAATTCCAAGTTTGAATATGCTTCTGCTTCTCATCCCTGGTGGGTCCAGGTGGAGGTCATTCAGCCTCTTTGTGCTTCTGTGCAAAAGCACAGTTAGTACCTGAACCCATCTTGCAAGGTTGTTGTGGGGATTATCTGTGATTATTGACATAAAGCATAGCACACAGCCATCGCTGAGCAGATGTTAGCTACAGTTAAGGAGGGCAACCCAGGCTGAGCGTCAGGACATCTGGCTGGCTTCTTGCCCTGACTCTGCTCTGAGCTGATCTCAGTGTGAGCCTAGCGAGCCCCTTCCCTCTCTGGGCCTCTGTTTCCTTTTGTGTGTGAATAAGCTGCTGTCCACAGGCTCTCCCAGCTCTGATGCAGACCCAGGGAAGTTAGGACGAAGGCCACTTACTTGCACCTGGTATGAGGGCTTTCCTTTTCAGCCCACGCTGCCAGGTGCCTCAGCTGCCGGATGTGGCCTCTGAAGGAGAGAGGGCACCTCCTGGCATCGTGTCCTTAGGAAAGGTCACTTGTTCATGTCATTCACTCCCAGGTGGCTGAGGCAGAAGCAGGAGCAGCTGGGAGATGGAGAAGAGCCCGGGTGTTGGTGGTCGGGGTCTGCCTCTCAGCCTTACCCTTCGGCTCCTTTCCCTCTGCTCCCCAGGAAAGCCCTGCTGTGTGGTGTGGGCGACACGGGCTCTGTGGCCACACGCTCTGAGTTCAGGTTCTGGTGCTCACCCTTTGTGAGCTCAGGCTTATCGTGTAACCTTTTTTGAGCCCCTTTTTTGTGCCATCTGCCAAGACAGGGTGATAAGATGCCCAGCCCCCATGGCTGTGGCGAGTGGTCAGGCGTTCTGTTACTGAGAGTCCTTTGAAGTTGTTTTGCTTCACGCTATCTGGACAGGGCGGTATCTGTGCCCCGGAATGCCATGCTTCCCAAGTGTCCTCCAGGCTGACCCAGGCATAGGTAATGAGGGGACCTGCATTCTTTTTTTTCTTTTCTTTTTTTTTAATCTGATGAGACACAGCAAGAGAGGGAACACAAGCAGGGTGAGTGGGAGAGGGAGAAGCAGGTTTGACCTGAGTGGAAGGCAGACGCTTAACAATGGAGCCAACCAGGCGCCCCGGAGATGCATTCTTAAGAGCCTTACAAGAGTTAATTCGCTGGCCAGGTCCCTTTTCTGAACCAGCATGTCCTGTCTGCCTGGCTGTAAGAAGTGGGTTAGTCACTTGTTCTGTGTGTACCTGGCAGGTGGCGCCGGGTATTTAGCCCTGACTTCCTTGTGGGCAGTAGCCAGTTATCAAGTGCCTCGTTTCTCCTCTCAGTGGTATTCCTCATATGCTGAGGGAAGGTTTCAGTGAGGTGGGATTTTATCAAGGCTAACATAATTACCAGAGCCCTGGTCAGAGCTGCTGAGAGACACATGGAACGGGACTGAAATGAACAGAGTTCCTTAGGTCTAAATGGAGAGTTCTCTTGAGAAAGCCAGTAGAGGCCACAACCGTCGAGATGGCTCCTGAAGGATATGCTGCCCTCGCACACAAGTGTCCTGTCCTAGCAGAGCTGGGTACCCCAGAGAGAGGTACCCCCTTTCCTCCCTTCTCCTTTCCTTTGCTACCCCGCTAGCAGAGCACCCTCTACCCAAGCCGTGGTGTGCTCTGACAGGGCCACTGGGACTGTCCCTGTACTTCCCCCTTCCTCATTCCCTCATGCTGGGCAGCTCTCCAGCACCCTCTCTTCTCCCCGGCTCATTGCTGTGGGCTTTGCCCCTTTTCCACAGGATCTCAAATGCTGAGGGGTGGGGAAGGGGCTTTAGAAAATTCCCAGTTCCTCTTCTTGCTTCTGTTACCCCTCAGATCAGTGGGCCGGGATATGGCAAGGAGGTTCTGTGGACACGCGTTGTCCATCCTCATTAATTAGTAATTACTACCAATTAATTATTAGTAATGAAGCCTCTCCCCCACCCCTTTCCCCCTAATAAACAAGGGTTCTGAGTTAAGTGTGGGAAACACTGGGATCTAAAAAAAAAAAAAAAAAAAAGGCTAGACAACTGTATTTATTGGGACCCTGTAAGAGGGAGCTCTGGCAATGCAGCATTTTCCGGAACCAGGTTGTTGGTGGGACCCTCTCCTGCGAGTGTAAACCAGTGGATTCTCGAGACTGAAAGCCTTTGTGCTGGGGGGTGGGAGGTAGGAGAATGGTGAGGCTGCCTGGCTGCACGGTACTCCTACATGGAAAAGGGATGGGCAGCGGGGTGGGGAAGCTGGGGAGTCCATGGAGAACGGGGATGCCACCAGTGTTGACCCAGCCTGAGGGGCCCTGGGCTCGGCACTACAGCCTAGGAATCTGCCCCATTACTGCAGTTGGCACCCTCTGCAGCGATTAATCCAAAGCGGCAGTGTTCGGAATGGCCGCTAGGTGGGGCTGGTTCTCCAGAGGACTGCGAACACACCCCTTTCCCTTAAGAGATGAATGGGCCCCCTCTTTCTCGTTTGAAAACTGTAGAATCTGTAGAATTCCGTGCAGATTTTCCAGCCCTCATAGGTGAGCTTCTGCACAGTGTTTCTCCTGCGTTTGGTCCCTCCTTCCTCCTGCTGCAAGAGGCTCCAGCTGCCTCTCCTATTCATGCTGTTGGGGACTTTATCATCATGAGCCCTACTCTCTGGAGTTGTACATTGTAAGGAAGAAAACTTAGCATAGGGTTTTCCCTCTTGCGGTAGAAAAACACTCTCCATCATCCAGATAGAATGAGAAAAGTGGGAGACGTAGACTTTGTTCAATAAACCCATTAGAAGGGATGTTTTTCACTTCCATTTCAGGGCTGGCTAACAGTATGAGAGATACATAAACAGGAGAGGTGAGAGAGAGCAATTCGGAGGGGACAGGAGAGGTGGGGGAGAAATCCCGCACAGGGAACACCACTCGAACTCCAGCGAAGGCAGCTTAGCAGGCCTGGGAGTAAGGGGCACTCGGGCCACACTGGCTGGTGTCTCTTGGACCCAGGGATTTGTGAACTGCCTGTGAATTGTTCACTGGCTCATTACGCACTGAGTATGGCTCTCCTGCAGCTCTGACCTTCATGCTAGAGGATTTACATGGAAGGAAAGTGGGTTTCTCTGAGTGTAGCCAGTGATTGGAGTAGCTTATCACCTGCGGGCAAGGTGGAAGGAAGCTCGGGCAGCCTCGGGTTGATGTAAAGAGCCTGACGGTGGAATTGCCACTGCTGTGCCCTCTAGGTTTCCAGCCCTAGCTCCTTACGAAATAGGATTCACGGAGCAGCAGTGGTAGTATTACCCAGAAACTTAAGAGAAACACAGAGCTGCAGGCCCCACCCTAACCCAGCAGCATCAGAATTTGCATTACATTTGAGCAAGATCCCTGGGAGATCATTGTACCACATTCAGGTGTGAGAAGCAAGGATCCAGCCTTCCAAACCTACTTCTGAGACCTGTGTAGCATTTTACAATAGATTGAACTTAGATATTTGGAAGCATTCCGAGACCTTGATTCTCCTAACTTCTGGTATCCAAACTCCAATTAAAAAAAAAAAGTAATAAAAGGCAGTTTTGGGGGGTTTCGTAATTTGATAACAAGTTGAGATTTTACTCTTTAAACTTGTAGCCTACTGATTCTGTTAGCATTTGTTGACACTTAACAATTTCCTGACCCTGAGTCTTACTGACGAACCAGGGTGAAGGTAAAGGACGGTGAAGGGCCCTCGCAGTGATGTTGTGTTGAAAAAAAAAAAAAAAAAAAAAAAAGTGAATGAGGGGCACCTGTGCGGTTCAGTTGATTAAGCATCAGCCTTCAGCTCCGGTCATGATCCTGGAGTCCTGGGATCAAGCCCTGTATCCGGCTCTCTGCTCAGCAGGGAGTCTGCTCCTCCCTCTGCCCCTGCTCTCTCGCTCTCACTCTCTCTCTCTAATAAATAAAATCTTTAAAAAAAAAAAGTGAACGAGGTTTGTTTTTCCTGTGGGCAGCAGGGTTTGAAGGCTGACAGGGGGTTTGATGGGCTTTGCCGGCTGTGGATCACTGGATCAGGGCTGGGCCATAAAATGCTGCATTTTTTCCACTCGTGGCAAGGGTTGAAATGGCTTCCTTTCCTGGCAGTTTGGTTTTGAGTGAAGGGTAAGGCCTTCAAGGGACACTCACTTTCTCACCACCTGGTTTTCTGGACCAAGATTAGGTCATGAGCTCTTTGTGATGAGACCCTGGGCTCCTTGGGAAGGAAGGTCTGGCCTGGGGTCTGATTCTTTTGCAGAGCTAGAAGCCAGTACAGGCCAGCGTGCACTGTTTGTTGGATGAATGGACAGGTTGCTGTGAATGCAGGTTTGCATCTGAATGAAGTGACGGACATAACACACCTGTCCCAGCTTTCCGGTTGTTGTTTTGAGAGTCTCTCTTGCTGGGCAGGAGGAGGGTTTTTTCTGTTTGTGGCTCCTCGCCCCGACCTGAGCATGGTGATTTTGAACAGCAGTGAAAAAGAGCTCCCTCTTTGATTTTTATAGATGGCAGTTGAGTTTCTACATGAGCTGAACGTTCCGTTTTTCAAAGTTGGATCTGGGGACACTAATAATTTTCCTTATCTGGAGAAGACAGCCAAAAAAGGTGAGTGTTTAATTTTTGCCCTAAAATGAAGAAGCCCAAATCTTCCCATTTTTATTCCCTTTGTAGAGCCCACCAGAGGAGTCTCCTGAAGACAGGTGTTAGAAACCTCTTTACACTTAGCATATACTTCTGTTTTTCCATGTGCTGACTTTGGAAGGAAAGACATGAAGGATAAGTTAGTTTTTAAAGAACATTTTATTTATTTATTTTTAATTTTTGTGTTTTAAATAATTAATGTATTTATTTGACAGAGATCACAAGCAGGCAGAAAGGCAGGCAGAGAGAGGGGGAAGCAGGCTCCCCGCAGAGCAGAGAGCCTGATGTGGGGCTTGATCCCAGGATTGTGGGATCATGACCTGAGCCAAAGGCAGAGGTTTTAACCCACTGAGCTATCCAGGTGCCCCAAGAACCTTTTAAATTAAAGATTATTGTTGTACTTGAAATCGAGAATATGGACGCATATAGAAGGCTTCTTAGAGAAAGTTTGACTTTGAGAAATAGTCTGTGCGTACAGTGTAATATCGAACCTCTGCCTGTTTCAGTTTGTAAAGTGGTCTTGCAACATGAATCCTCTCATTTGGTCCTCCTGACAACCCCAGCACTGAAGCAGATTCTAGGATTATCATGCTTTGTACTTAGTTCATAGAGTAGGCACGCGAGATCACACGGCTGGGAGGCGGCTGCTCTGGGCCTCACATACTCCCTTGTGCCCTTGAGTTGGGGGCTGTGCTCCCCCTCACCCTCCCATGCTGGGCAGCCTCTTCATCCAGCGAGATGCTCATCTTTCTCCGAGGATTGTGAAATTCCTCTGCCTCCTGACTTCAGCTCACTTCGCTAAACACTAGTATTGGGGGTGAGGGGAGTCTCCCATTTCCTCAGGGTTGGGGGCAGGAATCCACCAGGCTCCCCTCTCCCCCAACAGTGGCTGGCACAGTGTCTGAGAGATCCCTGTGGAGTTCATTTAGATGATGGGACCAGCAGTTGGGGTGTGCTTGAGGGAGAGTCCCAACTCCCCAAGAGAATGTGCTGATGGTATTGGTGTTGGGTCACTCAGGCCGCCCGATGGTGATCTCCAGCGGGATGCAGTCGATGGACACCATGAAGCAAGTCTATCAGATCGTGAAGCCCCTCAACCCCAACTTCTGCTTCCTTCAGTGCACCAGTGCATACCCGCTGGCCCCCGAGGACGTCAACCTGCGCGTCATTGCGGTGAGCAGGCCGTTGTCTGATTGGGCCACGCCACAGTGGCGTTCCTTGAGCCGAGTACCGTGGGAAAGCTGGGACCTTTCTTGTAGCCAAAATTCTAATCAGTCTTTACCTGCTTCATGTAATTTGAACAGAACCACCTGTGCAGTTAAGAAAACAGGTACATTCTATAGAGGGTGATTGTAAATTAATTTTTCTTAAAAACCAATCTTCATTTTCCCCCTATGAGATTTAAGGAGTGCCTTCTCATAATTGTCTGTATACACTTTCTGCTGTGTGTATTGGTCATCAGAGGTCCCTCGTCTGTCAGTTGCTGCTTCATATCCTTTCTTAGTATGCCATCTCTTTTGTGTGTGTGTGTGTGTGTGTAAAAGAAGATTTAACCATTTTAACCATTTTTAGATGTACCGTTCAGTGGCGTGAAGAACATTCACGTGGCTATGTGACCATCACCCATCTCCAGAACTTTTCCATTTTCCCAGACTGACACTCTGTACACATTAAACACCAAGTCCCCCATTCCTTTCTCCCCCAGCCCCCATCAGCCTCCATTCTGCTTCTGTCTCCATGAATCTGACTCCTCTAGAGGCCTCATCTAAGCAGAATCCCACCATGTGTCCTTGTGTCTGTCTGCGCACATTTACACACCATGTGCAAGGCTCCTCCGTGCTGTACCGTGTGCCAGGATCTCATTCCTTGTTGAGGCCGCATCATATTCCGTTGTGTGTATATACCGCCTGTGATTTGTCTCTCCCTTTGTTGATGGACATTTGGGCTGCTTCTGCCTTTTGACTACTGTGAATAAGGCCAGTAGGGTCACTGGTATGCAAAATACCCATTGGGTTTTCTTCATACTGAGTTGTAGGAGACTGTCTCGAAACTTCTGGCTTCTCCTGCTCTCTGCTCTTGGCCAGCTCTGTTATTTTTTGCCTGTAATTCTGAGCCTCCATGAGGCTCAAGGTGGTTACAGAGACAGCCTTGAGGGAGTTTTCTCTCTCGAAGGATTTCGTCTCCTCCACCTCAGCCATTTCACAGATGGTGAAACCCAGTCCCAGAGGGAAAAGGCCTTACTTGGCTGAGACCTCACAGCAGCTTGGTATCAAAGCTGGGACTGGAATCCCCTGTCTCTTGTTGTCTCGGGCCTCCGCCATTCCTTTCTCCTGGTAGCACCCGAAGCTTAACTTAATTAGAGACATGTATATGTAATTATCCTACACAACCATTGTAGTTATATTAGTGGAATTTTAAATATACACAGGCATATAACCCCAATACTGCAATTCACTAGTTTCCTATTTTGACATTCTGTTCCCCTCCCCCCCATGATAGTCTAAACTTTTGTACATGTTGCTACACAGTTTTCATATTTAACTTAAAAAAAAAAATTAGCCTTTTTTGAAAGCATACACTGCTACCTTTTAACCTAAACGTCTGTCTCTCCCAAGTGGTAGCTTTTTCTCTATTTCTAGCTCATCTCTAAATCATGTCATTTTAAAAATTTAAATGTGACCTTTCTTTAAAAACTCCAACAGCTCTGAAATATGTCCTGTAGAGGCTTAACGTTTTCTGAAATCTCATCCCACAGAGATTACGGTCATCAGCAGTTTGCCTTACGTGACTCCAGATGTTTTCCTTGATTTTCTTTCTCTCTGGATATGGCCCGCCCCCCTTTCCCTTCTGTTCTCACCCAGGATGCCATCATGTCCTGGGGCACAGTGAGGGTCAGCGGCCTGCCCGCCTCCGCCACCTCAGGCCGGCCCACCCATATTCCAGCACTCTGACCCCACAGCCTGCATTCCCTTGTCTGTCACTCACCCTCGGGCCTGGTTTTCAGGGCCTTTGCCACTCAGCTGTCCTACTGATCTTTTTTTAGACCCCATCTGGGTCTTTCTACTACATTTATGCTTTCTGGTCCCCCTCAATGACAAGACCCGCTTGACGAATGTCTTTTGTTTTCTTCAGTGAATTATAGATCACAGATTAGTTAATTATTTAGCATTTCCACCAAAGGTTTGTTTCAAGGTTGGGCCATATATATTATTGACAATGATGTTTGTGCATACAGCATGCTGGCTTTCAGCATCTCAGGCTAATTAAATGTGACAGATGCTTTCTGAATGAGTTTAGGCATTCTGTTGTAGTTCTGTTGTTACTCCTGGTGGCTTGTGCCATGTGAAGCATTCTTAGACTGCATTCTTGCTAACAGTAGCCATTGTTTTGGGAGAATCGCGATGTGCCGAGTGCTTTTCACGCATCTGGAGCAGCCCTGGGCAGGTAGCGGTATTATACCAAGAAGGAGCAGCTCAGAGAGCCTTAGCGTCTTGCCTGTATTTGCACAGACAGTGAGAGGCCCAAATGGGACTCCAGCCTAGATCTGCCTGACTACACTCTGTGCGTAAAGGGTCACAATACTTAACCTTTTTTCTTTCTTTCTTTCTTTCTTTTTTTTTTCTATTTTAAAGGAATATCAGAAACTCTTCCCTGACATTCCCATAGGGTATTCTGGGCATGAAACGGGCATAGCGATATCTGTGGCTGCGGTGGCTCTGGGTGCCAAGGTGCTGGAGCGTCACATCACTTTGGACAAGACCTGGAAGGGGAGCGACCACTCGGCCTCGCTGGAGCCTGCAGAGCTGGCCGAGCTGGTGCGGTCTGTGCGCCTGGTGGAAAGGGCCATGGGCTCCCCGACCAAGCAGCTGCTGCCCTGTGAGATTGCCTGCAACGAGAAGGTGGGTTCTGCATGACCCTGCCCCGCTCCACTGTCCTGGGAGGGGCCGCCATGGGCTTCCCTGCTGCGGGGGTCCGTACTGACCCTCTGAGTCCGGGCTCAGGTTAGCAGTGGGAGAAGCATGTCACTTAAGGGAGTGTTAGCAGTTTCTGCGGCCTTCTAGGGTCCTGCTGTAGTTTCCCACCAAGCCTCTCGAGTCTTTGCCTCCAGGGCTCTAAACTCCAGGAGCTGTAAGTGGGTTCAGGGGGAGCCTCATGAGACGCCTGGCTGGTGAAGTCCTACTCCCTTGGAGTAGGTGAGCCTTGAGAAACCATCGGCCACAGGGGTTCCATGAGGCATCAAGAGAAGGAAGGACCTGTGATACGTTGTTGAGGCATCTGTAAACAGAGGCGACCCTGGATGGGTGGGGCAGTGGGTTGTTGCCAGGGCTGGTGGGGGATGACGCACATCTTCCCCTGGGAGCAGTGTGAGCTGTGCAGCATTGACCTTCAGATGGATGGGATGGTGAGGCCTCGCTGACAGTCTGGGCTTCTTAGAAGCTGTGGCCTAGACCTGCCTTGGCCTCTGTTCCCAGAGCCAGGCGCCCTGGGGCTGCCAGAAGTGCAGGCACTCCTGATCTGCTGTGGTTGTCTGGGGGGAGGCAGAGTCCGAAGCCCAGGCAGGTATGAGGAATGCCGTCATCTTTTATTCTAGTAGGGCCTGATTAAAGATGCCTATGTACCAGGACACAGAAGTCATGGTAAAAAGAAACAAACTGCCTTGCAGAGGAAAACGGGAGGGAATTGCACCAGAATTGACAAGGAGAGTTGAGCCCTTAGTTTGGTTTCGAACCTCCCAGCTCCCTGGGCAAACAGTGACTACAGCAGGGTGGTGCATCATCTGGTAAATCCACTGGTAGAACTTGAGTCCTAGCATGGAATTTTAGAATTGATCCCTTGGCCCTCACATTGAGGATGTCGAGTGATGCAGTGATTTGTTCAAGAACTTTTCTGGACAAGACACAGAAAGGCTGGTCATGAGCTTCTGGTATCCATTAGTCCCTTCACATGCTTGTCTCGCCTGCCCCTTACCCGTCCTCTGAGTAGCAGCATACTCAGCCTTGTGAGCCCTCCATAGTCTCACTTTACTGAGCAGAGTGGCCATGGGCCAGGACCCAGGATCCTGGTTCCCGGCAACTTTGGCCAAGTTATCTGCCCTCTGTGCACCTCCGTTTCCTGTGTTTAAAGTAAGATTGAACTGGATGATGACAAAAGTAATTGTAATTTTCATGGTTCGGAAGCATTCTGTGCTCCAGGTAGATTGCATACATTATCATCGCTAATCCTTATAGTCGTCTGACAAACTGGAGGTGCTGTTAGCTCCCATTTTACAGAGAACCTCCACCACTTAGGTGGCTTGCACGAACCTGAAGGGGATTTGAACCTGGCTCTGTTGGGCTGTGTGCTCTATCCAGAGGCCCCTCCAAGCCTCCTAATTCACCCCACATTGGCCAGGTCCCTGCTGGATGTGAGATGGTCTTCTAGGCACCGAGGGGAGAACAGAATCCCTGCTCCCAGGGTACCTGTGAAGACTGGGGAGGTCAGGGACCTTGGGTATAAAACAACATGAAGCAGTTAATTTCTATGAGGCTGGCACTGAATCTTCATTTTATCCACAGCTGGGCAAGTCCGTGGTGGCCAAAGTGAAAATTCCAGAAGGCACTGTTCTAACATTGGACATGCTCACGGTAAAGGTGGGTGAGCCCAAAGGCTACCCTCCTGAAGACATCTTTAGTCTGGTGGGCAAGAAAGTCCTGGTCACTGTTGAAGAAGACGACACCATCATGGAAGAATGGGTAGAAAATCATGGCAAAAAAATCAAGTCTTAAAATAAAGTGCCATTTTCTGAACTGCCTTGCTGGTACTGTCGGGGGAGATGGGATAGGAGCGGTGGTCCCTCGAAACCTGGCTTCCATCCGCTGCTCCTCCTGATGTACACATGTTGGGGCCAGGCACTGGCAAGCCCATAGGAGGGGTACAAAGAGCAAACATGCTAGTCTCTGCTTCAGGCTGGCTGGCCCAGAAGGGTGGGCGATTTGCTCAGAAGCAAATCACTGTTGTCTATTTGCTGTGTGGATACTGGGAGGAAGGGAGGAGATTGAAATCTGGCTGTACAAGGTCCTCTTCTTTAAGCCTTCATTCATCCTGCCCATAAAGCCAATCCACATGACCTGAAATGTTCCTTCCCTCCAGACCTGTCTTCTCCACTACCCTGATTCCCTCCCTGCCCTGGGACTCTGTACCCAGTGAGCTGCATGGCAGTCACTGGGCATCAAGAGAAGGGATTGGTCAGGCATCTGGTGGGCTGAGAGCTGCTGAGAGCCTGCATATCTCTATGAGCAAAGAGAGGAAAGGACATTCATTCCTCCTCGCCACAATGGGGAGAGCCTGGCGTGTGCCAGGGCCTGCTTTAGGTACAAGGAGACAGCGGTGAATAGCCCACGTTTCTTCACGGAACTTTCACCCAGGTGGGGAGAGAGGCACAGCAGACCATAAGCACCGTAAGTGAATCCCAGGAATTCAGAAGGGGATATGTGCAATGGGGGGAGTAAAAGGGCTGCGTAAGGGAGACGGGGAGTGTGGGCATGGTGCATTTGTAGGGGGACATTTATATATGGTGGTAATGCTGAAATCAGCCCTTCCCTACTCATAATTACGAACCCAGCGAAGGAGAAAGACCCTCTGTTTTACCTTGTACAGCAGCATGAACCTTTCAGAGTCCATGTCAGACTCCCCTTTGTTCTTTTGAACCAATACTGACAAGAACGATTCTTTTCAAATGTATTTCCACATTCCTAATCTTTGTGCATATTTATCTGAGCTTGTCACTCTGGTGGCCTTGTTTGGAAGTGTACACTTGAGTCTCTTTTCAAATGTATATAATTAGCCTCTTGAAGTTTCTTTACTTGTGAGTATAGAGCCTCCCTCCCCTGTGGATCCCAAAGCAGGTTCTGCAGAGGCCCTGATTTTTTTTTTTTTTTTTAAGATTTATTTCAGACAGAACAGGAGTGGGAAAGGCAGAGAGAGAAAATCTCAAGCGCACACCATGCTGAGCACAGAGCCCAATGCAGGGCTCGATCCCACGACCAAGAGATCGTGGGATCTCTGAGCTGAAGTCAAAGAGTCAGACACTTAACAGACTGCACCATCCAGTCACCCCGAGGCACTGATATTTGTAAGTGTGGTTGGGGTGGGGAGTGAGTCCTGGGCTGTATTCATGTGTAAAAGAGAATATGTCCAATTGATGTGCTAAGAATTGAAGTGTGAAGGAAAATTATCGCCTGTGTTTGCCACAGGTGGGTAAACAGCACACCCACAGCCAGTAGCAGCGGGCCATCTTGTGTTGCCCTTGGCTGACCTGAGGGTGGAAGGATTGATATCCCTGCATGCCTTTAGTCCATTCTGGTTGGGAAGCTCAGGTCTATTAGATGTCCTTGACCACCTGCCAGGTGGGAGATACCCGACCAGTGCCGCTGGAGAGTTCTTGGCCTATTGGGTGCAGGTACCTCTACAAATGGTATGCTTTATGTGTGAATTGCTGAGATGTTTTCTAAAGGTTATGGGAGCCATGAATGGGAAACCTGGGAGTAGGGATGGGAGAGGAGGCATGGCAAGGGAAGGCCTTCTGGTGGTACTTTAGTTCAACCTTTTAGGTTAGGAAGTGACAGGAGGAGGAATCTTGGGATTTGAGGCACAGACTTGGGAGGTGCCAGTGTCCAAGGACATGCAGGTGATGGTTTGGCAGGGCCTGGCTCCATGCGGATGAAGGATTTAGAAGGTGGTCAGAAAGGAAGCAAGGAGCGGTGCCCAGATGGCATAGTTGGTTAAGCATCCAACTCTTGATTTCAGCTCAGGTCATGATCTTGAGGTCGTAAGATTGAGCCCCACATCAGGCTTTGCACTGGAGTGTGGAGTCTGCCTGAGATCCTCTCTTCCTTTCCCTTTGTCTACTGCCCCTGCTTCTCCCCTAGGCTCCTGCTCTCTCTTTAAAATAAATAAATCCTTAAAAAAAAAAAAAAAAAAAAAGAAGGAAGCAATGGCCTTAAAGACTGTGGAGTTTGGACTTTGTTCTCTAGGTGGTAGAGAACCAAGGAAGGCTTCTGGGGATATGCTGGACTGAGATTTGGCCCCACACCCACGTGCTGAACCCTAACCTCACCTCACATGCAGCTTGGCTCCTTCTCATAGCGTAGACTCCTGCCCGCCAGGACCAGGCTGTGCAGGCCCACCTGTGTGTGTGTCCTCTGCTAGGCTGACATCACTTTCCCCTGCTCCCTGACAAAGGAGAATCACAGAAACAGAAGAGATGCAAGAGGTAAGGGAGGGTCCCTGAATCTCTAAGAATCAGTAAGGGACCACAGATGGCTTCCATGTTGCTAAAGGATGATCACGGAGATGCGAACAACTACGTAATATTGTCTTGGATCGGAGCAGCTGGGAGGGAGGGCTTGTCTGCATGTAGGCAAGCACTTAGTGATACTCTGTAGTGTATTCCCCATCACTAGCACTGTTGAACCTGGGACCAGCTGTCTACCACAAGAAAATTGTGGAGGGGACGCCAGGTGAGTGAGGTCCTGTCTGGGCCTACACGCAACGTGAACTCGCAGTGAAGAACACAGTTAAAAGGTTACAGTGTTCATATTTATTAAATCATAGACTATAAAATTAATGTCATTTAAAAATATATCTGCAAGCAGTTTGCTGTATTAAGAAATTTCTGTAAGTATAAATCTGAAGGAGAATTAGGTCAGTGATCTTCTAATCATGGACCCCAAGGGAAATTTTGGTCCTGTATGGAGAATATTCAAGGAGGTTCCTGCTAGCGCAGGATGGCCGCTGGGAAGGCTTGTGGGTCCTGGCATGGTACAGTACTGGATGGTTTTTAAAGCAAGTTCATAGCCATTGGCCAATACTAGAAGGCAGGGTCACTGCCCCCATTTTACAGATGGTTCTCTGAGAGGTGAAGTGACTAGCCCAAGGTCACATGACTGTGCACTGAAACTGCTGCTTTCTGGCAGCACAGGTCTTGATACAGAGTCAGCACTGGATCAAAGCCAGTTTTTGTCCTGTATAGTCCAGCTCTGTCTCTGATCATGCATTCCAAACTCAAGTTCCTCTCTGGATACAGGACCTCATCTCAGCCCGAGGAATGTTATCCAGAGGCCGACTCAGGAGGCTAGAGCAAAGCATCACAGGCAAAACAGGAGTGAGCAGGCACCCGCCAGGTACCAGCTGTGTTCGCCGGAGCAGTCCGGCCTGCGGGAGGTAAGCACGACCCCAGCTCTGCCACCAGCTGTGTGACCTTGAGCAAGATATTCATTCTGGATCTGTTTTGCCCTGCATAGAACTGGTATAACTTCGTACCTCCTAGGAATAATGTCAGGATCAAATGAGTTAATAGTTGTAAAGCATTAGAACTGTGCCTGGCAAAACAGCAGGTGCTGTTACTACCTGGGCCCGTACCCCCATGGGTCTGGAAGTAGGTCTGTGTGCTTAGGGATGAACAAGCTTGTAGGGTTAGGAGCGTCCTTCATCTTCTGTCGGGAATGCCCTGTCAGAATTCAGCTCAGGGTCATCTCCAGTAGAATTAATTCCCCTTTTTTTTAGCGTTCCCGGAGCAGGGTGCCTAGACGCTGTGCTGTCTCTCCAGCTAAAGTTTTAAGTGATTTGGTTACAACCAAAGGCACTCTTAGGGTTCCTTCTGCCTTGATTTCCACTTGTATTACATTGCCCTGTATGAAAGTGGCATTTTTAGAAAATTGTTGGAAATTGGCGTTTTTTTTGTGGTTCAAACTAACGAATGCTGAGAGCACGAGAGGGTTTCAGCTTCGCATCTTCCTCACCCTGCCACCGCCCTCTGGCTGAGCACCTAAGATACTTTGACACAGTATGATTCCAAAACCATCTGGGGAGTTTGACAAATGATGCTACATCTTTAGAACCAAGGCACAGACCCAAAAAAGAGGCCTTCCCCTTCCTGTTAGAGGAGCTGGCCCTTGAGGTCCTCCTGGTTTGGCCTTCTCTATTTCTGTGCCTTCTTAACGGAAAATGGGGTTCTCTGGGTTCTTGGCAGCGCCTGCAACTGCGGGATTGGAGGAGCATGGGGATGTCTGGGCCTATCCAGACCTTACTCTTAGCTCCTCCTCTTTAAGTTCCAAGGCAGTTGGGGAAATGGCCTGTGGTTGCTAAGCAACGGTTGCCTGCTGATTCTTCCCAACATCCCTTGAGGAATGAATAAGCAGTAAAATCTCCCACATTGAAAGCTGGGCCTGAAGAGCTGGGACAGGGGGCAAGTAAAACACTTGCCTTGGGGCAGGAGGGCTCTGAGGAACGAACTTTCAGGACCTTAGTCTCTCCCAAATGTACAGTGAGGTTAGGCTGGGTGATTCATGAGGACTTCTCAGCTCAGCTGCTTTTTGCTTCAGTGGTAGCCGGCTGCTGGTCATTGTCTGGGAGGGAAAGGGACACCCTGAACTTTTCAGGGTGGCGAGGGTATGGGACATAGCTGCCCTTGGAGAGCTTCCCACCTAGTGGGAAAGCAGGGACCCAGGTTTGTAGCTCTCAGAGTAAGAGAGGTTCTTGTGGTTTGGGGAGACTTTCTGGGACAGTTAAGCCAGGGGAAGGCTCAGACAGGCAAAGGGCAAAAGTGCCAGAGGGTCTCTGAAAAGAGCGGTAGAAGCTAGCTGAGCATGGGGAGTTTGAGGGCAGACTAGAAAAGCCTTGAATGCTAAGGTAAAGTGCCTGCTTTTTCTCCCTGCGGTCCTTGGGAACCTTCTGGTAGTTCTAAGAGGTTAAGTGAAGTTTTAGGCCTGGCACTCTGGCTGTACAGTGGAGGATGAGAATGGGAGGGGGTTCCGGCCCCGAGGCATGAAGTGCGGCTACTCTGAAGAGAAGTGACACGGACAAGCTGAAGCAGAGTGGAGAGGAAGAGGCAGATCAAAAGGACTTTAGGGAGAAGGGGCTGGATGGCTCTCATTCATTCACACATTTCTTGTGCGCCTACCAAGTGCCAGGCATTGCTGACTACTCTGTGAGCGAGAGGCCAGAGGCAGAGGATGATGTCTTCTAACAGGGTCGGGATGCTTAGGACTCACTTGGGGTCAGCACCTGGACTAAAAGTGGTGTCATGTAAGTGCTCTGGTGGTGGTGGAGAGGCCCCTTGAGAGTGCCCCGGCAGAAGAGGGGCCTTTAGGACCTGTTTGAAAACTCGCCTGGGAAAGGAGCCTTTTCAAAGCACAGGGCATGACTGGTGGGGGAGAAGACGGGGATGCTTGGGCAGCTGGCCATAGACGAGCCACATCAGCTCGGGTGAGACCAGAGCAGTGGAAAGCCTAGGACGGTCACTCGTGCTGTGGCCCCTAGGGCAGCCGGGAGATGCTTATGGCCCCTTCCCAGAGCCGCAGCGCCGGGTAAAGTGGCTCCTGGAAAGCGGCTCGGAAGGTGTGCAGGTGGCTCATGCCGCCTGACACATCGTAGAAGGAGAGGATGCCGGCCTCGTAATCCAGGAAGACGCCCAGCCGGTCGGGGTCGTCGCGGGGCCGCAGGCGGCTGCGCTGGCCGTCGTGGAAGGCCCAGTACTCGAGGTCGTAGCGCTTGAGGCACCAGGACTGACGGTTGCAGCCGAGGCGCGCGGAGGCCGAGGCCCCGCAGCGCCGCAGGGAGGCGTAGGCCACGCCCACCCACCAGCCGATGCCCGCCTCCTGCACGTCCACTTCCCAGTAGTGGCGGCCCGCGGCGTAGCAGTCACGACCCAGCACCTGCCACAGTTTATCAAAGCGCAGCGCGGGCGTGGGTCCCAGGCGGCCCATGAGGCCGCAGCGCACCGTCAGGCGGTCGGCAGAGAGGCGCAGGCGCGCGTGCATCGTGTCCGGCTCCAGGGTGGGTGTGCGTGCATCTGCAGAGGGCGGGGACATCGGGGGCCACACCTGGTGGGTGGGGCCAGCTCCCCCCACGCCCCCGCTGGTCCTGACAACTTTCCCGTAGAAATTGAGATGCCAGGAATTGCCAGCGGATAAATGAAAAGCCACCCTTTTAACCCTAATTGCATCCAAGGCATTAGCTGGGGGACACGGGAAGGAGTGAAAATTTCACTGGATTTGTGCCATGGAATTTGTTGCCAATTTCTAAAAATTCAATTTTAAAAATCCTGTCCTTATTGACGCTTGGATGTATATCCTTCCAGTTTTTATCTTGCCACTTATAGTTTTTCTTATTGGTATCATGCCATACACACTTTTGCGTAATCTGGTTTTTCAACTTTATTGATTGTATTTGTGATCATTTTATCCTATCAAATAATATTTTTTATCAGAGTGTTTTAATGCTGACCCTAAGATTTTGCTGTGTTAAGTGTTTTATACTTTAACCTATCCCTCCCCCTTCTCAATAGTTATGCTTTTAAAAAATATATTTTATTCATCTATTTTTCAGAGAGAGCACAAACAGGAGAAGCAGGCTCCCAGCTGAGCAGAGAGCCCTAAGTGGGGCTCCAGCCCAGGACCTGACCAGAGCCAAAGGCAGCTGCTTGACCAACTGAGCCACCCAGGTATCCGATATTTAGGCTTTAAAAAAGCTCCTGAAAACACTAATATAATTACATCTTTATGCATCTGATTATTGCTTGAGGATACATTCCTAAAAGAGGAACTACTGGGTTAAGATGGATAATTTTGCTTTTAAGGCCTTTGGTAAATACTGCCAACTTGTATCCCAGAAATGTGGTGCTGACCTAACTCCCAATAATTGTTCTCACTGCTTTGTACCATATCTGTAGACATGGAAAATGAAGTCTAGATGGTAGGGTACGTGGATAGTCTGTTTTAGTAGATACTGTCGAAGTGTTTGGAGTGTTTGGAGCAAGGTTTTGCACATTTGAAGATTTTATTCCTGATTTTTTTTAGATGTTACTGAAAATTGAAAAACTGAAAATAATGTTTATTTGTTTGTTTTTAAAGATTTTATTTATTTATTTGACAGAGATCACAAGTAGGCAGAGAGGCAGGCAGAGAGAGAGAGAGAGGGAAGCAGGCTTCCTGCGGAGCAGAGAGCCCGATGTGGGGCTCGATCCCAGGACCCTGAGATCATGACCTGAGCCGAAGGCAGCAGCCCAAACCACTGAGCCACCCAGGCGCCCCGAAAATAATGTTTTTAAAATTTCATTTTCTAATTGTTTATTGCCAATATACAGAAACAGGATTGAGCTTTGTATAATGATATATGCAACAGTTCACTTAATTCTAAGTTATCTTTTACTTATATTAGATTTCCTGTAATCATGTCATAATATTGTATGATATCGCATGACATTATATGACATCATAATGATATCCCCCCCTTTTCCAGTCCTTATAGCTTTCACTTCTATAGGATCTCTGGAACAGTGCTGGATGAAGCGACTATGGTAAGCATCCTTTCCTCCCACTCCTGGGTAAATACCCAACAGAAATGCCTGCATATGTGCATCAGACAGACATGCACATGAATGTTCAGAGCAAGAGCAACATTCACTACAGGCCAAACCAGAAACAATCCAAAATGTCCTTCCATAGTTTTAGTGTGCTGTATTCATACAATGGAATACTATTTATAGCAGTGAAAACAAGTTACTTCTATGCACAATAATATGGATAAATCTCCTAAATATTATGTTGAGTGACAGAGGCAAGACACCAAAAAGTACAATCTGAATGACCTAGTCCTACAAAGGCCAAAGATCGGCAAAACTAATCTACAGTGTCAGAAATCGGGAGAGTAGTTACCCGTGGTTAGTGAAGAGGAGGCTGCATGAGCAGGGCTTCTGGGGAGCTGGAAGTTTTCATTTCTTGGGCTGAAGGAGGTTATATACCATGTTTACTTTTAAAAAATGATTGGGGTACCTGGGTGGCTCAGTTGGTTAAGCACCCAACTCTGGGTTTTGGCTCAGTTCATGATCTCAGGGCTGTGAGACTGAGCCCCGCCATGGGCTCCACGCTTGGCGCAGAGGCTGCTGCAGAGTCTCTCCCTCTTCCTCTCCTTTCCCCTCTGCTCCTCCCTTTTTGTCCCCCTCTAAAAATAAAATCTTTCCCAAAAAATGGAGCAGCACCCCTTTGATTTCTGTACTTTTATGTATTTTATATTTCAAAGTTTACTTTAAAAATGAAATGAAATGAAAACAGGTTACAAAACAGTATGTATAGATGATACCATATTTGTAAAATATATATATATTAAATATATTCTTATATGTATATATATAGATAAACTAAGGAAAGCTAACAGGGCAAACAATAATAGTAGTTATCTATGGGCAAGTGACTTTAAAAAATTTGGGTTTTTTCCCCTCGTTTTTCTGCAATGAATATGTATTATTTCTGTATTTAAGATTTATTATTATTATTACTTTCAGGTAATCTCTACACCCAATGCAAGGCTCAGACTCACGACCCCCAGATCGAGTCGCACGCTCTACCAACTGAGCCAGCCAGGTGCTGCTTATTTCTGTTATTTAAAAACTAGTAATAAAGGTTGAAAAAACCCAAGTTGGGTCTGTTAGTAAAAAAAAGGGGGTTCCTCCATTTCTGTGATCCCCCACAATCTGCCTGGCCCTCTCCACCCTCCCTTTGCTCCCCAGTCCCAGGGCTTACATTTTAAGAAGAGTGATCGCTCCGGTGAGGGGCTTGTTTTCAACAAGGAAGCTAGTTTGGTGCTCGAGGAGCCCGAGAGCTGGCAGTTCGTGTCTGTAACAGATTGTGAGAAATGAGTGCCTGGCCCTCATGCAGGCAGAGCAAATTACAGAATGTACTAAAAATATTACAGAACTGGAAATTCGGATCCTCTCTCCCCCAGAAGCACATGCATATTTAAGCAGTAAATGCAAATTCAGGAATTGGCGACAGGAATACCCTAGGACAATACTGGGGTCTAAGGAGAAGCGTACTTCTGAGGGTGGGAAGTGGATTCAGGCCAGTGTGACTGTCCCTTGAACCTTGGGACGGGACAGCGGGCTCAAGGAGGGCCGTGCGAATCAACGATGTATTCAACAGCCAAGCGTGGGGGCAACCGCCTGGCAGACATGCCAGTGCTGGGATAAAATGGAAAATGAGAAATTAGCCATCAGAGAAGGCCATATCCAGGTCTCATTCCAGTGCGAGGGAGTTCAAGGGAAACCCAAGCCATGGTTCCTGTCTTCCACAGCTCCATCAGGTAAAAGAGGTGAGAGGTAGGCTCACCTGAGCTACCCGTCAACGCACAGAAAAGAGAGGAATCCAGGGAGACATCATGGAGGAGGAAGCACCTCAGCGAGCCCTTAAAGGACGGGGAAGATTCAGACATCCAGAGAAAAGGACGGGAGGCTTTCCCAGCCAGAGGGTATGAGCAGGAGCATGGGTATTAAGGTACCCGCACTGGCACAGGAACTGGGAAGCCATGGCAGGCGTCTGAGTGAAGGCAGACACGAACAGAACTTCCAAAGCTCTGTGGTGGGGAGTGGATGGGGCAGGGTGAGTGGAGGCAGAGGTCCTGCTTGGAGGCTCAAGCCTGAAGTGGGGCAGCAGGGACGCCAGAGCTCCTGGGGGAGGAACTATGGCAGCCGCAGTAGCAGTACCCAGGGCCTAACTTTACTAGGAGGCGACCGGAGTCAAGCAGCAGCGGACCGCAGGGAAGTCGTATGTCCCCTTCTCAGAGATGCCGGCTCCGCATCCCCAGGAAAAAGCTCCTCCTCCTGGTCACCCTGTATTCTCCTCACCCTGCTGTATTTTTCATCAGAGCTCTTACCGCTGACTTGTTCAGTTACTACTGTCTGTCTTGCTCCCAGAACCCTGAGCACCACAAAGGCAAGACCTTTGTTTTTGTACTCTGCAGTGTGTAACAGAGATTTAGGGCTCCGTAGATGTCCTGGAGGAATCCTAAGAGCGGAGATAAATGAATGAAGAAAGGTATTTCTGAGCACCTACTTTGTGCTATGCCCTGCAGGGACCTCGGAGCAGGACTCAGAGTGCTTCTTGCCCTTTGGGCTTTTATGACAGGCAGGGGGAGGCAAGTACAGAGTGTCCAGCTCAGGGACAGCCCCAGCCCGGAGACCGGCAGTGCAAGGAGTGGGGAGAGGCAGCGGGGCATCTGGCCAGCACAGCCAGCCCAGGTTGATGGGGCAAGGCTTCCTGGGTGAGCCCAGCTGGGCTGGCCCCGCAGGGATGGCTGGGACTTGGCCAGATGGGGTGGGGTGGGCAGATGGCTATTCTAGCTGGGAGCCCAGAGCGGGCGAAGGTAAGATGCAGCAGAATCCTGGGAGTGACTTGGGGGCAGAAGTGGAGCAGGATGTCTAGGAAGGCAGGATGCCGTCTCCGAAGAGGAAGGAGGTGAAGTCTGAAGGATGGGTCGGGCCTAGGCCCAGGAGTCCTCCACCGCCCAGCCACTGGCCTTTGGGTGGAAGAGACGGGATTCAGGTCTTCACATTCGTCTCTGCGTTAAAGGGTAGCAGGGGAGCTGAGGACACAAGGTTGGTCACTCAGCAACTTACTCTCTTTAAGGCGAGTGTCCAGTGGCGTCTGTAACAAGCTCTGCATGGCGTCCACAAAGCCCTGGAAGAAGCTCTTGACGGGCTCGAAGGAGAGGGGTGTGGGGTAGCACACTTCTCCCAGGCTCGTCTGCCGCTGCATCTCCTGCTCGGCGGCCCGGTACTCCTGCGGGGGTGTGCGGGGCGTCAGCGTTGGTGCTGTCTCAGCTGCCACCGCTGCGCCCTCAGACAAACCCAGCCTGGAAGGGGCAGGCCCCCCCCTTGCCCCGGCATCTGGGAGCAGCCCAGGCTGTGCCCCCGACTTCTGCCCCAGGACCAGAGTTGATTTCTCCCTCACTTCCATGTTCCTGGAGCTCTACTCTGTGCACGGCCTTAGGGGCGGAGGAAGGAAGGAGACTGGCTGGCTGCACCTGCCACCAAGTTGCTCACCACCTTGCAGGGCGCCCTGAAGCTTTCCATACATTGCCACCGGGCTCTGCCTGACATCCAGGGGGACCAAAGGAATGATGGGCCAGTTTTCCAGGGGAAAGAGTCCCTTGGGCATGAGGGAAGCCAAAGACCCTGGAAGTTCAGCTGGAATGCCGACTGAGGGGGAGTGCCCCCCCCCACCGTGGGGACCTGTCCTGTTTTCTGACTAGTCCCCCACTGTTACCTTCCCCACCAAACAATGATGAACTCCAGGCCTCACCCTTTAAATAGCCTTCCTGGGTTAAGTGTGGCTTTGCAAGGTAGAAGCTCCCTGGACCATCCTGGTATCCCCAGCTCTAGTATGTAACAAAGGGCCCGACATACAGTAGGTTCTCTGTAAATATTTATGATAGAATAAGGAAATCAAGCACACCTGCTTCTCACCTTTGCCAGCTTGGGGAGCAGCTCCCTAGCCATCTGTATTTCAAGCCATAGCTGGGCATCATCTTGGATTCCCCTTACTTCCATGCACCAGTCCTGTCACATGTCTCAGACCTGCCTGTCCCTTCCTCCTGATGCTTGTCCACTAGTCTTGGTCTCCAACGTCCACCCTCCACCCTGTCACCAGAGTGACTTTTTTTTTTTTTTTTTAAGATTATTTATTTATCTGAAAGACAGAGATCACAAGTAGGCAGAGAGGCAGATAGAGAGGAGGAAGCAGGCTCCCTGCTGAGCAGAGAGCCCAATGCAGGGCTCAATCCCAGCACCCTGGGATCATGACCCGAGCCAAAGGCAGAGGCTTTAACCCACTGAGTCACCCAGGTACCCCCAGAGTGACTTTTCAAAAACATTAAACTGAGCAGGTCACTTCCCAATTCAGAATGCTCCCCTGGCTCCAAAATCTTTACAGGACAATTTAAACCATGGCCAGGTACATACAGCCCTCTGCTAACTAGGCCTGGCTTCCAGACCCAGTGGCAGCTCCCAAGGCCACTCCCTCTCTTCATACCCCCACCCTGCCTCCAGCCAGGCTAAACTCTAGCGGCCCACCACAGCCTGCCGGACCCTCATTGCACATGATTCCTTTCTGCCTGGGATGTCCTCTGTCCCTCTGTATGTCCCTGGTGAGCCCCTCATGCTCCCATACCCAGCTCCACGGTCACCTCCCCTTAGAAGCCTTCCCTTAGTCCCTATGCAGAACTGGACACTTCTTAGACATACTTCTGCCAGCTTGCTGGGGCTGCACTGTAAATAACTATTTCTGAGCATGCCTCCCCACCCTCAAGCTCCTAATGTCAAGCAGGGGCCTGGCGCAAACAGGTTACTCAGTATCGTACAGATCCGTATATATACGAGAGTGAGCAAGCAGAGGGAGGAATGGTAAATGATGAAAATCAGTAGTTCCAGCACCAGAGAATAAAGAAAAAAGATGATCAAGCCATGAAACTCTATGATGCAAGAAAAATATTCTCCATCTTCCTCCAAAAGGAAGAGTCCCTTTGTATCAGATAGCCCTCCCAAGTACCGTCACTTTTAAAGAAACAAATCTACACCTCTGTGCAGCTTGCCCCTCTTTATAATATCCAGGGTGCCTAGGAAAGCGACTCACCTAGAATTATTTTTTGTTAGGCTGAGTTGACCAAGGCCACGTACACGCACAAGCTTAGAAATATTTGTCGGGCACTGGCTTAACTGGTTAGCTACTGACCGATTTGTTTGTCAGCCTTATTTTCCAGCCAAAGCCTAATGTGTGATTAGACTCAGTGACACCGTTATCTCGTCCCACAAATCTGTAAAGCATCTAACAAAGGTTATCTAACAGGGCAGGCGTTTCCTTTACAGTGAGAAAACTTAAGCGAAGAAAACATCAGGGTAGGGAAGTAAGCTGGAAGCCAGAGTGAGCAGAGGAACAAAGCATATGCTGCCAGGTGTCTGCCGAGCCATGTGAAACCTGTGTAGCTCCGAGAGTTCCAGAAGCCAGGGCAAAGAAGGAACCAGGGAAGGGCCATGTGAGCAGGAAAGCAGTCCCAGAGCATGGGGCTGCACAGCGGTACTGACACCGGAGGGGGGTTTCTCCTGTGGTTCCTTGGGAACAGGAGCACCACGCTTAACATATGTTCACTAATAGAGCAACACATCACAGGGGCTATTTCCTAGACTCTCCCTCCGTGTAATGTGATAGCCTCCAACAGATCCCAGTGGCCAAGGAGTACCATCCTTCTCTGCCCTTTGAGCAAGCTGAGTCACCTCTTGGGGCCTGCTCAGTAGACGGAAGGACACCTGCCTTTCCAGGAGGGGGTCTCGAGTGAGACTTAGCAGGCAGAGGGCCAGGTGGCTGTGCTCTGGACTCAGGCCGACCTGGCTTCTGATCACAGCTCTGCTGCCTCTCAGCTGTGTAACCTTGGGCGAGTCACTTCACCCTCCCTGGGCCTCAACTGCTCATTCATACAATGGGGTGAGAATAGCCACTTTGCTGCATTTTAGGAAGTATCAGAACTAAGATACAGAAAGTGCTTGGAACACAGAGGGCCCCGGCCCCCAAAACAGTGGCTGTAAATATGATGTCATTAGTCCAAGAAAGATCTGCTCTTCCTAACGATGCCTATTTCCTTACCACTTGTGTGGGGGCAAGAAAGCCTGAAGGCTGGCCAGGCAATTCTTTGTGTATTCACTCAGTGTAAACTCTGTGTTCGATGCCCCAGTAACCAAGGTGAAGTGCAGGGGAGGAGGGGGCAGGGGCCCAGCATTACCTGCAGCAGCTGTATGGGGTCGGGCTCCTGGCTGATCCTCCAGACCCTGGTGGAGAGGCTGTGCATGCCATCTA
This sequence comes from Mustela nivalis, assembly GCF_964662115.1. Taxonomy (NCBI): domain Eukaryota; kingdom Metazoa; phylum Chordata; class Mammalia; order Carnivora; family Mustelidae; genus Mustela; species Mustela nivalis. The sequence continues at coordinate 61,503,340 of NC_139032.1, forward strand.
TTTGCTCTTTGCAAGATTCGATATGCTCCCTGTATGCCTGGAGGGTGAGCTGCGTGTTTTTATCGATAAATTTCTTGGCCAGCGCTTCCTCTTCGTCAAGTAGCAGTCTCAGTTCAGTGAATTTTCCCGTCAGCCAGGTTTTACTTGACTCTGCATGAGCCTGAAAAGAAACCAGTTGCAAATGATATCACTGCCAACCAGGAAATCTGGAATAATCAACATAAAATGATTATAACCTCTAAAAAGTGAGTTCAGCAATGTCCCTGGGCAAGCCTAAGACCAGCTCATAAAAACTCCAGCTTTCCCAAGTACCACCACCTATAAACAACTGGAAAATGCATGCAGAAATAAGGGTAGTGGGGAAAATGGCAAGATACATAAAATAAACTAGCAAAAACTGTAATGAACTACATAAAGCATAAAATTGTACTAAAAGACAAAAAAAAAAAAAAAAAGACCTAAATGTGTGGAAGAAAAGACCACATTCCTGGCTAGAAAGATTCATTATAGTCTAAAAATTCATTGCAATCCCAGCCTTAGCATGTGGATTAGACAAATGGCAAATTATGGTGGCAAAGAATAAGCCCAAGAAAAGCCACAAATTGCTTTAAAAGGATCAATGAAGGATGACCTGTCTTATTAAATATGAAAACAAACTGTAAAGCTACAGGATTTAAAACCACATGACACAGACAAAGACAAAGATCAAGAGCACAAAAGAATTCAGAAATGGGGGCGCCTGGGTGGCTCAGTGGGTTAAGCCGCTGCCTTCGGCTCAGGTCATGATCTCAGAGTCCTGGGATCGAGTCCCGCATCGGGCTCTCTGCTCAGCAGAGAGCCTGCTTCCCTCTCTCTCTCTCTGCCTGCCTCTCCATCTACTTGTGATTTCTGTCAAATAAATAAATAAAATCTTTAAAAAAAAAAAAGAATTCAGAAATGAACTCTGTGTATGTGTGTGTGTGAGAGAGAGAGGGAGAGAGAGGTAATGGTCACATTTCAAATTACAGGGAAGAAAGAGTGAACTATTCCATTAATAGTGTTGGTACAACATGCAATTAACCATGTATTTGCAAAAAAAATTCATTAGATCCTCATACCATATATAAAAATAAATGCAGGGGCGCCTGGGTGGCTCAGTGGGTTAAAGCCTCTGCCTTCGGCTCAGGTCATGATCTCAGAGTCCTGGGATTGAGTCCCGCATGGGGCTCTCTGCTCAGCAGGGAGCCTGCTTCCCCCTCTCTCTCTGCCTGGCTCTCTGCCTACTTGTGAGCTCTGTCTTATAAATAAATAAAAATCTTTAAAAAAATAAAAAAATAAGCATTGGTCCTCATATATCTTGGTTAAAAATCATAAAATACTTAAAAAAAATAAAAATAAAAATAAAAATAAATGCAAACAGAAGCCCACCTAGGAAGTAGTGTAGTCAAAAAATGAGACTTTGTGTCTGATCACTCTAAATTTAACTTATAAATCCAATTTAGAAGACGTAAGGAGAACGGAGAAACACAGTAACCATCAACTTGAGATACACGCCAACCAAATGCATTTTGAAAACTTTATTTTACTTCTAATTCAAAGAAAACATGACATTTACAACGCAGTTGAAAATGTGACCACTGGTTGGATGTTGAAGGATAAAAGGGAACTGTTATGAATTTTCACAGGTGTGATGATGACAACATGGCTAGGCATGTAAAAAAAAAGCATCTTGTGGAAACAACATGCTAAACTTTTACCGTTAAAACGGCATGTCTGGGATTTGCTTCTAAATATATGGGTATGCTTGAGGTTTTCTACAATAAAGGTAAACAGAAAAGAAATTCCACAGAGATTAAGGCACTATACATAAAAAAAAAAAACTGTCACAATGAAATACAAAACAACTTTATTTCTAAAAATTTGAAACCTCTGTAAGAGGAGCCTAAAACTCAGAGAGCTACAAGGTAGCCACAGCAGGTCTGATTGTATAAAAAAAATGGAACTCTTAAGAGGGAAGGTTCTGTAGACAATGGCTCCAACAAGCTACATGGGTTTATCATCCATCACATGGAGGAAAAAAAAAATCACTCAATTTAAAATGGACTAAATGCTTATAAGTGCCCGTAGCTGGACAAAGGGATATCCGGCCTCTCAGGCAGTCCAGGAAGTGGGCAGTGAAAATGCTTGATGGCCATCAGCCTGGAGGAATTTTAACTGACTGATAATAGCAGAGCCTGGAATGGGGTGGAGTACACTTAGCCACACTGGGTCAGCATTCTTAGGGGACAATATGATATCAAAATTTTGACTGCAACCATCCTTTGATGCAGCAATTCCCCTTGCAAGCATTGATCTCTGAAAACGTTTTCACACGTGCACAAACATCTGTGTACCAAGACACTCACCACTGTTGGTGGTGAAGGTGGGCAAGATTTTTGATATGGGAAGTATATATATATGTTTACTATATATATTATGTGGCTTTCATACAATGAAAGAACAGGCAGTGATTAAAAAGAAGGCAGAGTTCTTATACATGCTACACTGTGGGTGAACCGTTAGGTCATGTGGAGTGAAATAAGCCAGACCTAAAAGGACAAATACTGGATGATTTCCTATTATAAAATAACCCACAATAGGCCAGTTCACAGGGACAGGAAGTAGATGAGAGTCTGCCAGGGCCTGGCAGGAGGGGAAGTCATTGCTTAGTAGTTATGGAGTTTATATCTGAAGTAGTGGAAAATTTTTGGAAACAGTGGCTATGAGTGTAAATGCAGTTTACAGTGGTTATAACTGTAATGTACAGTTATACAGTGGTTGTGAGTGTAATACAGTGTTTATGAGTATAAATGCAAAAACAGTGGTTATAACTGTAAATTCAGTTCGTCCTACTGAAGCGTACACCAAAAAATGGGCAAAATGGTTAACTTATGTTACGTACATTTTCACACACACACACACACACACACACACACACACACACACACACACCAGTGGATCCAGGTGCCTGGGCATGGAAAACTCTCCAAGACACCACATGAAAAAGAGCAAGTTATAGAATAACAAATATAGGATGATCCTATTTCTGTAAAAGATAACTAAACAAAAATTATATATGGATACAGGTTTGCCCACTTTCTGAATGTCTGCTTTGGTCCTCTTTGCTTTTAAGAAAAACCTTTATTAGCATGGTAAGGGTTTTTGTCCAAAAACCGAAAATCGTCTTCAGGTGTCCTCCAGTTAGAAAATGGCTATTAACCCAAGACTTTCCTTAAAGTGAAGTGGCTTAACTCAAACTTTGAAAAAACCAGGGATGCTCTTTCCTTTATGCCCTTTCTACCTACAGAAGGTTTCAGAGAACACTGCTTTTGGATAGCAGGGGTGGGGGGAGGCTGTCTATGCTTCTGTATGTTTGCAAGTGCATTTTTAAATTTTTTAAAGATTTTATTTATTTATTAGAGAGAACATACAAGCAGGGGGAGGGGCAGAGAGAAGCAGGCTCCCCACTGAGCAGGGAGCCTGATACAGTACTCCATCCTAGGAGAATGACCTGAGCCAAAGGAGGACGCTTAACCGAGGCACAACCCAGGCACCCATGCAGGTGCATTTAAATGTCTGTTAGTTCTACAAACAATCCTAGGATTTGTATGGAACCAGAAAAGACCCTGAATTGCTAAGGAAACTTTGAAAAAGAAAAAACTGGGGGCATCATGTTGCCTGACTTCAAGCTTTACTACAAAGCTGTGATCACCAAGACAACATGGTACTGGCACTAAAACAGACACATAGACCAGTGGAACAGAGTACAGAGCCCAGAAATGGACCCACAAATCTATGGTCAAATAATTTTTGACAAAGCGGGAAAAAATATCCAGTGGAAAAAAGACAGTCTCTTCAATAAATGGTGCTGGCAAAATTGGACAGCTATGTGTAGAAGAATGAAACTCGACCATTCTCTTACAGCATACACAAAGATAAAATCGAAATGGATAAAAGACCTCAATGTGGGGCAGGAATCTATCAAAATCCTAGAGGAAAACAGGCAGTAACCTCTTCGACATCAGCCATAGCAACTTTCAAGACATGTCTCCAGGGGTGCCTGGGTGGCTCAGTGGGTTAAGCCTCTGCCTTTGGCTCAGGTCATGATCCCAGGGTCCTGGGATCGAGCCCTGCATCGAGCCCTGCATCGAGCCCCACATCGGGCTCTCTGCTCAGCCTGCTGCCTCCTCTCTCTCTGCCTGCCTCTCTGCCTACTTGTGATCCCTCTCTCTCTGTCAAATAAGTAAAATCTTAAAAAAAAAAAAAAAAAGACATGTCTCCAAAGGCAAAGGAAACAAAAGTGAAAATGGGACTTCTTTTGGGACTTGATCAAGATAAAAAGCTTCTACACAGCAAATGAAATAGTCAACAAAACAAAGAGGGAACCCACGGAATGGGAGAAGATATTCACAAAGGGCTGATATCAAAGATCTATAAAGAACTCAAACTCAACACTCAAAAAAAGATAATCACTTGAAAAATGGGCAGAAGACATGAACAGACACATCTCCTAAGAAGACATACAAATGGCTAACAGACACGTGAAAAAATGTTTATCGTCACTAGCCATCAGGGAGATTCAAATCAAAACCACATTGAGATACCACCTTACACCAGTTAGAATGGCCAAAATTAACAGGACAGTAAACAAGTGTTGGAGAGGATGTGGAGAAAGGGGAACCCTCTTACACTGTTGGTGGGAATGCAAGTTGGTGCAGCCACTTTGGAAAACAGTGTGGAGATTCCTTAAGAAATTAAAAATAGAGCTATCCTATAACACTGCAATTGTACTACTGTGTATTTACCCCAAAGATACAGATGTAGTGAAAAGAAGGGCCATCTGTATCCCAATGTTCATAGCAACAATGGCCACAGTCGCCAAACTGTGGAAAGAGCCAAGATGCCCTTCAGCAGACGAATGGATGAAGAAGATGTGAATGTGGTTCATATATACAATGCAATATTATGCCTTCATCAGCAAGGATGAATACCCAACTTTGGTATCAACATGGACGGGACTGGAGGAGATTATGCTGAGTGAAGTAAGTCAAGCAGAGAAAGTCAATTATCATATGGTTTCACTTACTTGTGGAGCCTGAGGAATAACATGGAGGACATTAGGAGAAGGAAAGGAAAAGTGAATTGGGGGAATTCGGAGGAGGGGGATGAAGCATGAGAGACTGTGGACTCTGAGACACAAACTGAGGGTTCTGGAGGAGGGATGGGGGGTGAGGTGAGCCTGGTGGTGGGTATTGTGGAGGACACATATTGCATGGAGCACTGGGTGTGGTGCTTAAACAATGAATCTTGGAACACTGAAAAAATAAAATAAATGCTCTAGTCATGTTTGGGAAAAGTTACGGGCTTAGGGGGATGGTGAAGAGATACTCCCATTTTGTAGTTGCTAAAGTTCTATACTAGATTCTAACATACTATTGTGAACATTAAAAAAAAATGAACACGTGCTCATGTACTACTAGTACGATTAAAAAATAAAACAAAATCATTAAAAAAAAATAAAAGCAGGGTGGTGGGGATATGGACATTGGGGAGGGTATGTGCTATGGTGAGTGCTGTGAAATGTGTAAACCTGGCGATTCACAGACCTGTACCCCTGGGGATAAAAATACATTACATGTTTATTTTTAAAATAAATAAATAAATAAAGCAAAACACAGGTCAGCCTCTTTCTCCAGCCCAAACATCAGTCCACACAACAGAACAGCCCCTGGCACTTGTACAGGCTCCCCATGATGTCATGTTCTCTTTTTAGTGGGGCAGGAACACGAACTTTGGCATGATCTGTGGAGTGAGTTCCCTGAGTCAGTTTCCTATACAACGCTCTGGGCTGTGGTTAGGTTCTGAGGCTAGCTGTTCCCAGCCACACGCAATATAGGTTAAGTTGGCTTTGGGCCGGCCTGGGAATTAGTCTACACTGACAACATGATTTCTACGGGTCAGGGAACACGGACACAAATTATGTCTCTCCTGAACGACCCAATGAAGCTAAGAAAATGGGTGCCCAACTCTAGATTGAAAGACACACTCTGGAGGCAACGTATGTAAATGGAGCACCTTTCTAGAAACCAAGAGAGCAAATACTCTCCTGACCAAGCAGTTTCCACAGCTCCACTTTGTGAAGAAGCATGTACAGAACAAGCTTAATGACACAACCCATCGCTGTACCTCTCCGTCCAGGAATAACCGTTTGGAAACATCCACAAGAAAACTTAAGGTGTAAGGAGATGAGGCTGATCGTGCAAACAGTTTAAAAGCATGAGAGAGAGAGCGAGAGAGAGAGAGAGAGAGAGAGAGAGAATGGGAGGGAGGGAAGAGATTCTGGCGATGAAACAAGGAAGTATGCCGTCTGGTTGTTTGGGCCACATTGATTCAAAGCGAAGCTGGACCCCACACTGGAGTGGGCTGGGCCAGGTGAGGCCCTGAAGAGTCTAGCTGAAAAGCTGAGGGACTGGGAACAAAAGGAACTTGGGCAGCGGGGGGATTGAGTGGGGGATTTCATACCCAGAGTGCTGGCTGCTGTGTGACTCATGTCGGCCCAGGGCCCTGCAGGCCTGTCTGGGTCCTGTGGAGGGTGAGGGGTCTGTGAGGAGAATGGAGAGGGCTGTGTGGCTGATATCTCAGCACGACTCTGGACAGTGCTTCCACGGGTGCCGCTCCGGGGCCTCCCACTGCTCCCCACCCCTGCCCTCTCCCTGTTAGCTATGCTGTCACTGGTGACTCGGGCAGGTGGCCGTGGCCTGCGGAGGGAGGCAGAGGGGTGGCCTTATCCAGAGGCGGTGGTGGAGACTGATGGCATCGCCCGTCAGCAGGCGCATGGCCTGGCTGAGTCCTCATCTTCCCATTCCCACCCTGGCAGAGGCTGCTTTCTGTCCCATAACTGGTCCCCAAGCTGCGGTTCAGTCCCTACAGCTCTGGTGGGTCACAGGGAAAGGCAGGAGTGGAGGCTGTTTATTTCCCTCCCTAGGGTGCCAGTGTCGGCCCATTTCCTCTCCTTCCCCCAGCCCTGCATGGTAGGGAGAGGGGCTGACTCCTGCCTGTGCATTTCCAAGAGCCTCCTTCAGGCTGGGTCTGGTCAATGGGAGGAGGAACTAGAGAGAAATGAGGGAGAGGGAGCAGCCAGGACGTCCCCTCTACCCTCCAGCTCCCGAAGGACAGGTCTGCTATGGTTCCAGCTCCTACCATGTGGGCCCGGCCTCCTGCTCTCCCTCCTCCCACATCCTCCCTGTGTCTCCTGCCCATGCTCCTGCCTCGCCACCCCTGGCTGGCTTCTCCGCCACCCCCATGCTGTGTCACTGTTCCCTGCACTCATCACCACTGTCCAAAACCCGCAAAGTGGCTTCTGTCTTCCTGGGTGCCCCCAGCGCCGAGGGCCACTTCAGCTCTGCCAGCCTGTGCACACCCTAACTCCCTACCCAGGTCTGGATTCTACAGACAGTAACCAAACTTACGTGTATATTTATTTTTATAGTACACATATTTATATAACCCCCCACCACATACACACACATTCTCATAAAAGTATCAAAAGCTCCCTGGGGAAAACTGGGAAGATTCCAAAAGAAGAGCAAAGTCACTATGCCACTCTGACACCTGACCCTTGTCCAGGTTAGGGTAGCGGGCAAATGGCGAGTTTCCCATCCACCTGGGCCTCTGAGCTGCTGTGCAGGGGAAGGAAACAGCCTCTCAACAAGGATGTCAGAGAAAATCATTCCATGGGTGTTGGTTGAGGATTAAAAACCAAGGCCTTCTTGATGGTTCTCTGGAAGGAAGTGGTTGGCTGTTCCCTGGTTTCTGAGCAGTGGACTTTGGAGCACGTGTGAACTTTATTGACTTTCGTTTGCTCACAAAAGTGTTTTATGGATTAATTTCCAGGCAGACAGCCCTTTCCCAGCAGTGCCTCTCCCTACGCAAGCACAGGGCAGTGTGGCTGTCCCTGACCTCTCTGCCCCAAAGCACACGGGCCACAAGTTTAGCGGAACACAGGAGAGTCCTACATGTGTGTGTCCATGAGCTGGAGGAGTCACTTCTGGGAATGTGTCCAGACGGAACAAGTAAGAAACGTTCGCTGCGGTGTTCTTTTATGCTAGTGAAAAACTGGAAATGATCGAAATGTTCCACATTACAAAAATGGCTTAATCGTGGTAGAGCCATGTACTGGAACACACCGTCTCTGACACTGACCCAAGGTAGTGTTAGTTAGGACCTCAAGCCAAAACAAGACGCCCATATATAAAGGGACACAGATTTTTGGTCAATAACGAGGGAAGAAGATGACATGGGAGACCTCCCTCCCTAGTTCAAACACACAGAAATGGGGATATACACGTGAGCCAATTTTTAAATCATATGACTCAGCTCAAAAACAAAAAGCAAACCCACAAACGACAAAAAGCAGAAATCCTTAGCTGCCCCAAACAAAGAGGGAACTCCAGTGCGGAAGCTGAGGAAGTGACCCGTATGACAACCGCACCACACTGGGAGCCCCGCAGCCTTGGGAGGGGTCTCTGGGCACCTGCCACCTGCACCAACCCAGGAGCCTGCTTCATCCATGAACTAGGAACAGGAAAAACTCCATTCACTGGCCTGGGAAAGGAGCAAGGGATCTTTTTTTTTTTTTTTTTAAGATTTTATTTATTCATTAGATAGAGGGGGCGGGGAGAGCACAAGCAGGGAGAGCAGCAGAGGGAGAGGAAGAAACAAGCTCGCCGCTGAGCAGGGAGCCCTATGTGGTGCTCATTCACTGAAGGCTGATGCTTAACTGAGTCACCCAGGCACCCCAGGGGCAAGGAATCTTGTCATCCATCAAGGGTCATGGGCAAAAAGAGTCACCAGCAAAACAAATAAACCAAATGACAGGACTGTACTGAGAAGAATTCAAGTCCGAGCTCATGGACCCTCAAAACTGAAAAATTCGGGGGCGCCTGGGTGGCTCAGTCAGTTGAGCATCTGGTTTGGCTCAGGTCATGATCTCAGGGTCCTAGGATTGAGCCCCACATAGGGCTCCCTGCTCAGTGGGGAGTCTGCTTCTCCCTGTGCCTCTCATCCCAATCATGCTCTCTCTCTCTCAAATAAATCTTAAAAAAGCAAACATTGAGGGGGCACCTGGGTGGCTCAGTGAGTTAAGCCTCTGCCTTCGGCTCAGGTCATGATTCAGGGTCCTGGGATCAAGCCCCTGATATCAGGCTCTCTGCTCAGCGTGGAGCCTGCCTCCCCCTCCCCCACCTGCCTCTCTGCCTCCTTGTGATCTCTGTCTGCCAAATAAATAAATAAAATCTTTAAAAAAAAAGATTTTATTTATTTGGAGGGGGAGAGAAAGAGAGCGAGCAAGCGAGCACGTGCATACAGGACCATAGGGGAGGAACAGAAGAAGAGAATCTTCAAGCAGACTCCCTGCTCAGTGCAGAGCCTGAGGCAGGGGTTGGTCTCATGACCCTGAGATCATGACCTGAGGGGAAACCAAGAGCCAGATACTTAAGCAACAGTGCCACCAAGGCACCCCTGTCTTCTACCCACTTTTAATTGGATTTTTGGGTTTTTTTTGGGGGGATGGTTGAGTTGTAAAAGTTCTTTATGTGGTTGTATGGAACCACAAAAGGCCCCAAAGAGCCAAAGCAATTTTGGAAAAGGAACAAAACTAGAGGTACCCAAATCCCAGATTTCAAAATAATCTATAAACCTATAGTGATGAAAATAGTATGTTACTGGCACAAAAATAGACATGTAGGTCAGTGGAACCAAACAGAGAGCCCAGAAATAGACCCTCAACTATATGGTTAATTAATCTATGACAAAGGAGGCAAGAATATGAAATGGGAAAAATATAGTCTCTTGAACAACTGGTGTTGGGAAAACTGGACAGCTTTGTGACAAAATGAAATTGGACCACTTTGTTACATTATACACAAAAATAAATTTTAAATGGATTAAAGACCTAAAGGGGGCACCCAGGTGGCTCCATTGTTAAGCATCTGCCTGAATTCTGCTCAGGTCATGGTCCCAGGGTCTTGGGATCAAGCCCCGTACTGGGCTCCCTGCTGGGCTGGAGTTCAGCTTCTCCCTCTCCCACTCCTCTTGCTTGTGTTCCCTCTTGCTTTGTCAAATAAATAAATAAGACCTTTAAAAAAAAAATACCTGGGGCGCCTGGGTGGCTTAGTGGGTTAAAGACTCTGCCTTCGGCTCGGGTCATGATCCCACGAGCCCCGCATCGGGCTGTCCGCTCCGCGGATAGCCTGCTTCCTCCTCTCTCTCTTTCTACCTGCCTCTCTGCCTACTTGTGATCTCTGTCTGTTAAATAAATAAATAAATAAAATCTTAAAAAAAAAAAATAGCTAAATGTTAAAGACCTGAAACCATAAAAATCCTAGAGGAGAGCACATCAGTAATTTCTCTTACATAAGCTATAGCAACATTTTTCTAGATATGCCTCATAAAGTGAAGGAAACAAAAGCAAAAATAATCTGTTGGGACTATATCAAAATAAAAACTTTTGCACAGTAAAGGAAACAATCAACAAAACCAAAAGGCAACCTCCCGAATGGGAGAAGATATTTGCAAATGACATATCTGATAAAGAGTTAAGCATGGCTGAATTTTTAAATATCTGTTTCTTGACCAGGGATGGAAACACAAATGCCCCCAGGAGCCAGGCTGGTAACACAGTGAGGGAGGCGATCAGGTGGGGGCTGGGAGACCTGGAGGCAGGCACCCTTCTTGTGGGGGTGTCTGGTGCTCAGCTCCCAACGGCTCCCAGGGCCAACTGATTTTCGACAAAATTCGAGGAATTCAATGGAGAACACACAGTCTCTCCCCAAATGGTGCCAGAGCAACTGGACATCCATAAGAAAAGAGAAAAAAAGAATTGAGCTAAATCTCCCACCTTATACGAAAAAGGAACTCAATAAGAATCACAGACTTCAATGTACAACATAAAATTGTCAAACACTTAGACCAAAGAAAAGGCGGGAATCTTTGGGATGTAGGGCTAGGCCAAGTCATGAAACCGAGGGCACAATCCATTAAAAAAAAAAAAAAAAAAGGATAAACTGGCCTTCTTCAAAATTAAAAAACTCTCACTCTGCTAAAGCCCCTGTGAAGGCAATGGTATGTCAAGCCCATACTGGGAGAAAATATTTGTAAACCACAGACCTGACAAGGGACTCCCGTCTAGCTCAGAGAGACATCTCCAAACTCAGCAGCAGGAAAACAGACAAACCAATCCTGAAGTGGTAAAAAACAAAAAACACAAACAACAACAGCACAGAGGACAGACAAGCTGCCATTAAACACATGGAAAGCTGTTCGGGATCATAGCTGCTGGGGAAACGCAAACACAGGGTCCAAAGGGTACAGCTACCAGAAAGGCTAGAACAGAACTCTGGCAAGTCCTGCCAGTAGGCAAGGACGAGGGGAGACTAGATGTCTCATACATGGCTGGTGGGAAGGTCAAATGACACAGCCACCCTGCAAAATGTTCTGGCAGTTTCTTGAGAAGCTAAACATACAGGCCCCATAGAACCCAGAACCAGCGCTGGGCATTTATTGCAGAGAAATGGAAACTACGTCCACACAAAAACCTGTACACGATTGCTCAAAGTGGCTTTATTTTTAATAGCCCCAAAATGGAAACAACGAAACTACCCTAACGTAGATGAAAACTTCAAATTAAAAAAAAAACCAAAAACAAAAAAAACTGGCTGACCTGGACTACCAGATGGCTGGGATATTATTCAGCAATTCAAAGGAATGAACTATTGATACACAAAACAACCTGGAGGGATCCTGAAGGCATTATGTTGAGTGAAAAAAATCTCAAAGGTTGTACACCGTATAATTCCAGTTTTATGACATTCTTAAATGCCATAATGACAGAGATAGAGAATGGATGTGTGGTTGCCCGGGGTCAGACTGTTGGAGGGAGAGTAGGAGGGGTGACTCTAATGGTGTTGCCCGAGGTAGGTCTTGGTGGCGGCAGAATCCTTCTGCATTCCTCAATCTACCCGTATGAGAAACTGACGTAGGACTTTATACACACACGCTGTCAACTCTGGTTTTGACACGGCACTAGGTAAGCTCTAACCCTTGGGGCAAGCTAGGAGAAAGGTACGCGAGGCTTCTTTGCACTATCTTTGCAACATCCTGTGAATCTGTACTTATTTCAAAATAGAATTTTAAAAGCTGAGGAAAAGGTTCAAAGAAAGAAAACTCCACCCCTTAGACGAGGCTGAAATGTGACCCACTTGACTCTGCACACGGGTCCTAATTCTTTCCTTGGGGGCCCCCAAGGAAAGAATCTCTGCTCATAGATCCCGCAGACAGTGACTTTGTATCCCGATTCTGCCCTTCTGGCTGAGTGGCCCAAAACACCTCCCCCATCCCTTCCTGAATCTTTTCCAATGGATGTATTTACCTGAGTCCCAGAGAAATGCTCTTGGAGACATGACGGGCACCGTTACTAATGCAGCTGGGGCTCCAGGTGCATTAATGCAACTGTCCCCAGCATGCTGGGGTACGCAGCCACAGATAAAGCATGCTGGGCCAATAGAGGACCAATTCTGTTACCTCGCCTAGCCTGGGCCTCGGCATCTCCCCTCTGCTGTGGGCCTGGCCTCGGGACGTCCTGGGTGCCAGTCTCTCTGCTCTGACTGTGGGGGTCAGTCCAGGGTTCACAGAGCCGTCAGGGGGAGAGGCCCTTGGGGGGCACCCCACCCCAGCCCCCATTTCGAGGTGGGGGCAGCCGAGGCCGAGAGGGGAAGGGACCAGCTCAATTCACATAAAAGGACCAAAAAACCCAGCACAACTTCTTTAGAGTAAAATGGCAGCTCACAATCGTATCAGTCCCAACTTCTCATTTCAAGCCCAAAAAGAATCCATTTAAATAAACAATTCTGGGGTGCCTGGGTGGCTCAGTGGGTTAAGGCCTCTGCCTTCGGCTCAGGTCATGATTCCAGGGTCCTGGGATCGAGTTCCGCATCGGGCTCTCTGCTTCTGCAGGGAGCCTGCTTTGCCTCCCCCCCATCTCTGCCTGCCTCTCTGCCTACTTGTGCTCTCTGTCAAATAAACAAAATCTTCAAAAAAAATTAAAAAAAATTTTTTTTAAATTATTTAAAAAAAATAATAAATAAATAAACAATTTTGTGAAAAGAGGAGCCTGAAGAAAGTACTTACTTTTGGAATATATTTATACCCTATTTAATTTCTTTCAACAAAGTAGTTGGCATCCAAAGAGTTATTTGCACGTTCTTTACACTGCATTTTGCTTTGTTTAAGGTGACTTGGGGTGCAGGGGATGGACGACTAGTCCCTCTAAGAGAATGGCCTTGGCAGAGGCGGCAGGTGGCAGGAAAGGCTGTTCCTCCATTTTGTGAGGCGCTATGGGGCAAGACTAGGGCACTGGACAGAGGCAGATCTTCACCAAGCTAACAACACAGAAGCTTTGGGTACAACACAACACAACACCACAAGCTTCAAGCTCCTCACTAGCCCGGTCCCTCATGGCCTTGCACCTGATTTTGTGTCCTTTTTCTTCAAAAGAGCCCCCCAAGTTCTGGAAGTCCCAAGGGCCACCAAACTGGATCTAAAATCCCTTAGAGGTTTTTATATACCCTTGGCTCCACACCGAGGAGAGCCTTGCATCCGAGGGGAAGTGCGCATATCTCAACTAGAATAAAGAAGAAATGTCCACTTGCCTTGAGCTTCTCGGCAGTGTCTTCTATGTGGGTTATGTTGCCAACATTCTGCTGCTTCTTGGTTTCCAGTTGCTTTAAACATTCTTGGATGAGTTTCTGTATGTGAAGGAGTCAGGAAAAATTAATTCTTAATTCTGTGACTTTTAAGGTAACAAGCTACCCCGAGGGGCATCTCCCACCCCTGAATTTTGCTCCAGTTGAGGTACCTGAGACTCACTGGTGAGATGAGTGGGCCCAGAGTCATGGGGCAAATTGGAGGATGAGCTGGAACAAGGGTCCCTCTGATCCTCGGAAGCCTATGTCAGATATTCTTCAAACCTTGATGTTCCCCTCCCTTTTTTCTAGAACAATCCTACTTATGACCCAGTTTTCTCAAACAGGGCCTTAAGGCAAACAGTTTGGGGACAGCGGAAGAGTGTTCACTTATAGAGTCACTATTAACCAAACCACCAACTACATGCCAGGCCCTGTCACAGGGCCTGTCCGCGTGGAACATACATTCCAGAAATGTGGGCCTTTGGCCTGGACTGGGCTTCAGAAGACCTGCACGTGTGAGGCCTGTGGGGGTTCATGGTCCCATCTCCCTCCCACCTAAAACGGCTCCCTTCCATATGTCTCTGTTTTGCGACTGCCATTTTTCCACGGGTGGGCTCTGTGACCCTCTTCCCCACAAATTTGACCTCACCTCTATTTGGACTTTCTTCAGGCTGGCCTTATACTCAGCTGCTGGGCCCAGGTCTGGCTGCCCAGCCAACCAACAGCTTCCCAACCAACCAAAGGGCAGGTCTGCTCCGTTCCTGGCTCTCCCCCAGGGACCAGGGAGTGACCCAGAAGTGTTTGCTGAATCGAACACAGTGACCAAGGGCTGCCAGCTTCAAGTGGAGAGCGGGAGCCACCCAGCAAGCTATGAAGAGCACCAGCCTGAGTCACACAGGACTTCCTAGGTCTGAGTCCCTTTCATGGGAACTGAGCGAGTGACCTCACATCTCTAAGCCTGTTTTTTCAGCATAAATCTGGAGCTAACCCCATAGCGTCACCATAGAGAATAAGAAGTATACAGAATATCTGGTGCGGTGCTTGGCAGGGACTAAGTACTCAACAGAGTTGTTAGCTGTCATTGTCACATCCAACAAGCATTTACTGCTGTGTGTGGTTGTATTCTAGGTGGTGGGTGAGGGTGGGGACACAATGGGAGCCCAGGTATAAGCCACAGCCGCAAACTCCAGGAGCACATCCTTACCCCACTGTGATTTCTAAGCTTTCAAGACCAAACGCTCCCCAACACCCCAAGAGAGCCCAGCCTCCCGGTGTCTGGACCTTCCAATCCCAGGATGCTTCTCCTGTCAAAGCTACCTGGTAAAATTCTACTCAGTCTTCAAGGACAGTTCCAGTGGCACTCCTCCAGGAAGTCTTCCTGGGCTCTCTCTTCCTACTTCACACTGTCTTCCCTCCAGCTTTCCAATTACAATACTTATCACACTATATTGTCACTATCTGTTCTCATCCCACCAGCCAGGGAACATCTCCAGATCCAGGAAGAATTGATTTATTCCTTAGCTCATGGCACAAAGTATGTGCTGAATGGATGTCTGATGAGTGGATGGAAGGATGATGGATAAACAGGTGAGTGGGTAGGTATGTGAACACAAAATGGGTACGTAGGTGGGAGGTAGGTAGGTGGGTGGACCCACCTATGAGACACCAAAGCCCTATCTCTGGAAAGCAGCCATATGAACTCTGGACACAGCCTCTGAGGAGCTATTACTCTTACAACCATTATACAGATAAGAAAAGGAAGACCTTGGAGGAAGAGGTGGGCCTTAAACCGAGGACTCCACCAACTGGACCAGCTCCCACAGGGCCCATTTTCATCCAGCTCCAAGGCTGTCGCAATGTGAACAGAAAGGTCATTAATCACAGAAGACTTCCCGAAGGAGGAAGTGGTAGAATCTACATCTGTCAGAGAGAGAAGGGCCTGCCTATCCCAGGTGGGGCAGACAGATTTGACCAGAGCCACAGAACAAGTTGTCCTCAAGGCCAGAATAAGAGTTGAGAGCCCCTGACCACTATTAGGATTATGCACAGGTGAGGGTTCCAAGATGAGAAGCCAGTGGGGACAACACAGCTGTGGAATCCTAGGGTCAAAGGCAGCCTCAGCTTCCAGTTTCCCTTTTCATATCAATAAAATGGCTGTCACAGCTCCCCACCAGGCTGTTAAATGCGTGGAAGGGAAGTGCTATGGCGAGGAAGGGTGGAGGGGAAGGGCAGGAGTGGGTGGCTGGCGGCCGCTCCTACAGCAGTCAGTCAAGCAGTCCTTAGGCCCTGACTGTGAACTTCAGGAGAGGAAACCAGAGGTTTCTGTAGGGCTTTTCATCCGTGTTCACCCGCAGACCTTCTTCCAGCCCAAGGGCAGTGTGGTGGACCCGCGTGGTGGACGAGGTCAAGGACATCTGCGTTATCAGCCAGGGCGCCCCAGTTCTCACTCCCAAACCCACCTCTTCTGAAGCTTAACTGATCGTTGGCAACAACAGGTGGGCTTCCCTGCGGCTCCAGGCCTAACCAGGAACCGGCCGCCAACCCTGCGCGCGCCTCCCCGCCCGTTGCACCCCCCGCGCGCCGCCCCGGTCCCCACCTGCACGTGCACCGCCTCTTCCAGCGCCAGGCCGACCGGGTGGCCGCGGTGCGCGCCCAGCACCGGGCAGAGCGCGCACACGCAACGGCGGCAGCGGCGACAGAAGAGCTCGGCCACGCGGTCGCCATGCTCCGGGCAGCGCCAGCCGCTTGCGTCCTCGCGCTCCGGCGGCCCCGGCGTCCCAGGTGTTCCCGGCCCCCCAGGTGTCTCGCTCCGCGCACCTGCGCCGGCCATTCAGCCCTCGGGTCCCCGCGGCCGCGGTGCGGGGGAGGGGCTCCCGCGGAGAATCGAAAGCGGGGCGGTGGGGCGGGGTTGGCTCCGGGCAGGCCCCGCTCCCGCAGGAAGGACGGCTGCGCACGCCCGGCCCGGGTAGCGGCAACATCGGCGCCCTGCGGCCCCATGGGCCGCGCTCTAGCCGGACCTGCGCCGGCCCCTTCCGCGGCGTGGAGGGCTCGGGCCTGGCCTAGCGCCTGGGAGGTGGCCGCAGCCGGATCCACTTTGCCTTGATTCTCTTTGCCCCTTCCCCGGGAGAAATCACCGTTCCCCCAGCTGTCAGAATCCTAGAAACTCTGATCGCCCCAGGCTGTCTCAGCCTCCACCAAATGTAAATTAGTACAGCCAACCTGTACAACACCATGGAGTTTCCTCAAAAAAGTGAAAAATGGACCTACCCCATGATCAAGCCATCTCCCTTCTGGGTACATACAGGAAGATTACCGATTATGAAGTCAGTATCTGGGAGAGCCACCTGCACTCCGGGGTGCCTTGCAGCGTTATTCACAACAGCCAAGGCGTGGAAGCCACTAGTGTCCGTCCGTGAATGAATGCTGTGTGTATATACGGTGAAACGTTGCTCAGACCCAAAAAAAGGAAATCCTGACATTTGCCACCTGGGTGAGTTTGCAGACTTTATGCTTAGTGAAATAAGCCAGACGGAGGAAAAACAAACACTGTTTAGTTTCACATAGATGTGGAATCAAAAACAAACAAAAAACCACCACCACCACCACCAACAACAACAACAAAAAACCCCAAAATAAAATTAAAACAGTTGTACTCCTAGCAACAGCGTGGAGTTCAACTGGGAGGCTTTGGAGGTGGGGGAAAAGAGTACAGACTTTTAGTTGTGAGATGCCCAAGTTTGGGGGATCTAAGGTACAGCCTGGTGACTCTAGTTAATACTTGAAATTTTCTGCGTGTAGATCTCAAGTGTTCTCACCACACACTATGTGAGATAATGTGTTAATTAACTTGATGGTAATCATTTCACAAGGTATACATATATTAAATCATCACATTGTACATCCTTAAAAATCATGTACAATCCAAATATATACAACTTTTGTCAATTGTATCTCAATAAAGTTGGGAAAAAATTCTCAGTTCCTATCCTTGGCTCTTAATACCTTTGATCCCTGCCCTGTCTATGCTCTACCTTTTGCTTGTTTCCAGACCAAGAATAGGCAGTTTTTTCTGCTTGGGACCTCTTTTCCCCCAATACCCTTTGCCCTGCTCACTTCTATTTATCCTTCTGCCTAAATTTCACCTCCTCCAGGAAGCCCACCTTGCTTATTCACCCAGAGCAGCCCACACTTCCCCTAACCTGGCCCTCATCTTCCTTCCAAGCATAACTAAAAACTTCAGAGGGCAGGGACCAAATCTGTTTTATCTGTTTCCCAGCCCGGTCTCTGGTCCAAACAAGTAGATAATTTAATTGGTATTTGTAGCACAAATCAAGAAAAGGAAAGCTCCAGGTATTAAAATGTCTAGGCAGATGTTGTTTATTATTTTGGTACATTCTTTCCATTGCACGATTTCACATCTATTTATTTTCATTTTTATTTCTTAATTTTTTTTTTTTTTTTTACAAAGGTAAAAGGAATTTCAGAAACAACATTAAAACAATCAGACTATTTCAGGCACGGTTTCATATTAAAAGCATAGATCTATTTTTGATTTCCTTCTTCCCTCTATGATACAATCTTACATTTAGTTCCAGGAAGAACATTTATTGTAGAGCTAAGGTGGATACGCCCCAGCGCTCATCTCCCGGTACTGTCTTCATTCTCAGAAAGCTCCTGAGTCAACGGTCAGGGGCCTCCCAGAGGACGGAGTAAAGAGATGAGTGCACATTCTGCTTTGCCCTGAGTGTGCAGGCCTGGCCCTGCAGATGCTGGGCAACCTCTGCTTCATCAGTCAAGAACATAAACAAAAATGCAATTTTAAAAAATGGCTTAAAAAAATATTTGATAAAAATTACCTATCCCTCTCCCTTGCTGTGAAATAATTTAAATAATTTATTCTAGTTTAAAAAAAAAAGCAAACCCAAAAAACAAGTTTGTTCACAGATGCCTTCATATTGTTTTTAAGCATGAGGTCTGGGTCCCTTAAGAGCCTGAGAAGGTTCTGCTCAGAGGAGCATTTGGGAGATGCCCCAGACTCAGCCCCAACTCTGGCTGTTTGCGGCCAGTGCCTGTGGGCGTGATCCTTCTTCATTCTCTGGGAATGACATGGGGATAGTGTCATCATTCTGACCAGGGGGGCGATGCCCGCCTGGCCCATGTTAGAATTAGAGCTGGACATGCCAGGGAGTGGAGGTGGAAGGGCTTTGTACACTGCAGAGAGCTGACTGCCCATGAGGTGGGAGAGGCAGCCCCACCCAGGGGAGCTCTGTTCCCTCACAACGCCTGGGACATGGCTCTGGTGAGCCCCAGGGACGAGTCAACAAGAGAGAGGATGCGGGCGTCTGGTATGTGTAGGCAGACAAGGGGACCAAGCTATGGCTAGGGGAGGGGGCGCTCGGGGTCACAGAGCCCTCATCGAGTTGTAGCCAGGGGTCCCACAGAGACACGGGACACTTCCGGCCCAGATTCAGAGGAGGGGGTTAGATCCCAGAGCCGGTCTGACATTCTCTGTCCTCATCTCTACCGCAGATAGGTACAGATGGGCCAGCTCAGCGGCTCTCCAGTCTGTACTGCAGAATGACCTGGGAACTCAGAACAATATACGCAAAGATTCAGCTTCAACTGGCCTGGGATTGGGACGAGGCATCTGTATTTCTCAAACCCTCCTAAGAGGACTCTCAACGTACAGCCTGGGCTGAAACCTACCAGGCGGTGGGGCCTCCTCCTGTCCCCATCTTAGCTCTAGGATTGCCCTGTGCAGTGGACAAAATCCCATCAGGGCTCATTTAATTTCCAACATTTTCCATCTCTAGCTCGGCTGTGTATTGGCCACTGACAAAGAACCTTAGCGAATGGGCGCAGGACGCAGATTCACAAGGGAGGGACATATTACTCTCAGGCTAGAAGGAAACTTCAGGGTCACCTGGCCCTACTCCCTTCCCTAGTGCAGTCATACCTCTCCAGAAGGGGGTGGCCACGGGGTTCTGCAAGCATCCCGCAGTGCTGGGGCTCCCTGCCTCGTAGACCAAAATCTACCTGCCTCTATCTATCCTGGAGCAGACAGGCTCTGTGGCCTGTCAGTGGTCACAGGAACCACCCTGATGTCTGCTCCCCCACAAAAGAGATAAGTGTCTGTCCACACTTGGCTGATGGCGATTGAAGAGAGGATGGTATGGGCTTCCTCTCTGTGTTCTAGCACTGGGCCAAAGCTTGACTTATTTCCCCACAGTTAAACTTCCTCTGCTGGTTCACCAATGTCTTGTGAGTTCCTACAGCCGACCCAGATCATTGCTATGGGTAGTTTTCCTCAGGTCAAGGCCATGGCTTCTTGTCTCAGGAGGCAGATCCTGTAGAGGGCAGCACACCCCAGGGTCCCCAGGTTCAGATGGAGAAACTGAGACCAGAGAGGGAAGGACCTGTAAGAAGTCACTGCTGAACCCAGAATAAACAGATTCCTGCCCTGCGGGCTGAGAGCTGCATCAGACCGGGAGAGGCAGAAAGACCCAGCAGACCAGAAGCCTGACCCAGCCCTTCCATGAACCCTCTGTGGACCCTGGTCACTCGTCTCTCTCTGGGCCTCAGTTTCCCCACCTGTAAAATGAGGAATTGTGCCAGATCACTGCTTTTCAAACTTCTCAATGTTTTTTCAGAAACAGAACTATGTATTCCATGGAAGCCGATATATAAATCAGAAAGAAGGGAAGCTGTCTGGTTGGAACGGGGTGGTGGTGGGGGCCACAGCCCTCCTGCTTAGGCTTCCTCCCACCCTGTGGACAGTTTGAAAATCACAGGCAGCTTCCCCTCTTGGATCCTTCCAGCTCTAACTTTATAGTGTTCTTTTCCTGGAGAAGTGACAGCTCGCCGTGGACCCTTAAACACAGAACAAAACCGAAGGCAAGTTGTTGTCTAAAAAGAGTCAATTCAGACACCTGTTTTGAGAAGGCAAGTAGAAAACGGCACCACACCCCTCCCACTAGAATCTTCCAGCAACCGAGAGTTTTCGTTTTCTGGTAAAAAATATAGAAATAGTGGTTGTTCTTGGGGGACTTGTGGTTTGGTTCTGGACCTCCCCATGGAGCCAAGTGGTGTCCCTGAGGGTGGGGAGGGCAGCACGCTCTGCTCAGAACCTCTGTGAGCCCATGCGCGAGTTCTGGACCTCCAGCTCCAACTGCTTGGCCTGCACCTCGCGCTGCGTCAACAGCTCGCGGAGCCTTCGGATCTCCTCCTGTTGTCGATAGAACATCTGCAGCAGCTGGGAAAGCACAGAACAGAGGGAGAGATCACGCGGTGGCCCCGGATGTGAGGGGCCAGAACACCCTCGGGAAGGACAAACCACCACCCCCTTTCCACACACAGACACGTGGAGGCTCAAGGGAGCGGCCGTTGCACAGAACTTTATAAAATCATTTCTTCACACAATAAATGAAGTCAGACCTTTTTTTTTTTTTTTTTGCCTCCTTAGATGCCCTGTGGGATAGAGGAAAGGATGCATGGCCCTGAAGTCTGGAGGCTACAGTTCTCACCACTAAACTAGCTAAATGATGTGACCTCAGCAAGTTACTTAGCCTCTCTTGAGTTTTAATTTCCTCCTCTAGGAACCCGGGGGTCAGAAGATGAACCTGGGCGTTAGGGTCATCACTGTGGCATAGGCAACCATTGCAGATGCTGGGCGCTCCCCTGAGGATCTTCACACCCCTACAGAGGTGGGAGTTTAAGTACCCCTTCCCCCACCCCCTGCCGCCGAGGCCAAGAGAGATTCAGCCCCTGGCTCTGAGGTCCTCCCGTCAGTGTTCAGCAGAGGCAGGACCAGGACTCCTCTGTGAGGTGCCGGCCCCTGTGCTTTTAGCCACTACAAACTGACCCCCAGGCCTGGGGAGAAAATTCAGTCAGGTCATAAGCCACAGTGCCTACCACAGGACCTGGGACACGGCGGGCGCTTAACAAATGTTGACCATGAAAACAGAAAATCCTAGCATCAGAGCAGGGAGGGACTCTAATACGGAATCAAACCCTCTGCATCTTGCAGACGGTTTTCCGTCATCTGGATATACACCCGCCATCTTGGCAGACCACAGCGTTCACTGCCTGTTTGGTCAATGAGGTCACAAAGCAAGTAAAGAGGCCAGGCCAGGCCCCACGGCTGGCCGTCTTCACCGCTCACTTTCTCCCGACCATCCCAGTGCACGCACCGCCCCCCTCGTTCCCACCTCGTTCTCTGTCTTTGGTGGGGGACACTCCATGTCGAAGCCGTTGGTGAGCCGAGGGGTCTTCTCTTCCAGCCTGTGTTCTGCTGCTCCCTGCCTGGGCACCTTCTCCTCCAGACGGGAGAAGGCTCTCCGGCCATCGTCTACAACCACCTTGTCTGTTTGTTTGGAGGGGGGCATGGAGACGGAGGGGCATGTCTCTGGGAGCAGTGGCTGCGGGCTCAGGATCTCGGAGCAGGGCCTCAGGGACACCATGACTGGGCCTGGGAGGGAAGCAAAGGGCCGTGTGAGGACTGAGGGCTCGTGAGCAGATGGACAAGAGTGGAGCTCTGGCTGCATGCAGACAAGAACCAGCCCCCACACTGGGGCACCCAGCTTGCAAACACATCCCCACGGGATCATCTAAGTGAGGCCTGGTTTGCCAGGGCCGCTGAGTGTATGCCTGCAGCTGCCCCCAAACACTGCGAATGGCTCCAGTGAAGACTTGTCCTTGCTTTGCAGGGACAGTCCTGTATGCATTGCGCTCTGCCTTCTACCAGTTCATGAATCCTCCCAACAGCCCTGAGAAGCAGGGGTGGGGTGGGGTGGGGTGGGTGCCAAGGTAGCAGTCACAGAAGACGTGAGAAGTCCAGAGAGGAACAGACCAAGTGTCGCCCAAAGGAAGAGGCAGGCGCCGCGGAGGGGCCAAGAGCACACATTGCCTCCTCTGGGGTAGCCCTTAGGTGGACAGGGCAGGGGGGGTGTCAGCACAGGGAGGAAGGGCCTGGGGCAGGCGTGGGCAGCGGGAAGCTTCTGCCTAGACTAGGGTCTCTTAGGCTGAAAAGTAATTGCAAAGGTGGGGATGGGAAGATGGGCAAGGGCCTGGGGCCCAGACTACCCACTCACGCTGCACAGTCTGGAGTTTCAAGAAGTGTTCCATGGAGCAAAATGCCTTGATTTGGAAAGACTTTCCTGAGCCACTTAGGACAAGCCCTCCATTCTCGGACCCATATGGGACCATCCTAGCCAATGGGGACTCACTGTCAAGGACAAGGGGTTATGGGAGAATACAACTGTAGGCCAAACCCCTCTCAGCTACCTGGGATGACTGGACACTCCATTTCACCTCACATTTGCACGGGGCCTTCGTCTGCCCCCCTCACCTTTATTCATCCCACAGAGCCACTCCTGGGCTGTCAGAGAGGGCCGGGCTCCTGCCGTAGGCGGGTAGATGTCCTCTTGGTAAGACTCCGACTGTAGGAGAAGCCAGGAGTGAGGACCGAGGTGGCAAAGGGGCTGCCCAGATGGGAGGGCCCTAAGGGAGCTGGGGTCCAGGATTTCCCCACCTAGGAGTTGAAGAAACCAAGGCCAAGAGAGCAAAGGGACATGTCCAAGGTCACACAGCAACTCAAGAGCAGAGATGGTTTGGTCTCAGGACCCTTAGTTCCCAGCAACACTGCACTGACAATGAGAAAGGCCTTTCCCTTGAGGAGTGGCCACCAGCCTCCTTGCTGTTACCCCAAGGGCATGGGCTCCGGGCTCCAGCTCCCAGGGCATGTCTTCTTCAGAAGGGGCTCCCGCCTCCCTCACAGATGGCCACACCACCCTTACCCGCCGGGGTACAATCATGGATATAGGCTCAATGAGGCCTTTGCTTGTAATCAGCTTGTAGAAGCGGAAGATCTCGCAGGAGGTGACGTCGAGACCTCTCTTTGGCATGACACCTGCGGGCAGATGGCCAAGGAGGGCTCAGAGGTTCTGGCTGGGCTGGGGTCACAGGGACCCAGGTGAGGGGCAAAGCCAGAGTGCACACCTGGGCATGAGCAGAGAGTACCCTCCTCCCACCCCCCTTCCGTCTACAGACAGTTCATGAGCAAATACCTACACTGGGCTGGGCCCTGTGCTGGGGAAATGGGGTTGGAGTAATCAGACTTGGTCCTCCCCACCAGCTTGCGCCCGAGCTGCTCTGAACAGAGCTCCTGCCCCCATCCTGTTGATGAGTGTTACCAAGGTGTCCTTCTCCTTCCCTTTGTGGTTAATGTAGCTGTGTCTTCATGTTCAAGTGGGTTTCTTATAGATAACATAGAGATGTGTCTTCTTTCATTTTTTTTTTTTTCTATTCCCAAATACACTTACAGAATAGGGGCTCTCCTAGGTCCGTCTCTCTTATGTTGTGGCTGCTGCTGTAACTGCCCTACCTCAGCCTAGAATGCCTTCATTCTCTCCGCATACTGTGCTCCGCTCCCCTTTTGGCTCCTCGAGTGTTGCCTCCTCTGGGAAGCCTTCCTCGACTTCCTGCTGCTTGCTCCCAGAGAACCTCCTACATACTTCCATCAGAGCTCCCATAGAGTCTGCCTTGATCCACCCTCTGTCCTTCTGAATGGGGTCCTCTCCAGGGTGGGGCCCTCATCTGACTCGCTCCTGTCTCCCCAGACCCCACGTGTCCTCAGCGTTCCGTACTCACCCATCCCCTTCTGTGGGCTGTGGGAGCGGTACTCTGTCAGGTAGCTCAGGTGAGGCTTGTTGGCGCTCACCTCATAGTAGCGGATGTTTCCATCTCCCTGAGGAGGAGGAGGGTACAACTCAGAGCTGGGTCCCATCCGCCCCCACCCCGGGGCCTCCCACGGCCATGCAGCAGAAACCTGGCATTCACAGTGACCGAAGGGCTGGCAAAGCCACCTCACATAAGAAAACACCAGGGAACTGCTGTTAAAGCAGCAAGGGGTCCTCATTTCAACACTCGATTCTCCCAATCATGACCCAAAGCCCACCTATGTGCCTCCAAGGCAGAAACTCTGGGAGCACAGGCCCGAGTCCCACTCCCAGCTGCACAAAAAGGTCAGCAGTGGTGGGTCCTGAGACCGTCCAGTGATCTTACACTTCTGGGGCATTTCTGGTTGTCCCTGTCCTAGTGACTTGGGAAGGGAGAGAGGGACAGAGTGCTGCTCCAGGCACTGGTGAGGAGGAGCTACGATGCCAAGTACCAGTTAGTCCTACCCAGTGAAAACCTGCTCCAGCCCAAATTCGAAGGTACCCCTATTGAGAAACACCAATGGGGCCTCCTCATCTGGTCCCAGACCTGAGGAGTGATAAGCCTCGGGTGTCTGCCCAAAGCCCTGGCCCTGGGTGTTCGCTGGGAGCCAGGATGGTGGGACAGGGTATGTGCCCAGTGCAGGGAGACAGTGTCCAGAAAGCCCTCCTCATCCCTCTCCCTGGCCTGAACCCCCAGGGCCCCCGGTTGTTGTGGGGCTAGCGGTAGGGCTAGGCTGGGGTAGCCCTGCTCCCTGCCTCAGGGGCTCAGGCAGCCCCCTCCCTGCCACACCAGGCTCACCTTCCCCACCACATAGAGCATGTTGGTGTCCACATCATAGAAGGGAAACAGCACGCCCGAGGAGCCATCCAGGTCCATCTCGAAGAGAGGCTGGGACAGGTTGTCCTACAAGGAAAGGAGACCAGGAAGGCCTGTGGGTCACTCCTGGAGGTCCTCAGTGGTGTTCCTGGAGATGGGAATGCCTGCCAAGGGGCTCTGGGTGAGTGTGTGTGTGTGCACGCGTGCATGTGAGAGGGAAGGAGACAGAGGGAGAGAGACCACCCCCTTTTATCCTGCAGGCATTTTGCCTCCAACCCATCACCTCTCACACCGCTGATGGCACACCAGCCCTCCCCTGCTTGTCTGATTTTTTGATGGAGGAGGAGGTCAGAGAGAGGAAGCAATCTGTCTAGTCTTTGAACTCTAGCCAAGCGCTCCTGCAGTGCCTGGCCTGGCCCTTGCCCTCACCCCCTCAGCTGCTGCTCCTGCCCACCTGCCTCCAAGCCCTCACCCCAGCTGTTCCTTCTGTCCAGAAGCACATCTCCTCTCTCTCCCCCCACCCCCACCCCTCGTCCTGGTCCAGATGCGGCCACCTCCCCCTGAGCCCCACACCACGGTCACTCCCTCCTCAAACGAGAAGATGTGCAAGATCTGAGCAGCCCCCCAGTTTGCATCCCAGCACCCTTAGCACCGGCCGGCTCTGCTAAGTATGTGCTTGGGCAATGGGTAAGGGCACGAACAAACGAGTGAGTGAAGGAAGCCAAAACTCAGCTATAGACAACAGTGAGGGGCAGGGTAGGGCTGCACGGGATACTCACCTGGTCCCACACCGCCAGCTGCCGGTTGTTCCACTGGGATGTGCCCGTGGACAGCAGCTTATTCAGGTTCCCCAGAAACAGCACCTTGTTGGCCCGGTGCCCTGTGCAGCTGGTTTCCTGGATGGACATGTGTGGTCAGGGGCTCGTGGGCCACAGCTAGGGTCCCTGGCCTCCCTGCCTTTGCTGCTGCTGCTCTACTGAAATGCCTTTCTTGTTCACTACCTAGCTCTGCTTAGAGAATCTTTCCAGAGACACCACCCCCAGGAAGCCTTCCAGAGATCCTCCCATCCATCTGGGGGCTCAACTACTATTTTTGCTGAGCTTTTTCTGAGCTATGATTGAGGCAAACTTCAGCGCACCTCTGTGCTCGTGCTGAGAGATCCTTGAGTGTTCACTGTATGCAAGGCAATGGGCAGGGTGGGCACTGTCACCTGAGTTATCTCATTCAATCCTTCTAGAGGAAGGACTGACAGCCCACTGTTGCAGATAAGGAAGCGAAGGCTCAGAGAACAGAAAGTGCTTGTCTTTGGTCACACAGCAGACCGGCAGGAGTGACGTGCCTCTTGACAGAGCTTAGGCACACCGGCAAGTTCTGGAGTTAACTAGGTTTAAAACTCAGCTTTCAAGGTGGGCAAATCACCTGACCTCTCCTTAGCCTTCGTTTTCTCATCCAAAGAATGCAGGGGACACATCCCACCTCCCAGCAGGGCCAAGAGGACAGAGAGATAGCACATGTGAAGGCTTGGCCACAGTGCCCACAGCATTACTAGCCTCCCGCAGGCCCTCACCGCCCCTTGCTCCTCTGTCCCCAAGCCAGACCCCAGCCCGGCACATACCTGGAGGACAGTCCCGGCCCGGGGGTCGAGGATCCGAAGCTTGCGGTCTTTACAGGTGGTGGCCAGCAGGCTGCCATTGGTGTTGAAGGACATGGAGAGGATCACGCCTTGGTGGCAGGTAATCGTCCTCACGGGGCTCATGATTACAGACTCCTTTGTGTCCAGGTTCCACACCATCACCTGCACGGCAATGAGCTGTTTCTGAGCACGGCGGCCACCCCCACCCCGGGCTTCCAGGGTCGCACACCCGCCAGGCTGCAGTGAAACACGGTATCCCCAGGAGGGAAGCCACAGATGGCAGTCTGGCCAAGAAGCCTTGGGTGGGAGGCGGAAGCCGCCGCATGGCAGGAGGGGAAGCCGGGAGTCAGGCTGTCTGGCAGCAAAAAGAAAACACCATCTGCTTTGGAGTGACAAACCATCCACGCTGGGAGGACCCCAGAGATGAGCTAGTCCAGGGGCTCTCACACACTGACTAGCAGCAGTTTCCACCTCACACAGATAGAGGGCTGCCACGTTTAGCTGCGGAGGTTGTGCACTGCACAGCTCCAGGGAGATCCATGCCCATAGCCCGTGACGTGACCTGCACCCCGTGGAACTGTGGGCAGAGTTCCGTGCACAACCATATAGGGTGGCCCTGCAGACACAGCCCACATACACATGTGAAAGAGCACTTCTGATCAGAAGGGGGTCAGAGGCTCTGTCAACCGCTCCCATCCCTGATCCATTAGAGAGGTCCCCAAAGTGCCTCCATAAAGCCCTCTGTTGTGAAGGGAAGAGTTTCAAAGCCACGGCTATGGTCACACCGACCCCATTCATGTACAAAAGGAGAAACTGAGGCCTAGAAAAGTCAAGGGACTTTCCTAGTTCCTACTGCAAGGCAGAGACTGAGTTGCAATAGAATCCAGGGCTCCACCACCATGAATTTTCCCCAACCCCAGGACCCATAGACTGCCAGCTTGGCTGTCAGTGGGGCAGTGCGAAGCTTCTCCGGATGGGATCCAGCCCAACCCCTCCAGGACGACTAAGGGGTTGTACAGTGTCCCCCCGCCCCGACCACAAAACCTCATGTCCACTGGAGCCTCAGAATGTGACCTTATTAGGAAACAGGGTCTTCGCTGATGTAACTAATTATGATGAGGTCATATGGACTGGGGTAGACACTGCATCCGCTGACAGGTGTCCTGCTCCAAAGATGAGAGGACACAGAAACACAGAGAAGCCTGCACGAAGCTGGAGGCAGGCCGAAGTGACCCAGGTGCAGCCCAGGGAATGCCCGGAGCCATCGGAAGTTCTAAGAGGCACAGGAGGGAGCATTCTAGGGTCTTCGAGGGACCGCGGCCCTCCTGACAACTTGATTTTAGATTTCTGGTCTCCAGAACACAGCGAGGGTCAATTTCTGTTGTCTGAAGTGCCCAGTGCAGTCATGTTAGGGGGGCCCCAGGAAACGAGAGCACGGACCCACCTTGAAGTCGTAGCCAGAGCTGAAGAGGATATTGGCAGCCGTGGGATGCCACTCGACCAGGCCCACCCTGCGGGTGTGGCCCATTAGTTCCTTCTTGCAGGCTGTGAGGTTCTTTGTCAGCAGCTGCTTGGGGATGTCCCAGATCTTAATCTTTCAGGGGAGATACAGCGGGGGGAAAGGGAGCTGTTAGCCAGGGTCACCTGGTATCCAGGCCACCCTAAGCCACAGAACTGGCAGTGCCCGGCAGAAGGGCCAGGGGAGTGCTCTCTGTATCCATCTCTCTGGAACCCTCAGAGGGACAGTGGCTTTGCCAAGGTCTTCCAGCCCAAGTCGGGGCTCACATTGCCAGAGTTGAGCCCAGGCCTCCAAATCTGCTTCCTGGTAATCTTTGCCATCCTAATGGCCTGCACTGTGGGCAGATGGGCAGGCCACAGGCCTGACTCCCAGGCTGGATGTCAGATCAAACCCCGCTCCCAGCCTAGACCATCTCTCCAAGGACAGTCGTCTACCCCTTCCTAGTCCCAAAGGCTCAGGCTACAGCCTCAAAGGCCAGGAGCAAGAGTTTGTGCTCTATCATCAGAGCACTAGGGAGCCAGTGCAGTCTCTGGCGCAGGACAGGGTAGGGCCAAAGTCTTTCCTTTGGAGTGGCCCCCTTAGATGGCCTGAAAGAGGAAAGATAAAGGGCCAGAAGGTCATGGCCTATACCCCACAGGAAGGGCCTGGGAAGAGGTACTGGGACTTCCTTTCAGAGTAGTATTGTTGAGGATGGAAGGGGCTTGCACAGCAGAAAGTGGATACAAATGGAGCTGGGGGTGGGGGGTGGGGGTGAGAGGGGGTGACACAGGGGGGATGGCAGAAACTTGATGTTCTCCGTTGTCTTTCAGAGCTCTCAGGCCCCTGGGTGACTGTATGGCCCCTTACCCTCAGAGATACACAGGGTTTTCAGGCAGACTTTGCTTTCAGTTCAACACATATTTATTTCCTGGTCACCAGGATTTAAAACCAGGACGGCAACCCCAAGAGTGCCAGAGGCTCCAGATAAGGTGCTGCAGGTATGCTGGGCATGTGGGCAAGTCCCAGAGCCCACACTTTCTCCTGCACAATTTCCCTGAGCCCTCCCCCCACCCTGACCTCGCCTCATGAAGGATCACGGGGTTAGGAGCATCCGAGCTAAGAACAGACACCCATCAGTCCACCTCCCCATGCCCCCAGCCCGCTCCTCTCGGGAAAGGGAATCGCCTCACGCAGACACTCACTGTGGTATCTTCAGAACAGGAGGCGATCTCAAAATCATTAAAAGGATTCCACTTGATGTCTAAGACGTTCCCTCCATGCCCGCAGACCCTTGGGTAGTGGGGGTCCAACTTTCCCGTCTGCAAAACAGTGCCCAGGAGTGTTGGGGAGAAGAGGGGCTAATCCCACATAAGCATGTGGACGGTCACTCGGCAGGCAGCAATCACGAAGTAGGCAGGAAAACGTAAGGGACAGACAGGGTGTCAATCTAGGCCCTACCACTGTTCTCTTGGTGATGCTGGGGGACTCACGTCACTTCTCCGGGCCTCAGTGTCTTCCTCAGTATAATGGAGGCAATAATAGGCATTTCCTGGGGTTCATGTGAAGATTTCAGGAGATGAGGTGTGCTTAGCACATAGTAGGTTTTCAGTCAAAGGCTATTTCCCTTCAGACACCGCTGGTGGGAATGCAAAAACGGTGCAGCTGGTTTGGAAAACAGTCGGGTGCTCCCTACTAGGTTAAACACAGTTACCACGTGACCTAGCCATTGTACCCCGAGGTAGAGCCCCAAGAAAAATTAAACACAGGCCTACAAGAAGCTCATCCACCAATGTTCATAGCGACATTATTCATAATAGCCAAAAGGTGGAAACAACCCAAATGTCCATCAATGACCGAATGAATATACAGAATGTGGTATATTCACACCATGTTATATTATTTGGCCGGAAAAAAAAAAAAGAAAAAACCAACATGCTCTTTGACATGGACAAACCTTGAAAACACGCTAAGTGAAAAAAGACCCAAAAAGCCACACATTGCAGGATTCCACATAAATGACCAGTTGTGGTTTCACTGTTAAGAGCAACTTAATACATCTTTTGGTACCCGATACTCAGAACCCTGGATAATACCTATGAAAATTCCAGAACGGGTCAATCCATAGCGACTGAAAGCAGATTAGTGGTTGCGCGGGACCCGGGGCGAGAGGAAGTGACAGCTGATGGGTATGCCGTTTCTATTTTGTATAATGATTTTGTGATGTTTGCACAAGCACGTGACTATATTAAAAACCTACGGAATCATACGTTTTTTAAAATGGTGAATTTCGTGGTATGTGAACTGTATTTCAATTAAAAAGAAAAAGTGAGCAACTCCTTCCCCTCCCTCTTGGCCTGCTGAGAATTGCTGTGTGGGTGGACGGACGCCCCAAGTGGAGACTTCCAGCTCTGCACACAGACCTGGGTTTCCTGGGTCGTGGGTCTGCCACACGGGTTCAGTCATAGAAACCCAGAGCTGGCAGTGACCAGCACTCTCTTTTCTCACATTGCACTGCATGGCTTGGCGGAACAGGCGCCAGGACCCAGGCCCCCTGCCTGGCAACGCAGGCTTCGTCCACATCCACAATCCCACCCCAGGTGCTGAAGCCCCCCCTGCCCCACCCCCCGAAGGCTCTGCAACCCAGTTTTCCATCTACGAGGAAGAGACAGCTGAGAAGAAAACCGGCCAACATCCACGACATACATAGGGACAGGCCCTGCGCAAGGTGGTGGCGGCATAAAGTGTAGTACATGAACTGGCAGCCTCGATGGTTTCAGGGTCTTTATAAAAGATCTTTCAGGAATAGGACAGACTCAAGGAACACCCACCACCTCTCCTTCCCTCACCACTCCCAGCTCTGCAGAAACCACCCAGACGGTGCCCCGCTGAGACTGAGCAAAGATGCAGTGGTGTCTCCCATCTGGCTTCATAAGGCTTCCAAGCCACAGCTACCGCAAGAACGGACAGAGGCCTCCAGGTCCCTCTGGCACACTAGCAAACAGACACAGAGGCCCTGGCTCACAGAGACTTAGGCACCCGTCGTAGTAGCTCTGCAAACACAAGCAGTGATCCTGGGCTCCCCTTCACAAATACTCTGCCCAATCCAGCTCCTGCCCTTCGGGAAAGGGTAGTAGACACCTTACCCTTGACCGGATCCCACACTGGAGGGGAAACTCTCCACCGGGCATTATCGGCTAAACTGGAACATGAAAGGTAGGTTCAAGTATGACCACAATGTTAAACTTCCAGAAGTTGATAATGAAATACGGTGATATAAGAGAATATTCCTACTTTCAGGAAACACTTAAGTATTTAGAGGTCAAGGAAATATGTCATTTATCCTCAAATGCATCAGAAAAAAGGATCATACCCTCATATATACATTCAGACAGAGAAAAGGGAAGAGTCTGGACTTGAGTTGTTTGTGAGCTATGTGTGAGGTGCATCTGGGCCCTTCAGCAAGGAAGAGGGGTGCATGTTCCCTGCCCCCTGCAGTGGGCAAGGGCCTGGAGCCAGGCCTGGAGAAAGAGAAGGTGCACCTGTGGGCCCTGGCCCAGGTCTGCACAGGACCACCGATCTAGCCACCAGCCTCTCGCCTAGCCTCTGCGCCCTTTTGCACACTGTCATGCGTGAGCTTTCAGAAATGTAAAATCTGATCATGTCCTACCCCTGCTCAAATCTTGCAAGCTTTCCCCCCTCGCGTGTAAAACGTGAAGAATCATCTCTTCCTCGCAGGGCTGTTACGAGGGTAAAAAGAAATACTGTGCATGAAAAGCCCAACAGGGATGTCCTACAGTAAGCGCTCAAAGAACAACAGCTTTTGTTAAGAGCGTGTTTGTGTATGTGCCTGCCTGAGTGTATCAAAAATGAGGGGAAAAAGCCTGGAAGGAAGTGCTCCAAAATGTTACTCATGGTTACCTCCAGATGGTGGACAATGGGTAGTTTAATCATCTTCCGTGGTTTTTAAAAAAATTTTCCCAACTTTCTATAAAACTATTGCAAAAACATTTATTTTGCAATAAATGAAAGGTATTTAACACAAAACTCCAAACTTTCTGAAAAGATGGGTCCTTCCCGGATTAGCCAAAAATGTGTTCTAAACCTGCAGATCTTGAAGGGCTCTCAGAGACTTGTAATAAGGGCCAGCAGCTTTTGCTCAGGGGCCCAGCCCAGAGGGATTTGCATAGGGTCCCAGGAAATGTGGGGGGTGGGGCGGGGCTGCAGCCCAGGGTGGGGGCTGGCAGGTGTGAATGAGCCCTGCCCTTGCCCTGTGGGAGGGCTCTCAGCCCTGCGTCTGTGTCCTGCCCCCTTCCTCACACAGCCCTTCCTTCTCTTAGGCCATTTCCTGGGTCAAAGGGCATAAGCCACGCTGGGTCTTCTGCTCTGGCACACCCAGTTGTTCTCTGGCCCACAGCCCTACCCTAATTTTTGTCCCGAAGGATTCTGGTAAGGCGTGTGGCTGCCTTCAGAGCAGCACGGAGGCTTGCCGGGGGTGCCGCAGACCCGGGAGATGCTTCTAGGCCAGGCATAGCCCAGCCAGGCCAGCACTCCTCCCAGGCCTCTCAAACAGAGACCCAGCGCAGGCAACTTCTCTGCATTTTCAGAGGTCGGGGGATGGCAGCCTGTTCTGCCGGGGCTGCTCTGCCTGCAGGCAGAGCTGAGGTCTGAAGTTACCAGACCTCATTAGCCCATCTCCTGGGCGGAGATGGAGCTGCTGAAAGCCCTGTCATGACAGGGACATTTATAATCAGGAGGCCACTTCCGCCTCTCAGTCCACGAGGCCAGCAGTCAGCCGGGGCAGGCCTCTGATTTACGGAGAACTCAGCTCTAAATCAGGGGGGCACCCCTGCTCCCCTTGCAGACTACCGGAGCCCGGGCTTGGGGGCAGGAGCCGGCTGCTCAAGCCTGGAGACATGCCACTTCCAAGTCTCAGTGGGGCTGCCCTGAGGTAGGCGGAGTGGATGGGACAGTGGACAGAGGGCAGAGCCGTGCAGGTGGGGGACACTCTGAGGGGGGCAGAGCTCAGCTGCTGGGATGGGACAGCTGTGAGGCCATTGCTACAACCCCCAGCGCTCGCAGGGGTGCAGCCCTCCCCACAACAGTGTAACAGCTTCCGGGGGCCCTTCCAACTGCCCAGGGCGGACACGGGAGGCAGAGGTGGTAGGTAGAAGAGGTGAGGCGGGCAGGCTGACTCCAGCTTCCTGGTTTGAGTCCCTGCTGTGGCACTAATCTGTGTGACCTTGGGCAAGTGACCTTAGCGCTCTATGCCTCAGTTTTCCCCATCTACGAAATGGCAATAGTAGGACGTCGCAGGGTGTGAGCGATTACGTGAGTTCCTCCAAGTAAAGCACTTAGGACAGCGCCTAGTACAGGGCAAGCTCTCTGGAAACTCGCCAGTGTTAAGTTTATTAGAGCGAATTACAATGACCCGGTGTTCTTGTCACTCAGGATGCTTCCGGGGGGCCAGGGATGTACTCAGTGTGATGTCAAACTGTTCCGCGAGGGTCTGCACTCTCTCCCTACACATCTGACAGGTGTTTGTGCCTGGATGCCCTCGGTGAATAAAGCCATGCCGAGACTGTACTCCAGTGAACAAATCTGTAAGGAGCAGGTGTGTAAACGCCGTTCTTTAGGGACTGTAATTCAGGGA
The DNA here is from genome assembly GCF_964662115.1 of Mustela nivalis. Taxonomy (NCBI): domain Eukaryota; kingdom Metazoa; phylum Chordata; class Mammalia; order Carnivora; family Mustelidae; genus Mustela; species Mustela nivalis. Next base: position 61,537,413 of record NC_139032.1, read on the forward strand.
GTCATCCATGTGCCAGGCCTGTGCTGGGTGCTTCGCTTCACTCCTTTTATTTCATTTATCCCCCAGCCACCCTGTGAAGAATCCCCGTGTACAATGCAGCAGCTGGGGAACAGAGGGGTTCACAGTCATGTGCGAAGGGCGGCGGAGCCCTGGGACCTGGGAGTACATCCTCTCGCGGCCTGTTCGCCCCGGCTGTCCTCTTGGCACAGTCAGCACTGGCATCGTGGGCCACTTTCACGAGGACCTGCCTGGAACTGGAAGAGGCTTTCAACAAAATAAAACAAGACAAAACAGAAAGCGACACACCATGCTGGCCCACAGCCCTGCATTTCTAGAAGGGGAATCTGAGTGTGGAGGGAGTAAGTACGCCCCACGGAAGGCTGAGATTCAACACGATGGCTGGGCCAGAGACAGAAGCTCATGAGAAGGCAGGATTGGTCTGCAGGCAATGGGGAGCTCTCAGAGGGGACTGAGCCGGGGAGTGACATGATCTGACGAGGGCTTTAGAAACTCCGTCTGGCCCTCCAATGCTCCTCTCTCTCTCCAGGCACACAGTGTCCGTCTGGCCTCCTCCGAGGAGGTCCACCCCTTGGGCCTATCCCCAGGGCTCTGCCTGCCCTTGTGTTCATGTCTCCCCACCCACCACACCTCACAGCAAAGTCCACCCCACACACCCCCAGGGGTGGCTTGGCTGTAAGCCAGGCCCCAGGCTCACCTGTCCCCAGACCTTCCTGCCGCTGCCGCTTCTGTTTCCCGAGCACAGTCCTTGTTGCCCAGGCTGCGGGAGCCTCCCTCCAAACAGGCCGGCCCTAGGTCACAGTGAAGGAAAGGCGGCCGCCTGCAGAGTCCCCTGGCCCTTCTGAGAATAACCTCCAGGACGCCATGGCAAGGCCAGGCACCATGTGCGCTGACACGCCCGTACACACTCCATGAAATACTCAGCGAATTTGTCCCTCCCTTCCTTCTCATGGCACTAGTTCAGCGACACCTTTCTGTGCCTGGCTGGGATGGAACCCCTGGTAACCGACGAGAAGCCCCTAGAAACCAGAGCCCAAACCGAGAAGCCACACACAGGCCAGTCAAATGAGAGCGAGGCCCACAGCCACACCCAGGGCTCAGCCACGTTCTGGTCCTCACCCTCAGGGCTCAGGAGCCTTTGGGATGTCATCTCTCTGAGCCTCAGCATCCTCATCTGCACGACGGGGCAGTATTTCCCGCAGAAGGGGCTAAGGAAGGCAGCAGCGTAGGCACTGTCCGTGCTAACCCTGCAGGCCCGTCCGCTGGGACGCACTGGGTCAAAGGCCCAGCAAGCGTGTCCTCTCCCTCTCCCCTCCGCGCCTACTCGCGCACACTGCATGGGTTCACCCAAGAAAAGAACAACCAAATGTGATGCGTGCACCTCTCTGGACGCCGATTCAAAGGAACCAAGCACAAAGAGGCATTTACAAAGCAATCAAGGGTATCTCCACATACACTGGGGATCGGGTGACACCGGAGCTCTTGTCGGGGCTGCCATCAATGGCACTGCGGTTCTGTCAGAAAATATGCCTAGTTTTTAGAACTGCACCCTGAAGTTTATGGGGGTATAATGACAAAACGTCCAGGATTTGCTTCAAAATACTTCAGGAAGGGGCGCCTGGGTGGCTTGGTCAGTTGAGCGGCTAACTCTTGATTTCAGCTCAGGTTACGATCTCGGGGTCATTGGATCAAGCCCCATGAGCCCCAGGAACCCCACGTTGTCGGGCTCTGTGTGGAGTCTGCCTGACCGATTCACTCTCTCCCCTCCCTCTGCCCCTCCCTGGGCTCTTGCATGCTCTAAATAAATAAGCAAATAAATAAATAAAATCTTTAAAAAATGCTTCAGAAAAAAAAAAAAAAAGGATGGATGAAGCAAGAGCGGCAAAGCCTTGAAAATTCTAGAATCTGGGTATACAAGGGTTCCTAGGATTGCTTTTATCTACTTTTGTGTTTGAAATTCTTTTGTAAATATGAAAAGAACCAGATTAGAGCTTAGCTACTGCAAACGTAGTCTGCAAACCAGCAGCATCTGCATCCCCTGGGAGGAGGGAGGCCAGAACTGACGAATAAAAATACAGGATGCCGGGGCACCTGGGTGGCTCAGTGGGTTAAAGCCTCTGCCTTCGGCTCAGGTCATGATCCCAGGGTCCTGGCATAGAGCCCCGCATCGGGCTGTCCGCTCCACGGATAGCCTGCTTCCTCCTCTCTCTCTTTCTACCTGCCTCTCTGCCTACTTGTGATCTCTGTCTGTCAAATAAATAAATAAATAAAATCTTAAAAAAAAAAAATACAGGATGCCCAGGGATGTGTGAATTTCAGATAAATGACAAATAATTCTTTTAGAGTAAGTACACTCCATGCACTATTTTACTTATACTAAAAAAGAGCTTAGCAGTTTCTAGTGAAACTAAACATGTGAAAATACTTTAGGACCCAGAGACTGCACTCATGGGCAGAGAAACGGAGACTTACTCATGTCCCCACAGAAACCTGTACATGAACGTTTATAGCAGCTTTATTACTAACAGCCCCAAACTGGAAACAATCACAGTGGCCTTCAGCAGGTGACCGGTCAAACAAATGTCTGCACACCACTTAATACTCCGCAGCAATAGAAAAAGGAGGCGCTGGGGCACCTGGGTGGCTCAGTGGGTTAAAGCCTCTGCTTTCGGCTCAGGTCATGATCCCAGGGTCCTGGGATCGAGTCCCGCATCAGGCTCTCTGCTCAGCAGGGAGCCTGCTTCCTCCTCTCTCTGCCTGCCTCTCTGCCTACTTGTGACCTGTCTGTCAAATAAATAAAATCTTTAAAAAAAAAATAAATAAAGGTTTAAAAAAAAAAAGAATAAGGAGGCGCTATTGGTCCATCCTAGATCACCCATCCCTGGGTGGATTTCCAGGGAATTATGCTGAGTGACAGAAGTCAAGCCCAAAGGGTTACACGTTGTATGATTCCATTTACACGACTTTCTTAAAATGGCACAAGGCTCAAAAAAGAGAACAGATGAGTGGTTGTCAGGGGTTAAGGAGAGGGCAGAGATGGAGGGCAGCAGAGCAGCAGGAGGGATCTTTGTGCTGGAGGCAGCATTCAGCTTCTAGACTGTATCTGCGTCCATATCCTGGTTTGGATACTGTACTCTAGTCTTGCAAGATGTTTCCATTGGGGGAATTGGCCAGAGGGTACACAGAAGCTCTATGTGTTAGGTCTTATAATTGCATGTGAACCTACAACGCTCTCAACACAAAAAAGTTTAAGTACAAAGAAAAAAATAAGCAAAAAAAAAAAAAAAAAAAAAGTTATTTGGTGTTTATTTGAAATTCAGGTCTGGGGCTGGCTGGAATGCAAAGTGCCTGGCCCCACTTCGGACCCGCTGAATCAGCATCTATGTTCTGACATGCAGGCGTGAGCTCTGATTCGTGGCTCCCAGCTCCTGGTGCGCTTGGATCCCTGCTGAGCAGGGAGCCCAGTGCAGGGCCTGATGCCGGGATCATGACCTGAGCTGAAGGCAGATGCTCAGCCAACTGGGACACCTAGGCACCCCTCATCCTATCTTTCTAAATTAGGTCCACTTTCCCTACCCAGGTCCACACTCCATCTCAACAAAGCAACTTCTTTTCTTAAGTCAGTTGTTAGTACCTATTTATAGTCGGTAGTTCATTGAGTTAGAAATTGTGATAGCTCTGAAAGAGGCTGAGTAATAAAAATCTGAAAAATACATTAATTATTTAATTACGAATACAGTCTGACGGGTAGAATCTTCTAAAAGCTCCCAAAGCATGGGAGAAACAAGTCAAATGGGTCAACTCCAGGGAACCTCTGAACTCTGATCTTCAAGTTCAAGTCTTTGCAGAAATCCCATTTTACACTTGTCCCTCCCCAGCTTGAAAAACCTCAGCTCTAGAATACTGTTTACACTTCTCAGCCTGGCATTCAAGACCCTTCTCATCTGGCCCGAATCAACTTCCTCAAGGTACTTCCCTTCCTCACCTTTGACACAGAGCATTCATCTATTCCAGCCAGACCGTTCTCTGCATTACTGCCTTGGGCATCTGCACAGTCTCACCTCCACACCTTGGCTGGTGACATTCCCTTTGCCAGTGATGTTCTCTGTATTTATTCAGATGAGTAATCCCTGGGTAATTTGTTCAATCAATGAAAATTTATGAGCACTAACCGCATGCCCAAAATGTGAGATACACACACACACACACACACACACACACTAAGTACCAGTTGTCTCCCCAACCGCCAACTATTGCAAGTAGGTTAGGAGGTACTAGCAGAAGAACACAAATGCGAAGTAATCACATTATGGTGTCCTAAGAAAGGAATACGCTGTGGAATACATCCTACAAAGGAGAATGTTGGATTTAGGAGAGGAGAAAGAGAGGCTATTCATGAACATGGTACATATTTCCATTTACTTGGGTCTTCTTTAACATTGGTCTTTTTTTTTTTTTAACAACAGACAAAAAATGGTATTTATTGAAAGAATGGCAGGCAAAGGATTAATATCTCTGATCTAAAGTAAGTACATACAAATGAATGAGATCAGTAAGTCTTGCCCCTAAGTAAATCAACAGAGACTAGTCACAAAAGCAATGACTAATTGGCAAATGTGTGGGAAAATGTTTGGTTTTCATCTTTTTAAAAAAAAGTCGTAAGTTAAAAAAAGATATTCTCTTTCCTCTATCAAATTAGCAAAGATTTTAGGCTATCATAAAGGTAATGGCCAGAGCAGTGAAATGGGCAGCTGAATTCATCACAGGTAGAAGCATATATTAACCTTTAACATTGGTCTTTCAAGAATGCTCTGTAATTTTCTCCTTTTAAGCCTTGTTTATTCCTCCATATCCAATCTTCTTTTATTCCACTGCAAATGTTTACAAATTCTAAGTGTTCTAGATATACAAATATGCAATTCATTTTTGTATCCTGACTTTTTGCACCCAGCCACCTTCCAAACACTCTATTTTTTTTTTTAAGATTTTATTTATTTATTTGACAGAGAGAGATCACAAGTAGGCAGAGAAGCAGGCAGAGAAGGAGAGGAGGAAGCAGGCTCCCTGCTGAGCAGAGAGCCTGACGCGGGGCTTGATCCCAGGACCCTGAGACCATGACCTGAGCTGAAGGCTTTAACCTACTGAACCACCCAGGCACCCCTTTTACTATTTTTCTAATAATTTGACCACAGATTTTGGGGGGAGTTTCTATGTAAGCAATCAATCTATAAATAAGAGTGGTTTTATGTCTTCCTTTTTAATCCTTACATCTTTAACTTGTGTTTCAGCCCTATGGTGCCAGCTAGCATGACCCATTAAACTCATTGCTGATTTTAAAGGGATATTTCTTTTTCTTCTTCTTTTTTTTTAAGGTTTTATTTATTTATTTGACAGAGAGAGACACAGCAAGAGAGGAAACACAAGCAGGGGGAGTCGGAGAGGGAGAAGGAGGCTGCCCACTGAGTAGGAAGCCCATGCCGGGCTCGATCTCAGGACCCTAGGATCATGACCTGAGCCAAAGGCAGATGTTTAACGCCGGAGCCACCCAGGCATCCCTAAATGGCTATTTCTAACATTCCACCTTTATGAATGTTTGCACCACATTAACAAGGAGATCAAATATCACCATTATTACCAATAATAGGACAAACTGACATGTCACACGATGTAATCAACTGAGGATACGGTGTCATTTGTTTAACATTCTTGCCCCAAATGTATATTATTTATCTCATCATGAGGACAAAAATGTCAAAAATCCAAATTTTAAAATGTTCTGTAAAATAGCTGTCCTTCAGCTCCTTAAAAATATCAGTATCATGAAATAAAGTAAAGAGATTTGACAACTAAATATAATGAATGATTCTCAGCTGGATTCTGGGCCAGAAACAAAATTTCTATACATACGCATACAGAGAGAAAGATATACAAGAGATAAAAAGTAAAACTGGCAGAATGTTAGCAAGTGGTGAATCTAAACAAAAGGTTTTAAAACTTCTATTTCTTATGTTAGTGAAATTCTCTTTTCCTTGTTTGCTAAGAATCTGTATCAGGAATGATTACAGATTACTGTACAGGTTACTGAGCTTTACCAATGCTTTTTTCCTGTATTTATGGAGATGACCATTCAGCTTTCTCCTTTCCTTTGTTAATATAATGATTTACATTTATAGATTTATTAATATTAAACTGTCCTGAGTTTCTGGAATAAATCCAACGTGGTTAGAATATATCTTTTTTAAAATTCACTGCTAGATTCGGTTTGCTAGCCATTTTACATACATCTTGAGTAAGGCTGGCCTGTCATTTTCCTTTCTTGTTCTCTCCTTGGTTTTGGAATCAAGGTCACACTGGCTCACAGAACAAGGAGGGGAGCTGTCCCTCTTTTCCTATTCTCTAGAAATGTTTACGAAAGATTGAAATGATCAGTTCCTTGGAAGTTATACAGCAATGGCCTGTAAAATCACATGAACTCTACAGTATCATCTTTATGTATGCGATTTGTGAAATGTAGCATATAAAAAAGGCATAAAATATAAGTGTTCAGCTTAATGAATTACTGGAAAATAAATTACCCATATATCTGCCACCCTCTCAGGCTAAGACGTGAACTATTATGAGCAACACAAAGGAGACCCCCCCACCCCCCCACCATGGGACCCTTTCCAATCATAACTCCCCCCTTCCCTCAGGTGGTGATAGTTATCCTGGTTTTCTGGACAGTCTCTTGCTTGCTCTTAAAGTTTTTCTACTTACTTATACATCCCTTAAGGTAGAGTTTAATTTAGCCTCTATCTATCTTTACATAAACAGAAGGAGACAGTTTATAATTTGTTTGGTATCTTTCCCTCAAAACTGTCATTAGCATTCACCCATGTTGGGGCACCTGGGTGGTGCAGTCGGCGGAGCGTCCTGACTCTTGGCTTCAGCTCAGGTCTGATCTCAGCGTCATGATATCGAGCCCGGTGTCTGGCTCCGTGTGGGGAGCCGTGCGTGCTCAGTGAGGAGTCTGCTTGAGATCCTCTCTCCCTCTGCCCCTCCTCCTGCTCTCTCTCTCTAAAATAGATAAATCTTGGGGCGCCTGGGTGGCTGAGTGGGTTAAGCCTCTGCCTTCAGCTCAGGTCATGGTCTCAAGGTCCTGGGATCGAGCCCTGTATCAGGCTCTCTGCTAAGCAGGAAGCCTGCTTCCCCCTCTCTCTCTGCCTACATGTGATCTCTGTCTGTCAAATAAATAAATAAATAAAATATTTTTAAAAAAATAAACAAAAACAAAACTAAAAAAATAGATAAATCTTTAAAAAAATGGTGCCTGGGTGGCTCAGTCATTTAAGCCTCTGCCTTCAGCTTGGGTCATGATCTCAGGATCCTGGGATGGAGCCCCACATTGGGCTTTCTGCTCAGCGGGGAGTCTGCTTCCCCCCTCCCGCCCCCGCCTGTCTCTCTGCCTACTCGTAATCTCTCTCTCCCTGTCAAATAAATAAATAAAATCTTTAAAAGAAAAAAGATTCATCCATGTTGTGGTATGTATGTATGTTGTTTCTTTTTCATGATTATGTACGTTCCCTAGTATGGATACATCACGATTTATTTATGTAATACTTCGGACATTTGAGTTTTTGCAGTTCGGTGACAATATGAACCACAATGCTATGCACAGTGTCGTCACTGCGTCCTGGTGCACAGAAACACCGCGTGGACATACCTCGCAGCAGAATCTTGGGGTCGCAGGGTGTGTGTATTTTCCTCTCTACTAGAAACTACCACATGTGTTTCCAAAACACAGGTGACAGTTCACCTTGTCCCCAGAAGCATCTGAGAGTTTACGAGCTCCGCATCCTCACCACCACTCATGATTCCTAGCTCCTCACATGTTCCCCGATCTGGTGGTCGTGGTGGTATCTCATTGTGGGCTGCTGGTGAGATAGTCCTCAAGGGGGATTTAAGATTTATCTTTTGTAACTGATTTCTAATTCAGTCCCATTTGGATCAGAAAACCCAGTGTATGAGATTCTATTTTGTATTTATGATTTTAACTTCTGAAGTCCTTCATCGGGGGGCGGGGGACAGGGTATCTAAGCCTGTTGTTCCTTGTTTCAGCTGACTCTAATTCATGGTGGCTCACATGCCTGACCTCACTCTGTAGGAGTTCTGTCCACAGATGGGATGCTTTCCTCTGGGGACACTCCCTGTCTGGCTCTGCTGGGAACCAGAGGCACTAGTAGCCAGCATCCTGCTAGTCCCTTTGGACATTCTGCCTTGAGCCGACTCAGGCTCGGTTGGATCCTGAAAAGGTCTGCTGTTAGGTTAAGTTATATGAAACTACCCCTTTGGGGTTAAAAAAAAAAACTGTGAAACATCAGCAATTGCATATAGTGTAACCTGTACTGGTAACCTTTGCCTACAGGACAAGCTACTGCTTTCTGTTCGCTTCCCGCTTCCCTCTCTCAGACTGTTGACTCAAGATTTGCTTCTTTTTTGGGCGCCTGGGTGGCTCAGTGGGTTAAGCCGCTGCCTTCGGCTCAGGTCGTGATCTCAGGGTCCTGGGATCGAGTCCCGCATCGGGCTCTCTGCTCAGCAGGGAGCCTGCTTCCTCCTCTCTCTCTCTGCCTGCCTCTCTGCCTACTTGTGATCTCTCTCTGTCAAATAAATAAAATTAAAAAAAAAAAAAAAAAGATTTGCTTCTTTTTTGGGGGGAGGGGAGGTGGCTTTGGCCATTTCCCCAACGTCTTGTGAGCCCGGCAATGCATTACAAATTATATCTGATTCGGGAGTGAGCTATTTTGCTGTGGGGTGGAAGACAGGTCTTGGGAGTAGCTAGGCAACTGCTAAAAGCAGAAATCCCGGGATACGTATCTTTTTTTCCCAATGAGGAAACCAAGGCTCAAGGAAGTGAAAGAACTCAAGGTCACATGGCTGGTAAGAGGCAAGGTTAGGATCTGAAGCCACACGTGAGACCAGAAACCCAGGCTCTTTCTACTTCTGCTGTCTACACCATCTCCAGAGGGCTGTGTGGGCCCGAAGCTTAGCCAGTGGCCTTACCTGGTTCAAGGGAATGACGAAAAAGGCCCCCCCACAGGAGCACTCAGTCACGACTGCAATGAAACAGGGGTTCACGGCGCAGAAGTGATTGTCTTGGACGCTGTGGGTGATGGGCACCGAGTCGTAGCAGTTCTCCTTGCTGGCTGGTTTGCCAAAGACGTGGCGAAACTTGGAGCTCCGGTACTGGGAATGCCATGACATCTGTGGGAAACGAACAGGACAAGGCGGGGCGTGAGGCTCGTGGCGCTGACAGCAGGACACCTGGGGAGCCTCTCTGGAGAGGGCAGGACCAGGGCAGCGGTCGGCTCTATGTGGACAGGGTGCTATCAAGGGCAAGCAAACGAACAGGATGTCATTGTGGTGACTTCTGTGGCTCTGGTGAGATGGTGTATGATTATCCCCGACCTGTTTGCTTGTCATCTCTTCACCTGTCGATCCAAAGGGCAGAAACGCCAGAGAGAAAACTCCCATTTCCTATCAGCCCACCCCACTCCAGCCCAGCGATGTGGGTCACATTGTGTCCTCTGGACCCAGCCTGCCTGGGCTCCAATTCCAGCTTTGCCTCTTACCAGCTGGGTGAGCAAGTGACTTAACTTCTTCGGCCTCAGTTTTCCCATCTGTAAAATGGGGATCACAAAATCATCTCTCTCACAGACTTGTCGTGAGGACCAAATCATAGGTTCCTTGATCTACAGTCATAATTACTACTACGATTATCATCCAGGCATCTTGAGCTTCCCTAGCCTCCTCATTCGGCCCTGCATTTGTTCACTCTAGTTACTGAGCGCCACTGTGTGACAAGGCCCTGTACCTGGCACTGGGGATTTGGAGAGAGTAAGCCTGAGCCCGCCTTAGGGAGTGAAGAATCCTGTGGGAAAATGGGCCACTGGGATCCGGGGTACTACAGATAATAATAAAGGTTAGTACATGACAGTCTGGGAGGGCTTCCCAGAGGAAGTGACAAGTGAGTTGTGATTCGAAGGATGAGTAGGAGTTGGCCATGTTGGCGGTGAAAAAGGTAAGGTTGGGGGAAAATGTCCCAGGCAGATGGAACAGCCTGAGCAAAGGCCCTGAGATAGAAGCAAACATGGAATGTTTGAGGAATGACAGGTGGTTTTATAATATTAGCAAGGAAATATGAGAAAGAAAAAATATATATATATATGCATACACACAAATAAACATGGATATGGGATGATGGGAGTGAAGAGAGCACAAGCCATAGGGGTGAGCATGGCTAGGTCATGGATGGCAGAAAAGGGTCTCAGCTTCATGAGTGGCCAAACACATGTGGCCTTCCAGCCCTGCTGTGCCTGGGTCAAACCCCTGACCCCAGGCTCGGGCCCCACTGGGTCTGCCCATCCACGCTCCTCATCTAGGCCAGAGAGAGCCTTCTGGACCCCAAGCCTAGCTGTATTCCTCACCTTCCTCCCCCTACCTGAGGTCACCCTTGGTCACTGTGGACTGACTACTGCCCTACAAAGGCCAAAGCCAGCCTGGCACTCAAGGCCTTCCAGTGAGGTTCCCCTCCGATATTTCAAGATGCACCTTTTCTTGCTCATCTTTTAAAATGTACTTTCTAGATAAAGAACCTTCCAGCTTCCTTTGTACCTACTCTTGCATTTCCAGTCCTTTGTCTTCCCCCTCTGCTTGGCCTGCCCTTCCCTGTAATCCCTGCACCCATCTCCACAAGTCCGAACCCCCCCTTCTCCAGCACCCAGGGCCCTCCTCCAGAGTCTTCCTTGCTACCTCAGGTAGCAGAGCCCCCGTCCTCTCCTCTCTTCTACCCCCACCAGCTGTGTCTCCTGCCTGCCCTCAGGCCCCTGACACTGCCTGCCCTGATTCCTGCGTCTGGTGTCAGGGGTCACCTACTCTGCCACTGGCAGGTTCTTCAGAGAAAGGCCTGGAGCTCTGCTGCAGGAGTGCCCAGCACAGAGCTCTGCTCACCCCCAGTTTCTAGGAAATTCCCAAGGGCAGGCATGGTTGGCTGGGCACCCCTAGGATTAGCACAAAGAAGGCATCTGCTTTGTGGTTAAGTTCAAAGGCACAAGATTAAACTGTTGACATCAAGAGGTCATGGTGGGGGTGCCTGGGTGGCTCAGTGGGTTAAACCTCTGCCTTCGGCTCAGGTCATGATCTCAGGGTCCTGGGATTGAACCCTATGTCGGGCTCTCTGCTCAATGGGGAGACTGCTTCCCCCTTTCTCTCTGCCTGTCTCTCTGCCTACTTGAGATCTCTTTCTCTGTTAAATAAATAAGTAAATAAATAAATAAAATCTTAAAAAAAAAAAAAAGAGGTCACAGTGACTGGGGGTCTGACATGTGAGCCAAACCCTCCACAGGAAGCCTACCAGCCTCCTCGGACAGATCTGTCCTGCGTAGCTCAGACATTTCAACTCTTTTCAGGAGATAGATTTGCTAGAGCCCCAAGAAGCCGCCCAGAATGCAGGGAGAGACTAATTGACGTCCATCCGGTCCCAGAAAGGATGTAAGAAGCCTTACAGAAGTGGAGAGCACGCAAGATAGAAGCACACGGAAAAGCCACGGCGAGGCAATGGGGACAGAGGGAAAATGCAGGAACAAAGAGATCACCCGAGATTCGGGGGAGCTGAGCTACTGAATGTGTGCTGTCAGGTCCTCCACACAGTGGAGGTGCTCCTCTGATGTGGGTCTGAGCCTCCTAGTGGCCAATTCGATAAGGGAAACCGAGTTGGAAAGGGATTTAATCAGTGTGTGGAAGATATAAGACACATGCTAGGCGTAGCCCGTCTTTTCTCTGCCCTGCGTCCTGAGGGAAATGGGTCCTGGGCACCTTCTTACAAAAGAACAGCAGCTGAGGAGCTGCCTTGGGCCGGGGCTCAGGGTAGGAAAGCAGCGGGCAAGTCAGCAGGCTCAGCTCCAGGCCCCCCAACTCTGCCTCACCTTCAGCAGCCGTTGAACATACGGTGTGACAGAGACATAAACCGGCAGAGCGAACCACTGAGCAAGTGGGGCTGTTTGTCCCCGAGGGCAGTCTATCCGTCCCAAAACCCTGCCCCGAGCAGCCCCAACCAGTGGTAGCCTGGCGATGGCCACCTATGCTCAGTGTGGATGGAGCACAGGAACCCAGGGGGAGAGGTGGCCAGGGAGGCAGGACCCACATCATCTCAGGAGCCATGGAAAAGGACTTAAACTCTCAGGGCAAGGCAGAGCTGCTGCAGGGATTCCAACAGGCGCCGAGGAGCTGAGCTCACTTTTGGGTGATTCCCTTGATTGCCAAGAGCAAGACAGCATGGAACAGGTGAGAGGTGAGGATCACCGGGGCTGAAGCAGGGCAGAGGGGACAGAGAAGGGGGACAGGTCAGTGGAAAAGCAAGGCAGGGGGGATAAACTGGCGTTTGTGTCAAGTGCTGTGGGAAGTGGGGTAAGAGGGTCAGTGGTGGCTGCAGAAATCACCTTGACCTGAGCGGCATCACCCGTCTGGGGCCCTCCTGCCACCCCTGGTGCTCTCCCTTCACAGCCCGGCGCTCGGCCCCACACTTGAGGGATGGCTCCCTGCCCAGGGTCAGGGTCAGGGTCAGGGTCGGGAGGTCTCAAGAGGCCCAGGCAAGGACCCTCCTTCAGCTCAGTCACTCCACGGCAATGATAACTCACAGTTTTCAGGGTGCTTGCTACGTGCCAGGTGGCATTCCCCGTGCTTCCCTGTATGGACTTAACAGGTAGCTGCTACCTTGCTCCCCAGTACAGAGGCAGAGAAGTTGAGGCAGAGAAGCAAAGGAGAACCCACCACGTGAGGTCACACAGCGAGCAAGCTGGAGCTGAGGGCTGAAGCGCGCCCCCCACCCCCCGAGCCTCCAGCTCCAGGTTCCCGCAGATAATGACGGTGATGAGGAGTCTCGTTCCTACCCATCCCATGCTTGATCTCGCCTCAGCCCGGAAGCAGAGGCATCACAACCGTTCTCACCACCACTTTACAGAAAAGTAAGGCTCAGGAAACTATGCAACACCTTCTGGAAAGAGGGCTCTTTGCTTCCACTGTTGAAGCCAGTAACTGTGGAACAGTGACAGAAAGCTAAAACTGTGTTCACGACCTTCTGTCCCCTTCTGTCCCCTTGCCCCCAACTCCACTCCCCACTCTACACCACCCTACCCCACCCCGGGCGCCTTATCTCCCCTGGCAAAGTTCTTCCAGACCTGTTGCCTCAGACGGAAACGTGCAGAAGTGGGGCATGGGGCCAAGCCTGGCCGTGTGTCCCTCTGCCCGCAGTATGGGAGTGTGCACCCATATACGTGGGTGAAGTCTGTGCAAATGTGTGCTGTGTGCAAATGCGTGCCTGAGTGCAGCATTCACCATAGGCACGGGTGTGCAAGCACGTGAGCATCTCTTTGGGTGTTCGGTGCATCTGGGCGTGCATGGGTGTTATCTGTGCATAAATGAATTTAGGGACTCAGCATTTCAGAGAATGGATTTTATTTCCCCCACAAGCAGGCACTTGCCTGGAAATGTGGACTGCAGTGGGCCCTTGGGACCTGGAGGGCCCTCGCCCATGGGCTGGGCCAGAACGGCCTATCTGGGCCAGGTTTAGCCCATGCCACCAGTCCCATCCTGCCTGGTGCCAGCCAGTGGGCCCACATCAAAGCCACAGCATGCCTTTCTTAGGTGTGGCAGGCTGGCTCACTGGGGCACAAAGTGTATGGGGGGGGTGGCTTGTGTGGCTGCTATCCCCATGCGTGTTTAGCAGGCCTGATGCCACGGGATTAGGCTTTGTGGGCTGCAAATTCCCTGCCCCCCCCCCCCACCAAAAGGTTAGTCATCTCTGGGTTTTAACATCCCATTGAGTTTATTTCTTAATGCCTGAGAGAATGGCTTGCTGCCTGTCCCATCCCTTCCAGCTCCCCTGCCAGGTAGGTGCAGGGTCTTGTCCCACTTGAGGGCAAAACTGAGGTGCGGGGGAAGTGCCTTGACCAAGATCACACTAACAGGAGCAATGGGAGGTGGGAAGCAGAAGCCAAGGCTTGCCCCAGAGGCCCCTCTTCCTGCTACACCTTCCTCTCTGACGAGTGTGACACACACACACACACACACAGCCCTTTCCCACCAGGCCCCCCAAGGCCTGTCTTCCCAGCCCAACCAGGTCTCACTGCAGGACAAGGGTTAGCTGCGGGTGAGCTGGGTGTGGCACAAACTAGCATTATGGATCATTCTTTAATTGCCTGTTCCTGGCCTCAGGGAAAGCGTGACTTGACCTAATTTAGCATTAGACTCAGGCGAGGGTAGGGGTCTGGTGCTGCTGGTTACTATGATCCCTTTGTAAGCTTGTGGTTCCTCATGGAAGATTTGCAGTGTTATTTATTCACTTAAGACCTGCCCTGTGCTCGTGCCTTGGGAGGTCAAAAAATCACCATGCTTAGGTCAATGCAGTTAACAGAGGGGAACTAGAACCATGGTTTCCTAGGCTTAAAAAAATGCAAAAAGGGGTGCCTGGTTGGCTCAGTGGGTTAAAGCCTCTGCCTACGGCTCAGGTCCTGATCTCAGGGTCCTGGGATCAAGACCCGCCTCGGGCTCTCTGCTCAGTGGGGAGCCTGCTTCCTCCTCTCTCTCTGACTGTCTCTCTGCCTTCTTGTGATCTCTGTCAAATAAATAAAAATCAAAATCTTTAAAAAAAGAAAAAAGACTACGGTAAGAAAAAGAATACTCTGAAGGTGATCTACAAAGACCAAGAGTTAACAAACACCTAATTATGGGTGGGTCCCTCACCTTGACTCCAATTCCTGACCAAACTATTATCCATCATAGAGCTTATCCTGACCTTGACTCCAAACTTGACAGGAAATCTTCTTTCTCTTTCATCCTGAATCCTTATCAGGGCCTCTGATTCACGCCTGAAGGAGGCAGGACACCTGGATCAGGAAGCAAGGCCCAAGTGAGGTTGAGGCACCCTGCTGTCGACACGTGTCTCTGCTTAACCAGCCATTCCCAAGGAGGCTTCCTTTCTCACCAGGCAGAAAGAAGAAACCACAGGTCTTAGTGACCTCCTGCTAGTGAGAATTTTATCCACAGTTTCTGCTCACGAGTTTCTGCTCATCTGAGGCCAGGCCCTGGTTTATTTGTCACTTCTTGGCATAATCTCTATTTTTGCCTTCCACGGGCCAGCAACAGGGTCTGCAGTGACACAACGGGAGCCAGGGACCTGGGGCCTCAGGGTCTCACCCCACTGGCTGTTTTCTTCCTTCCTTCAGAGCGAGAAGAGGCCTCGTCGCTCTCCACAGAAGCAGGGGGATCACGTGTCCTGGCTTGCCCGGGATGTGGGGAGAAGAGTTAGGGGACGTACTCCTGATGCTAAAATGGAAAATGCCTGGGAAAGTCCTGGGCAAACAGGGGCAAGTTGGGCACCTCACCAACCTCAGGGGTTTCCAGAAAACTCTTATCTGATTCACAAACAACGATTCTGAGTCATTTGTAACCTTGACTCTGGCAACCTGCTCATTGAGGCCCAACATCCTGAACCAGAGCACGGCACTTTCAAAGCAGAACACAAGGTCTGTCAAGGAAGGTGAAGCTGGCTTAATTCAATCAGCAAGCTTCATCTGCTGTTGGTGCACTGCTTCTTCTGGGCCAGGCCTCGTGCTGACACCGGGGTGCAGGGACGGGGGATGGGCAGTGCTGTCCCTGCTCTGCGCCTGTGGACGCCACCCAGGGACATGGCCGAGGGCAGGAAGTTGGGAGATGGCATGATCTTAGCCTGCTAAAGCACGGGGCCGCGGGCTGCGACTCTGAAGGCACACGAGCATAAGGGACATCAGATCACTGGGTGTGGGACCCCCACCCCAGCTCTGTCTGACACGGGGCCCTTGTGGCTTCTAGATTAAAGTCACAATGAAGTACAAGGAAATAAAATGTAAAATGCAGCTCCTCCATCACCTTTGCAATGTTCCACGTGCCCTACATGTGGCTACTGGGTACCCAGTTACAGAGTAGGTCCCCCACACCTATGTGACTTTGGGTGGGTGACTTCACATGTCTGTTCCTTCACCAGCAAAATTCGGCACAGTAACAACTAACAGCTACCGCATCGCTTACTTTGCACGAGGTAGGCTCCGTGTCCTAACTCAATCCTCAAAGCAATCCCCTGTTATCATCCCATTTTTACAGAGGAGAAAGCTGGGGGCCCAGAGAGGTTAAGCAGCTTGTCCAAAATCACACAGCTAGTAGGCGGCTGAGCTTGACATTTGAAGCCAAACTGTTGAGTCTTGGGTCCACACTCTCTCACGGGGCTCCCCGGACAATTAAATAAGATAATCCACACAGCATATGGAGTGATGCTGGGTGCATACTTAGTGGTCAACAAATGTTTGCTGTTAAGACTGCTGTGGTCCCAAATTTACCGCACTCTAGGACGTGATGTCGTATGTGACAGGTATGTGTTGAGGGCCCAGCATTTTGGAGATCTGAGTAAAAATCCCAAACCAGAAAGTACAAAGCAGCCCCCTAGGCACAGAGTTCTGACTCCTGGTGCCCACCACGGTGGTGGAGGGGGCAGACAAGCACTCATGAAAAGCTAACTAGTAATCCCTCTTGGTCGAGAGGAACCTGAAGAGTGTATGTGTGCATCTCCCCGGCAGGGTCAAAGCCCTTGGAGGGGAAGCCGGCCGTCTCGCTCAGCCCTGTGTCAAGGAGGCTGGGGTTTCTGGTGGGTTCTGGGTGGGAGTGGTGCTGGGCAAGACAGGGGAAGCCTTGGGATTTCCTCCATCAGCACAGCCCAGCTGGCAAGTAAAAACAGCCCCGTCTCCAGGCTCTCTCTGCTGTGGGGCCCCTCCCCTGCGCCCATCTCCCTTCTTCCAGGTCTCCGGTCCTTCTGGTCCAGCACAGATGCCTCCCGGCAGGCCCACAGGAAATACAGCCTGAGTCACAGACAGAGCCAAGAAAATGCCTCTCTCCTCCTGATGAGATTAGGCCCAAGGGAGCACTTCCTCCTGACATCTGACACTGCCCAGAGCCCTGGCACCAAAGAGGGGCAGGGCACCTCCAGGGACAGCCTGACCTCCTCTGCCCCACGGCCCCCCACTGTCCTCTACCCCTCCCTCAAGTCTTGCAAAGCCTGGCCAGCCTTTTCTCTGGGCCTCACTCCCTTTCTGCCCCTACCCCAGCCCAGGGCTCCTTTCCTGACCTCACTCAGACACCATCATTTCCCTTAAGACCTACCACCCCAGATCCCCTTTGTCCTCAGAATCAAGCCCCCTGCTGGATTTGGGGTGTGGGGCCCCACACTCCACCGGCCACATCTCATCTCCACAAACTCAACCTTTAGCCAAAATGGTTTATCTGCCTTCCCCTCAAAGCACCGTGTTTTCCCCAGGCACACCATCTTTGCTCATGTCCCCTTCTCTCTGCCTGGAAGCAAATCAGCCCACGTTAAGTACTTAACTGGGCTCCTAGGATGCTCCTCGTTTCCCTCCACCTTCCTGGGCCCAATAGAACCACCACCAGCTCACCAGCCAGAGCACTCTCTATTCTCTGAAGCAGCCTAGAGCATGAAGAGAGGAGAATCAGGTTCAAATTCTGGACCTCAACCTGTCTCTGGGCCTCAGCATCCGCATGGGTAAAAGGGTATCCTACGATCCACCTCATGGAGGCTTACCAGGCATTGAACAAGGTAACGGCTGTAAAATACCTTGCAAACCTCTGGTACCAAGAAAGAGCTCAGCTGTGGTTGTGTTCTTCCCTCCCAGGTCCTGCTGCCCACGCTCCTGCCTGCTCCCTCCGTCCGGCCTTCCAGCCATCCGGCCATCAGACTGCCAAGTCCGAATGGTTCTCCCCTCTGCTTTACCCACATGCAGGCCAGATCCCACAAGCATGTACCAGGGTGGGGGCACGGTGCAGGGGGACCCACCTGGCTCCTGGACTAGCTTCCACTCACGCCATGAGCCTCTTCTGAACCCCTCTCTGGACACAAGGAACGGTGGGCAGGGCGGGGGGTGCGCTGAGCCTGTAATTTTCCTAGTTGGTATGCTGGTCAGGTGGGAGAGCCCTGATTCTGACACCAGTCTGCTCCCTGACCTTGGGCAAATCTCCATCCCCTCTAAGGTTTTGTTTTCTCAGGCAGGTAATACTCTTACCTTGCCCGACTGTTAGGACGGTCCACTAAAGCTCTGCAGCCCACATGCACCAAAACCCGGGACTGGGAGGACGACGGAGCTACCTATCAGCTGTCCTAGTCCTTGGAGGCCTGGGGCCCTTCTTGCCTTGCTCCTCTAGAGAGACAGAACCCAGCTTCTTCCTGTTTATTCCCCTAAGTCAGGCCCAGACCAAAACTTCAGGCAGCTTTATTGCCCCACAATCTCCTTATCTGAGAGTTTCAAGAGACAAGGGTCACTGGGGACTTTCTAAAGCCACCTTCAGGAGGGTGATAACCTGGAGGTTCCACTGTTTCCTCACCATTCATCTCCCAGCAGAGCTTCTGCATCTGTCTTTGGACAGAGAGGGCCACTGAGGCCCGGACTGGGAAAGTGCCTGGCTCGGGGTTCCACAGTGAGCAGAAGCCCTCCAGCCCCCGTTCTGGGATGGGCACCTGCCAGCGGCAGGGGCCACCTCCAGCCCACAGCTCAGCTCCCACCTTGCCATGTTGCTGGGACCCTGGGGCCCAGGGGGACTCCAACCTGCATTCCTGGAGCCCTCCCAGAGCTTGGCTTATGCTGGGCACTATAGGGGGAGAGGCGACGATGACCCTGGCAGGGACTTCTGCCCTCCAGGGGGATCAGGTAGATGGGAGAGGCCAACATGGAACCAGTGAGCTCAGTTCAGGGCGAATGGGACTGACCAGGCTGCAGCGGGAAGGTGGGAATCCCAGGAGTGGGTGAGAGCCTCGGGGCAGGTCTGAGGCCAGCCCGAAAGGCTGAGTCGGGTGAGCTGAGCACAGAGTGATGGGGAACGGGGGTGCATGCTCTAGGTGGAGGAAGTGAAAGACACAGCCAGGGAACGAACCACAAGGGGTCAGGTCTGGTTGGGGTCTGGGCAAGGAAGCGGCGAGGGCCCCGCCAACAAGGCACCGGCGAGGGCTCCGAATCTGGCTAAGACCTTGGCACCTGAGACCACGGGAAGATGCCAGTTTGAAACCAGGGGTGTGGCGACGTGACGGCTGCCACAAAATGTGGGTCCGGCTATTAGGTAGTTAGAATGTCTGGCCAGAGGAAGTATTTTCTTCCTCAACTTTCAGCTTGTATCTAAGGAAGAAACAGGTGGGTGAGTGGGTCTTGTTTCATGGCTGGTTGTAGTCGGCTGGAGGGGGAAGCCGTGGGGCATGAAGAAGAGGAGGGGGGGAAGAAGATTCTGAGGACTTCCTTGTCTGGGCTTGGGAGGAAAAGAGCGTGCCTGACTGGGGGAGAGCGCAGAGCCTTGGGCTTGCTGGCCAGGAGTCAAGGGCTGACCTGTCTCCACAGGTGTCAGCAATTTGAGAGAGCCATGGAGCCGGGAGGCCTGGCTCGTAGGTCACATCTCAGTCAGCAGCTAGGACTTTACATCAAAAAATAGTCTCGGGGCGCCTGGGTGGCTCAGTGGGTTAAGCCTCTGCCTTCGGCTCGGGTCACGATCCCAGGGTCCTGGGATCGAGCCCCACATCGGGCTCTCTGCTCAGCGGGGAGCCTGCTTCCTCCTCTCTCTCTGCCTGCCTCTCTGTCTGCTTGTGATCTCTCTCTCTCTCTCTGTCAAATAAATAAATAAAATTTTAAAAAAATTAAAAAAAAAATAGTCTCCTTTTCCCCCTCAACCCATTCCTGTGCTGAGTCCCCAGATACGCCTGAGGGCCAGCCTGCCTGTTTCCTGCTCCTGCCTGGGCAGCCCAGCCCATCACATGGGCGGGGGGTGGGGCACTGGCTGTCCCTTCCTGCTTCTCTGCCCCCCTGCTTAGGAACGCGGACATAATGCTTGGCCTTCACCAATTCTTCAGGTAGCAGCTGCAACAGCGGCCAGGGGAGGACAGCCAGGCCACCGTCCCCCCAACTTCCACCCTCCCTGAGCTCCTCCTGAATCATCTGTTTGGACTGGGCCCATAGACCAGGGAGGGCAGGCCATCCACCAGAGCCCAGGCTGAGGAGGCCCCTCTGGCCCAAGACAGACTCTCTGCTAGGACTGGTGCCCGTATCTCATGTACATTCTGCGTGAAGCTTTCCAACAGCAGGTCTCAACCCAAGGGTGCACCAGAATCACCTGGAAGGCTGATTCACTCCCCAGATCACTGGGCCCATCCTGGAGTTTCTGAGTTAGCAATTTAGTAGCAGCACCTGAAAACCAGCATTCCCAACAAGTTCCCAGGTGACCATGAAGCAGTTGACTGGGGACCACCCAGAGCCACCGCCCTACAAGTCAGCTCTGTGATTTGCAGAGTTCTTCCTGTTGGGTTCACTCCTCACATCCACTTCGGCGGTGTGTGTGGGGGGGTTACCCCCTTCGGGTGGACACAGCGAGCTGTGCTCCGCTCAGAGCACTTCTCTGAGGTTACACAACCACGAGGACAGCAGGAACCTGTCCTCCAAACGCTCCAGGAGCACACAACCGCTTCCTAACTGGGGGCCACTGGGGGCTGTGATTCTTGCCTTTCCATCTCGCAAATATTCTCGGTGTACAAATGGGGGGTCAGGCCAGTCCTCAAGAACCAGCGGGTGCTCAGTAGCTAGCTTCACCCTCTGAACTGCAGGCATCAAGGTCAGGTGGTCAAGACACAGGCTTCAGAGTCAGAGACCAGAGAGAAACCCAGACTCTCCTTCTCTAGATCTTGCAACTACATGGGCACCGACCTCTCCCCACGTTGCTATGAAATGGCGCCAAGGCTGAACAGAGCGGTTAGACCGGCGCACAGTGAGTCCTCAACAAACGGCAGCAACTGGTGGGCCAGGGAGGGATGTGCGGAAAGATATTAAAACCTGTCTGTGTCTCAGTCTTCCCATCTGTTAACTGGGGTCAACGACAGAACCTAACTTCAGGGAAACGGTAAGGATTCGATGAGTTTATTCCTTTAAAATGCCTTACAGTGGGTGCCTGGGTGGCTCAGTCGGTGAAGCATCTGCTTTCAGCTCAGGTCATGATCTCAGGGTCCTGGGATCGAGCCCACATGCTCAGTGGGGAGTCGGCTCCCCCTGCTTGCGCATGCTCTCTCTCACTTTCTCTCTGGCAAATAAATAAATAAAATCTTTCTAGAAAACTATTTAAAAAATATAAAATAAAATGCCTTAAAGCAATGCCTGGCATGGGGGCAGCTCCGACAGGAGCTCCTTTTTGTCAAGGGCGGTAATTTCAGCACCCGAGCGCACACTTTTCATTAAGGCATGTCAGCAAAACCATTAAAGAACAGAATAGGCTATTGTGAGATCAAAATTTAAAAATCACAGTGGTGCTGGTTGTACAAACAGCTTGAATGTACTCCAGGGCACAGAACTAAAAATGGTTACAATGGCAAATTTTATGCGATGTAAATTCTGCCCCAATAAGAAAGGAAGAAAAGAGCTAGCAGCCCCTAGGTATCCGGCTGGCTCTGCCCTGGCTCTCCCAGGCCATCAGCCGGCTCCACCCTTCCTGCTCTACTTTCCCCGGGGAGGCCGTCCTCCTCCCCCCCCCTTTTTTTTTTAAGATTTTATATTTATTTGAGAGACAAAATGAGAGAGAGAAAGAGAGAGAGAGAGAACGAGAGGGGGGAGGGTCAGAGGGAGAAGCAAGCTCCCCACTGAGCAGGGAGCCTGATGTGGGGACTCTATCCCGGGGCTCCAGGATCATGACCCGAGCTGAAGGCAACCAACAGTCGCCCAGCCGACTAAGCCACCCAGGCCCCCCTCCCACCCCTTTCACTCCTGGCTAGTGGGGCCTTCTCTGCCTGCACCGCCCTCAGCAGAAGGGGCTGCTATAGGGCGAGTGTCCTCACAACTTTCCCAGGCCCTTTCAGGAAAGGCCTGGAGGAGCTGTGCCTGGACAGAGGAGTTCTCTTCCCATCCCCTTCCTGCAGGCTTCCTGACCCTCTGCGGGCCTGGCTCCTGCTGCTCTTGGGGCAGAAAGAGCTGAGGGAGCAGTATCGGCTCACAGGGACTCTCCTTGGGCTTGGCTGGGTTTCCCACTCTGCGCAGGGAAGGCACAGATATGTTCTGAGACCAGGGGCCCAGCTCCAGTCTGCTCTGCCTCCGTTGGCTGTGTGACCCTGTTCAAGTCATTGCCCTCTCTGGGCCCCAGGGCCCGATCTGTACAATGGGAGTGTGCATCTCTGCTTGCCGCAGTCCTGAGGCTTTAGGGAGGCTCTGAAGGGAGAACGGGGTGGGGGGGAGGGGGCACATGTGCTTTGTTTCTTTACTGTGTGGTATGACCACATGGAGAGGAGGCAGAGATGGCTACAGACACAGTCGGGCCTGGCTCAGGCACTGGTCTCACCACATACCCGCTGGGACACCTTGGGCAGGCTAGTCAACCTCTCCAGGTCTTAGGTTTTGTCATCCTAAAGTAGTAAATGAGTTCATATATGGCAAGCACTTAGAACACTGCCTGGAACATGGCAAATCCAAGATAAATTCAAAATAAGTAATAATAGCATTCTACTGAGTACTCACTGTGGGCTAGGCACTTCCCTACCGTATTTAACTGTATTAATGGGTTGAAATGAACGTTTAACAAAAATGCATAAGGTGACCTGAGCTTACAGACTAAACCAGAAGCACAAAGTGTCCATGTCGTTTTTTCTCCTCCATGTGGCAATGCTTAAAGATGTAAAGACTTGGGGGTGGAGGGGATCACCTGTGTTGGGAGGCACCCGAACCCCCTTAACAGGCTGGCAGCAGAGAAAACCTTGTGCCTCTCCCCCAAGCCCTCTGTGCTGATTTAAAGCTCTAATTCTTATCTAATCTAATTCTGAGCCAGACGCACTCACTCCTGCTCTCAAATGATCTTATTACATCTGGGGCAAAAAAACAGGACTGCCCAGCCTCGGGGACCTGGGTGGACATCCAGCCCAGCTCTCAGTCCTCCTTTCCACACCATTCTGTCTGAAAAGTCTGAGGGTCTTGGCTTGTACCATTCTAGTGATGGGAAGCTCACTCCTTCCGGGAACAGGGCAGATCCACTGTCACACTTCCTTCTCCCACTGAGTGGAAATCCCCAGTTCCCCTGCCTCTGTTCCTCCAGCTCCACCAACGGCACCCACGGCCTTCGCCCCATGGCAACCTTTCAGACAGCTGAGGCCCCTGACCACGTGGCCCTGCACTGGGTCCATGCAGGGAGGGGGAGTTTCTTGTGTGACTCAGGTTCCCATCTCCCCACTTTCATCGCCTCCCCATAATGTTCCGAGCTGTCCCCATTTGACACCTAGGTTGGAGCCCAGACCAGACTCAAATCCTCCAGATGGGGGCTGAGAACCACTCAGTGGAGCAGGTACCCCCAAAAGACCCTAGATTCACTTCTTAGAATAGTAGCACTGGCCAGACCTCAAGAGCTCTTGGGGTACAGAAAGGGAAATTGAGTCAGCTTGTCCGGGGACATCCATAAAGGGCAGAACCAGGAATGGGATCTGGATTTCTGGCACCCCAGCCTGGGAGAGTCCTCGAAGACATGGAACAAAGTTCCCTTTGATCCTGTGACTGGATACAGTACCAAATATTTTTTTCCTTATCTGTGTTGCTGTTCTCAGAGGGACAGATTCCAAGCATGGCTGGGGAAGAAGGCTTCTAATTGTGAGGCGCGGGGGTGGGGTGGGGTGGTCATTCACCGCAGCTGGACCCTCCCGAGACTCAGACTTTGAAAGGTGGGCTGCATTTCTCCAGACTGCGGTTTACGCTGAGAAGAATGGGGCTTCTTAGGGTCAGGCGGGGAGACAGACCCCAAGTCTTTGCTGCCAGAAAGGTCAGCACAGCCGCAGCCCCACAGTGGGAAAGGTGAGTGGGGAAACATAGACTCACACTACATTCTTCATGCCTCCTGCCAGAGACAGATTCCTGTGCTGGGTTCTGTGGACCCAGAGGTAGCAATGGGGTGTCTGCCCAGGGAACAGGCAGAAGAATGGAGAAATCACACCCTACCTGAACAAATCACAAACGAGGTGATTTGTCAGAAGGGGCAGCTGCAGAGAAAGGACCAGGAAGTTAGAGCAGGGAGGCTTTTTTTTTTTTTTTTCCTGATCATGTACTTTTCGAAAGAGAAAAAAATGAACCCCACCCACCAATATTTTATATTTTATACACGTTACTACTCTCAGGAGCTACGAGGCACAACGTATACATGAGGCGAGATTCATCGCTAACCAGAGTGACTCTAAAGCTGTATTTCAAATAGCGCCCCTCCCCCCAATTTAAAAAACAGCTTGGGCTGACTTCTTATCAGATTGGATTAGTTTGTCACTGTTTTTTTTTCCCCCTCTTCGTGTGGCTGCGGATGTGACCATGGCCAGAAACCCAAGTGTTAATTTCTTGTCCAACAGTACTCATATTATTAGAACCACTAACAACCCACTGTTCAGATAGCAATCTTCTTCTTTTTTTTAAAGATGTATTTATTTGACACAGGGAGAGAGAGTGAGAGCACAAGCAGGGAGAGTAGCAGGCAGAGGCAGAGGGAGCAGCAGGCTCCCTGCTGAGCAGAGAGCCCGATGCGGGGCTCCATCCCAGGACCCTGGGATCATGACCTGAGCCCAAGGCAGAGGCTTAACCCACTGAGCCACCCAGGCGCCCTCAGATGGGAATCTTCTAAAACCACTTGTCCATTTTGTGAGGATTAGTTTTGTTCAAACTGGTTAATATAATCCACAAAGCCAATCTGGATTAATTAGTCTGGATTAATTTGGATTAATTTGGATTCATTAACCAGGTTAAATTAACTATACTGAGCTCCCGAAAAGAGAGCAGAGGCATGCTTGCCATCCTTTCTCAAAGTTCTTTCCCCTTCTCTGCATAGACTTCCGGAGACACGAGACACGAGGCTGTCTGACGGCCTGAGTGGTGTCGGTGGGTCTGCATCTCCCAACCTTGAGCAAAGCCGAATGATCGTCTCGATAGAGCTCTTCCCTGCGCCCCAATCATGTCTTGCACCTCTCACTTGGGAGGCCACCAGAACAGAAGCCGGGGAGACCAGCAGGATTTTCAGGCTGCAAAGGATGGTAGAGATCGTCTAGTCCAACCCCATCCCCTTACAGGTGAGGAAACAAGGGGATGTGACTAGCCCACCGCAGAGCCCAGAGAGAACGCAAATGTCTAGTTCTTGATGTGCAAACCAGCTGCTTCCATGTCCCCGCCTCAGTCCAGCCCCTTCCTCGGCCATTCTCGGCTCCCTGCCCCTCTCAGCCCTCTGCAGCTGTATCCCCCGTGCCATGAGGTCGGCCACTGGCTCTGAGGCTGGCTGCAGGCGGCATGGAGGTGATGTGTGTCCCAGTCAAGTTATAGGTGCTATCAGGATGAAAAGGGGGGACACAGGGAGCCATCAGTAGGCCACGGTTCTAAGAGCCGCTCTGCTTCCCTCTGTAGCCTTGGTTCCTTGTCTGTGAAATGGGACCAGTCAAACCCAGCTCCTGGGTTTGCTATTTGGATACCCATGAGGTCCCCCTGATGTCTGTGGGCTGGGAAGTGACCCCTGAGGGGTGCTACGGTTATCCTGACACTCTGGAAGGTTTTGTTTAGGCGATGGGATCCGGGGGGTGAGATCTAGAGTCTGTGGAGTCTACCTCCGACTGCCAACCAGAGCCCTGGACACTGCAGGGCTTGGAGCCCCGGCAGCCCAGTGGTCCCCCGAGGTGCCGACCCAGGCCTGGTGTGGCGGTGGGCACCTGTGGGCATGGATCCCGGGCCTTCCAAGGCAGGCCTTAAGTCCTGCTCCTGTCTCCACAGCTCTGCTCTCCGCTGCTCTCATCCGCCTCATCTCCACATCCCTCTCCCCTCGCCCACACTGTCTTCCTAATCTCCCCACCTGACCTCTCCTAAGCGGAGTCCCATTTGGGCAACCCTGAGACAGAAGCATCCCTTCTTCCAAAACCTTCAGTGGCTTCTCCGTTGGGCATTCGAAGCTGAGGTGTGGCCCAGGAGTGAACCAAGGAGAGAGGTGGGGGCAAGGTGGGGGAGAGAAAAGGGGACAAGGGCAGTAGGGCTGGGTGCTGACAAGAAGGGGGTGCGATCTCCTCCCTCCCTCCCTCCCTTTCTTTATTTTTAAATTTTTAAATTTTTTTATAAACATACTCTCTATAGCTCTACAATACCTCCCTTTCTTTTTAAAAATTTTATTTATTTGACAGAAGGAGACACAGCGAGAGAGGAAACACAAGCAGGGGGAGTGGGAGTGGGAGAAGCAGGCTTCCCGCTGAGCAGGGAGCCCGATGAGGGGCTCCATCCCAGGACCCCAGGATCACAGCCCAAGCCGAAGACAGTCGCTTAATGACTGAGCCACCCGGGTGCCCCGGCGGGGGTGCATTTTCTATAGAGAACTTAAAAACAATAATAAGACTAGAAGTCTGACCTGTTATTATCATGATCTGCCTGCAATTCTCAACAGAAATGACAAAACACTCCCCTCTGCCAGGCCAGGCTGCTCCCGCCTCCTCTGCCCTTGGTGACTGCCCAGGACTGGATACTACGCCCTGGACCGAGCCAAACTGGACTGTGTTTGCCACTGCCCGAACAGGCTCACCGCACTCCCCGTTAGCAGCCCTGGCTTACACTGGTTCTCTTGCCAAGTCCCTCCAGCGCTCCACATGCCCCGCTGCTGCCACAAGGTTCAGCTTAGTGGCTCCCCTTCGTTGTCTTCCCACATGCATCCCCGTGCACTCCTTGGCTAGCCACAGCTCCCCCCGCCCCCCACCCAGGCCATGTGCGGACCCCGCAGCATCAGGTTCTCATCTCCCAAGGAAGACCGAGGAAAGGAAGCACCCCGTGCGATCTGGAACCTGCAGCACGGCAAAGCATACTAGCAGAGTCCCTGTCTCCCTGTGTGACCTCAGATTCATCCCAGATCCTCTCCAGCCTCAGTTTCCCCCTGTCCAAGGGCCGTATCCTCTCCAAAGGCCCTCCTTTCCTTGTCCTCAGTCACCCATTTCTCTTGGCCACACCCTGCACTTTGCCACCCTGTGAAAACGTTCCACCTGCTTCCAAAGTCACTAATCCAAGCGCCCCCTTGCTGACCGCCCATTGGGCGCTGCCTCAACTCCACTGCCAAGACTGGACACAGCCTCTCCATGAGGCCAGCTCCGGGATGGCGTCTGGGCCATCCGACCTCAGCCGCTTTCTTGTGTCCAGTGATCTGGGACACCCGCCCAGAGCTCTGCCCCCGAGAGACGCCTCCTCTACCTCATCCTCGCCTATCTGCCCCTCTCTCCTCTCCTTCCACGAGGTCCGTCACCTCATCCTCGCCAGAGACCTCTTCGCCCACTGACCTCTTTTCCCATCAGCCACCAAAAGTCTGGTGCTGGATGAACCAGGATACTTAAGGAGGCTGGGGAAAAAATGGACAAAACGCAAACCAGGACATGTATCAGTGGGGTGACAGCTTTCCCACTATAGCTCTTCTCCTCCCGGGACCCTTCCCTCTGCAAGGCAGGTCTTGTGACGGCATAGCCAGATCCCAGCGGTTGCCCGGGTGGCCTCCTCCTCCTCCTCCTCCAGCTGCCCATCACCAGCGCTCCTTGTACACCATCCACCCAGCTCTCATCCCACTGCTACCAGCGGCTCTCACGTGCACACACTCACCTACCTACCATCTTGGCCCCTATCTTATCAGAAGATGCCCATCTGAGCATGTCACTCCACAGCCACTGCTCCAGGAGCCCAAGGGTCTGGCTCACTCCACCTCTCTGGCCTCACCTGCCCAGGAATCAAAGCTGGAGACACTCAGAACTTTCAAGTCCTCAGAGGTCCCCGTCTGTCAGCCTCAGCATTGTTTCCTTGGTCCAGCAGCCTCCACTTCCCCCTGACTGGTCTTTGAGATCAGTTCAAAAGTCCTTCCTTTGGGGCATCTGTGTGGCTCAGTCAGTTAAGCGTCTGCCTTTGGCTCAAGTCATGATCCCAGAGTCCTGGGATCGAGTCCCACATGGGGCTCCCCACTCAGCAGGAAGTCTGCTTTCCCTTCTGCCCCTCCTCCCACTTGTTCTCTCAATCTCTTTCTCTCTCAAATAAATTAAAAAAAAAAAAAAAGAAGAGTCCTTCACTTAGAATAGCCTTTTGCAGTTGACCCTGAACTGGACACATTCTCTGCTCTGTAATCTTTGATGCCGTCTCTTCTCCAACAGGCACCTGTTGCAGGTTTTGTGGGACGTGAGGATTACTGTCTGTTGCCTCTGGTCTGTAACCCCACCACGGCAGCACCTATGTCTGTTCTGCGGTGTGCTGTAACCCTAGCGCCACGCCGGGCTTCACAGGCACTCGGTGACCCATACGCAAATAAAGGTCTCATTCATAAGAGTAAATCGAAAAATAATTTTGTAGGAAATGAATGTGTGGGCCTTTCTGGGTGAGGCTCTAGGGTGATTGATCTGTGTGGGGCAGGTCTCTGTGGTCTCTCTCCAGGGTGGGCCGTAAGTCAACCTAGTCCTGATAATGATCATTAACAAGGATGAGGTTAATGAACCAGCCAAGAAGCTCTCTGAGCTCTTTCCTGTCCATTATCTCTCCAGCTCCCCTCCAGGCCTTCCCCCCATTACTCATATAGCCCTGGGCGTTTAATGACCAGTCCACAGGGGCATTTCTGAACTCCGAGCTGGCGTTATGTTCATTTTGCAATGTGAACACTGTCTTCTTCGGAAGGGCCAGCACTCAGGAGCCTTTGCTTTGTGAGGTTGGGTGAGGAAAAAGTGATGGATGGGTTCAAATCCCAGCTTTATCTTTTGCTGGCTGTGTGACCCTGCAAAAATCCCTTAACCTCTCTGGGCCCCTGTTTCCTGATCTGTAAACAGAGGACAAGACTATCTAGCCAGGAGGTTGACAGAGGATTAGATGAGTATATGTACATTAAGAATCTAGGGTGGGGCCCTCCTGCTTGTTGTTCTGATTGATTCCAAGACACATTTTTTTGACATTTAACATCTCTGAAACTGAAATGCAACTTAGAGTTTTCTGTTTTTCCTTTCTTAATGGGTTATAAAACAATGGCATATCTCACAACAGATGGTACCCTGCATCCAATAAAATATGACAGGAGATTAGTTTCTTTACTTCCCTTGTAAAGAGGCGGGAAGGTGTATGAGAGCCCCACGGACTGAAGACCAAGCGAGGGCATCACTGAGGGAGAAGGGTCTGCGGGGGTCAGCATACTGAGGTGGGCCCCTGAAGCATTTACAAGGCCCCTGCCCTAGCCAGCGGGCCCTCTGGACCTGGTCCTGCCATCCCAGTCCCACTCAGGGGGTGGCCCAAGTGCCAGGAGAACACTTACCCTTCTGGACCTGACCCTGTGCTCCTGCTGCTGGGGCCTGCGGTCCTGCTTGGACAGTCTGCTCACTGTGCGGAGAGTGCTACCAGCCACCTCCAACCCCCGTCTCTGTCCCAGGAAGAGTCCTAGAACCTACTCCAGACACCTCTCCTTCAGTGCCGCCTCCAACCAGGCCACCCCTGGACCCGGTTCCCAACTGTCCTGAAGGCCAGCAGGGAGGATATCACCCAGGCCTCACCCAAGGCCACCCGCTGTGGGTGCCTCCTGGAACCCTCTAGCCTGCTGACGTCAGACCCTTATCCTCTCTGCATTATACTGTCACATATATTACATGCGGACAACTTGTTCTAGAAATAAACGTCAAATAGCGTGCAAAAATTTCAAAATATAGAAAAGACAAAAGTAGAAGCGATCATCAACCAGCTTCATGTGTCTGCGTATTTTCACATATTCACAAGTGTGGACCTACATTCTTCTCCCATATTCAAACCCAAGCAGGCTCAGTGCCCGCACCGTGTT
The DNA here is from genome assembly GCF_964662115.1 of Mustela nivalis. Lineage (NCBI taxonomy): Eukaryota > Metazoa > Chordata > Mammalia > Carnivora > Mustelidae > Mustela > Mustela nivalis. The sequence goes on from NC_139032.1 coordinate 61,567,329, forward strand.
CACCGTGTTCTCTGCCTTGCTTTTCCAGGTAATGCGACCTCGCGGACCTCCTTGACCCAGAACTATTTCTCCTCAGTGACCTCACAGCGCTCCCGTCTTCCACCCCTTCCCCTGGCACGTCCCTTAGCTCTCAGCGCCCCCGTCCTGCCCAGGTCCTGAGACCCAGCCCATGCGTATGGCCCTGCGTTTCTGCAGGCACTGGTCCGCTTCAATGGGACAGGCTGTGACTGGGTTACGGCTGTGTCCTCGGGCCCCCTCTAAGCACAGCCACACCCCCCCCCCCTACAGAAATACTCTTTAGCTCTTAAATCAAGGGGTATAAGGTGAACAGAGGCTCTCTGTCCCTGTTAGGTTTGATTGGAGGCCTTTTAAAATAGACCAGATGTTCTCTGAGACCCAGAAGGATGCTGGCCCTGTGTTTCTTGAACTGCCAGGGGCTCCAGACATCACAATAAGCAACAACAAACAGGGGCCTGACATTTTAGAGTTCAGAAGTACTACCATGCTCTTTATCCAATTTTAAGCCTCACAACCACCCTATAAATTAGGCAAAGCAGGTACTTATCTTTGGGCCATTCTACAGATGAAGAGGCTCGGGCTCAGAGAGGTGAGCCATTTACCCAATGGCCTTCTGCACTTTCCTCCCCTCCCATGTCTGGCTGACTTCCATCCCACTCACAAGCCAGCTGGGACATCACCTCCCCTGGGGGCCTTCCCCACCTCCAGCCCCACCCAGGTTAGGTTAGCTGTCCCTCTTTGAGGGCCACAGCTCCTGGGCTTCCCTATCAGAGCTGGAGCCCCCCGCCCCCCTCCCGGCTGCACACCCTTGCAGACGGTGCTGGGTCTGGTTTCTCTCCATCATTCCCTTGAGTACAGGGAAGCCTCAGTAGATGGCTGCTGGCGTGAAGATCGTTACAATCATCAAGGCAGGAAATAATCTCCCCACTTTATGGGTGAGAGGAAGGGGCAGAAAGAAGGGACAGGACTTGCCTACAGAGCACGTTTTAGGCCAGATGCGGGCTCCCTCCTCGGGGGCGTGGCTTCCTTCCTTCCACTGTCTTTTGCTGTCTGCAATCTTGGACTGCAGGCCACTGCCCCAGGTTCATTTCTGTCTCCTCCTGCACTGGCTGCGCCTACCTGGTTCAGCCAGGTGTGAAGGGGCGTGTCGTGGAGGTGCTCTGGCTGGGGCAGGCTCAATCCCCCAGCCTGAGCCAACACCCCGGGGGGCAGCCTTAGGGACAGCAACAGTAGCCACCCATCTATTGAGCACCTCCGTGTGCCGGCACTTTCCACTTACACCTCACTTCATCCTGCAGCTGGCACCATTATGATGCCATTCTGCAGGTGGGGCGGGGTGCGGGGGCGGGGAAGACCCGGCCCAAGGCTCACCTGGTAGCCAGCTGGGCCTGGATGCCGGGACCACATCCCTAGCAGCAGGAGGCCCCAGGAGTTTGCTGGCACCAGAGCCAGAAATAAATGCACAGTCAGAGTACAAGAGACAACTCCCAGGGGGCCTGCAGGCCTGGCAGGGCCCCAAACTCTTGCTCCCTGTCTCCTGGCCACCTCCCACCCAGGGCCCACGGGAGATTTGAGACTCTTGAGCTCAGGGAACCCAGGCCTGCCCCAGCAGCCCGGCTCTGCCCGGCAGGCAGCCCAGCCCAGCAGTCCTGGGCCCTGCCTGTGGGTGGGGTCACGCCACTTGCCCGCCCCCTGCAAACTCTGGGCTCAAGGCCAGACCGAAAGCAGCTGCCACATCAACCCTGCACAAGTTCTCAGCATCCTATTTCTTGTCAGAATGAGACCTCACCTATCTGTTCCCAACTAGGTGAGAGATGCTCCACAAGGCCCTACCTTTCACTGAGCCTCGCTTTCCCCATGTGTGAGCTGATGCTGGGGCGGGGTGAGTGCGGGGGTGTGGCTCACGGGAACCCACCAACTGACATTCCAGGTAGCAGAGCACAGTGATGAAGACGCTGGAGACTGAAGCCTGATAACATGGCTTCAGGTGGCTGACCCTGTGCAAATGGCCCAACCTCATCTGTGAAATGGGGAGAACAGGGCTCCTGGGAGGCTCAGTTGGTTAAGTGGCTGGCTGCCTTCAGCCCAGATCATGATCTCAGGGTTTTGGGATCGAGCCCCGCATCAGGCTCCTTGTTCAGCAGGAGCCTGCTTCTCCCTCACCCTCTGTTTGCCACTCCTCCTGCTTGTGCTCCCTCTCTCTCTCAAATAAGTAAATAAAAGCTTTAAAAAAAAATGGAGAAAATAGTTGAAAAAAGGCGAAGTAAATATGCCAAAATATTTATAATGATTACCTGAGATGAAAAGAGAAGATACAGATAATTTATTTTCTGTTTTCCTTTTTTTCTAAATTCCCCATTACCATCAAGTATTTATAATATAAAAAAAACTTTCCCTGTAAACTAACTTTATTGAGATATAACTTACATATAATAGAATACACTCATTTTTCTTAAAAAGTAGCAATAACAATGAGAGTATCTATCTTCCACCATGCTTTGAGGACTGAATGGGTTAATGTATGTCAAATCTTAGATGGTTGCCTAGAGCAGAAGTGCTATTAAGTGTTTGTTCAATAAATAAGCTAAGACCAGCCTGGCTTCCTCCTCTTCCTCCTCATGCTCACCTGGCCTGGATGCCCACCCCCCGTCCTCATTCCCAGCACCTACATCCACTGGGTCACTGCCTGGGTCCAACTCATCCCCCCAGCCTGGATTATTTCCACAACCTTCTCTCTGCAACCCAGAAGACACACACTGACATCAGATCTGGCCATGCCCTGGCCGTGTCTCACGGCTCCTCACTGCCCTCTACTAGAAGCCCTGGGTCCCCTATGAGACAGCGTCTCATCTCAACAAGCTACCTAATGTATCTCTGTATCTTTGTTTTTTTTTTTTTTTAACTGAAAAAGAGAAGTAAAAAGAGTACCCCCTCCTCGGGGCAGTAGAGTAGAGCTGGCTCAGTCAGTAGAGCACACAACTCTTGATCTTGGGTCACGAGTCCGAGTCTCAAGTGTGGCATGAAGTCTACTTAAAAAGGGGGGGAAAAAAGAGCATCCCCCCCCCATAATGATGCACAGGGCAGGGTCCAAAATCTGACCACCAGTGGCACCTCTTACCCATCTTCCCTGCCTTCTCTGTCACTCTGTTCTTGCCCGCTCTTCCGTGAACATGCCAGGCATGGTCCTACCCCAGGCCTTTTGCACTGGCTGTTCCCTCCACCTGGATGGCTCTTCCCCAGAAACCAGCCCAGCAACCTTCCTCACCTCCTTCAAGACTTAGCCCAAAAGTCTCCTTCTCAGTGATCCCCCAACCACCCAATTAAAAACTGCAACCCCATCCTTCCACTCCCCTTCACATGCCTGGAATGTAACTCCCGTGTTTTATTTGTTCCACCCCATTTATCACCATTTCCCTTTACTTACTGTTTATTGTCTTTTCTTCCCTATCAGATCGGAAGTTTCTTTAGGATAGATTCTGGGGGTCTATTTTATTTACTGTCAAGACTGCTGCCTCCACCCCAGGAAATACCGAGCACAATGTAGCTGTTCAATAAAAGAACAGCTAAATGACTAAATGAATAAATGTAAAGCACTTAGGACAGAATCAGGCAGGTGGGAAATACTCATTGTCATTAGTATTTTATTAGTATTACTGATTTTTCAAGGTGAGGATCCCATGCCCTTCCTCCTTGACTTTTCCAAGCTTATAATCACACTTTCCTAGTCTCCACTGCACCCTGCCAATCTCTCAATTATGGTAGGGAGCACAGGGCTCTTTAATTATATCTTTTTCCATTCAGACTGAACTGAACGAAACTGCCATTTCTTGTTAAGTCAAGAACAGTCAGATATTGGCCATTTCCCACAGTTTAACCTAATATATTTCTCATGTCAACCTGCAGGACCCTAGGAGGCACCTCAAGTCCTCGTACACAGTAGATGCCCAATAAATGTTTGTTCACAGAAGGCAAGCCACCTATTCCCGGCCCTTCATACTAGGTCTGATTGCAAAGCACCTCTAGTCTGGTCTGAAGGAGGCAAGGAACAGCCTATAGCCTTAAAATAACAAACAGAAGATCCTGCTCCACTATTTTCTGGTCTTCCTGAAAAATCTCTGTCCCCTGATATCTGGCAAAGAAAAATAGAAACAAAGCCACATTCCCCTGTACAACAATCCAGCTTCTGGCCATCTGGAACTAACAAAAGTCAAAAGCTGAATGAAGCCCCTTCCAAGGGAAAAAGACTAGCTGCAGTCCTCTAAGAGGATCTGTTTAATGATGGGGGAGGAAGGCTAGAACATTCTTTGGTTATCACCATGTTCACTGTTCCAACACAGGCTTCAGTTACAGAGATCTGTTAGGTCCTTTAAGGCGGGTTGTCAGAGCTGAAAGAAATTCAGCAATCATTGACTCTATGCCATTTCACAGATGGGGAAAGTGAGGTCAGAAAAGGAAAGGGGAGAGCACCTGGGTGGCTCAGTTGGCATGCACCTTTGGCTCATGTCATGATTCCAGGGTCCTGGGATGAAGAAACATGTGAGGTCTGCTTCTCCCTCCCCCTCTGCCCCCCCACTCATGCTCGGGGGCTCTCTCTCTCTCTCAAATAAATTTTTAATTAATAAAATCTTAAGAAAGAAAGAGAGAAAGGGAAAGGGACTGAGCCAAGGTCACACTGTGGGGTACATGCAGAGTTCATCCTGGATGTACGCCTAACGCCTACTGACTTGAGTCGTGAGCTTTCCTCTTGACCATGCTGCTTTTACGGCAGCCTGATCCCAGCAATGGAAGCTTTTTTTTTTTTAAAGATTTTTTATTTATTTATTTGACAGAGAGAGATCACAAGCAGGCAGAGAGGAAGGCAGAGAGAGAGAGGAGGAAGCAGGCTACCTGCTGAGCAGAGAGCCCGACGCGGGACTCGATCCCAGGACCCTGAGATCATGACCTGAGCCGAAGGCAGCGGCTTAACCCACTGAGCCACCCAGGCGCCCAGCAATGGAAGCTTTAATGCTACTATTTTTTAAGCTGCGCTTTTCAAATGAAATACTTATTAAACCTCAGGTAAAACACCAAAAGCGTCACTACATGAAAACTTGTTATAAATAACAGCACTGCATTCATCTTCCTCTATAGTTATTTCCTTAAGGTAAAGTCCTCAAAGGAAGAAGTCTAGGGCAAAGGGCAGTTTGAATCATTTTCCTGGACTCTTGTAACAGGCTACCAGATAGACCTGCAAAATTAAAGGCTGCTGGAGGATCCCCACAGCCTTGCAGCAGGGAGGTTTATCCTTTTATATTTATTTTTGTTCATTTTATAGGAATAAATACAGACCACTTTCACTTACTATATGGTATGCGTCTTCCAACAAATAAACAAATACTCTGGTCTTGCAATCAGAAACCCGGGGCGTGGCTGCTGGCTGGCGTGTCAACTTGGACAAGTCATGTCCCCTCTGGGGCTAGGGGATGCCTATCTAGACAATGAGGGGGTTGAAGCGATGATTTCTTCTGCTGCCTTTCAGCTTGGACATGCCATAATTCCACAGTACATTTTCAAATTATTAGGATAGGATGACTTTATAATAGCCAGAATCTACCATGCCCCTAAATCAGGCCAAAATGCTGAGCAGGAAAACAGATTATACATATGTGGAGATGACAAGACACTTAGGTAGCACTTAAGCGTGTGTGTTAGAGCTACGTTCGAGGGACAGCACATATACTTAGTCTGCTTTTACGAGGGGGTAATAATACTCATTTGTGGTCTAGCTCCAGGTTCTGTGAGGCTCCACCATAACCAGAGGGCACAGTCATGGCCACACTGCCAGTCAGATCAAGAACCCCAGACTTGCAGTCAAAGGTAGTTCACCCCCCAGTAAGTGCCCCCCCCCCAGCCTCTGCTCACATTCCTCTGATTATACAGAGCTCACCACACGCCCAGGCAGTAAGAAAGCTCTTGGGTGAGGGCAGGTCACGAAACAGACAAGAAGGCCCAGTCTTGGTTCTCAGAAACTACTCCCTCCATCAGGGCAGGCAACAGGAGAAAATGAAGAGGCACTGGAGGCAGGAAGGGGCTGGAGAGGGGCTCCTACGGCTCCTCCCTTCACCCCAGACCTCTAAGGCAGCTGCTAACCCAAAGGCATTCCGAAATACAGGAAGTGCACATTCTAGCCCTGATGCAGGTGGGTTCTGAATGAGCCCCAGGCTCACTACTACTGGCTCTGGGGCAGACACCTCAGCTCCTGCCTCTTCCCTTTTCTCCCTTTGGCTCTAGCCAGAGAAAGAGTGCTGGGCTTGGAGCTGTTCAGCCCGGAAGTGAGCAGATTTAAGGGACCTGATGATTGCCCCAGAGTGGAGGAAGATGTTGTCTGTGTGCCCAGAGCAGGACCAGCAGCTTCCAGCTGAGTGAGATCCCCATCATAAGAGCAAGACCTTCCAGAGGGGATTTTACTGAGCCACTGGGCCAGACACCAGAGGTTTTTTTGTTTTTTGTTTTTTTTAACCCTGAGAGCCTGGAGCCACAGTCCCTTAGACACGTGCTCTGTCCCAGACCCAACCCCACCCAGACACAGCTCTCTTGGCACTGTTGCTCCTCTGCGGTCCACACACATAAACCTGATCCAGCCCTATCATGCCTGGAGGGGCAGGGAAGGGGATGAGGGTGTCTGATATTATGCTCTAAAACCTGGTGGGTTCATGGGTCTGGTCCAGGCAAATCTGCAGCTGACCGTCCCTTCACTCCCAACTCAGGGCTCCCCCAGCAAGGCAGACTTGGCCGGCCGGCTTCGAGGGCCCTACCCTACATGCCTAGGAGACCCCGGGTTGTCGCCCCCTCCAGTTTCCCGTACCTGGAAGCTGAGGCCCTGCAGGCCACCCAGTCAGGAGGGGGAGCGTCCAGGGTCCCGCGGGGGCACGCAGGCCACCGAGTGGGGAGGGCTGTCGGGACCGCCTGGCCACACCCAGCGTGAGCGGCCCTCGCTGCGGGTTGGGGTGGGCGATGCAGACAGTACGGATCCCAGCCCCAAGCCGTCGGGAGCCTGGACCTCAGCGCGGCCTCTCTCAACGGCGCGGAGCGCAAGGGGCCACCCTTGCGCCCGCTATCCCAGTGAGGAAACTGAGGCCTGGAGAAGAGCGGTGCTTTGTAAGGTCACGCGGGGGTGACGGAAGCCTCGTCCCCCTGCGCCCCGCCGGGTCCCCCGCGGCGCGCCTAGCCCTGCATCCCGCCCAGGGCGCTGCAGCCGGGAGGCGCTGGGCGCACACACCGCGCGCACCGGGAAGGCAGGCACCGCTGGTGGAGCGGAGCCGCCCTACCTTGATGACGACCGCGCAGGTGGCGGTGGCGGTGGCGGCAGCGGCGGCGGCGGCGTCCGGCTCGGGCTCCGCGCTCCTCACCGCCCGCCGAGTGCCCGCGCGCAGCGCCACCGCCTCCTCCCCGCGCAGGCGGGGGGGCGGGGCCGATGGGCGGGGCTAGGGCCGGGCACGAGCCCCGCCCGCGCGCCCCGGGGCCGAGGGGCACCCCTCCTTCCCCACCCTCTCCACCGCGCTCCTGGCCCCCGGGACCGGTCTTGGGGCGGGCGCACGCGCACAGAACAGGCGCTCACAGCGCACACGCCGCAGTGATTGGGGCGGGCCGCCCGGCGCCCAAGCAGAGGCTGGGGGAAGCGAACCCGCAGCTCCCTTGGGGCGTGTCGGGGGGCAAGGAACTCGACCTCCCGAGCCTCCCTTCCTCCCCTGGCCAAATGGGAACAGTGACTGCTTCCGCGTCCGAGAGTGTTGGAGAATTAGACGAGACGACTTAATCTACCGGCCTGGCAAAGTGCGCGCGCAGAGCCGGCCACGGGAGTGGCGCTTGGTAAACCCGGGCTGGTAGAGAAATTTCCGAGGCTTCCCAGTCGGCGGGGAGGAGCAGAGCAGGGAGGGCAGCTCAGTAACGGGGGACTCCGTTCTCTCAGGAGCCAGGAGGGGGCGCTGCCGCCCGGTCTCGCCGGCTCTGGGGTCCTGAGCACACTAGGCAATGGGAGATGGGGAGATCCCTCCTTCTAATAATACGGCCATCTCACACTTACTGAGCCAGGCACTGTTGTAGACACCGTAAATGCATTACCTCACTTTACCGTCACACAAGCCTGTGAGGTTACACTATTACCTATTTTACAAATAAGAAGGCTGAGACACAGGTTAAGCACCTCGCTTGAGATCGCACAGCTAGTCATCAGCCCCAAGCAGCACGGCTCCCAAGCTCAAGCTCAGAGCCACTTCATCACACCACCCTTCTTGAGAAGAGCTTTGTTTTGTTCAGTTGTGCATCTCGGAGCACTTAGAACAGTAGCCAGCTCAATTCTGAGTGAATAACAGAGTATACTATGTACTTTACGTATATTATTTCATTTAATCCTAGTGACCCTTTTATTTAGCTGCTATTATTACCCCCATTTTACAGGTAAGAATATTGAGACTTAGAATGGCTAAGTAAGTCGGGGTTCTTGAGTATCTCCTTGGAAAGAATAACCAAGGTCAAATCCTGCACCTTATTCGGTGTTCACTGGGCCACTCCCTGCACCGAGTCCCCTCCCCGCTCCCCATCCCTCCTCTGCGTGGCCCTCAAAGCCCCGCCCTCCCCGCTCAGACAGAATGTGAGCTTCAAGTATCAGCCTGAGTCGGGTATTTCATATTTCAGAAAAGCAGAGAAGTCAGAATGTTTGGGGAGTTCCTTATATTTAACGGCTCAATATCGCCTTTATTTTTAATTACTCCTGAGGGTGGGTGGGCACCACCACCTTTCCAAGGCTAAGCTATCTGAATGTCCTAATTCACCTGGGGCTTGGGCCAGTATCTCAGGTCCGTCCCCACAACCCCCACAAACTCCGTTCTATGAGGAAGTCTCTTCCTACAGCATCTCCCTTCTGTCTGAACCAAGGCATCCTTCCGTCCAGGTTCGCCACCTTCCCAGGAAGCCTTCCTCCGTGCCCAGTGGGCGTGCCCTCCCAGCCTTACAGCTGCATCTTGTCCCCCTGCGCCATGGTGGTGGATGGCTGGGACTGTGTTGGGGAAAGGGCAGTTAGGCAGGGACCTTTGGGGGCCACAGGCATATGGGCTATTGAGAGGCCATTGGAGGCCTCCGCAGTAGACAATCCAGGACCCTTTCTGGGGATGCTGCATGTGTGCATGCCTGTACACCTGTGTGTGTGGGGGGGGGCGGGTGTCTTTGTTCTCCTGCCTCTTCTCCCCCCTGGTCCTTTTGAGGAGGGCTACCTGCCCCCCTCAAGCTTATGAATTGCACATTCTGAGGCCAGAGCAGGGATGACCTGCCCAGGAGCCCCTAGTTAGAAAATCACACAATAGGTTTGGCCTCAAAGCTGGGCCCATCTGCCAGTATCTTCTGTTGGGTCTTGATTGAATGGGACAGACACCCCCTTCCTTCCCTATGTGTCAACATGGCCAGTTTTGTCTAATCTGCCACGTGTGGATCAATACCATGTGCAGGATGAGAATGTGTGTGAGGAAGGGTGGCAAATTCTTCACCTACCTGCCCGACATGGAGCTTTCTGGGCACCATTGGCCTGTGTCCTGGGAGACTGAACGAAAAATGAGGGCACAGCAATGCCTGGTGGGTGAGGTTCTGAGTTCGGGGGATGTTAGTGGAGTACAGGCATTCTATAGAAGTCAGTGTGCACCTCCCACTTTGAGGTGGAGGTGGGGGCGTCTTCCAAAGTGCCCTTCAAGCCCTTCCTCCTCCTTTGAGGAGTCCTTTTGGGGGACATTGCCCCAGGGAGGTTCCCTGGGCAACTCCTGTCCCCTCCCCTATCCAGTGCGGCATGGATGGCAGCTTGCTGGGGGCCTAGTGGCTGAGAGAGATGCTGTGAGCTGAGAGGTCCCATCCCCTGGGATAGGAGGGTGGGGCTGTGAGGAATCAGATCCCTAGCTCTAGAAGGCCGCAGCCCCTGGGGATGGGGGGCAACAGCTGTGGTGCAGGGCCAGGAATCTGACACCACGGGTGGGCCCCAAGCGCCCTTGGGGAAGAAGGGGGAGGAAGGGAAGGCAGCAGGAGCCACAGACCTTCTTGAGCTGGGACAGCCTCCACCCCCACCAGTCGCTGTTACAGCCTCCCTGTCAGGTGGATGCTTCTTCCATTTTCCTTTGCCTGGAGCTCTCCCATGGGGCCCTACACCCCTCAGGAAGCTAGAGGCCAGGTCTGTTTCCACCCCCCGCCCCCGATCCTTTGGTGTTTTAGGCTCCAGAGGAAGCTGAGGTGAGCTGGAATGAACCCTCCGTGGTCTAACAGTTAGCACCTCTAGGGCTTGAGCATGGCTTAACCACTCAGTGGCGGGCTGTGTGACTTTGGGCAAGTTGGTGAACCTCCCTGAGGCTTCACTGTCTTGTTTCTAAACTGAGCGCAGCCTGGAGTGAGCAGTGCTCTAGGACAGGCAGTTCTGATTCCCGGCTCCAGCTCCAAGCATCTCATTTCACAGCTGGAGGAAGCCGGACCAGGGCCAGTCCTGTGGTCTCCAACCCGCACCCTTCCCCCCCCCCCCCCCCCGGCCCCCGGTGTATCAGAATGCCCCCACCCCACAGGCTGTGCGGCACACAGCACCAGAGTTCTTTAAGAGCCACTTAGGTGATTCTGTCGTTGGGCCAGGTACAAACCAGAGGTTACTGGGGGCTGAGGGCTGGGTCAGCAGCAAAGCACCACCCCTTCCCCTAGTCTGGGAGGGGCAAGGTGGAGGCCCCGAGCTGTTGGCTGAGCTGCTTCTCCTCCTGGGGGTGGGGAGGGGAGATGAAGGGGTTAGAGGGAGAAAGGAAGGGTGGTGTGAATGGGCAGGAGAAGGGGAGAGATGAGGGAAGGAGAGGGAAGGAGAGGAAAGAGGCAGGACACGGAGAGGAAGCAGGGGAAAGCTAGGAAGGGGAGAGGGGGTGTCTGATCTGGGGTTGTTTATTTTTTGTTGAGGAGGGAATTTGAATTTCAAGGCTGGACCTGAAGAACCTGAAGGTCATCTTTCCTGGAGCCTTGGGTCTTTTCAAGCTGACTGGCTGACGTTTCACCCTGCTAGTGGTGGTGCTTTACTCTGCGCCAGGCACCAGCATTGTGTTCTTTAGCCCTCCTGGGAGCTCCGGAAGGCTGGCCTTGTCTCCTCAGCGATGCCCTTAGGGGTACAGCACCCAGCCTGTTAGGGATGCAGCTAGGACTCCCGCAGGCTGCCTTCACACTTCACAGATGCCATTTGGTGGTGAAAGGATCTCAGTAGATGTAAATGTTTAGGAAAAATGAGGAAGGTTGTTAAGATCCTAGGTGGGGTGCTCACGGCAAAGCCGGGGCCCTGGGCCCAGCCAGCAGCCTCTATCATGTGGGAGGAAAGAACTCTGAACGTCTCTTCCCCAGAGCTCTGTGGGGCACGGTGTCTGGGAACTGGGTGTCTGGTGCGCCAACACCTCAAAGTCCCAAGTGTGTGGTCTCCTTCCCAGCCCTGGACAGGAACCTCAGATCAGAACTGGAAGTTCCCATGCCAGAATCCCCCAGCCCTAATCCTTCCTGCCGAAGACAAGACAACCCTCAGCCAAGGGTTCGCTGAGAAATGAGCAGCCAAAATCACTTGTGCAGCCTTGACCCCGGCCTTGAGGGGAACGGGGAGGCCTCTGACTGCTGAGGAAGGGTACAGAAGAGCCCAGAACCACTGAAACCGAGTTCCTGCACACAGTGGGTGCCAAAAGAGCCGGTCCAGACTTGGCGACAGGCTGTAGCTCTGTCCCTCTCACCATGTTTTCCTCACCCTCCAGCCACTCACTTTTCAGAGAGGAGGGGACTCTTCTTGCCTGGGCCCATGAAGCTGGGAGAGGGAGATCAGGCATCTGGCACCTACCCAACCCCCACACCAAGTTCCTCTTGGCACCAAGTTCCTCTTGGTGTGGGCAGGGGTTTTTCCCTCAGAACCCCTCTTTCCAAAACAGGCTATGAATGGAAAGGAGCGCATAGGTGCAAGGCTCAGGAAACGGGCTTCAGTGGATGGGAGCTGGACCTGGGACACAAGCAGAACCAGCACTGGAGAGGTGCCATGGCCCAGGAGGACACCCCTGAAATGCACAGGGCCCTTGCTCCTCAGGAAACCAGGAGGGGGCGGGCCCTGCAGGGGCACCCAAGAAACAGAACTCAGGGATGTCCCAGGCTGGGAAGACCCTAGTGATGGGACACCATGGGGCCCTGGGCCTACCCAGGAGGAGCTGGTGACTAGGAATCATTCAAATTCCAAAGCCTGTCAACTATTTCCAACATTTGCATTGTTTTATATAGATAAAACTTAGAGAAGTTCAGGTTACCCTATAAGACAGCATTCTTGCTTGTCTATGTGCTAAAGTGCTCTGTGGAAGAAGAGAGAAAGGGGTAGCATCCCTGGGTATGTGCTCATGAGTCCCAACCAATGGCTTCACAGCAGACATTGTTCTGATGGGGAGACTGAGGCTGAGAGAGGGGAAGGGATTGCCCAGTGTCACATGGTGCTGGAGCTCATGGGCCAGACCCCTGTTCCATGGCCATCCTCCTTGAGGCCTGACAGCCAAAGGGGAGAAAGGGCTTTGGAAAGGGCAGGTGGCCAAGTCAGGCCTCCCCCTCCCCCTCGTCCTCACTGGTGCAACCCTCTGGCACCGCTGGGCCTTGGGAGTTCCGAGTCTCCAAGTACTCGGCCTTCAGCTGTTCCAGCTCGCTCAGCTCAGCCTCCAGCCGCTCCCGGTGGGCCGTCCGCAGCTGCCGCAGCTGCTTCATAGGGAAAGGGTTCATGTCGTTGAAGGCGATGTGCATCAGTTTCCTGGGGGGAGAACACAGTTAGTCCAAAGCCAGGGCCCCGCTCGGTCTGCATTCACTGGGCCTTCCCGGGCACCCTGCCATTCGTTCTGTCCATGTGGCTGAGACTCACCTTCAAGGAAGGAAACAGTGAATAAGAAGACAACTCCCACCCAAAGTGATGTGTACTGAGGCAGGAAGAAGCTTAGGGCTATGGGAGTTCTAACTCAGTAAGAAAAGGTTTATCAGGGAAGGCTTCTTGGAAGAGGTGACATGTGAGCAGAGTTTTAAAGAACGAGTAGGGGTTGGCCTGGCAAAGATGGCAGCGGTGGAGGTGACAGGGAGACATTCTAAGTAGAAAAAAGTGCAAGGCCAAAGTCCCAGAGGCTAGTGTCGAGCCAGGAACTCAAATAATTGTTTGGTAGGGAAAGGTGGGAAAGAAATGAAACTGCCTAGAGGCTTGAATGCCACGGTAAGGGGCGGACAGACCACAGGGCAGGGAGATGTCCCTAAAGGCTTCTAAGCTGTAATGGAGAATCAGTATCACTAACAAATCTCCATTTAGCGAACACCTGCCTACCCTCGGCTATGGGTCCTGGGGTGCGTGCGGGTGGTGGGAGTGCCGGGTAGGCAGGGCGGGGGCGGAAGTGGGCTCTCACTGGCTGTTGCAAATGGTCTTGGTGAAGAAGCGCAGGTACTGGTAGATCTCCAGGGCATCTTGCAGTCTCAGGATCTCCTCCTCATTGTACTTGAAAATGGCCAAGGCATAGCGGAATATCACCTGGGGGGCAAAGTGGGGGCTCAGGTGGGACACGAGGGGTGGGGCCTGAGCAGGTAATCCCCAGGGGGAGGAAAACCCCCGTACCCAGAGGTTGAAAGCTTGGGTGCGGGATGGCTGAGGGGCAGGGGAAGACAGCGCAGTGTGGAACCTGGGCATGGGGACTGAGTCCTGGCTCTGTCCTGCCTTGTCGCAGGGCCTTGGTTGAGGTGCTACCCTGTTGGACCTAATGGGGGAAATACTGTCTTTACATGCAGTCAAATAGAGTAAAGCAGGAGTCAAACAGAGTAACAGATCTGAAGGTGCTCTGTACACTGTGGTACGTTATCAATCACCATGGGGAAACTGGGGTGGTCACAGGGAGGCCTGTCCAGGGTCTCCTAGAAAAGTAAGAGGCAAAGCTGGGACCCTACCCACATGTCAGACTCCCAATAGGGGGCTCAGTCCAAACAGGAGGAAGAGAAGGAGGGGCCCGGGTGACTGGATAGGCAGTAGAGAGAACAGGGATGGGCCTCCTGGATCATGGCCATGCCTCTTCCCTAGGGAAAGGAAATCCCCCCAACTTTAAGACACATCTTCAGAGGCAGAACCACCCCTTCTCCTTCGTGTGCAAAGCACTTTAGTTTACAAAGCCATGCTCTCAGGAGAGGCCCTCAACAGCCCTGCCAGGGGAGGACTGTCTTCCCATTCTCTGGGGCAGAAGGAAGACCCAGAGGGCTGCAGGGCTTTGCTTAGGACTGTCCTGCTCACCCCCAGCAGGGCCCCACCTTGGTGCCCTCATATAAGAAGGCGTCCCAGACCCGGAGAAGGATGTTGCTGATGAGACTGTCTGAAAAGACCACGAGGAACCAGTTGAAGGTGAGGAAGGAGAGATCCACACGGTGCTGCCCCAGGTGAGCCATCAGCCTGGGCAGCTTCTCCAAGAGGAGGTCCTGGAGCACCCGCTGGTCCACCTGGGAGTCAGAGAGAGAGGGCTTGTCGGGGGCCACCCTAGAGAAGGGGCTGCCTCCCTCCCTGCCTGCCCTTCCCACTCAGTCCTGGAGTTGTGTCCCCCAACTCCCACCACCACCCCGGACCCCACCACCCCTGGCCCCAAGCAGCACAGAGTGCCTGGAGGAGCTGGGGCCTCCCATGGCCAGGAGACAGGCACAGCGACACAGCACCCTGCTGCTTCCAGCACAGGCTGACAGTCTTCTGGGCTGGAGCATTGGGCTCTGGGCCAGAGGTCTCTGTGGGCTAAGTTCTTAGTGGTGTTTTGGCCCATTTACCCTCCTGAACCCGAAGCCAAGCAGGAGTTCAGACTTGTATCGGCTGACACCATGGCTCCTTCTGTCCCTCCATTTTGGGCCTGACATAAAAGCTGTGCACTGCACCCAGCTCAAGACCGAGGGTGATTCACTGACCCTAAGATGTCACAGAACCTGCTGAAGGAGTCACAGATTTACTGATGTGATGTCTGGGATTTATTTCAAGATCACCAAAGCAGGAGGAGTGGGTGGGAGTAGAGATGGAACAGCAGTTGGGTACCTGGGTTGATATTCAAACTGGGTGATAGATTCATGGAGGTTCATATATGATTTTCTCTATTTTTTTGTACATTCAAAGTTTTCTACACAAAAAAATGAGAAAAAAACTCTCCAACAACCCCACACCACCACACTGGTTATACAACACACTTCAATTTTGGAGACATTAAAGCATGACCATAAAATATGGAACATTTCCCAGCCTGCCTTGCAGGGAGAGGTACCATGTGACATAGTTCTGACCAATAAGGTGTAAGCAGCACCTGACAGGCAGGAGAGCTATGGGAAGTGGAGCCCGTGCCTGCCTTGCACCCTCTGCTTCTTCCAGCCTGAACCACGGCCACAGTGGCAAAGGTGGTACAGCTGTCCTGTGACCCTGAGCAGGGGGCTGAAAGCAGTATGTGAGTGACGGCAGAGCAGTGTGCTTGAAGGGGACTTCAGCTTCGTCATTCTCAGGGGAATGGGCCACCCCTTGAGCCACCATGAGGTTGGGCCTCCTTTTCTGTTTCATCACCTATTCCCTGGCAACTCCTCAGTCTCGATCTCCGGCCCTGACCTTCCTCCTTCACATTGGTCACCCACGTGCCCGCTGACCTTCCTGCCCAGGTGGGTGTCCCACAGGGGCAATCAATCAGTGTTGGGCGATCATAACAGGAGAGGAACAGGGTGGGTGGGCAGAAAGTGACTTGGTAGGTTCAGGGTGGGAAGTAAGAAAGTCCCCTCTGCATGGCGCGTCTGCATAAAGCAGACAGTGTGGGAGCACCAGGGCCCGGGTGAGGGGTGAAGTGAGAGAGGACATGGGAGATCAGAAATGGCTTCACATTTACACCTGTCAACAAGCCCAAGAAGAAGTACTCCCACCCCAAAGCAGACAGACTGTGGGTTCAGAGGTGGGAGGCCACAAGGCCATGCAGCTGGCAGGGGAGGGGTGGGCTCTGGATCTAGCTGCACCTGACTCTCGGGCTGGCTGGGGCTCAGAGTGAGAGGGCAGCGCGGATCGAGGCAGCTGTGCTTCTCGGGAGACTGTGACGAGCGTGTGCAGAGACTCGTCCCCACCTCCCACCCTGAGTCCCCCTTCCACCCACCTGACCTCGGTTTTGGAATTCTTTACTGGCAAAAAGCAAGAGATTCTAGATTGTCTTCTCCTCCCCCTGCCAAGAAACCATTTCTGAAAAGAACAAAACAAAAACACAACTCCCCCAAACCATTTCCCACAACCTAGTGTCACCACTGGAATAACAACAATCTATGCCGTGGGCAGGGCCCCCACAAGTCTAAAGCCCATCAGCTCACCCGAACTGCCCACGGGTCTGGGGGAGAGGTTACTGGCCCCTTGAACAGAGGGAGAAATGGAGGCCTACGAGCTTCCTGACTCTTCTGAGATTCACTGGCTTGAAGGAACTACTCCAGGGGCACCAACCCGTGTGGCCTCTAAGTCCTGGCCATCCCTGCCCTGCTCACCTGGGATGACGTCAGTGTCTTGCTGTAGTAATCAGGCGGCATGATGGTCTCCACAATGGCCACCAGACACCAGAAGGCACTCTCCTCCTCCTCCAGGACGAGCAAAGCGATGGCCGCCAGTCTGAAATGGGAGGAAAGGAGGCCTGGGGTGATGTGTGGAAGCTGCAGCTAGGCAGAGGGTGGCAGAGGTAGACCTCTGGTCCAACCCTACTCCCTAACCAGGCTATTGTTCCGGCACCAGGGGTGAGATGAATGTGCTTTGGGGGAGGACTACAGAGGGGATTTCCGGAGCAATGGGGGGATCTGAGTCCCTAAGAAAGGGTTCTGGAGTCCCATTGCCTAGGTATGAATTCTGGCTCTGCTGCTTCTGGCTGGGTGATCCTGGGCAAGTTCCTAAACTTCTCTGAGGCTCAACCTCCTCATAATAATCACGGGACTGTTATGAGGATGAATGAAGTTAGCATGAGATAAATGCCCCACTTAAGAACCGACACTAATGAGTACTTTATGAATGTGAGCTGTCCTCATTTAATAGCCACAGGCTTTGAGACCTTGACAAGTGTGTTAACCTCTCTGAGCCTTATTTTCATCATCTGTGAAGTGGGATTAACAATTGCTACCTCCCAGGGCTATGTGGCATTTGGAGCGAGAAGGCAGACTTACAGTGCCTTGCTAAATATCTGGCATATAGCAGATGTTCAATACACAGAATTCTTTCTCTCCTTTGCTTTCTGAACTCCCCCCAAATTTATCACAAAGCTCTATTGAGATCATGGTAAGAAAGTAAAAAACCCACAGGGCTGAGCAGGGATGTCGGCCTAGAGGAAGTATTGTTTTCTCTACTTCTCCCATCTTTCCTGGCAGGTCTCACCCACAGTCAATCCAGAAATACATTTCCCAAGATGCAGTGGTCTCTCAAGATGCTAGGTGAACACAAGGTCCCAAATTCAGAAAATGTTTGGGAAATGCTACATACTCTAGCCCCCTTTTAGAGGCTGATGATATACAACATCTTCCTAAAAGCCTCTGAGAAATTCTGCAGTGACAAACCCTATGTGACTCTAACCCAAGGCTGTCCAGTGGAGCTAGGGAGCCCCTTTTGTACAGTGCACCCACTGAACACCCTTAAGGAGATGCCACCTTATAGTAGTGTGAAGCCTTACACTCTTGTTGGGCTTAAAGAACACATTTCATTGTCCAGCTAGTTTTCCTTCTCTGGACTCTTAGTAGACTGGATTCATGATCTTCAATCTCAGTTCTGAGTTTCACACTGTTTAAAGAAACAGGGTCAATTCTCCAAAGGAAAAAGAAACCCCTTTTCTCTCCCCAGTAGATTGGGAAGGAATTTCTTTCTACTCTGGCTAAAATATCTGTACAAACCCTCCTGAGTCTGAGCTGAGTGGAGGAAAGGAAGAGTCACAGATTTTTTGGGCAATAGGGAGCTCTCCCCTCTCCAAGTTGGGGAAGGGGGTCTTCTGAGGTCATTTAGTTCCGGGATAGCAAATGTGTGAAACACAGGCCACCACTCTCTCTTGTCTATGTGCAGGGCAGACGTAACTAATCATTGTGCTCTTTCCCCCAGACTCTGGAGGCTGCCTCAGAAACTCACAAGACAGGGCTCCAGGCAGGTGCTTCCTGCTGGTCATCCCCGGTCTAGATAAACTTATTGCAGATAGGAAGACCGAGTCCTGGACAGCAGAAGTCACTGGCTCAGGGTCACAGGGTCAGTTGAGCAGAGTGGAGACAGAACCCAGGGCTCCCCAAGTCCAGCCTGGTGTTTTCCCCACCCCAGCCCATCCCACTGGAGCCTCAGGACATGCTCAGTCCAGGAGCTGGAGGGAGACACCAGCACAGACTTCTGCACACATTGAAAGGTCAGTGGAGAGAGGCTGCTGGTATCAACCAGGGCCTACCAACTGCTCAGGGCTGCAGCCAGACTCCAACCTAAGGCATCCAGGCTCAAGTCAGTCTGCAAAGGAGGTAATGTGGTGATGTGGGAAAGAAACAGCTATTTCTAATGCACTCCATTTATATTTTGAAGAGAATTGGCTTTAAAGTTTTTGCCCTAAATTAGCACTGTATCATTACTATGATATCTGTCACCCTATAAACAGGATGATTTGAAAGACAAAATAAAATAAAATAGAACTAAACAGCCTGGGGACACCTGGGTGGCTCAGTAGGTTAAGCGGCTGACTTTGGCTCAGTTCATGATCCCAGCGCACTGGGATTGAGTCCCACATCGGGTTCCTTGCTCAGCGGGGAGCCTGCTTCTCTCTCTGCCTCTGCCTGCCACTCTGCCTGCTTGTGCTTTCTCTGTCTCTCTGACAAATAAATAAATAATGTCTTTTAAAAAAAGAAAAGAAAAGAAACAGGCTGATTTGTTGCAGGGTCTTATGGGACACCATACACGCTGTTCTACCAGCTGCCACTAGATGGCGGCTCTCAGACCAGTGAAAGGGGCCTGTCTGCAGGGTGGGGTTTAAAGGGCCCCACTCTCCATGGGTGAAGGGGCTCCTCCCATTTTAAGTAACTTTCGATTTTAAGCAATAATATGAGTATTTGCCTAAACATCAATTATCAGTTAAAAAAAGCATTCAGAGGGTGCCTGGGTAGCTCAGTGGGTTAAGCCGCTGCCTTCGGCTCAGGTCATGATCTCAGGGTCCTGGGATCGAGTCCCGCATCGGGCTCTCTGCTCAGCGGGGAGCCTGCTTCCTCCTCTCTCTCTGCCTGCCTCTCTGCCTACTTGTAATCTCTCTCTGTCAAATAAATAAATAAAATCTTAAAAAAAAAAAAAAGCATTCAGAGAAAGAGTTAAAGAAATAATCCTGGGTGTCACACGCCCCTCCCCCAATCTGTTTTCCTACATGCCCCTCCATTGCCTTCATGCTGTCTTTTTCCACACAGGGAGAAGCTTCTTTCCTTCTGGGAGGTTTATCTCAAGACCCTTCTCGCTACAGGATCTCCCTCTGCCCCTCCAGCTTAGATTAGCTGTGCTGTGCCTTAACTCTGAATTTCTAGTAACTGAACATGTATATATGCTCAATTTCACCCAGTTTATGCTGGAAATTAGGCTCGAAAATCTCTACCCTTAGGAATCATTCAGATTGGAGCAGGGACTCTCTGAATGTTTATTCTGTGTTAAATAAATGTCACACACCGCCTCTGGGGGTGGGGGCAGAATGTCTTATGTAAATTTCACTTGAATATATGCGTGTTTAAATTGAATGAGTCAAAACTTGCTTTAGAGAATATCTGAAATTATGTAATCCCTATCGAGACAGCTGGGGGGCATCCATGAGAGTCCTGAAGTACTGGAGGGGGCAGCCCTAGCAGGTGACCCCACCCCACCTCCACTCCCAAACCCTTCCATCCTACTGTTGGACCAGAAGCAGAAATGAATCCAGGCTGGGTCAATCACATTCCTTCCTTTGGGAATTTCAGCCTGGAACATGAGAGTATTGACCAGTGGGAAGATTTGCTGAAAAGGCTCCAGACTCTGGGGCTGAGGTCTCCATTCTGACAGCCTCGAGGGGCCCTAAAGGTCCAAAGAATGGCAGACAGAAGCTGGTCTGCTGAGAAAAGGAAGCAAACATGTAGAGCAAGTGAGGCCAGAGATGAAGCGGCCCCATGCAGGGCTGCAGAGCAGGACTGTGGTGCTGCACAGCCTGGGGGACTTGTCCCCACAGCACCCCTGGGGTTGTGTAGTGCTGTGGCCTGCAGGACAGAGGAGATGCCTCAGTTTCTAATGACCATCTGGTCTTGTCCTCTACTGTCTTTCTTTCTTTTCTTTTTTTTTTTTTTTTTTAAGATTTTATTTATTTGACAGAGAGAGACACAGCGAGAGAGGGAACACAAGCAGGGGGAGTGGGAATGGGAGAAGCAGGACCCCACCGAGCAGGGAGTGTGACATGGGGCTCCATCCCAGGACTCTGGGATCATGACCTGAGCTGAGGGCAGACGCTTAATGATTGAGCCCAGGTGCCCTGCTGTCCTCTATTTTCTTTTCCTGGCTTTTATGAACTTCTGCTGTGACATTTACCAATTCTCTTTTTCTTGGGCTCCCTTGAATGGGTTTTGTTTAAAGTAAATGATCCTTGACCCAGTCAGTTCTGCACTATGCGAGCTGAGCTGTGCACTACAGAATTCCAGGAACTGTTCACAAGGCTGTCTGTAGGCTGTCAGGATGGTACCACCCTGAACACAAGCCAAAGGAGAGAACAAAGCATGAGGAGCCCCTCCATCTTGAACATGTCCATGTTGTCCCCATCTGTATGGGGGAATCAAGGAGGATTCAAGGAGGAATCCAGGAATCCAGGAATCCAGGAATTCCAGGAGGAATAAAGCCTCCTGGACTCACCTCTCTAGGTTCTTGGGAGGCTTCAAAGAGACAGAAGGGTGCTGTAAAGAACCTTGTGCCCTCCCTAGGGCTTTAATGCTCACCTGTTTAGGCCCTGGCAGTAGCCGATGGTGGGGTTCTGCCAGGAGAAGGCTAGCAGCACCCGGCGTAGCTTGTCGGGGAAGCTGGAGGTGGGACAGGTGAAGTGCTTGTTGTTGGGGAAGGTCCGGTTCAGGTCCAGCTCGATCTGGCGGGCGGCAGGGTGCTTTCGGACCTGGCCCTGGCTCAGCAGCGCCTGGTAATGGCCAGGGCTCTGCAGATGCCGGACACGGAGATGGATCAGCCACTTCCAGACACGCGGCCGGTGCTCTCGGGGCACACCTGCCCGCAGCAGCTGCTTGAGCTCGGCCGAGGGCGCAAGATCACCCAGGGCAGCCCAGCGTTCCCGCAGCGGCCGCTCCACAGCCTCATGGGCCAGCAGGTAGTGGGAGTGCACCTCCAGCGCCTGGATCTTGGCCAGCAGCTTCAGGTCTTCCATCTCGTAGTTGGGCACCGTCAGGAAGCCATACTCATCATACTCACTGCCAGCAAAAGCCTATGTTAGCAGCACCTTGCAGAGCCCTTTCCTTGACAAGGGGCAGGACAAGGGGGGGGCCAAGGGGGGACCCCAGGCAAGCTTCCTGCCTGGGTTTCACTGTGGCTTAGCCATGCAGCTTTGGGTGGGTCACTTCAGTTCTGAGCTTCAGTTTGCTCATCTTTACAATGGGTAGAAGAATTCCTGCTCTGCCTCATGAAGACCCATTGATATCTTCTGTTGTAAAATGCTCGGGGCCTAGACGGTGCCTGGTGCACAGTAAGAGCATAGTAAGTGCATCTGTGCAAATATAAAGGACCCTCTTATTACTCCATGAGGCCTTGGGCTCAAGGAGTCTGGCACCACCAATACAGAATCCCACATGCACAGAGAGTAAGATGGATGGGGAATAGGCAGCAGCAGTGACAAGCAAGATGGGAGAACTGGGGGTTCATTCCAGATGGCCTTTCGCTGAGTCCACAGTTCTTTGCCCTCACTGTGTGCTCTGCATGTGCTGTCTCATCAAATCCGATCCTGCAAAGTGGGGATCTTAGCCCACATCTGATGGAGGCTGAATATGTGGCCCAGAAAGGTAAAGTGACTTGTCCAAGATCACATAATGAGAGAACCTGGTCTGGCTCCAAAGCCTGGGCTTCTTCCCCTGGGCCACCCAGCTTCGGGGGACCCTTGGATCCCACCCACAGCCCCTTCTGTTATATATATATATTTTTTTAATTTTTTTTTTTTTAAGACTTTATTTATCAATTTGTGTGACAGAGAGATCACAAGTAAGCAGAGAGGCAGGCAGAGAGAGGAAGGGAAGCAGGCTCCCTGCTGAGCAGAAAGCCCGATGTGGGGCTCGATCCCAGGACTCTGGGATCATGACCTGAGCTGAAGGCAGAGGCTTTAACCTACTGAGCCACCCAGGTGCCCCCTTCTGTTATATTTAACTGCCCCTGCTCACATGCTCAGCAAGGACCTGGCTCAGGAAAGGCAGCGGGCTTGTCTCCCCTCCTCCCCTCTCTGACAAGCACCTCAGGGAGGCAGCCTGGGGAAGCAGAAAAAATGGTGCTCTCAGGGGTAGACCCAGGTCAGCCGCACGAACAAGCTGTGTGACCTTGGGCAAGGGGCAGCCTCCTCTGAGTCTGCATCACCCCAACTGTAATATGGGGCTCATTCCAAGAGCCTGTTTATCTGAAGATACGAGAAAAGTAAGGGGAGTGCAGGGCTTGTATGTGATCAGCAGGAGCCAGCACCAGGGCGGCCGGGTCCCCTCAGGTCACATAGACCAAGAGCCGCCCTCGCTGGCTGCCGGGCTCACCTGATGGGGCTTAGCTCCACGCCTTCGGCCAAGGCCTCCCTGGCTTCACACTGTAGCGCCTCCTGGATGAGCTGCCTGAGCAGCTCGGCGCACTCGCCCTCCGCAGCCTCCTGCAGCCTCTGCAGCCCGGCCAGGTACTTGCTCTCCACCTGGCAGTTCTTGGCTTGAAGGTAGGCACACTGTGGAGGGCAGGGAGTGGCTGTCAAGCCATCTGCTTGGCATTCCCCCACCCCCCATGAGGCCTGAGCATTCTCCAGCGGCATCTCCCACCCCATTCCCACCCCAAGCCCATTGCCTAAGAGAAAGGAGGTGGGCCCCAAACCCAAGGGTTTATAGCAAGGCACAAGCAGCTCCAGGCCGGACAGCCAGGCCCAGGGCTACAGGTGGATTCCAAAGAAAGAGGGAAGAGGTGGGCTGGGGCAGTGTGGGTTCTTGCTGGGGACTGCAAGTCCAATCCTGCTTCAGCCACTGCTGGCTGGGGGACCTATGGCAAGTTGCTTAACCTTTCTGTACCTCAGCTTCTTCATCTAAACCACGGAAATAATAGAGCCTGCCCCAGGACTCTGGTGAGGATTAGCAAGCAGCTGTGTGTAAACCTCTCCCAGGGCACCTGGCCTAGAGCAGCTCTCTGTAGTGCTACTACTGAGCAGTGTCTAGGAGAGGGCCACGAGGCTCTGGCCACTGCCCTGCCCCTTCTGCTTCTGCAGTCTCAGCTCTCTCCATTCCTCCAACACACCACCTCTCTCCCACCAGTGGCCTTCCTGTGTACTCCCTGCCCCCGTTTTGAACTTTTGTACTTCTCTTTCCATAAGCTGGGTGTGCTGAGCAAGCCAGGTCATTTTCCTGGGCCCACTTTCCTTCTGTGTAAGCCGGACTGGAAAAGTTGGCCTCAGTGCATTGCTGTGACCTCCAGACCAGCCTAGCTCCTGTCTCGTCCTGCGGTGGCAGAGGGCGAACCTCCGGGCCATGACTGCCTCTGGGCCATGGCTACCATTCTGCTGCACTCCTGCCCAGGGTTACCGTCTCCAAACATTGGTTGAGCCCGAGCTTCAAGCCATCTCACTGCTTTTGCTGCATCCCTTAAGTTTTGGTGTGTTATGTTTTCTTTTTCTTTGGCTTTTAAGTATTTTCTCATTTCTCTTGTAATTTCCTCTTTGACTCATCGTTGAAAAGTGTGTTGCTCAACTTCCGCAAGTTTGTGAATTTTCCAGTTTTGCTTCTGTTATTGATTTCTAACTTCATCCTGTGGCAGTTGGAGAAGATACTTAGCATAGTATCTATCTTTTTAAATCTACTGAGACAGAATTTGTGGCCCAACATATGGCTTGTCCTGGAAAATGTCCCATACACACTTGAGGAGAATATGTGTGCTATTGTCACTGGATAGAGTGTTCTGTGCTATGCCTGTTGGATCCAGCTGGTTGACTGTGTTGTTCAAGGCCTCTAGTTCCTTACTTATTTTCTGTCTGGTTGTTTTAACCATTACTGAGAGTGGGGGTACTAAAGTGTCCAACTATTATCATAGAATTATCTACTTCTCCCTTCAGTTCTGTCTGTTTTCGCTTCACGTATTTTGCTGGTCTGTCATCAGTTGTATATGACTTGTATCTTTTCACTGTATTGAACCTTTTATTAACATATAATGTCTTTTGTGGTCCTTTGTAACTTTAAAAAAATTTAAAGTCTCTTTTATCTGATATAGTCTCTTTTATCTGCTCTCTTTTGGTTACTGTTGAGTGGAATATTTTTTTCTACCCTTTCACTTTCAATCCATTTGTGTCTTTGGATCTACAGTGAGTCTCTTGTATACAGCATGTTGTTGGATCATGCATTTTTATCCATTCTGTCAATCTCTGTCTTTTACTTAGAGAGTTTAATCCATTTACATCTAAAGTAATTAGTTGATAAGAAGAGACTTCTGTCCTTGTGCTATTTGGTTTCTATGACTTATAGCATTTTTTGTCCATCATTTCCAACATTACTGCCTTTTTTGTTTTTTAAAGATTTTATTTATTTGACAAAGAGAGATCACAAGTGGGCAGAGAGGCAAGCAGAGAGAGAGAGAGAGAGAGAGAGAGGAGGAAGGAGCCTCCCTGCCAAGCAGAGAGCCCAATGTGGGCTCTGACAAATAAATAAATAAATAAATAAATAAATAAAATCTTAAAAAAAAAAATACTAGGTTTTATAACTGCCCATGTATCTACCTCTACTGAGGTTTTTGTTTCTTCATATACTCTGAGTTACTGTCAAGTGTCACTCACTCTCCAGGACTGTCCAAGTATTTCTTGTGGGGCCGATCTAGTGGGAACAAAGTTTCTCAACTTTAGTTTCTCTGAAAATGTCTAATTTCTCTAATTTTTGGAAGAAAGTTTTGCCAGATATGGACTCTTGGTTTACCTTTTTTTGTTTGTTTTTGTTTTTTTGAATATATTGGCCCACTGTCTTCTGGCCTCCAAAGTTTCTGATGAGAAATCCACTCATGATCTTGAAAATTCCTTGTATGTGAGGAGTTGCTTCTCTTTCCGCTTTCAAGCAATCTCTTTGTATTTGACATTCAAAAGGTTGATTATAATGTGTCTCAGTGTGGATTTCTTCAAGTTTATCTTACTTGAAGTTTGTTGAACTTCTTGGTTGTTTGTATTCATGTCTTCATCAAATTTGGGACGTTTTCAGCCTTTATTTCTTCTCATTTCTCTCCGCCCTTTCTCTCTCTCTTTTCCTTCTGCAACAACCATACTATAAAGGGTATGTTGGTCTGCTTAATGGTGTCCACAAATCACTTAGGCTCTGTTTACTTTTCTTCAATCCTTTTCCTTTCTGTTTCTCAGACTGAATAATTTCCACTGTCCTATCTTCAAGCCCACTGATTCCTCCTGTCTGCTGGAATCTACCTTTGACTCCCTCCAGTGAATCTTTCATTTCAGTTACTGTACTTTTCAGCTCCAGAATTTTTTTTTTTTTTTTACTCTAGGTAGGTTTTCTAACTCTTTGATATTTCTATTTTGTTCATACATTTCTTTCTTGACTCTCCACATCTTCCTTTAGTTCTTTGAGCACCTTTAAGACAACTGTTTCAAAGTCTCTGTCTGGTATTAGCCAGTACCAGGTCTTTTTCAGGGGTAGTTTCTATTGACTTATGTTTTTCCTTCAAATAGGCCATACTTTCATGTATCTTCGTATGCCTTGAGATTTTTTTTTGTTGTTGAAAACTGGACATCTGAACACTAGAAATCAGATTCTCCCAATCTGAGAAAAAATTGTTTTTGTTTTTTGATTGTTATAGGCTATCTCTGTGATAAGAGTAGCCTAAGGTGTAAACTTAAGTTCTCAAGTCTTTTCTCAGCCCTTCCCTGGATGTGCAAAGCCACTTTCTAATTTCCTCATATATGCAGTTGTTTTGGAATATCTAGTCTTTAATAACTGGCTCCCAAAATGCAGGGGGAAAAGAGAGAAATGAATGAGGAGGGGAAGAGTGGCAACCCTTTGAATCCTCCAGAAGTTACTCTGGCCAGGAGGGGAGGTGCATTGATGGCTGCCTGCCTCTTCATCGGCATTTCTGTGATCAGAAGCAGCAATCAGCACAGCACAGATGCCTGAGGCTGGAAAGACAGCTCGTAAGGGGCACAGTCCAGAGGTAGCACAGTTGATAAGGACAGAGTCATATAGGGGTGAGAAGCGGAGGGACCAAAGGATGGCTGGGCTTGGAGATGGAATCCAGCTCTTACCTTCATCAGGAGGGCCTTCTCCTTTTCAGCCACCCGTCTCCAGATCTTTGTAACCTGGTGGATCTCGGAGTTGAGGAAGCGGTTCTGGGTCCGATAAGCTTCCATGTCATCCTGGAAAAGAGACCAAAGCATTTGATGAGTTGCACCACAAACATCTCCCTCATCTTCACCCTCAGATGAGCTGCCAACACTTTCTCCCTTTAGAAATGTCTAATAATGACAACAGAAGAAAAAGTCTGCAAGAAGTGGTATTATAGGCAGACCCCTTCACTAATCTTGATCCCAGCATGATATGGTAGAGAGGGCCTTAAGTCTGGCATTCAAGCTGTGGTTCTAACCTCCTGCCTGGGACGCTTCACTGAACTGGGACGCTTCTCTGACTCTCTGTTTTCTCATCTGTTTAAAAGGGGCAAACACTACTCCCTGAGGGGCTGGGAGATGACCTGAGGTAACAAGTGTCATTAAGTATAGAGACCAAAACAAATAAACATCCAAGTAGTGTTTGTTTTAAAAATAAACATATGTTGTCACATATTTGCAGTCATACTGAACAATTTTGGGTGGAAAAAATTTTTTTAAGTAATGCCACCATGTAAATACAGTTGACCATTCAACAACACCAGGGTTAGAGGTGCTGAACCACCCCCCCCAACTCCTGCCACATAGTCAAAAGTCTGTATATAACTTTGACTACCCCCCCAAATTTAAATGCTAATCACCTACAATTGACCAAAGCCTTACTGAGAATGCGAAGAGCCAATCAGCACACATTTCATATGCTATGTGCAGTATATACTGTATTCTTACAATAAAGTAAGCTAAAGAAAAGAGAGTACTAAGAAAATTATAAAGAGAAAGTACATTAACATGACTATACCGTATTTATCAGGAAAAAAAATCTGCCTGTAAGTGGACCCATGCGATTCAAACCCACATTATTCAAGGATCAACTGTACTCTATGTTACATAAGCTTCCCGATGATTACTTTAAATGTCTGATGATGATTTTCTTGGGTGAATTTACTATATCTCAGTCATAATCCTTCCCCTGTTATTTTTTATTTGAGCCCTGAGTGTTTCCAGTTGACTTTTGATTAGGAATAATGCTCTGATGCAGATCTCTGTGCCCAGAGTTTTCCTTTTGCAAGCTGTCCAGTGAATGGAGTAAGATCCTGCTGCCAGGGCATTTGAGGAGAGGCTGGCCAAGCACTGGGGAGGCTCAAGCAGAAGCCTGAGCCTTGGAAAGGAGCAGCCACAGCACTGGCTCTTAACCTTCGTTCCTCTGGGATGGATATTACAGAAGCAATGGACAATGCATGTTCACAGCTATACCCAGCAATTCCAAGACATCCGCTAGCTGCAGCTCAAACCCTTCAGCTCCCACCCAAGAAATGTACTGGGCTGTAAGTGCGTGAGAGAGACACTACTGCAGGCGTGACCGTGGGTAGGCCCTGACTTATCTGGAAAGTAGGAGCATCCCACCTGTGATGGCTGTGGCATCTCATTATCAGGGATGGGTCACAGGTGCCCTGCTCACAGGCCATCTTGATCCTCCCTGGGTGGGCCTGCATCCTAGCCAAGATCCTTCCCAGCCCAGAAGCTCCAATTCATACCTGGGGTCTGCTGCCTTCTGCCTGGATGGTTGACCCAGTGGGAAGGCCACATGTTGCCAGGCTCCTCAGCTAGAAATAAAAGCCCCTGGCTGGCTTCATCACAAGGCCTCTCACCACCCCACTGGGGCTGTCCAAGGCATCTCTCACCCCAACCACCCCTGCCTTTGTCCCTCACTGTGCCCGGGCTGCAAAGCTTCATGTACTCGGGCTGAGCTGGTTGTCTGCTCTCACCATCCAGCCTGAACCCAGGTAACTCCAACTCCCCAGCCTGGACATCCTCTTCTCCCACGTGTCTACCTTAGACCAAACTCTGGGCTCCCTTTTCTCAGAAATGCTGCCAGGGGATGCCAGCACTTCTCTGCACAAGCATCTGCCTGCTTCCTCTCTATGGCCCCCTTCTTCTTATCCTTAGGTGGAAGGGTGGCAGGCTTGGTGTGAGTCCTCATGTTTGCAGCACGAGGACCAACCTCCTGTAGACATCAGCCTCTTCCAGGACGACCCGACCCCTCCCCTGTCCATGACAGTATTCCATTTAGGTGTCTGGGGACTGGCATGTTTAGGAACACAGCTGTGTGGGCACCCGACACCATCACCCTGAGCCCCCAGCCCGTGCTGGGTGCATCACCCCACTCAACCTCCCCGGCAGCCCTGAAAGGCACTCAGGTGCGGTCTCAGAGGCTCTGAAAGGACAAGTGCATTGTTTGAGGTCATACGGCTGTATGAGACCAGGTGTGACTGAGCCCGGATGTGTCTGCTTCTGAAGCCAAGTCCAACCACTGCACAAACAGCCTAGATCCTCCCCAAACTCTGGGCCTGCTGGCATCCACCTGGATGCCAGATGTCTAGTCCCATCCTTCAAGGGTTGTGCTTGGCAGTCGGACTGACCTCACACAGGCTCATCTGACCTCTGACCCTGGAGCACAATAACACCACAGAGAGGCAGGCGCTGCCTTCGGTCAGGGAGCTGGCCCAGAGCCCTG
Source organism: Mustela nivalis (assembly GCF_964662115.1). Classification (NCBI taxonomy): domain Eukaryota; kingdom Metazoa; phylum Chordata; class Mammalia; order Carnivora; family Mustelidae; genus Mustela; species Mustela nivalis. The sequence continues at coordinate 61,596,429 of NC_139032.1, forward strand.
TGGCCTGGACAGAAATCCTGCCTTCCCTGCGGAGCCCAGCAGTTCCTTGCCCTTTCTGGGCCTTTTCTCCTGGAAAACAGGAAGGATAACAGGTCCACCTCAGGCACTGTGGGCAGGGTGTGATTAGTTAATATGTGCAAAAGGCTGAGAATGGTGACTGGCCTGTGGTGAATATGAGAGTCACCTCCTTCTCTGCCCTCTCGTGGCACCTGGAGAGCTATACTCCTCCCTCCCCCACTGACAGACTTCCCATGGCTGCTGTTGTGCCCTCTTTTTTCTATGAATTTATTTTATTTAAAGATTATATAAAAGAACCCAAAAGCTATTAATAACATTTACAAATCAGTTGGAAAATTTTAACGCTGACTGGATACTACCATCCTACGCATTAATTACTGTTAATTGCTTTTGATACGATGCTGTTGTGCCTTCATCCCAAACGGCTGAGGAAATATAACACGCTTCCAGGCAAGGGAGGAAGGAGCACCCGTTGCTGGAGCTGCTATTGTGTGTCACACCCGTCTCCCTCACGCACATTATTGTGTGTAATTTATCTCCGCCATGGGGGGCTATGTGTTAAAGTACCATCGCCCCCATTTTACAGATGAGGAAACAAGCACAGAGAGGGTAAGTCCTCCTCAGTCACATGCTTAGAACGCAAGAGAGGCAGGATCCAAGCCCAGGGCGGGAGGTCTACAGAGGAATGGAACTGCTGGTGACAGCACATTGGGGTCTGCTGCTCCGTTCTGCCTCCTGCTTTTGTCCCTCCATCCTCAGCCCAGGCCCCGAGATGCTCCCTGGCACTTCCAAGGCTTTGGACATGTTGCCGGGGGCACACTGCCTGTAGCCCAGATGGTGAGGGCGGGTGTGAGCCCCCTTGGAGCAGCCGTGGGGTTGTGGGGGCATCTGGGCGGCGCCTCCCCCTTCAGCTCATCGCCCTACCTTGAGTGCTCTCCATGGGTCAGAACTGTAGGGAGGAAAAAGAGAGAGCTCAGAGAAAAGAAAGGCACATGACAGTTACTGGTAAGCAAAGGAGGAAAACACAACTGGAGAAGGGGACAGGAGGAAGAGAGTCTGCCGGTCTGTCCTCACAGGATCACAAGCCTTGGAATTCTCTTGGGGAAAATGCCGCATGGACTGACCCCTGTGCTAATGGGGAAGGCAGTGGATGGTGTGCAGGGAGACCTGGGGTCTAGCTGCAACCCTGCTGCTTGCGCTATGGGACCCTGGACCCCCTTAGGGCTCAGCTGTCCCTGCCAGAAAATGTCGAAGACTGGGTCTCTGAGTCTTCAAGAGATTCCGATATTCAAGAGGTCAATAATTCTGTTCTCAAACTGGCAGCTTCAACAAGGGGGCATCTCCTTAAAGCAGCATGCCCTCCGTCCTAGGGCAAGGGGGAGATGTGAACATTGCTCTGTCCCCAGATGGAAAGACCATGGCTTTTGGAGTTTTCTGTTTTTCTAGATCAGACACATAAAGGCTAACAAATGAGAAATTCTAGCACATGAGATTCCTTTCTGGCATAAACACTGGGCCTCTGAGGATGGCAGCAAGGCAAGTTTGGTTGACAGGAATTTCCCTCCTATCTGGGCTCACTGACATGCAAATCCAGGGGCACACTCCAGCTCCCACAGCAAGCCCCTGCTTCCAGTCGGCTCTTGGCTCTCAGGGGCACCCAACACATCTACTTCTCGGACCCCGGACCTGCTCTACGGGGTCTTCACCTGTGGATTCCAGCAGGATGGGCACAGACAGAAGACTCTTAGCAGGGCAGAGGAGGGCAGGGAAGCAATCTAATGAAAGCAATTTTCCAGTCCTGAGAGCTTTCTAATAGCCTCACTCCATCTGCATTTGAAAGGATTTTGTTTTCATTTTGAAGTCAAAAGAATCTGATTTTAAAGGGAAAAGATTCAAAGATTGGTTATGTGGTTTTTTCATGCTGAAGGAAATGGGAGGGATCTGGGTTTCATGTTATCTTCCTTCACCCCCCCTGTTTCAACTCCATGAGTAGGAACAGTGAGGTCATTTTAAAGAGAGGTGAGGGACCCTGCCCAGGTCACACAGCAGAGCCTGGATCCAAACCTAGGCCCTGGCTTCACAGCTCGGGCAGGGTACACTGTATCACACTGTTCACTGGTCCCTCAAAAGCTTCTGGAGTTTTCTTTTTTTCCTTCTTCTTCCCCTCTTCCAGCAGCAATGCTTTGGTCCTGTGGCAAGGGAGCTCCCTGGGTTATAGGTACATACATATTCATGTGTGTGGTGGGGATCTGGGCAGGACTGGCCCTGTTATACAACTGCCTTTAAGGACACTGGGGGTTCTGAGTGCCGATCCCCAGCCTCAGGCCTTCAGGTGGCTCGGCAGCTCCTGTCATCATGTCTTAGAGAGGACATTGAGGTCCACGGCAGGTATCACACCTAAAAATTAAGTTCCTGCTCCCCACGCTGTAATCGGTCTCTGTGGGAGGGCACAGCCTCCCCAAGTGAGAGCACTGCCTGGGCCAGGGGGAGGCAGGGACAGTGGTCCGAGCGGGAAGGTGCAAAGAAACTGGAAGGCAGCAGAGCAGGTGCTCATCGGAGAGCTCCAGCTCTCCAGCTCCTCTGCACACGGGCCCCTTCTCAGCCTCACTCAGCCTTCCAGCCCACAGTGGGGAGCACACAAGTGGGGAGCACACAACCCTCTCAGGGCTGGTGGGGCAGCAGATGAGATGCCAGGAGCAGAGCAGCCGTGACGGTGGCCGCTGGGCAGCAGACAGTGTCACAGAGGAGCAACGATTCCTGCCATGGTTCTGGGCAAGTCCCAGGTGGTCACAGATCACCTGGACTGCATGCTGGGGGAGGCCACCAGGTGCCCTGGGGGCTCCCAAGGGCATCAGCGTGACACTTAGCTGGCCTGGCACTCAGGAGTTCTGCCTCACCTTGTGCTCTTCCACTTCTAGAGATCATCTAGGGATACCCTCCCTTTCCAGCCCCAGAGATCACAAAAATGTCAAATTGCACTGGACCTTCTGGTTAAGACAGCGAGAAAATGGGTAGAATATTCTCACTGATATGTATTTCAGACACAAACCTTCTAGTACCAAGGGTTATCCCTGCTCTACCTAGGAAACCCTCAGGGTTGAGAGCAGTGGGCCCCCCACCCTACCCCCACCAAGGGCCCAGGGCCTGCGGGGAGGGGCCCCTACCTTCAGGTGCTCCATCTTTTCCTGCTGGCTCAGGAAGTCCCTGTTGGCCACCTCTGGGGGCACAGGCGTCTGGGAAGGGGGCTGCATGAAGTCCCGGGTGACCTGCTCCGAGAGCTTGCAGATAACCTGCTGTTTGGCCTGGTTCTTCTCCATGAGCAGCTGCACATGCCGCTGCAGCTCCTGCAGCTGCTGCTCCCGCAGGCTGGCCGTGTGTGCCAGGCTCTCCCGTTCCTGCTCCAGGGCCTCTACCTGCCTGCTCAGCTCCGCGATCTGCCGCACCTTGTGCCGCACCAGCTCCAGCCGGTCCTTGTCCTCGGCCGCAGCCAGGTATGCGCTGGACGCCCTCTTCTCCTGCTGGGCAGCCTCTAGCGCCTTGTGCAAGATCCTCACCAGCTCCTGGGGGAGGAAAGGGAAGCAGCTCGTGAACTCAAGGATGGCCTGGGAGGTGCCGGGGACTCGGCGTTTGCTACAGTCCCTGGTTCTCCTAACGGCCCTGAGCAGTGGCAAGCATCATCCGCTGGGCCGGCTCATTTTCTCCTTTCCTGCTCAGCGGAACTTTACCTGGACACAGGGCTCCCCAGCTGAAGACCCCATTTCCCAGCCAGGCCTGCAGTGAGGTGTAGCCTAGTGACTGCTCTGCCTACATGGGATAGCAGAGATTGTGTGGGTAGCTTTTGGGTCCTTCCTTTATAAACCACCACCCATGCTGCCCTTCCTCCTGGCTGGGAATCTGCAAGAGCCAGAGCAGCCCCCTTGGGCTCATGAGCAGAAGGTGTGTAAAGGACGGCGGCTGTCCTCCCAGCTCAGAACTGCCACTGAAGTTCTGGGTTCTTCCATGAAAAGGTAGGAAGGAAATAAGTAGTACTGGGAGGCTTCTTTGTCACAGCAGCTGAGCTGGAACCCTGACTGATACATATCCATTCCAGAGATGGGAAAACTGAGCCCCGCAGAGTAGAATGGAATTCAATCCCAAATCATTGCAAGCCTGTGCTCGGTCAGTCGTGAAGGCAGCCCGTGGGACACTGGCGTGGCAGCCCGTGGGACACTGGCGTGGCTCTTCTCTCCTGTGGCAGACCTCACTGATTCGTCTCAATATTCCTTCCTACTAAGCCTAGTGGAGGCCTCAGGATACTGAAGATAGCAGCAGGTAGCAGCTACTGACGGAGCTGGGAGAGCACCAGAGAAGAAACACATTTGCAGTCCTCAGGCTAAAGCACACCAGAGCCTCATGTGGTCCCCTGTGCCCAGCCCCTCAGGCCACCAAGCAATGCCTGCAGGCCGATGCGAGAAAGCAGAAGGGCTCACGAGCAACAGAGCCCCGTTCACTCCTTGGTGGGGCACGATATTCACATGGAAACTCCAGGTCTGCTTGGCTCTCCACGCCTTCAGGCCCCCAACCTCCCTGGGACTTGTTCTTTCCCAAAACAGGGATGTGGACTCACTTAAGGCCAGGATCAGAATATCAGAAGCCAGGCAGCCCAGTGGCCAGTCCCACGTGAACCTCAGACCTGGGGGACAGGGACTCTGGGCCATTGCTATGCTCCATGCCAGAGAGCATGGCTTCCCAGAAACACGTTACCTGTATCCACACCAAATGTTCAACTAAATGGATCAGCTGGGTAGGGTTCTTGCTAAGAACAATTCCATTTTGGAAGAAAACTCCAAATCATGACTTTATCTGAGAAAATAATGGCAAGATCGAAATAGCATGCATCTTCTGAAACTTGGGGACCACAGACTGGCCCTCTTCTGCTTCTCTCCCTTCCCTCCAGCCATCCAAACTTATTAAGCCCCACTCAGTGCCAGGTCCTGGGCTCAGTATGGGTGGCCCGAAGAGGGACTGGTCAGAGTTCTCACCTGCAAACACCACCAAGGCTGGTGGGAGTAAAAAAATGAACTACTATAATGGAATGATTTACTGCAAGGGGGAAGCAAATGTGTTGGTGGGGATACAGAGCAGAGAGCAATGACTTCTACCTGAGGCAGAGGGAGGGGAAGACCAGTATATTCTACAGAAAGGCAGAAGAGTTCTGTGAAGAATGAGGGCCAGAGACAGTCAAGAAGTAGGCAGGAGATGAGGGCTGATAGGCCTTTCCACATGTGCTGAGTCAGCAGCTCCAGCAAAGGCCTAACCCTAACCCTGTGTGGGGCTCTGGGCATTCTGGGGTGTGGCCAGAAGGTGGGGTGAGGAGGTGGTTGCAAACCAGACAGGAATGTTTGGAATGAATTGGCTTCTCAGGCTCTGCTGAGAGAGATCACCATTCCTGTGGCTCCAGGATAACCGAGAAGCTGAGACCATTTTCTGGTTTGGCTGAGATGTGGAGATGACCCTGGTAAGTGCCCGGGGGGGATAACGAGCCGACACCACTGTTCAGACTCGCCTGAGGCTCAGCATCGGGGGTATCTTTCCCCCAACTTTACGAGAGTCAACTCTGAAGCCCATTTTATTACATCCAGCTGCCTCCCCCCTCCTACTTCCAGCCCAGGAGACTGTCCTACCATCCCAGAATCCCTGCTGCAGCATGAGCTGGGGGAAAGGAAGCAGGGAAGGAACGGAGTCAGAGCGGGAAGCACGAGGTGAAGAGTGCGAATGGACCTGAGGTTCAGAAACCTGGTGGCTGGCAGGCCTGGGGAAACTACCTGGTCAGACGGGTCACTTGCTGTCACAGGAGGACACTGAAGCCCAAGAAGGAAGGAAGGAGACTAAAAGGAGTTTGTGGGTCTCCACAGGTGGCCGTAACAGAGGACCCCCAACTCCTAATCTAGGGTCCTCCACTTCTCCATGATGTGTAGTTAACACATTTTGCACTGAGACACTTCTTCCCATTTCTTTAAAAATAGAAATAATCCATGTTCATAGCAGCATCAGTTACAACACCCAAGAGATGGGAACAACACCCACGCCTCTGATAGTGAACTAATAAACGGAATGTAGCGTATACATATGACGGCATATTACTGAGCCTGAAAAAGGAAGGGAACCTGTTACATGCTACAACATGGATGGACTGGAGGACATCATGCCACAAAAACGCACATACACACGATACAGAAATATTAAAAACCAAAAGGGAAGGCGCTCAGGGCCTTACGATACACTATGCTGTGTTGCCAAGCACGGCCGTCACTAGCAACAGTATAGGGACTGTTCCTTGTCTGGATGCGCCCCAGTGCCCTGTCCTGCCCTCAAGAAGGGACACCTGGGGTCTTTCCAATTCCCACCTCTATAAGCAATGCTTTAGGACCTCTTCTTAGAAACAAGAGCTGATCAAGTGGTACTTCTAATATTTCTTAATCAAATCATTGTTTGGCCCATTTCAGATTTTGATAACTGGCCACAAGTTGTCATTTAAAAATATTTTTTATTGAGATATAGTTGATTATTTAAAATTTTAAAAGCCAACAAACCATCTTTTAAAAATTAATCCTTTCCTTTATTAAAAAGTCAACACTTTCCTTACTCACTAAAATTGAGGTGGATGGGCCCATGTTGCTGGGGAAAGAACCAGAATCTCAGTCCGGCACCCCAGCCACTGGCCCCTCAGAGGCTGGGCACCAGCAGTGCAGCAAGGAACACTGGCTCTGGAGTCCCTGAGGTCTTGGTTGCCATTCCAGGTCCATGAGGGTGTTTCTTGTGACAGTGTTTCAGAAAACTAAACTATGGCTTTGTCATACGTAAAATGGAGAGCATGCTCCCTACTCCTGGGACAGCCACTTCAAGTAAGAGAAAGGAAGTATGGCAAGTGCCCCTCCCCAAGTGGAAACAGTCAAGGCCTGCATCGACCCTCCCTCTATGCACTCTGAAGTCTTTGTACTCTGTACTCTGGACAAGGGGAGTGTACATTGAGGTCTCTGGCTGGGGTTCTAGGGAAGTAAGAGGCTGCACTTTGTCCCCACTGAGTTTCCTCAATAAATTACCCTCAGCAAGCTAAGTTGGCCCCAGATAGGGCCTAGGAAGAGTTCATCATTCCTAGCAGTCAACAGATGGCCAACATCACTACAAACATGGGCTTCCATCTGCCAGAGCAGGCAGCCTTCAGGCTGGGTGCAATTTTGTCAACTCTGAGAGCCTGAGTCACCCAGCCAAGCAGCCATCTGGTACAATCTTCAGGAGGCCCGAACTCCTGGGGGACCAGCATGCTGCAAGGGCCTGGGACAGATAATGGCTCCATGGGTCCTGGAGTGGTCCTATAGTTCAATATGACACCAGACATGAGTGTATTGGTATTTTCTGAAAAGCAGTTACGGTGATCATGTCTTATGCTGGGCCGTACCAGGAAAGGCGACTGAGGGTCTTAGTCCTGGCTCTTCCAGCTGTGTGACCTCAGGGCAGTCACCCACCATCTCTGAGCAACTTGAGCATGGCATGGTGAAAAAGGCAGAAACTCTAGAAGCAGACAGACTAGAGTCTGAAACTGGTCTTGGCCCCTGGGAGACCCTGGGCCTGCAGAATCTCTCAGAGCCTCAGTTTGCTCCTCAAGAAAAGGGGGCTGGTAACTGTTGTGAGGATAAGTGTTAATGCATGGAAAGCCCGAGCACAGAGCTAGGGCCACACTCAACACTAGGTATGTACGCTCTTATCTCCCCTTTCCCTCCTGAGGGCAGGGACCCTATGCACCTCTGTGCCCTCCACAGCATGCAACAGAATCTGAGATACAAATTCTTCAAGGGTCCCTAAAGCTACTGGCAATGAGCCCCTGGGTGGCTGAGCCAGGACAAGACCTCCCAGGTCCCACATCCTCCTGCAGCCTCAGGCAGAAAGAGAGCACCTTCCACTGAAGAAACACAGGAAGACATCTTGCAGATATGGGTCTAGGGAAGTCTGGGGGACTGTCCACCCAGCTGAGGAACTGGACTCGGAGGGTCTCAGATGGACAGTTAGTGCTCTCCAATCAGCATTTCTGCACCTCTGGGCCACCACTGGGTACACCAAGGTTTTGCAGGCCTCCCCTTGTCCTAGCTCTGGGCCAAGAGTTGATCATCTCTCCCTCTGCTCTTTGGTTTTGGTATCTGGGTTGGAGGTAAAAGGCCAGAGTTTGTAGGGCTGGGGCTCCCCGTGATGGATGTGGGATGACGACTTGACCTCCATCCATCACTGCTATGCCACTCGTTTCTTGGAGACCCTCACAGGTGCCCATCTGTCTTCCTAGAGCCCCTCAGAGGAATGCACCACTCTTGTTAGGCTGGAAGGAATCAACAAGGAGGGCAGGGAATGCCACAGTGACAGCCAAAGCCTGCATCTGGTGCGAGGCTGATGCGAGCCAGGCACTGGGCTTGATGAATCCAGATACAGGCCTCTCCAGTAAGGACCACTGAACCTCCAGGTGCAGAGGAGGAAGCTGAGGCTCTGAGAGGTTAAGAAACTTGCTCAGGGCTGGAACTGCAGACGGTACTGTCCACTTCAAGGCCTGTGCTCTGAGACACCCACCAGACAAAACCACCTTTGTGAGATGGGCCGGATAGCACGCACAGCACTCATCTGGTGAGTTAAGAGTGAAACCGCAAGGCTTCTTCTCCTATTGGTCCCAGACCAGGCCAAGCTTTGCTGGAAAGTGAGCTAGTTAGAAAGTCCAGATTCTGTAATGCTTGTACAACTTCCTCCTGCCATTTTCATCCCGACGGCAGGGAAGCTAGTAGCAGCCTGGGAAGCCCTTACTGATCTCCAAGAGCTTGCCTCCATTTATTAAGAATGCCACATATTCCAGGGAGGCACAGCCGTCGGGGGCAAACCTCAATGAAATCTCAGGCTCCCAGGCCTCTCTCCTTCATTGGACAACTCCTGACACCTTGGAAGCAAAGGCTAAGCCCCGGAAGGCTGCCCAGATTTCCTAGAAAGGGGAAGGTGTAATGAAAGAAGAGGCAGTGCTCACATCCAGATTGCTTTTCCTGGCCAGGTTGGGTCTGGGCCTTATATTGTACTGGTCCAGGGATCAGGATGGATCCAACTGGAGCCAGCTGGACACCCTCTGGACTCTCAGGAGCGCCAGCAGCTCCACTGCAGGATGGGAAGATAGCTGGAGAAAAAACTGGGCTGCTAAGCGGACTCAGAGGGGGCTTCCCAGGCTGTAATGCTATACGTGGGTGTCGGCATGCTTACTGCCTGCCTCTGCTGTGAAATGCAAGCCCCCAAGAGGCAGGGCCCATGTCTCTTCTCCCTGTTCCCAGCACCTAGACTACTGCGTGCACACCACAGCCCCTCGACAAAGACCTGGTGAATTCACAACTGAAGGGAGAACCTATGAATGAATGAGCTTCCTCCTTGGAGAACTCCAATCATGGGCGGCTTCATTAGGGAAGCCTCAGCTGCTTCCCCTACTACCCGCTTAAGGCAAGAAAGGCAGAGAAGGGGCAAAACTAGGTAGGGAGAGCGTTTTTCTGGACTGTCTTCTCCAAAAATGGAGCAGCAGAAAGGAGGAGAAGAAATGTACAGGAGGGAGACTATTCAGAAGTATATACACTACACCCCCCACCGCCCACCCCAGAGGCTAGAGCTAGGGAATAAAGCAGGAAGACTGAGGCCAGCCAAACCTCAACATGAGGACTTGGGCTTTCCCCTCAGAGGAAAAGAAGCCGGGGTTCTCAGTGGAGCCCATGCCTGGGGACATCATCGGGCACCACCCTCGGGATTTTCAGTAACAACTGTGCTATCTGAACTACTTTCATTGTACCCAGGGTTGCAGTCCCCCTCACCTCCTTGCCACATGCCACGTGATGGAGACTTCACAAAGTTGCCCCAGAATGCGAACATGGTGTATTCCCTGGGTTGTAGAATTTAGTGATGATTTTAACGTCTGTGTATGTATGTGATCTGCGTTCTACAATGGCCATTGTAGAATCTTCCTTGTCACTGTCCCCTGTGGGGCCTGGCTGAGCCCCAGAGCTACATAGACCTGCCTGCTTTCTCTCTCCTGTGAGAGTTCTTCAGCAATCTACAACATTAGTAGCTGCCAGTTCCTTCAGAGGCCCCTCCCAGGACCCTGCATCCAGACCCCCCTCCTCCAAATGCTGCCTTTCTTCAGTGTGGGGTCAGGCCAGGCACAGTGTTCCAGGAGTCCAAGAGCAATACAAAGGAGGTTCCGGAGACCCTGCCCTGGAAGGATTTCTGTCACCTAGGCTGAGTGTCCACATGTCCCTTAGTAGCCAAGAGCACAACATTTCCCTCCACTAGCAGTTTGGCTGGTAAGGACAGAGACTGGCCCGCACCCAGCTAGGCAAACATGGCATGTCTAGCTTGTTCAGAAACTCCAGGCCAGAGGGGTGCACTGGAGCCTGGGGCCCCACTGGGGCCAGAGCTCACCTTCTGAGACTTTAACTCCTTGGTGAGCATCAGAACCTGTTGCTCCAAGGCCAGAACCTTTTCCTGGGCAGTTCGGGTTCGTGTGAGTCCTTCGGCAAAGAGTGGAAAGGTGGTGTTCTGGAGCTTGGCTTTCTGAATGAGATTGGCGGTCAGAGAGGATTTGGGTGTAGGCTTTGGAGAATCTGCTGGATCTTTCCCTGCTCAAAAGGAGGAACACAGAGGTTATGATCAGTGGCCTCAGTGGTCAAAATGAACTTGCTGCAGAAGCACCTGGGGGGCCTGGTAAAATGCAGATTGTGGGACCCTATTCCCAGAGCTTCTCATCAATAGGTCTGGGGTGGGGGGAGGGGGCTTGACAATTTGCATTTCTAAAACGTTCCTAGGGGATGCTGCTGCGTCTGGTCCTGGATCACACTTTGAGAATGCTTGGGCTATATAAACATTATTTATACTGTACTGGCTGGGTCCTTCAGGCCGTCCTCTGACGTGTGCCTCTCACCCACTCTCGGATCCCCGCCTGTCTGGGCTATCTCACACCACACCACTGCTGTGTGCCAGGGGCCATCTCAGGCACAAGCCCTGGCAGGATGTCTTGTTTCTTATTTCAAGATACCACCTCTACCCTCTGGGCGATTTTTGAAGTACAGAGATCTGTCCATAGACAGGAGTATGGAATATCTGTATTTGGCATTCTTGCCCCCGAGATTAAGTCAAAGTTGGATTCTTATTACAAGTTAAGTTAGGGAACATATTCCCCACAGTTGACTGCCTCCAGGCTGCAGAGTCCTATTTCTTCTAGAGCCAGGGTCAGCAGCCAGAGGCCCACAGGCCAAATCCAGCCTACAACCTGCTTTTGTAAATAAAAAGTTATTGGAACATGGCCACATCCATTTATGCATTGTCTGTGCTGCTTTCACTCTACAAGGGCAGAGTTGGGTACTGGCAACAGAGACCAAATGCCGCACAATGTCTCCAACATTTAGTATCTAGCTCTTTATAGAAAACATCTGTCAACCACTGTTGAATTTCTTACTTTATTTTTTTTTTTCTTAAATCAAATCCAATATCAGAGTTACTCACCTACCCCCGACGCCTTGTCCTTCCCTGCCCCAAGCCTACACTTTAGGGATCTGCCATCAGCTTGCATCCAGGGACATTTTAAAGGCCCTTGAAAAGGACCTTTAAAAGACCTTGAAAATCTTGTCTACGTGGTACATACACACCATGCCCATTATGAGGCACCAGCAGAAGAAATTTCTCTCAGCCCTCTGAGAAAGGCTCTGTTTCTTAGAAAATATGTGTTTATTCTGTGGGCACTGGAAATAATCTAACACTTGCATTTCTTTCTCTCTTTGCCTTGGCTACTGAGAAGCTCAGAGCCACATCTGCTGCTCACTCATAGCTATTCTATAGGATCTTATCTTGGTCTTATCTAAATTTCCTAACCCAGATTACTCACTTACTTTCCCCTGATACATAGTTTAATAAGCTATCCCCAATCCTTTTGGGACTAGGGTGTTAAAAATAAGGACATGGTATGGGATCCCAGGTGAGGGGATAGGTAGGGCTTTGAGGATGAGTCGAATAATTTAGCATGTTTCTTCTAGGGTTAGCCAAACCATCTCGAATGGAGAAGAAATGAGTAAGAATCAGAACCTGCCTGGCCTTGCTGAATACAAGAATAGAATGGTTTTGTTCTAGACTTAAAAGAAATCTGGCTGCGCTGGATACAAACCCAATTGCAGAGGTCAAAGGACAGCAAGGCTTCTTTCTTTCTCTTTCATGCATGGGGTATAGAAGAGCAGAGAGGCTCCCTACAGCCCTGCTGCCCTCTGATAATACTACTCTCCACTGACTCTGAGGGCAAACAAGGTAGGGATCACGGCACCCATTTGATAGTTTGAGAAGATAAGGCCTAAGAGAGTGGTCTCCGTCAGTGCTGTAGGATTTCATGGGGCTAGCTGGGAGGGGAAGATGGTAGGAGGAGCTGAGGGGAGCCCAGTCCCCATTCCCCTGCCTCAAGTCTGCTTTGATCTGCACTGTATATTAAATTTTATTTATGGGAGTCAAGGTCATGGCTATAAAAACATAGTGTGAAAGAATCACTCTTTTAGAAAACGAGACTTTTCTAAAGCCTCAGCCTGAACTCTAGTTCCCAGTTCTGCACAAGCAGTACGGTCATGAGAGAGTCACTCCCACTTTTCTGTCCTTGGTCCTCTGATTTAGTAAATGAGAACAACAGAAGCTACCGCTCAGGTTGCTGGAAGGGTCAAAGAGGTTAAAGCAGGTGAAGCGCTTGGTACCCATAAGAGAAACTTGAAAAGATTCTGTTCGGTGACAGGAGCCAGTCCTAAAGGACCAGACACTGCAGAGTCCATCTATATGAACTACCCAGAACAGGCAAATCCGCAGAGACAGAGAGCTGAACAGCGGCTGCCTAGAGCTGGAGGGGTGCGAGGTTTCTTTTGGGGATAATAAGCATGTTCTAGAGTTGATTGTGGTGAATTGCAGACTTTAAAGGGGTGAATTGTTTGGTATGTAAATTATATTTTAATGAAACTGTTACCAAAGGGAAAAAAGTGCTTAAGGTAGCCTCAGCACAAAGGAGCGGCTACAAAGCAGTGCTGGTTCCATTAGCCCTGGTTCCCGGGATACTGAACCCCTCATGCACTGTTCACTGCGATACACGGGCACTGCTCCAAAGGGATGCTCTTTCTGGAGCCACTACTATATAGCCCAGGGGTCCTCACGGCTAGAAGACCCCACTGCCTCAGCCAGTTTTCTTCCAACTGTTTTTAGATTACAGAATGTCCTAAGGGCACCCATCCCAATTTCCTTAAAAAAAAAAAAAAGGCCAATCCCTCCCCCTGAAGGTGTGGGCCGCTCACATTCTGTGAAATAGTAAAGTGCGATGGAACAGCTGGATGGACAGCTAAAGGTCACTTGTTCTGCTTCTTCAGGCAGATCTGATTTTAATCACCCCAGGGATGCATTTTTATATCCTTTCCTTATAAATTTAAAAAAAAAAAAAAGCCAGTACGAAAGAAAAAGTGAAAGACATTTTCTTTTACTACTTCAGGAGTCATTGCTAAGAGCCATGTTTGGGAAGACGAGAAAGAATTCCTGGAGACGGATGGCGGTGAGGGTTGAACACCACCGTGAATGTGCTTCATGCCGCTTATAACTGGTTAAAGTGGTATATTTCATGTGTATTTTACCATAGTAATATTAATTTAAAAAAAAAAAAGGAGTCACTGCTGCTAGACCCATGGATACCAGGAGGAGTGACCTGGAGAATTTCATGTTCAACACAAAAGGCACTGGGGAGGATACAGAGGGCACTTGCTTGGTCTCTGACGACAGCCCAAACCTGAGCTCACCTGGGGTGCCTGGGTCGGAGGGTAAGGGCTGCTCGACCCTCTGAGGTTCCACACTCCCGGGAGGATCTTCTCCTGGAGGTCCATGGCCTATTCCTTGGGCCTGCCTGTTGCCCCGAATATTGTACACTGTGTTTCTGAAAGGAAAACGGGAGCCTGAGGCTGCCATCCTGCCCCTCCACTCTCTCCCCGCTCTCCCTGCTGCCCCTGCTAGAGCCACCTCCTTCACCACAGTCATGCCCCAAGCAGAGCGGTCGGCTGGACTCCAGGCGGCCTGGAGGTGCATCCCACCGGGGCCACTCCCCAAGCCCTCGCCCTCTCCTTTTCACTTTCTCATCATGCTTATGGCCATCCACACACGATATTGCTAATAAAAAATACAGGCTTGATTCCCCTGCCCCCAGCCACATTGCTGGAATATAAGTTCCTTTTTTTTCTTTTAAGATTTTATTTATTTACTTGACAGAGAGAGAGAGAAAATGTGCACAAGCACACACAAGCAGGTGGGATGGCAGGCAGAAGGAGAGGGAGAAGCAGGCTCTCCACTGAGCAGGGAGCCCGAAGAGGGGCTTGATCCCAGGACCTTGAGCCGAAGGCGGATGGTGGACGCTTAACTGACCGAGCTGCCCAGGCGCCCCAGAGAGTAAGTTCTAGTGAGTACAGGGATGTCTGCCCGTTTTGTTCACTCAAACACTCCAATGCCTAGCACGATGCCAGCAACACTGAGGGCACTCACGGTATATGCACTGAATGAATGCTAGACTTGCCAAATCAACTATCCTGAAACCTTCATCTGGTTTTATAACTACTTGACTAAAAAATGATCGGTACCTTCCTGCTTCTGCTGAGGAAAGCTTCAAGCCCCTCCTGGATCCTTCTCCCCTTGTTTTCTTTGCCCATTCAGATCTGTTCTCTTGGAAGCCTTCACTAATCATCTCATGGCCTCCAAGGAACTTACTGCTCTTTGTCCATGGGCTACCCTTTGACCCAGTTCTTGTCTAGGCTGAATAACGGTGTCATTTCTCCAAGAGCTGGGCACCAACCAGCCTGCATGGCTGTTGGCACCTGGCGCTGGGCGCACATGCCCGGACTGCAGGCTCTGTGCAAGCTGGGTTTTTAGGAAGGAACTAGGTGGCACCAAAGCCTGGCTGAGGTATGAGAGAAATTCATAATGAGTCAGATGAGAGGACAGTCTAACTGAGTTTATTTTCCATTTGCAAAGAGATAAAAGTAGATATACTCCAAAATTAATAATGAGGAAGAGAAGATAATTAAAGGAGTTTGCTAGGTCAGTGTTTTTCCAACTGGAGGTTGGGAACCATTGGTAGTTTGTAAAATCAGTTTAGTATCATGACTAGAACATATTTTATTATTTTAAGATTTGAGAGAGAGAGAGAGCACACAAGCAGGAGAGGCAGAGGGAGAGAGAATCTCAAGCAGATTCCGTGCAGAGCATGGAGCTCAACATGGGGCTCAATTTTAGGATTCTGAGATCACGGCTGGGGCTGAAACCAAGAGTCAGATGCTTAACTGACTGTGCCAATCAGGTGCCCTGTGACCAGCATTTAAAATATGGAATGGATGCATCAAAAAGCACAACATAACTAGGAATAAACCTAAACAAAGAGGCAAAGGATCTGTACTGTAAAAACTATAGAACACTCATGAAAGAAATTAAGGAAGACACAGAGAGATGAAAAAACATTCCATGCTCAAGGATTGGAAGAAGAAATATTATTAAGACATCCATGCTACCCAGAGCAATCTACACATTCAATGAAATCCCTACAAAATACCATCAACATTTTTCACAGAGCTGGAACAAATAATTCTAAAATTTGTATGGAACCAGAAAAGACCCCCAAATAGCCAGAGGAATGTTGAAAAAGAAAACTAAAGCTGGTGGCATCACAATTCCAGACTTCAAGCTCTATTACAAAGCTGTCATCATCAAGACGGTATGGTACTGGCACAATCCATAGATCAATGGAACAGAATAGAGAGCCCAGAAACGGACCCTCAACTCTATGGTCAACTAATTTTCAATGAAGTGGGACAGAACATCCAATGGAAAAAAGACAGTCTCTTCAACAAATGGTGCTGGGAAGACTGGACAGCCACATGCAGAAGAATGAAACTGGACCATTCTGTTACACCACACACAAAAATAGACTCAAAATGGAATAAAGACCTTAGTGTAAGACAGGATTCCATCAAAATTCTTAAGAACACAGGCAGCAACCTCTGTGACCTTGGCCACAGAAACGTCTTGCTAGACATGTCTCCAAAGGCAAGGGAAAGAAAAGCAAAAATTAACTATTGGGACATCATCAAGATAAGAAGTTTCTGCACAACAAAGGAAACAGTCAGTAAAACTAAAAGATAACCTACAGAATGAGAGAAGATATTTATCAGATAAGGGCTAGTATTCAAGATCTATAAATAACTTATCAAACTCAACATCCCAAACACAAACAATCCAGGCAAGAAATGGGCAGAAGACATGAACAGACACTTGTCCCAAGAAGACATACAAATGGTGAACAGACACAGGAAAAAATGCTCCACATCACTTGGCATCAGGGAAATACAAATCAAAACCACAATGAAATACCACCTCACAGCAGTCAGAATGGCTAAAATTAACAAGATAGGAAACAACAAATGTTGGCAAGGATGTGGAGAAAGGTGAACCCTCTTACATTGTTGGTGGAAATGCAAGTTAACACAGCCACTCTGGAAAGCAGTATGGAGGTTCCTCAAGAAACTAAAAATGGAGGGGTGCCTGGCTGGCTCAGTCGTTAAGCATCTGCCTTCAGCACAGGTCATGATCCCAGGGTCCTGGGATCAAGTCCCGCATCAGGCTCCCTGCTCTGTGGGGAACCTGCTTCTCCCTCTCCCACTCCCTCTGCTGTGTTCCCTCTCTCGCTGTGTCTCTCTCTGTAAAATAAATAAATAAAAACTTTAAAAAAAAAAGGAAGCTAAAAATGGAGGTACCCCACGACCTAGCAATTGCATTACTAGGTATCTACCGCAAATATACAAATGTATTGATCCAAAGGTGCACCTGCACCCCAATGTTTAAGCAGCAATGTCCACAATGGCCAAATTGTGGAAAGAGGCAAGATGTCCTTCAACAGATGAATTGATAAAGAAGATGTGGTGTATATGTACAATGGAGTATCACTCAGCCATCAGAAAGGATGAATACTTACCATTTACATTGACATGGATGGAACTGGAGGGTATTAGACTTAGCGAAAGAAGTCAACAGAGAAAGACAATTATCACATGGTTTCACACAGATGTGGAATATAAGATCTTAGGGGGAGGGAGGGAAAACTGAATGTGAAGTCATCAGAGAGGGAGAAAAACCATGAGAGACTCTTTTAACTATTGGAAACAAACTGAGGGTCACTGGAGGGGAGGTGGGTAGGATAGGGTGATGGGCATTAAGGAGGGCACATGATGTGATGAGCACTGGGTGTTGTATGCAACTGGTGAATTACTGACCACTACATCTGAAACTATTGATGTACTGTATGTTGGCTAATTGAATTTTTTTTTTAAAGATTTTATTTATTAATTTGACAGAGAGAAATCACAAGTAGACAGAGAGGCAGCCAGAGAGAGAGAGAGAGGGAAGCAGGCTCTCCGC
Organism: Mustela nivalis; assembly: GCF_964662115.1. Classification (NCBI taxonomy): domain Eukaryota; kingdom Metazoa; phylum Chordata; class Mammalia; order Carnivora; family Mustelidae; genus Mustela; species Mustela nivalis. The sequence goes on from NC_139032.1 coordinate 61,613,943, forward strand.
TGAGCAGAGAGCCCGATGCGGGACTCGATCCCAGGACTCTGAGATCATGACCTGAGCCGAAGGCAGCGGCTTAACCCACTGAGCCACCCAGGCGCCCCAGCTAATTGAATTTAAATAAAAAAAATATGGAATGGAAAATATCAGAATGGATCCCACTCAGAATGGAGTTAATATTTTGTAAATTACATATATGTGTACTAACTGAACTATAAAATAAAATGTATTTCTTACTGTGATGGTGGTCAATGGTTTGAAATACAATGAAATAAATGTAGAGGTCATTCACTTAAAAGGCAGCAATAGTGTGGTCAAAAGAGAAGGGGAGGGGCGCCTGGGTGGTTCAGTTGGTTAAGTGTCTGCATTCAGCTCGGGTCATGATCCCAGGGTGCTGCGATCAAGCCTGAAGTTGGGCTCCCCGCTCAGCGGGGAGTCTGCTTCTTCCTCTCCCTCTGTCCCTCCCCCAACCTTGTGCTTTCTCTCCTGAATAAACAAAATCTTAAAAAAAAGAAAAAAGAAGAGGACGTGAAGAAGGTCTGTAGATCTGCGATGGGAGTCCTGGCTTCATTGTATCATCCCTCTGTGCAATGTACACTTCTAGCAATATGGGGGACAGATTACCCTGAAAAACCCTTATTCACAGACACCTAGATGCTAGATAAATACCAAACATGTTTCAAAAATACTGAGCTGAATTCCCAGGAAAGGAAGGGAAATTCTTGGGGACGTGAAAAGATGAACTTCAAGTGGGAAGGTGAATGTGCAGATCAGACTACTCCTCAGCAAATATTCACCCCTTTCCCACCACCTCCTTAGGAGTAGAGTACTTCCTCTCTGGGCTTGGGCATGGCCATGGGATTTGCTTTGTTCAAAGGGATGTTAGCAGAAGTGATGTAATAATAGGCTTAAAATGTCCTTGTTTACAGAGCATGGCCTCTTGAAGAACATGACTCAGGCAGCTGCTGGTCCATGGAAGATGAGGAACACAAGGAGAAGACCTAGATCTTTTTTTAATTAAAAAAAAATATTATTTATTTATTTGGCAGACAGAGATCACAAGTGGGCAGGGGGGCAGGCAGAGAGAGAGAGAGGAGGGAAGCAGGCTCCTTGCTGAGCAGAGAGCCCGATGCAGGGCTCGATCCCAGGACCCTGGGACCATGACCTGAGCCAAAGGCAGAGGCTTAACCCACGGAGCCACCCAGGCGCCCCATCAGCAGATCTAAATCTTACCAACAGTTTGGAGTCAAGACCCGGTGTACCTAGCCTATATCAGCTGAATCCAGATATGTGAGAAATAAAGATGCTTATTCTGAATTCTGAAATTTGTGTCTGCGGGATTATTGTTGTGAAAGTTGAATGAGGACATGAGTTTGTTTTGGGGTCAACTGTGTCTTTTTTTTTTTAATTGAGATACAACTAACACAGAACATACATATGTTCTGCCCCACAGCGGGCTCCCATACATATGTTCTGTGTACAACATATTTATTCAACATAGTGTGAAACGATCACCACACTACATCTAGTTAATAGCCATCACCACACACAGCTACAAGATGGTGTGTGTGTGTGTGACCACAGATCAACTGTTGATATCATAAACCTAGAACACTGGCTGTAAGAGAGGAAAGAAAGCAAAGTTTTGAACCCATATAAACTGCAGCGTTGAAACTGAAATTCTCACAAACAGCTGGGAGTCCTGTGAAGAAGTAAATTAGGAAAAAACTCAGGCCTGCTGCCAAAATCAACACAAGGAAACTTTAGGTGAAAGCTCCAGGTTCTTGTGCTATTTTTATTTGGTTTTGGTATCAGGATAATACTGGCCGGGCACCTGGGTGACTCTGTTGGTTAAGGGTCTGCCTTTGGCTCAGGTCATTACCCTGAGTCTGGAAGGCCTGGCAGTGTGGGGGAGTGGTCATAAAGACTTGCTCTGGAAAGATAACCTTGGGCAGCCCTTTATCCTCCCTGAGCCAGGGTTTCCTGATCTGGAGTGGGGATGAGGAACATGTGCACAACAGACAGCGACTGGGTTCTTCCACTGGCCAAGCACTAAGCTGACACTAGTTATTCAACTCACTCAATCCTCACCAGGGTCCAGTGAAGTGAGTAGCAGTGTCACATCCACTGTCCAGAGAGGAGAATGGAGATTCAGAAAGGATAAGTAGCCAAAGCCACAGAGCTAGTGAGTGGGGGGACTGAACATCAGACCCGGATGCCTGACTCCATACCCTAAGAATTTAACTGTTATGACACCGCCTCATAGATTTGTGCAGCCATCTCAGCGACGGTGCAAGGAACCTAGCACAGAGCTCTAGAAGCACTCTTACTCCCTTCCCCGGAGTATGGCCCCAGGTCATGGCAGAGCCCACAGCAAGCTCTAAGACCAGCCAGTGCCCAGGGTGCAGGAGACAAGGGCAATCCCGATCATACTGGGGCTGTTAGCAGCAGCCCATGGCAAGTAGCCCACTTCTTGCACCTTTTCCTCACATTTTCTGTGGGTTATTACAAATGTCGGGAGGGAAGTAACAAACTGATCCTCTGAAACTTCCTTCCTTTCTGTCTCTGCATGTTCTCTCTTCCACTTCTGTTTGTGGCCTTCATTGCACAGACCTGGCTTAAGCTTGGTGAGACTACACTGGATACAACCTGGATGGGTGTATCTCAGCCCCTTCTGCCCCACAGCGGGCTCCCAATGTACCCAGTTCTCTCCAGTTCCAACTGAGGAAAGATCCCCTGCAGGGCATCTTCCTTATCCACTCACCCTGGGAGCTCACTCATGCCTGACACCCCCAAGTCTCTCTCCCCAGCTCAGATTACTCTCCTGAGTTCTGGGCCTCTCTATCCAAATGCCTCACAGGGGCAGTCCTACCTCCAGCCAGCAGGCCCTGGAGGACACTCACCGTCTTTCCCTAAAACCTGCTTCTCTCCTGCAAGCATCACCACCTTCCTAGCTACTGGAAGGACTTCAAACACCGAAGTTAACAGGGAAATGCTCTGAGTCACAGAGAGCCAGGGGTCTCTAATCCAAGTCCAGGGAACAATGTAGGCTGCTTCCTAAGAGGTCCCAGTCTATCTGAAGTCCACAGAAAATAAGCACCTCAACAGGCTCAGTATTTGGTACCATCTAAATTCCCAAGAGCTTCCTATTCTTCAGTTAGATTAACAATAGTAGCAGCAGGGGTGCCTGGGTGGCTCAGTGGGTTAAAGCCTCTGCCTTCAGCTCAGGTCATGATTTCCGGGTCCTGGGATCGAGCCCCGCATCAGACTCTGCTCCGCAGGGAGCCTGCTTCCTCCTCTCTCTCTGCCTGCCTCTCTGCCTACTTGTGATCTCTGTCTGTCAAATAAATAAATAAAATCTTAAAAAAAAAAAAACAATAGCAGCAGTAGCAGTAGACAATATTTATAGCAGTAGACAATAAAAAAAACAGTAGCAGCAGACAATATTTATAAGTACTTTATAAAGTACTTATCATGGCTAAGCACAGTCCTAAAGCACTTCGCATGCATTGGCCCATTTAACTCCCACACTAATCGTGTAGGGCAGGCACTGTTGTATTTACTTCTCTAACAATTTAAGTGAGGCACAGAGAAATCAAACAAGTTGCCATGGGCAGCACCTGGTGATATGAATCCAGGCAGTCTGTCTCCAAAGCTCAGGCCATAACTGCTATCTTCTTATGAACTATTTAAAACAAATCCTCCTTGTGGGAAATTGTATAAATAATGAATAACAAATGAAAAAGTAGCTGAGATACGATAGACATATAGTAAGTTACACATTTTACAAGTGAATTTAATAAAAGAAAAACAAAACTAGAGGCATCACAATTCCAGGTTTCAAGTTATATTATAAGGTGGTAGTAATTAAAATAGTATGATACTAGCAAAAAAATTAGACACATAGATCAATGGAACAGAATAGAAAACCAGAAATAAACACACAATCATATGGTCAATTAATCTTGACAAAAGAGGAATGAATAAGCAATGGGAAAAAGACAGTCTCTTCAACAAATAGTGTTGGGGAAACTGGACAGGTACATGCCAAAGAGAGAAACAAGATCACTGGGTTAAAGAGTAAATGTGAGACCTTAAACCATAAAATCCTTGAAGAGAGCACAGCAATAATTTCTCTTACATTGGCTGAAGCAACACATTTCTAGATATGTCTCTTGAGGCAAGGGAAACAAAGCAAAAACAAACTATTGGGACTACATCAAGATGAAAAGCTTCTGCACAGCAAAGGAAACAATCAACAAAACTAAAAGGCAACCTACTGAATGGGAGAAGCTATTTGCAAATGACATATCTGATAAAGGATTAGTATCATAATATATAAAGAACTGATACCATTCAACACCCCAAAACCAAATAATCCTATTAAAAATAGCAGAAGACACAAATAGATATTCTTCAAAAAAGACATCCAGATGACCAATAGACACATGAAAAAATGCTCAACATCACTCATCATCAGGGAAACACAAATTGAAACTACAATGAAATATCAACTCATAATCTATCAGAATGGCTAAAATCAACAACATAGGAAACAACAAGTGTTGATGAGGATGTGGAGAAAATGGAACCCTCCTGCACCATTGGTGGGAATGTGATCTGATGTAGACACTCTGGAAAACAGTAATGAGGTTCCCAGAAAAATAAAAAAATAGAACTACCCTATAATCTAGTAATTGCGCTACTGGGTATATGCCCCCCAAAATATAAAAACTCTACCTCAAAGGAATCCATGCACCTCTATGTTGTAGCATTATTTACAATATTCAAATTGTTGAAGCAGCCCAAGTGTCCATCCCCTGACAGATGAATGGATTAAGAAGAAGTGGTATATATACATAAAAGAATGAAATCTTGCCATTTGCAACAACATGGATGGAGCTAGAGAATATAATGCTACGTGAAATAAGTCATCAGAGAAAGACAAATACCATATAATCTCACTTATACATGGAATTTAAGGAACAAAACAAATGAGCAAAAGAAAAAAGAGAGAGAGAGAGAAGAGGGACAAACCAAGAAACAGACTGTTAACTTCGGAGAACAAACTGGTGGTTGCCAGAGGGGAGCTGGGTGGCAGGATGGGTGAAATACGTGATGAAGATTGGAGAGTACATTTATCGTGATAAAAAATAAAACTTCTATAAAAATTTTTTTTGGGGGGGCGCCTGGGTGGCTCAGTGGGTTAAGTGGCTGCCTTCGGCTCAGGTCATGATCTCAGGGTCCTGGGATCGAGTCCCGCAGCGGGCTCTCTGCTCAGTAGGGAGCCTGCTTCCTCCTCTCTCTCTCTGCCTGCTTCTCTGCCTACTTGTGATCTCTCTCTGTCAAATAAATAAATAAAATCTTTAAAAAAAAATATTTAGACGAGGGGTGCCCGGGTGGCTCAGTGGGTTAAGTGGCTGCCTTCGGCTCAGGTCATGATCTCAGGGTCCTGGGATCGAGTCCCGCAGCGGGCTCTCTGCTTGGCAGGGAGCCTGCTTCCTCCTCACTCTCTCTCTGCCTGCCTCTCTGCCTACTTGTGACCTCTCTCTTTCAAATAAATAAATAAAATCTTTAAAAAAAAAATTTTTTTTTAGGGCGCCTGGGTGGCTCAGTGGGTTAAGCCACTGCCTTCATGCTCAGGTCATGATCCCAGTGTCCTGGGATCGAGTCCCACATTGGGCTCCTTGCTCATCGGGGAGCCTGCTTCTCTCTCTGCCTCTCCCTGCCACTTCGCCTGCTTGTGCACTCTCTCTCTCTGACAAATAAATAAATAAAATCTTTAAAAAAAGATATTAAAAAAATTTTTTTTTTTAGAAAGTGGGTTGCATACAGTCACTCTGGGAAAAAAAATGAATAATCTGATGCATTTCCCATATGAAGACACTTTTGATGTTATCATCATGTTACGTTCAGTAGGATCTCAGTTAGGCAAGGAGGTATACAGAAATTGCAGAGGAATGAGATATACCAAAGGCTAAGAATGCTGTCTGGGTGATAGGATCATGGGTAATTGAAAATTCTACCTTTCGAGATGTTTCTAATTTCCTACAAAGAGTATGCACTACTCTGGGGCACCTGGGTGGCTCGGTCAGTTATGCATCTGCCTTTGGCTCAGGTCATGATCCTAGAGTCCCAGGATCAAGTCCCGCCCTGGGCTCCCTGCTCAGCAGGGAGTGTGCTTCTCCCTCTGCCCTTCACCCCACTCTCTCTCGCACTCAAATAAATAAATAAAATCTTAAAAAAATATATGCACTACTTTAAAAAACCAGAACAACAAATGTAGTATTTTAAAGTAATAATGTGATGAATTAAAAATGAAGCCCCTAACCCTTTCCCCAGGCCCACCTCCTTGCAGGGATCACACCAGATCATTTTAAGCTCCAAAGAAGGGGCTGTGTGCAGCTTGGCCAGCCCCTCCGTTCCACCGCACTTACTGTATTTCAGTTCCAAGATGCTTGAGGGAAATGTTCTGAAGGGCCAAGGGCATGGCAGGTGCGGGCTGCAAGGCAGCCTCCACACCCACAAGCCCGGGGGGCGTTTGCACAGGGCACAGGAATTCCTCCAGCTCCGCTTCCTCTTGCTCTGGGGAACGAAGCAAAGGGCAGTCATCCGCTTGGTTCACTGTACTCGGACATAATAGACAGAGGTGCGATGGGCTCCCTCCCGCCCGAGCAAGCCTTCCTTGTAGGTAAAGAGCAGCCAAAGAGGCAGGCTTTTCATCAAATGTTCTCCCAGGAAAAGGAAGCATCTTGCTGAGAAAGTCTTCCTGAAAACCCCGTTAAAATATGCGGAACTGCAGATACTTCTACCTCTGAGAATCCATCCTAAAAAAGTGAGCTGACATGCAGACAAAGCTTTATGAGCCAAGTGGTTCATCTTGGCCCTGCCTGGCTTCAAACTGGAAATAGCTCCCTCAGACTGGAAGTAAAGACCTGGGGAGAGGTGAAATAAATCACGACGCCTTCAGAAAACAGATTTTTACTCAGCCATTTAAAAGGACGTTAATGAAGAATGCTTAAGAACACAAGGACTAGGCATGGGATATATCTATATCTACATCTGTATATCTATATCTATATATAAAAATATAAACTGAGGTTATAGCAAGATCTTAGTTGTATAAAAGAAGTCTCACAGAAATGCACTCTGTGTATGAACAGAGGTCAGAGTGCATGGTGGGATCAGAAGCAGGATGTCCTCATTATTGCTTTGTATTTTTTCCCAAACTGCCTACAGTAAACCTGGGTTATTTTTTATAAGCAGAAAAATAATACATATTCATCAAAAGTAGGAGTTTATAAGGAGATTTTATAGCATCAAGGTTTTAAGTTCACAATGTGGAGTACCAAAAAGCAGAGCAGGCCATTTGTATTAGATGATCTGAAATATTTTTAAATACAAGGCAGGCTGGCGGGGGGGCTCATAATGTAATGTAGATACCGGCTGTCTCTGGGTGCTGGGATTATGGGTACTTTTTCTTCTTCTTCTCTAGGTTTTATAAATCTGCTTAAACAATGATTCTTATACAGTGAGTGCTTCAAAACATTTAATGTTAAGGAACACTTCAAGGCTAAGGAAACATATTTGATGTGTAAGAGAGAGCAGGTGAAATAGTTAGAAGCTGGTTTTGAGTGTTATAAAAAGCAGAAGAGAATTAAGGCCACTGATCGGATGGCAGGATCTGGATCAGGCGGCTCCGGAGACGTGGATGGCAGCTGACACCTTCCACTCGAGCCCTCTTCCTAAGGAGGTGAAAAATGTAGGGGAAGTGGGAATTTTATTTTTGCACTCCATCGGCAAACAGGGTGTGGGAGCAAAAACATTAAATACAATGGTAGGGGCCAGCGGAGCTATTTAATCTACTCACAAACACACTTTGCAATCAATATATTTCTTTCCTACTAGGCTCGCTCACATCCGGCAGACTGGCCAGTAGTGGACAAGGCCAAGACATTCTCTTGAGCTCCTCTCTTCGGTTCACTCTCTCACCAAACACTTCTAGCATCTGTCCTGATGTTTCTGGGTGGAGCTGGAGAAAGTTTGATAATCAAAGGTGTAGGAGGCTTCTAGCTTAAGGAGCAGGGAGAAGTGAGCGGAAGCTGGAGGGCAGGCCAAACAAAGCATAGGGGAGTCTTAGGGGATTGAGACAGATTGCTTCACCTGAAGTCAGGGAAGACTTCTGGGAGGAAGGGCCCAGAGGGTTTTCCGGGTTTTGACCTGCCAAAGGAGTGAGGGAGGGTCTTTCTGGGTAAGTACAGGCAGCAGCAAAGGGTTCCAGACCCAGTGCTGGGAATGCTGGGAGGGACCAGAGAGGAGACAGGGCTAGGAAGGACAAATGCGCAGGGGAGTGCTAAGAGGGGATCTCATCTGGCTGGGTACACAGGGTCTCCTGGGGGATTCAACAGAAGCCCCAAGGAACCTGGGCTCAGCTGTGGGGTTAGAAGACCTGAAGCCGGATCATGTTTGTGTTGGAAGGGTGCTGTGATCAGGCTGGAAATCATATATTCTCCTCTGGCCTCAGGTTCTACATGTTTAAAACAGGAAGGCTACTCCCCACCCTGTCTCCTGCAGAGATAAAGTATACGAACATACTTAAAAACCATAAAGCCCCACTCTGTGGACTTAAATCTTTCAAAAAAGTTGTCTTTAATCCAGACCTTGAGCTGATTCAAAATAATTAAGGTCTTCTGGTTTATCAATACTTTGGCCATCTTTATTCTCCCTCATTCAGCACATAAACATGGTCAATTTGTCTAAGATTTTAATGTCTTGGCAAGGACTTCCTCTAACTGCCAATATCTGTTTTAACTTCCACATGTGGCTCTAAATGTCCTCTGAGGTCACACCAATTAGGCCTCGGTGGTAACTGTCACCACTGGTTGGACCTACCAGGGAGGAAACAGAGGCTCAGAAGGTTTGTTGTGGCCAGGGTCACATAGCCGGCAGCAGAGCCCCGCACTCAAACACAGTTCCTTGCTTTTCCATTAAAACTACGTGGCTTGTCAGAGCAGGCTTTGTGACAGGCAGAGGGTTCCAAAAGGGAGAGGCTGCCCCAGAAGGCAGCAGTCTCCAGAGCAAGGTCTTCAAGGGATGGCTACGGTGGCAACGGCACAGTGAAGGTCAGCACTTCCTTCAAGAAACAGAACTGATGACCCAAGGCTCTGGTCTGGGTCATGCCTTCAGGGAGGAGAAATACTGTCAGTGAGCAGACCACACAAGGAATTTTCGGCTGCATTTATTTGTAATCCTCCCTTTGCTGGAGCTGTAGGCACTGCTCTATCACCAGTAGGAAGTCACTGCCTAGTGAAAAGGGCCTGGGCCAGCAGGTCACATCCCCACTCAGCACTGGACATGGCCTTGCTTCCTCAGCCTAAGGAGAGGGTTGTGAGCCTGCAGACTAGGGTTCAAATTTCAGTGCTGATGCTTTCTTGCTCTGTGAACTTGAACACCTCCTTTGGCTTCTGTGGGCCTCAGTTTTGTCTTCTGTAAGATGAGAACAACACTACCATATAACATTGATGTGAGGATTGGATAACATGATGCGTTGTGTTAGAACTGTGTAAGTGGTATGCATATTTTTATGATAACATATACTTAAAAGATTGCTATTTAGTGTAAATTGTGTCCTACTCTGGCAACATATAAATTATAAATTGCTTTGCCCTTGATCTTTCTCAGCTCTTGTGGAGACCAATGATTAGGTGAAGCATAAAATAAAGGTATAAACACTTAAAAACTGTAGAGAAGAGAACATGCCTTGCAGATTGCTCGACGGCAGTGAGAGGACACTTCTTACAAGATGAAATGTCTGTGATTCAAAGTCAGATGTGAGTCAGTTGGTTTTCACTGCCCTGGGAGCAGGCTCTGCTTCCTCCCAGGAAGGGTGGAGACTGGCGGTGGGGCAATCTGCTCCCAGCAGCTAATCCAGGGCCTCCCAGCTTGCTCATGAGTCTAGAAATGTCTTCTGGGGTGTGGGGGCTGGGAAGGTTTTCCAGGGACCTGTTCGGGGAGGGTGAAGGCTTGCTCTGGTAGGAGAAAGGTTTTAGAAGACCATATCCCAGCTTCCTACGTCTCCCACCTGTGTGTTTCTTGGACAGTGTCCTCTCCCCGGACATGTCTCCAGCAGGGGCTGGCCCAGGAGAGGACTGCTAAGTGCGCTAAACCACAGCCACAGAATTCAAGAGCTTCAAAAGGGTTCAGCACAGTAGAAGAATTTGTGGGATCCCAACGCAATTTCAGTTCCAACTTTAGTTCCAGACATACAAGAATTTTGTTTTCAGGGGGAGTGTCTTGTCACTTCTAATCAGAGGCTGATCTCCAGCAACTGTGTTGAGTCAGGCTGCGGCTGTGCACTCAGCCAGGGTTGTTCCGCTCTCTGGCCGATGGGGACTGGATGGTGGAATGCAAGTACAGAAGCACAAAGAAACCCTTCTCCAAAGAAAGCCCTTAAAAGCATGAAACATCCAGCAGGCTCTTGGAGCAAATGACTGATAATTATTACTGACAATAAAAAAATAGCTGTTATTTTAAGTGTAGTACTATACTGGTACACATATAACAACAACTTTATTAGGACAGCTACTATGCATTGAGCAATTACTATGTGCTGGCATGAGGCTAAGGGCTTTGCGTTCCCTTCCTCATTTAATTACAAAATCCAATGCGTTTGCTCACAAATATCTGATGTGCCAGCAGGGTACTCGGTACCAGGGACATAAGCGACAAAGACATAGGCCCCAGCCCCGAGGGCAGAGACTGACAAGGATGCTATAATGAGGGCACAACGTGCCAGGCCTTGTTAGAACCATGTGAACAAAGTGTTGAGGGCTCATACAGAGGCCAGCTGGCAAAGTGCTGGGAGGCTTCCAAGGGGAGGCTGGCAAGAGCAGGCGGCGACACTGGAGTGTGGCTGTAGAGAATAAGCAGGAATTTGCCAGGCAGACACGCTTCTGGTGCTGCTGAAGCTCACAGTGTGAGGCGGGCATCGGGGGAGCAGGCAGAGGTGAGGCAAGGGGGGACGAGCCCTGAGCACTGTGGTGAAAAGCTGGGCCAGGGACGTGATGGGGGGCCATGCAAGGGGACAGGGCTCCAGCACTCATTTTACAAAGCCCACTCAGGCCACAGCAGGGAGGACGGGTCCGAGATGGCAGGCCAGGACACAAGACGCAGGACAGGGGCGGGGAGGCTGCTGGGACTTTCCCGCTGGGAGCTGGGGCCTGCCCTCGGGCACCGGCAGTGAGCAGGAGCTGGTCTGGCACAGAGGCCGGAAGGCAGACACGGCCAGCTTGGTGACTGACTGGCTTGGCTCACCAAGACTGCTGAAGGGGTGAGGGTGGCACCCTGATCTGGGAGCCGCCGAGCAAGTGAAGCATCATTTAACAAGAGGAAGGAAGCTGGGGGGGCAGAGGGTCAAGGGCAGACAAGCTGGGTTGGGGACATTTAAAACAGCCCAGTACAGAGGTCTAGAGGCGCCTGGCCACAAGTCGTGCCCTAGCCTATCTGGCCGCCTGTCACCACGCGGCAGCACGAAGCTGTAACAAGACTGAAAGCTGTTCTGAGAGCAGCTGGGGGTGGTCTGTCCGGATTCTCAGCCTGCCTGCCAAATGGCCGCTGTGCCACGGCGTGGGGCGTAGGGGTGGGAGCGAGGGAGCTCCAGCACTCGTTGGCGCTAGGGATGTCCTAGGACTTGGAGCCAAAAAACTTCCCTTGCGAGCCACGTGGGGGTGAAGGACTCTGCCGAGGGGAACACTCTGGCTAAAATCAGCCATCTGTCCAACCTGCGGCACAAACACACGCATGTCAGGAGCAGCACTGATAACTGCGTTTTCTCACTAACCCTCCTCACAGCAGCCCTGTGCGAGGTTCATTTCTCCAGAACGTCCCATAACAGTCATCGAAATAAGAGCTGCCATTTCCTGAACTTGTACAACGTGCCAGCCTTGCTCCGAGCACTCCAGGTGTATGGATTCATGTCATTCTCAGAATAATCCTGAGAAGCAGGCAGGACTTCTGAAGCTCATTTTATATGGAAAGAAACGGAAGCTCAGAAAGGCTAAGCCACTTGCTTAAGACCACATAAGCTTAGGATTTAAACACAGACATCCTGGCCTCAGAGCCCCAACCCTGTCCTCGAGGCTACGCTGTGTCTTGCCTGACCGTGACTCTTCCCCCTGGCTCTTGGCTGCTCTAGCAGAGGCTCCTCCTGCTCACTCCCAACAGGAGCAAAGGGCTTGGTCCCCACGAGTCCTGGGGGTATGGGCAGGAGGCAAACCCCCTGGGTACCTGGCTCGAGGCGCAAGGTGGGCCCGTTGGCAGCTGGGGTGGCAGGGGCGGCAGGGGGCGCGGGCGGGCTGCTGTGGAACTCCCAGCGCTTCGTCTGCAGCTGCTGCAGCCAGTACAGCATCACTTGCTTGGTGGCAGCCTAAGGAGCACAAGGGTTAATCAGTATGGCCCTGTGCCCTTGGCCTGGCACTGGCTCTGAGACGCGGAAAGACCATGGGAGGCTTCGTAATTCTCTCCCTCCCATAAACAAAAAGTTGTCACGGCCAAGGGGTGCCCACCTCTGAAGCACCACCTGCTTTTTGGCCACAGAAGCAAAGGAGGCTCCAGCCCCAAACCCTGAGGTTCCTTAATCTTTCTGGGTCTGTTTCCTCATCTGTGTTATGGTGACGACGGCACTCCTGTCACAGGGCCGGTAGGAGGATGCAGTGAGGTCAGGAAGGTGAAGCGCCCAGCGCGGCAGCTGACACACTGCAGGAGTTCAGTGTGTGCTCACTCGATAAGGGCATTTGGGGGTGGTAAGAGACAGGGAGGGAGCTTTGAAGTTCTGGCCGGGGATGAGGGGGGATCCTGGCACAATCACCATCTCCCTGTGTGACATCACACTGTCTTAACCTACTGTGATATTGTGGTTAATGAGAAACATATATCTGGTCATTCAAATGCCCAAAAATATATTTCTCATATGTATTTGATCTTTGTCTATGGTTTCTGGCTCACAGCTCCTAAATCCCTTAGAATTTCCTGGGATAAGGGTGATCAGAAGGTGACTTTTGTTGTTTTAAGTAACTCTTGGAAAGCCCTTAGGTGACCTACTGATGGAAAGCTAGTCGCCAGGAGCTTTATGTGATTAGAGGCCTGGAACCTTCAGTCCCACCCCCTTCCTCCCAGGAGTGGAGAGGGGCTGGAGGCTGAATGGGCAAATGGTCAACGACTTAGTCCATCATGACTGTGTAATGAAGCCTCCCTAAAACCCCGAAGGACTAGGTTTGGAGAGCTTCTGGGCTGGTGAGCACAGAGATGTGGGGAGAGTGGCGCATCTGGAGAGGGTGCGGTCATTCCTGCCCTTCCCCAGACCTTCCCCTGTGCATCTCTTCTGTGCATCTGCCTGTTGAAAGGTATCCTTTCTCACACCCTTTAATAAACTGGTGATGAAAGTAAGTAAGTGTTTCTCTGACTTCTGGGAGCTGCTCTACCAAACTAATGGAACCTGAGGTCACTGGAGACTCCAATCTGCAGCCAGCTGTTAGACACAAAAGTAACAGTCTGGGGCTTGTGACTGGCCTCTGCAATGAGGTGTGGGCGAAGCCCTGTAGGACTGAGCCCTTAAGTTGTGGAATCTGAGGCTGTCTATGGGTAGACAGTGTTAGAATTGAGTTGGAGGCACCTGGCTGTGTCAGTCAGTAGGGCATGCAACTCTTGAGTTGTGAGTTTGAGACCCAAACTGAGCATGGAGCCTACTTAGAGAGACAGAGAGAGAACTTTGTGGTGTTGTGGTAGGAGTGGCAGTGGGGGAACCCTCCATGTGCCATGTTGGAATTGGGTCCAGGAATCCTAAAAGACTGACTTTTTATGGAGTAGAAAGAATCCCTCCTCTGTTTTGGGGACACACCAAAATCATGGATATGATTGGGAACTGGAAGGCCATATGCATACAGTAACAACACAGTGGCACCCTCCAGGGACCCCAAACAAGGCAATGGTTGATGCTGGTCATTAATCTCCCAGCCCTGGATGATCCAAATACCTATATTTCCCATCTATTCCATAGTTGGATCCTTCAGGAAGGACCTGCACTTCTACAGATGGAATATTAAGGCTCTGAAGTTGTTTAGGCAGGTGGTGGCAGAGCTGGTCCCAGAACCTGGGTCTCCCCCTTTAGGCCAGAGATTTGCTGTCATTTATGGCCAGGAGACTGTGGCTTCCCTAGAGAAGGCCTGGGATCAGTTGGGCCAAAGGAGCCAGGCAGCTCGCTGGGAGTGGATGGTGAGCCTCACAGAGCTGCCTACAAGGCCATGTGAGAAGAGCAGCCTGCTATGGGCAATCAGGGCAGGCTCCCCATTCTAAGTGGTCCATAGATAAGGTGTGTACGAGGCCGGGGGCTCCATGAAAGAGGCCCTAGGCTTGTCAGGGAGGTACCATATAAGATAAAATGATGCCCACCAGTCTTCTCTTTCTACATACTCTCCTGAGAGACCTCAGCCCCTCCCAGGGCTTCACCATGACCTTGTGTTGCCAAGTTCCAGCCCATACCCAAATACCCCATTTTATTAATTCACTGGACAAGTGTATATTGAGCACCTACTATACGTGTCATGGTCGATCCTCTCAGAATTTAAGAGTCTACTGAGTGGGTGTCCTACAGCCTCCCATCCTGGGCTCCCTCTATTCTGACTGGCCCAACTGGACAGTCAGCTACCCAACTCCTCCCTTGCGTTCCTCCTCCTTCACATCTCTAGTCACCCCCATTGGTCTCCCTCACCTGCTCACAGCTCTAGCTCATTCTCTCCCAACCACCTCCTGATGGACTTCGTGACCAGCAGCCTTGCCTTCTAAGGTTTTATCTACCCAACAGCCACAATAAGTCTTCTAAACATTCTAATCTCACAGAGTTTCCTTGCTTAAAGCTCTTTAACAATTTCCCACAGCCCACAGGACAAAGTCCAAGGTCCCAGGCCTAACTCACAAATGCTCTATGCTTGGGCCTCAGCTCTCCCACTCCATCTTTTGGGCCCCTCTGTAACCCAGGCTCCTGTGATTGGCCAGGACACTGTTTCCTGTCTTTGTTCATGGGGCTCTCATGGCCAGGAATACCCTCCCTCTTAGCTACTTGTGGAAAACCAAACCCGTTTTTCAGACCTCAGATGTCATTTTCTTCTCTATGCTTCCTTCCTGGGTAGACTCTTCCACTCAGCAGAACCACACTTGGCTGGTACAGACTTAATCAGAGCGTCTCTACAGAACATTTCACTGTTGTGTGCTAGTCAATCTCTTAATTCCCTCAGCAGACTGTAAGCTGTTTGAGAACCAGGGGGGCAGGTCTGATTAGGCTCCATGCCCCAGGGCTTAGCACAGAACCAGGCACACACACAGAGCAAGGGAACAGTAAAAGACAGGTGCTGGAGATCCAGTAGACAGCACTCAGCCTGTGTGGGAGGGATGCATGCGTGAACCACATGACCTCCAAAATGCCTGCCTTCCCCGGCCTGGAATTCCAGGTTTGCCTTATTTTATCTGATTTCCCCAGCCTGGTCACCAGCCAGGCCCAGCCATTAAAAGGGAACTGAAACTACAGGCTATATGCAGGGGCTCAGCAGATGCCCAGTTAGCTGGAAGTGGGGGTGGAGAGGTGGGAAGACAGGGTGGGGCTGGGGAGGCTGTCTGCTGGCACAGTCTTCTCCGATGAATGCGAATCCCAGAACTCTGAACCCAGATTTGTCTTTCCACTCAAGTTCTGGGGCACCTCCTCTTGACATGCACATTATGACCATGGTTCTATCACCATGTGGGGTCATTAAACAGGAATTTATTGAGCACCCACTAGGTGCTAGGCTGTATCTAGATGCTGGGATTAACTCAACAATTTGCAGGTGCCAGATGCTTACACACCTTGTTTTAAATCTCACAAATACCTAGATTCCGAGAGGTTAAGTAGGTTGGACAGGGTGACACAGCTAGTAAGCAGCTGATGTAGAATTTGAATCCAAGCCTGTCTGTTTTTAAAGCACATGGCTCTCCCAGTTAAAGGTGATATTAAAACAAAACCAACTGATGGTAAAACACGTTAAGACATGCCTCTGTGAACATTCTAGGCCGATCCAAGAAACCTAAGTATTTTATCTCCTAGTTCCGCCAAAGTTTGCTAAGCATTCAGTCCCCTTGGCCAAAATAACAAGAAAAGTGATTCAGAATCTGGGACATGAGAGGATTGCACAGCTCGTATCTTGGCTATATTTCAGCCCCAAGTAAGAAAGTTAAGGGTGACCAAAAAGTAAAAGTTTTGATACAGTACTGAGAGGTGGAGAGACTCAGGGATTCCAAATGTGGGCTACACCACTCTGGAGATGAATTACCTCTGGCTGGTCACTTCATCTCTCCAAGACTCAGTTTCTTCATTCTAGTATGGGTACATCATCCCCACCTTTTCCGCCTTTGTCTGGGAACCCAGTGAGGAAATGGGTGTGACTGCGTTTTGGAATGCACTAATCCCTGGCCACCCAGGGTTCACTAGGGGAGATCAAGGTCTGTGATCCTTGTTTCAGTGAATTTACTGTGACCACTCACTCGTGCCCGCCCGTGCCCTGGGAACTCACCCTAGCTGAAAACGGAAAAAACTGCCCCATTTACCTTCAGAGTAATAACCCGGCTAGGAGTCTTGATTTCAAAAGTCCCCTCCTCGGCGTCGGCCTTGCAGTCAAAGACCGCACTGGAGAGGTCGATGCTGTCCAAGGGATTGGCATCCTGCGCGGTCCGCGAATAATACAGGTGACATTTCTTCTCGTCGTAGAAGAACCAGCGGGATTTCCAGCCCCGGATGGGCCCCTTGCCGCCAAATTTACTCAGATAGCCACAGAGTTTTTTGGGGGCCGCGTCCAAGGGACGGGCGCAGCCCTCCGACTCCTCCCGAGGCAGCACCTCGGGGCCCCTGGCCGAGCCGGCAGGCTCTTCGGAGCTGGGGGCGGAGGAGCTACACTCTGCGGGGTTCTCGTGGGCGCCCTCCATCGCCGCTGGAGACCGCCAGACCGATTGGAGGCCAGCAGCCAACTCGGGCCAAATCTCAGAGACTCTGGGGGTGCTTCCCAAGAAGGAGAAATCTGGGCGGGGGCGGGGCCAGTAGCGACCCGCCCCCAGGAGACGGCTGGAAAGCGGACCGGGGCGGTTCACCGCGCCTTCGACTGAAAGCCCGGGTGGGGCGGCTGGCCACGCCCCGTCCGACCTCACGGCAGCCAGGCCACGCCTTCAAGACGCCCTCTGCCAGCACCGCCCATTCCTCCTGCTTCCGGCTTTTACTGCACGCCTGTCAGCTGTCTTTAGTGAGGGCAGCTGCGAAGCTTGAGGGGGCCCTCAGGTTGAAGGCGTGGTGTCACTGAGCTAGCTTAGGGGCAGAGAAGCGGGAAGAGACACCTGTCTCTGACTAAGCTGCCTCGGTAGCTTGCGTAATAACTTAGAAGGATGGTCCTCCTTGCGCCTTAAGGGCTGTCTTTACCCCCAGGTGCAGGGAAGCTTACCACCGGACGGCGCATTCCCCGGCCATTGGCTGCGAGGGACGCCGGCTCGATGACGCCACTTCCGGCGCAGCTACGGGCGCTCGCGTGTCTGGGGCCCTTCCCGCAGGCTTCCATCCGGAGAGTTTAGCACCTTGGTGACCCTTCGCTGACTGCTGGGGACTCCCGTGCATCTGTCCCAGCTCCTACTTGCCTCCTTCCGCAAGCCGCCCAGGCCCGGCTGCTGCTAAATGATGATGCTAAAATCTTTAAAATATTTGCAAACCAGTTCCAGTGTTTTACAAAGAATTATATAGTATATCTAGAAGGAGTTACTTGAGGATATTTTAATAACTAGGAAAAAACCCCACATCTGTAGTGCAAAAGCAAGCATCTTAATATTTTGTAAAAAGATATTTGATCAAAAATGTATTTTCTAAAAAGGTGTGTGATCAAATTCAACATCTATTTCTAAAGTTTAAAAATGTATTATTATGGAAATATAGTTGGTACACAGTGTTTCACAGTTTCTTAATAAAACAAATAGTATATCTTGTTCTAGATTTTCTAGCTAAACAATGATCAATATTTGAAAGAATATAATAGTTTCAAATACACAACTTAATCTGAAAACATAGTTTTCCCACTAATATTCCAGGATCTAATCTAGGATTCCACATTTCTGCATCACTTTCCCTTAGTCTCTTCTGAACAATGACGTATTTAATCTTTTACTTTTTTTTTTTTTTGACCCTGACATTTTTCAAAGGGTATTGGTCAGCTATTTTGTAGAATACTGTGAATTTGGGTTTGTCTGGTATTCTCTCATGATTAGACTGGGGTGATGGGTTTTGGGGAAGACTACCACGGAAGTGCTCCTCTCATCACATAATATTCAACTGTGTGATATGCACATGGTGATGGTAAACTCCCATCACTTAGTTAAGAAGGTTTCTGCCAGATTTCTTGTCTATAAAGTCACCATTTCCCCCTTTCAACACTCTGTTCTTTGGAATAAAGTCACTGAGGCTCCGCCACAAGATGCTCCACCTTCTGGCAGGTGTTGGGGTGGGGGCAGCTGATAAGATTTTTTACAGTCTATTAGAATGATTCTAAAGGTCATTTCCAAGAATGAACAGGTGAGAGTGGCCAAATTTTTGAAGAAAAAAAAAAAGGACTTAGAAAGAATTTGACCTACTAGATATTCAAATTTATTAATTCAACCAAAAAGTATTTTGTGGGTGCCTTCTCCCAGGCATCATTTAAAATACAGGGCCACAGTGATGAACAGGACAAGTCCCAGACCCCACTGAGCTGTCATTCTAGTCCAAGGAGACAGGCCATTGATAGGTAAAAGTATATGATCATGGTGACCTCAGATTCTCATACTTTCTAGGAAGGAAATGAACAGAATGATAAGAACAAAAGAATTTAGTGTTTCTAGTACAGGGACAGGCACATCAATGTAGCAAATAAGTTCAGAAAAACATACAAATAAGTGTAGGAATAGAGTACAGGACAGGATTTCTCAACCTTTCCCCCCATTATTATCCCTAGAGGAGCCTTTTCAGACTTTTCCCCTACTCATCACCTCCCATAAAATTTTAACCCCACAGATATAATGTGTATCTCTTTATGTACTGCATGTATGTCTGAGTGAGGATATACATGTGAGGAGCCTGCTTCTCCCTGTGCTTGCCACTCCCCTTGCTTGTGCGTGTGCACTCTCTCTGACAAACATAAAAAGAATAAGATTTTCTTTTGTACCCCAGAAACCAATTTTCAACCCTCTGCAGGTGATGTTGTCCCTATTGAGAACGCATGGTATTGAAAATATCATGATGAAGCTCGATGAAACTTCTTAGATGAAGCTAGAATTTCAAATCAGTGGGGGACATGATGAGCTATTTAAGAAGTTAGTTTAGAGGGGCGCCTGGGTGGCTCAGTGGGTTAAGCTGCTGCCTTCGGCTCAGGTAATGATCTCAGGGTCCTGGGATCGAGTTCCGCATCGGGCTCTCTGCTCAGCAGGGAGTCTGCTTCCTCCTCTCTCTCTCTCTGCCTGCCTCTCTGCCTACTTGTGATCTCTCTCTGTCAAATAAATAAATGAAATCTTAAAAAAAACCCCTACTTAAAAAAAAAAAAAGTTAGTTTAGATATTCACCTAACACAGTATTCAAAATACTGTTTACATAGATTAGAAAATTATGCATAAAAATGAAACCATAATGTCCATTCAAATGGAATATTATTCAGCCTGAAATAGGAATAAAATTCTGATATATACTATAACATGAGTGAACCTTGAAAATATTCTGCTAAGTGAAATAAACAAAACCCAAAAGGACAAATATTGTATAATTCCCCTTATATAAGTTACCTAAAATAGGCATTTTGCCTATTACCTAAAATAGGTAATAGAGGTAATTTTAGGTAATAGAATTGTAGCTAATAGAATAGGCAAATTTCTCTGAGGAAGAGTGATAGAAATTACTAGAGGTTGGGAGGGAGAAATGAGGAATTACTTTTTAAGGCATACAGAGTCTCCAAGATGATGAAAAACTTCTAGAAATGTATAGTGATAATGATTATAGAATACTATGAGCTTGATGGCACTGACTTTCCACTTAAAAATGGTTAAAATGGTAAATTTTGTTATGTATATTTTACTACAATAAAAAATTTAAGTGAAACCGTAAAACACTCAAAGAAAATAAAGGCAAATGTTTATATAATCTTGGTTAGAGGGAAGAAAGGCCTTTAAGAGCACAATATCAAAAAACAGCACACAGGGATGGCTGGGTGGCTCAGTGGGTTAAGTGTCTACCTTTGGCTCACGTCATGATGCCTGGGTGCTGGAGGGCTGCTTTTACAGCAAGGAGCCTGCTTCTCCCTGTGCTTGCCACACCCCTTGCTTGTGCAAACAAAACAAAACAAAACAAAACTGCACACAGAAAGCAAAAGAGTACTAACCTGACCTTAGAAATATTCCAAATGTGTGTACCAGAAAATATCAGAAACTGCCTAAAAAAACAAGTACAAAAGGAGAAAATTTTTTGAAACACATTTATAACACATGATACTGAATTAATATTTATAAGCAGCATTGACAAGTCAGTTCAGCCAAAGAAGTAATGAAAATAGTGGAGAAATCGAAAATCCATTAACAAAAGACTAAATATGTAAAGGGAAAAATCTTTCAAACACTTCAGTGATTTTGACCTATAATATTGGTCATATATATATATTTTTTGGGGTGGGCTGTATTCTTTGTCCCTGGAGTGGGGACGACAGCCAGGTCAGTCTGCTAGAGGAGGGATTGGAGGAGAGTTGTGGAAATTGGGCCGAGGAACCCAGATGCTAACTTGGCAATTGAGGTCAAAAGTCCTGGGAGTTGCATGTCTTGTGTTTTCGGAATTCCATTTGTAACAGTTCGTCATAAGAAAAAAAAATCACAAATGTTTACAAATATGTTCACCACAGCAGTACTTAACTCCTTCAAAAAACTGGAAGAAATACAACTGTCCAAAAATCTGAAGCTCCCCTAGGTAACAATTAAGAACTTTTTGTAGGAGGAGATGGAATGTTATGGAGAATATTAGGTTAACAAAGCAGGTCACAAAACTATTTTCACAAGAGTTACTTTTTGGTTAAAAAATGTATATATATACATATGCACATAGACACACAATTTAAATATATATTTATACATGTATTACATATATTTTGTATATGTACCCAAGATTGGAAAGATGATGCATCATGTCACATTTTCTCTAGGGGGTGGTGAATACTTTTTATTTTCTTCTTATTGCTTTTCTAGATTTTCCAAGTTTAAAAATTAGAATTTAAATCCTTAGAAAAGTGCACTCATAAGTACCCATCTCTTCCTGTTTTTAAGTTACTCCAAAGTTGAATATAATTCCTTGCTTCAAGAATGGGGATCATACAGAATTCTGGGTGTAAAATAAAGAAGTCACAAGGCTGAGAAGTCCAGCAAGGGGAATATTGTCAATAGTGTTGTGATAACTTTGTATGATGACAGAGGGTGACTACACTTATTATGGAGAGCATTAAAGAAAAAAATATAAGGGGGCACCTGGGTGGCTCGGTGGGTTAAGCCTCTGCCTTCGGCTAGGGTCATGATCTCAGGGTCCTAGGATCAAGTCCCATATCCGGCTCTCTGCTCAGCAGGGAACCTGCTTCCCCCTCTCTCTCTGCCTGCCTCTCTGCCTGCTTGTAATCTCTCTCTGTCAAATAAATAAAATCTTTTAAAAAATTTTAAAAGAGAAAAAGAAAAAAATATAAGAATGGAGATCATAAACCTTTTCTCCAAGCTCTACTCCTACAGGAAACAATCAGAGTCACATATAAAAAGCAGATTAAGTTAAGGAGCTTTCTTGGAGAAAGAAATCCATAACATCCAACTCTTGGAAGTTGTAGTTAAGGACCCAGACTAGAACGCTGTCATTGTGGTGGTGGAGAGTTGGAAAGGCTAATGCAGGTTTTTCAACTTTTCCACCTTGTTACAGATTGAAGTGTTGTCTCCTCTAAATTCATATGTGGAAGCCCTCACCGCTCCCTCCCCCAGTACCTCAGAATGAGACTATTCTTGAAGATGGGGCCCTTAAAAAGGTAATTAAGGCAAAATGAGGTTCCAATCGGACTGGTGTCCTTATAAGAAGAGAAGGTTAGGACACAGGCACAGACAGGGAAGACCCTGTGAAGACACAGGGAGAAGACAGACGACTGTCTACAAAGGAGGCAGGCCTCAGGTGAGATCAGCCTTGTTGACTCCTTGATCTTGGATTTCTAGCCTCCAGAATTGTGAGAAAATAAATTTCTCTTGTTTAAACCACCCAATCTGTACTTTGCTTGGCAACCCTAACAAACACACACACACCTCTAACAACAAAATGAGCTCCCTTGGAAACCCATCCTAGACACAGCCCAAAGTGGCTTAGAGCACCCCTGAAAACTCTCTGAAGCCTTCTTTTATAAACATAAACAAGTACAAATTCATATCAGACACTTTTGTCTAGCATATTTACACTCATTTCCAAAAAGCAAAATAGTCACGCCCTGCTCCCAAGCTCCTCTACTCTGAGGGATGTGGGGGAGGGGCGGGGAATAGGGTTCCCAGCTGGGCAGGTGTCAGAAAGCCTGGCCACTGGAATTTTCATTGGCCAATTACAACTTTTCTGGTTTTTGGTTTCTTCGTCTGTAATATAGGTATCATAGTCCACCTCCAGGATAATCCCACTGCATGTTTGTGAAGACCAAGAGGTAATGGAAAATTTCCACGTCCATATTACTAATCTGTAGTAATACCAAGGCTCAGTTTTGCTCCAGAGGAAAATACAATAAAAAGGAAAAAAAAAATTGAGGTTTTCAGTATAGGGAAACTTCCTTTGATCTGGATACACTAATTGCAGTGTATTCTAAAAGATGCACTTCTGGTTATTTCATCAAAATACTGTTAACATCCCTCTCCTCTCCTCTTCCTTCTCCAGAGAATATGGGTAACTGCAGGCAGGGCAAGTCGTTGTTGGAAAGCGACGCCTTGTGGCATTTGTGCTGTACTGCCCCTGGGTATATTGGGTGTTCCCAGTTTTGTCAAAGGGCTTTAAAGAGGAACCACGCAATACTCTTTTCCCCTACAACATATCCCATACAGGCAGGTTAATAACTTGAGATCCTTTAAAAAAAAAGATTTATTTATGTATTTGAGAGAGAGAGAGAGAGAGAGAGAACAAGCAGGGGGAAGGGGAGAGGGAGAGGGAGAGAGAATCTCTAAACAGACTTCCCAAACTGAGCATGAAGCCTGACCCGGGGCTCCGTCCCAGGACACAAAATCACGACTGGAGCCGAAACCAAGAGTTAGCTGCTCACCCAACTAAGCCATCCAGGGACTCCAAAAATCTGACATCCATAAAGTCAATGTATTTTACAGATCCCTTCAACCCATTTATTTAGTGAAGGCAAGAGAAATGGGTTTTCTATCAACAAAATCATATATTTGTGTTCAGTAGAAGGGTTTATTACATGCACTAATGAACATTAAGCTTCCAGTTACTGAAGTTGTCTTCCTTGTCACATTTTTTCCTCCTCGTACTACAAGATAATTTCAGTTCTCTTATTAAGGTAGGAGTACAGTCTTATTGAAATATATATATATATTTTAAAGATTTTATTTATTTATCAGAGAGAGAGAGGGGGGAGAGAGCGAGCACAGGCAGACAGAATGGCAGGCAGAGGCAGAGGGAGAAGCAGGCTCCCTGCTGAGCAAGGAGCCCGATGTGGGACTCGATTCCAGGACGCTGGGATCATGACTTGAGCAGAAGGCAGCTGCTTAACCAACTGAGCCACCCAGGCATCCCGAAATATATATTTTCTTAATTTTAGGCTTTCTGGCCAGCAAAACATTATCATATCCTTTCTAATAGACCTATTTTTGAGTAATAGAATTTCCAACTGATAAGCCCAAAGAATTTGTGTTTATTTGGCACATATGATTTTCAGATACATAGGTTTTTAATGGAATTAGTTTCATTTAAACCCATAGTCATTTGCAGATAGGATTCTCAGGCAGTTTTCCTGTAAAATATTGAGTTAGAGAAACAATGTTTAGTTTTGCATGCATACCTCATCATATAACACAATCTCAGAGGTCAAAATAGGCCCCCACTTACCTGACAGGATCACTGTAATGAATGTTCACCCCGTCAGTAGAAGTTCCCACGCTTGAACATAATGGAGATTTGGCCCCACACGTCCAGCAGGTGTTTGACAGCATTGAGCTATAAAATCTCGAAGGAATGGGGGACACCTGGGAGGCTTGGTCGGTTGGGCCTCTGCCTTCAGCTCAGGTCATGATCTTGAGGTCTTGAGCATAAGCTCCACAAGGAGTCTTGAGGGCTCCCTGCTCAGCAGGGAGTTTGCTTCTCCCTCTCCCTCTGCCTCTGCCCCCCATGCTGTGTGCACGTGCTCCTTCTCAAATAAATAAATTCTTAAAAAAAAATAAAAGAATCTTGAAGGAATGACTGGACTCTGTGGATGCTGAAAGCATCAAATTCCTTGAATTTGAATGTGAATCAAATTCTGCCAGAGAAACTTTTATCCCAGATAAATTTGCTTTTTAATTTATTTTATAGTTTAAAGAATCAAATAATGTAAGGGAATTTTTTAGTTTAATTTTCACAAATTTGTAAGCCAGAGGAAAAGAAAACTAGAGGTCTGTGTTTTATGTTCTTGGTATGCTTGGCAAGAAGTGTAGCACCATCATATAATGCGTGGGCAGAGGAAATCCCTCTGGAACATTAAGTATCAAATCCTGGTGGTACCTGGAGTTAGAAGGTCTGAATTTGAATTCTGGCTCCATCATCACTAGATGTGTGACCTCAGACCGGTTATTTGAACTCTCTGTGCCTGAGTTTCTTCATCTCTATAACAGAGAATAATCGTAATACCTCTCCTGTAGTGTTATTACACAATTATGTGAGATATACCATGTAAAGTGCTTAAACAGTATCTATAGGAAGCATTTAAGAAGTGAGAGCTACTCACATCAGAAGGAATTCTACAAATCATAGGTCCTTTGAGCTAGCAGAGACCTCCCAACAGACAGTTTGATCCTGGTCATGGCCAAACTCTCTTACTTTTATTTCAGGCTCGCAGACAAAAAGGTTTTTCTATTTCTTGTTGGTTTCATTAACTAACAGGGGGCCCTGAGTCTCTCAAACGGGAGCTGGCTAGATAGCAATGTCCCTTCAATGACGAATAGTGTCCATTTAACGATGGAAAATGATCTTAGTCCTGGAGAGGTGGTATGGCTCCATGACCCACCAGCTGAAGCATATCCCAGGGGTTGCCTTTCTTCTTTCCACTGGGTTATTGGGAGCCTACTAGCTCCAGGGCAGGGTGAAGAAGGCCTTTGGGGGCTGTTCACATGTACTGCAAATCTTCAGGGAGCATGGCGAGAGAGGGAGAATTGAGATAAACATAGCTATACGCCATTGTTTCAAATGAAGGTTGAGAGCCATAAAATAGCAAAAGTCATCCATTCAAATGCCTATAGAGAGAAGACAGGTAATGATATACAGGAGTGAAGTGGGCTGGGTATAAGGAAAAAAGAAAAACCCCAGAGCAAGCAGGATGATAAATATCAATTGACACTTGGCCTTGATGTTGGGTAATAATAGGGCGTGGTGTGGCTACGGGGACCTAAAGACGATATGACCTATATAAAGAAGTACCTCTAATCAAAAGAAACTAGAAATGCAGATTTTATGTACATAATAATGATGACGATAAAAACCACTTGCTAACCGAAGTGAACATATCTGATTCCCCCGTATGACATGCACGTTGTCAGACTGCAACCAATGAAATATAGGTCTTTGGGCTTATCCATTCCAGCCTCTCACCTAGTGGAGGAATTCTCTCTCCAGCTTCCCCATTTGAACCCTTCTAGAGATGGGGTGGCTCCTCTCTTCCATTATGCAAACTATTAGGTTTTTGGAGCCAAAGCTGTCTCCCTGGAATTTACTGAAGTCTGTCCTCCTTTGCAACTTTGGAGCAACGAGGAGTAAGACAGTCCCTTATTTGTGAGGGCTTCCCACAGAGAGTAATAGTTGTCGCGCCAGGCTTTCCCACTGCCCCCAAATCTTCCTTTAACTGTGTCCCCATGACATGATTTCTAGGCTTGTCCCTATCCAGTTCTGCATCCTCCAGAACGGCCCTTTAGAAACCGCATGCCAGAACTGGAGATAATGATGGCAGGGAAAGAAATTCAGACCCCTTGTAACTTTCACCACCAGGGATAACTGCTATTCTGATGTCTAATAGATTAGTTTGGCTCGTTTCTGAACTGGATGCTATTGCAATCTTACAGTACAGTACATCCTCTTATGTCTGGCCTCTTTCAGTCTGCATGCTTTTTTTTTTTTTTTAGATCCATTAATATTATCACACGTAGTTGTAATTTTTTCGCATTCTCACTGCTGTACGATTCCCACTCTGTGCATATATTATGTTACTTTTTTTTTTTCTGTTCTGTTGATAGCATTTGGTTATTTTCCATTTTTTACCAGCCTGATCATTTTTAAGCAGTGAATATCGTATCCAAGGCTGGCATTTCTCTCCAGAAGGCTGAGTTCCTTCCATCATGCTTCTTCTGCCCTGGGCTGGCAGAGTCTTACGAGATTTTGGAGGCCTGGGTGTTCCTGATTCAGTGGTCAGGGATGGTGGGGGGTGCGGGAATCTGGGCAATGGGCAACCTGGGCAGAGTTCTGTTTCTGCTGTAGCTTCTCCCATGTTGTTGGCTCACCTACCTTTCAGTACAGGGAGGGATCCCTTACTCACTCTGTCCAGACCAGAGGGGCTCAGACTGGGGTTTAGAGCCTCAGGCGAGGACATGGATGAATCTTAGAGGTGTGCAAATCTGTACAATTTTAAAAGGCTGTACTTGTATTTAAAGGTAATCTAAAACAAAATTAATAGACATATTCTGGTTCGTTGGAATCCAGTTACTTCTGATAAGTAGTTTAAGGAAGTGGTGAAGAGGGCGTGTTCTGGAGTTGTTCCTGTTCAAATTCCTTCCCCGTATCTCAGCTGCGTGACTCAGAGCAGAACTTGGCCTCTGTGGCTGAGTGCCTTTAGCTGAAAAAGGATGGCAGTCATCGTTCCTACTCTGGGGTCCCTGCAGATCTAAATGAGATTATGCCCGCAAAGCACTTCACCTAGTGCCCAGTGAACATTAGCTCTCAATCACCATTTGATTTGTGTGTATTACCTGGGTGGCCCCATCATTGTCAACGGTTCATGAGAAAAACACAAAGGTGGGTTTAACAGAGAAGTGATGTGTGAGAGCCAAGTGAAGGCCAAATGATACCACGGCGCCCTGGATAAATGAAGTTTTCACAGTGGTTTAAATAAAGAAAAGCAGTGTGATAATTGAGTCATCGCACTGGGCAGGCTGAGCTCAAAGGAGCGTGCCTGAGAGCGGTTGGCACTGTGTTCCCGCTGTGAGCCGCAATTTATTTTTCTGCAAAACCTCGTCTATCCCATTAAATCCATGTTGCTAATATGATTTTTATTGGTTTTGTCATTTTATTTATTTGCATTGAATTTATAAATTTGTTTTGCTTTTATATGAAAGATGTCAGCATGAGCTTATATTTAGTTTTGAATAAATTTAGGTAACTTTATAAGAACAGTTCAAGTTGACACTGTGTCTTAAAAGGGGCCCCCACAGTTTTCAGTTTTAGAAACACTGCTCTGAGGTTTTTGCATTGGAATTCAGACAGAGGGAAACCAAAGGTATTTCCTTTTGACAAGGAGCCCAAACTCACCGCGAGTGCCAGATCTCTCCTATTACAGATGGGAGAAACCAGAATCGAGACAGCAGCCAAGATATCAGGGGCAAAGAGTGCCAAGCTAATAGCTTTTCACCCACACTGGAGCCATCAGGCCAGGAGTCCCTCCAATCTCACCGGCCTCCAGAGCTCTGAGTATGTACTTGATTTTGAGATCGAGGTGACCATGGAGTTACCGGTATTGCCTTCTGAGATCTCTACTTTTGTATTCAGGATCTTTGAGGTTTATGGCTCTGTGGGAGAAAATGTGGCCTGGTACTTAGATTACCTACATGTCATGGAGCAGAGTTGTCTCCCAGCCAGGGTTCAAGAGGTCTGATCCTTGGTAGGCTCATCATTGAGAATCCGGCACTAGAATGCTCCTACACAGGACCAGGCTAACAGTGAAGTCTGTGGGTCCAGTCCCCGCCTCTTCTGGGGCCTGCATGCTGTCACATGGCCTTGGGCTTCTCCAGCCTGCTTTGGACACCTTGCCTTGGCTCTATCTTTCAGACCCAGCCACCAACACAGACATGCAAAATGGTTAACTCTGCCAAAGTCTCATGGAAGACTGTTCTGAGCCAGTGGGAGGGCCTGCTGCTGGTGGGACATGGGTGAGGCAGACAGGACTCCCATCCTCAGGGAGCTCCTGGTCTGGGGTGGGGAGATGCGGCCAGCGTGAGCATGTGCCCAGAGCTGTGAGAGGGAGAGAGCGTTCCGAGTACAGAAAGTAAGAAGAAAGAGTTTCATGCGGAGGGATTCAGGAGGGTGTTTTGGATGGGACCCTGAAGGATGGTGCAGCTGGAGTGGAGCTGCAGGCTGAGGGCCCAGTATGGGTTAGTTAGGGACTTCTTGTCTGCAACAGGTGGGAACGGGACTTGAACTTAACTAGGCAAAAATGGTGATTTATTTGGAGAACGGAGAACCCTTCACAGCAGGGGAAGGACCCTTCAAGAATAGGATTCAGACACCATCAGGATCCATCTCTTGATTCGATTTCTCTCCATATCAGCTTCCTTTTCCTCTCTCATGGCTGACTAAATTTCCTTGCAAGGAGGAAGCCTGGGAAGAGCCATACTGGCCCGGCTCAGGTCACCCCAGCTGACACGGTCGCGGGGCTTCTCTGTTACTGTCCGCCAAAGGGAGGGAGGACGCTGGGGAGGCACCCCAGAACTGTCCCCCAAGTTTCTGAGCAGAGGAATAGGACCTGCTTGGACCTGCATTTTGGGACGAGTAGGCATTAAAGAGGACAGTTTTTTTCCCTTTTATTCATAAAAACAAATTTGCAACAATTTATTAAAAATTGATACCATGCAATAGGGGTACGAGAAATTCCTCATTTACATTTGATTCTGGCAGTCCCGGTCTAATTTAAAGCGTTTGTGCACTAACGTCACTGGAAAATGCCTTCAGGCTGAAGCCTCTTCGGAAATGTACGGTGTGTTTGCTGCATATAAAAGAACAGAACCGTTAGATAGCTAGAGTCACTTCTGTGGGTCTTGTTATTTGCAGGGAAATAAAAAAAAAGGGTGAACCTACAGTATCATTAAGACAGAAAATGTACTTCGTGGGTGAACCTAGAAGACTGTGCACGGTCAGGGGTCACAACGGGTTACGGACGCACACACTCACCTCCGACTGTCCAATACTTTTTGTTTCTTTTTGTTTCCTGCTATGCTGGAATAATATTTCTACAGGTATATTTTTTTTTTGTGTGTGTATACATTATGTACAATGAATTGTCTCCTTCCCTTGGAAAAATTAATGTGGTCCTTTAAATTAAACCTGGTTTTGGTGAAATCAAGAAAGCAAGTCAATACTGGTAATACACAGTGAGTGACAACACCGATTTGTAGTGCCTAAAACAGACGATGACTTCAATTTGACCTGTGATGTGTTGACATTTTTTTTTTCCCTAAAAGCTACAGTACCTCCATAACCTCTCTTTTGCGGGGGAGGGGAGGGGAAAGCTATACTACGTGAAATCGGGTGTTTTTGAAATGTTGGCGATGATAAGATTCCTGTGGGCCCTTTTGTCAAAATCTGGTGGTGACAGCAGTATATTCCTGACTTCAGTGGTCTGGGAAGAGATTATTGCCTGCCTGTTGAAGCTGCCATTAGGTTTCTTTAGGGAGTGAGCGACCGCTTGGTTGTGCAGACGTCCTGGACGCTGTCCTTCAGGCCTTTCTTTAGCAAAGAATGAACCTGTCTAGGAATGTCACAAAAGTCGTCGGGAGCCTCTCTCCGCCAGGTTATCCTGGTAGAGGGCTGTGCTGGGAGCTTCTTTGGGCCAAACCCCTGGCGGTCGTGAGGGCCGAAGGTCACGGTCATCCTGATTCCTCACGGGTCACGGCTGCTTCACTGTTTGGTACGAAGCTTTTCTGGACAAGATCAAGTTTTGATCCTCAGAGAGACCCTGTGAGGTAGGCAGGATGGGGGTTATCTCAACCCCAATCTGTTGGGGAGGGGACACGGAGGCTCAGAGAGACAGTAGGGATTTTCCCAAGGTCAAGAAGGGAGTCAGCCATGGAGTGAGGACTGGAGCCCAGGTCCTTCTGACTCCCAGGCCTGTACTCTCTGTTCGGTTGAAAGGGAAGAGTGATCTTATGAATGAGAACCAGTGTGTTGACTGGTCACCTCCGTGAACCCCAAGGGCGAGCTCCCTGGCTTGTCCGGATGGAAGGCCACCTTCAGGAAGCCAAGGAGAGCCCTCGGCTAGCAACTCTCTCCCTACGACTACAGGGATGTCTACTAGCAGAATGCCCGATTCACTTTGGTCAGAAACAAAGTCAGTGGAAAAAAACCAACCCCAGCCAGCCCTTGGGCCCTGATGAGAGGTTAAAGTGCACAGTCTTTCTTTAGAGTGTTTGCTGGAAACAGACATTCCATGATTAGCTCGGGTGGTCCCCCTGATTACTGGAACACCTGATACAAACACAAGGACATGGCCAACGTGGTGGGTGCGTGACCGACTGTCGGTGAATGCTGCAGAGCGGGTCTGCAGTGACGTGCCCTAAATCCCCACGGTCCCAGAATGGGTGTTATTGTGTTAATGTGTGGCATTTATTAGAGAGTAAGGTCCCATCGGGAGGCATGTGAGTCAGCCTGTTCCTGTACCCCAGCCCTTGGGCCGCCTGGCTGCCTGGCAGACTCCCTGTTCCAGAAAGACTGGGGTTGGCTGCCCTGGCGGCTGGGGGCCGGGCTGCCCTGCCTGCCTCCTACCCCAGAGGGGAGAAGGGCTGGCCTGGCCACAGCCAGGGATGTGTGTGCAGAGGCAGAGCTGGTTTCTCCAGAAGCCCCTCGCCTCTTTTCAAGGCTGCTCAGGGACACTCGGTGACTTCTAGCTGGAGTTCTAGTGATTCGCTCCTTGTCTAGGATTTTTTTTTTTTTTTTTTTTTTGCAAAGTTTCCAAAATATCCCAGCTCCTCCTTCTTCGCAGACATTAAGGAAGAAGTCATTTCCGTTCCTCTTCTTTGTGAAAGAATAAAAACTTCACAAATAAGGCGCGAGGTCAGGTGCCAAGTGCCCCCATCCTGTCCACCTGAGTGCCATCGAGCAGTCCCACAAGGCCAGCCGTGGCGCCCAGCAGCTCCGCAGCCAGAGCTGACAGTGTTCCCGTAGCCTCTGCTCCGTGTGGTTCTGTCATGGGGGAGGCCCCGGCCCCAGGCCTCCCACCGTTACAGGCCAGAGACCATGACTCGGAAGGAGGGTGGCACGTGTCTGTGGCGGGGGCTGGCGGTGGGGCTGACGCAGGGGCTCACACAGCTGGCGTCCACGCCTCCGATGGATGGGAGGTAGGCGTGGTGGAGAATGGGGAGCTGGAGGGACAGCCGGCGCTGGATGCTGTGGCAGGGAGAGAGAGAGAGAGAAAGAGGGAGAGAGAGAGAGAGAGGGAGGAAGGGAGGGGGGAGAGGGAGAGAGGAGTTTTAGTGAAGGCTATCTGGTCGCTCACCAGAATATTCCTTGGACTGTCTTTGGCTAAGAAGCTGACGGTGGAGACCAGTTAACCCGAATCCAAGATCTGTCCATCCCATCATCTAGCCATTTACCGATCTAGCAGGTATTTAATACAGACCTACACCTGCCAATGACTGACCTGGGAGCAACCAGGGAGACGGACTCAGCAAAGGGGACGCAGCCTTCCTGAGCATGTGGCGATTCCTAAGAACGGGTTTTGCTTATCTCATGGGGCTTCGCTGCCAGACGGTTCTCACTCTACTCTCACGAACCTCCAAATGGACCGGGGGGCTTCTCGCTGCTCTGGCCTCCTCATTGGCTCCTCTGCCCCTGCCTTGCCCAGGCTGCCTAGGATCTTTTTTCTAATTCTCCAGGTGAAACTTCTACCCACTCACCATCCAAACCCTTACTTGGGCAGCTAGTTTCCCCTAAAACACTGCTAACGGCCACTCATGCTTGCCTTTGCACACAATTTTCCCCCAGCCTGGAATACTCTCTCTACCTCCTGATCTGATGAACTCTTTCCCCTTCACTATCCACTTCAAACTCCTCAGAGAGTGGGCTCCTTCATTCTCTGAGCTCCCAGCGTTCTGGGTAAATTCCCAGAAGCACAGCCAGAAAAGCCCCAGGGCAGGGGAGAGGCAGGGGTGGTGTGTGACTCATGGCAGCGTGCGCGTGTGTGTATGTGTGTGTGTGTGAGAGAGAAAGAGAGAGAGAGAGAGAGCGAGAGAGAGTGGGGGGTCTGGGCTCTTCCCAGGTGCATCTTGTGTGGTTCTCTCTCGTACCTGGGAAGCTGCATTCTCAGTATCCTTAAGGCCTCCCTGTGTCCTCAGTGCCTGACCACTCAGGTGGGGACCTCCCCCCACCCCCAGATCTTCACAAAAACCCAGTAAGTGAAAGAAGTGCTGCTATTCTCCACTATAATGATTAGGGAAGGGTACAGAGTTTATGTAATTTACACATGACAACGAAGCCAGAAGTGGGGAAGGTGGGTCTCCTGCTTCTTCTGGGAAAGGAGCTTGGTGAGGGAGCACGAGCTCTGTGAGGGAGGCAGATCAACTCACGGGGGGGCCACCTCATCTCAACAGGTGTGCCCTCGTGTGTATTATGGCACTGATGGGGTCCTGAGATGGAGGGGGACAGATGCGGTGCCCCCCCTCATTCCCTGTGCACTGGAGAGTGTCTACCAAGGACACGTCACAAGTGCTCGCGAGGTTTGTGTGTTGGAGATCTCCTTTTGAAATTCAGCTTGAACCTGTCTGTGTACTCTGAGCTATGACTGACCCCTGAACGCCAGAGGGTGCTGGCAGAGTCCAGGGAAAGAGTTGCTGAGGAATCAACTCTGACCTGGAAGGACTAAGGCCTGGGCAAGGCGGCCATCGGTCTGAGGCTCTCAGAGCCATGGCACTTTGCTGTCTGCCGGGGTCCCATTTACACAGTCATTCATTCAACAGCTATTTGCCAAACACCTACTCAGTGCAGGAGCCTGCATTCAGTCCAAAGGATACGGGAGGGACGCACACTTTATCCTCAAGGTGCTTACACTCTCGTGGGGCGTACTAATAAGTGAACTGCTGAAGACTGCCAGAGAACCATAATGATCATTCTGGAGTGTAAGCCAATGAAGCCTTGGAGCTAACTGGGTTGAGAAAGGCTATTGGCCCTAACACCAAAGGGCCTCAAATTACACTATAGTTGGTGATTTGGCTGTCTCTGCTGCTTATCACTTCCCGGGGAGCAAGTTTCAGTGTTGACACTTTTTTCTTCCTTCCTTTCTTTCTTAAGATTTTATTTATTTATTTATGTGAGAAAGTGACCCGGGGGGTGGGGGCAGGGGGTGGTAGGGGCGGAGGCAGAGGGAAAGAGAGAATCCCAAAGCAGGGCTCAATCTCACGACCCTGAGATCACAACCTGAGCTGAAATCAAGAGTTGGATGCTTAACCGACTGAGCCCCGAGGGTCGGCAGCGCCGGGGTCGACATTTCTAATCTCTGCTTCCAAGCTGCTATGAGCAAAGGAAGACCTCAAAATTGCCAGTGGGAACAAAGCTAACAGAGATGTCCGGGTCTTCGCTTAGAGGCCACCTTCTCACTGAATCTCCTCTGATCACTCTATTAAAGGTTACAATCCCTGACTGCTTCCCCTGCTTTATTTTTCTCCAAAGCACCTATGATGTAATACACTAGATGCTGCTTTTTAAAAGAAGTTCTTGTGCCACTGGGCAGAATATAAGCTCTGCGCACGAAGGGATTTTTGTCCGGTTTTTATCACTTCTATGTCTGATACACAGTAGGTGTCAGTGAATAGTTGTGCAGTGAGTGCATTTAGCAAGGTTAAATTTTATATATAATGAGGGCACTGTGCCTTGGTGGGCTTGATGGTCAGCAGACCTGGGTTCAAATCCCATCTCTTGCACTTCAGAACTGGGTGGGGGTTGACAAGTCCCCTCCTCTTTCTAAATATTCTTTTTCTCATTTGTAAAATGAGGCTTATAATTTGACCTGTGTCATGGGGTTGCTGTGGAATTTAAATAAAATAAGGCATGTGAAAATGCCGGGCAGACTGATATTGCTGTGCGGGACTACCACGCTCTTCTGCAATAATTCTCAAGGAGAAAGTACTTACTGTTCTGGGGAGTTGATATCTTCTATAGGATCTTTGCATGTTCGAGAGGGCTCTGTTGTGTTCCACTGTAGCTGGGGATTTTGATCGAGGTGATTTTTTAAAATGGCCTTTCCCCCATCTGAATGCAAAACAACAAGATCACAACACATTCTGTTAACTTCATTAAAAAGAAAAAAATGCAGTCTTTCTAGGATGCTGCCCAAGGAGAGAGAATGCAAAAGAGCCTATTATCCCCTCAGAGCTGTGGTTTCTGCAGTCTCTCGGGACTAAGGCAGTGAATCTAGAAGCTTCTAACCAGGGATGGAAATGGCATCCTGGGGACTTCCTTTCTCCAAGAAAAAATCAAGTTAACCAATGTAAGCAACATAACTTGGAAATGAAAAGTTCTAATATAAAGGCCTTTTTCACTGGTACACAGGGATGTGATGACAGAGGAAATAACCCTCCAAGGTAAAAAATATATATCCATAAGACTGCCAAGGATGGAAAAGAATAAGAATAGTCAGTAAACTGCTGGTGGGAGTACAAATTGGCATAATGTTTCTGGGGGGGGGGTCACTTGTCCATAAGCATTGAACCCTAAAAAAAAGTGTTCTACCCAGAATTTTTACTTCTGGGATGTATCCCAAGGAAATAATGAGATTATGCGTAACATGTTCAAATTAGCGTTACTCATAATATAAAAAAAGGGTTGGGACTAATCTGAGTATTTCCAGTAACAATGGATTAGTTACATACTCATGTGTGGATGGGGCCCCCTTTCAAAGAAATACTGTGTAGCCACAAAATGTGGTGATGTGCATGCTTTTGCAACCCTCTGTGCTTCAGAACTATCTAGAGAGATTCAAAGAAATATTAAATATAACCCCCTCCCCCAGGGATCTGGAGAAGCACCGGGGTTTAGTTGTCTTTCTGTAGTGTGTGACTTTGTGAATGTCATCTTGCCCCCATGTGAGTACGGTGGATCCTCTTTATTCACAGATTCTGTATTTGTGAACTCGCCCACTCACTAACATTTATTTGTAACCCCAATCAATACCAGTAAGGCTTTCACGGTCATTTGCTGACACACACAATGTTGAAAAATTTACATTGACTTCACGGTCAACAAAGCACGTCCTATAAAGCACGTCCAAGTGCAAGACAGCTGTGATGTGCCTGACGGAGAAAATACATGGCTTAGATGGGCTTCGTGCAGGCACACTTTATAGCACTGCTGACCATGAGGTCAATGTTAACGAATCAACATTGTATATTAAATAAGAAGTCTTCAAGCAGAAACACACATACAACAAAGTTATGTCATGGGTTGATCAAAATGTCAACTCGAGAGAGCCTTGCAGGAATCAAACCCTGTATTCCCCCTCAGGAGCAGTGGTTTAGTAATTCATGGTTCACAGCAACTTTATCAGAGATAATCACTATGAATAATGAGAGCTGACTGCATATCCTTATGATAAATCCCCAAACTGGAACTGTTGGGTCAGAGCAATTTCTATTTCAACTAGCAATGTTTCCCAACTGTGTCCTCAGACTCAGGGTTGGCCTTTCCCCCAACTGGTAACTGTTAACTTTTTGGTTTCTTGTCTTTGCCAGTCTCATTGGTGAAAATGGTATCTCACTCAAGATTTCATCTGAATTTTTAAAAAGATTTTATTTATTTATTTTGGAGAGTGAGAGAGAGCAGGAGCAATGGGGCGGGGGAGGGTCAAAGGGAGAGGGAGGATCAGAGGGGAAGGCAGGTCAGAGAGAGACTCCATTCCAGGGACCCTGAGATCATCACCTATGCTAAAGGCAGCTGCTTAGCTTAACCAGCTGAGCCACTCAGGTACCCCTCATCTACATTCTCTTAATAAGGAGTGAGCTTCAGCATCTTTTCATAAGCATATGAATCTCTTGCACTTCCTTCTGTGAGAAGTCTCTTTTGCCCAGTTTTCTTCTGTGTTGCTCTTTTTTTGTAAATTAATTTACATATAATTATACATATTTCATATAAATTATATAAATTTCTCCTTATATGTAAGAAAATAAGCACATTACCTGAATTATAATATTTTTGGCTTGGTTTGATTTTTTGATGACTTATGAGGGCTTTTGTGTTGTTAAAAAATTCTTTTTTACAATTAAATTTATCAACCTTTTCTTTTGTGGTTTTTGTGTTTTGCATCAAATTGAGAGAGGCTTTCCCGTCTCTGAGATTATAAAAAAAAAAAATTCTCCTGTGGGTTTTTTTTCTTTCTTTCTTTTTTTTTAGTTCTTTTATGGTTTCATTTTTTACATTTAAATCCTTTATACATCTGGACTTTATTTTTGTGTGAGGTGTGATGAAGGGATTTAAGTTTATTCTTTTCCAAATAGCTACCCACCTATCCCCATTAAATGTACTGAATGATTCATTTCCCTCCACTAATTTGAAATGCCCACCTTTACCAGATACTAAAGTTACTGTGAATAATTTTTATTCTTTCAGTTGACTTGTAACTTATCTTAATTCAAACTTTTTTTTGCAATCATCCCACCCTAACCCAACCCTAAGAATTTCATAATTTAAAAAAAAATTTTTAGAAAGATTTTAAATTTTCTTTATTTGACAGAAAGAGAGATCACAAATAGGCAGAGAGGCAGGCAGAGAGAGAGAGAGGAAAGCAGACTCCCCACCAAGCAGAGAGCACAATGTGGGGCTTGATCCCAGGACCCTGAGATCATGACCTGAGCTGAAAGCAGAGGCTTAACCCACTGAGCCACCCAGGCACCCTTCATAATTTGCTTTTATAATAAGAATACTTAGGATTTAGGTAATGAGAATAAAAGAAACTATAAACAACAACAAAAAAAGAAACTAAAGATTCTTCATTGATTTAAAAGTAATTTTATAGCAAATTAATGAATAAATACTGACAAAATGCCAGCAAACAGAGAAGTATACTAAATGAATCCTCTCTTACTTTGTACTTACTGTTCCTTTTCATACAGGTGGATACTGTTAACAATTTGTTTTTTGCTCTTCCAGACCTTTTAAAAAACGCACTTGGCACATGCACACAGACACGTGCAGATGTGTGTGCATTTATGTGCATCATGCTCACTTTCATCTGCTATTTTCACTGGGAGGGCTCTCCATATCTGCATGAATAGGTCTGCCCCATTTCCTAACAGCTATATTACGACCCTTGTTTGGCTGTATAATAATGAATGAAACTGCCCTAAACGATGAATATTTATTTTATTTTTTTAAAGGTTTTATTTATTTATTTGACAGACAGAAATCACAGGTAGGCAGAGAGGCAGGCAGAGAGAGAGAGGAAGGGAAGCAGACTCCCCGCCGAGCAGAGAGCCCGATGCGGGGCTTGATCCCAGGACTCCAAGATCATGACCCGAGCTGAAGGCAGAGGCTTAAGCCACTGAGCCACCCAGGTGCCTCCCACTTTATGCACTCTTAACAACACTGACGATCTCTGAAAATTTGGCCGAAATGTAGGCAAAACCTGGGCTGCTGGCCGTGACATGTACGTGTGCTCCCGGAACCCAAGAGACCGAGGGACAGAAGTCCTGGCTCTAGGCAGGGTAGGATGCCAAACTGACCCTGAACTGTGGATGCCAGATGCTCCAGCTCTGCATGCGTGGCTTCAGGTCATTCCCCACACCTCCCCCAAGCCTCAGTTTCTTCATCGGTAAAGTGGAAGATGGCCAGCTGGTGTCTGATACCCAGGTCCCTACGTTCCAGGGATCCCGCCTCCTCCTACCTGTGCTCTCAGTGAAGTTTCCAAGGTTGAGGATGTCATTGAGCTCTTGGTAGTGGTTCTGTTTAATGTAGGTGGTCTTCTCTGGTGTGTCCTGCAGCTGCATAGTGACCTCTTCCAAGTCTTTATCCAGCTGGAAGACAAAGGCTCCAGCTGTGTCAGAGGCCCGGGCCCAGCCCCTTCCCCAGCCCCCAGGGTCATGGGACTGGGTCTCAGGTGGGCCTTGGGAGGGCACTCAGAGCCAGAGAGGCCCCCTGGGGACGAGCTGCAGAGGGCCCCTGCTGGCTGTTGCTGCAGGAAGGGCTGGGGGGTGGTGGTGCCTGGGCTTCGCAATGATGCGTTCAGAGCAGGCTGGCGTCTCGAGGAAGCAGCTGGGCCAGCCCAGGGCGGCGGGGGAGGGTCAGAGCATGGGCTCT
Source organism: Mustela nivalis (assembly GCF_964662115.1). Taxonomy (NCBI): domain Eukaryota; kingdom Metazoa; phylum Chordata; class Mammalia; order Carnivora; family Mustelidae; genus Mustela; species Mustela nivalis. The sequence continues at coordinate 61,652,512 of NC_139032.1, forward strand.
GAGGTTGGACAGGTCTAGGGGCAAACCCAGGGCTGCCCCTTACTGTCTGTGGACTGGCTCTCGAGACTGAGTCTCAACTCCTTCATCCACAGAATGCAGTAATCACAGCACAAACCTCTGGTTACTGCGGAGATTCAATGAAGCAACGCACTCAAAGGTTAGCCCAGTCCCTGACACATCATGAGGCTAACCTGCTACAGGAATAAAAGTGCCATAATTATCATTCCGGATGCCCCACAGGGCCCTTGCAGGGGAGGACCCTTGGGCTGGTCAGCTGTAAGCCTCACAGAGACGCCCAAGCCTAGGACAATAGAGGCACCTCTAGAAGACGGACTGTAACTGCCTTCAGGTTACAGAAAACTCAGGTGCAAGACCTGGGGCAGACTAGCCCTTGAGAAGCCTGGTGTGTGTGTGTGTGTACATGTGCTTGCTTGTGCACACACATGTGTGTGTTGGGGGGAGGGGGTGGTAACTGGGAAAGGCAATGGACGTTCTACTATAGTGTAAGGAAGTTATAAACTGTAAAGTGTTGTTCTGATGTCAAGACCTCAGCCATTAATACGTCTTCACGTGGAGGAGGAGAGAGATACCGTGTTCTGTGTGCCTCAAACAGCGGGGCTAGGAGCAAAGGAGGCCAGATTGTGATTCCATTCCAGGAAAAGCCACCCAGCACTTTAGGGATTTTGACAGTGGCTTTGTTTTCAGGTTTCCTGAAGTGAGGAGCTCTTTACTGCTGGAGTGTGCAAGTAAAAGTCAAACGTCAAGTCATGGTCATTCTACTCAGAGAGAGGTCTGACATTAAAACCGAATGAGCAATGGGTTCTGAGGGGACAGAAACCTTTCCTCCTTTTCTCTGGTGACCAGTGGGAGGGAGGGCTATCCCATCCTAGAGCAGTCGGCTTAGATGCATGGACAACTATGCTTTAGATCTTTGTGACAGACTAATGTGAGTTCCCCAAAAGGCTACTGGGTCTAGCAAATACACATATGGAATGCCCAGTCCCATATGAATTTCAGATAATGATGCATCATTTTTCTTAGTGCCAGTATATCCCAAATACTGTCTGGGCCATCCTTACACAAAAAGTATGCTTGATTGCCTGAAATTCAAACATCACTGAGACATCCTGCATCGACACTGGCAATCCTGTGTCTCACATAGAAGTGTGACCATGCAAGTTCTTGCCAAGGTAACTGGAGTAGACCCAAAAGGCGCACAATTTTTGTTTCACTTGCTCATCCCTTGTGTGGGCTTCCTTTTCCCCTCTGCGACTGAGAACAGGACGTGCCTTCCCCCCAGCTTTAACTGTCCCTGTGAGGAAGGCACCTTGGGGAGTGGCAGACAGTAGGAGGGAATGAGCCTCACCCAGTTATGGCCACGGAGGCAGAGCTGTCTGCCAACTTGGACCCATCTCCTCAGGGCCATTAGGTGAGAGAGAAATATTTTCTTTGGGCCACTTCATTTTGGGGCGTGTTTGTTACAGCAGCTTAGCGAGTTATCCTGACTAACACGCTCTCCTTCGTTTCTTCCCCGTTCCCCTTGTTGAAGGAGGGTTTCTCGGGGAAACATGTAGCCTGCACACCAGAGGCCAATCCCACCCCTGGACACAAAAACAGAGGTGAAGAAGGGGAAGGTAATCTGTTCTCCTCTCCCAGGTAATAGAAAGTCCAGAATCGGAGGTCTGGCTTAGGCATAAAGGAATCTAGTTATGGCCTCTCTGGAATACTGAAGAACCAGTTAAGGACCCTCAAGAGGACCATGTGGTTTGCCTCAGCAAGCTCTCGTGCCTGAGAAGTTTCTCTTCCCTCCCTTCTGTCTTGCTGTATGTCATATGGATGAGGGTGGTTGTTGGGTTGGGAGAGTGAAAAATCAAGGGTGGAGGCTTCTGTACACTTAGGAATCTCCTATAATCTGGGAGCTCACAACTTTCTAAGAACTCCTTCCTTCCTAAGGATGTTTGGAATCAGGGCAAACAGGGACTCCATGAGTCTGGGCCAGGCGAGCCGCTTCCGACAAAACTGCCTCTGCCTAGTTTATGTCCCCGCTGGTTCTCTCCGCTGTAACCCCAGCCCATGGGACCACACGGTCTGATATGGGGGGAGTCCTGGGTTGGGGGTAGGGAGGTCAGGAGCAGCAGCCCTGGGGCAGAAGGATGCAGCTGGGAAGCTGCGGCCCTGGCCGAGGGGGCTCAGGGAGCTACCTCTGTGATCTTCATTCGTAGGCGATGGTTTTCGGACTGCAGGCCCTCCAGGCGGGACGTGCTTGCTTGGTTCACGCTGGTGACTGAGGTGGATGTTTTAGAATCTTCCTTCTTCTGATTCTGAGTGAACTGGAATCGCCTGTTCTGCGTTGCCGCGTCTGGGTTTGTTCTCAGAGTGATGAGCTGAAAGGACAAGGTATGGCTGAAGAGAGAAGCCCAGGGTCCTCCCCCTCCAACCTCCCATCCGCTCTGCCACAGCGGGTCCTGTGTTGGAGGCGGCAGGCACACAAGCTCTGGGCTCAGGCTTGTCTCTGCCACTCGCTTGCCTGTGACCTTGGGCAGGCCCCTCCTCCCCTGCACGGAGTCTCCGTTTCCTTCCTCCTCAGCAGAAGTCTGGTCTCCTGAGCCTGACCCCACCTGCCTCCCAACCACCCCGCGGAGCCCACCAGCGCCTCTCAGGCCTGATTCCAGCTGAGCCTCGCTCTGCCTTAGGCCTCGTTCCACATGAAAAATAATAAACCCGAGGGTGACACGGAAGATAACAGATGGAGGCCAGGGAAGGCTCCTGCTTCTTAGAACCACGGGTGAGTGTTGAGGACAGACTTGTGACTGGCTCGGTCACAGACAAAAGCATTGTTATGGAAGAGAAAAAGGCTGTCACTCATCCTCATCCTACTCATTTATTAAAAAAACACTTCCAATCTGAGGTAGGCGCTGGGCCTGCCCTGGAGAGCAGGGACTGGGTGAGGCAGGGCCCCTGTCTGCCAGGACCCCACAGTCCAGAGGCAAGAAGTATCAGAGGCAGGCTGGGCTGTGGGTGCTCTGGGCCTGGGCTGGGCTCTGTGAGGCTGAAGGATGGTGAGGGAAGGGAATTCTGGGTGGGGGTGGGGGGAGAAGTGGCCTAGTCAAAGCAGGGGGCCTGGGGCTCAGAGTGCTTATGCATGGTGGATGGTCTGGATGGTGGGCAGAGTTCTTTGGGGAGACTGGAGGAGTCTCAAGGGTCCTAAAAGGCAGCCTGGTACTGGGGACTTGATTCTGGAGCCAGAAGGGAATGAGGAGCTCTTGAGGATGACAGAGGACAGTGGTCAGGGCTGGGCTTGGAACCATCTGACATCTTTGACCAGAATGAGAGAATGTCAGAATGCAGGCAGAGAGGCCTTGGCGTTGGCCTGGAGCCTGGGCAGGCGTTGACAAGCAGAGAAGGCAGGCATATAGGGCCACAGTGCTCCAGGAAAGTCGCTGCTTGGGGACTCACGGGATGGAGGGGCCATGAGCCATCTGTTTAGGGCACAATGGACCCCGACTGATCTCTGCTCCCCCCGTAATCCAAGGCACACCCTACCCCACTCGGGCCAGTAATTCCTCCCACCCTATCTCCATCTCCCATTCTTCTCTGATGCTGAGAACAGCCGACTGCCCGGACTCCTAAGATGCCAAGGCCTCTGGTTCACCTGCCCGCTGCAGGGAAGGATAAGGTTCGAAAAACACCTCTCAGGCTGGTCTTGAAGGTCAGGGCTTCAGGTAAATGGAAAATGTAAGTGGCTGTTGAAAGTGGTTATTTATTCCTTTTTACCCACTAATGCTACTTCTGAGGTTCCATCTGAAAGATGGAGCCAGAAATGGGAAGTTCATTTATATGAACTTTATATGAATAAAGAAGTTCATTTATAATATAAAAAATCTGGGAATGACTGTACTGCTCACCAATAAGGGAATGAAGTGGACAAGAAAACATGGAACATCTCCCATCAGTGGTGGTTATGACTGAGAAACACAAAGGAGAAATTCACAGTGGAAAAGGCAAACTATAAAATGACGTGTAAGTGGGGCGCCTGGGTGGCTCAGTGGGTTAAGCCGCTGCCTTCGGCTCAGGTCATGATCTCGGGGTCCTGGGATCGAGTCCCGCATCGGGCTCTCTCTGCTCAGCAGGGAGCCTGCTTCCTCCTCTCTCTCTCTCTGCCTCTCTGCCTACTTGTGATTTCTCTCTGTCAAATAAATAAATAAAATCTTTAAAAAAAAATGACGTGTAAGTTATAATCACAGCTGTAACTGAGAAAGCATCACTGCCTAACCATTTAAAAAGTACAGCAGGGGTGGGGCAGGAGCCTGGGTCTTTCAGTTAGTTGAACATCTGACTCCTGATTTCAGCTCAGGTCACAATGTTGAGGTCCTGGGATCAAGCCCTGCATCAGGGCTCCATGCTCAGTGGGAAGTCTGCTTGTCCCTCTCCCACTGCTATTTCCTCTACTCTCTCTCTCTCTCAGATAAATAGATAAAATCTTAAAGAAAAAAAGACTGGAAGGAAACACATAAAAAATATCTAGTTTTTAGTAAAAAAAAAAAAAAAAACGAAACATTAACAGTGATTATTTTCGGGTGGTGAGACTCTGAGATTTCTGAAAAATTCGATTTTTACCTGTTTGCATTTTCCAAATCTTCCATATGAACTGTAATCATCCCCAGTAGAGAAAGCATAAAATGGCTAGGAAGTGGAAGAAACCAGTAGAGCCCTGGGCAGGAGCAGAGGTCAGAGAGCAGGATGTTGTGGGGGGATGGGGGAGGCAGGCCATACCTTGGGCACAAACACCAGGCAGAGGGTGATGGTGCTGCAGAAGATGATGACCAGGGCGACGATGCAGAACTGCACGTTGGGCTGGTCCCGGGTCAGGAAGGAGACGGCGGCCCCAATGATACACATGATCCCCACGTTGTAGACGCTCATCCCGATGTACTTGCTGTCGTTGAGGGCAGGGATGCTGACGTTGCGCGTCTCCCAAGCCAAGAAACACCCGAACAACTGAAATGGTGAGTGGAAAGGGCAGCGGTCATTATCATGTGGTGGCTGACACATACCTCCTGCTCTGAGAAGGGGGGCTGGCAACTTTGCTGTAGCCAGGTCTTCTGGATGTCACCTTCACTCTCCACTGGGGGTCCTGGGTTGAATTACATTGAAGAAAGGCCAACTGGGGGTGTTACAATGTCTGGTTCTCCTTTGCCCCACCACTGGTTTACATACAGCAGGCCATGGTGGAAGGGGCTCCCAGACATGATCTTGACCATCTCCCCTCACTCTAAAGAGAGCCCTGAGGCCCAGAGAGGAAGGGGCTCGTCCAAGGCCACGCAGTCATACAGTGGCAAAAGTGGACTGTATTTCCAGAACTCCAGTCTGGTGTTTTTGTCTAATAAGGCAGAGCCCCTGTGTCTATTACCTCTCAATGCACAAGGTCACTCACAATAGAGACTACATAACCTAATTTGTCCTCGAAGCCAGGTGTGATGTAAGAGTAGGTTCAGGACAGGGCCATGTAGGTGGGAGTGGTGTGTACAAGTTCTGGGAAGGATCTGTAAAGGGAAATGGGTATCTATAAAGTATCTATAAAGGGTGTTCCTTTCCCTCCTTCCTAGTCAATGGAGTGAAGTGTGATGGGTGGAGCTTGAGCAGCCATCTTAGACCAAAAAGTCATCTGAGTCTACAGTGTGGGAGCTGTATGGTGAAGATGGGTGAGCTGAGATTCTGGGAGCACCCCACCAGCTCTAGACTGCTCATCTGAGAGGGAAGTTAACTATCTCTTTGATCACTATAATTTTGGGTTTTCTATCACCTACAGCTCTATTCCTAACCAATATATCTCCCAACAGAAATGGACAAGGTAGAGGTAGGTCCAATGTGATTTGAAGCAGGGTGTGTAGGGTTTAGCCTTCATTGGTGGTCTAAGAGGAGGGCTGGTTGAGGAAGAATGCCAGGCAGAATGGTGTTGTGGGTGGGTGGGGAAGGAGCTGACCAGGACTGCTGGTAAGAGACGTGAGGAGGAGAAATGGCCATGGGAAGATGGAGGTGAAGACTGGAGTGATGTGGCTGCAAGCCAAGGAATGCCTGAGCCATCAGCTACCATGAGGAAGCAAGAAAGCAGTCTCCCTAGGGCCTTTGGAGGGGACACAGCTCATGCTCAGTGGGGGCTAGAGTGCTGAAACTCTGATAGGGGTGTGGGCTGCAGGCTGCAGGGCCGGGCCTACTCTCTCCGGTCTTGAAGTTCTGTGGTCTCAGAGCGGGAGGCACTAGGAGCTAGGATTTTAGTCACAGACCCTAAGGGCCGGGAGGGCTGAGGATAATTCCTTGTGCACACTGCAAACAGTAAAACACTCGTGCTACCAAATACAGCTTTTACTGACAGGATCGACTGAAGATATTAGCTTCCCTGGAAGAGAGATGGTGGACTCCAACCACTTTTGCAAGTAGGTGGAGAAGATAGGATGGCCAAAACATTATCGGTAGTCGCAGTCTGAAGAGTCAGTCAGCTTCCTCATAATCTAATTTCACACAGTCTCGGATCAGGGAGGGTGGAACCGGAGGGGTCCTGGAGAGTCTGGTTTCACTCTCTCTATTCAGCAGGGGCTGGGGGCCTCAAGTCCTGGGTACCACTTGCTTCCTGTGAAGGGAGCATCTTCCTTCCTTGGGGGGGGGGTGGGGGTAGGGTGCCACCAAATCGGTGGCCACTGCTCTGTTGAACAAAATCCTTTTTTCATGTGGACTTGAAAGCTGCCCGCTGGCAACTCTGCCCACTGATGATGGATCTGCCTTTGGGTCTATGCCACCTGTCTCTGACAGCTCCAGTGTCCATGTCTCCTGAGTGCTCTTTTCCAAGCCCGGGGCCATTGGCTAGTCCTCAAAGTCTCATTTCCACTCTGGGACCCTCCTGTGGGCACCTTCAGGATCACTCCCTTGTGGGGTATGGATTGGGGCCCAGGGGTCCTCAAAAAGTCCCTATGGAAACTAGCCTTGACTAGTATGAAGTGGGGGACAATTTCTGTCTAGGGTCCCCTAACACAGGCCCTTCTGGTGGGGGCCTTCAGGAATAGTTCTCTTAAGCAGCAGCAGGTAATGATGCATTTGAGCAGGACAAGAAGTCCCACTTTCTCTGACCTTTGGAGATAGCTTCATTCTTGGCCTCTAAATAGAGGCTACACAGAAGCAGACGGTGGGTTAATTTTCCTGTGGAAAGACCTCAGGAGGGTACGGGAGCTGGTGTCCTGTCCCTGGAGGGATTTCAGTGGAAGCATGGTTTGCATAGGACTGGAGAGAAGATTCAGGGGTCAGTGGGGGATAAGATGGGGTGTAGCTGCCCTTTCAAGTCCTTCCAGACATGTGGGGCGGGCTTGGTACATGATCTTTGATTCTAACAGGTGGCTGGAGTGGAAAGACTACTGGGTTTGGAGGTTGGAGGTTACTAGTGCCCTTTAACTTCTCTGAGCCTGACTTCTATAAGATGAGGATGATTCCATTCACCTTCTACAGATTTTGAGGGAATCCAGTAAAATGTGGGGTGTGAACTTATACTAAGTGTTGACAGACTGCCATTCTGGGAGCATTATGGTGGCTGCCGTGAGGCCCTCTCACAGGTTTTGGGGTTGCTCTGTGGTTAAGCTCTTGAATCTGCCTCTTACTACTGAGTGACCTTGGGAAACCAAGCCTCAGCATCCTCATCAGTGAAATGGGGCATTATCTACACCCATCTCAGAGTTTTGTTGTGGGAATGGAGAGACCATGTGGGAGACAAGGGGCCTGGCAGTTTCGTTCTGGGGGCTCTATTTTTATGTTCACAGAGGCCCCTAGGAGAGAGAACTCTGATAGAGAAGCAGCCTCTCAGCCTCCGTCTCCCGCTCTGCACCTACCATGAGAAGCCCCTTGTAGGCATAGACGATGCCAAGCCAGATGGTCATGTGGGTGTTCTCACAGTGCTCCAGGAGAGGGCGGATAGAGATGTCCCGTCCTGCTGGGTCCGGCTGAGCAAAGAGAAAACAGAAACCCAGGAATGGCACTGGGCACCTTTTCAGCAGCCAGGGCCCCATCTGACGGCCACTTGCCCTCCCATGAGTTAGTCCCTTGTCCAGGAGGCCTTTTGGACCCCCTTCTATGTTCTCATGGGGCTGCTTTTTGTTTGTCGTTCATGATTCAGCCCCACACTCTAGTTATCTGTGCTCTTCATGCCTTTCAAACAGGAGTCAGATCTGAGGGTAGAGAGTAGGTCACTTCCTGGTCTCCTAGTGTGAGACCTGGTCCAGAGCACACATCTGTAATGTTTGTTGAAAGAGTGAAGGTGAGAATAAGGCACAAGTTAATGTCAAGAGGTCTTCAGGTGTCTCTGGGATTAACTCCGTAACCATTGGCTGGGCTAGCCGTGGGGCCTGCCAAGCTCTTCTAAGGAGACCTTCTTACCATCACCCCCAGTGAGGGAGCAATGGGGGCAGCCATGTTATATACCACATGACACATCCTGGGCCAAAGCTGATTGGACAGAGGGTGGGTACCTGACCGCCCTGGTGGGTAGCCAATCCAGAGTCTGGTCAGAGACCTAGGAGGTTTCCTAGTGCAGTGTTCTGCTCAAAGAGGCATGATGGAAAGGACCCTATCCAAATATGGTCTCTCTCTCAGGAATTTGAACTGGGAAACTGGGCAAGAATCAGCCACATGGTGGGAAGAAAAGAAAAACACATCCAGAGAACAACAACAAAAATGTATATTCTACATATTTTTTTTTCTGAATTATTTACGAGTAAGTTGCAGATACCCTGACCTTTCACCCCTAAATATCTAGCAAGTACTTCCTAAGAATGAGGAGATTCTTTTACACAACCACATATACTTACCCAATTGAGGACATTTAGCTAATACAGTATCTAATGTGCTATCAATTTTCAAATTTTGCCAATTGACTCAATAATGTCCTTAAAAATAATTGTGGTTTTTCCAAAGCAGGGCCCAATCTGGGACCACATCCTGCATTTACTTATCATGTCTTTAGTCTCTTTTAATCTTTGATGATTTCTCTACCTATTTCGCTCTTCTACATCGTGGATATTTCTGAAGAATGCTGTTCAGTAATTTGGTAGAATATCCTTCAGTTTTGGTTTGTCTGATGTGTTTTCATGATTAGATCTGGGTTATGCATTCATGGTAGGAATCCTATGTAAAGTGTTGTTTTTGCCTCTTGGAGCTTCACCTCAGTGGCACTTGATGGCACTTTGCCCCACTACTGGTGATGTCAACTATGACCATTTGGTTCAGGTGATGTCTGCCAGATCTCTCCACTTCAGAAGTACCATTTCCCCCTTGTAATTAATAAATATTCTGTGGGAGATACTTTGAGACTGTGTGAGTGTCCCATTTCCCCCCACAAATGTCAATTCAGTGGTTTCAGCATCCAGTGATGGTTTCTACCTGAGTCACACTCTTTCGGTGGCCACAAAATGGTGATTTTTTTTTTTTTAAACTCTATCATTTCATTTAAATACTTGACACTCCATTGTAAACAGATCTTTCCTTTCCTCTCATTTATTTATGTATATTGGAATGCATTTAGGGGTTCCTTTTCCATTTCCATTACTATCATTTATTTTGATGCTCAGATTCTCCCAGATTTGGTCAGTGGGAAAGTCCCCTGTGCAGACTCATGTGTTTTCCCAATACATCCCCATAATTTGGGGGAACACTTTCCTACACCTTGGCACAACAAGTACCTCTATTTCTTTGTACTTTCCTTTCCCCAGCCTCAGAATCAGTCATTTCTCTGGAGAGTCTTGTTTCTTTTTGATGGAGAATGATATTTAGAAACCAAGATCTGGGCACTAGATGGGCTCACTGTTCCAAGGATATCAATACTTCAAGGATCTTCCTTCCTACCTCCCTCCCTTATCTCTCTAATCTACCCATCCAGCCATCATGATTCTATGTATCTATCCTTTTTGCTCTACCATCTTTTTAAGATTGGTGTAAATAAAACCCCTATGCCATAGGGTTCTTGCTACTTCCCATTCCATATTTGCACCTTTCTACTCTCACAGTGAGATCGCTGGTTTCCCACAATACCAAAATAGTCACTCATTTGCTCAATACTAAATAGACACAAAATAGTGTTAGAATTTCTATATCCATGCACCACCAATAACAAAGTAAAGTTGAACATATATTTGCGAATCTATCTGCCTTTAGAGAAGATACCCACTGAGGGTGTCTCATCAAAGAGCTGTGTCTGGGATAGAGTGGTCCTGTAGAGGCCCAGGGTAAAGCCCAGGCCTGAAGGTAACAGGTTGGCATCCCCAGAGTCACTCACCAGGAAAAAGGGACATTTTGGTGGGATCTAGAGATGTGGAATGCAGGCCTTAGATAAGTGGGAGTGGGCGTCCTATTTCTCTCGGCCCTGCTCTCGGCCTAGCCTTTGAGGCAAGCAGTGGTCTGGGCTCCTGTTATTTGGGGAATAGAAAAAGGAAGGGCGAGGGAGGTGGGGCCTGTGCACCCAGGCCATTCTGTAATCAGACCATTCAGGCCTGGTACGATCTCCCAGGCTTGATTTTCCTTTTGTTTTCCCTTAGCTCTGCCACTTTGGTTCTGTAGTCATTGAGACCACACACAGGCTCGAGTGGTTCCCTGAGGCCTCTGCTGTGGCTGCAGTGGGCTCTCAGGTGAGACAAGCCAGGAGAAGGTGATCTCTAGGACCCCAAGTCGGAGTAAACAGGCCAGAGATGGCCCCTCTGCTGCGACCCACCCAGGAGCTGGGCTGGATTCTAATAAGGGGGTAGGAGTTTCCTGATGTCTTTTCATTGTTTAATTGAGGAGATGGCAAAAGGGGCTGGTGCGAAGGTCAACAGTGACTTCTAAAAGTGAAACCTGGGTTTCCCTAATGCCTGACAACCCAGCAGACATCAGAATGCAACAGCAAAGGCCCATTATGGTCACGCATGAATAGCAAACCCATTAATGATGATAGTAGCTGTTGTTCTCCAATGAAAGGCAATAATTTATGATGGACTCTTAGATTCTCTGTGTAGAAAGGACTGATGCTGTCATATACCATTGTTCAATGTTATGAAAACTCTATTCCCCAGAAGCCAAGAGCAGTTGTCAGGCTCTTACATCCCCAGTGAGAGAGAGCCCACCCCCTCCCACTCTTGGTGAGTGGCTGCACCGATCTCCTGGGCCTTCATCCCACGGTCCTTGCTTTCCTTTGGGGTCCTCAGAATAATCCCGAGCCCTCTCCTCACATCCGCACGCCCTTGGTTGGGTGGGAAAGAGCTGCAGTGAAGGTACACACCGCCTCCCGTCACGAGTCGACCTGGTCCTTCAACCTGCTCCAGTATACCACTGACCTACGGGCTTGTCCTGGAGCCCAGCACTCCAGGAGGCCGTGAGCGAGTCTGCCTGCACCCTCGCTCCACATCTCCTCCGCTTTCTAAACAACTGCCTTCCACCCGTGATTCATATGTCCCTCATGGTTGACTAAGACTCCATTCGGTAGTTGTCCTCGAGCTGCTGCTGGCTCTGTGTTCCCCTTTCTGCAGCTGATGTTCACTCCGAGTTATCTTTTAACTTATTAATAACCCTCGCCCCCTGCCAAGTTCCCCATCCTGGTCTGCTCTGACCAAATCCCTACATCCGGGTCTGTTAGCCCCCCACTCCCCCCCATCTCAATAAGCTTAAACACAGCCTAGGCTGCAGAGGTGAGAGGGCAGCACAAAATCAAGGGCCAGTGGAGAGCCCAGAGAACTCAGCATTCGAAGGGTGGGCGGAGCTGTTTCTGCCCTATCCTCACACGACACAAGCGCTGATCCAGGAAGAAGCCACAAAAATCTCCTGGTCATTAACATCACCCTCACACAACCCCATGTCTGGGCACACTGTACGTGGATCAGAGTGGCAGGGGTTGGGGTGGATTTAGGAGTGATGAGGTTCAGGTACTCCTGGGGCTAGGAGATGGGGAGTCTGACTGGTCAGTACCCCTGTACCTGAATCACACTCCTTCAGTGGCCGCAAAATGGTGATAAAAGCCCACTGTAAAACCTATGCCTTTTCTTCTCTGATCTGTTCTAATCATGCCTGGGACTGGAGTTCAGAGGGGTCAGAGAAGTCCAACGCATGCACTGGATAATGCAAAGGGTAGGTTTGGGGGATGGAGAGGGAGGACACTGGGGGCATGGAAAGCCGCCACCCCTTGAGCGCTTATTGGAGTCATTGTCATACACCAAAGTGCCGCTAGAGGGCACCCAAGACCCGCACAGAGGGTCTGGTCCAGCAGCCCGCTCACCCTCTGCTGAGGACACAGCTACTTTTGTGGCTCAGTGGGGCCCCGCAAAGCATCAACAGCATCCTGTGCTACTTTAGAAGGCACCCAGTGGTCTTAAAGGAGGCCAGATTTCCAGGGACCTTGGAGGACTGACCCCACCTCTTCCCGACAGCTGGAGTGGGGTGGGAGGGTAGAGGATATTGGGGAACACGGGGCTGGAGGACCCAGGCCTAGGGACCCTACCCTCACCCTGCTCTCAGCGTGGGCCTACCACGCAGCCCAGGGCTAGCGATCCCAGAGCACTGACCTGTGCTGGCTCCGGCGGCACACACACAGGACACAGACCTCAGCTGATGTCATGCGGTGGTCTCCCATCAGGGTCTGAGTCAGGATGTCAGCCCTGCCTCCCCATATGATTGGGGGCTACACAGTTTCCCCTCATCTAAATCAATCCCCAGGGATGACTGGCCTATAAGAGCTTTCAAATTGCCTTTTTTTCTTTATTTCTCTTCCTTACTTGTTGCCTACCTGGGCAATTACCTAAGTAGTCATTCCTTCACTCCAATGTAACTAGAAGAGCTACCATTTGCTAGGTGCTATCCTGGGCATGGGGGAATACAGCAGCCATGAGAATGGACACAGTCCAGTCCTTAGGCCTCTTCCATTCTGGTAAGATCAGGACAATTCCATGACAGAGAGCCTTAGAGGGGGACTGAGTCAAACTAAGCTGGTAACAACTGCCCTAGGAACACGGAGTGCTGCTTGTCATGGATGACAACAACACACCAGGACACCAGGTGCGAAGCTGCCAGCTCTACCTACGGTGTCTTGTCAAAGCCTGGTAAGAATCCAACAACGTGTTGTACCCATTTTACAGATGAGAAAATGGAGGCACAGAAAGATGAGAGAAATCTCCAGCTAGTCAGTGTTGGAGCTGGGTTCAAAGCCAGGTCTGTCTGCCTCCCACACCAGTGGTCTTTACTCTTTCTCCAGGTGCTTGTCCCAGCCTGCCCTACCTCTCGTGAGCACTGCATCCCATTCCAAAGGGACAGTGGGCATAAACCTTGAACCCCGCTGTAGAAACTGGGAGGGGCAACTTGGGGGAGGAATGATTTCGTCGTGAAATGTTCCAACAGAGGCCCCATTGGAAGCCACCAGAGCTCTGTGAACACCGAGTTTTAGGGCCACAAATCGAACGCAAACTGTTAAGATGCTATTCCTGCCTGACAGGGCACAGTGCCCGGCAGAGAGACCACGCCTGTCCGTTCTGCCCGCAGGCAGGGAATGCTCGCACCTGACTCCTGGCCGGACCGCCGCTCTGTGGGAGGCGTGCAGAAGCTGCCCGGGAAAGCCTCCCCCATCTGTGCAGCCGAAGGAGAGCAGCTGGCCCGAGAGTCCCTCTGCATAATATAATTACTCCACAATGTAGGTCAGCGGCCCCCGCACACATGGACAGGCAGGGCATCCGGGCGTGGGCTCAGGTGCTGGGTCCTGAAAGGTCAAAGGCCTTGATCTTGCTCTACCATAGACTTGCAGGATGACTACAGGCATGCCCCAAACTTTTCTAGATCTCAGTTTCCCACCTGCAAACTGAGTCCGACCAAGGGTTACTTAGGGCGTAGTTAATGTGAACCAGAATAATGGAGGGATGGCGACAGTCATTCTGTGTTCCATGACTGTTTGTCCTCCACTCGCTCAGCCTGCTGTGTGCCTGGCACTGTGCTCCATGCTGGGCCCAGATGTGTCAGGCTGACCGGGTGCTTGCCTTCCTGGAGCCGGCATTCTAGCAAGGGCAGACCACACAGCACTGCTGTGAACAGAACAGCGATCCCTGCTGCTGAGGCCACTCTGAGAAGGGCCTGGAGGGGTATCGGCTTCAGATCAGGGGGTCTGGCAAGGCTTTCCTGAAGTGGGAACATTCAGTCTGAGGCCCGAAGGCTGAGGAAGAGCAGCCGTGTGAGAACCTCAGGGAACAGCATTCCCGAGACAGGGAACAGCACATAGGACAGGCCTTGGCATGTTTTAGGAACCCAAAGGAAGCCAGTATGGCTGGCATGTCATCAGTTCAGTGAGGGGCCGGCCCTGCTTGCCACCAGATACTGTACACACAAGCCCCCAGGGAGCTTGTTAAAATGCACATAGGGCCGGTAGGTCTGGGTGGGGCCCATGATGCTGCATTTCCAAGCAGCTCCCAGATGACCCCGATGCTGCTGGTCCCGGGACTGCCATTTGGGCAGCAAGGCCTTAAAGGATTCTTCTTTGCTTAAAAATGCAGATTCTCTTGTTGCTCATACACCGGTGGCAGAGTGACAGCCCAGCACAAGAGCAGACTTGAAAGCTTGCCCCTATGTCCTAACCCCAGGTCAGACCCCAGGAGTACGTGTTTCCATGTGTCCTGTGTGGGGCTGGCCAGGGCACTTAGGGCTGGCCACGTCGCAGGGGTGGGCAGGGAGGGTGGGGAGCCGCACCTGTGATCATGGGACTCATGGTCCCTCGGACCTCTTCTGCTCCACTGCTGTGAGTGGCTCGGGTTCCCAGCCCCACCTGGCCACGGCTTCTTGGGAGGAGGGGACCTCTTCCACCTTCTGACCAGCTCCCAAAAGCTGACTCTCAGAACTTTCTCCCTGGGCCATTCCCGGTGCTTCTTTATTCTTATTTTTAATTTCAAAGTTGATTTTTGAAATCTATGATGAAATTGGTAGGTTTTTCTACCGGAGGTCAGTATATGTGCGTGTATCAGTGGGAGCTGGAGTGTGTGTGGTGAGGGCAGGGGAGGATGTCTGGACTTTCTGGGCTGCATTTCAGAGTCCCAAGATGCCTCTCTTTTCCTGGAAAGGCAGGTGAGCCGACACTTTCTGGGGGAGATGGTGTGGGAGACCCATCAAGGAAGTATGGGCAGGGAGAGGAAAGGACACTGGATTCAGACCCCAGGTCCCTCACCTGCCAGCTGTGTGACTTTGAACACATCTCTAAGCCTTTCTGAGCCATGGCGTGTTCATTTGCAACCTCCTGGGGCTGGAAGACGATCACAGGAAGTAAGCAGTGGGTTTAGTAGGCTTTAGAGGCTGGAAAGCCCGCTCCTTCTGTGTAAACCCTCGTCATTATCTCCAACGGCAAAGTCACCAAGCACTGGGGCCAGGAGGAACCTTCTGGATCCTTCCGGGGCTGGGCTGCTTATCTCAACAGCAGCAGTCTCACGTCTACGAGGCAGCAGAGCTGGAAGCTGGCATTTCAAGGTAAGAATTTCTTCTTAGAATGTTTAGTTATGAATTTGGGTGAATTTCTGCCAAATCCCGGATCTGGAAGGGACCTGTGAGATTCCCCCACCAGGTTGCTTCTGCATTTTTTTCTTTGGAGGGGGCACAATTCTTTGTTGTGAGGGACAGTCTTGTTCTGTGCAGGGCACTCCGAGCCCCTGGACCGTGGGCCCTAAATGCCAGGAGTGTCCTCTGGTCGCTGTGACGGTCCAAATCTCCCTCCCCTGGTCTCTATTTCTAAATACAAAAGGGATCATGCACTAGTGCAAGTCCTCTTTTCACAGATGGAGAAACTGAGCCCTAGTAGAGGACTCATAGCAAGTGGGTGACTTAGTGGAGACCCAGGTAGAGGTATCCTGGCCCTGTGCTCTGGACCACGCCTCGGGCTGGCACGGCCAACATTTATGGGGATTTACTATTTGCGGGTACTTGGCATTGCTGCATCAGCCCCCTGGAGCTTCTGGATGCATCCAATCTGTTGGTGCTTCTCAGCCTAGCTCGGGTGCACCTGGAACAGCGTCCAGAGTGAGAAACACGGCTCCAGAGCCACTCAGCGGGCCACATCCCCATGGAGTCCTGCTTTGTGGAGGAGAGATGAGGTGGCCAGGGGAGGCGGGTGGCTGGGACCTGGCTGAGGAGGGCCAGGAGCCCTGGTCAGCACCAGGCACCCTGTGGGTCAGTAAGACCCCTGCCTGGCCCTGTTCAGAGAGGCATTCTGAGTTTGATCTTGGAATTAATGGGAAATCCCATGGTTTATAAGTACTACAGCTGGGGTGAGGATCGTCTTGGGGAAGTTAAGGGAGGACAAGTACAGTAATTTCTAGCCCTTTGCAGCCTGTTATGTATTCATATGAGAATCTCTTTTTGATTTTGACCTCAGGGCAGTCTGGTAAAGGAGCCAGGAATTTTATTTATACCCATGTTACAGGTGAGGAAACTGAGACCCGGAGAGGATAAGAGACTTGCTCACGGTGACATAGCAAGTCAAAGGCAAAGGTAAGCCAGCCCTCTTTCCTGCAGAGCAGCTGGGGGCATCATAACCTCTGTCCTTTCTTGTAGCCTGGCTCTGTTCCCCTCCCAGGAGAGACGGGGCTTCAAGGGTGCCTCGATTTTCCTAGGGCCTGCGTCGGAGGCCTCAGGGCAAGCCTGGAGCAGGAAGAAGTGCTCGGTCGTGGAGGGTGGGGGGCTTTCACCAGGCTCACTCCGCACAGTGTCGGCTTCCTGTCTGCTGCGCCTAACCGGCACGAGGGTGCTGATGCCACGCACTTTCCCCCAAGCCTGATGGGTGCCTAAACCCACGGCTCCCCTGCTGGAAGGATGACCCAGCAGCATATCTTCGAGAGAGAGTCTGCAGGGCATGGCCGGGCGCCGGGGTGCGGAGTCTTCCCGCCATTCTAGAGCGGAGAGAAGCTCCTGGCCTTCGGGCAGAGTACGGGCCATGTGTGTGTTTTACTTGAGCTACACAGGGCTTAGGATTTTTTCTCTTCACAGTCAGGATTTAAAACTCAGGTGATTCACAGGAACATCCCAGATTTCTGGCTTCCCCTGAATGAGACACCAGGTCGCGCAGGGCTTGCCTGCCTGAGCTGGGCCCGTCTGCCACCCACCCTGTCTGTGCTGCTCTGCCAGTTGGTGTCGAGGCCCGTGAGGCCCCAGCTGACGCTGGGATATGTAGAAAGACGGGTTACCTAGTCACAGAGTTGCCCAAGTTTTGTCGAAGCTGCAAGCCTGCTGGGGCGAGCCAGCTCCTCGGCCTCCGCCGTCCCCTCAAGCACCAACAGTAGGTGATTCCATGGTGGCGTCCCCAGACAGGACGCAGGCTCGGCTGCCTGGGGTCTGGCTTGGACAATCTCGGCAGGGCCGGGATGCTGGGACCCCTCACGTCCCAGTGCGCGGGGCAGAATCCAGAGGATGGCTTTTCCCAGGGTGTGTGGGAAAGAGCCACTGCTGGGCTTCCGCAGCAGAGGGAGGCTGGTGGACCCCAAGACTGGGTCCCGGCAGGGATCTGGGGGCCCTGACCTGGAGGGCAGAGGATGGGCGATGGAGGAAAAGAGCAGCAGGAGATCAGAGGGGCTGGAGAGAAGGGCGACCTGTGACCTTCAGAGCGCACAGGATCCGTAAGATTCTGAGATGCTGGAAAGCAAAACCCAGAGCTTCGTGAGGGAAGTCCCCGGCCCTGCCTGGGAAATGATGGAGGGAAGGAAACCCCTGCATGCTGTGCTCCGTCCGTCACCTCCTCTCCTAGGCAGTTACCCCTGCCCCCACTCCAGCCCTAGCCGGTCTCAAACTCCTCCGGGGTGGGTGCTTTCTGTTTCTCGAGCTGGTTGATCCTTTCTCTTGCCCTTCAGCCGAGCTTTCTGAAAAAGCAGCCTGGAATGCCATCTGCATTCTTTACCTGCCGCCACAATCCCCAGGCCAATGCTATGTTCCGTAGGGTCTCGGTGACCCACCTAGTGGCCAAAGGCGGGGGGCCCTGTTTAGTCCTCCGCTCCCAGAGGCCAGTGTGGACAGGCTGTCTCCCTTCACCTCCGGGCCCTGACCTCTCCCGGCTTTGCCCTTCTTCTCTGGGAAACTCTCCACTTCCTCTGTCCACTCCTCTTCCTCCTTCAGAGGGCATCCCTTCCTCCACGTTCCTGGGCCTCCAAACTCATCACTCCGTCCCTTAAAGCTGCCCTTGCTCCGGGCGGGCTGGCTCAGAGAACTGCTCCGCTGTCTGCCCCAGGGAAACCAGAGCCCTGGGCGTCCCTTCCTTTCTGATCCCACCCAGGCTCCCAACCCAGAGACCTTCAACAGCTTCTCAAACCACAGGGAAGATGCCCTGACCCTGACTCCAGCCTCGTGACCCTCAGTGAGGAGCCTTGGCTCCCATCACCAGCCTCAACCCTCTGTGGCCAGGCCCCATAATGTCCCCTCCTGGGCTGCCCTTTTTCCACCACCACGTGAACAGCACCCACTGGCCCATCTCTGGAATCTTCCTAGGGGCTCTCGTCCTGCATCTGCCCCTCCTCCGCCCCGTGCTTCCTGCCTCTCTTCAGGGAGGACCATCGCCTCATGCTGGACAGACTGTGTTCGACTATTCCTCCCCCTCCAGCTGTGACTTGCACCCTGGTCTGCCCAACTTCCCAAACCTTTGTTTTAAAGCACAAACCCAGGGGCGCCTGGGTGGCTCAGTGGTTTAAGCATCTGTCTTCAGCTCAGGTCATGATTCCAGGGTCCTGGGATCAAGCCCTGCATCAGGCTTCCTGAGAAGCAGGAAGCCTGCTTCTCCCTCTCCCACTCCCCCTGCTGTGTTCCCTCTCTCTCGCTGTGTCTCTTTCTGTCAAATAAATAAAAAAAAATTTTTTTAAATTAAAAAAAGCAAATCCAGAACTACCCCAAAGTGTGCCCTGGTCAGTGGAGTGTCAGCAACGCGTTTCAAGTGTCCCAAGATGGTGCTGTCCTTGGCCTCAGGGCACACGGGTGGCCAGGTGCCTCTTGCCAGGAGCTGCCTCTGTCATCACTCTGGGGCCCTGCCCTATGCTAGACTTCCTCCTGGTCCTGAGTTGGCCAAAGGCAGCCCTTTCTCCTGCACTTTCTGGTCTGGCCTGGGCCTGCCTGCAGAAGTACCCATCCGCTCTCATCTGCCTCTAGGCCAGCACCCTTCAGTCAAAGGGCCTCTTTGTGGGGGTAATTGTCCCTGGGCTGGGGAGAGGTCTGTGACTCCAAAACTGAGTAAAGCTCCCAGAGGGCCGTGTTTAAGCTGCCCAGCCCCAGTCCCTGGGGGCTCTGGCACCCCTCCTGCTCAGCCCAGACCTCAAGGCCCCCAAGCCGGCCCTGCTCTGCCCTGGCCTGCCTCTGCAGGTGCTGTGTGTCTCATCACCCTCTCTCGGGGGTCTGTTGCATGGCCCGGCTCATAGTTCACGGCCACTGCCCGCTGCCAAGTTCATGCCCAGCCTGGCATGAACGGGGAGGAGGGGGCAGTACTAGGGTTTGAGGCTGCTCTCGGTGGGAGCAAGCATGAGCCTGTGAGATCAGGGACACAGGATTCCACCACTGCTGTGCACGCACGCACGCTCAATTTTATGGTTTTCAATGTCATTTGATCTGCCTAACAACCCCTAAAAATTTAGTAGGGCCATCAGCTTCATTCCCATTTTGCATGGAGAACACCGAGCCCAGAAACGGGCTGCACCTCACCCCAGGGCACACACTTGCATCCTGACTCCTAGCCCAGCCCTTTCTGGTGTTCGAGCTTCTCCCTGGAACCCTGCCTAGTGCTGGGAGTCCCAGCTCATCAAGGAGCAAGGACGGAGGCCGCCTGGGGGAGCCTCAAGGGCTGTTCCCTGTTTGCCCTTGGCTTAGAGGCAGGAGAGCAGCATCACAGCGCCCTGGGATGACGGACAGCCCCTGGCCTTGCCTCCTGATGCGGGTTCTTGCCCCAGCTCCGTCACGTGCCCCTTTGGAGCCCCAGGTTCTCCTCTGAGAAGTGCCAGAGTCACCTGCTTTGCAGGTTGCTCTGAGCGCAGCACAAGAGCACAGAAGACAAAAGACTACGAAGCCTGGAGACACACACACGCCGCAGGGTAATGCAAGTGAGAACAGTACATCCTTTTCATTTTCCTGTTGTCATTCAGGGAGGCAGGCGGGTTGGGAGCCCCCAAAGTGCAATGTTGCAAAGATTGTTCCAAAATAGGATGTCATATTTGGTGGTGCTGCCACCGCTGGCGGTGCTCAGGGTCCCTGGCGAGTGGGCATACCCCCTTCTTCACCCCGCAGCTGGCTCGCTTTTCTAGCCCTTTCCTTCTGCCTTGCCAGTGCCTGCTCTCTCTCCTCTTAATAGATACACGTATAAAGTCTTCTGAGATCACCTTGTTCTAGTTTGTGGACTCACACACCTTTTAATCTCGAAGAGACCCAAACATTTTCATTCCCTTCCTTGTCTTCCTGTGTAATCTCTGCCAAGGTTTCCTCCAGCCTTTCTTTGCACACCTCTGATCATGAGACCCTACCTCCGAAGGCAGCCCAGTTCACTCTGAGATAGGTCACTTTAAAACGTGAATATTCTTGCCTGTCCTAGACTGAGATCTGCATCCTCAGAACCTCCCTCCCCACGTGCTGGTCCTGGCTTCTGCCTTTGGGGACCTGCGGGTTGTGGCTCTTTCCTTGGCTCCAGCCGCGGTGGCTGCCTGAGACCTCTCTTTGCTGGCTTGATGGCAACCTCTTCTACACGGCACAGGTTTGAGCCCTCTTCCTGTCCTGGCCACCTTCATCTTGTCACTGTCTGCATAGGGTCTGAGTCCCTTATGAAAACACGAGTTTCCCAGGGGATCTGAGTAGTGCAAGAGTGTTGTCCCCTCCTCACAGCCAGAGTCCTAGTCACCCGAGGCTGTCCCCTGAGCCTGCTTTGGTTATTCGGCAACTGAAGCACACTGTGCGGCTTGGCAGTCCACAGTGTCATTATCTTATTTAAGGGAATATCGGTGCTTGAAACAGCCACATACGTACACGCGCACACACACACACACATCCGTCCGGTGTTCCTTAGGGATCTAAGAAACCACAGCTCCCGTGATGCAGAACCCCCGAGAGTTCTCTCTGCCGTCAGGGAGAAATGCACCACGGACCCCCCCTGTCATCCCTCACAACACTCGGGGGCTCTTTCCACACAGGATGTGTGGCCCTACTGTGCAGCTCCAGAACTCAGCCACCGAAGGCTACAGCTAGCTGACCTTCACGATCTAACTGAAAAGCCATTTTAAAGCCCCAAATGAGAGGAGGGAGTGAGCAATTAGAGACAGGGACTGAGAGTAGCCTAGCGCTAAGGAGGGTAGAAGGTGTCCACTTTTCCTGTGAACCAAAGAAAGCAACATGGCTTTGGCACAGCGAAAAGCAAGCCCACGATCGCCCCTTTTGTTAACATAGCATTTTCTGCGTACTTAACAGGAGGGTCATGTGCCCCTCTAATGCTCCCACACAGGGCAGGGCAAGAAGTGTGAGCTCGGGGCCACCGAGGAGGAAACAGGCCCAGAGAGGTGGCCTGGGCTGACCAGAGGGGCTCTCCCAACACCCCAGCTCTCGCCCGTTGGTCAGTAGGTGGGGGTCACCTGGCCCACTATGGCCAGTGCGATGCATAACAAGTGACATCTGCCCCTTGTGGGCTGGCGCCTAGGACCCTTGTTGCAGGACCCACGAGCACCCGCCCTGCCACCCGGTGGTGGGGCCCTGATTGCTGAGCTGCCTCTGGGAAGATGGTTACCCTGGAGACGGCGCGGACGCACAGGTGGACTGTGAATGAGGGAGAAACAGACTCCTGACGCGTTTAGCTCCTGGGATTGAGGGCTTCTTCATTAGCGCTGCCCAGCTCAGCTGTCCCCGCTAACAGAGAAGGGCGATGACATCTGTGTTTCTGCTGTCACACGTCAGGCACCGTGCTAGGGACTTTGCACGTGTCATCACATGCAGTTCTTGAAGCTGCCCAGTGAGGAAAGGGTTATTATTCCTCCTCTCTACAGTGTGGGAAAACCGGAGACGTGGAACATTGCGGGCCCTTGCCCCTGGTCACAAAGCCACGAAGATGTGGACCTACGACACGAATCTGGGTCTCCTTGATTGGAAAGCCTTGATGAACTCCGGTGATTTGCAGAAGCAGATGGCTATTGTGTTCCAACACCCTGTTGGGCTAAATGCTTCCTTTGAAGATGCAAGATTGCACAGATTGCTTTTCTCATTCAGATTTTATGCCTGAGTAAAATCCTGGTGCTATGATTTATTATAGCAACACTGATTTTCCAATTTTAAGACAACAATGCAGCTCGAAATAAAGGAGAAAGAAAAGACCGAAACATTTGAAACCTTTGCTTTAGATCCTTATTTCGTCTGGCTTGAACTGCAGTCTCCCCTCCAGTCTTCCCCACGGCACCACCTTTCTAAAATTGAGTCTGAGCACGCTCCCTCCTGCTCGAAACCCACAAAGACTCCTTGTCCCCACCAGCAGTGCTTCCTAAATTATATTCTGCAGAATATGTAAGTGTAAATCTGCTCCCTGAGAAAAGGTTTCCATGGCCAAAGAAGTTTTGGAAATTCAACTAATTTATTATTAAATATTAAAATGTTAAAAAATTTTAATTAAGATTATTTTTTAAAGATTTTATTTATTATTTGACAGACAGATCACAAGCAGGCAGAGAGGCAGGCAGAGAGAGAGGAGGAAGCAGGTTCCCCTCTGGGCAGAGAGTCTGATGTGGGGCTTGATCCCCGGACCCTGAGATCATGACCTGAGCCGAAGGCAGAGGCTTTAACCCACTGAGCCTCCCAGGCGCCCCTAATTAAGATTATTTATGTATTTATTAGAGAGAGAGACAGCATGTATGCAGGGGGATGGGCAAAAGGGGAGAGAAAGAGGGAGAGAATCTTAGGCAGACTCCACACTGAACTTGAAGCCCGACACAGGGCCCCATCCCACAACCCTGAGATCATGAACTGAGCTGAAATCAAGAGTCGGACACTTAACTGACTAAGCCCCCAGGAGCCCCATAATTAAACAATTTTTTTTTTTAACCGGAGGGCTTTTCAGAGCCTTTAACATGCTAAAACCCATTGTACATTTCCAAGAGGCCGATGTATAATTTCTGGGATTTCTTAAATGACCGGACCATGAAATCCCCCATTCCCTTTTATTTTGGGAACACCTAATGGGATTAGCATTCTCTGTTATATACTTTGGGAGGATGTTGGCTTTTAGGATAAAGTCTTAAGTTCTCAGCTGAACACTCAGGTCCTTCCTGGATTTGGTCCCGGATCACCTTCAAGCTCATCACACAAACCCCTGTCTCTGCCCACCCCAGGGTTCAACCTCCGGACGTCTTACTGTTTGTCATATGCTACATTGTGGGGTTCTCTGGGCTAGGACCTGGAGAGAAGACAATGACTGAGGAACAATGTCAGAAGCTTG
Organism: Mustela nivalis; assembly: GCF_964662115.1. Classification (NCBI taxonomy): domain Eukaryota; kingdom Metazoa; phylum Chordata; class Mammalia; order Carnivora; family Mustelidae; genus Mustela; species Mustela nivalis. The sequence goes on from NC_139032.1 coordinate 61,675,955, forward strand.
ACACAAGACAGCCTGTATCTGGGGGAATGTGAAGAACGCTCTATGGGTGACGTGGCTGGGATGAGAATGGGAATGAGGATCGCAAGACTAATTGAAAGCCACGTGTTTACCGAGGCTCAAAGGATCCCTTTTAGAAACAGGAACTGGGCCCGCATATGCCAATGAACAAGGCAAAATGGGTGCCCATTGGAAACAAAAAGTGCCAAGATATGCTGGGCCGAACCACAGATACCAACGTTAATAATAAAGAAATTAACATGCGCAGGAAATGCAAAAGCTGCCAGGAGGCTGATAAGAGACCATTATTAAAAAAGAATGAGCAGTGTAGCAGAGAAGTGAAATTAAGTTCTGAACTTCTTTTTTTTACCACGGACCCCAAAATATTTTATGAGTAATAAATAGGTCTTGATTTACCGCAAAAACACCAATGAGGCTGGGGCCAAAATTTGCTGTTGACCCTCTGTCTGGCAAAATAAACAGATCCATCATCCATCGCTAGCCAGTCACTGAGAATATGAGGAAGTGCATCAGTCTAGGACGGGAGACTGATACCAGGTGGTTAAAAATGCCAGCCCTGGGGGCTGACTGCCTAAGTGCTCATCCCGACTCTGCCACTTACAAAGGATGGGAGCTTGCAGCAGTGATTCAGACTCATTGTTGCCATCTGTGAAATGGGCGCAAACATAGTGCCTAACACATGGCACTGAGGTTTAAATGGACTGATGGGGAAACCCTTAGAGCAGTGCCTGGCCCCAGGGAAGGACTCATCAGGGCCAGGTGTTAACGACTGTTACACAACCATCCACCAGTCTCTCCCCACCGCAATCTACCCGCCCAAAACTCCCAGATGACAGCTTTCTCTCTTGCTTTCTTTCTCTCTCTCTCTCTCTACACACACACACACACAAACACACACATTCATTTCCACCCCCAGACCACTGAAAGTAAATTTCAGAACATGATACTTCAGCACAAGTGCGTACCTTGTCATACACAATCACAATATGATCACACCTAAGAAAAGTCATAATAATGCCATCATATAATCTCACAACGAGCATGAACTTGGATAAAGAGCTCATCATGTTGGTTCACTGATAAAATTCTTTTAATCCCTCCCAACTGCCTCTTGGGTTAAAGTCCAAGCTCCCTCCAGCCCTGTACCTACTTTCAACTAAAAAGCAAACAGATGCAACTGATTCTTGAACTCTTTGTAGATATAGCCTACACGTTCCTGCTCAAGGATTTTCATCTACCAGGAATGCCATTGCTTTGAATATCTACTCTTTGAGGTTTTACTCATTATTTAAATCTCAGCTAAAATTCTATTTTGTCCGAAAATTTTAAGCTCTTTCTAGATGAAATGCATCTTTCTTTTCACATCTTCATGACGTGTGGGAAGCTAGTGTGATGATGTATTTCATACATGGAAGAAGGCAGGGACAGAAGAATCACAGAAAAATGGAATAGATCCCTGATCAAACTGAGCCTGAAGTCCACATTACCACTGGACCTTTCCAAGATGCCTAGGTGGTCTCAACTGTGCACTCTGACTTAAGTTCTTGCAACTGAAAATATCCTAATGGCCACTGCAGGGATTAGGGCTGACAATCACCGAGTCTTCTAAAGCCATGAAACAATAATAGAAAAAGTACAATACATTATGCTCCAGTTAGGTCAGAAACTTGCTGTTCCCCAAAAGCACTTCCCACTCTTCCTACCCTCGCTTTGGAAGGCTCTTCACCCGGAGGGTGCCTGTCTCCCTTTACCTGTCTTTTGAAAAAACTGAGATAAAATCCACATAACGAATTAACCGTTTTCAAGTGTATAAACAGTGGTTTTTAGTATATTTACAATGTTGGTCAACAATTACTACTATCTAATTTTCTATTCATCACTCCAAAAAGAAACCCCATAAGCACAAACTCCCTATGGCCCTCTCCCAGCCCCTAATCTACTTCCTGTCTCTGTGGATTAGCCTCTTCTGGACACTTTATAGGAACAGAATCATAGAGGATGTGGCCTCGTAGCATCTGGCTTCTCTCACTGATCATAATGCTTTCGAGGTTCATCCATGTTCTCATGTGTATTTGAACTTCATTCCTCTTTATGGCCGAATAATACTCTGTTGCCTGGGTAGACCACATTTTGTGTATCCATTCTTCAGTTGATGGATGTTTGAGTTGTTTCCCTTTTTTTTTTTTTTGGTATCATTAGTGCACACATTTTCATCTCTCTTGAGTATATACCTAGGGGTGGATTTGCTGGGTCACATGGTAACTGTTTAATTTTTTGAGAAAATTAAGACCAGACCGTTTCACACAGCTCCCATTTTCTTTAACCATCCAAGTCCCACTTGCTCTTTCAAGACGCAGGGGGAAATGTCCTCTCTCTCCTTTAAGGGGGGCAGTAGGTCTCAAGGCAGGATGATGAGCCCTGTCCTTTGTGATCCTGGAGGGCTGGGGGCTGAGCTGTTCCAGCATTCCCATCTATCTTTGCCTGCTCTCCCTGATGCTGTCCCTGAACATTTCTGTCCCTCTGGGGGACAGGGACTGGGCCAGTCCTGAGAGCAGAGGCTGTGCGTCCCCCCTTGTCATGGTCCCGACATCTGGCACACAGTGGGGCTCAGTAAATGAGATTGTGGCAAAGGAATGAATGGCTCCCATCTCTACCTCCTGGCCCCGCTGACTTTCTCGCAATGCAGGGCAGGCTGTGCTGGGAGCCTCCCTAATGCGGGAGTGAGAGCATATGGGTGGGCACGGGGTGGGGGGTGTCTGAGAAGGCCCGGGGCAGGGGGGAATATGCATGCAAGGGTGCGTTTTGAACATGTGCCGAAGTTCACAGACGACCACACAGTGGCCCAGATGAGACTGACTCAACTGGATCATGCCTAGAAGGGGGAAGTGAGGACGAGAGAGCCATTAGGATGCCCAAGGACAGATCAATGCTGGAGACAGGCCTTACCCTGGGGTGGAGCTCTGCTACTTCTGAAGTCAAGTTGCCCGTCTGTGGTCTCATGTGAGAACAGCATGGAGCATGGAGGGAGAGCTTGGATTTGGGGAACAGCAGGCCTGGCTTCATGCTCCTGAGCCCCACCTGCTGCCTGTGCGGTCCAGAGCCTGTCGCCCGACTGTGGATCTCCGGGTGTTCACCTGCAAAATGGGAGCAGGTCTCTCTCTGCTCAGGGGGACAGTAAGGAGTAAGCAAGTGCACTTTGAGAGAAGTGCGCTGGAAGGTATTAAGCTACCACGCAGCACTGCTCCTCAGGACCTCTCTGGGAGGCCATCAGGGGAGCTGTGTTCATTTCCTTATGGGGTCAGAAAGTGCAGAGTCAGGAGTGAGAACAAAAGTCACAATGATCAAATTCCTTTCAGGGGTCAGGGTCCGTGTTAGGCCCTTGAACATGTTACACCAGTCAATGCTCCTGGTAAACACGAAGTTTTCCTAGTAGGCACCGGGGATCAGAGAGGGTGAATCTCTCACCCAAGGTCACACAGCTAGGAGATGGCAGAATATGGATGGCTTGTAGCATCCATGGCTACCTCATCATTCCCCCAAACCCACAGTGCAGGAGCCTGGTTTGTGCATGCATTCTATCTCTTTGGCATGTGAATGCATTTCCAGAAGGCTGCCATATATTTTTAATAATTGGTATGAACATGCAATCTCTCGTCAGCCGGCTTCCTGTCTGCTGTAAGACATAGATAAGAAAGAAAGTGCCAAGCGGACACAGGAAGATCCTCCACACCCGTTGGCAGAAATCACTCTGGCCCAGAGTTACCTTCCTGATTTAATTCTCTGAGCCTCTGTGTCTGACTCATGTAAGAAAATGACTTCTTGGGTGAAATATTCAAACGCCACGTGTGGATGTTCATTGTCTCACTCTGGCAGCTCGGGGGATGAATGGCAGCTCGGGGAGGGGGGAGCCCTGCAGTCTGGGTTGGGGAGTCAGAGTTAATTCCTCTGAGGTTCCTGAACCAGGAACGTGCTGGTCTGGGCTCTGGAGGCCCAGTGACAAGGAGTCAGACGCGGGAAAATGGCAAGATGTGGGACTGGTTCTTAGAGGGCTCCGGGCAGGGTGGCCAAGGGCCAGCTCATCAGTATTGCTCTGTGCAGTCGCTAACCTTCACTGAGTACTCTTGATATGCTGGGCACAGGGTAAGGCCTTCTAGTCTTCCCCAAAGCCCTAGGCAGTCAGACCTATTAATATTGAGACCCACATCATGGATGAAGAAACTGGCCCTCGGAAGTTGTCACTTGCGATATGTATGTGTCCCAGGGTTGCTGTAATACATTTCCATAAACTGGGTGTCTTAAAACAATAGAGATTTACTCTTGCACCGTTCTGGAAGCCAGAAGTCTGCAAACAAGGTGTTGGCAGGGCTCACCCCCTCTGAAGGCTCTGGGGGAGAATCCGTGCAGCTTCTAGCTTCTGGTGGCTGCAGTTCCCTGGCTCGTGACCACGTTGTGCCATCTTTGCTTCCCCCTCTCCATGACCTTCTCCCCCCTGTCTGTGTCTGTCCTCTTTTATTTCTTATAATGACACTTGCCACTAGATTTAGGGACAACCTAGGTAATCCTGGCTGACTGTATCTTAAGATCTTTAATTACATCTGCAAAGACCCTTTTTCTAAATAAGGTTACTATTCATAGATTCTGGGAGTGAGGATGTTGATATATCTTTGTGGGGTCACAATTTCACCCAGTGCACTTCCCTAACCTCACACGTATGGGGCTTAGCTGGGTTTGGAAGCTAAGCCTAATTCCAGAGTCCATCTGTTTAACCATTATGGGCCATACGCTATATACTTACCTGCTGTGTGATGCTGGGCTAATTGCTTAACCCCTCTGTGCCTCAATTTTCTCATTGGAATATAATGGTGAGAGCTGCCTGGGCTTGGTGTGAGGATTAAATGGGCTGGCAAAGTAAAGCATCGGAAACAGTGCCTAGCACGTAGTCTGCACTCGCCACGAGCTGCTGGTGTTACTGTTTTTACTCTTGTGATTACCAAGACAACACAGCTTAGTTGGAATCCTGCACGAAGGCGGACTGGGAGACAATGCTCTCAGATCTCAGTTTGCTGGGTTTGAACATCTGCTCACAAGTGCTCCACACTCATGAAACAATTCACAGATGTAAGAGAGATTTAAACATTTATAAGAGAACACCATGCACAATGGATGCTAATAATTTCAAACCATCAATGAAAAAAATATTCCTTTAAAATAAAACCAATAAAACACAGGATTGATGCTGGCGACGGTGGTGGTGGGGGGTGGTGGTGGTGGTGGGAGAGGCAGGAAGATCCAGAAAACAACAGGCCCATATTAGCAGAAGAGATCCCATGCCCCCTGACACCACATGGCCCTGGCTATGGACAGGTCCAGTATATGGCAATGTCATCTGGGGCTGCTCAGTTCACCTCTCCAGCCTTGGTTTCCTCATCTCTAAAATGGGGATGTCCAGCTGTGTTGTAAGCTGTGCCATGCCATGGAGAGGTGAGGCCCTGTTGTCATTATTGTATTGTGTTTGCCAACTGTGAGTGCCTGTGCCCAAGTGGGACAGACCTGGGGTCGGGGCCCCTGTCCACAGAAGGGCAGGACAGTATGTGGGCTGCATGCTGAGAATGGGGCAGGAGCTAAGATTATGTTGCTTCCCCTGAGCTCTTGGGAGGGGCTCACCGTCTGTGTCAGCGTCCTCTGAACTGCACTGAGCATCCTCGTGTCACAGGAAATGTTCCAGCCTGTGTCAAGGTCAAAATGACTCAGCACATGAAGTTTAACCCACTGTTGCTTTAGAGAGAAACTTCAGGTCCACCAAAGGCCAAAAATAACAAACACCCACCAAGTGGCCGATGGGTCCATTTCAGAGCCGCTGTGAGTGCCAAGCTGCCCAGACACTGTGGTCCCCTTGGCCCTTGCCTTCTTGTTGGTTTCTGTGGTTGGTGGCTCCCTGTGACTGCAAGGCACATTTTTTTTTTTTTTAAACCTGCCTAAAGTTTTGGTCTGGAACTTGGCTCACCTGCCTCTCAACTGCAATGAAAAATATGGCAGAAATAGAAATCTCGCAGCTTTTCCTTCGTCCTTTTCCTTGCTCTCTCTCTTCTACGGGGGAAAGAATTATTTGCATGATGATGAAGGATTTTCAGAACATCATGAGACTGGAGAAGCTCATTCAGCTGTGGGGTTCACAGATGTGTGCCTTCCCAGGTGGCGCTCTCTCTGAGTCTGCCTGTCCTTTGTCAACGTTGCATCCTGAGGCTGGGGGTGCACAGTGGGGCTTGGGAGGGGACCAGCTGGACTTTAGGTCTTCTGGATTCAGCTTTTTCTTCTCTTTCCTTTTTAGCCTTAACTATATTGTCCTGAAGCTATATCTAACTCTGGCATTCACAGGGCCATCCTGGACCCTTTCTAGAGACTGGTGAGGGGCTAGTCCGGAAGGTTTCAAACCTGGCCACACAATAAAACCTGGGACAATTTAAAAAAATCCCAGCACCTTTGGCGATTCTGATTTTCTGGGGAGTGTGCCCTGAGCACTAGTATTTTTAAAAAAGATCTTTTCTGGGCAATGCAGCTAGGATGGAGAACCACAAATGTAGCCTATCTTTAAGACGATTGAAAGATCTTCCTCCCCCACCTTTAAAATCGTACTTATTTTTCTTGTCAGTATCAATTATTTACCCAATAATTTAAGCCAGGAGCTGAGCAACCACATGACCTGGTCAAGAGGTTGCAAAGCTAAAAGAGGCATGTCAGGGGGGCAAGCCCATTCATTCATTCATTCATTCATGCATTCCTTTCCTCATCATTCATGTTTCCATTCAACCAACATTTATTAAGCATCTACTATGTACCTGCCAGGCCCTATGCTAGGCTTTTGGGTAGAGCCCTGAGCAAGACAGGCAAGGACCTGATTTCATGGAGCTCACATTCTGGTGGAGGAAAATAAAAACAGAGGAGAGAGTGAGGGATAAATAATGTGCTGGAAAAGCAGAATGAGGTGAGACAGAATGTTGGGGGCCATGTGTGGCTAGTTAATTAGCTAATGTGTCAATACTTCCCAAATCTATCTATAAATTCAATGCAACTCTTATGAAAATCTTCGTGGTCTCTTTTGCAAACAAAAACTGATCCTATAATTCTAATGGAATCAAGGGACCCTGAATAGCCAAAACAGTCTTGAAAGAGAATAATGAAGTCGCAGGACTTACGCTTCCCAATTTCAAAGCTTACCATAAGTGACAATAATCAAGACAGTGTGGTGTTGGCGTAAGGACAGACATGTAGATGGATGGAATAAAACTGAGAACCCATAAATAACCCATAATCCATGGTGAATTGATTTTGTATAGGGGTTAGAAGACTATTCAATCGCGGAAAGAATATTCTTTTCAACAAATTGTCTTTGGACAACTAGGTATCTTCATGCAAAAGAAAAATTTGTACTGTTACCTCACACAGTATAAAAAGTTAACTCAAAACATAGAATGAAAAACAACAACAACAACAACACCTTGACAGAATGCCTAAATGTAAAACAAATGCTATAAAACTCTTAGAAAAAAAGTGAATGTAATAAATCTTCATGACTCCAGATCAGGCAATGGTTTCTGAGTTACAGTATCTAAAGTACAAACAACCAAAGAGGAAATAAATAAACTGAATGTCATCAAAATTTTAAAATGTTTTGCATGTCACAGGACAGCACTGAGAAAGTGAAATGACAGCCCACAGAACGGGAGAAAATATTCCCAAATCATATACCTGATAAGGATCTAGTAATATCCAGAATACATAAAGAACTCCTACAAATCAACAACGAGAAGACAAATCATCAAAAGTGGGCAAAGGACTTGAAGAGTTATAATCTCCAAAGGAGACATGCAAATGGCCAACATGCACCTGATTACTTATTTGATAATAATTCTCTTCAAAACCCCAATGAGATATCCCTTCATACCCAACAGGATAGTTATACTCAAAGGGCAGATGAATACAATTTTTGGCAACAATGTGGAGAAAATGAAACCCTCATACACTGCTGAGAATGTAAAATGGTGCAGCCACTCTGTTCCTAAAAATGTTAAGCAGCACTTTATATGACCCAGCAATTCTTCTGTGTATGTGTGTGTGTATGTGTGTATCCAAGAGAACTGAAAGCACATGTTTACGCAAAAATCTGTATATTGAGGCACCTGGGTGGCTCAGGTGGTTAAGCAACTGCCTTCGGCTCAGGTCATAATCCTGGAGTCCTGGCATCAAGTCCCACATCGGGCTCCCAGCTCCGTAGGGAGTCTGCTTCTCCCTCTGACCTTCTCCCCTCTCATGCTCTCTCTCTCTTTCTCAAATAAATAAATAAAATTTTAAAAATAAAAACATGTATATGAATGCTCAGCAATATTTTTAATAGCCAAAATGTGGGAATAACTAAAATATCGTTAACTGATGAATGGACAAGTAAATGTGGTATATCCATAAAAGGGAATATTATTCAGTCATAAAAGGAGTGAGCGTGGATCCGCGTTACAACATGGAGAAACCTAAACAACTTTATGCCAAGTGAGAGGAGCCAGACCCCAAAGGATGCGTGTTGTACCATCCCACTGATTGGACATGTCCAGACCAGGCAAATCCATGAAATGTAAAGCAGATTCCTGGTTGCCAGGGGCTGGAGGGAATGGGAACTCTGGGGTGATGGGCCGAAGGAGAGGCGTTTATTCTGGGGATGATGAAATAGTTCTGGAATTAGATAGTGGGGATGTCCGCCCAGTCTTCTGAATGTATGAAAATTCCCTGTGGAATACATTTTAAAACCGAATTTTATGGCATCTGAATTACATCTCAGAACAAACCACCAAAAATGATTCTCTCTGCGGTGTGGAGAATGGCTTGCAAGTAACAATGAGTGGGAGCAGGGAGCCTGCTTAGAAACTCGGGATAAGAAAAATAAACAACTTCCGTGCCTTCCACCCTAAGGGTTCTTCCACGTAATCCCATCTCTTGGGCAGTTTTGCCTCATAGCGCCCCCTTCTGGGAGGCCAAATACTGAGCATGATGGTGCTTTGGAATTTGGTGGTAGCAGTGGAGGTGGACAGAGTGATGGGTTAGGAAAGGGTTTGGTCCTAGAGTCTGCAGGATTAGTACAATACCTTTCAGAGAATATCCCACTGACGTCCTAATGTGGTTGCTCTAAGGCTGAGTTCATTCAATTATTTAATTACTATTATTTATTGGGTACTATGTGCTGGGTGCTTTTCCAGGTGCTGGGGGTCTGGCAGTGAATAAAAGACAACGTTTCCTCCCACCACGTCCTGAAAGAGCTCACATTCTAGGACGGGGCAGTATTTGTGACAGCGATAGGAAGTTGGATGGAATGTGCTAGACTCATGCATATAGAATGTGCTACCGTCACTGTACTATCTATAGAGAACCCTGTACATCAGCACCTGGTCCTCCCTCCCATGGGCACATAGCGGGACTGCTTTGCCCTGCCCCACTGAACTCAGGCATTCGCTGTTAACATGTTCTTCCCACTAAAACATGCGTGGAAATGACATGCGATGCTGTGCGAGTGGGAGCTTTCAATGTAAGGGCACGCTTTACCGTGTACGCTTTCCCTTTGCCACACAAACGGCCCCAACAGCTGCGTCCTGGGTTTGGACACTATGGGAGAAGCTGGAGTTAGTCCTTGATGGACAAGCGCTTACTATTTCCAGTCCAGAGTTTTCTGTTCTTTTTTCTCCTACCACAGCAAAACCTCGCACACCCTGATACAGGTTCTCTCTTGCTTTTTCATCCTCTGAGGCACATTAAATCCAAATTCAATCCTGGCTCCTACTTTAGAAAAGGAAGCCCAGTCTCTCAGCACTGTCACTTAAACTTCAAACCGAGAATCTGGGGGCCTGTGTCAGAGAGAAGATGCCGTCGACGACAACTCCCCCTGCGCGTGTCTCTCTGTGTGGAGCTAATCTTGCCCTCCTGGCTATGGAGTCCTTAAGAGAGGCTGAGCATGGCAGACAGTGCCCCCTACCCCTATCCTATAAATGCTGAGGGAACACCCCAATGACACATAGTTTACGAAGAGTAAGTTGTTTGGAATTTTCCCCCCTAAAAAGAGGGAAGGTCTCTGTGGGCACCCCAGCCGACATTTCTGCCAACACGGATGTGTGGGGTTGGGGAAAAAAAATCATCAAAATCTAAAGGCTCCTTTTGTTCAAGACCTGGAATGGTTTTACCAAGACACGCAGTGGTCAGAAGACAACAGTATCCCAGAGAATTTTCTAGCCCTTCTGCTCCAGGTACTTGAGAATTTCTAGTAAACAGATCCCCCCCCCCCCCCACCCCAGAGCAGCACCTGGTCCAGAAAGGACCAGAGAATTTCTAGCCTCAGGGCTGTGCTTCCTGAAGGCAAAAGGGAAGCCAACAAGGAAGAGGAAAGAAACTAATCTCTCACATATCTAAGATGCCTTCTGATGATACAAGATGTTCCAGAAATGTGGCGACGGCCGGCAGAGCCCGTCTGTCCACACATGGGGCCCACAATGCTGACTGCAGCCGGGGCCAAGCTGGGACCCACACCAGAAGGCGAGTATCTGTGGACATCCTTAAATGTCTCTCTCGCATATTATTCCAATTAAATCTTGCCCGGCATTCTCATTTTAATAACTTAATATGGAATTTACACCTTGCCTGCTCTCCCAAAGGGCCTGAGGCAGCACACAATAAAAGCCCAAACACAACAGGACAGTTAAAAATAAAGACACACGATCAGAAAGCGAGATAATCCTCCAGGAACCCGAGATAAGATGGTTATTGCCGCTGGAATGTTGAATCTGGCTCCTACTTTCTGGCAGCCAAGGTTAAAAAGAAAACGGAGCCGCTTATTCACTTACAAACTGCCTGATCGAAGGAAGGAAGTAGATACAAGTTCACGGAGAGAGCACAGCCCATTTCCTGGCGGTATATTCCATGAGGATCTAGGCTGTGGATCTTCAACTCAGGGGCACTAAGTTACAAGCGGAACAACAGTTCTTTAGAAAAGATGCTGAATCATTCTTCAATTGGCAGCTTTAGCCCCATAAGTGGGCCCAGGATAAAAGGTGAGGGTGTAGTATTAAATTAAATTGCAACTCGGCGAAGACATTTCTCGAAGAAGCCGGCTTAATGGGCCCAGACAGATGGGTTGAATTTGGACATCCGGAGGCATGGGGAGAGAGTTCCAGGTGGAGGAAACAATTTATTCAATAAATATTTACCGAGTACTTACTCTGAGCCAGGCCCTGCCAGTGAGTGGGTGCTGGGGACACACAGATGGCCTTGCCCTCCGAGGAGGTCACAGACCTGGGGGGCCAAGGTGCACAGTCAGTTACCAGTGTTGTGACTGGAATGAGAGGGCAAAGAGAGGAAGGGGCCTAGGCAGACACACTCAAGGCGGTCCACGTGTTCCAAAGGGTCCTGGAGAGGATGCTTTTGAGCTGCTTCTTGAAGGTCAAATCGGAAACTTTTGCATGAAGATGGCATTTTGGGGCGGTTAGGAGCATGCTCTGGGTAGAGAGGACAGCACGTACAAAGGTGTGGGGGAAGAGAGAGCGTGAGGGAGTGGAGGAAGGCCGATCCTTCAGGGTAGCTGAGCTCAAGGAGTGAGGAGGGGGTCACAGACAGGGAGGCAAGTGCAGTCAGAACCTCCTGGCCCGCTAAGGAGTGTGGGCTTCGTCCTCTAGCTGATGGGAGGACTTGAACTGGGAGAATGACTTTGCCAGAAGCTCAGAGGCTCTAGCTGTCTCCGGGGAGTAGTCAGGCCAACTGGGGCAGGCCTCAGTTAGCAGACTCTGCCAGAGGTCCTTGTGGGGCGTCCCACTCCCCTGCCTGGAGTTGGTCCGCATTTGGCCAGGGCCCCAGCCCAGCCATCCTGGACCCCATGGATGACTAGGGATGATAAAATCCTGTCCCACTGTCCAGGGCTGACACTGATGACACAGCACTTGGAAGGTGACCTTGTGCATCAAAGCTCTGGACCACCAGGCCACCTGTGAGCAGCCCACAGAGCAGAGTGGACAGAGTGGACCCCGATTCTTAGCACTACCCTCACCCTGGCCATTCTGGTATCTCTTTATTTAAAAATGAATAGAGTGAGATGGAAGTTGGACAAGCTTTATAAGGATACCAGATGTTTTCAGAAAGTATGTGCTCTGTGATTGGATTTTTTTTTTTTTTTTTTTTTTGCAGAGCAACTGTGGAGGGAGGTAGAAGATAAGAGTTAAAATTATTTAAAACTCTATGTATTTGCCTCTTCCAATATCCGTTGCCATAGAAACATACTGGAATAAGCCACCAGTTTCAAAGCCAAGTGTAGTCTATGACTTTGAAAGCCCTGGTTTGCTTCCGCAAAAAGGATGGTAAAAGCAAGGAACGTGGAGGGAAGTTTGAAATACCCCTCTGTTCCAGACTGCCCTTACCTTGATTACTGCCCAAAAGGCCAGAAAGCCATAGAACCCAGGTGCTGGGAATTCTCGAAGGAGGGTGCTTGCAGCCTGTGGAGATAGCCTTTCACCATATCCATAAATAAACGCCACACACATGGCTCCCATGGGTGACTGGACTGCACGTGATTCTGTTTCTTGTTGCAACCTGCCTGGGAGCAGGTGGGGGATGTCTTTAGGGAGGGCAGGTGCTCTCAGGATGCTGCCCCAGTGGCTGCCCTGAGGCTCTGTGGGGTGTTCAATGCTCAGCGACCTCTAGTGCTGTCCGCCATTTTCTCTTCCCTTCAAAATCATTTCAGAGCGGTCAAGCAGAAGGGTAAGAGGTGGCCTGGTGTAGAAGGCAGGTTTGGGGAAAAAACAAACAACCTTTCCACTAGATGTAAAGACTATTTTCACACCATTAGTATATCCTGCTTTTACTTTAAGGGTAAATTATCTCAAATTATTTTCCTTAAAAGAAAAAAATCCCCTATGTGTGTGTATGAATACACATAGGGTCAATTCTTGGTTTTCATCTTACTTGATCTAAAAGCAGCCTTTGACCTACTTGATCAAAACTTCCTCTCGAAACACTTTCTTCACGTGGTGTCTTAGACACCAGACTCATCTGGTTTTCTTCCTATCTTGGTGACTTCTTCTAGGTCCTTTGCTGTTTCTCTCCTACCTTCCTGATGTCCAAACCCTGGAGCAATTGAGGGTCTGTCCTTGGTCCCCTTCTCTTTTCCATCTATATGCCCCACCCTCTATCCCAGCACTGTCTCTGTGCTCTCATCCAGGTTTTCGATGCCATTTATATGTTGACCACGTCCAAGTTCCCATCTCAGGCTTACACATCTCCCTGAACTCCAGACCCATGTATATTACACCTACTCACCATCACCACTAGTAAAGTAGTATTCAAAAACGAGTCTTTCCCCTTTTCCTTGAGAATACACATCATAGTTTAAAAACCCCTTTTTGCATACTTGGCAGATTTACCCACACCTGCTCTATCTGAAATGCAGAAACGGCCAATCTTCCCATCAGATGCTGTAAGGCAGAGGAAGGGAGGGCTGAGATGCAATGTGGGAGCACTAAGCCTGGGGCCAAGTCGGGGAGGGGGGACCTGTCATTCCTCACCTTGGTCTGCAGCATTTGTCTCAGGGAGCTCTCCCTCCTTCAGATGCCCCCTGTGCATAGGCAGCTCTCTCCCTTGGCTCCTTCCTTCCTTCCTGACCACTACCTCAAAATTCCCTCCCCAGGCTTCTGTCCCATCAGGGCTTTGTGGGTGCTCAGGCTCTCGTCAGGACGTCTTCACTTCTTCCTGCACCCACTCCCTGGGTGACTGCTCTCACTCCCATGGCTCCCATCCTCGATGTGTTAATTGCCCTCCACCCCCATCTCAGTCTACTGGACAAACTACTCCTTTATGCCCCAAGACTCCGTGTTGCGTCTTTTGAGCCCCTCTGCCGAACCTGCTCCTTACTCTGCACCTTGCCTCAGTGAACAGGTCTGCCATCCACCACCCAGAGATCCGGGCACTGCCCCTGCTGGTTCCCTGTCCCACCCTTTAGAGTCAATCAATCATCAAGGCTTGTCATATCTGCTTCCTTAATCTCTCTCAAAGCCACCCACTTCTCCCTGTTCCCACTGCAACTGCCTTGCGTTAGGTCACCGTCAGCTCCTGCCTGGATTATAGCAAAAACCATCTCTGAGCCATCTCTGGGCCTCCAGCCTCGCCCCTCCTTCTCACCCTGTAGCCAGGGCAAACCTGATCATGTCACTTCCCTGATTGAATGTCTTTAATTTTGAAGTTTAAACTCC